>NC_064643.1:669886201-671136201 GCF_023864345.2 Schistocerca serialis cubense
GACTGTCACTCCAGTACTCCCTGAAGTTATTATACCCCACACATACCTTTTGTTTCTGCTTGATGCTGTTTTCAGCACAAGAGAAGATATTTATAAATACGGTGTTAATATGCTGTTGGAGTTCTGCGTAATGTACGGAACCTGTGCCAACTGAATTATGGAGAGAGCAGCTACTCTACTTATATTTTCTAAGTAGCAGTGCTCCTGAAGAGAAGATCTGTTTTCCAGACATCACATTTTTCTTATCCTTTTGTGTGGTCTTTTGAGTCTGGGACCTGTATGGAACTGGGGACCTAGAAGCGACGTAGCCCTGTGACGTTCACAACCCCACAAGAGGCTACAGCAGTCCACTCACCCCACCGCCGCCCCACACCGAATCCACGGTTATTGTGAGGTTGGCCCCCAGTGGATCCGCCACCCCCCCCCCCCCCCCTCGGGAAAACGTCTCACACCGGACGATTGAAATCCCAATGTTTTGAGTGGTAGAGTAATTGTGGTGTACGCGTACGTGGAGAAAGTATTTACGCAGCAATCACCGACATAACGTAACTGTGACGGAATAAGGGGAGCCAGCCCGCATTCGCCGAAGCAGACGGAAAACCGCCTTAAAAACCATTCACAGACTGGCCGGCACACGACACTAATCCACCTGGCGGATTCGTGCCGGAGACCGCCATGCCTTCCCATCCGAAAAGCAGTGCGTTAGACCGGACGGCTATCCGGACCAGCTGTCTAGGACCTTACTTACCTGTTAAACTAATCGTAGACCCACAAAGCGGAAGGAGGGGAAGGAGCCCATGTAGCTGACAGTCTTGTGATATTTGAATATCTTTGTGATTCTACTGCCAGGAGAGCGCTAACTTAATATCTCAGTCATCATAGCCATTGTTATAGAAAACGAGCTTGAGACGTTTTATGTCCAATCTGGCATATCCTTGTAACAAATAGATGTGGCTCTTTCAATATACTGTATATAAAAATGTCGTCTCCCAGACGTGGCTGAAACTCTGTGTGTCGACGTATGGTAGGTAGAATTGCCGAGCTGCTCATCTGGCGTACATTTCAATAGAGCAACCATAACAACAACTTTCCCTCCTTCTTGACAGTGCTTCGGCATTTTGTCGCTGGATCGTAGAGGAGTCGTCGACGTAACGAAATAATAACGGCAAAGAAAGGGACTCACGTTTAATGAGCGTCATTGGACTTTCTTTATCAAGATGTTAGGCACTGCTAAATACAGTGTTAAACCCTCTTCGAAGCCGTTTTACAATGCCGTTTTACAATGCCACCAAAATTGAGAAACGTTCTTTTAGAACAAGTCTGTTTCGTATCTAGGCAGCTACACACGTTAAATTTTCAAGTGTATGAATCTGACATATTTCGCCCCTGTATGTTTAGTTCACGCATAGGTCACAAATACTGCACATATATTTTTCATATATGTCCCAAATTCTGCTTTTTTACATCATACGACTCCTGGGAGACAGTAAAATCCGCGTGAAATTATTTTTTTGATGAAGCACACTGAAAAAGATATTATCTAGCTGTAGTAATTAGGCTCACGAACTGGTAATGTACATAAAAATTTTTGTTGACATGGCTTCATCAAAGTAACCAGGAAAAATTTAAATCTCTCCCCTAACATGACCTCACTCTTCCTATGCTCTTTTCCCTCTTTCACGTGCTTTATCGCATTCTGCCCCTCTTCCATCTACCTCGTCGCACCCTCTTCCTCTACCACATGCCCACAACTCTTCTACATCTTCCACCTGCCTCCTACAACCCCCCCGCCTTACCCCTCCCTGTCCATCTACTCATGCCACTCCTTGCTTAAGTCCCGCTCACTTCTCTCTGTGTCTATCTCCTGCTCTCCCTCTTTTCCTCCCCTATCTGTGCCTCACATGCAGACTTTCTCTCTCTTCATTTCCTTTTCCCCTATTTCTCAACATCCTCTACTCTCTCAGGCCATCTTCCCCTTCTCGTCTCTCTCTCTCTCTCTCTCTCTCTCTCTCTCTCTCTCTCTCTCTCTCTCTCCCTCCCTCTCCCTCTCTCTCTCTCTCTTCTCTCTGTGCCCGTATCTTCCTCTTCCATCACTTAGTCCATCTCTTCCTCCCCCACCCCGTTTGTGTGTTACCTCCTCCCCTCTCATTTCCTCCTTCTCACCATACACCTGCATCAGCATCTACATTCAAGCTTCTTTTCTACTGTCAAACTCTCGAACAGCATAGGGGCAAACCGAGTACATAAATCTTTCTGTGCAATCCGTGATTTCTCTGCTTTTATTATGATGATGATTCCGCCCTACGTAGGGGGACCCCAATGAAATATTTTCACATTCTCAGTGAAGAGTAGTGATTGAAATTTTGTGATGAAGTCCTGCTGCAACGAGAAACACCATGTTTTTTCCACTCCAATTCGCATAGCATATCTGTGTAACCGTCTCCTCTATTCAGCGACAATAAAAGACGAGCAGCACTTCTCTGAACTTTTCGATGTCCTCCGTCAATATAATCTGATTCGGATCCCACTTCACGCTGTATTACTGCAAGATGACAGACTATCACTATGTAGGCAGTCTCTTCAGTAGCAACATTTTCTAAGTGTTCTGCCGATAGATCGCAGTCTTTGGTTCGCTTTCCCACCACCGCATTAACTATGTGAACATTCCAGTTTAAGTTATTCGCAATTGTATTACTGCTGTTAGATTTACATGGTTTATAGTGTAACCGATATTTAACGGATTCATGTCAGTACTCATGTGGACGACTCCACATTTTTCATAGCATAGCGTCAACTGCCATTTTTCGCACCATACGTGTGTCTTATTTTTCAGTTGGTTTTGATCACAAAATGTTCAAATGCGTGTGAAATTTTATGGGACTTAACTGCTAAGGTCATCAGTCCCTAAATTTACACACTACTTAACCTAAACTATCCTAAGGACAAACACACACGCACACACACACACACACACACACACACACACACACACACACACACACACACACGCCCAAGGGAGGACTCGAATTTTGACCATAAGTTGGTAACTTTACAGGACGGTAAATGACAGCATTATGCACTGACAATATCGTCTCCCCTTTGTCTGTCCATTGTCTTCTTTGCTTCGCCCTATTCATGTCCTCGATCTGTCTCTCCATCCATCTCCTCTTCAACCTCTGTTCATCTCTTGCTCGCTCCGCCCCCCCCCCCCCAACCCCTCTCTCTATCCATATTCACATTCACTCCCTTAGTCTCCCGTTACATCTCCTATGTCACTCCATTATCATCTCCAACACAAAACCAGTGGGATAAAGGTAGTTGTTACGCCGCACAACTCCTTTGCAGGCAAGGGTTGATGTGTGTACCAAGTACAGTTAAAACCGATCCGGTGGTTGAGAGGATATGTCGAATATGCACGCACACATATACATACACTCGTACATTTTATAAGAACTGTAGACACAGAACGCTGTCATCAATCTAAACATTCGTTTCAGCACAGCATTGTTTCACTACGGATGGTTTTGTTAGAGATGTTATCCCTCCGACCTTAGAGCTCCAAACACCAACAATTATTTCAGGACGTAAAATTTAAGTAAACACCAAACACCATATAAGTGTACATGCTTATAATTTACCAATCGCTGTCAGAACTGAGGATAGTCATAAAGTAAATCATTGGATTTACTGGACCTTTGGATTAGTTGTCTGCTGCCAATCCACTCAACCACCGTTGAGTTATCTTTGGGTGATTCGTAAAATTATCACTATAACATGCTTCCAGATGCGATTTTTTTTTTTTTTTTTTGGTCATCAGTCTACTGACTGGTTTGATGCGGCCCGCCACGAATTCCTTTCCTGTGCTAACCTCTTCATCTCAGAGTGGCACTTGCAATCTACGTCCTCAATTATTTGCTTGACATATTCCAATCTCTGTCTTCCTCTACAGTTTTTGCCCTCTACAGCTCCCTCTAGTACCATGGAAGTCATTCCCTCATGTCTTAGCAGATGTCCTATCATCCTTTCCCTTCTCCTTATCAGTGTTTTCCTCATATTTATTTCCTCTCCGATTCTGCGTAGAACCTCCTCATTCCTTACCTTATCAGCCGACCTAATTTTGGATCTGAGCACTATGGGACTTAACTTCTGTGGTCTTCAGTCCCCTAGAACTTAGAACTACTTAAACCTAACTAACCTAAGGACATCAAACACATCCATGCCCGAGGCAGGATTCGAACCTGCGACCGTAGCAAACCCGCGGTTCCGGACTGCGCGCCTAGAACCACTAGACTACCGCGGCCGGCCACCTAATTTTCAACATTCGTCTATAGCACCACATCTCAAATGCTTCAATTCTCATCGGTTCCGGTTTTCCAACAGTCCATGTTTCACTACCATACAATGCTGTACTCCAGACGTACATCCTCAGAAATTTCTTCCTCTAATTAAGGCCGATAATTGATATTAGTAGACTTCTCTTGGCCAGAAATGCCTTTTTTGCCATAGCGAGTCTGCTTTTGATGTTCTCCTTGCTCCGTCCGTCATTGGTTATTTTACTGCCTAGGTAGCAGAATTCCTTAACTTCATTGACTTCGTGACCATCAATCCTGATGTTAAGTTTCTCGCTGTTCTCATTTCTACTACTTCTCATTACCTTCGTCTTTCTCCGATTTACTCTCAAACCATACTGTGTACTCATTAGACTGTTCATTCCGTTCAGCAGATCATTTAATTCTTCTTCACTTTCACTCAGGTTAGCAATGTCACCTTGTATTTTAATTCCACTCCTGAACCTTTCTTTTATTTCCATCATTGCTTCTTCGATGTACAGATTGAAGAGTAGGGGCGAGAGGCTACAGCCTTGTCTTACACCCTTCTTAATACGAGCACTTCGTTCTTGATCGTCCACTCTTATTATTCCCTCTTGGTTGTTGTACATATTGTATATGACCCGTCTCTCCCTATAGCTTACCCCTACTTTTTTCAGAATCTCGAACAGCTTGCACCATTTTATATTATCGAACGCTTGTTCCCGGTCGACAAATCCTATGAAAGTGTCTTGATTTTTCTTTAGCCTTGCTTCCATTATTAGCCGTAACGTCAGAATTGCCTCTCTCGTCCCTTTAACTTTCCTAAAGCCAAACTGATCTCCACCTTGCGCACTCTCAATTTTATTTTCCATTCTTCTGTATATTATTCTTGTAAGCAGCTTCGATGCATGAGCTGTTAAGCTGATTGTGCGATAATTTTCGCACTTGTCAGCTCTTGCCGTCTTCGGAATTGTGTGGATGATGCTTTTCCGAAAATCAGATGGTACATCGCCAGACTCATATATTCTACACACCAACGTGAATAGACGTTTTGTTGTCACTTCCCCCAATGATTTTAGAAATTCTGATGGAATGTTATCTATCCCTTCTGCCTTATTTGACCGTTAGTCCTCCAAAGCTCTTTTAAATTCCGATTCTAATACTGGATCCCCTATCTCTTCTAAATCGACCCCTGTTTCTTCTTCTATCACATCAGATGCGATATGTCACGTTAATTGGAACATATTCTGTCACAAGGCTACAAACAATATCAGCTAAAATCGTTTCTGTACTAATTTCAAAAGACTTTAATTTACGATTCCATTACATAAGTAGTAATTAGTACATAGATAAAAGTCTTAACTTTTTTACTGCTGTAAAAGCTACAGTTTTGCCATATTTTATCATAAAAATTGTGATAACATGTCCCGAATGAAATTAATGGTTTTAGGTGCCTTGTTATGATTCAAGTATTGAAGAAGTGGTTCATTAGGCGTTGCTCTGCAGTTTCAGTGTAGATGTAACTGTGTTGCCATCGCCTCGGGCAAACGGAATACTGGTAACTCTTCTTCTCCTGCTTTGTCAAGCTTAATTAGATGCCGCAACTGTCCATTACTGATTATTACCCAAGTTTGTTTCATTATAGCACAGTTCCACTAACGAAGTTTTCGTACTCTCTTGTTGGTTAATTATAGAAGGACAGCAAACAAGGAAGTCTGTTCATTGGGCCGCAGAATTGCCTGTAATTCTATCGCCTCTCGAAGCGTGAACTGTAACCTAACTTTCTCATCAACCGCGTCCGATTTTTTTTTGTTTGATTACCCTCTCCTTTAATTACGTTATACAAGTTTGTTCTCACAAGGAACCCAACTAAAAACTGCATTATGATGTGGCCTTCGAGTCGCTAAATGCAGCAGAACTTAGTAATAGGCTGTGTAGCATACCACAATAGAGTGCTCCTTTTTTCTGTAACATCCTCGATGTACAGAACGTTATAAGCAACTCTCCCTTCCTTTTAAGTATTCTGACTTTTCGAGACATCGGTAGCAGTACATCTGTTGCTATATTTGCGTACTACAGATGAAACGCCTGCGTCTTATAATATGTTGGTCTCGCAGTGTTTTATACCTTCCTCACGTTTAGAAATGAAAACTGTCATAATGAGCACTTCTTTCTTTTCATACATAGAGCCCCAACTGTCATCGTCGAATGTATGAACTGAATGAGCTGATCAAATACGAGTGTCACTGCATGAGAAGTAGCAGCATAACTAATTACTGAAAGCTTTATATGTGATGCAACCATTCTGATACCGCTCTCATGTTAGTTTTTTTTTTTGAGAGATATAGTTCATTCTCTGTGTCTGTCTTTTAGCTACACATTTCAACACCCGTTTCTGGCAGCCTAAATAATTTGTTTTCCTTTATACGTCATCACTGTACAGTTCCCGTTTCAGTTTAATAATTTTACATCAACAAGTTACATGATGAATCACTATCGTGAAAATATGAGACTAGTTGAGTAAGAAAATATCCTCGCCAATTAAATCTTCCAAGAATATGTAATATTATCGTAACGTAAACTAAAATAACATATTAATGAATGGTTTTGCCCCACTTTTGCTTTTCTGAAAAACTGTTATTGTTAACAATTTCTGTTGTTACTTATTGCCATCAGCCACAAGAAAGTTTTCAATAACAAGATCTGTGTGGACCCATACGTGAAGTTCCATGTCACACTATATAACGATCTGGAGAACTGAAAGCAATACCTAGATTATAAACGTTTTTCGGACGATTCGATATGCCAGTGCTAAAAGACCGCTTCATTCTTTCCCTCGAGACCAAGTAATTGCAGGAAACACGTCGCTCTCAGATGTCTGAGCTATGAGTGAAGCAACAAAACTTAATTCAGTAACTTAACCTGAAAATCATATTTATCGGACAAAATTTTAAGTAATGTTTTTATAAATTAAGGAAATGAATCTGGTGTTCATACAAGAGATGATTGTTTTTTGAAGTAATGAGATCACTTCGAATAATCAGAAATTTCATTAATTTATTATCTACAAATGAGTCATTAATGCAGTTTTATACTGGTAGTGCCAACATTCTCGATTGACGTTAAGAGGATGCTCTGTAAAACAGAAGCGTACCCATGTAGACTTTATGGGTTACCTGAAGTGCATAAACCTGAGGTTTGGGGTTGAGGCCAATTGTCAGCGCTACATGCGATCCCACCCATGAGTAAGCTTAACACCTTGCCTCATTTCTGCAACCTTACGGTGGTAGTACAGACAGTCATATTAAAAATTCAGCTCATTTCATTGACAAGTTGAAGGAAATGAGCGTGGGTCTGGATGATATCCTCGTCGCCGTGCGGGATTAGCAAAGCGGTATAAGGCGCTGCAGTCATGGACTGTGTGGCTGGTCCCAGCGGAGGTTCGATTCCTCCCTCGGACAAAGGTGTGTGTGTGTTTGTCCTTAGGATAATTTAGGTTATGTAGTGATATGTCTGCGTAAGAAGAAGAAACTAACGATCAAAGTCCGAAAACAATTTATTGCACTGTTCAATTAACCTAAACAAATTCTCCAAGTATATCACAAACTCAAAACAGTGATCCGTCTTCGAATCACAACTACATACAAGAAGAATATAGAAAACAACTGAAATAATTTCCTCCTAGTCTCCGCCAGAGACTTCTCTGGTATACCAAGCCCAATCCAGAGATCAGCGAGAAGATCCAAGCCGGGCTGCCCTGGCGGCAGCTATCCACGTCTGCTGGCGGTCGATGAACTGCCGAAGTGCGGCCGAGTGGCCGCCATTATAGCGCTTCGGCAGATGAGTACCTCGGAACTATTTTGCATCACGTGGTTTGATGTGTGAAAATAGTTCCGGGATCTGCAGCGACCTCTACCTTATGTTTATAGGGGCCAGTAGTGGCCCCTGGTGGCCGCTAGTGTATTTTCTGTGTTGTTGTTGTTGTTGTTGTTGTTGTGGCCATTCATCAATATTGCCTATTGGTTGTGTAGTGCTTCGGTGTGCCTGTTGGAACAGCAAGTTCCCTTGCCGGTCTAGGAATGGTAGAACGATGGGTTCGGTGGCGGTTTGGATGTACCGTGCACTATTCAGTGTCCCCTCGACGATCACCAGTGGTGTACGGCCAGTGTAGGAGATCGCTCCCCACACCATGATGCCGGGTGTTGGCCGTGTGTGCCTCGGTCGTATGCAGTCCTGATTGTGGCGCTCACCTGCACAGCGCCAAACACGCATACGACCATCATTGGCACCAAGGCAGAAGCGACTCTCATCGTTGAAGACGACACGTCTCCATTCGTCCCTCCATTCACGCCTGTCGCGACACCACTGGAGGCGGGCTGCACGATGTTGGGGCGCGAGCGGAAGACGGCCTAACGGTGTGCGGGACCGTAGCCCAGCTTCATGGAGACGGTTGCGAATGGTCCTCGCCGATACCCCAGGAGCAACAGTGTCCCTAATTTGCTGGGAAGTGGCGGTGCGGTCCCCTACGGCACTGCGTAGGATCCTACGGTCTTGGCGTGCATCCGTGCGTCGCTGCGGTCCGGTCCCAGGTCGACGGGCACGTGCACCTTCCGCCGACCACTGGCGACAACATCGATGTACTGTGGAGACCTCACGCCCCACGTGTTGAGCAATTTGGCGGTACGTCCACCCGGCCTCCCGCATGCCCACTATACGCCCTCGCTCAAAGTCCGTCAACTGCACATTCGGTTCACGTCCACGCTGTCGCGGCATGCTACCAGTGTTAAAGACTGCCAACACCGCGGTTCCTGTTGTGTCCGCTGTGCCGTGCGTGTGATCGTTGCTTGTACAGCCCTCTCGCAGTGTCCGGAGCAAGTATGGTGGGTCTGACACACCGGTGTCAATGTGTTCTTTCTTCCATTTCCAGGAGTGTATTTAATAGGAAACTGAGTTGTCACTGAGCCGAGTTCTCGCTTCCGTGGCGGGGAGAGTGCTCGAAACGTGCGGCAGTTAGTTTCCTTCTGTCCGCTGGGCGTCCCGCCCCACACTGGTTGCCCCGAGACGCCCCGGGCGCTGTTTACGCTCGTTTGTCGGCAGGCCAGAGTTCCCAAACAGCCAGCGACTGCCGGATCAAGAGCGCTTTGCGCTCCCAGACCTCGCCCCGGGGCTGGCGCCGACGACTGCGCGCCTCTGTCTCCGCGGTTTAGCAGCCCGGCCGCATCTACATACTTGCTGTGGCTGCGGGGCAACGGCACGCCGCTACGCGCCTCGCGACACTGGCTTTGTGGCTCGCGGGAGCACACAAACAGCGCTAATGAACATGGCTTCCAATGTTCATCTCCTGTTCCGTTATTTGCCAGTGACGCGAAGGTTCACAAAGTAGCTACAACCACGCGACACCAGAGGTCTGTTTAATCGTAAAGCTTTGATGAAAACTATTAAAATGAGCAGAATAACTTTTTTTCTTTCTCTGCATCTATTCCATCTTATATAACTACACGGTGATAATTATTGAAGTGTATGAAGTAAAATAGTCATATCTTCTGAATAGTTTGCGTTACGACACTCAAACTGGGCGGTGGGCCGCGGGGCATGATGGAAATTAGAAAGCGCATGGCATGCGCATTGTTGCTGTCGGGTATTTGCGTGTGAAAACGTCACGGTACAGGATTCCTGAGCATATAACGCTTGTGAATGCCTGCTATGCGAGCAAGAGCCACCCAACTGTGTGTCAAAGGTAGTTTGAGACCAAGCACAAGCTGAAGACAACCGGTCCAACTGTGCTAACAATCAAGAATTTTATCAGCAAGTTTGGGACAACGGGTAGTGTTCGTGGTGACAATGTTGGCAATGTCTGTCACAGGTTCGAATCCTGCCTCGGGCATGGATTGTGTGTGATGTCCTTTGGTTAGTTAGGTTTAAGCAGTTCTAAGTTCTAGGGGACTGATGACCTCTGACGTTAATTCCCATAGTTCTCAGAACCATTGGAACCATTTTGAGCCACGGAAGATCGGTTGTATTTCGCCAGCAGTATTGCCACTGAATTGACGAACGGGAGATTGATGTGAATATGGACTGGTTTAGCGACGAAGCCTACATTTATTTGGATAGTTTCGTTATTAATCAAAACTGGCGCGTTTGAGGGCTGAGGTCCTGCATTTCGTGGCCAAGAAATCTGTTCTTTATCAAGGTCTGACTGTGTGGTATGCAATGTCCAGTCACGGAATAATCGGTGGAGATTGCTTGGCACGGTGACTACCGAACGATATGTGAAAGTTTTGGAAGATGATATCACCCCCATTATCGAAAGAGGCTCTGATTTCGACAAGATGTCGTTCATGGAAGACGGAGAACGACCCCATCTAAGCAGACGAGTGCTAGATGTCTTGGAGGAACACTTGGGACACCATTTTCTGGCTTTGGGGTATCCAGAGGCCACTACAATGGGTCTCGGTTGGCCGCCATGTTCTCCGGATCTGAACACATGCGACTCCTTTTTGTGTGGCTATATTATAGACAGGGTGTGCAGCAAGAACCCGGAAATCACTGCTGAGTTTCCATGAGGTCATCGACAGTATCGATTTTCCGACATGCAGAATTTCGCCGTTCTCCAAAATGGTTCAAATGGCTCTGAGCACTATGGGACTCAACTGCTGTAGTCATAAGTCCCCTACAACTTAGAACTACTTAAACCTAACTAACCTAAGGACATCACACACATCCATGCCCGAGGCAGGATTCGAACCTGCGACCGCAGCGGTCGTGCGGTTCCAGACTGTAGCGCCTTTAACCGCTCGGCCAATCCGGCCGGCACGCCGTTCTCCGTGCCACATCGTCACCAATTATGGCAGGTATATGGAACATGTCATAACCTAAATCAGAATATCTGTACTGGCGTGTACATGTTGTATAAAGTGTGTGCGCACCATAGTTTGTAACTAATTTACGTTATTTCTTAAAGTACAATAATTGTCACCCTCTGTATCTCTACATGCTCAGAGACTTTCACGTCCCATCCACATCTCCCTTCCCCCCTGCCCCTCCTCATCCTACCGCGCCACAATCGCTATGCGCGATTTATGTTGAAGCATGTAACGTACTTCATTGGCGCACGCGCTCTTATCGATTTCTGCCCTTCATTGAATTTCTGTTGTCTCTGTTTCTTAAAGACGGTTTCCAAGGTATTGTACGAGGTGCATAACTTCAGACACTATGAAGTGACTTAATCGCACACGGGATCTCTGCGGTGTATTGTCTTGCCGAGTTTTCTGGATGGTAACGGGGTTCACCTGCCTACGAAGATCTTCTCGCTGTGTTGTGGTCGGTGGTAGTCCGCTGTGAACACCGTACCAACGCTATTTTGAAAATTATTGGTTCCCTCTGCCTTCCTGCCCGTGGGTTGCGTCTACTGAGTCGTCACACTTCTCATTTCTATTGCCTTGATTGGAGGATGTAATCCTGCCAACATTCCTTATTTGAGCAGCTTACAAACAATTGGTGAGCACCGTGTCTTATATGTGATTAAGTGTTCGATGCGATTCGCACAGACCTCTGTATTCCTTTATCGAGCCCTTGTCACCGAAACTTTCTTCTAGGTTCCCTTGCACAGCTTTGTCGAACTTTCTCTAGTGGCTGTAACGGTGGCCTCGTTCTTAGTGCGGATCGGCTTCCCTGGTAACGAAACGTGCGAACAGGCCCGAGCTATTCTGAAGACGATTATAGAAAACGTATACTTACCCAGTTATAGTTCCATTATTGCCTGTATAAGCATATATACTGATTGTTTTAAAATCGTACGTCTATATTATACCGAATGTTCAGGTCAACTAAAGGTAGCAATCAACTCGAGATATAAATGTTGCTATAAAACATTTATACCTCCAATTGTCTGTTAACTTTAAAGCTTCCGTGTGTTAAATGGGAACAGTTTCTCTTGCTTTAAGTTCACTGTATTAGTGTCGAAGACACGTGTGCAATCTGTAATTTTTTGTTGTTGTGTGATTTTAATTTGTATCCTGTGTCTGTTTCAGAGTTTGAGCTGAATCAAGCAATTGAGTGATGCGTGGTTTAAGCTCCAGCTGGTCTCCTTTTTTTGGCCAATTCATTTATTTTCAGTTTCCTTTTAATTCTGATTTCAGCCGCTTAGTGTTTTCATGGTTTATGTGAAAATTGGACATTGACATTTTACTGTAGCAACATCTGTAAATTCTGTAAAAAGCTTTAGAGTGTTTGACGTATAAATCTGCCAAAATATGCAAAACAAGAATGAAATATTTTCTGAAATGTTTAATGGCCATAATGTGATATATCTTTGTGGTTAAATAGTTAGGTACTTTCGAGTCAATTCGAGTCCTTTATTTGCCTGGATATTGAATTGAATATTAATGTTTGTATTATCTACTGCGGTTTAGAAAAAATAAACGTGTCAAATGTTCCTATGTTTTAAGCTCGGCATATTACCACTCACGGGTCCACACCCACTGCATTCTAATGTTACTTAAGGCACCATATGTAGAATGTTGAGGAAGGGGTGGGGGCGTTCTTGAGACACACCACATTTTTATTGCTCTTTGTTCCTATGATAACGATATCAACTCCGAATGAAATTAATTGGCAGACTTTCTGCAGTCGAGATCGCACAAATACATATTCATTTTCTACGTAAGGTTTCGACAGGCTTTGCTCTCATTTTCTGGTTTTCAAAAACTATTGTTGGAAAACCTTTTCGTTGTGAGTTGGAACCTCACGCCAAGTTGCCAATTTAGTGGATAAAATGCAGTGCGTCAAGAAAGGATTCGCCAGAAATCAAAAACTTTTCGTTCACATAGTCGTACAAGTAGCACTCAGACATAATTGTTAGGTCCAAGGAGAAACCATTATGAATTAGTCAAATAAGTGATTTGTGAGTAACCTCCAACATACAAAAAGGATTCAATTTTCTGTTACGTCTAAGGAGTTTGACTTTAATTTCTGTCTGCCCTGATTATGCAATGTAGGGTTTCGCGGCCGATATTGTCTGCAATTAAAACTTTCTGACTGATGGACCGCGGACGATGTATGTTTTATTTATGAATTCTTCCTTTATTTCCTGCTAGAACAGTGGCATATTTAACGTTGAATAACAAACTTACTTTTTTGATCTATTCATATTTGTTTATTTCTGAAAAGTGTTATCTTCAGAAACAACTGACTAGCGTTTGCAGGGGACAGCAGTTTTCTCACAATATAAACAATATAAACAAAGATACAGTTCACTTGCTGAGAACCTCGTGCACCAAACTTGTTTTCTAGCGCTTATGTCACACTATACGCAATGGACAGTATTAAACACAATAAATAATCAAACTACATAATATCACAGTATTACAGGTAATATGGTCATAATACTAAAGTTTGTGATGTATTGTCATGAGCTGAGACCTGTGAAACTGAGCACTCTTCATTTGTGTTGTGCACCACACATGTTTTTCTTAACATTGTGAACCGGGCTTTACGCGTTGGACAATGAGAAACAAGATAATTAAAGTACAAAATAGTACAGTATTACATTTTGTATGTTTATGATGCCATAGTCTGTCATGTCGTGACATTTGTTGCCAACTATGTCAACTTAGCACTAGTCACTTACGTTATGAAATAAACATATTTAACATTGTAAATTACAGTTTACACATTGATAAACATTAAACGCAGTACGTGATAAAATTTCTGAACATTACAGTACTACAAGTTAAATTGTTATGGTGTTGAGGTTAGTGACATACGCAAAGTAAGGAACATGAAATTCTGAAGTTTCATTGTGACGGTCTCTGGGTATGTGGCTCGTTGACTGAATCACTTGGAACTTACAAGTGGGTTTGTGCTCGACTATAACTGATCTTTTAAAACCACCTGGAGATTTTGAAATAAATATTTGTTTGCCTCAAGTTCTTCTGACAGACTTAGTTTTAATCCCTTGTTGGCTGTACATAGTACTTCCGTGTGCACTTGTCATCAGTATCCTTCCATCAGCACGTGCTCGGCTACGGTGGAGTCTAACTTGTCTGAATTGCGGCAACTAGGTTCAAATGGCTCTGAGCACTATGGGACTTAACATCTATGGTCATCAGTCCCCTAGAACTTAGAACTACTTAAACCTAACTAACCTAAGGACATCACACAATACCCAGTCATCACGAGGCAGAGAAAATCCCTGACCCCGCCGGGAATCGAACCCGGGAACCCGGGCGTGGGAAGCGGCAACTAGGTTGACTGAAAACGAGAGCTGTAGCTTTAAAATACTTTGAGCAACAACCTCCCGCATTTCAAATTGTGGAACTCAGTGAAAAAATTCAGAGTACGTACTCGAACCACAATGTAGTAATTTACATATCTTAAGCTGAATCTACACAACTGTAAAAGTGAGGGTGCGTATGCAAAAACATATGTCGCAAATATCCTCCTAAACTACTGCATCGATTTCACCCTTAGTACACAAACCACTTATGGGCTGGAGAGGACCTCTGTGGGCGAAAGAAACACTCACCGCTCGAATGAGTTGTGGTGTGCGTGGAAAAGAAATGAAACTCACGATGCTTAAATAGCCAGTATACATACATAGCCAAAGGAACATTGCATCTTATTTCTGAACAACGCAGGCACCGCAGTGTTTAGTGTTTGTCCGGTGACACGGGACAAATGACTTTTATTTAAAATTCCTCCCTTGTACGGGAATATAAATAATGGATGTGTGAGTACAGGATTGTAGACACATGGTTGATGATTTGTGGAGGTGTGGATCTGGCCGTAGGTTGTGCTTGCGTATGCTAATGTTAAGGGGATACCTCGCGATAACCGGGAAATGCGGGTTCGAGTTCTGGTAAGTCACAACTTTCAGTGTCGTCATTCCATTATGCAGCTTCTGACTGGCGCGATGCGGCCCGCCAAGAGTTCCTCACCAGGGCCAATTCCATTTCTCAGAGTGGCACCTGCTAACTACGTCCTCAATTATTTGATGTATGTATTCCAATCTCTGTTTTCATCTACAGTTTCTATCCTCTACAGTTCGCTCTGATTCCATGGAAGTTATTCCGTGATGTCTTAACAGATATTATTTCCTCACCGAATCTGTGTAGAACGTCCTCACTCCTTACCTTATCAGCGCACCTAATTATCAACGTTCTTCTGTAACACCACATCTCAGATACTTCGATTCTCTTCTTTTCCGGTTTTCTCACAGTGTGGCCCAAATTTTGTTCCTCGAACTAAGACCTATGTTTGATACTAGGGGACTTCTCTTGGCCATTGTACGTAATAGTAGTTACAGTGCAGCGGGATTTAAAGTGGAACGACTACTAAGGTATTACAACAGAGCAGACAGAACCTTCACTTAAGACTTCCGGGCCCATAGACCGTGGTCGATGTATACAACTCGCCCCTGAAGTTTCGTCTCCGACTGCGGGAGACATCTTCCTAGGTAAAGCAGCGAACTGCAAAGAGAACTCCAGGAAGCGCTGATTATATAGGCAGTACAGAGGACGCCACTGTCCAAAACGTGGCGTCGGCTATGAGATTGTCTCTGGTAATGCTAATATTCTCGAGTGAAAATAATCGATCGTTACGCTTCCGGTGCAACGTTGACATGCAAATTTTATCCCGCTTAACACCTTCGTCTTTCCTGTTAAAATTATTACGTTGTTTGTATATCTCGATAGCCTTTCTATACATGCGGACATAATAAAACGGGGACTGCGATATAACGCTCGTTTCGCTGAATTTTATTTCATGATTACCTTCCTGATAAACAGGTTCTGCTAAGCGGATTTATCCGTATCACCCAGGCGGCAATTCCTCTTATGTTGAACAAGACGGGTGTTAACACTTCTCTTTGTGGTACCAATATAAACTCGTCCACAGCTACAAGAAATTTTATACACCCGCGGTGTAGCCAAAGGGTGTCGTGCATCTTTCTCCTATCTTAAATATTCTTTTATTTTCCTGGTGGGTCTGAAAATAGTTTCCACCCCAGAGTTGCTTAATATTTTTCCAATGCGATCTGTGACCCTACTAAAGAATGGAAGAAAAACCTTGGCGTAGGTGAATTGTTGTTCGTCATTGCTCCTGATTCTCTGCCTAGAGCGAAGTGCTCGATCTATATCTTGTTGGAATAGCCATTCTTCGCGAAAGTTGAGCGTAGATGTTCAATCTCATCTTTTAAATAAACAGGTTTACAAATTTTATACTTCCTGTCTACAAAGGTTTTTATTACACCTCTTTTTTGTCTAGGGTGGTGATTTTAATCTTCATGCAGATAACGATCAGTATGTGTGATCTTTCTATACAACTTATGGCCCAACATTCTTTCCCATCGTTTAATCACAGACACGTCCAAGAAATTCAATTGCCCATTACTCTCCATTTCCATGGTAAATCGGATTTTCGGATAAATGCTGTTTAGACGTTTCAGGAAGGCATCCAACTCCTCTGCTCCGTCTGTCCATACTACGAACGTGTCGTCGACATAGCGATGTAATCTGGCTGGTCTCTTAATATCAGTTTGCAACGCCTGTTGTTAAAAAGTCTCCATAGACTGCCACAGCAGGACTAAGACGACTGCCCATTCGTAAATGTCACTATTGTACTGAAAGTAAGTTGTGGTAAGGCAGAGTCACAATAATAATGCCACAATATCGGTAGGAAAAATATAGGCTATGCATAAGATAGTTTCGTTTGCCGGAATCATGGAAAATAACGACACAATATCAAAGCTCACGAGGATATCAAAAATATTCAAATGTGTGTGAAAGCTTATGGGACTTAACTGCTAAGCTCATCAGTTCCTAAGCTTCTCCACCATACAAGACGGCGCCTAGAGTATCTGCAACCAAACTGAAAGCCTGCAGCAGCGGGTTGCCCGCTTCCGCATGTATCCCGTGCCACCCAACGTGCTCTAGAAGGTGTAAGTCAACTACCCTGGCCAGTAAGAACTCCGGATCTGTCCCCCATTGAGCATGTTTGGGAATGGATGAAGCGTCGTCTCACGCGGTCTGCACGTCCAGCACGAACGCTGGTCCAACTGAGGCGCCAGGTGGAAATGGCATGGCAAGCCGTTCCACAGGACTACATCCAGCATCTCTACGATCGTCTCCATGGGAGAATAGCAGCCTGCATTGCTGCGAAAGGTGGATATACACTGTACTAGTGCCGACATTGTGCATGCTCTGTTGCCTGTGTCTATGTGCCTGTGGTTCTGTCAGTGTGATCATGTGATGTATCTGACCCCAGGAATGTGTCAATAAAGTTTCCCCTTCCTGGGACAATGAATTCACGGTGTTCTTATTTCAATTTCCAGGAGTGTATTTCATTCGGGATAAGACTGGGAGTACACGAGCTTGTAGTACATTTACAGATACACGCACATTCATCTACATCTACGAGGGTGAGTCGAATGAAAAACCTAAATATTTGTTTTAATATTATTTATTGTACTGAAGTTGTACAACATAATCTCCCCCATGCTCAATCCAAGCCCTCCAGCGCTTACAAAGTGTCTTGATTCCATTAGAAAAAAAAAATTTTGGTAGTCCGCACAACCACTCATACCAACACCGACTCACTTGTTGGTGACATCACCTCAGCTAGCCACGGCAAACGCCAGGTCTGTTGCAGGCAGAAACGCCTGGGCGTGCTTATCACTATAAATCTCTTATTTTAGGACAAAATGATTGGTATTGTTTTGGATGCTGCAGTTTTATTTAGATGAAAGATTTTCTTACTATCGTAAAGCTACAAATGAAGATCATAGTTCTGTATTACGGAATCCTGTCGAAACAAACGTAGACAGATATGAGAAGACGCTTTGCCCCATTGCAAGCATCGGAAATTTAACATTCAAGTAACTATATTTACTTGATCCATTTTGCTATCGAAACTTACCCCAACCCCCTTACAATGAACTCGTTTCTTTCATTTATTTATTTATTTTCGTTTTACATCGTCACTGGTAATGTGAACTAATTTACATGTGTAAATGTCCAACTGTTGCCAGTCATTAGATTACAGTCGTTTTCAACGAAAGGAATTATAAACAGGAAACAAAATAGCTTCGTACATCGAAAATACTGCTGAGATTAAACTTTTTTAAACATGCACATTGCAAAAGATAAATATTCCCCTCCTGCAACTGAAAGGAGAAACTTTATAAGATTAAAAAATTTTATTTGATAAAACAAGTATCTCTCTTTTGGCTGTTCCACTGTCGCCCACCCCCTCCCCCAACGTGTACAATCGCAAGATATTTCATTAACATTCAGTGCTCCTCACCCCATAGTCATCCAAGATACCTAAAGAAGAGCACCAATATGTCAAAAGTTTCTTGTAAAAGCAACCCATTACAAACGTAACTTCCTCAGATTTACAAAAAAGGTAAAGAAGCACGAATTCTGTTGCTGCTGCACCATGAAGTTGTTTTTGTATGTCAATCCTTTAAACAGGTGGAAATTTAAGTTAAGGAGTACACTATTTGTTAAGAGGTGTAATGAATTGCACAATTAATTGATTGCAGAAATCTCTCCGAACAATGTGTGTTGGTCGACTACCGCCAATAGTTTCACATTTTCCTGTGTCAGAGAGGAGACATCACCATTATGAGTATGCCTGCAACAGACCTGGCGTTCGCCGTGCCTAGCTGACGTGACGTCACGAACAAGCGCTGAGGCTATCCTTTGAGTCTGTGTTGCTCATACAGCGAGCCGTACCCCTTCATCCCAACAATACTTCTTTCATCCCATCGCGTCTTTGAGTGGTCCAAACATATGGAAATCACTTGGGGCAAGGTCTGCTGAGTATGGTGGATGAGGAAGACACTCAAAATGCAGGTCTGTGATTGTTGCAATTGTTGTACCGTCAGTGTGGGGCCTTGCATTGTCATGTTGCAAAAGGACACCTGCTGACAGCAGTTTACGTCGCTTTGATTTGATTGTAGGCAGCAGATAATTTTTTTAGGAGATCTGTCTCTGATACACTGGTGACATTGGTCCCTCTAGGCATGTAATGCTCCAAAACGACGCCTTTTGCGTCCCAAAAGAGAGTCAGCATAACTCTTCCTGCTGATGGTTCTGTTCGAAACTTCTTTGGTTTTTGTGATGAGGAATGGCGCCATTCCTTGCTCGCTGTCTTCGTTTCCGGTTTATGGAAGTGAAGCCAGGTTTTGTCCCCAGTAACGATTCTTGCAAGGAAGCCATCACCTTCTGGTTCAAAGTGCCGAAAAGTTCTTCACAAGCATCAACATGTCGTTCTCTCATTTTGGGAGTCAGCTGCCGAGGCACCAATCTTGCCGACACTTTGTGAAACTGGAGCATATCACGCATAATGTAATGTGCTGACCCATGACTAATCTGTAAACATGCTGCAATGTCATTCAGTGTCATTCGGCAGTTTTTCTTCACTATGGCTTCAACTGCTGCAATGTTCTGTGGACACAAAACTTGTTGTGCCTGACCCAGACGGGGAGCATCTTCCACTGAATTCACACAATTTGCGAACTTCCTACTCCATTCGTAGACTTGCTGGTGTGACAAACATGCATCACCGTACTGAACCTTCATTCGTCGATGATTTTAAATAGGTTCCACACCTTCACTACGCAAAAACCGAATAACAGAACACTGTTCTTCCCTGGTGCAAGTCGCAAGTGGGGCGGCCATCTTTATACTGATACTGCTACGGTATGTATGCATCTATACTATGCTGCCACCTACAGGCCATTCTGCACGCTGTTTGTAGCACGCTTACCAACTTACAGGAGAACGGCGCGAAATTTCGATTTGTTACAAAAGTAAGGTTTTCATTTGACTCACCCTCGTGCATCTACATCAACATGGATACTCTGCAAATCACATTAAAGTGCCTGGTAGAGGGTTCATCGAACCACCTTGAAATTCTCTATTATTCCAACCTCGTATAGCGCGTGGACAGAAAGAACACATATATCTTTCCGTACGAGCTCTGATTTCCCTTATTCTGTTGTGGTGATCGTTTCTCAGTATGTAGGTAGGTGTCAACAAAATATTTTCGCTTTCGGAGGAGAAAGTTGGTGATCGGAATTTCGTGAGAAGATTCCGTCACAAGGAAGAACTCCTTTGTTTTATTTATGTCCAGCCCAAATCCTGTATCATTTCAGAGACGCTCTCCCCGATATTTCGCTATAGTACAAAACGTGCTGCCCTTCATTGAACTTTTTCGATGAACTCTGTCAGTCCCGTCTGGTGAGGATCTCACATCTCGCAGCAGTATTCTAAAAGAGGACGGACAAGCGTAGTGTAGGCAGTCTCCGTAGTAGATCTGTTACTTGTTCTAAGTGTCCTGCCAATAAAACGCTGTCTTTGGTTAGTCTTCCCCACAACATTTTCTGTGTGTTCCTTCCAATTTAAGGTGTTCGTAATTGTAATTTCTAGGTATTTAGTTGACTCTACGGCCTTTAGATTTGACTGATTTATCATACAACCGAAGTTTATCGGATTCCTTTTAGCAATCATGTGGATGACCTCACACTTTCCTTTATTTAGGGTGTACTGCCAATTTTCGCACCAGTCATATATCATTTCGAAATTGTTTTGCAATTTGTTTTGCGTCATCTACAAACAACCTTAGACGGCTCCCAAATTGTTTTTATAGACAAGGAACAGCAAAGGGTCCATAACACTATCTTGAGGAAAGCCAGATATCACCTATGTTTTACTCGATGACTTTCCGTCAATTACTACGAACTATGACCACTCTGATAGGAAATCACAAATCCAGTCATATAACTTAGCCGCTTGTGTGGTACAGTGTAAAAAGTCTTCCGGAATTCCAGATATACGGAATCAATCTGAAATCCCTTGTCAATAGCACTCAAAACTTCATGGAAATAAAGAGCTAGTTGTGTTTCGAAAGAATGATGTTCTCAGAATCCATGTTGACCGTGTGTCGGTAGTCCGTTTTCTTCGAGGTAATTTATAATGTTCGATCACAATATATGTTCCAATATCTTGCTGCATATCGACGCCAATATGCCTGTAATTTAGTGGATTACTCCTACTACATTTCTTGAATATTGGTGTGACCTGTGCAGCTTTCCAGTCTTTGGGTACGGATCTTTCGTCTATAGGATGGTTGTGTACGTCAGTTAAGTATGGAGCTAATGCTTCAGCACACTCTGAAAGGAACCTAATGGGTACACAGTTTGGACCAGAAAACTTGCTTTTATTGATTTAAGTTGCTTCACTACTCCGAGGATATTTACTTCTACATTACTTATGTTGGTAGCTGTTCTTGATTCGAATTTTGGAATATTGACTTCGTCTTCTTTTGTGAAGGCATTTCGGAAGGCTGTGCTTAGTAACTCTGCTTTGGCAGCACTTTCTTCGATAGTATCTCCATTGCTATCGTGCAGAGAAGGCATTGATTGTTTCTTGCCGCTAACATAGTTTACATACGACCAGAATCTCTGGATTTTCTGTCGGGTTTCGAGACAAAGTTCCGTTGTGGAAACTGTTATAAGTACCTCACACTGAAGGGTAGGCTGAATTTCTAGTTCCTGTAAAAGATATCCAATCTTGGGAACCTTGAGTCTGTTCAAATTTGGCATGTTTGTTTAGTAGTTTCTGCAACAGTGTTCTGACTCAATGGTCAACCAAGAAGGATCATATCCGTCGTTTGTTGATTTACCTGGTATAAATCTCCCAATTGCTACCGATACTATTTCCTAGAATTCAAGCCACATCTGGTCTATAGTTATATTATTTATTTGGAAGGAGTGGAAACTGTCTCTCAGGAAGGCGTGAGGTGAATTTTTATCTGCTTTTTTCAATAGGTATATTTCCCTCTACTTTTGGAGGATTTGAGGCTCACAACATTAGTCTCGTTACGACAATGTTCACTAATCCCTGTATCCGTTTCGACGCTCAATATTAACGCAGGATTATTTATTTCTAAGACGTCAAGTGTGTTTTCAAAAGTATTTACTGTTGGCGTGGGCTCATTAACTAACTGCTCGAAATAATTTTCAGAGAATGCGTTCACCGTAATTTCGGATGATGTTTGATGCGTACCTCCATAATTAAACATGTACTTTCGCCCAACATATCGAGGGTAAATTAAAGTCAACCAGCTCTTACATTTTGTACGAATGGAGTACTGACTTCAAAAAGCGTGAACCATTTGCAAAGGACATGCAACAGATACACATAAAAAGATACACATCTGCCTATTAGCTACTAATTTAGTTCGTCAACAAATACTGATATAGCAACAGTAGTTACTTCATGACAGATAGTTGTTCTCTAGTAGTTTGTTGTGCTTAAGTTAATTCACGTCACATTTGAATACATTAAATATAATACATTTATATCAAGTACACTATAATGCCACTGGATTGCTGCATTTACATTTAATTGACACTAAAAGGAATAGCTGTGCCAGTTAAAAGACAGTAAATAGGGGTCTTTCCAGTCGATGAAATTATAAGTTCAAATGTTTCTAAGCACTATGGGACTTAACTTCTAAGATCATGAGTCCCCCAGAGCTTGGAACTAGTTAAACCTAACTAACCTAAGGACATCACACACATCCATGCCCGAGGCAGGATTTGAACCTGCGACCGCAGCGGTCGCACGGTACCAGACTGTAGCGCCTAGAACCGCTCGGCCACCCCGGCCGGCTCAAATTACAAGTAATTCAGCTTTTGCACTCCGTTTAGATTAGTTATCCACCACAAAATTGTGATGACCCAGTTAATATACTTATACACCACACCCTATTTTTTAAAAAATAAAAAAGACTGGTATCACAAGTCTTCAAAACAGGAATTACATTGCAGATCGTTCAGTTACTTCTACACATGCACCGAGGAGCTTTCAACTGAAATGGGAACCGGTCTCAAAAATAGCTCTAAGACAAATGACTGGCAGTGTTCTCAAATCGTTTAAAAAAGTCGCTATACCTTTAATGCCGAGTGCTTATGAAACTGGATTGTTTTTGTCAGAATGTATCCCTTCTAGAAAGTGATTTTCTTTTTAAATGCATCAGCATCATATAAGAAATAAGTTGTTTCTCAACTTTGAATGACCTATTGTGGGCAGTGTGCAGTCAAGTCCTGTCTTAAAATCTATGGTTGCAATCGATTTCGGTGTTCTTGTATCGTACCTGCACTCCTTTTGCCTTCATAAATTCAATAAATGCAGGTTACAAATATAAAAAAAAACGTTGTTCCAATGGTGCCCCTTGACTTAACCGACGTACTTTGTTGTAACATACAAAATCTCCATATCCTCGATGAATTCCATCGAATTTTGCAAATGACAGTGGAATAATGTGTACGACTTCAATAATCTCACTCTTCGTAACACTAATCTCTTCTCTTGCGAGATGTCTGCAAATTCAACACAAAGTGCTTCTTGATGTCAAAACAATGAATCCCATCTCCCGATCGTTGTAATGTTTTGCTCTTTCATTGTCAACTAAATTTTCAAATTCTCACTACATGGTACTGTAATGTTAATTCAAGTACCCGTGATTTACGTGACCGCATAATATATATAGACAATTCTCCTCCCTCTCTTCTGTCATTACGATTCAGTTTTAGATGCTTGTGACGATGGCTCACTAGACTGCCTCTTTTTGTACAAACTGTGGACCTCTGAACGTCCTTTATACAAACTACGAAGGGTAAAGAGCGCTGTCACCTCGGCTCTGCAGAAGTGAAGACAGTTGTGCCGACCAAAAATATACCTCAATACTAAATCAAATGTCAGCGCTGTACCGGATACAACCGAGGAGGACAAAGCGAAACCTAGAGTGGCCGAGCCTAGGCCCGCACATGGCCCACACTTATGGGCTAGCGTTTCGATTGGCAGCCCTACGTTAACCACTTACGATATCCGTGCCTGCGTCCCAGATCGATGTAAACCCCCATACGCTGCACAGTGTCTACATTCCACAATGTTCGCACAATAAGTGATTCCTGGAAGAGCGACAGTAAAATTACAAGGAGGTAAGAATAGTATTATTTTCGTCAGATTTTTTCCATTGAGGCTTGTAGTACTTATTTCATTTTTACAATCTTTCTTCCTTGAGACAAGCATATCTGTAGGTACAGACACTGTCGACGATCCACAGCTGTATTAAAGTTTACGAAAGTTTTTCGCTGATGGTGAATTCTTTGACATCAGCTGTACTAGTTACAGATTTGCTACTCATTTGAGCCAAACGAAAACTTGTCTTGGAAAGCAACCCGAAACCATAATTGCCTCGTATCAGTAGCGATCGGCTTAACCACTTTGGCTATCATTGCACGCTCCCTGGACCGATCCAAGCCTCCAAATGCTGTGCTATGTCTACATTCCCTTATGCTTGCACTATATTTGATTCCCGTAACAGGGAGAACGAGACTATAAGGAATGAAGACCAGTCTCAGCATTGTTGGTTTTTTTTTTTTTTTTTTTTACCCGTAGAGGCTTGTATGAAGGGACAGACGTTGTAAAAATTGAATCAGTATTACAAGCCTCGATGGACAATAAACGACGCTGATACCATCGACTTAATTCTTTGTAGTATCATTCTCCCTGTAGCCAGACTCATGTAGTGTGCCAGCATTAATGGCTGTACAGGGATAGACAAAATAAGGTGAACAGTGGTAGTAATGGTATGGTTGTGTTTGACGGTCAACAACGCAGATAAGGTGCGCTGGACTATGCGTGTTTAAGTACGGACTACGCGTAAGTGCTGGTTGTTTACCAATAGCGCACATTTCATATTTTCATTCAGAGGCCTAGGTCGACGTGCAATGAAAGACCTAACACAGTTCCAAAGAGAGCAGACTATGGGGGCCCAGTTAGCTGGAGCATCAGTAGACAAGACAGCCATCTTATTGAATGTTTCAAGAGCAACTCTTTCAACAGTCATGACATCCTACACAAAACGTGGAAAGATATCATAGCGCAAACATAAAAGTGGGCTCAAATGAAAACTAAATGAAGGAGATCGTCGTACGCTAACAATAATTGTGTCAAAGCAACACAAAACTATGGCGGCTAAAGTGACTGCAGACCTCAATAGCCATCTTCGAGACCCCGTATCTATCGACACTGTCCGCCGAGAACTCAGTAAAGCGAATATTCATGGACGAGCTGCTATACCGAAACCATCAGTGACGATAACCAACGCAAAGAAGCGTAAAACATGGTGTCAGGAGCATAAATCCTGGATGGCTGATCACTGGTAACAAATCAAATGATCCGACGAGTCAACGTTTTCGGTATTTCCAATATCGGGCTGGGTTTTGATCTGGATAACGCCAAAAAGAAGCCTACTATCCTGATTGCTTGATTCCAACGGTTAAGCATGCAAGTGTGATGGTGTGGGCAGCCTTATCATGTTATTCTGCTGGTCCCATCATTACTCTCAGAGGCCGTGTTACAGCCAACGGTTACGTGAACATTTTAGGTGCTCAGGTGGACTCCATGTTCCCAAAGTTGTGCCCCAACAATGATGCCATTTCCTGGACGATAATGCACCCACTCACACCGCCAGGATAAAACAATCGTGGTACGAGGAGCATGAATTGCAGCGTCTTCCCTGGCCAGCACAGTCCTCAGACTTTAACATTACCGAACCCTTGCGGGCAGTATTGGAGTGCAGACTACGGAGCAGATTTCCGCTTCCTTCGTCACTACAGGAGTTAGAAGAGGTTGTGATCGAAGAGTGGCATAACATTGCACTGGAGATTATACAATCATTATATGCCAGTATTACAAGAAGATTCGCAGCTGTATTACGGGAAAATGGGGATCCAGCCCCTAATTTTGAAACCATACTCAAGTAAGTACATGCGTTCAAATTACTTTGCCTGTACCCTGTAGATTCTGTGTGCCATATGCAGTTCTGGCAAGGTTCTCTGATATCGACACTCAGGCAAGGCCCAATCTCAGGTCCTGAAACATGACGGTGGGTGGTCAAAGGACTAAAACACAACAGGCACACAAACTGACCAAACCTGTCAACGTCTACCAAAAGTAAAAGGGGATTGGAGAAACAAACAAAGACCAGCACTACACAAGAGCTCCCCTGCAACAGACACAAGGACTAGCAAAAGCTGATTTTTTCCTCACAAAATGTACCATTTGTAAAATATAATCAACATACAAATAACTTACGCCCAATGGTACTAAAACTCAACCTAGATAGACACTAACTTAACATAACTCCACTCTGAATCAAACAAGGCACTTATAATTAGAATTAATACGATTTAATACTTTAGTGTCCAGCCTCCATTTATAACCATGCTCTGCTGCAATTGAAATGACTAGGAGCGTGGCAGTGGGGAAGTAGATGGTGGTTGTGGTTTTAATGGACAAATTTCAATTTATCATGTATTAATAAAAAACCAAATGTAAACATTACACGTATTAAAAGATCGACTTCATCCTAGCTGATTGATGCCTAAGGACACTTTATCACAGTTGGCCGTAAGGTGGGAACTGTTAACAACACAGCTTCAAGTACCAATATATTTAATGACATTTAACTACAAGAAAATATATACTGAACCCTTAAACAGGTAACAAAATATATATGGCAGTAATGTTTGAAAAACGTTAAACAAACAACATAGCTAAAGTCAGACACGAATGCTGTAAAACACATTGATTAACCAAAGGTAATGATGAAACTGAAATCAAATGATAAATAAACATAATGAATATTTAAATTTACAGTTACTGTAACTTTACAACTAGTTACACTCTCTGCTTGTAAATCGTGGAAGATATTATCAAACAGTCGCAAATTATTTGAAATAAATGTTCACGTTAAAATTTTACACGATAAAAATGGACGTGCCTTATGTACATCACTTACATTAACCTTAGTAATTTTTGAAAATAAATATCCAATACAGAACTCTGCAGTAAATAAAATGCAGGATACGTACATCAGTTAGCTTGATCCACACCACAGTCTTCACATAGCCTTAGAGCAACTGGAGCACTATACCTTACTGCATGGAACGGTAGTAACGCCAAATCAATAGCTTCACATATTTGGGACCACTTAATAGACACCTTCAGAGCTACATGCACAATAAACATGTAACGGTTTTGAAATGGCGGGAAGCTTCAATATTTAGCTTCTCAATAAAACATGACTGTCCTTTGCAGCGTTTAATACAAATGAATATAGACACAGGTAGAAGTAGACAAATCAAAAGGCAGGATGAATACAAAATTCAACCAACAGGTCCAGACGAGGAGGAAGTTCCGCATTCGGAAACAGGCGAATGACGTCTATGAAAGCTGCAGACAGTCAGAAACACAGTTAAACAAGGACATTAGGTCAGACGTGGTAACCAACACTACGACAACTGAATGCACTAGACATCATGATATCGGAGACACCAGAAAAGAGAAACACAGCGGCTAGCGAACCACAAGGAGCGACCAAGAACGTTGCCCCCACACGTGTTCTACATCTTGTAGCTGCAGCTGAGCATAATGCCAAACTTATGCCGCTAAATCAGCATGCACACCAATAGGGACATGACAAGTGTAGCATGTAAATGGTCACAGTGCCCCACTCAAAGCAGAGAAAAAGTGTCTAGCCGATAGCTTATATCCATTGCTGGTGAGTCGGAAGTATATATCCGGGCATCGTATTAGGCAAATCGCACCGAATTAATAAAAGGTAGGCAGCTAGCATTCAATGCCGGTTACGCCAACACATCTGTACGGGCGCCGTACTGCGTGCACACCACCGAGAAGTGGTAGACGAAAAACGTCTTTTCGGCGGGCACTGTTCAGCGCTGCCCTCATGTCTCAGGGTCGTGGCCACAGCACGATAACACGGGCTGGCTGCAACTCCACTATGTGTTGCCTTCTTCATTCGTAAGCCGACTCTAGAGTGAGTGCCCGCATCGGCTACCGCTGCAGTATTTCCGCCAAGGCCAGACATAACACGCCCATTACGAACTCACTGGAAATCTTTCTCATATTGAGACCAACCCCCCCCCCCCCCCCATGAACCATGGGCCTTGCCGTTGGTGGGGAGGCTTGCATGCCTCAGCGATACAGATAGCCGTACCGTAGGTGCAACCACAACGGAGGGTTATCTGTTGAGAGGCCAGACAAACGTGTAGTTCCTGAAGAGGGGCAGCAGCCTTTTCAGTAGTTGCAGGATCAACAGTCTAGATGATTGACTGATCTGACCTTGTAACACTAACCAAAACGGCCTGCTGGGCTGGTACTGCGAACGGCTGAAAGCAAGGGGAAACTACAGCCGTAATTTTTCCCGGGGGCATGCAGCTTTACTGTATGGTTAAATGATGATGGCGTCCTCTTGGGTAAAATATTCCGGAGGTAAAATGGTCCCCCATTGCTATCTCCGCGCGGGAACTACTCAAGAGGATGTCATCATCAGGAGAAAGAAAACTGGCGTTCTATGGATCGGAGCGTGGAATGTCAGATCCCTTAATCGGGCAGGTAGGTTAGAAAATTTAAAAAGGGAAATGGATAGGTTAAAGTTAGATATAGTGGGATTAGTGAAGTTCGGTGGCGGGATGAACAAGACTTCTGGTCAGGTGACTACAGGGTTATAAACACAAATTCAAATAGGGGTATTGCAGGATTGGGTTTAATAATGAATAGGAAAATAGGAATGCGGGTAAGCTACTATAAACAGCATAGTGAACGAATTATTGTGGCCAAGATAGATACGAAGCCCACGCCACCACAATAGTACAAGTTTATATGCCAACTAGCTCTGCAGATGACGAAGAAATTGAAGAAATGTACGATGAAATAAAAGAAATTATTCAGATAGTGAAGGGAGACGAAAATTAATAGTCATGGGTGACTGGAATTCGTCAGTAGGAAAAGGGAGAGAAGGAAACGTAGTAGGTGAATATGGATTGGGGGTAAGAAATGAAAGAGGAAGCCGCCTCGCAGAATTTTGCACAGAGCACAACTTAATCATAGCTAACACATGGTTCAAGAATCATAAAAGAAGGTTGTATACATGGAAGAGTCCTAGAGATGCTGACAGGTTTCAGATAGATTATATAATGGTAAGACAGAGATTTAGGAACCATGTTTTAATTGTAAGACATTTCCAGGGGCTGACCACAATCTGTTGGTTATGAACTGTAGAATATAACTGAAGAAACTGCAAAAAGGTGGGAATTAAAGGAGATGGGACCTGGATAAACTGACTAAACCAGAGGTTGCACTGGGTTTCAGGGAGATCGTAAGGGAACAAGCGGCAGGAATAGGGGAAAGAAATACAGTAGAAGAAGAATGGGTAGCTTTCAGGGATGAAGTAGTGATGGCAGCAGAGGATCAAGTAGGTAAAAAGACGAGGGCTAGTAGAAATCCTTGGGTAACAGTAGAAATACTGAATTTAATAGATGAAAGGAGAAAATATAAAACTGCAGTAAATGAATCAGTCATAAAGAAATACTAACGTCTCAAAAATGAGATCGGCACGAAGTGCAAAATAGCTAAACATAGATGGCTAGAGGACAAATGTAAGGATGTAGAGGCTTATATCACTAGGGGTAAGATAGATACTACCTACAGGAAAATTAAAGAGACCTTTGGAGAAAAGAGAACCACTTGTATGAATATCAAGAGCTCAGATGGAAACCCAGTTCTAAGCAAAGAAGGGAAAGCAGAAAGGTGGAAGGAGTATATAGAGGGTCTATACAAGGGCGATCTACTTGAGGACTATATTTTGGAAATGGAAGAGGTTGTAGATGAAGATGAAACGGGAGATATGATACTGCGTGAAGAGTTTGACAGATCACTGAAAGACCTGAGTCGAAACAAAGCCCCGGGAGTAGACAACATACCATTAGAACTACTGACAGCCTTGGGAGAGCCAGTCCTAACAAAACTCATCCATCTGGTGAGCAAGATGTATGAGACAGGCTAAATACTCTCAGGCTTCAAGAAGAATATAATAATTCCAATCACCAAGAAAGCAGGTGATGACAGATGTGAAAATTACCGAACTAGCAGTTTAATAAGTCATAGATGCAAAATACTGACGCGAATTCTTTAGAGACGAATGGGAAACTAGTAGATGCCGACCTCGGGGAAGATCAGTTTGGATTCCGTAGAAATATCGGAACACGTGACGCAATACTGACCCTACGACTTATCTTAGAAGAAAGATTAAGGAAAGGCAAACCTACGTTTCTAGCATTTGTAGACTTAGAGAAAGCTTTTGACAATGTTGAATGGAATACTCTCTTTCAAATTCAGAAGGTGGCGGGGGTAAAATACAGGGAGCGAAAAGCTATTTACAATTTCTACAGAAACCAGATGGCAGTAATAAGAGTCGAGGGACATGAAAGGAAAGCAGTGGTTGGTAAGGGAGTGAGACAGGGTTGTAGTCTCTCCCCGATGTTATTCAATCTCTATATTGAGCAAGCAGTGAAGGAATCAAAAGAAAAATTCGGAGTAGGTATTAAAATTTATGGAGAGGAAATAAAGATTTTGAGGTTGGCCGATGACATTGTAATTCTGTCAGAGACAGTAAAGGAATTGGAAGAGCAGTTCAACGGAATTGACAGTGTCTTGAAAGGAGGATATAGAATGAACATCAACAAAAGCAAAACGAGGATAATGGAATGTAGTGGAATTACCAGAATGAGATTTTCACTCTGCAGCGGAGTGTGCGCTGATATGAAACTTCCTGCCAGGAAGTTTCGTAGTGGAATTACGTTGGGTGATGCCGAGGGAATTAGATTAGGAAATGAGACACTTAAAGTAGCAAAGGAATTTAGCAATTTGGGGAGCAAAATAACTGAGGATGGTCGAAGTAGAGAGGATATAAAATGTATACTTGCAATAGCAAGGAAAGCTTTTCTGAAGAAGAGAAATTTGTTGACATCGAGTATAGATTTAAGTGTCAGGAAGTCATATGGAGTGTAGCCCTGTATGGAAGTGAAACATGGACGATAAATAGTTTGGACAGGAAGAGAATAGAAGCTTTTGAAATGTGGTGCTACAGAAGAATGCTGAAGATTAGATGGGTAGATCACATAACTAATGAGGAAGTATTGAATAGGATTGGGGAGAAGAGAAGGTTGTGGCACAACTTGACTAGAAGAAGGGATCGGTTAGTAGGACATGTTCTGAGGCATCAAGGGACCACCAATTTAGTATTGGAGGTCAGCGTGGAGGGTAAAAATCGTAGAGGGAGACCAAGAGATGAATATACTGAGCAGAGTCAGAAGGATGTAGGTTGCAGTAGGTGCTGGAAGATGAAGAAGCTTGCACAGGATAGAGTAGCTTGGAGAGCTGCATCAAACCAGTCTCTGGACTGAAGACCATAACAACAACAACAACAAGAGATGTGCTGGTATTGCTCAGAACTTTTACTCGTCGCCATTGCCAGATGTTCTCTCAAGTGGATAGAAATAATTTTAAAACTAATATTTGACTGATAGTTCATACCATACGGCTGGTGTTTAAATGCATGTGTTGGAAATATTAAAAGACACTGAAGATCCAAAGAAACTAATTCACATGCTTAATGTCATGTAGGGTTCCTGCGAGCACGCAGAAGTGCCGAAAGCCGATGCAAGTGATCAGATAGGATGCTTACATACGTGTCAACTGTCAGAGTCGTACCTAGCCGTATCAGGAGTCCCATGTCATTCCAACCGCACACGCTCCTCACCATTATATAGCCTCCAACAGTTTGAACAGTCCCCCGCTGACAGGGAGGGTACATGGATTCATGAGACTGTCTTCGTACACGTGCACGTCCATCCTCTTGTTACAAATTGAAACGAGACTCGTCCTACCAGATAACATGTTTCCAGTCGGTGTGCCGGCCGGAGTGGCCGAGCGGCTCTAGGCGCTACAGTCTGGAACCGCGCGACCACTACGGTCGCATGTTCGAATCCTGTCTCGGGCATGGATGTGTGTGATGTCCTTAGGTTAGTTAGGTCTAAGTAGTTCTAAGTTCTAGGGGACTGATGACCTCAGAATTTAAGTCCCATAGTGCTCAGAGCCATTTGAACCATTTGAACCATCCAGTCGGTGTTGACAGACTCAGGCGAGGCGTAAGGCTTTGTGTCGTGCAATCATCATAGGTACACGAGTGGGTCTTCGGCTCCGAAAGGTCATATAGATGATGTTTCGTTGAATGGTTCGCACGCTGACACTTGTTCATGGCCCAGCACTGAAATCTGCAGCATTTTGCTGAGGGGCTGCACTTCAGTCACGTTGAACGACTTTCTTCAGTCGTCGTTGGTCCCGTGCCTGCAAGTCCCTTTAAGTCCGCTGCGATTTCGGAGATCTGATGTTTCACTGGATTCGTGAAAAGGTCGTACGGGAAATCCCCACTTCACTGCTACCTCGGAGATTCTTAGCCCCATGGCTCGTGCACCGACTATAACATCACGTTGAAACTCACTTAAATCCTGACAACCTGCTATTATAGCAGCAGTATCCAAACTAACAACTGCGCCAGACACTTGTCTTATACGGGCGTTGCTGACCTCAGCGCCGTATTCTGCCTACTTACATATCTGCCTGCTTACATAGCCCTATACCAGTTTCTTTCTCGCTTCAATGTATAAAACTGAATGAAATGTCCGTTAGTCCGCTTTAGCTGTATTTATTTAGGGCTATTAAATAACCACAAAATCGGTTTCGCACCATTGAAGTTGCGTCTTCTGGTGTATATCTGAACAGAAAATATTTATGAACTAATGCTTTGATAACGGGACAATGAAGAGATCTAAGATATCTTTAAGCACTCTGTGAATAGACTCAAAGAAGGAAGGAAATATTACACCTCTAATTAAGATACTCGGTGTAGATTACATACGTCCCACAAAGAACAGCCCCTTCTCAGAAAGTCTCGTTTAACACTGAACAGTCCCTTCTCAGGAACAATCGTTAAACACTTAAAAAATAATATAATTCAAGAGTTTATTATCCCGCAGAATACAGCTGCCAAATATAGGCACAGGGAACAATCAGCGATCCATATAAGAACAATGGCGTTCATTCAGTTTTTGTAATGACTGTTCTCAAAACTCGATTGGGCATACTGTTAGTGTTTTCGAAATTCGCTTTAACGGACATCTCAGTGTAATCAGTTAGAAATACGTACTAACCGCTCACTTACGTGATCATAAACATTCTATTTAAGATATCACAAGAAGTTCTACATCTATATCCACACACATACTCCGAAAGCAGTCGTACGATGCGTGGTGGTGGGTGAAATTTACCACTATTAGTCATTTCTTCTCCTGTCCATTCGCAAATAGATCTAAGGAAAAATGACAGCTTATATTCCTCCCTACGAGCCGTGATTTCTCTAGTCTTATCTTTATGGTTTTTACGCGTAATGTGTGTTGTCAGCAATAGGATTGTTCGGCAGTCAGCGTCAGATCCCAGTTCTCTAAATCCTCTCAAAACTGTTTCTCGAAATAAATGTCGCCTTTCTTCCAGGAATTCTCATCTGAGTACTCGAAGAATCTCCGTAACAGTTACGTGTTGTTCGAACCTACAGATAACAAATCTAACAGCCCGCCTCTCAACTTCTAGGATGTCTTCCTTCAATCCGACCTGCTACGGATCCCAAACACTTGATTAGTAATCACGAATTGGTCGCACAAGCGTCCTATATGCGGTTCCTTTACGGGTGAACCGCTCTTTTCTAAAATCCTCCCAAAAAACATAGGTCGATCATTCGCCTTACCTACCACAGTTCTCACATATTCGTTAAATCTCACATAGCTTTCCAACGTTGTGCCCATATATTTAAATGACTTGACTGTGTCAAGCAGGACAGTAGTAATACTGTAACCGAACATTAGAGTTTTTTCTTCCTACTCATCAGCATTAACTTAAATTTTTGCACATTTAAAGCTAGGTGCCATTCATCACACCAACTAGAAATTTACTCTAAGTCCTCTTGTATCTCCTACAGTCACTTAACTTCGACACCTTATCGTACATCACAGCATCAGTAGCAAACAACCGCAGACGGTGGCCCATCCCGTCTGTATGTAACAGAGAAGGACAGTGGTCCCATTGCACTGTCCTGGGGAACTCATGACGATACTCTTGTCTCCGATGAACATTCGCCATCGAGGACAACATACTTTGTTTCAATACTTAACAAGTCTACGAGCCACTCACATACCTGTGAACTTATTCCATATGCTCGTACCTTCGTTAACAGCCTGCAACGGGGACCGTGGAAAATGGTTTCTGGAAACCTACAAATACTGAATCTGCCTGTTGCCCTTCATCCACAGTTCACTGTGAAACAAGTGAGAAAAGGGCACGCTGCTTTCCGCACAAGCGATGCTTTCTAAAAACATGCAGATTCGTGGAGGTAAGCTTCTCAGTCTCAAGAACCTGTATTATACTGGAACTGAGGATATGCGGCAAACAGAAGTTAGGAATATTGGTCTGTAATTTTGAGGTTCCGTTCTCTTACCGTTCTTGTACAATTGAGTCACCAGCGATTTATCTTGCAGATAGTGAACTTAAATAGTGGGAACTATTTATTCACAACCGATACAAAAGAGTTACATGTTTGTACCTTTTACTGTCCTTCATAGTAGTCACCAGTGTTATGTACAATCCATTGCCAGCGATGTGGAAGGCGTAGTATATCGTTACCAGAGCCAGTTCTGTTGACGGTGCGAATGGAGCGGTCTACTGTCTGTCGAATCTCTGGAACAGATCTGAAGTGAATGCCACGAAGAGGTTCGTTCATCTTCGGAATCCAATCAAAGTCACAAGGACTTACGTCCGGGGAGTATGGTGGATAATATAGTACTTTCCAGTCCCATCGACCGAACAAAGCAGCCATAGCTTGTTATCTGAACGCATTACATTCCTCCACGGCAGACCATCAATGCACAGTATTACTGTTCGTTTTTCGAGCATCACCTGCGACCGGCTTTGCGAGAGAAACGGCTACACTTTCTGCGCAACCCACACATCATTTTGCATGACAATCCCTGGGCGCATACAGCGCAAGCTGTGGCTACTCTGTTCGGTCGATGGGACTGGGAGTCCTGTATCATTCCACCCTTACTCCTTGGACTAAGTCCTTGTGACTTTGATTTGATTCCGAAGATGAAGGAACCACTTTGTGGCGTTCGCGTCAGAAATGTTGCAGAGATTCGACAGGCAGTAGACCGCTCCATTCGCCCCATCAACAGGCTCTGCTAGCGGTATACTACCACTTCCACACCGCTAGCAACGGGTTCTACACAACGCTGGTGACTACTTTGAAGTACAGTAACAGGTGCAAACGTTTGAAGGAAGGTTTCTCAGCACCTAACCTGTCGGTTAGCTTATTACAGTTTTTTATGTTAATAACGAAGTTTACTTCTACTGTTGATACATTTAAACTATACACTGCTTTAATGATACAGAAATATGTAACAGTTTTAAAATTTTCACCTTAGTAACATTATTATACTAGTATCTCTCATGCTCAGTTTTTGTGTAACACGGAGAGCCGGGTCTAGTAGTTCGTGTAGTGACCACAGTGTCTCAGCAGAGTACTAGCAGCACACTTCTCTTATCGTCCGTGTTTCCCGCGTCAGTTGATTTCCTTATCCTTCTCAGTATCTGGCCGGTAGCCAACTCACCCGCTCCAACAATACACAGGATCCCCGCAGATTACGTTGCCAGCTGTACGATTATTATTGTTGATGGCAGACATACATAAAAGAGTGTCAACTTCTGACAAGTTTTATCGTCAGCATAAGCTCCTTTCCTTCGATCACTAGTGGCCCCCAAAACTTGTTAAAATAATTTTTCAGAGTATTTCAATACATTAATTATATTAGGTTTCATCAATATTTTTTATTTTATTATTCAATCACTCCACGACGCAATACGTTCCTGGATAAAATTTACGATGGATAATGTCTGTTGCTTGACATGGGCCAATAAGAATACATTTTAATTCGTAAGTGATGACAGCTCGCGATTTTAATGCAAGTCTGGGCCGTTGTTGGCAGTTGTTCACGTTAAATGGGGACTGCCTCACCTCTTTTAAGTTTAATTACTGCTTCAGTAAATTTTTTAAAATCTGGGATGAGTTTCCGATTCCTAATCCTATTAATTCGTTTTATAGTCTCGACATTCATCATGAATGATGGTTTTTATCAACTGAGGAGGGCTGAGAACTTTGTATCGCCCCGCCAACTGTTGCTCTGCAGCATTCTGTAATTGCATATACACTGTGATATGGCATTTGTAAATAATCTTCTTTTGGCAAGAAGTTACAAATCTTATTTAACTGATCAGCCAGAATATTATGGCCACCTACCTAATAGCCGGTATGTCCACCTTTGCCGCGGATAACAGCGGTGACGCGTCGTAGCATGGAAAGAATGATGCCTTGGTAGTCGCTGGAGGGAGTTGGCGCTACACCTGCATACGCTAGTCACCTATTTCCCATAATTTCCGGGGAGAGGGCGATGAGCTCTGACGCCTCGTTTAATCGCATTCCAGATGTGTTGATGTGTTCGATCGGGTGCAGATTTGGCGGGTTTGGCAGAGTGGGGGGGGGGGGGGGGTGGGGGGGGGTGCAGCTCATCATCCTCGAACCTCTGCATCACACTCCTGGCCTTGTGACATGGAGCATTATCGTGTTGGAAAATATCACTGCCGTCCGGACACAGGATCGTCATGAACGGGTGTACGTGTTCTGCAACCAGTCTACGATACTCCTTGGCCATCATACTGTCTTGCACGAATTGCACTGGCCCATGGATGCCCAAGTGAATGATCTCCAGAGAATTATGGAGCCGCCTCCAGCTTAACTTCGTCCCGCCGGACAGTTATCGAGGAGCTGTCCCCTGAAAGCCGACGGATTCGCGCCTTCCCGTCGGCATGATGTAGAACGTATCGGGATTCATTAGACCACGCCACTGTCAAGCGGCCAGCGTCCCATTCTGATGGTTAAATACCAGTTTTAGTAGTAGTGGCCAATGCCGGGTGTTAACATTTGCCCGTGCATGGATCATTGGCTAAGAAGGCCCCCCCTTCGTTAGAAGTGGTCGGTACATTGTGTGTTCTGACACACTTGGACTCTGCTCAGCAATATAGTCCGATGTTTGTTCCTTCCCAGTTTGCAGCCACTCCTGATTTACTAGTCTGCCCAGCCTACGACGTCCGACATCTGTAATGATGTGTTGCCATCCAACCCCACCCCGTGTGGACCTGATTTCACTCTGGTTCCGCCACGTGTTGAAAACGCTCGCCACAGCGCTCCTAGAACACCCGACATAAGGTGAAGTTTCCGAAGAGGTTGTGCCGAGCCTCTGGACCATCACCATCTGCCCTCGGTCCCTCTGAGATACACCGCGCACCTTCCCGATTATATAGAAGGACAGTACGCTTACTGGTACTACAAGAACTGTGTATGTGTCTGACTAGCTGTCACTTCTCACCAAGTGACACTACTATCACGTGGACGGGTTTATATCGACAGCATGTCGGTGGTCATAATATTCTGGCATATTACTGTACTAAATACGTGCAGGCCCGTTTTTTGTGGGGCATATGTGGTGCACACCTAGTTTACTAATTACGAGCGAAATATGTTCTTCGTTGCTTAAGTTTATTCGCTCATTAGTTAAAGATATCTCAGATAACTTCATTTCCCCATTATCGAGGAATGCATTTATAAAATTTATCTGTAGAGTTACACAACAGACGAGTCAACTTAAGAGTAGCGAAACTGGTCGTGTGGGTTTCTAATAGACCTAAATAAACACAATTACGGCAACCGGCCACAGTGGCCGAGCGGTTCTATGTGCTTCAGTTTGGAACCACGCGACCGCTACTATCACAGGTTCGAATCCTGCCTCGGGCATGGATGTGTGTATTGTCCTTATGCTAGTTAGGTTTAAGTTGTTCTAAGTTCTACGCTAGTGATGACTTCCGATGTTAAGACCCATAGTGCTCAGAGCCATTTGAACGATTACGGTGGACTCATTATACTTTTAATTCAGGTTTATAGTTTAATAGTTTTGTCACCTGTATTTAAGCAAATGCTATACTCTACGAATTTTCAATTGACTTTCAAGAGAAACACAGTGAAATTAACTTGCATGCTCTGACTGTTCTGTTTCTCTGTAGCCCAGTGTTTCTCTTATGCTCAAAGTCTCGAAGGAAGCATCTTGTAACTCTATCACTTCTGCTGTGGACAACCGATTACTATTTCATCACCATAACTATCTCGAGCATTCCCTCTTTACTCTCCCTTGGACGAGACTACTGTCTCTGATATTCAGATAAACAGTCTTGATCACGTTTTAATGCATATAACAGCAGATGACATGTTTCAGTTTCACAGACACGGTAAACTCTTAAAGAAAAGTAGTGAGACAAATGTCTAGGTACTTTACTGCTATGTATTTGTCGCCTGTTTTTTAAAACGTGATGATGTTGGTTAAACTGAACCTGTTTATCTGTTCAAATTAATTAAAATTCAGAACTATGTACTGCGTGTGTTATCTTTAATTCTTTGTAGATATCTGTGATCTCGTCTCATTATGTCTCTATTACTAAGTGCCATGAAATAAAATTTTATTAAACTCGGCGTTATTTACTGGTATCAATCTATAATACCAAACTACACAAATGTTCTTATGATTCAGACACATGCTGTAATTAAGAAGGAACTAAAAATATCACTACCGTTGTCGACATCATCTATTCGGACAAAAATGATTTGTCACTCTCGAACACAAAAAAGAGTCTTGAATGAAAATTGCCACTCTGCAGTGGAGTGCGCGCTGATGTGAACTTCCTGGTAGATTAAAACTGTGCGCAGTATACTGACTCGACATCGGGACCTTTGCTCTACCAACTGTTGTTAGATATCGAAGCACGTCTCAGGACCCATCCTCACAGCTCTTCTGCCTACCTTCCAGACCTGCAGAACCTCTCCTGAAAATCTTTGTCGCAGAGGAGCTTCTACGTAATTTCGGAGGTACGCGACGAGGTACTGGCGGAAGTAGAGGTGAGAGGACGGGTCGTGAGTCGTACTTGGTTATATCAGTCGGTAGAGCACTTGCCCGCGAAAGAAAAAGGTCTCCAGGTGGTGCACTGATCCTATTCCGGCATAACGAAAAGCACCGGCAAGAAGATCTATAACGATGCAGCAGAGAGGGCTGTGAGACGACGTCAGCCAATAGCACGCTGACCATGACGTCACCACGACAGGAGCGGCTTCTACACGGAGAGAATAAAAGCGACGCGCCGCCTCGCCTCGACCGCACTAGAAGAGAGAAGACGCACTAGAAGAGCCGTGACTTGTGACCCATATCTATTACTTCCAAGGAAATTGTTTACTTCGAAGGTCACTAATTATTTGCATGTCACCAATTACATGCACACCACCCTGTACACACGCAAGTTAGCCTAAGTATTGTCAACTAAATTACTCTAATAAACTCCATTAACATGATTTGCTTGTATGCTGTGTAGCTATCCGAGAAAGCAGCATCCTTAGCACCCTATATTACACGAGTGGGCAGGATCCCACATGCCCAGGACACGTTTTTAATCTGCCACGAGGTTACAATGAAGTCTTATTTCTTCTCATATTCCTCACACATCTGTGCCCCTTTGTCACCCTTTTGTCCTTCGTCTTGAACGTAATTCGGTCTAATTTACCAATGAAACAATCAACCTCTGTACCAGCAGATTCTTCAGAAAATTCGCGGATCAAATAACGTGAACATAAAACGGTAGTTTTCATCCATTGAACAAAATCCTATCTACAAGTAATGTTATTAGCAGTTCTGCATATACAACAATCTGTTGCTCATAAATGTTGCTGTTTAAGAGAGTCTGAGAGGAGAAAATACCTAGGTCATAGTTTCAATCGACATATCGTTGATAATTGTAGCTTATAATGGTATTTATCTGTGGATGAAAACACATTGTCTACCGAAAAGTATGCCTTGTAAAAACAAGTAGTCTTTTATTCAGATTCGTTTTATTATCTGAACTTAAGATAACAATGGAAGTGATGCCAATAAGAATGCGTGTCAACAACGTGAGGTTCTGTTTCCTCGAAATCTGCAGTGAGTGAATTTTTTCTGACGACATTTACGGACATTCATGTAAAATATGACTTCAAGTCGTTACACTGAATTTCCAGCAGCAGCTGAATGTAACCATTTGCTGTTATACGAAGCACAGACCTCAGAAAAACCAACAGACTGCTATAGTAGGTTAAGACAAAACAGGTTTTATTTTATTTTAATTCATAGCATATGAGGAAACAGCTGATGGTGGAAAACGCATAATGCCATACCCATATCAGGAATAAAGAAATTTAAATTAGACACGTTATGTGATTAGTAGCTACCTTAAATCTGTAGATACTTAATCGTCACAGCCAAAATATAGGGTCAGTATCGCTGTCAATCATAGCAACACATCGTAAGTATACGCATCAAAAAAAGGTTTGCATCACCTACGTTCCGAGAGTTCAGGAACCTGTACAGAAAATTGGAATATAGATCAACATAAACATTATTTCTGCCCTTCTTATTGCTCATGAAAACCAAACATTGCATGTTGTACCACCATACAGCCAGACCTTCAGAACTGGTGGTCCAGATTCCTGTACACACCGGTACCTCTATTACCCAGTAGCACGCCCTCTTGCATTGATACATGCCTGTATTCGTCGTGGCATACTATCCACAAGTTAATCAAGGCACTGTTGGTCCAGATTGTCCAACCCCTCAACCGAGATTGGGCGTAGATCCCTCAGAGCTTAGTAGGTCACGTCGTCCACTAACAGCCTTTTTCAGTCTATCCCAGGTATGTTCGATGGTGTTCATGTCTGGAGAACACGCTGGACACTCTAGTCGAGCGATGTCGTTAGCCAGAAGGAAGTCATTCACTAGATGTCCACGATGGGAGCTATAATTGTCGTCCCTGAAGACGAATGCCTCGCCAAAATGATCATGATATGGTTGCACTGTCGGTTGGAGGATGGGATTCACGTATCGGACAGCCGTTACGGCGCCTTCCATGACCACCAGCGGGGTACATCGGCCCCAGATAGTGCCAAACTCCACCTTGCTGCACTCGCTGGACAGTGTGTCAAAGTCGCTCAGCCTGACCGGGTTGCCTCCAAACACGTCTCCGCTTATTGTCTGGTTGAAGGCATATACGACACTCATCGCTGAAGAGAACATGATGCCAATCCTGAGCAGTCCGTTCGTCATGTTGTTGGGTTCGTCTGAACTGCGCTGTATGGTGTCGTGGTTACAAAGATGGAATTCGCCATGGACGTCGGGCGTGATGCTGCGCATCATGCAGCCTATTGCGCACAGTATGAGTCATAGCACGACGTTCTGTGGCTGCACGAAAAGTATTTTTCAACATGGTAGCGTCGATTTCGGGGTTCCTTCAAGCCATAATCCTTAGGCAGCGTCATCCATTGAAGTAGTAGCCATTTGGCAGCCTGAGCGAGGCATGTCGTCGACAGTTCCTGTCTCTTTGTATCTCCTCAGTGTCCGACCAACATGGTTTGGGTTCAGTCCGAGACGATTGGAGACTTCCCTTGTTGAGAGCCCTTCCTGGCACAAAGTAGCAATGCGGATGCGATCGAACCGCGGTACTGACCGTCTAGGCATGACTGAACTACAGGCAACATGAGCAGTGTACCTCCTTCCTGGTGGAATATCTGGAACTGATCGGCCTTCTAATAGGCGCTGCTCATGCATGGTTGTTTACATCTTTGGACGGGGTTAGTGATATCTCTGAACAGTCAAAGGGACTGTGTCGGTGATACAATATCCACACTCAACGTCTTTCCTCAGGAATTCTGGGAACCGGGTTGATGCAAAACTTTTTTTGGATGTGTGTATTTTAATTATGTGTATTTTTCTGGTACATCTGTTTTCTACACTCCTGGAAATGGAAAAAAGAACACATTGACACCGGTGTGTCAGACCCACCATACTTGCTCCGGACACTGCGAGAGGGCTGTACAAGCAATGATCACACGCACGGCACAGCGGACTCACCAGGAACCGCGGTGTTGGCCGTCGAATGGCGCTAGCTGCGCAGCATTTGTGAACCGCCGCCGTCAGTGTCAGCCAGTTTGCCGTGGCATACGGAGCTCCATCGCAGTCTTTAACACTGGTAGCATGCCGCGATAGCGTGGACGTGAACCGTATGTGCAGTTGACGGACTTTGAGCGAGGGCGTATAGTGGGCATGCGGGAGGCCGGGTGGACGTACCGCCAAATTGCTCAACACGTGGGGCGTGAGGTCTCCACAGTACATCGATGTTGTCGCCAGTGGTCGGCGGAAGGTGCACGTGCCCGTCGACCTGGGACCGGACCGCAGCGACGCACGGATGCACGCCAAGACCGTAGGATCCTACGCAGTGCCGTAGGGGACCGCACCGCCACTTCCCAGCAAATTAGGGACACTGTTGCTCCTGGGGTATCGGCGAGGACCATTCGCAACCGTCTCCATGAAGCTGGGCTACGGTCCCGCACACCGTTAGGCCGTCTTCCGCTCACGCCCCAACATCGTGCAGCCCGCCTCCAGTGGTGTCGCGACAGGCGTAAATGGAGGGACAAATGGAGACGTGTCGTCTTCAGCGATGAGAGTCGCTTCTGCCTTGGTGCCAATGATGGTCGTATGCGTGTTTGGCGCCGTGCAGGTGAGCGCCACAATCAGGACTGCATACGACCGAGGCACACAGGGCCAACACCCGGCATCATGGTGTGGGGAGCGATCTCCTACACTGGCCGTACACCACTGGTGATCGTCGAGGGGACACTGAATAGTGCACGGTACATCCAAACCGTCATCGAACCCATCGTTCTACCATTCCTAGACCGGCAAGGGAACTTGCTGTTCCAACAGGACAATGCACGTCCGCATGTATCCCGTGCCACCCAACGTGCTCTAGAAGGTGTAAGTCAACTACCCTGGCCAGCAAGATCTCCGGATCTGTCCCCCATTGAGCATGTTTGGGACTGGATGAAGCGTCGTCTCACGCGGTCTGCACGTCCAGCACGAACGCTGGTCCAACTGAGGCGCCAGGTGGAAATGGCATGGCAAGCCGTTCCACAGGACTACATCCAGCATCTCTACGATCGTCTCCATGGGAGAATAGCAGCCTGCATTGCTGCGAAAGGTGGATATACACTGTACTAGTGCCGACATTGTGCATGCTCTGTTGCCTGTGTCTATGTGCCTGTGGTTCTGTCAGTGTGATGATGTGATGTATCTGACCCCAGGAATGTGTCAATAAAGTTTCCCTTTCCTGGGACAATGAATTCACGGTGTTCTTATTTCAATTTCCAGGAGTGTATAAGTGCAAGTGGGGAAAGATGTACGTATATCTTATTTATTATATTATAAAGTTTCACTTTCAGCCACAGATGACTGATTTCCATTCTCGTGCAAGGGGCGTCCTAATGGCACCGCCAGACACACATCAAATTGCGGTTATATTGACGAACTGTCGGACAACAGGAGGAATTTTGAGAACATTCTACCGTAAAGTCTATGGATGAAACCAATATAGCTCAATGTTTTCTCTGAGATAATAAACCACTATTCATTACGCTTTGGGGTGAAAATAGCTCCCTACCTGGAATTAATATACAGCAATGCATAGGATTAAAAAAGTATATCATCGCTGCTATTCCATTATTACGCGTTTAGAGGCCCATGATGGAATTTGTTTCTGCATTATCTACGGGAATTTTCTTTAAAAAAGTTTGGATTATTTTAATTCCGCTTATCATTTTTGTTAGGATGGCAGTGACATAATCCCATCGTGTCATTGTTCGAGAACCTTTCATTGTGCCAGCGGTGCAGCAGAATGGCGTTTCAACAGGCAGAGTGCAGGATAAACAGGCAAACAAGCGTGGAGCGCGAGACGCCGTTTAACATGCATGGAATATTAATTTATGCTGAATCGCCGGAGAGGGAACCTTTAGCGAAGGGAATATCTGTACTCGCTTCCTGTAAGCGTAAAAATGTTATGTGGCATTGAGAAACGTGTAAAATGGCTGAATAACTATTATACGTTGAAAAAGAAATCAGTGATATTTGTCACTTAGAAAATCAAATTAGAAGGAAAAGAGCCGTCGCTTGAAAGGTAAGTGAATATCGTAATATATATCCAGCGCCATTAAGCAACTCCAATCATGGTTTAAAGAGTAGCGAGCTGCGAAAAGCTGCAAAACAGATTATATCCTTAATTATTAAATAGACAGAGAGATCTAAGATCTAATGAAGAAAATTTTGGTTTAAGCGGGTTAAACCGTTCAGCATAGAACAAGCAGCAGTCATTTAATATTACTGTTAATTAGATGCCACTGCAACATATTTTGAACATGACACAAAAACTATTTGCTGCAATAACTGATATCGCCCCACATACTAAGACACGATAATACGTACGAAGTGAGTCAGCCATGCGACGTATATTGCTTGCAACAAGTGACAAACTCTCTGAAGTGATTTCGTAATACAAGACAGTTAATTTCTCAAATAGGGATGTGACAAACCACAAAGAAGTTATAAAACTGCATTTGTTAATTCATCACTTATCAGCACTCGTATTCGTCACGATGATAAAATATAGATGGCTTGCACTGAAGCTTTGTCCTCACGGATGAGAAACAAGATGGCTCTGCAACACTGGTCTGTTTCTCTTTAAGATTCGCCTTATAAAAACTGACTCTGAAGCTTTCTGTGCGAAAGGTAGAATATCTTATTCCTTTATCTCCTTCTGTGATCAGTGCAATTATATCATTTGCCGCAAAATACCTCACGGTCATCTAATTGGATTCGACCACGCATAATGACCAAGATAACATCTAATTATTGCTATGTTCAGTGTTTTCACAATAACGGTAACCGGGTGTGGTACAAAATGTTTTTTCTTACTTGGCAATAAAAGCCTACGAATGCGACGATGCATCAGCTTGTTTTACGCCTCATGTTACATTCCACTTGGGAGACTGACTGTTAGATGCGTGGCTACAGCATCGGATGATCGATAAGTTACCTCGTATGATAAAATGGTATGGCGAAACACAGCACTTAATTTATGTAATGAACTATTGGTCTCCTACTAATATTTTTGTAAACGCTCTTGCTCAACTCCGTAAATCAGACTTGTTATAAAAAACGCGCAACCCAATGACTTACATTTAAAAAGAGAGTGATATGCTCTCTGGAAGCAAACCGCGTGTGGTAAACACCTACAATTTTGCAGGCACACTAAATCCATGCTCCACTAAATGAGTTGTTTTCGCACAATTGGAGAACCTACGTCCAAGTCGTAGTCATCCCTTGTCAGACTTGAAACGTTCCTCGGTAATACGTCAGAAGAACGCAGGTAGACGACTTTTAAAATGTTTCTTACGGCAGTTTCAAAGCAGACGTTACTTGAGGCCACAGTGTATCCTGTGGTAACAGGTTTACTGTCTTGGGACAGCGTATGTACTTTTTAGAAGGACTATTATTAACGACGTTTGTGAGCTCAGCTAGGTTAGAGTCATTACCCAAACTACACTGCACAAAAGATTTAGGGAAACATAGATTTGAGCGTCTGCCATACTGCACTGCGTAATAACTGAGGACTGGGTATGTTGCCCAATTACACCTTAACGTTTCACAAATTAGATACAACATAACATCAACACATTCTCCTCCATTTACATAAAAGAGTTTAAATGTACGGAAGGTTTCGAAAACGAAATCGAAACAATAATCATGAGTCGTTCTGGATGATTCTTATAGGATTTTGTGAGCTCCCAATGGCTTATGCCCATCGTGAGCGTTTACTACCACCTGATACCTACGTGGCATGTTCCGCATAAATCAGGGCGCGTCACCCTATGGTCTCGTTTCATATTCTTCACTGAGAGCCCGTGACAGTTCTTGGCGATTCTGCGGTGAAACAGGACTACCACGATCACTTCTGTCAAGCATGTCCCATGAACTCTCGTCGGGGCTTGGGTAGGGATTCACCTTTGGCCATTCCATTATATCAATGTCTAGGCTTCCCTGGTGAAGCCCGCGAAATGGAAGTTGCCATTATCGAGCATGAGAAGGAATTCACGGCCAACCTTTACGTAGCAATCACCACACTGTCCAATTGGATCTTCTTCGATGTGCTGCCTGGCGGTAAGGTGATCATGGACAATGACAAGATCCGTACGGCTGTCAACACTGACGCCTCCCCACACCATCTCAGAGATATTTGGCAGAATCTGTCGATTTCCTGTAAAACTTTTGGCAGGTACTACTCACCACAGCGTGTCTACACACGAACACGGTTATCTGGACTAGACTGATTAATGCGCTTCGTCAGTGACGAAGTTGCGAGATGAAATGGAATTGGCAAAACTAAAGGCGTGCATATTGACGATTTCGTGTCAAGAGGTACAAATGACGTCTGGGTTTTAAAGCGCTTTATCTATACATGTTCTTACAGTCTGATCGGACCCAGCAGATCCAGTGGCCTTTGTAGACTCGTCTTAAGGAGCACTGGCGGTAGCCGTACGATGATGCAATGCAGTGATGGCCAGAAACTGAGATTAATGGGGGGTTTTGACGCGTCGGTACCTTTTCCAGTCTTCTTGTCTACTAACCTGCCTTTCTGCAACGTTTCGACAACCTATGGATGACAGTTGGTGACATATAGACATCTTCAGCAATACGACAGAAAGTTACCCTCCTTGGATCAAACATAATGCCCTTCCAACTTGAACTGCATCAAGATGACGCTCTGCATGTGCTTGGTTGAATACAACGTCCACGAAACACAACTGCCGATTGTATACCTCGCTTCCGGGGGTCACCTGATACGGTAATGCATAATACAGCCGATGGATGATTAATGACTTAAGTTGGTACATACACTGAAAGCGAAGATCTCGAACTATGTAATAGGACCACAGGTACTGCATTTATCAAAATTGATTTAACCTACGGGACGTTGATACACATCTTCCACTAATTCTTTATACGGTCACCCTTTGGCCTATGGTTCACAAGTTGGCCTGACTCGCTGCTGAATTGCCACCTGCCATGCGTGCACGATCTCTGGTACGGCAGGCTTGAGTAGGGCAGGCCACTGAGGCTGCATTCTGTAATGGGGTCCTTGGTTCGCCTCGGCACTCGCATTCTCCAAGAACTGGGCCTTGCACAGGCTGTTTACCCGTTACACATCTGAGCCAAACAATGTCATCAACTTACTACAACAGCTGTAGTCACTGAATGAACGCTGCCTGTTTGGTTCTGAAGCAGCAAAATACTCAGGTACAGAGACTATGACTTCAAAGCAGGCTGTCCATTCATCGTGACGACTTCATGAGCCTTCCACCTCCAAAGGCGGCGTCATGAGCTAAGCACACACCATCATCCTGCGACAGTCATTGTTACTGTCTCTGAACGCAGCAAGACGTCATTCAAACTGCTTTACCCACTAGTTTTATGATTTTATAACGGTGGTGCACCTGGCTCTGCGTACCTGCTGTCCCGTCAAACGTCCTACAGCTTTATCGCAACCTACAGTGGAATCGTTAACAAATAAGCCATTGTGGCCCTATTGCTATTGACGTCAGATCTTGGCTAGTGGATTCGAGCAGCGACATCGGTCAACATAGGTCATCATCGGCATAGGCGGTGGGTGAAGAAAAATGTGACTTCTTGTGTTAGTGATTGTAGGGGTGCGACAGCTGGTCGTTGCCTGGATGGCGTACAAATTTTACCGGCAACTTCACTAGAATCGTCGAGGGTATAGATTGAAATTTTTTTAAGTTCGGTGTGAGGGAGGACGAAGGTGGCACGCATCCGCTGAGGGTCTTGTAGAGCAATTTTTTACCTCTTAGCGCACCGCAGTGACAAGTGGTGCGGAGTGGCCCCGCGGTTTGAGGCGCCATGTCACGGATTGCGCGGCTCCTTCCACCGTAGGTTCGAGTCCTCCCTCGGGCATGAGTGTGTGTATTGCTCTCAGCATAAGTTAGTCTAAGTTAGTTTATGTAGTGTGTAAGTCTAGGGACCGATGACCTCAACAGTTTGGTCCCTTAGGAATTCACACACATTTGAACATTTTTTTACGAGTGCTTTACATCTCACAGATATGAGTACTATGACACTCAGAATAGTGAATACATGTGGCCCATGATTAGCTGGAAAGACTAAATAACAATATTGTGGAATTAAAATTAGTGGCACTTCAGTTGATCCCATTTTGTTTCTCACATTGTTTCCTTTCATATTAGGTAAAGGCTTCATAACGAAACGACTGGGTCCAGAACATGGCCTGTTACCACTCAGGAAGTGTTACAATCTTTAGTGTATCGTATGGCTCATAGAGATGAGCGAACCACTCCTGAACTCATGCAGAAAGCCAGATCGTTCCGAAGAGGGAGCGATCGGAGGCCTAGAAAAAAGGAGAGATAGCTTCTTTGATGCTAGATGTCTCTCTGTTGAAATCAGTGAGAAAAACGAAGATTTTTCAGCAGCTCCTGCAACAGCCTCCCACGTCACATGCTGGATTGCATAGGTTACTAATGTGAGCAGCATTTCTCATCCGTGGAAAGGAAAGTCAATACATTTTATTAACGCAGAAAACACTGTTCCTTTAATAAATCTCTTCAGGGCTGTTGACCACATAGTCGGTACATATATTAGTCTGATGTTTCAACCACTATTGCAAAGGGCCTTCCTCAGAACTTTGTGCTGAATTTCATTCACAGTAACAATGGCTGCGGAAGCCTCTGCTTGCAGTTCGCCTTTAGTGATAAGACACTTGTGCTCTATTAAGTAGGGGTGTTATCTCAAACTGGCGTAGAAAATCTACCCAGGCAACAGCAAATGCGCAACACCAGTGACTTTCAGTATCCTCTCGCTCTGTTAGAGCAACCCAGTAGTCCTAGAGAACACATGAATAGGACTTTATTTGCAGGAAATTTACTGTAGTAGAATTTTCTACTAGGAAACGTCTTTGGTAGAGGATATGTTTTAGGAGTTATTCAACTAAAGTGTACGAAAGTGACCTTCAAATACGCCCCAACTCCACACTCATTCCTCACCAGTTAATATTTCTAGTATGCTGTTTCTGGTATGTTGTTGACGGCGCTCCCTGTTACAACTGTACAAAAATTTACAACCACAATTTTTATTTCCCATGTTAAGCACTTATTGGTCTTCATTAACTGAGCTATTTCGCGCGCGCACGTGTGTGTGTTTGTGTGTGTGTTGATGCTACAGGCGCTCAACGTCGAAGTTATCAGCGCCTTCACACAAATTAAAAGAAACTAATGTGGACAAAATTAGTAAAAAGGGGCCACACGCAAAGACAGCGGAAAAAGACTAAAGACGGTATACAAGAGACTGAAACATAAGTAAAACGAGAAATGAGCTAAAAGGACGCCACGGGATATTGCCACTGGCTGGCCACTCACATTCACCCTGTGAACGAATTAAGAACCTCTCCTTAAAATCTTGGTAAAAACAATGGACAATTCACGAAACTTTAAAACGTCACCGGCTAAGCCGTTCACTTTTAAATCGTAAAAGTCAAGTTTGTGCAAGATATACTTCGCAACTTTGTTGGTAACATAAAATTCAAAATTTAATTGAAACTCCCTGGCAGATAAAATCGACTTTGAAACCTTTTCCTTTCACGTGCAAGTGCACCACCATCTGAGCCGCTAAAGCACGCGACCTGTCCTCACAGCCTTAAAAATGGTTCAAATGGCTCCGAGCACTATGCGACTTAATTTCTGAGGTCATCAGTCCCCTAGAAATTAGAACTACTTAAACCTAACTAACCTAAGGACATCATACACATCCATGCCCGAGGCAGGATTCGAACCTGCGACCGTAGCGGTCGGGCTGTTCCAGACTGTAGCGCTTAGAATCGCCTGGCCACCCCGGTCGGCCCTCACAGCCTTACATCTGTCAATACCTCATCTAGGAGTGCTAGTTCTGCTGGTTTCGCAGGAGAACTTCTGTGAAGTTTGGGAGGTAGAAGGTGAGGTACTGGCAGAAGTAAGAGTGTGAGGACGAGTCGTGGGTCGTGTTTGGTTAGCTCAGCCTGTGGAGGACTTGCCCACGAAAAACAGGTTCTCGAATTAGAGTCTTGGCCAAGAGAAAAAGTTTCAGTCTGTTAGGAAGTTTCAGAACAAAGCACACTCAGTTATAGAGTGAAAGTTTCATTCAGGAAACAATTAAATAATTTGGTTTGTCTGGCCTTGTCTCTACGAAGCTACTGTTCTTGTTTAGGTTGAACTGTAAACGTAATTATTTTCTGCATAAAATTTACAAAAGTATCTTTCTTTAATTACCAGCATGGTAAGCTTGACAAAAGTCTGACAAAGCCAATGGCTTGATACCCATTCAGTGAATACAAAAATGGGTAGAATATGCGAAATAACTGGTGTAGTTCTCATCTTTCTATACTTAGAGGACAGAGTATGGTAAACAGCATACCAGAAATCGTGACTTGTGGTGGATTAGTGTGGATAACGTTTCTAGAATAACTCGAAAAACGCCGTCTGTAGCAAAAATGCATCAAGCAAAAATTAAAGTGCATTAAATTTCCTGTTAAAAAAACCGCGATCATTTTGTATTTTGGGCTAATGCTTGGGTTTGAGACAGCTAGAGAATAATTAAGATCTCACACGACATGCATGTACTGTAAGTTAGGTAGTTTTTTAGGACAGTTTGAGGTACTTTATTAACTTGGCAGGCCACAAGAGTCCTATATCAATTCGTTCATCTCTACTTCCTTTACGCTGTTGTAATACCTTATAAATATCAACCATTTACACCCTGCATTTCTACTCTTGATTTGAAAAGATAATCTCAGATTTCAGAGTTTTAGTTCTAATTCTTTTACATAGCATTGCTCTCAGAACATACTGCTGGCCATCACGTGAGTCACACAAGCAGTGGTCTTTAGCCACAGCCCTCGGGGAGTACAACGTAGAGTGTCTCAGGAACCACTTCCCTCACAAGAGCTCGCCTGCCAAACCGGCTAGCTGACCAATGCAGTCCATTGGCGAACTGCACAGAGCTGATCACAAAGCAACTCAGGAGTCACTCTGCTCTCTGCATTTTTGCCTTACTCACTGACTGAGCTCACAGCTCACTTTCGGAACTCAACGTCTTTCCATACTACTTCATCTCTATTGGTTATTGTTCTTTATCATAATAACAATATTTAATTAATCAATTATCATTACGTGCATGATAGTGGATTTATAACTGTTTCATTTATTTAACCTATTTATTTAACGTCTGCCATTACTTCGTTTCCTATCTTCCATACTTAATCCGCCAGGAAGTTTCATATCAGCGCACACTCCGCTGCAGAGTGAAAATCTTATTCTGGAAACATCCCCCAGGCTTTGGCTAAGCCATGTGTCCGCAATATCCTTTCTTCCAGGAGTGCTAGTTCTGCAAGGTTCGCAGAAGAGCTTCTCTGAATTTTGGAAGGTAGGAGACGAGGTACTGGCAGAACTGAAGCTGTGACGACGGGTCGTGAGTCGTGGTAGGATAGCTCAGTCGCTAGAGCCCTGGCCCATGAAAGGCAAAGGTCACGAGTTTGAGTCTCGTTCCGGGTCACAGTTTAAATCAGCCAGGATGTTTCATCTGTAGTGTGGTTTGCAGAAATAGCACAAACTTCCAAGCACTTATTAAAGAATGGTGTGAATTTCGACTGGGCACTGACGAAATAAATTTTATATGAAAAATTAAACTACTAACAACTAGCCCTGTATTGATCTCCCTGGATATGAAGAAGAATTCATTTTACCATTTGACACTAGCAACTACGTGTTGTATGACAAGAAGTGTAGGGTACGGATCATCCAGTTGCTTATCCTTCATGGCAACTGAACAAGGTAGAAAGGAATTACTCTACCACTGGGAAGATGTTTAGCTTGATATATGGCATGATAGATTTACACTGCTCTTTGTATGAGAAAATAATTTAAGGCGTTAATGGATGAGGCAGTGTTGATGTGATTGTCAAGGTAAAAGGATCCACCCAGTAGACTTCCATAATGTGCGCTAAAATTGAGTGAGTTTGATTTAAAAATAGTACACAAACCAATAAGAAACACAATAATGCAGATGGACTTAGCAGAGAGATTGGTGCAGTTCAGGCAGTGGGTTGTACCATTACAGGGTAACAAGCAGCAAAAGCTGATGATACAAACTGCAAACTATCTGCAGCACAACCACAGTTCGCTGTTCACTGTGATGTATTGCGTAAGACTTAAAGACTGGGTTCTTATGTAAGTGGCACCTATACTACTGTGATATGACATACTGAAACACACATTACCTCACGAGGGAGGGTTTTGTACCTCAAACTGAACAGTAGCCGAACGTTACTGGTGGAGAACATGTAGATGTAGAGCAGTTATTGCATATGTGTTCCACATGCACAACATGCAGAATTACGTTATCAGTGTGTGCCACTATAGGAAATTTCAGGAGCTGAAGAACCTTTTGAAACACATAGGATGGATATTTTAGGACTTCTTAGCAAGACACAATTGAGAAACCTCTACTTTGTAACTACTGTAGATCATTCCACACACTGTATGGGAATGACTGTTGTTCTTAAAGGACAATGACAGATAAGGGCACCAACTTAATCTTGGAATTTGTGAAGCAGTATTCTCATTCGTTACATACCCAGGTAACGGTAACAAACCTATTATATCCGGTGACTAATGGAACAAAAGAACATTCAACTATAGGGAAGATACTAGGCCACTAAGTGAATAGGCTTCACAATGACAGCAATGCCTTCTTGCTGCATTAGTGCCTATTATTCAAAAGCCCATTAAATGGTTCAAATGGCTCTGAGCACTGTGGGACTTAACTTCTGAGGTCATCAGTCCCCTAGAACTCAGAACTACTTAAACCTAACATCACACACATCCATGCCCGAGGCAGGATTCGAACCTGCGACAGTAGCGGTCGCGCGGTTCCAGACTGTAGCGCCTAGAACCGCTCGGCCGCTCCAGTCGGCAACCCATTAAGGCTCAGGCCTACATCCTTATCGTAGTACATGTACAAAATCATCGATGCCATTTCAAATTATTAAAAGAAAGTAGGAAAACACAGTGGACCACTATGAAATTACGTGGGAATATTAATGGTGCTGTGGAAATGGGTATAGTGACCTAACATGAACACCCTATAACATTAACAAAGAGTGAGATAACGCTATGATAGATTACCAGAATACCGTACAGCTGAATGAGTGATGCTGATAAACGCAAACAAACAACGCATAAGACAAAAAAAATGCGCCTTGTGGTATCAGGTCTGTATCAAGATACTGAGATGACCTCGACACTGGACATCACACTGCAGTGGTCAACGTGTACGACCATTGTGCATTTCGGGAAATCTTGACAGGGTTGTAAGAGATTCGTCGCCACTGATAACGGGGGAAATCCCTCAAAAAGGAGGTAGGGGGAAGAAAAAAGAAGAACCCAGTTGACTCACACAAACTGCATGCGTGACTTCATAAGTATTAACATCATGGAGAAAGTAGTAATACACTAATGTTATGTTATGTGCAACTTTCGTTTCACAATAAGTCGTGTTGTTCCATTACAAAACGTCAAGTGACTGGAATGGAGTTTTGTTATATTTCGGGGAATGAAGCTGCAGGGTGTATTTTTAGAAAATGTACATGGACCAACGAATGGAAAGTAATAATGGCTTTCTTCATCCAAGTAAGAGTACCAGAAACGATGACTTCGTAGTTCTGGTAGTGCTGCAGCTCTACAACTGCAAGGGGTGGCGCACTGCCAGAACGCCTGCTGGACAGAGAGGTACTCTTCTCCAGGCGACTTGTAATTCTAACCAGCGGACTTAAAAATGAGCTTATAACGCAAGGGAAGTGAGCGAAAAACTACAGAGACAAGAACTAACTGGAGGGGACGTTCTCAGGACTGCAGCCCGAGACTGGCAATATAGAGGTACTAGATGCTGTGTGACAAAATTTGTTATGGAAAAACTTCTATTTTCTGAAAATCCTCTCGGGACAGCATGAAGCCCTCAAGCCATGTTAACCCCCTACCCCCCATCGACAACCCAAATTACAATAAAAATGACCAAAATGCAGAACCCCATCACTGCAGAAAATGGAACAAACTCGAATAAATTGCTCACCTTGAATTGTAAATTCAGCAACATGACCTGAGCAAGGAAAAAACATGTCTTTGTAACAGAATGTTGTAAGAGAGAGTAAAACCTTCACAGGTATGCTCGTACTTATCAGCCTGTGGGAAAATGGTGAGAATGCAAGTTGAGGCCCTAAAGCCATTTGTGTGAAATAGAGGGGTGGGGAAGACCGCTGAGGAGCCTAGACAAACAGGATATGTTCAGTCACCACTGGCCAGACATAATGTCATTGCTTCCCAGCTTTGGTCTCTATATTTATACTTCAGTACAACAGTCATGAGGCTGGACCTGTGATGGGCTGCTACTGCTCGCCAAGAGGACTTCCGCCTTTGATAATGCTACATATTTGGACTGCTACACGTGATTGCTGTGAGCTGTCGACCTCAGCAGCACGGAGATCTCTATCTCTAACATTCTGAGCGAGATTGATAGCGTCTGGTTCAGTGTCCACATATCGCAGAATTCTACGCGCTCACTGCTGACTCAATTAGTAATGCAAATGGTCATTGACATCCTCGGCCTTCCTCAGTGGAAGGGCTACGTTGTTGCTTATCTTCACACATAGGAAAGCTCCTGAGAGTATACCCAAGCACACCGCTTCGATGTTTATGAGAGTGGTCTGGTAGAAACGCATTTTCCATCCTTGGCAGCAAGGCATGTTGTAAGGGCGATGCCAATGGCCAACGCAGCTTGCCACCCACCGAACACTGTGGTTACTTGAGTCAGGTGCCACAGGGTGAGATATAACAGAGTTTGCTGAGAGACCATCAGCAAATCCCAAGGCCGTACCCTGGTCTGGGCGCAAACACAGAGAAGAATATACGATTGTAATCTTGAGTGTGATAAATTCTTTTTGCATCAATGTTATATCATGAGTGCACTGTGTTCCAGCTGGCCTACTCCACCACACTCCAAACTCTGCCATCGCAACACAATACGTGTCTCAACCCAGACCCCTATATAGGTTACATATGGGGAGAGTACTGAACACTGCGACTCCTAAAGATGTCTCTGAGATCAATTACAGTACGCTGTAGATTTGGTGCCACGTGCTTGGTAGGTTTTTACACTCTGGAGATACATCTTTTGAATAGAGGATTCAGAACCGCAAACTCCAGTGTCATAAGAGAACTTAATGGCACTCTAGTGCAAGTATAGAGGGGTGGTGGACAACTTAAGTTTTAATGGTGCACAAGGCAGGTGATGAATCTGGAGCAGCAACTATTGAACAACTTCGACATGCTATGGCGGGTTAACAGAGGAGTTAACGACTTCTGTAAAAATGGCCACTGACACGTCGAATGGAGTTTAAGTGTATTACAGACATCCTTAGATCTATTGTTTACCACTTTGGCATCAGTTGTATACCACTTTGGCTGTAGCGATACTTTTACGAACACTGGTCGATAGTGTAGGGGATCACCAATTCGAGACAGCAGCTATACAACGTGGCGCATGGGCCAACCCGGTGGCACCAAAATGTTTTCTGGTTGGCCTGTGTAGTGTGCAAAAGAAGTTGCTGACTACGTTAGACTATATTGCTCCTCTCGACGAGAAAGCCCTATCTATATTCTTCCATCTCGCTATTGTAAACGCTGACATCGACCACGCTTGACTGCATGAGATGATCTGGTTTCCAGTCCCAAGCATCAACGCCTACTAAGAGTGATAGGTAATCCATCCACCCACACACCCACCCACCCACCATCCTACACAAACCCACACACACACACACACACACACACACACACACACACACACACACACACACACACAAACTGGTTTTGGTGAAATTCGTGCAAATCCCAACTGAAAAGATGCTACTAATTTCGCCGTGATGGATGCAACCAAGCGGTATTGTCGGCAGACAAACTTCTTCACTACCACCGAGAACGCATTTCAAGTGATTGCCGTAGTACCATGTGAGGTGCAATTAATCTTAGGAAGAACAGGGAGTGGAAGGAAGAGCGCGGGACATTCAGGAACCGCCACCATATTTTCAGAATGTAAGAAAGTGAAACACCTACAGCCGTCTTAATGATGTCATTTATTGTATGACTACCAGTTTCGGTGTTTCAGTGCACCATATTCAGGCCTTAGCTTATGCTAAAGTTGTTGATAACATCCACAAACACCTTGCATCAGTGGTCAATGTCTACAATGGTTTACACAGACTACTTGTAAACTCGTTATTGTCTCTCCAACCGTGAACTGTTGCAGTTGATGGTTGGAGGGTCAATATCGCAGTTGCAGATAGTCTGTGTAGACCAGTTGTAGATGTTGGTCGCCGACGCAAGGTGTATGCGGATGGTGTTAAACCCTTTAGCATCAGTCAATGCCTGAAGGTGGTGCACTCAAACGCCGAAACAGGTAGCCATACAATAAACGACATCATAAAGACGACTGTAGGTGTTTCATTTTCTTTCACAGGTTAACGGCCGAAGTCCCCCAGGACTCCAGTCACAATGATGGACTTACAAAGAATAGTTTCAGAAAGCATTTCTTGAGTAGGTACATTCCGTGTACGAACCAATAGTAGTTATTGGAAACTGCTAGTAGCAGTGACGACCCAACAGCACGTAACTGTTACAGCAACGAGGGAGTGATAATACGGAAAAAACAGCAACTTTCGATATTTCAGGGCAAAATTTCCATCTTCTAGCTGTCAGAATAGGAGCTCAGGTAAGAAACATCCGTTACTGGACTAACTTTGAAAATCTGTGGAATGTATCTGCCCAAAACGTGATCTATATAAGCTTTAGTACTTAGTCTCCTTAATCCTCTGGCCGAGATAATAGCAGTACAGAAGGACACTAGTGTGGATCGAGTACTTCTGCACAGGAACAATACCGTAGTAATCGCCACCAGAAAGTCGTGGCTATAAGACTGCTCTCAAACCTGCTTATATACGTATTTGTCCACATTTGATACGCTCTACAGCAATGAATCTGTGTGTCTTGGGTTTCAGAAGTTCTTGACAGGTTTTCTGGAGGTACGTGACGCCAAACGTCTATACCTAGGTTCGCAGTTCCCGCAAATTACAGGCGGTTGGTTTGTGGGCGCGGTGCTAGCGCCCGATAGAGTCCCAAATGTGTTATTTGGGTAGTGATAAGGCGAATTTGGTTGTCAAGACATCATCGTGACATCACTGTCGTACTCCACAAGCAACTGTCTCACGATTATAACCTTGTGACATGGAGTCTTATCCAGCTGGAAGCTGCCATTGTCATCGGAAAAGGTATTATTCTGTAAGAGATCCAGTTGGTCTCCAATAATGCCCAAGTCGTCAGCAGCTGTCGTAGTGCCTTCGATTACTTCCAGTAGTCCCTAGGAAGACGATGTGAATGAGGCTCCCATAGCATAATACTGTCCACGTTGGCCAGTGTCTGAGGCTCCAAATGGTTCAAATGGCTCTGAGCACTATGGGACTTAACATCTGAGGTCATCAGTCTCCTATAACTTAGAACTACTTAAACCTAACTAACCTAAGAACATCACACACATCCATGTCCGAGGCAGTATTCGAACCTGCGACCGTAACGGTCACGCGGTTCCAGATTGATGCGCCTAGAACCACTCGGTCACACCGGCCGGCCATGTCTGAGGTGCGGTGCATGATTGGAGCAGCTGTTCCCGTGGATGAAAACATTTTCGGCCACGACTATCGCTGTGGTGTGACCAAAAATGGCACCAGTCTTGGCTACACAATGTATTTCTTTTGTATTCACTCTAGTTGTGGCTCACAAAAATTAAAGAGGTTATTAATTTCGATCTAGAGTCACCATGTTCATGACTTAGCACACAAAGTCAAAGTAATATGCTAAATGAACTCCTTCGGTTTATGTAAAGTTATGCATACTGCTAATTTTGTTGGCCTATCGCTCTGAAGAAACAATATTTGGGAATGGGACTTCATTAGACAGAAAAAATGTTTGGACACAGGTCTCGATATTTTCATCATGGACAGTTACTGATATCCTGATATAAGCTTTCGTAGTCTGTAACAGGAGTAGAGAGTAAAAAGTGTAGAGGTAGACAGGTATTCGAATACATGCAGCAGATAATAGAGGACGTAGGACGCCAGTCCTACTCTGGAAAGAAAAGTCTGGCGCAGAGTGGAACTCGTGGTGGGACTCATCAAATTAGTCAGAAGACAGATAACTCAAAACAGAGAAGAATAAAAAAGGAGCTGCGCTAAACAGAGAACCACCGATCCTTGATAGCTGTGAATTTTTGCTACGACTTTGTCACAACACGTGGCATTGCCATTGACCCAAGACCCCACATTTATGAACCCTGTCCATTGGAACCTAGTAGATGATGTTCTGGATCAACATGTAAACACATAATTACGATTCGTCTGCTGCGGAGCCCCATATTCAACAATGTGTCCAGAACGGTGTGCGCCTATTCTACTACGGTCCCCTTCCTGTTTCTTCTCTGCTGTGTTTACCTCTTCACGGCACAGTTGCAATGGTAACCTACGTCCTCAGTTATTTGATGGATGTATTACTACCTCTGTCTTCCTCTACAGTTTTTACCCTCTACAGCTCCCGCTAATACCGTAGACGTCATCCCCTCATGTCTTAACAGATGTTAAGATGTCCCTTCTCCTTATCAGTGTTTTGCACACGTTCTTTTCCTCTCCGATTCTTCGCAGAACCGTCTCATACATTACCTTGTCAGTCCAACTAATTTTCAACATTCGTCTGTAGGACCAAATATCAAATGCTTCGATTGTCTTATGTTCCGGTTTTCCCACAGCCATGTATCACTACTCCAGATGTAAATTTTCAGAAATTCTTTCTCAAATTAAGGCCGCTGTTTGATATTAGTAGGCTTCTCTTGGCCAGGAATACCCTTTTCGGTATTGCCAGTCTGCGTTTGATAACCTCCTTGCTCCATCCGTCATTGGTTATTTTACTGCCTAGGTAGCAGAATACCTTAACTTCATCTACTTCATGACCATCAATCCTGATGATTAGTTTATCGCTTTACTCATTTCTACTATATCCCATTACCTTTGTCTTTCTCCAAATTACTCTTAGTCCATACTCTGTACTCATTAGACTGTTCATTCGGTTCAGTAGAGCATGTAATTCTTCTCAATTTTCACTCAAGATGGCGATGTCATCAGCGAATCATATCAATGATACGCATTCAACTTGAAGATTAATTCTACTCGAGAATCTTTCTTTTACTTCCATCATTGCTTCCTCGATGTACAGATTCAACAGTAGGGGCGAAAGGTACATCCTTGTCTTACACCCGTTTTGATAAGAGCACTTCGTTCTTGGTCATCCACTCTTATTATTACCTCTTGGCTGTTGAACATATTGTATATGATCCGCCTCTCCCTATATCTTACGCCTAATTTTTTCAGAATTACGAACATGCCACACTACTTTACATTGTCGAACGCTTTATCCGGGTCGACAAATCCTATGAAAGTGTCTTGATTTCTCTTTAGTCTTGCTTCCATTATTAACCACAACGTCAGAATTGCCTCTCTCGTGCCTTTACCCTTCCTAAAGCCAAACTGTTAGTCGTTTATTTTTTTTAGCGCATCCTCAATTTTCTATTCCATTCTTGAGTATTTTATTCTTGTAAGCAACTTGGATGCATGAGCTGTTAAGCTGATTGTCTGATAATTCTCGCACTTGTCAAATCTCGCAGTCTTCGGAATTGAGTGGATGATGCTTTTCCGAAAGTCAGATGGTATGTCGCCATATTCTACAGACCAACGTGTACAGTCGTTTTGTTGCCACTTCCCCCAATGATTTTAGAAATTCTGATGGAATGTTATCGATCCATTCTGCCGTATTTGATCTTTTGTCTTCCAAAGCTCTTTTAAATTCTGATTCTATTACTGGATCCCCAATCTCCTGTAAATCGACTCCCGTTTCTTCTATCACATCAGACAAATTTTCCCTTATAGAGGCATTCAGTGTATTCTTTCAACCTGTCCGTTTTCTCCTCTGCATTTAACAGTGGAATTACCGTTGCACTTTTAACGTTAGCACCCTTGCTTTTAACGTCACGGAAGGTTGTTTGGACTTTCCTGTATGCTGAGTTGTCCTTCTGACCATCATTTCTTTTTCGATGTCTTCACAATTTATCGTGCAGCCATTTCGTTTTAGCTTCCCTGCACTTCCAACTTATTTCATTCCTCAGCGACTTGTATTTCTGTATTTCAGAGTTTCCAGGAACGTATTTGTACTTCCTCTTCCATCGATCAATTGAAGTATTTCTTCTGTTTCCCATTGTTTCTTTGCAGTTATCTCATTTGTACCTACGTTTTCTTTCCCACCTTGTGTGACAGCCCTTTTTAGAGATGCCCATTCCTCTTCAACTGTACTTCCTACTGAGCTATTCCTTATTTCTATATGTATAGCCTTAGAGAACTTCAACCGTATCTCGTCCTTCCTTAGTACTTCGGTATCCAATATCTTTGCGCATTGATTCTTCCTTACTGATCTCTTAAACTTTAGCCTACTCTTCATCACTGCTGTATTGTTAACTGACTCTATATCTGGTCCTTGGTACACATTCAATCCCAGATCTGATGTCGGAATCTCTGTCTGACCTTGATGTAATCTATCTGAAATCTTACAATATGTCCCGGCCTTTTCCAGGTATACCTCCTCCTCATGTGATTCTTTAACGGTGTATTCGCTATTACTGGCTGAAACTCATTACTGAAGTCAATTAGTCTTTCTCCTCTCTCACTCCATGTCCCAAGCCCCTATTCTCTGTAACCTTATCTTCTACTACTTCTCCTACAACTGCATTCCAGTCCCCGACGACTATTAGATTTTCACCACCTTTACATACTGTATTACGCTTTCAATATCCTCATACACTTTCTCTAACTCTTCAGCTTGCGACGTCGGCATGTATTCCTGAACTATCACTGTCGGTGTTGGTTTGCTGTCGATTCTGATAAGAACAACCCTATTACTGAACTGTTCACAGTAACACAGTCTCTGCCCTACCTTGCTGTTCATAACGAATCTTACTTCCGTTACACCATTTTCTGCTCCTTTTGATATTACCCTATACTCATCTGACCAGATATCCCTATCTTCTTTCCACTTCACTTCACTGACCCTTACTACATCTAGACTGAGCCTTTGCATTTCCTTTTCCAGATTTTCTAGATTCCCTACCACGTTCAAGCTTCTGACATTTCGCACCCCGTATTGTAGAACATTATCCTTTCATTGATTATTCAATCTTTTTCTCATGGTAACCTCCCCCTTGGCAGTCACATTCCGGAGATCCGAACGGGCTACAATTCTGGAATCTTTTTGCCAATGGAGAGTTCACCATGACACTTCTTCCATTACAGGCCACATATACTGTGGATACACGTTACGTGTCTTTAATGCAGTGGTTTCCATTGCCTTCTGCATCCTCATGCCATTGATAACTGCTGATTCTTCCGCCTTTGGGGGCAGTTTACCACCCCTAGAACAAGAGAGTGCCCTGAACCTCTGTCCGCTCCAACGCTCTCTTTGACAAGGCTGTTGGCAGAATGAGGGTGATTTCTTATACCGGAAGTCTTCGGTCGCCAATGCTAAAAATGCTGATCATTAATCAAAAATTTAGCAGCAGTGGGATTCGAACCCGGGACCGAATACTTTTCGATTATGAATCACAGTCGCTACCCCTAATCATCTACCTTCTCCTAACGTCGTTTCCTTTTTTCACATAGTATCACATCGTTTTATTTTGAAACTAGGTTACCGTTTTATATTTGATTTGTCCAGAAAAACATAATCCTTGCACAAACTACTTGGTGTTTGTGCAACTACCAGGTAGTTTGTGCAATCGAGGCGGATTTTTCATAATTATTTCGATACCCACGATTGCTGACGCGCTGCAGTGCTGAAAGTTCTTAAATACTAGATATTCAATTGCAAATATTTTCAAGAAACAGTGAAACATGCAGGATTAGATTAATAGCAATAAAGACTGTGGAAGGCCGTATTTGTGATAAAACTCTCCTCTTTATTTATAGGTAAATGTGTGAAGTAGTAGCCAAAAAATGAATTCTTCTGGTATGGCGCTCAGAATACGAAAGAAGTTGAACACCTTTCTTTTTCTTTTATCTTACCAAGCCTAAATGACTGAATTACAGTTTTATTTCTGGAGGTGGCCGGGTGGCTACTACAACGGACATAAGATATTAGTTCACCTTTTGATATCGAATATTTATGTGGGAGGCAATTCATGTCCACATGAATGACTACATATATACTTCAGGTACTGTCGCAGAATGCAGTAACTGTTTACGATTTTGAACAATATTTAGTTACAGTCACGTGTCACATTCACATCTGACACTGGCTTGCTGCATGATCTGAGCTATATGCTGTAAAAGTCGAATATCAAATGTGAGGCGAACGGCGCTGTTCTCTAACATAAGGAGATTTCCAGCAGCAGTGGCGTGCAGACATTTTTCAGGCCGTTTCTCCTTCGACGTCTCTCATTCATCGCTGCGACTGGCACTGTGTTTCAATCACAAGGTACCAGCATTAACCTCTGACCTCGCTCTTCTGACGACACCACCGTCTCCGTCAGACAACAGACGTAAACGGCAACAGGGAGACAACTGCTTGAAGCTCACATTCAACCCAAACATACCATAATGAAACAACATTATCTCCCGCCAAACCATTCCGAAAGGTGTCTGTTGTTGATGGCGAAGCTGTATATCTCACACTCTGATCTGGAGCAGATTGTCGCCGAACCTTCCTTGCAGAACAGGCAATCATTCTCTCTCTACGTTCTCTGCTTGTCACGTAGTCGAGATTTCGCCGCCCTTCAGTCACTTTCCTTATGTGCTCACGAAAGTAGCACACGAAAAAATGACTAGGTGCAACCCTTATGAGGTATTCATTCCTACGCGAAAGGTCATAACAGTCTGCTCTTTGTCAGAGTTGCTTATGTCAGCGGGTTTCCCCATTTTCAGTCCTTATTATAGCTAGAAAGATTACCCTCTCGTCTTAGATCAAATTTATTCCACACGTAGTGATAATGTTTTGGCTTGTCGAAGTATTTATCTACATATGTTGCGGCTTATTCATTTTATTTTATAGTCTTTGAAATATTGTGTTTTCTCTTAGACGTGGATTGATAGTATTTGGTGCCTACGACTTCAAATAGTGGCCTTCTATTACAGTACCCTACCATGGTTTCAGAGATGTATCTGCTCCAAGAGAAGACGTGGCTTCGCTGATCTCTCTTATTTTCTGCTTTTGATAAGTGTAGGACATTTTTGTAGCATTTAACAGCCAACTGGATACATCTATAAATGATTGAAACATTTTATACACCTGTAATGACGTTCTGTATGGGAGCCATACGCGAACGCCATGATGGACCATGTTTAGCCTCTTCTCTCATTTGAAAATAAGGACAGAAAATCGTGATCGACACAGAGGCCGGAGAACGGACGCCTGCAGGTTTTCGTTTCAGGGGGGACAAATCATTTTTACCGTATATGTGATCTGGAAACTTTTAGGGCATTGTTATTGCTTGCCATTTTCTTCTTTTAGTTTCTACAATGCACTTGCAGTAACTCAATTGTATAAACAAAAACAAACTGACAGTATAACTGTATTAAAACTTTTTTAACATTCCCAACTTCTAAGGTTTCCCATAATTGGCGTTATCTTCTGTTGGCCTCATTTCCCACATTTTGTGCTTTCGAACTACTTTCAAAAGTTCATAACTTCAGTTGCCACCACTTCTGTACTTGACTCTTCGAAATGGTTCAAATGGTTCTGAGCACTATGGGACTTAACATCTAAGGTCATCAGCCCCCTAGAACCTACAACAACTTAAACCTAACTAACCTAAGGACATCACACACATCCATGCCTGAGGCAGGATTCGAACCTGCGACCGTAGCGGTCTGACTGAAGCGCCTAGAACCGCACGGCCACTCTGGCCGGCTACTTGAGTCTATAGCGCATTTTACGCATATCATTTGTACTGAATGTTATCGATATTTTCTGGTCATTTCTGTGATAATTTTCCAGGTGTTTTAGGTCACAAAAAGCAGGGCCCTCAGGTTTCTGGGTGTTTCGTAAATTAAATGTCACCACCGCCAGCTGCCCCATAGCTCTCTGTATCCATTCCCCACCCCCTGCTATAGAGGCCCCAAGCAAAGTGGAGTACAGAAGAAATAATGTAACAGCTACTAAAAAATTTATTGCTTGCTGAGTTTCGCAGTTCCATAAAGGAGGTAATTCAAACCTGACCTCCCCCGTATGTTATGCAACAACGTCACCCCCTCAATGAGGGAAGCCTCATTAAATTTTCCTCAGAATATCCAATCTGTATCTGCAAAAGTGTGTGAGACATCTGGAGTCGTCTTACTCAGTTGCCCTCGTGTCAAGGAGTTTCTGGTAGCCATACGTCCGCTGCTTCTGATTCTGCAGTTCGCACGTGCTGCTCTCAGCCAAACATTTTATATAAGCAGTATGACATATATGACAGAGTGAAAACCAGTTTTTCGGTTATAAAGCAGATTTACTAGTTAAATGTAGATTACACTGAATACCTTTGTTCGAATTAGAATTTAATCCGGACTAGTGATGAATGTCAGGTGAAACAGGTTTTGACAAGACAAAATCTGTTTTGATACAATGACTATGTTAAAATTGTTTCGTTCCAGGTCGAGGTTCTTCTAGCCTACACGTTAAGCGTTAGGACGTTTCTGATTGGTCGAGCGGCGTCGCACGCCAGGGCATATGCACTCAGACTTCGGCTAAGCACGTATTGATCAACTAGTAAGCATTTCTCATGGCAGATCTAAATCAGGAACCATACTGTAAGGAAGAATTTTTAAAAAGAATATTACTGATTCGTGAATACGGAAAAAAAGAAAACCACTCAAGTATTATGACAAAAGAAACTTATAGAAATCAGTGGACAAATTTGAAGGAGCACAATTAGCTGATTAAAAAACTTAGAAAGTGTATAAAAAATTAAATCGGTGAAACCTGGTTAATATGTGTGAGACAGTTGTCGACAATAGTGAGGGACTCATGTGCCTGTTGGCCATGGCGATGGAGACACATTAAGAACTGAAACATAAAAAAACCAATGGAGATAATAAATATTTAACTATGTGCCAAAATTGTCAACTTAAAAGAGTATGAAGTACAAGGAGGCTTGTTCCCAAAAAATGTCGCTTTAGTGTATGATGCTATTGTATTAAACTATAAGAATGACACGAAATTTCTTTTGATTAAACGATTTCCACCAAACAAGTTTCTCTAGCTAAAATTATTTTCATCCAATACTCACGATTGAAACAAATTTTACCTAAAATGGTAACGTATTTCTGCAGTAACTTCTAATCATAGCTAGGGAAACCCAGTTGTAATAAGGGCATTTAGAATGAACAAGTTTTAACTAGGGAAAACGCCTTCAGTTCAAAAACAGGTATTGGCTTCAATATAAATAACCACTGCGTCAGGTGCTCAAAAAATTACATTTTCACATTTTCATAAATATTCTTTATTTTGTCGTTGGACCTCTTCCCCCACCATGTGATTAGGGTTGTGTACCTTGACCGATGAAAAAGGCACCCAAGAACGATCACTTTCTGGTCGAGCTGTCTATCTCTCTGTTAAGATCCCTTTTTTCTCAGGAATCGGTACGGGTATCACTTTGAAATTTATGTCAAATCCCAAGTGCTACGGCCCTTGATGGTGTAAAGACTTACCCTTCTAAGTCAATGCAAACGAAAGACACGGCCATTTACGTTACACATGCTAATACGGCCATTTATGGTGCACATTTTTATACTCATAAACGCTCTCATGAAAACTTAAAGATGAACTATGTGTATAAATAAACGAGATTGTATGGAAATCTTAGACAGCGAGTCCTGTCCGCACTTATCCAGTTCCTTTCTATTTTATTACATTTGCAGAAGGCACTGAAAGTGGTCATTTGTTGAAACATACATTCTCATCGAAACAGAAGAAATTGTATTGCTAAGTATCCACAGGCACACATAATACTTTTTCCTACGTGATATGTTAAAAGTATCCTCTGTCGCGATTGAGTGGTAGTTCTCCAGTTCACCACAATGTTTTTTCTTCGTATATCCATAAGTGAAACGGACGACTTCGGACGTCAGCTAATGTAATATATGTTAAACAATGACGAAATTCCTCCAGCTGTATTAAGGTATTGGTTTTATTGGCAACTAGTTCCGATGTTGTTACAACATCATCTTCATCTGGAACACGCCTTTCTCACCACTGTCTACCAGTGTTAGACACATACGGTTGCTGTTAACAGGTATGGGCCTGAAGATGATGTTGTAACAACATCGAAACTAGTTGCCAATAAAACCAACACCTTAATACAGCTGTAGGAATTTCGTCATTTTTAACACAATGTTTTTTGATCCATTTCACCGAAAATAATTGTGACATGCGGCTTGTGCTAGTACTTGTGTTACCTTGCGACCATGTCCACTGCCTTACCTAGAAGTTGCACACAATTTGTAAATCAAATTCCAGACTTCACGGGCACGTAGCAGTTGACTAGCACTGTCTTGCTATCTGGTACAGTGCAATAGAAGCGTACACAAATGCAGAATTAGTTGATGCATATTCCATGTATGAGTTAAGATACGGAAGTGGTTGTGCCGCTCAACAGTTCACGAGTAAGTGTCCCCGACAGGAGTGCATTTGAGAGAATGGATAGTCGTCTTTCTTCATAAACCCTTAGGTACTCTACTAATGACTTTATGCAGATGGCGCTGACGATTTGAGACAATGAATCGTCATCTTTGCTGATAAACATTTACGTATGTTACAGGTGACTTCATGTACTTAGGGCTGACGGGCACCTGCAGCAGGAAATGTTGACTGCATGACAAAGTTCTTAACAGGATAAACAATAAGCTATACAGGTTAAACAACAACCTACACATTTACAAACAATACCGTTGGAAGAACATACGCAACTGAGCATTACAGCAGACGCTGAAAATACCGCTTCAGCTGTAAATTACTTTATTTTCACAAGACCGTTTCGGACTGTTATAAGCCCATCCTCAGGTGTCGTAGCCGTGCTGTGGTCCCCGAGCGCCGCATGTACCAGGCGGGGTGTGCTGCCGATGAGCACAGAACGGGGAGTTCGCAGAACAGGGAGTTCTGTTCTGCGCTCATAGGCAGCACACCGCGCCTTGTACACGCGGCGCTCGGGGACCACAGCACAGCTACGACACCTGAGGATGGGTTTATAGCAGTCCGAAACAGTTCGTGTGAAAATAAAGTAATTTACTACTGAAGCGGTATTTTCAGCCTCTGCTATACGTCTACACCTTTTTCAGCATGAGCAGCATCGATCACCATTTGTTTGTCGAGTAAAGATGTGCTTCTTCTAATGATATACTCAAAAACACGTCAAACATTCTTGTAATACAACAATGCTGTTCATGGACGGGGCATCGTTTTAATGTGATCAGATAGTAATGCAGATCAGTGTCCAAAATCTACTTATTTTCGGCCATCGTTGTTTGTGACAGATGGGGGTCTTACGATCTTCCCCCTAGCCCCAGTGGACAATAACACTCTATGAGATGTGCTGAAAACTGTACCGACGAGATATGGACTTCATGTTCGATGGAGCTCTTTCTTATTTCGGTGTTAGCACTCACCGACCAACACTTTGTGATCAGAAATATGCGGAAAGGGACAGTGATACAGGGTGTGCGCAGCCTTGGCCATTATGACAGCTTGAACTCTGATGCAGACACTTAAAGTTATGTGTGTGATTGTGTGTGGAGAAATAACATCCCATTCTCTCTCAAGAGCTGAGACGTGAGAACGACCCTCATATCAGGAGCGAAGTCGACGTCCTAACGCATTCTACACGTGTCCCATTGTGTTGAGGTAGCGACTGTGGGCAGGCCAGTCCATTGTAGGAATGTTATTCTCCACAAACCGTTGCCTCATACATGATGCTTTATGACAGTGTGCCTTGACATGGCGATACAGTCATCGTCTCCGAACTGTTCCTCTACTGTGCGCACTACGCAACAATGTAAAATGTGTTCATATCCTCACATACATAGCTTTTCCGTCAAAGCGATAAGGGAAGCACACACAACGCACGATAGAAACCCGTTTACTGTAATACCGCTTCCGCCGTACTTCACTATCCGTACTACACACTGGGGCACGTAATGTTCTCTAGACATTCACCAGATTTAAACCCCTCCATCGCATTGCTTCAGGTACAATGTAATTAGTCATTCCAAATCATTCGTTTACAGTCATCCAAAGTCCAGTGGCGTCGCTCTCTTAGCGTCCACTAGAGAAATTTGTGGCTTACGAAGAGCTGGTCCATCAATGTACCCCTTCATTTGTAGCTCCATAACCTCATTTATTATGCTAGCTGGATTGCTGACACAACTTTGGAACTCACATTGAGATTTCTCCGTTTATTTAATACCATTTCTTGCAAAAGGCCCCGGCAGTGCTCGACAGTTTCGCTCGATCAGTGCATGAGGTCTGGCTGCTCTGGGTTTAGCTGTGGTTGTTTCTAGTTCAAAAACTGATGATCAGTAGCTTTACAAAGGGCTAGATCACAGCTGAAGTCGCTTACATCTCCAGATCGACAAAATTTGCTGTTACTTCTTCTCTACTGACAGCACAAACCTTTCCTCATCTTTCCAAGCAGATGGTCCAACTCTGTTGACACCTTGTGTTCCGTTCCCGGTTACATACGGGCGTCCAGATACTTTTGATCAGATAGTGCATAACTGTTACAATTCTTGAAGCACATGAACAGGTGGACGAGATCCCTGACTTGTTTAGAACGTAATCTACTTTTATATCGAACTTTAATATAAGAGTTCCTGTGTGTAATAAACACAATGTAGCTTCGTGAAGAGTAAGAGGACTTGAAATGAAGATTGGTTGGTTGTTTCAGTGATTACAAAATAGAGTCAAATTTATAAATAACTTGATAAGTGTCAGCCTACTTACTAATATGACGCTGCATCTCCCTGTGGATGCAAGCACTGACACCGTTATGTTGGGTGTCATAAAGTCAACGTATCCTCTGAGTCAAGCTGGCACACAACCGTTGGAATGGTCCTTGATATCATCGGTTCTGACGCTGGAATGTAGCTGGCATCAGAGCTGGTCAAACACATGTCCTATTGGGGGAAAGATAGTGGCAAATTCCTGGTCACAATTGTACCTCTCAGCATCAGGCTCGCACAACATAGTGACACGTAGCACCAATTGAGTAGCGTTGTGCCGGCCGCGGTGGCCGAGCGGTTCTAGGCGCTTCAGTCCTGATCCGCACGACTGCTACGGTTGCAGGTTTGGCTCAAATGGCTCTGAGCACTATGGGACTCAACTGCTGAGGTCAAAAGTCCCCTAGAACTTAGAACTACTTAAACCTAACTAACCTAAGGACATAACACACATCCATGCCCGAAGCAGGATTCGAACCTGCGACCGTAGCTGTCACGCGGCTCCAGACAGTAGCGCCCAGAACCGCACGGCCACTCCGGCCGGCGTTGCAGGTTTGCATCTTGCCTCGGGCATGAATGTGTGTAATGTCCTTCGGTTGGTTAGATTTAAGTAGTTGTAAGTTCTAGGGGACTGATGACATCAGATGTTAAGGCCCATAGTGCTCAGAGGCATTTGAACCATTTTAATAGCGATTTCCTGCTGAAAAATGGCACCACGACACTATCGAATGAAAATTGAAGGACGAAGAATGTGGATGTCTCTTTTGCACCGCTGAGCCGCCAGAACTCCCTCAGTCACTACCAATGACGACCTGAAGACATACCCAAACCATCGTGCAAGGAATAACACCGCTGTGCCTTTCCAAAGCATCAGAAGAACGGAATCTTTTCACACAATACCGCCACCTGTTGGTCATTGTGAGGTAACGGGCGAGTCGTCGCGCCCTGATTATATTCTAAGTTCTCAGGAAACAGTGGCCGGACTGGCCGCTCGGCAGTGACCACGTGGTCCCGGACGTTAGCATAGCAACCGCATGATGCCATATAGCGGCCGGTCCACCCGCGTGGCTGGGAATTCCTTGGTGATGCTGTATGCCGAGAGCGCCAAAGATGGCGGACTTCGTGAAACCATAATTGTAGACATTTCACAGTTTGTATAAAAATTAATAGTTGCCAGATGAATCATGATACCTCAAAAAGGAACATGTACATTACTATTATTTGCAAGACGATTCTGATGGTGTATCACATTTTCAATATCTTTGCTAGTTTGAAGTTTATTATCTGACGGTAAACTATACTAGTAACACCCAGCAACGAATTTCTAAAATATTAACGCTTCATCCGATTTTCTCGATCACCGTGTCTTTAGAAAGCTATTAGTGTAAGCCTTAATTGGTATGAACTACAGGCATGTAACTTGAATAGTACATGACTTATTGGAGGTCAAAGTGACCGATTACTATCGATCGCGTCAGGCCATAAGTAGTCCACAGTTACACGATAAAACGGTAGCACCTTGCTTATACATATATTTACTCATCTATGTCTTTGTTTATATCCGATATATACTATTCATGAAGAAATTGGGTAAATATTTACTTTGTTTTAGAAAGCACAGAGACATTAGGCTACTGGCCTACCTTTTATTACTATTCCTTTGATAAATGTTTATTTAGTTTGTTTATGTATTTAATAGTGTGTGCTAAAGCGTGTTTATGGTCCAGCCGTAGGAATATTTATTTCATTTCGAGTTATTTAAATGTAAAGCCAGTATTTCTAAACTGTGTTTCATTATGTTTGTGTGGGTGCGTTGGTTTCAAGAGATGACGGGAGCGCTGTAGCCAATTACAGCCCTCGTGAATGGGGAGACTGGCAGTGCGAGAGTGCTGGACAGGACGGCACTGGACACAGAGCGCCCGCGACGGTACGGCGCGACGGACTGACAGTCGGCGGAAAGACTTGCACAGTGGAGCAGCTTGCGCGTGGATAGAAATATTTCGGAGTGCCAACCTGTGTTCTTGTGTGGTTTCCGTTACTTCTGTAGTGAAGACGTAGTGGGCATTTAGAAGTGAATATCTCGCGAGCTATGTTGTTGTTCTTAACTAATGAAACCTTCCTGTCTCCGATATACCTCTTTTGTTAATGATAACCTTCCCTTTTACAATAACCTATGTAACCTTCCCTTAGGATTTCTATCTCTTGCTTAGTAATAACAAATGAAATCTTCCCTTTGAAATTTATTCTCTTTGTCAATCTTTGCATACAAATTTAATTGCTGCTAATTAAAAGTGATTTTCTGATTATTTCGATGAAATATAGAATGTGTCGTCGTCGTGGCCCTCAGTAGTTATCTGCAACAACCCAAAACTGTTCCTTACCTTTTTTTGTTTTTACAGTAACTGGATCGCCATCTGACTGCTGCATCCAACTGCGACATGAATATACTTACTCTGTTTTACTATACTCTATTAGCTACTGGTGGGCTGTCATAATAAGTGGTTGTATTTTTTACCAAAGCTGACGTTATTCTTTAATAGCAAAGCGGACGTTATTCTTTAATTAATTTGACTGAAGTTACGTAATTCATAGTTACACTTTCTCTTGACAACAATAAAATTTTTGCAATGTTTTAGGTTGATGGTTTTTGGGATGCATTTTAATCTGTAATGCAACATTGCTGGCAAAAATTAATTATATTCTGAAACTGCTGGTGATGAAATAATTTTACAAACGTTCAAATGGGACTTACTTTTTACAATAATCTTACGACTAGCATTGCGCAAACATACCTTCAGTAGTCTTGAGTTTCTCAAAAAAATAATTCAATAATACTAGCTTCTCTTGTGATAATAGTTAGCTGATGTCTGTGTACATCCGTTTATAATCTCTTGTAAATCATATCTGGTGGCTGGCAGGCACACCGCTCCACTCAACCTCTCGCTTCAGACCTGCTACCGACTCGCTTCACTTCTCGCTTACTACTGACTCCTACGAACGCTAAAGTGCGGTCCCTCCCGCCAACAATGATTTCTGGTGCAGACAATCCCTGCTACCATTACAAAATGTATCAATGCGCGGTCTTTCTCGCTCTTTTCTTAAAATGTATCCATACGCGGTCTCTTCTGCCCTTTTTAAAATTATATCAACAATACTTTGGTGCAGATATTCCCTGCTACCACAATTATTACTAACATGACAAATATTAATTATTTCTACTTAATCGTATTAATAAAATATGAACATCTATCATAAATTGTGGTTTGACAATAGACAAAAGAAATATACACGTCTTACACTAATTAAGTGCAGTAGGAATCTATTGTTTCCCTGTTATTCAACTTATAGTTTATTTAATCGCTGGACCATCGACGCCAACAAATGTTTTGCAGAGATATACCGCATTCTCAAAAGTACGTCTACTATTGTCCTCATCATTTAAAGTCATTAAGAAAGTACCTGCAGATTTTATTAAATTGCAAGCTTTCATTTATAAATTTCTATGTTACATTCCTAATTAGCAATTGCCGAGTGATAGAAACCTGCGAGCATTCGATTCATGTGTGAACTCTTATCGTATACTGTAGACTTGCAGTATTTGGCCTGTAATGTGGCAACTACGTATCCCAGCCCCTAGACAACGAAACCAGCTAAAACTTATGATATTGCAACGTTGAGTCGGAGGGTGCGTAGTAGTTTTGAAAGCCCGCATCATCCAGGGTACTGTAGAACCATGTTTCGTCGTTGAACGTTGAGCGACGCCCGTCACGGCACCTCTCTGTAAGAAGTCGTTTGAGTTGTGGTGTTAACGGCATGCTACGCCTGCAAAGGTAATTCCCATCTCTGGCCGCTTTCCTACCAATTATCCGGGATTATGCAGAATGTAGAAGAGGGTCCATTACCTGTTCTAAGATGGCACGCGCTGACGTGAAGGGGTTCTGATGATCTCTGGTGGTCGCTGTACCTGTCACAGAGATTTGCCACTCACGTAACTTACGTACCTGCCGATGGTGTGTTTGTGTACAAAATTACATCAACACCCGTCCGTGCATGTGTTCTGGGTGCATCATCCTTTTTCTTTTCTTTTTCAGGCACTGTACGTAGTTTACGTAGCCCTGTTTTGGAAGGCTGCTGAACCAGACGCATTACTCCAGAGGTAAATCGTCCGGAATTCATTTTGAATGGTGGGCTAATTCATGTAAAAATGGCAGCGGAAGACAACAACAACATTTCTTGTTAGCGAGTGTGATACGCCGTCCTGGTACATTTTATTACAGTATCTTTGCGGTCATTACATTACTGGAAAGAGTTGTGAAGGTATTTCTGCTTTTGAACTGATGCATTTATCAACTACGTCCACATAATATAATTTCCTGCCCATTAAAACTGCAACAACGTGTCTCACCTAACAAACATTAAAGTGGCATGAAATGTCCTAACTAATAAACTACATTCTTCGATATGCTCATGATTAACATTGCATTGCAACCACGAAACTTGACGTAGTGGGTTGGAGCAACACCATCCACGTTCTGTATATAAGGAAAGACGACGAATCTGAATACTAACTGTGGATGGATCGTGTTATGTCTCTTCTAAGCAAGAGACAGTTCGGCCATCAGATATTATTCAACAGATGCAGTATCACTGCGTGTCGAGCCTGGGGCTTACAATTCCACAATATTGCTACTGGAAGTTGTCGGGATCTAAGCTCTGGCAAGTTAACATGAAATCTAAGGATTCAGGACGGCCATTCACCAACAAGCAATGTCGCAACGGCTCCATGTGACTAACACCGTGAAACCGATAAAATGTTCCTTTGATCGTGTGGTCTTACCACCACCTAAGTAACTTCAGCCACGAAATTGAATTTTTTGTAGCAACTTGAGTATCTAAATCAATGCTTCAAAACCGTTGTGGGACCATTTCCCCCCCCGAGTTCAATCAGCACTCGGCGCTACTTTCGCTTTCCCTGCACAATAGCATTAGCGTCTAACTAAATTTCAGGTACAAATAATTTTCTTCGAACACTTGCACTCTTAAAATGACGAATTGTAAATGATATTTAATTTTTATAAGCGTTTATTAAAGCACAAACTAATTATTCAGTGACAAAATTGGACCACTTATTTCTAATAAACCTTTTTTGTACAATGATGAAGCGATTCTCAGTGCATTGCGAGTACTATCTGCAACTTCGACACTCAGGGTGGATGCTTCGTACAATACGTGCATCCTCCTGCAAGTTCTCTTGTTAGCGACACTTGCTTCATCAACACGCCGCACCCTCTTTTAAGATCTACCAAGCTAAAATGAGAAAACTATATTTGTTGCTTGTACATCACTTGATTGCTATACTTTATACTGTTTAACAAGCCGAAACTGGAAGTCTTCAGGCTGCCATTGAGTTGCGTTTGCCGGTCATGATAATACTGATAATAATAACAATACTGTGTAGGCTCTACAGCAGTGTAGTAGCCATTACGCATTTACTGTCGTGCTTATTTGCCAAGTGGATCACTTGCTGTAGCAAAATCAATAATAAAGGGAACCCCGACCTATTGTGGGAACTCAGAGAATTTGAAGCATATTTCGTTTATGTGAAGTACATTCTAGGACAGAGAAACAGAAAGAGAGAGAAAGAGAGAGAAAGAGAGAGAGTGAAAGAGAGAGAGAGAGAGAGTGAGAGAAGGAGAGAGGGGGGAGGAATTAATGCTAATTGCTCAACAATTGATACTTATGCAATTATCGATGGCAAACGCAAAACTGTAAACTTTGGTGGCCGATGGATGAATGTGTCACGATGCACCGTCATTTCACGGCGAAGGATAGTAAACATGGGAGATGTCGATACAAGGACGAAAAGAATTTTCCGCTTCCATTCCGTGCACTCAGTTGGACGATACCAACGCCACTCAGAGAGACAAGTGAGCAATATACATAGATGTCAGCATTTCAAACAGGACTTGCAGTAATCGGCGAATTGTTCATTTCAGTAGGAGCGATGCCACTGTTCGACATTGTTGACAAGAAATAGTGAACCACGGCAGAACGCAGCCTCAGCAGAGAAGCTATCAGAGCCCCGGATTCATCATCATCACCGATCCTACGTAAACAAAGTGCTTCAGTAATCACAATTATAAGAGGCTTACAGAAAGGGGGCTGATCTGACGCCGCTCCTTTCATTTATTTATTTATTTATTTACACGTCAAGTTCAGTAGGACCAAATAGTGGAGCAAATCTCCAAGGTCATGGAATGTGTCAGAGCATGAAATTACAACATAAAAGTAATAACAGATAACAACAAATATTAATGAAAGAAGTTAGTCCATAAGTTTAAGTAAACTCAATCAACAATACCATAAGAATCAGCTTAATTTTTCAAAGAAATCCTCGACAGAATACAAGGAGTCACCCATGAGGAAACTCTCCAGTCTCGATTTGAAAGCGCGTGGATTACTAAGATTTTTGAATTCGAGTAATAGCTTATTGAAAATGGATGCAGCAGTATACTGCACACCTTTTTTGAACAAGAGTTAAGGAAATCCGATCCAGATGCGGGTTTGATTTCAGCCGAGTATTAAGCGAGTGAAAGTTGCTTATTCTTGGGAATAAGGCAATACTGCTAAAAAGAAACGACAGTAAGGAATATTTATATATTGAGAGGCCAAAGTCAAAACACACAGACTCGTGAATAAGGGTCGACAAGAGGTTCATGAACTTACACCACTTATTGCCCGAACCGCCTGTTTCTGAGCCAAAAATATCCTTTTAGAATGGAAAGAGTTACCCCAAAATATAATACCATACGACATAACCGAATGAAAATAGGCAAATTACACTAATATTCACTTCGAACGATCACTCACTTCTGATACCGTTCGAATAGTAAAAATGGCAGTATTAAGTCTTTGAATAAGATCCTGAACGTGGGCTTTCCACGACAGCTTAATATCTACCTCGACACCTAGAAATATGAATTGTTCAGTTTCACTAATCATATGCACGTTCTGTGAAATTAAAACGTCAGATTTTGTTGCAGTGTGTGTTTGAAACTGTAAAAACTAAGATTTACACTGATTTAGCGTTAGTTTATTTTATACAAGCCTTGAACGTAAATGTGTGATTAGGGCCTCCCGTCGGGAAGACTGTTTGCCAGGTACAACTCATTCGATATGACGCCACTTGCGTGAAGTTCGCGTCAATGGGGATGAAATGATGATTATTAGGACAGCATAACGCCCAGTCGCTGAACGGAGAAAATCTCTAACCCAGCCGGGAATCGAACCCGGGCCCTTGGGATTGACATTCAGTCGCGCTGACCGCTCAGCCACCAGGGGCAGACTTCTATAAGCCATGAACTTAGTCCATGTACTGCACTATTTGAGACAGAGCCAATGTTGCAAACAACATCCTTTACTATCAAGCTAGTGTCATCAGCAAACAGAAATACTAGAAGGCACATCATTTATATAAATAAGGAACAGAAGTGGCCCCAAGACTTATACCTGGGGCACCCCCCAAGTGACAGTTCCCCACTCAGACACCACATCACAGCCGTAATCAACATTGTGAATAATGATTTTTTTCTGCCTGTTGCTAAAGTAAGAGGTGAACCAATTGTGAGCTATTCCCTGTATTCCATAAAGGTACAACTTCTGGAACAATATTTTGTGATCAACACAATCAAATGCCTAAGTTAAATCAAAAAATATGTCAAGCATTCGAAAACTTTTGTGTAGCCAATCCAGTACCTCAAAAAGAAGAGAGAATATAGCATTTTCAGTTGTTAAACGACTTCCACAGTCGAAACCGTGTGATATGAACCTTCTTTCTGCTAGACTTTGTAACTAACCTAGGCCTCCTAATTGCTGAGGACTGCTGCATGTTCCCAACATCTACAGCGACATGACGGTCCTCTCCACTCAAATCTGTCGTGGACTGTCATTGACCTCTGTACGCCAAGAAGCCCGTTTGTAGTGGTGTCGGGGATATTCGGTCTAGAATCTTATTGACTGGACTAGAACAGTCTTCAGTGATGAGTCCGGCTTCCCACTAAGACCCAAGGACCAGCGAAGACGTGTCTGAAGACAGCCTGTGCACTAGTGGGATACCGGAACGACTGTCGCAACACCACACGGTCAGACAACCATGTGTGATGCTGTGGGTGGCCGTTTCGTTTCATAGCAGGACCCCTTTCACTGCCATCCACGGCACCTTTATAGCACACCGGTACGTCGACGACATTCTACGCCTCGTTTTGTTGCCATTCATGGCAAACGGTCCTGGATATATTTTTAGCATGATAGCGCCCACTCGCACATGCCGAGCGTTACTACTGCTTGTCTCCGTGCTTGCAAAACGTTAGCTGGGCCAGGAAGGTTGCCGGAGCTCTCCGCAACTGAGAACGTTTAAAGCATTATGGACAGGGCCTTCCCACCAGCTCGGAATTTTGACGATCTAATGCGCCAATTGGAGATAATTTGACAGGGTATCCCTCAGGAAGGCACCCAACAACGCTTGTACCACCGAAAATACAGGATACATGGCATCTGCTAACGATATATATTTTTTTCTGAATTGTATGTAAATATTTGTAATTTAGGGGCTTTCATTTAATAAGGAAGGACATTGCTTCACCGCATGTGTAACTTTAGGTAGAAGTCTGTTGACATTTCATTGTACTTATCTGTGTTTTACTGTGAAACTTATAAGCTCTGGGAAAAAGCTAGAGGAATTGTTATTCGCATCGACTAGCAATGAAAATAGCAGTGCTTGTGCGTTGTAAAATCTTTGGGTAGGGAGTTGTGGCGCGGAGCGCGTGGAGAGAGAGAGAGAGATAGGTTCTAGCGCTTGTAGTGTGTGGAGGTGTGGTGTTAACGCTGTCGCAGTAGAGAGTACCATTTTCGGTGGCATCATGTACGCGCGCCGGCCAGATGTCTGGTAGCAGCTGTACGGACAGTGGACGGGCGAAAGAGGCTGTTCTAATTACGATTGCCCGTTCCTGTAATTAGCTGTGACTCAACAAGTTGCTACCGTCTTCAACAACAGCAGCAGTTCCAGCAACACAGTTTCGTCGTCGACTCCGAGTTTCGCCGTATGCACAGCACTGAAGTAAGACTGTTCATTGGTAGAAAGTAATACCGGCAAACCCAGCAGCGTAACTGAATATGATCTGATTGATAAAATTTGTTTAAATAATTGTGTCCTCATTTCTCCCACCATTATTACCAAGCAGGATCCTTGCTCCTTTATTTCCTTTCCCTGAGTGTCTTAAGAAACTAATCGAATAGCTACAGCCAGTTCATTAATGAACAATTTCACTTTTAAGAATTTTAGCCTCAGTCTACTTTCAATTAACTGTTGTACAACAGAGGTTTCAGTAGATGACTAAAGTAAAGCAATTTAACTTTTCAAGGTTGAGAATCAACACTGGAAAAAATACAAATCTAAAGAAATGCACAAATTAAGAGTGCTGAAGTTTTATTTATTTTACATATAGCTTGGAGGACATGGCTGTTTTGTTTGGTACGTATTCTAGTGTTTAATTCTGTTCAAGTCAGTAAAATAGGCTCAGTTGGTCAGACAATAATATGAAATCCAATTTGCAAAATAAGTAACGGCAAAGTAAAAAGTGCTTGCTTTTTTTCTAAATTTCTTTGATGACGTTATGTTGAGGTCACTGAAATACATTGTTCACCTAGTGAAGTTCAATACTAATATACAGTTTAGTTACATATTTTCAAATCGTTACTAGATTGCTTTTTTCATAATTTAATGCCAAACATAAAGTAAGAGCGACTTCTCAGTTTTCTTTATAATTACATGCTCATTTAAAATTAGTGTCAAAGAACGTGACAACCTTCAGTTGCCTCGTCAGCGTTTAATAATACATGTTTTTCCTTCACATCATCTTGTACAGGATTTTGGATGCCAATTGCCCTAATGGGCTGGCGACCGTTAATTATATCCTTTTAGTTCATTATTGTAACTTCAGGATTCATGATCAGGGGTACCCCATTTCTGTCCGGTGTTGTTATTAAGTGAACGCACAAAATAATTTTCGTTCTCCAAATTATAACCCTGTTAGGCTTAATTACTTTTTAATTTTAGTAGACTTTCCATCAGAAGGGTCGGTTGTAGATTTTTCTCCTACTTATCGGTATCACTTCTTAGGGAACATAGCCTTATTCAGTTAGAAAATATCCATTAGGTATACACGCGATCCACGTTCATATATAATATCGTAAGCATGATAGGCCGACTAGTAAGAGAGAGGTTACATGCTGACAGTCAGTGCCAATCCAGATGACTTCTTCCATTAGCCTTAGAGGTGGACCAAAGAGTTACTGATTTTCTCTGTCTGTGAAGCTCATCAAATTTTTTCTGAAACTGTAATAAATTGTTAGTCCATAAAAGTACATCACACCTAACAACTTCCATTCCAAGAAATCGCATTCAGACAGTTCCTTCGTGGGGCGTATCTCAGTTTTGCTATCGTGGATGTATGTTACAAAGTTAAGTGCGTGTCAAGAGCTGTAACATCCGTCACATAGTATCACGCGTTAATGCTAGTATTAGAACAGAAAGATTAGATACAGGTAACTTAGGATATCAGCATTACAGTCTTACGAAGTACTGATCAGAACATTCCTATTTTAAAAATAATTTAATCTTGTGACTCAAATACAATTATATTCTTTCGTTTTTACCCCTTAGAAAAGTTAGTTTTACCTCTTTGGGTGTAAATACCGCCAGATTGGGAACGGAACGACGTCTGGATTTACATACACTCTCAGCATGGCTACGAATACTGCTGTTTCCGTTGCGGTGACAACATATCGGTCGATAATGATTTGCCCAATGAAGACACAGTATATATAGGTTGCTCCAAATCGTCTGTTCAAAGGTCTGGTTCTGCATAAAGCATAATGATAGCGGTGTATGGAAGCTCCTAAGAGAATTGTCGTAAGTAGATTGCATTCGTCAACGTAATACAACATAGAAGTTAGCTTGGTGATATTGTGTGCCTCTGGATATACAATACGTTCACCACCAGATTTCATAATCAGTAATTTGGACTTTCTTCAAGTGTTAAAGCTGTGACGTATTCTTCCAAAAATGAAACGTAAGACCATTTTTTTTCCACCCTATGCTGGCCTACCTAAACGCAAAGCGTGTACCACTATTGTTCAGGCCATTACATTCTCCAGATCTCTCACCCATTGAAAACATCTGGCCACTACTCGCAAGTGAAGGCGTTTGATGCACTCTGAATTTCTGTTGAAACGACGTGGAATTCCGCACACGTCTCATTCATGGAAGATCACTTCGACTTGCTTCACTGTATCTGCACTGTGCTCTAAATTTAGCACCGTGTGTATCCTCAAGCATGTATTTTTCAAAGTAAATGGCATTTATGAATTAGTTACAGAAAACTACCCCTTAAATGCGAAAAAAAAGGTACAGAAATATTTGATGTAACACTGAAAGCAGTTTATCATCAAATTTTTTCCCGTCTAACACTTGTTAGTTCCCGGTGTTCCTGCTAGGCAAGATGCGTGAATGTGTTATTTAAACAGTCATGCAGAGCTAGCTCAGTGCTGTTTGTGATTTGATGAATCCAAACACGTTACTACAGTGCAGAGACAAATCAGGACTGAATATTGCAAGTCACCTCCTCAGAGACGAACTCTTATTAACTGGAGCAACCGTTTCACCGAAACTGGCTGTTTATCACATAGGACGCTGCGTCAGGGCCAGCCAGCTGTCCCAGACGCAGCAATTGAGCGAGTTAGGCACTATTACTATCTTAGTCTGGGTAAATGAACAGAACGTATCAATTACGGATTTCATACACTGAGTGTTACAGTGTGGAAGGTATTACGAAAACGAACTTTCAGAGGCAGTGCCAAAGAAAACCGAACAGAAATTTTTGTAGAATTGTTTAACAAAATGCAGACTGATTCTATTCAGTGAAAAAGCCACCTTCCATAGTCGGGGTAACGTGAATCGGAATAATGTTCGGAGATGAGGTGAGCATAAACCACGTCATGTACGGGACTCTTCCAAGGTAAAGGATTTTTGTGATTTAAGACAAGATTTACAATTTTTCGAATGATAGAGCACAGCAATCAGTCATCCTTTTCTTTCAGATATTAGGTACATCTAGATTTAGGCTAGTGCCTAGCCAATATCAATGCATTACTTCCTGGTATCAATGCATGTCCTAGTACGTCATTTCCCTGTTGTTCGGGCTTCTATCACAGTTCGTTCAAGGCTACTAACGAACTGTGACAGAAGCCCGAACAACAGGGAAATGACGTACTAGTACATGCATTGGTACCATTAGATAGTACATTAATACTGGCTAGACACTAGCCGAAATCTAGATTTGCCTCATAAAACCTCAAAGAAAAGGACGACTGATTGCTGAAAGTTATATCACAGTCATGTAGTGCACCCACATTCCTAATGCAAGGTAACTTGCTGAAGGTTTACAGTCCTTCCCTTTTCTGCCGAGTCAACTGTAATTGGCATTCCATATCTGGACGTGTTTGAAAATTATCTAATACCCAAATTACGACGGGATACGGGCACAGAATTTACTTTCCAAGATGATGGCGCGTCACCACATTATCATGGTGAAGGTGTCGTGTAACTCCGTAGGGATGTGGTGACCTGGACTGCCCATCGCGGTCATCATGACCACCTGATTGAACTGCAACGGACTGCTGTGTGTTGGGTTCATTAAGGACACTGTTTGTTCCAGCGCTTCCGGTAATCGTCGATGCCCGGGCTACAACGAATGTGATTCTTATGATTCGGAAGGAAAGTGATTGCTATTTTTTTTTTCCTTTTTGAGTCATCAGTCTTCTGAGTGGGTTGACGCGAGCCGCTCTCTGGGGCACTCTTGGTTGCTCTCTGGGGCACTCTGGGGTGGTCTCTGGGTCTGTTTTGATGGTCTATGGTGACTCTATGACTATTTATCTGTCATTTTTTCATCTTATATCTCTTATTTTTATTTTATTGTTCATTATAAAGTTGCGAAACATCCTTATCTATCTCGTGAGATTCATGGCTAGTGGGTTGAATCGACCCGCCACAAATTCCTCTCCTGTGCCAACCTATTCATCTCAGAGTATCACATGCCCCTTAGTCCTCAGTTATTAGCTGGATGTATTCCAGTCTCTGTCTCCCTCTATGGTTTCTGCCCTCTACAGCTCCCTGTAGTACCATAGAAGTCATTTCCTGAGGTCTTAACAGATGTCCGATCATCCTGTCCCTTCTCCCTGTCAATGCTTTTCAAGTTTATATCTTAGCTCCGATTTTGCGCAAAACCTTCTCATTCCTTTCTTTATCAGTTCACCTAATTTTCAACATTCATCTGTAGCACCATATCTCAAACACTTCGGTTCTGGTTTTCCCAAAGTACATGTTTCACTGTCACACAATGCTGTGCTCCAAACACACATTCTCATAAATTTCTTCGTCAAATTATGGCTAAGGTTGATTTCTCAAGATGGGGCAGGATAAGGTTAGGATTGTGGATGGGGCCGTAATCAGTTACTCTCGGCTGCACAACAAATATGTAAACTTTATTTAAAGAAATTAAAATAATTTCTTAAAAGAACACAATTGACTGTATGATGGCTGAGGGCCTTATTATAGAAATAATTCCACAATTTTAGGGCCGAACACCACCAACAATAAACTCAAACAACAAACGGCTGAAAGCCTGAATTAGAAGTCAGAACAACAATTCCTAATAGCACTTTTAAAATAAATACCTTGCTTTTAAAACAAGTTTACTTAAAAATACTTCATGTAACATGGCTGAAGGCCTTATCACCAAAGAAGTGAAATTATTGCTCGGCTGAAGTCCACATCAACAATAATTTGAAAATTACAAATATCCTTGAAACAAATATCACAATCTAAGGAATCAGGACAAACGGTTCTCAGCAAGTGGTCCAAGGGTCTGCCTGGGAATATAACTTAAACATAAGGTAAGGTGAGACAGGCAGTCAAGAGTTGTACTCCCGTAACAGAATGGCAACTTAAACTAGTGGCAGCTTAAGCACCGATCGACCGACTAACCAATCCGCCTAACGTCCGATCACCGACACAACAATGGAATATTTTTAGGCAAGGGAGAAGAGACAGGCAGCACTACGCCTTCAGAAAACACCCAAGGCCGAAGGGAACACTAGAACCAAGGTAGGCCTCCCAAAAAATAACGCAGACAGCATTAAAATAACTGGTTATTCAGAACCACAAGATACACACGGAACCGGGAAAACAATTCCACCAACAACTCACAATACTAACACCAGTCACTGTGAAACAACACGGATGAATTATAATTCGGCACAAACACAGAGAAGCCAGAATCGGTCGGAAGACCAAATGCACGTCGTCCGCTGCGACGATCGATTGAACGACCAAACAACGGTCGTCCGCACTCAATTCAGGCACGGGAAACATCCCAGTTTAAATCGTCGACTGAAAACTTATTGCCATGAGGTCAGTTCGATGGGCGGACACACACACACACACATACACACACAAGTCAAAGTTGCACTACTGGAATATCATGGTCGCTTCAACTAAATTTCGCTGAATCCGGTCCTTGACGTGGTCGTGCACTCTCGTGACCATATCCTTCCGTCGGACAGTGCATGTCAGTACTGGGTGTCCGGACCTCACTGCTGCTCCGTGCCAACTCAACTAGCTCGACAGACGACGACCCGGAAATACTAGAGGCCGCTCAGAAGATGGTACCACAGTACGCGCTATCGATAAGCGCTGCTGCTGCCACTCACGGACAGACAAGGTGAGCAAACGTACTGGCGCCAGCAAACACACTAAGAAAACGAGACGCCACTATCGCTATTACAATATGCCAAGCTATGGACGGCATCAGCGCAAGCCGCACACAGCTCAGTTGACACTAGTACACTTCTCTTGGCCAGGAAATTCCTTTTTTTTTTTTCAGTGCTGGTCTGATTTTGATCTCCTCCGAGCCCAGTCCGTCATTGCCTCTCTTGCTGCCTAGGTAGCAGAATTCCTTAACTTCATCTCTTCCGTGACCATCAACCCCGACGTAAAGTTTCTCGCTGTTCTCATTTCTGCTACCTCTCATTACTTTAGTCTTTCTTCTACTTACTCTCAGTCCTTATTCTATACTCATTGTACTACCCATTCCGTTGAGCAGAGCATGTAATTCTTCTTTTCTTTCACTTTCACGGACGCAATATTTCTCGTGTTACAAAAGATAACCACACTGAATACTTGTAAATAAAATTTGAAGGTATACAGCAATCAGTGCTCTATCAAACATATATTTAAGTTACTAACCTTTTTCACAATTAAACGTTCCTTTTGTATAACCAGTTTACAAATACGTTGTATACTGCAGATGCACAAATAATAATTTATCACAATTTGCTATCCATTATTTGGTAGTCCTCCTGGTTTTGCAGTTTTACCGGCCAGTTCTGTGAGTGAGTAATGTCACTTACAAGTCTGTGTCAGTGTTTTTTTTGACCTCCTGTGTGATGGAGACACTGATGGTCAGGTAAGAGAAACCACGTGCGATCCTACACGGAAGCCCGTGGCCTGTCCAGCCGGCGCCGGGCGCCACCGAGTCCTGTCGGCTGATTGCGCGGGGCGGCGCGGCAGAGCACGTCGCTGCGCCGGGGGCGGGATAAATTGGCGGCCTCCGCGAAGGCCGCCCCCGACCCATTGTGTCGCGGCCTGCCGGCAATAAAGCCGCCCCCGCAGAATAAACGGCTCCGCGTATTTCATCCCGCAGGGGGCGCCGGCCGTTTTGCACCCGGCAAGGAGTGAAATTCTGTCTCGTACCGCGCATTTAAGGAAATATGGAGTACCTGCCCCAGAAAACTGCCCAACGGTAGCCTGTGAGAGGAAATATTTTACGGGCAGTAAATTAGCGCCTAAACTGGCACTTGGTGGTCACCCCGCTATTGATCTCTTACCTCTAAATATGCATATATACTCTGCAAACTACCGTACAATGCACACAAGAGGATCTATCGAATCAGTACTGTCCATTTCCTTCCCAATTCCTTTCGTGTTTATGGGGTGAGTAAACTGACAGTCTCTACGTTTCTGAATCTGCCCAAGTCGCTGTTACAGTCGGAATCCTTATGCGGGGAATACGATAGTGGCAGCAGCGTACTTGCACAGTATTTTTGGACTGCAGAGTCTCTACATTTACGCATGTCTTTCGGGGAGATCAACGTCATCTGTCTTCCAATGTACTAGATCCATAGTCAAGGGGGAGCGCCATTCACTAGTAATCGAAACGTCCTGTGTTAAGGTTTCTAACATTGTCATTCATTAAATTTGGAAAAAAACATAAACAATTGCGGCCGAAGAAATTCTGGTATAAGAAGTCGTTCTGCCTACGACGTTGCCAAAGGGGGCAGACAAGCGAACAGTGGTTCAGGGAACTATCTTGCCCTTGGCCCTTGAAATGCGAAATAATCAGCAGTGTTCAACGGCATTAGGATGTACAAGGCAATGGAAACCACTGCAATAAAGGCACATAATGTGTATCAACAAGACATGTCGCCTGTAACCTAGAAGAGAATGAATAGGTGGAAGGACTATATTGAAGGCTTCTATGACTGGAACGATTTGTCTGACAGTGTGATGCAAGAAGAAATAGAAATAGACATGGAAGTGAATGGGGAACTAATATTAGAATCAGAATTTAGAAGACATTAGATCGACATAAGATCAAATGAAGCAGGCGGTGTACATAACATTCCGCCGGAGTTTCTGACATCATTGGAGAAGTAGCATAAAACGACTATTCACGACTGTATCTAAAATGAGTGTGACTCGTGATATACCGTCACACTTTCGGAGAAACATCGTGCCCACGATCAGAAGATAACAAGAATCTACAAGGCAACAATTATCACACGTTCAACTTAACAAATACACCCAACCTTCAGAAAAGAATAATATACAAATAGATGGCCGAAAAAGAAAATTTACAATGTGTTAGACTACGATCAATTTGGCTTTCGGAAAGGTAAAGACGCCAGAGAGGCAGTTCTAACGTTGTGGAAGCAAGACTGAAGAAAATTCAAAGTACTTTTGGAGGATTAGTCGACCTGGACATACCGTTCGACAATTTCAAATGGTGAAAGAGATTCTAAATTCTCAGAAAAATTGAGGCGAGCTGTAGGGAAAGACGGGGAACATACAAAATATTTAAGATCCAAGTGTATACAATAAGACTGGAAGACCAAGAACTGAGTGATGAGATTAAAAAGGCTGTCAGACAGGGTTGTAGTCTTTCGTCCCTACTGCTCAATCCATACAATGCAGAAGCAATGCCAGAAATATGAGAAAAGTTCAAGAATGGGATTAAAATTCTATCCTCAGTAAAAGTGAAGAAGTCTTACAGGGTGTGTGAAACAGAATGAACAGTCTAATAAGCAAGGAATGTGGATCGAACACAAATCGAAGAAAATTGAAAGTAATGAGAAGTAGCAGAGACAAAATAGCGAGGGACTTAAACATCAGAAATGGGGATCACGAAGTAGACGAAGGCAATAAAATAACTGTCAATGGATGGAGCAAGGAGGACATAAAAAGCAGATTAGCACTGGCAAAAAGGGCTTTCCTGCCCAAGAGAATTCGACTACTTTCAAACATAGGCCTTAATTCGAGGAAAAAATTTCTGAAAATTTACGTTTGAAGCACAACATTGTATGGTAGTGACATTGAGTGTGGGAGAAGAGAAGCTAAGCGTTTGAAATTAGATGTTGGAGACGAATGTTGAAAATTAAGTGGACTACTAAGGTGAGAACTGAGGAGAGGAAAGGAATATACGGAAAACACTGACATGAATAAGGGACAGGATGACATCATCTAACAGCCGGCCGAGGTGGCCGAGCGGTTCTAGGCGCTACAATCTGAAACAGCCCGACCGCTACGGTCGCAGGTTCGAATCCTGCGTCGGACATATGTGTGTATGATGTCCTTAGGTTAGTTTGGTTTAAGTAGTTCTAAGTTCTAGGGGACTGTTGACCTCAGAAGTTATGTCCCATAGTGCTCAGGGCCATTTGAGCCAACATCATCTAACAACTTCCATTCTACTAGAGGGAGCGGTAGCGGGCAAGACTGTATAGCGAGGCATAGACTGAAATAAATTCGGGAAATAATTCAGGTCGTCAACTGTAATTGCTACTGTGAGATGAAAAAAGAATGTTGGCACAGGAGAGGAATTTGTGGTGGGCCACATCAAAACAATCAGAAAGCTGATGGCTGAAACACACAGCTCGTTAGTGGATGGTGTTGTGGCATACATAGGAAAAGAAGTCCACTACTGTACAGCTACAATATTGATGACAAACAGCTGGAGACAGCGTCTGCCGTAAAATATCTAGGCGTAATTATCCAGAGCGACCTTAAGTGGAATGACCATACAAAACAGAAGGTATGAAAAGCAGACACCACACTCAGATTCAAAGGAAGAATCTTAAGGAAATGTAGCTCATCCACGAAAGAAGTGGCTTATAAGGCACTCGTTTTGTTCATCTATCTGGGATCCCTATCAGGCACGACAGATAGAGATGATAGAGTAGATCTAACGAAGAGCGGCGCGTTTCGTAACGGGATCGTTTAGCTGGCGAGCGAGTGTTACGGAGATGCTAAACCAACTCTAATGCCAGACGTTACAAGAGAGGCATTGTGCATCACGAAGAAATGTACTACTGAAATTTCGTGCCAGCACTTATCAGGAGGAATCAGACAACATATTACTTCCCCCCACATACATCTCGCATATTGACGACGAGGAGAAGAATCGAAAAATGAGAGCCAATACAGATGCTTACTGATAATAATTTTTCCCACGCAGTATTCGCAAGCGGAACAAGGTTGGAGGGATCAGATAGTGGTACCGAAAGTACCCTCCACCACACACCATTAGGTGGATTGTGTAGTATGCTACTTTCGAGGTACACTTGACCAGAACAGTTCGCGGCTCTTCCCTCTTCTGCTAATTTATATACTCTTGGCATAGTGCTTCGAGCAAGTGAAAATTCTGTTACTGTAGTATACAACGGAAGATTTCATATAAATCTTGACTCAAAAAAATCACATTAGGTAACGTGAATGAATGCACTAAATTTGATATACTAATAGTGTTATACTGTTGATTAATTAACGACTTCTGCATTTCTGTAACGTGGAGCACTTCTGATGTAGTTGATTGCAAATTAGATAACGTAGGCAGAATTGATTATTAGACAATGGTGCGAACAAACGTCGCCTCTAAAATTACTCCAAAGGCTTATGGCAAGGATTTTCTGGACGGAAACATCTCGTGTAGATTGATGTGCTGTTTGGCGCCATTTTCTTGTTGCATTAGGCTAAATACATGATTGTCGGGTAGTCCCTGATACACTCTGCGCTAAACTCTGGGAGTATCTGCCGAAAAATAAAAGCAGTGTACAATTATGTAGCGTGCTAGTTGACACATTCACATCGATTCAATTGCCGCAATGTTAAAAAGTATTAAGAAATGGAACGAACACGTAAGGGCAGCAGTAGGGAAGAATCTGTTAATTGGGAGAATTTTAGGAAAGTGTAGCTTATCAAGCCAAAGGCCTTGCTGCAGAAGTATGCACACAAAATGCCGTAGCCGCTAGATTGCACTGTCGGCTATGTAAGCGTGGGAAGGGCCGCATTGGTGGGGGAAAGGCGGGGGTGTAGCTCAGAGTGTCGTAAGGGAAATACCGAGCACTGAAGGGGAAATGCCGTTCTACACTGAAGCCAACACACACATTTTTAGTAAATATTACACGTGGACCCTCCATGCCCCCCACACTTGCATGGTGACCATTCAAAAAGACCTGTCACCTCTTCTTTGGTTAGAATCGAAAAAGATTTCCGCCAAATATGCAGCGATTTATTTTCCCGTGGTTTGTGAACTATTTGTAACTGTCAGAAAAAAGGCACGAGTGTGGAATTTTGAGTAAAGCCTACACATTTCTCTTTTTACCACGTTAAAATGTGCTTGTTCTGCCAACACTCAGTGGAGTTTACACAGCGTCACCCCACTAACAAGTTGTGCAGATGCAACTGCGAGAGAATTCGGAAATAGTCGTTTATTAAGTTTTATGGTGAGGAACTGAGGAAAAGTAGGGTCAGCATCTTGTGAAACAGCACATCCTCAGTAAAAAACAAACGAGTAATGACTTCACTTATGTTGTTGCAAAACTCATGGCATTTCTCCATTCACAAGCTTTCGATGGCCCCTAAAAATTACATTCTTTCATCGGAATAGTCTCTACTTAGTGGATTAACATGGCAGATAATGAATTTTGCGTACTAACCATACGGCAGAATACTCTTTTCGTTGTGTCTTACCACGTGCGAAAATCTCATTCTGATATCTCAGACGGTGTAAGATATATGTGGAATGTGGTGGTTACTTCACTCTGAATTTAGGTCCAACGCGACCGCAAATAAAAGTGTTACGTCAGCTCAGTTTTCTCGAGATTGGTGACGCACGTAGACCTCTAACCAAGGCTAAAGAAAAATGCAATACATTAGCTAAATTTCATATACACCAGCAGCTACGCAAAGTACCCCCGCGGTCTAGGTCGCTTTGCCATCGTTCGCGCGACTGTACGCGTCGGAGGTTCAAGTAGTCCTTCGGGAATAGGCGTGTGTGTGTTGACCTAGGCGTTACGTTAGATTAAGTCTTGTGTAGGCCTAGGGACCGATGACATCAGCAGTTTGGTCCCCAGGGAGCTTACCACCAATACCATGAGGCAACGTATTATACACTACAGGCCATTAAAATTGCTACACCAAGAAGAAAATCAGAAGATATGCGGGTATTCACTGGACAAATATATTATACTAGAACAGACATGTGATTACATTTTCACGCAATTTGGGTGCATAGAGCCTGAGAAATCAGGTCCCAGGACAACCACCTGATATACGGGTATTCATTGGACAAATATATTACACTAGAACTGACATGTGATTACATTTTCACGCAATTTGGGTGCATAGAGCCTGAGAAATCAGTTCCCAGGACAACCACCTCTGGCCGTAATAACGGCCTTGATACGCCTAGGCATTGAGTCAAACAGAGCTTGGGTGGCGTGTACAGGTACAGCTGCCCTTGCAGCTTCAACACGATACCTCATTTCATCAAGAGTAGCGACTGGCGTATTGTGACGAGCCAGTTGCACGGCCACCATTGACCAAAGTTTTCAACTGGTGAAAGATCTGGAGAATGTGCTGGCAGGGCAACAGTCGAACATTTTCTGTACCCAGAAAGGCCCGTACGGGACCTGTAATATGCGGTCGTGCATTATCCTGCTGCAATATAGGGTTTCGCAGGGATCGTGGGTAGAGCCAAGGGTCGTAACACATCTGAAATGTAACGTCCACTGTTCAAAATGCCGTCAATGCTAACAAGAGGTGACCGAGACGTCTAACCAATGGCACCCCATACCATCACGCCGGGAGATACGCCAGTATGGCGATGACGAATACACGCTTCCAATGTGCGTTCACCGCGATGTCGCCAAACACGGATGCGACCATCATGATGCTCTAAACAGAAACTGGACTCATGCGAAAAAATGTCATTTTTCCATTCGTGCACCCAAGTTCGTCGTTTGAGTACACCATCAGAGGCGCTCCTGTCTGTGATGCAGCGTCAAAGGTATTCGCAGCCATGGTCTCCGAGGTGATAGTCCATGCTGCTGCAAACGTCGTCGAACTGTTCGTGCAGATGGTTGTTGTCTTGCAAACGTCCCCATCTGTTGACTCATGGATCGAAACGTGGCTGCACGATCCGTTACAGCCATGCGGATAAGATGCCTGTAATCTCGACTGCTAGTGATACGAGGCCGTTGGGATCCAGCACGGCGTTCCGTATTACCCTCCTGAACCCACCGATTCCACATTCTGCTAACAGTCATTGGATTTCGACCAACGCGAGCAGCAATGTCGCGATAGGATAAACTGCAATCGTGATAGGCTACAATCCGACCTTTATCAAATTCGGAAACGTGATGGTACGCATTTCTCCTCCATACACGAGCCATCACAACATCGGTTCATCAGGCAACGGCGGTCAACTGCTGTGTGTGTATGAGAAATCGGTTGGAAACTTTCCTCATGTCAGCACGTTGTAGGTGTCGCCATCGGTGCCAACCTTGTGTGAATACTCTAAAAAGCTAATCATTTGCATATAACAGCATCTTCTTCCTGTCGGTTAAATTTCGCGTCTGTAGCACGTCATCTTCGTGTTGTAGCAATTTCAATGGCCAGTGGTGTGTAACATGCGCCAGACGCAAAATCACACCGACCCCTATTTTTCACTGAAATTTTTTTCCAAATTCACGCAATGTCATACTTCCAAATAAATATCCCTATAACTATGACTGGTAACGAAATTATGGCTACATGATAATGGGCCAGTCATATATAGCTACAAGTAAAGAAAAAATGAAACCTTTTTATCAAATAGTTTGTGTAAAATCGCTTGAGAGAGATCGTAAGGCGTGAGGTAGATTCTGTCGTCGCCGACCAGCCGAAAGGTGGCAAACGCCTGTCGACCTCCCCTTATGAGCAAACTGGTCACTGCGCGTCGGCCACCGTACCCTGTGTGACCTATAACACTAGTTCCTGTCATATCACTGAAGTTAATCGCTGTCTGGCTTGGCTAGTTGAATGAGTCACTGTCCGCTTCTGCCGAGTGCTGTTGGCAAGCGAGGTGCACTCAGCTCTTGTGAGGCCAATCGAGGGGCTACTCGATTGAGAAGTAGAGGTACCAGTTACGAAAACTGAAAACGGCCGGGAGAGAAGTGCGCTGACCACATGCCCCTCTGTAACCGTAATTGGTGATGCCTGAGGCCTGAGGATGACACGGCAGCCTATCGGTACGGTTGAATCTTCAAGGCCTGTTCAGATGGTGTTTATTTGTTCCTAGTAGCTTATCAGTGAAGGAGACCGCGCATAAAACATTAGTGCAACCCATTCTAGAGTACTTTTCGAATATTTGGAATCCCAAACAAATCGGATTAAAGTAAGACATCGAAGCAGTTCAGAGGCTGCTGCTAGGTTTGTTATCATAGGTTCCATTGACACGCGAGTCATCTCAAATGGTAATACTTGGAGGGGGAGGGGGCGACTTTTTTTCTACTAAAAACTATTGAGAAAATTTGGAGGACCCGTATTTAATATTGAAACACGTATGTAACGCAGCAGCGATGGCGAGGCATTGTAGCATCTGTGACCAGAGAGTATGCGCTTGACCGCGCGAGTGTTGCGAGCGGTTCTCAGTCAGTAGTAGTCTTTGCGAGTTAGTTGTCGCTATGCAGAGTAGCAGTCAGTCAGTCGTTGCGAGTCTGTAGCTCTGTCTAGTTGAGAGCAGTACTCAGTCTGCAGTTGTCATGCAGAGCGGTCGGTCAGTAGTAGCAGCCCAGTGCGGTTGTGTGATGTAGGCGGTCGGCAACAATGGTCAAGATGAGGAATAAGGTATACTGTTAATTAATATAATTATTAGATAATGAAAAATTTTATTTATTGTAACTATTCTCCAACAAGTTCCCCAATAATAATTTTTATTTCAAAAGCATTTTTTCAAAAATTTAATTTTTTATGGAACTAAAGATTTCGTTGCACTTCCCTTTTCACTCCACTTCTTTAAAAGAAAATTTTTAGTAAAATCACAAAAAAGGAGAATATTATTATTTGCAATGCAGTTCCTCCAAGCGGTGCGCAACAACAAGAGCAGATATGTGACGTCCATTTATTCTGAGGTAAGACTTTAATTCTGATTGTTTTACACAGGGCCAAAGACCGATATTTCGGTTTAATTGAATTTTCTTGTCACTGAATGGACTTTAATTTTTGAACGATTTATAATTGAGTCAGATTGCGAATTTCACATTTGTTGCCATTGTCAGTACATTTGATTGTGGGCAGGTTACGCATAGAGCCATGTCCATCAGCATTTTTAATTAGTATCGTCCTTTCTTTTAAAATTTTTGTGGGGAGGTTACACTTGGCTCCCATTTCTATTAAGTATTGCTTTATTTTCTTTTAAAATTGCGGTGGGGAGGTTACACTTGGCGACACCCAGTCCAGGATCGTATTTCGTTGAGAGTCTTTTGAGCGACAGTCAGATATCTGCTCTTATTTGCTTAGATAATTAGGATTTGGCGCAACGCTTTTAATAATATTGTGACTTTCTTTCTACAGGTCAACGGCAATTTGCTGCTTTGTTGTATTTGTGTGTTGCTTTTGCATTGTGCTTATTTGCTTTGTGAAAAATTTTGACTATTGTAAAAATGCCGCGAAAGACTGTGAATAGTGTATCGCGAAGTATTGTGAATGAAATTACCGACTTAAACAACGTGACCGATAGTAATAGTGATACGCAACGTAATGATGACAATCCTGCGTTCACTAACAATCAGTGCATTCCAACCACTAATGATGACTTTCATCTTAATGATGAACAAACGAACTCAATTGTCTCGTCTGTTAATTTGACGACAATTGATGACGCGGGACGCTCTATTGTAATGAGCGCTGCCGAGCTTAACACACCCGATTTAGAAAATCCAAGTAATGTACAGACAAATTTGTCTAATGAAAATGAACAGGATACACAAAGTAGGACGGATTTATTTAATTCCGAAATAATGTGTGATAGTATACATTTGACTGACAAACGTTTTTGTAAATTTCAAACTGACCAAATGGTTACAGAAAGTGAAACAATTCCAGATCCACTATTGAACAGCACAGAGAATAGAAATGCTGACCTTGAGTCGAATCCAATTATGGCTTTGTTGCGACAAATGAGCAAACAACTTAGTGAACGGGACGAAAAACTTAATAAAATTAATGAAAAACTTGATAAGCAGAACAAACGACTGGAAAAAGAGAATAAACAATTTAGAGAACGGAACAAACAATTTTCTGAATGTATTAAACAGCCGAGGGAAAAACACGATAACCTTAATGAACAGAACAAACAAGCTAGCGAACAGATTACAGCTGTTACCATACAATGTCAGGACACTAAAGTACAATTACGTGTGAATACTATGACTTGTGCTAATAACAGTAATGAAAAAGTTGGCACTGTTGCACAAGAATTAAGTAGCACACGTGTAGGCACAACAGAATCACATAAAGACGAAGTTAATGTAGTCACTGAACAATGTTCAGCAAACGCAACACTGATGCACGAAATTAATGCAGTCACTGAAGAATGCCCTAAAAACGAAGTACAGATTCGCGACGAAACTAATTTAGAGTCAGTAGAAGTTTCACACACTCCAAATACGGAAGCTGACGAGAAATTTGAACGTCAGAACAACCAAATTGACGAAAGTAGTAAAGTAACAGAATTAACAATTATTTCAGTCACCAATACGTCACAGAATCCGCCACGTTGCGAGCATTTATCAGAGTCACGCAGCGTGTATAATGTGAGCAATTTACAGAGACTACGCGAATTAAAATCTGAAAAGCTACGCAACTTGAAATCTGAAACGACACAGACAAACAGATTCACACACAAACCCGAACGTGTTTTCAAATTCAATGACGAGAATGTAGATTACGAGCAAATTTTATCCGCCAGAAAATGTAAAGAATTTAATAATGACAGCGTACAGGTACACGCTTTGCACTGTATACGACAATTTATCTTTGGACATTCACCGCTATTGCCTGTAATGCAGAAGCTAGCTTTGAACCAGATGCGACAATTTATTTTTGTATTTACAACAGCATTGCCTATAATGCAGAAACTGGAATTAGCACGGATACAACAATTTGCCTTTGGAATTTTACCGCTATTGCTTGCAACGCAAAAGCTAAAATTTATTTGCAGTGCGTAAATGACCTCAGGGGATTCATTACGCTTTAATGAATATGTGCCGTAGCGAGCATAGGGCCCCGAGCTGTAGTAGTGCTATTTCATCTTTAGTTTTCTGCACTGCTGCCTTCTCTTCTACTATCCTTTATATCTATCCAAACTGCTCTTTAACTATTGCTCTTTGTAGTATTAAGAAACATGTAATGAATATCCGATGTGACAAACTTTTACCGAATGTGACAATTTTCAGTAGGCACTCCCGTAATGACAACTACCGCCGTAATTTTAATTACAGATAAAATCGTAATCATCAGTATGTGTAAAAGTAAAATTAACAGCAAACGCATTTTTTGGTAACAATAGATGTTTTTCACCACAATAGCATGAAAGTCAACCGCTTAGCATACGTAACCAACAATGCAGTCTACAAGGTCAACCAAACTTTAATGTTTCGCCGCGTGCACGTATAGTCCCAGCCCCAACAAATAGTAACGCATGGCAGCAAAGAAATAACTACGTACAGACAACACACTATTTCAACTCGCATCGCTATGCGCCGTATAGAAATTACTATCATGACAGACGTAAAAATGATGAGCACAATTTTCAGCGTACATTTAATAACAGCCGATCTTTTCAGCAGCAAGAACATTAGCAACAACACATTATCATGAATGATCCAGACAATAGGTGTCATCCATAGCGTAACACGTCAGTATGAAATAACAGAACAGTTCATACAGTGGATATGCCACAACATTCTCCCGTAAATAATAACACGTACGATAGAATTTAACCAGATACAGCACAGATTGCATACTACAGTAACGCAAACATTACTTTTGACAAGCAGAATTTTGCTCACGAGAATGTTATTTGAAGCATGCTTTGTTGAATGCTCCACTATTATCGCATCCAGATCTTACTAGAAATTTTTCCATTGCTACCGACAGTTCCAACACCGCTTTAGGCGTACACATTTTCCAGGAAATAGAAGAAGACGGTTCTACAGTAATTAAAAACATCGCATTTGCAAGTCGCATTTTGTCACCTGCTGAGCGAAATTATTCTGTTACAGAACTTGAAACATTATGTGTTGTATGGGCTTTCACGAGATTTAGGCACTTTCTTTACGGCAGACATACCACCGTTTACACTGACCATAGAGCCATACAATTTTTGCTTTCAGCCAAATTCACTCACGATAGATTAAGTGGATGGAAGCTGTATTTACAGGAATTTAATTTTACGATTGTTCACATTCCCGGCACGCAAAATGTTATAGCAGACGCACTATCGCGTTCTCTCAGTAACAATCAGCAAGACGTAGCAACCAACTTCTGCAAAGCAAATTTCAGTGTCATGTACATTCAGCAAGTTGCATTTGAAAACTTTATTTCATCGTCATTACAGGACATAGCACAAGAACAAAATAAGGACAATGTGTGGAAAGAAATTAAACACCTTTGGCAAGATAGGAAAAATGTTACGATTAGGAACCACTACACTGTACGCAATGACATTCTGTTTCGCCGCTCTCATCCTGACAGCAACATTTGGTTATTATGCATTCCTGACGAACTGGTTAACAAACTAATTTGGTACACTCATTTAAGTTACGCACATTACGGAGCACGAAAATGTTTTCTTATACTGAGACAGAACTGTTATTTTACCAACATGGAAAAACGTATACGACGAGTTTTAGCGTCTTGTAAAATTTGCCAGAAAGCTAAATCAGACACCACTTCACATATTCCTCCTTTATATCCCATTATACCTGTGAAATTAAGACACATGGCCGCAGTAGATATTTTTGGTCCGATTCCGAGAACTAACAGAGGTTTTTGCTACATTTTTGTCGCTGTTGAGCTCACTTCAAAATTTGTTACTTTCACTCCGTTACGCAAAGCTACTGCTAAAACTGTTTCGAAAGCATTTGTAAAACATTTTCTATCTCATGTAGGGCATGTAATGAAAGTAATTTCTGATAATGGATCTCAATTTCGTAGTAGTGTATGGACACGCATGTTACGAGCTAGAAACATTTCTCCGATCTATATATCCAAGTACCACGCTTCTTCGAACCCTTGTGAAAGATTAATGAAGGAAATTGGTAAGCTGTGCAGAATATACTGCCACAAAAGACATATTGATTGGGATACACACATACTCTCATTCCAAGATGTAATTAATTCCATTCCAAATGAATCCACTATGCTATCTCCGACTGTTATACTGAAAAACGTTGAACCACCGAACAAAATTAAAGAATTAATAGAATTCCCCAAAAATCGTCGCCTACGACACCACGAAATAATTGACATTGCGCTGAACAACATCAAACGTGCCGCAGAGCGCCGGAGAAGACAGCAAAAACAGGTTTGTACACGCCGCGACTTTCACGTTGGACAGAAAATATTAGTACGTACACACTATTTATCCAGCAAATTAAAAGGTAAGTGCAGTAAATTTGAACTTCTATACGCAGGTCCATATCGGATTCGCAGCATCCCTCACCCCAATGTTGTACACGTCGAAACTTTGAGAACCAGAAAATCGAAAGGCAATCACCATATCTCAAACATTAAACCGTTTATTGAGTGAAACCACTGTATGATTCAACACACTATGATGCCATTTACTAATGCAATTAATTCACCTGACTAATTATTGATGATTATCGTATTTTTTTTCTTGGCAAGTGCCCGGCAAGGTAAGGTTAGCAGGTCGCTCTTCTTGTCGTTACACATCAGACCGTGCATATTTTTCCAGATGAATTTACACATTTACGACTATTTCTGCAATTATATTTATGTGACTAATTATTGATGATTATCGTATTTTTTTTCTTGGCAAGTGCCCGGCAAGGTAAGGTTAGCAGGTCGCTCTTCTTGTCGTTACACATCAGACCGTGCATATTTTTCCAGATGAATTTACACATTTACGACTATTTCTGCAATTATATTTATGTGACTACTTATTGATGATTATCGTATTTTTTTTTCTTGGCAAGTGCCCGGCAAGGTAAGGTTAGCAGGTCGCTTTTCTTGTCGTTACACATCAGACCGTGCACATTTTCCATTTTTTTGTGTATATGACTGTACTCCAGTTTTGTTTGTATGCACTATGAAATAGTTAAGATATAACACACACCAGTCGACTTTGACATTTTTTTTTTGCCTTATGACATCTCAACATCGTGACTGTTTCACATTTTTTTTTGCTACTGCATTGTGTTATTCTGTGTACATTTTTTCGCATCCGAACACTGTCAATGTCTTGGACATATTACGTTTTCTGTCATGTTATGCTGTATGGTTAATTGTGTCACCATAAACCAGTCATTATTTAGTGGGTATAGGATTTAAATGCAAGACATTAATCTTTGTTCATCAATTTCAGAAAGGAATGATGATTCTAAGAAATAAATTTAACATAAATGGGAATTTCACCTACGGAATAAACGAAAGGAGATGCAATAACTTTATGAGGAAGAGTAAAGGGATCAGGATTAACAAGCATTAACAAGACTATACTATACTCATCACAGAATAGCAGTCTTAACTAATTTTTTCTTTCAGAATACAAGGTGATTGATGCAGGCTGTCAGAGAGAACTACACATCTTATTTTAGTGATGAAATACGCTAGAGATAAGGAATAGTTATGTAATGAGTAATGAAGTGATTTTTTGCAGATGATAGTGAATACTGATGAATAATGATGAAGGAAATGGTATTATGAATAATGAAGTTTTTCTTTACAGGTGATGATAATGGTGAAGTTATGATGATATGGATAATGAAGTTTTTTTCTTTATGCCACGTAGTTATTTAAGTATTTGTTGCGGTTTGCTTTGACAGCAGGTGTTACATTGCATAGTAGGATGACGGAAAGTTTTGGAAAGGACAGCTATGGAACACATTTTATACACATTTCACTACTTGTTAATTCGAAGTTCACTACTTTTCAGCATAGTGTGCGTTTCTTCTTTCAGGTCAATAATCCGTTTTTGTATTTTTTCCAGGAGAAGTTTTTCATGACACTTACTAAACCTGTTACTTATTATACCTGTTCTAGTACTTGCATTTTTATATTTTTTACCCATTTGTGTTTATCATTTATAAATGTGATCACATGTACTGCCTTGTTACATAATCTTGCTACAGCTGACTCATGACGAATGACGTTACCTATCCTCATTTGCAGCAATAGGTCAAAAGCAAAAAGTATTATGCCTCAGCAATTAATTATCGATCCCAACGCAATGCATTGCTACAAAAAAAAAAATGTATTACCAGTCCCACATAATGTCACTAGTTTATGATAATTCTGAATAATACTGATCAACTCTGAATAACATGTCACTCGAGTAATGACCTCTTAATGAGACTATATTCAAAATAATGCTTTGTCACTAGCTAATAACTGCCACTGTTTATTGTAATGCCTGTGATTACTAATGATTTGACTGTAATTAACTGATTTTTAATAATGACTTTGTAATGATCTGAATAATACTGAATGATGAACTATGTTTTATTCTATTCAATACTTGATGGCCACTGAGTGCCGATAATTAATGTCACTCCACGAATTGTTATTAATTATGCCATTGATTAGCTCTTGTTTCCAATGTTGATACTTTGTTGTTGGAAATGAATGTGACTGTTTCATAATGCTTTGTAATTAGGAAAAGACTAATGATTCTTAATAGATTGGAATGACACATAATTAATTAACTATGGTACTGTTTAATAATGCTTTGTAATTAATTAAGGCTAATAATTCTTAGTATATTGAAATGACAAATGATTAATTAATTAACTGTAATTAGACAAATGATTAATTAACGACAAATGATTAATTAACTGTAATTAGACAAATGATTAATTAACGACAAATGATTAATTAACTGTAATTATACAAATGATTAATTAACTGTAATTAGACAAATGATTAATTAAAGACAAATGATTAATTAACTGTAATTAGGAGAAGGTTAATGATTCTTGATTATACTCTGTAACTGAAAAGAATGCGATTATTTCATAATATTTTGTAACCAGGAAAAGAAGGCTACTGATTCTATGTAAAACAATTAATGAACATTTTTCTGTAATACTACATACTTGGTACAGAAATGTTCAATAACTGGGCTATGAATGCCACGAACTATCAATGAAGACTGTAATTGTCAATATTATGTGACTTGATGTCCTTCACCTCATAAGCTGACTACCCTGAATTACTGCAATGTCCATTTGTCCTGTTTATCCCAGTGATCATGGAGCACTATATTTGGTTTTGCACTAATTCTACGTTGGTGCGCCTTGTAAGAGTGTGGTGTTGACACGACATGCTGTCCACCACCATGAGCGATGAAGACATTATTATGGTCCCACTGTTTGGTGTACCTAATGTACTGCCAAAATGAAAACATGGAACATTACTACGACAGTTCAGTGTCTTGGCTACACTGATAAATTCTGTTGGGAAAAGAACTTCAAGTTGTGTCACTTGGTGTTGTACTACTGTGGAAAGATATGGACTTTCAGAGCAGCTGTGTGCAATCTAAAGTGCTACAACCATGATGCAATCCTTCCCTTTCCTATCCTGATTCTTGTCACATAAAAAAAAAAAAAAAAAAAATATTTTTTTTGGTAACATCATTTATGTTCATAGGTTATACATTTTTCGATTCGCTAAACTCCAGTGTGAGTACACTTATGTCACTGGTCGACATGATGTTTGCCATTATGTTTATTTGTTGTGAAAATACTAAAGACATTTTTCAGTGCATGTGCACTTTGGACATGAATTTTTTTGCCATTATGTTTATTTGTTGTGAAAATGCTAAAGACATTTTTCAGTGCATGTACACTTGTCAACATAATATTTTTTGCCAGTCTGTTTATTTGTTCTGAATATGCTAAAGAATTTTTTCAGTGCCTGTGCACTTTATCTGTCAAAAAGTTTGTATATACTTTTTTCTGATTTGCTACTATGTTTAGTATTCACATTTTGTCCTTGTCTGATATATTTTGTACTTAGTGCGTGTGCACAACATTTAAATATTCTGTAAGTTGTAGGATTTTGTTAATTAAAGAAAAATTTTGCCGCGCTTGGCAAGTCCAAATGACTCACCATCGCTGCCAAATTTTTGCCCCCCGAGTGGAGGGTTATGAAACACGTATGTAACGCAGCAGCGATGGCGAGGCATTGTAGCATCTGTGACCAGAGAGTATGCGCTTGACCGCGCGAGTGTTGCGAGCGGTTCTCAGTCAGTAGTAGTCTTTGCGAGTTAGTTGTCGCTATGCAGAGTAGCAGTCAGTCAGTCGTTGCGAGTCTGTAGCTCTGTCTAGTTGAGAGCAGTACTCAGTCTGCAGTTGTCATGCAGAGCGGTCGGTCAGTAGTAGCAGCCCAGTGCGGTTGTGTGATGTAGGCGGTCGGCAACAATGGTCAAGATGAGGAATAAGGTATACTGTTAATTAATATAATTATTAGATAATGAAAAATTTTATTTATTGTAACTATTCTCCAACAAGTTCCCCAATAATAATTTTTATTTCAAAAGCATTTTTTCAAAAATTTAATTTTTTATGGAACTAAAGATTTCGTTGCACTTCCCTTTTCACTCCACTTCTTTAAAAGAAAATTTTTAGTAAAATCACAAAAAAGGAGAATATTATTATTTGCAATGCAGTTCCTCCAAGCGGTGCGCAACAACAAGAGCAGATATGTGACGTCCATTTATTCTGAGGTAAGACTTTAATTCTGATTGTTTTACACAGGGCCAAAGACCGATATTTCGGTTTAATTGAATTTTCTTGTCACTGAATGGACTTTAATTTTTGAACGATTTATAATTGAGTCAGATTGCGAATTTCACATTTGTTGCCATTGTCAGTACATTTGATTGTGGGCAGGTTACGCATAGAGCCATGTCCATCAGCATTTTTAATTAGTATCGTCCTTTCTTTTAAAATTTTTGTGGGGAGGTTACACTTGGCTCCCATTTCTATTAAGTATTGCTTTATTTTCTTTTAAAATTGCGGTGGGGAGGTTACAATATATACTGCAGTACGGTTGTACTGTGACCAACGTACATTCTGCGTACGGACCACGAATGTAAGAGAAATTAGGTCTCGTTCCGAAGCATATTAAAGGTCGTTTTACCTTCACCCTATTTGCGAGTGGAACAGGAAAGGTAATGACTAGTACTGACAGAAGGTACCCTCCACCATGCAACATACAGTGGCTTGCAGAGTATGTACGTAGATGTATAAGTATTCCTTGTAACTCGAGCCCATTTACCTATTTATTTTACACGTTTGCACGCAATGTTACATGTTTCACAGATAACTTTGGAAAACTGATATTATCATTTTCTATACCACAAAACCAAAAGTGTAGTTATCTCCGTAGTTTCGGTTAAGTGGTCGTGCCCTATGTCGGCATTGGTAGCTGGATTTAAATCGACCAATCTATTATGTGCATGCATTTGACGATTCTAACTAAAATAAAGAATAAGATATATTGGAATGAATTAAAAAGAATATTAATGATTGACAGAATGTGCTTACTAAGTGACTGATGCTTTAAAAATAAGGTTTTCAACTACGAAAATAGCAAATAAAAAGTAGAAAAATAGTTAAATCCCTTGGCAAGAGCTGTTCGGTCATGTCGAAAGCCTAATGGGGACTCATCAGCTGTTTCATTGCAACATACAACCCTGACGTTAAGCTTCACTGTGAATGGTTACACATGCAGCATCGCTAAACTCCTCAGTTTACGAATTATCAATTGCGAAAAATATAGTACGTAGTTCCATCGATAAACAGAAGAGCTACAGTTGATTCCGTACCTCGATTAACAAAAATGTCTCATGTACCTGCCTGGGTGATTACTTGACATTTCAAAACAAAGGTCGAACGCCATCTTAAATTATTTAAAGTTATCATCTTCTTTTGCTTTATCTCCTTCAACCTGTACATCCATCATACGTCTAGTGAAATAGGGAACATGATTTCAGTTCGAATATGCTGTGTATATGCGAAGTCCTGTACTCGTAGGCCAAATCAGTATATCAAATACTGGAGCCACAAGAAACGTACTGCATGTGTCTCACAACCAGATCCATGGGTCTGTAGGTGCTCATTGATATACTGCGTAGCATTTCTGGAGATACGTTTCGAAAGGTATCCTCAATGTTTTTACACGACCTTTCATTTGTTTATTTCAATGAGCCTAAATTTGGAAATTTGTCGTAAGTTCCTATGGGAGCAAACTGCTTAGGTCATCGGTCCCTAGGCTTACACACAGTCTGACTGCAACTAACTTACGGTAAGGACAACATACACACACACACACACACACACACACACACACACACACACACACACACACCCATGCCCGCTGGAGGACTCGAACCTCCGATGGATGGGAGCCGTGCGAACCGTGGCAAAGTGCCTGAGACCACGCGGATACCCCGCGTGGCAATAAGCCTCGGAAATGTTCATCAAGGAACTCTCGCACCGTGTAGTATTGCTCTGTCGTACTATAACTACATATGATCCATAGTTCCTTTGTTTTTGAAATGAGGTATTAATTTCACGTACATGTCCTAACAAGAATTTACATTCACCCTCCTTCCAAAACATACGGTCCAGACGGGTACCGTGACATCAGATCGATTCCTGTCCAACTCTAGAACGTAACTAGGATTTCCTTCAGATCAGAGATCTGTACTAGGAATGTCACATGAAACGTTGCGACTTTGCAGGTACCCAAGACGATGAATATGAACTGCTCTGCCCTATACTGGTGATATGGTGACACGTGACAATGTGCTTTGAGCAGGTGATAATGCTGTTGCTGTTCGCATTTATCAACTAATAACACTCCTGAGCGAGACACTGCAACTGAAAATTGTGCCAAGAAAACAAGGCAGGTCATTGCCAGATAATTCATTCCCAATGTAAGAGTAACTATCTAAGCATTAAAATATTTTTTTAAAAATTTAATTTAATTTTTTTATTTATTTATTTTATTTTATTTTATTTTATTTTATTTTATTTTATTTTTTTAGATTGCTGAGATCACGTGCCCGCTATTTAACCACCTTAAATTTCGTGTAATCATTCGCAAACATACGTCTAGATCTATTTCGGCAGCTCCAAAGCAACGATGCCAATACAACAGCCGTTTATATCCCAAACTGTGCGAACTTCAGAGGCGAAGAGGCGTACTCAAGCAATACGTGTACGTTATGTAGGGCTGGCTACTGGTGTCCGGAAAATTCATTTCCTGCTGTATTAGTCATTAAGTTCCTTGTAACCTGACTAAACATGCCCTGTTTACTGAGTGAAATGGAGCCCTAGTGGGTAATACGCGACATGGCATATATGATTCGATACAGGCTCACATACTTAACAAATACGCTTTGATGTTTAAAATGATTTACTATTTTAACGGAGCAAATGTGTCGTCTCTGGATCAAACTTTTGATGCTAAGTTTTAAAAACTGGCTGCCAATAGGAATGACATTTATCATATCAAAGATTCTTCTATGGCTTATAGCAGTTCATTGTACGTTCCCACAAACACTAGATCAGTACCACGGGCAACTGCTGGTCTGGAATTCTCGAGGCAGACTTAGCTTCTGAAATCTGCAAACTAATTATTATATCTGTGATAGCCATACAATACGTACGACGTGAGAAGTGGATATCACCGAGCTAATGACTGAGCAGAAGGTAAAAGATCATTTTCCTTTTTATTTTTACACAAGGCCCCGTCAATACTCATTGCCTACATGTATCTACACTGAAAAAATGAACCACATATTAACAAAAATTTGAGATTTGCTTTTGACTTGTGATTATTAACTGTGAATGGAAACAAATGATTTTATGTAGGACAGTAACATTAACATTGCATGAATCATGTTATACATAGGCTACTGTCATAGAAATACCAACGCTTCTTGGCAGTCGTGAAGTGTACAAAGTGTAAGTCATCTTTTGGTGACCAAAATATCGGCTTGTTAATCTCAGTTACGAACAAACAGAGCATGATCAGCAATAATAAAATATGTTCAAATGTGTGTGAAATCTTATGGGACTTAACTGCGAAGGTCAGCAGTCCCTAAGCTTACACACTACTTAACCTAAATTATCCTAAGGACAAACACATACATTCATGCCCGAAGGAGGACTCGAACGTCCGCCAGGATCAGCCGCACAGCCCTTGACTGCAGCGCCTAAGACCGCTCGGCTAATCCCGCGCGGCTCAGCAATAATCATAATCACTAATACCACTTTGCTATTCATTCTGCTTGAAAAACCTTGAGATATTACCTTTCCAATATTCCTCACCAAGTTGTAAATAAAGAAACACATTACGTCGTACTGCAGAAAAGACGTATCGAGATACATTGTGCTGAATTCTCAGTATCAGTTCACGGCTACAAACTGTAATTTTCCTTCAGATACCTCTCTCCTCATTTCTCATTATTGATCAATGAAGCCACACTCATAAGTTCACTGTGTTACACACGAGAAAAAGCACACCTTCGATCCAGCACAGCCAAATCTGAATTTCCACCTGCCTCTAACGTAGTTGTGTTTCTGTAACAAGTCATGGAAATAAAAGAAGGGCAGTTCGTTTTTTACTATCACGAAATAGGAGATAGCGTGCCACGGATATGAAACGAGAGTTTGGGAGAAAATCACTGAAACCAAGGCGTTTTTCGTTGCGGCTGATTCTTTTCAAGGAATTTCAACCCCCAACTTTGTGCACAACTTGAGAAAATATTTTGTTGGCAGCAGCCTGCATAGGGAGGAATGATAATCGTAATAAAATAAGAGAAATCAGAGCTCCCGCGGAATGATTCAAGTGTTCGTTTTTCCCGCGCGCTGTTCGAGATTGGAATAGTTCAGAAATAGTTTGAAGGAGGTACCATGAACCCTGTCCCAGACACGTATCTGTGACTTGCAGAGTAATCATGTAGATACAGATGTGGATAAAGGTAGAATTATTGGAACAGGAATGGTGCCTGGGATAGTTGATGGCTTCTGAAGAACTATACTCAACATTCGCCAGAACAACCTCTCTTCACTAAAGCTGTAATAGCAAATACTGTTACGTAATTTTCTGGAGAGAAGCTGTCTGGAGTACTAATTCACTAAGTAAAAGCCACGAATCCAGGTGTCCTTAGTGGTTCATTCTCTTTAACTTAAATAACAGCGACGACAACACTTCAATATCCGCATGGGCGCACCCCGACAAGTAGATTAGCGACATGATGGAAAGGGCGAACAGCCAGCTTCGGCACAGAGGGTCGTCGTACGTCTCCCGCAGTCCGCCCGGACGGAGCCCAATTCTTCAGCCGGTGTCCATTCTGAGCGCCCGACTGGCTGGCAGCAGATTGGATTCTTTTGCTTCGGTCTCCCCCCGCAGTAACAGATGCACCGAGTGCCCCTGGGGGCGGACGGAGGAGATGCGTTGTCTGCGGGCGCGCCAGCCCCGGCCAATAATTACGCCCGACGACCAATCAGGGCGATAGGGGGAGGCCGACCCTCATTCCCGCAGCCCGTGCCGGCACAATTGATTCCGACTGACTACACAATTACGCGAGATTTCACGCAGCAGTGGATCGCGTTCTCAGAGGACGACTGTGGTTGCGCCGGAAAACAGCCTAATTTCGATGTACTAAACAAATCACTGGCGCACTGGTGTGCACAGACTTTGTGGTATGCTGTGGCCCTTCTGTTCTTTGGGAATGAAAACCACTAAACTCGATTGCTGGTCTGTTCCAATTGCGTAACGATGTTGAGCTCTGAAGCCTTCTGAGAGACGAACATTATAGAATGAATCGTTAACTCTGTAGTGGAGTGATAATTGTTTTGAAACCTCATGGCATGGTACAGCTGCTTGCCTAACCGGGACTCAAACCTGGAACCTGTCCTTCCGCCGGTAATGCACTCACCGAGTCAGCTACACAGTTTACATTCGCCCGTACCACCCTCCTATTTTCACACTTATTATCCTACATACCTGGCCGGACTAGAGCTTACGGAAGAAAATACAATGCGGAAAACATTGTTTTGATATGCCTTAGCAACGGCATCAAGTAGAATCCAGCAATCACCTTTATACAGCTTCAGAAACGAAATTTCGAAATATTTGCCAATGCCTTACTACATACATTCCATACAAGGTAAACGCTCAGGATGAAATACACATGTAGCCGATTTAGTTAAATACTAGGCAAAGTCGATCAAAGGATACTAGTTCGCACCTGCTTTGGAAGGTAACAAGTTATCATCCGAGTTCTTTATGACTTGGCAAAAAATGTGTATTCATAAGGAACCTAAGTATTTCTCGTTGTGTTATGACGAGACGAGTGAAGCAACTGCAATACGGTGGGATTTTGCGGACATAAGAACTGTATAAACTGAAAGACCCACAGGTTAAAGAGAGTTTCAGGATGAGCATTAGGGAACGATTGACAAGAATGGGGGAAAGAAATACTGTAGAAGAAGAATGGGTAGCTTTGAGAGATGAAATAGTGAAGGCAGCAGAGAATCAATTAGGTAAAAAGACGGGGACTAATAAAAATCATTGGGTATCAGGAGAGATATTGAATTTAATTGATGAAACGAGAAAATACAAAATTGCAGTAAATTTAGCAGGTAAACAGGAATACAAACGTCTCAACTATGAGATCGACAGGAAGTGCTAAATGGCTAAGCAGGGATGGCTACAGGAAAAATGTAAGGATGTAGATGCTTGTCTCACTAGATGTAAAACAGATAATGCGTACAGGAAAATTAAAGAGACCTTTGGAGAAAAGAGAACCACTTGTATGAATATCAAGAGCTCAGAGGGAAACCCAGTTCTACACAAAGAAAGGAATGCAGAAAGGTGGAAGGAGTATACAGATGGTCTATACAATGGCGATGTTCTTGAGGACAACATTATGGAAATGGAAGAGACTGTAGATGAAAATGAAATAGGAGACACGATACTGCGTGAAGCGTTTGACAGAGCACTGAAAGACCTTAATCGAAACAAGGCCCCGGGAGTAGACAAAATTCCATTACAACTACTGACAGCCTTGGGAGAGCCAGGCGTAACAAAACTCTACCATCTGTTGAGCAAGATGTATGAGACAGGCGAAATACCCCCAGACTTCAAGAAGAATATAATAATTCCAGTCCCAAAGAAAGCAGGTGTTGACACATGTGAAAATTACTGAACTATCAGTTTAATAATGAATAAAAAATGGGAGTGCGGGTAAGCTACTACAAACAGCATAGTGAACGCATTATTGTGGCCAAGATAGACACGAAGCCCACGCCTACTACAGTAGTACAAGTTTATATGCCAAACAGCTCTCCAGATGACGAAGAAATTGAAGAAATGTATGATGAAATGAAAGAAATTATTCAGATTGTGAAGGGAGACGAAAATTTAATAGTCATGGGTGACTGGAATTCGGTAGTAGGAAAAGGGAGAGATGGAAACGTAGTAGGTGAATATGGATTGGGTAGAATTTTGCACAGAGCATAACTTAATCATAGCTAACACTTGGTTCAAGAATCGTGAAAGAAGGTTGTATACATCGAAGAAGCCTGGAGATACTGACAGGTTTCAGATAGATTATGTAATGGTAAGACAGAGATTTAGGAACCAGGTTGTAAATTGTAAGACATTTACAGGGGCAGATGTGAACTCTGACCACAATCTATTTGTTATGAACTGTTGATTAAAACTGAAGAAACTGCAAAAAGGTAGGAATTTAAGGAAATGGGATCTGGATAAACTAACTAAACCAGAGGTTGTACAGAGTTTCAGAGAGAGCATAAGGGAACAATTGACAGGAATGGGGGAAAGGAATACTGTAGAAGAAGAATGGGTAGCTTTGAGAGGTGAAATAGTGAAGGCAGCAGAGGATCAAGTAGGTAAAAAGACGAGGGCTAGCAGAAATCCTTGGGTAACAGAAGGAATGTTGAATTTAATTGATGAGAACAGAAAACATAAAAATGCAGTAAATGAAACAGCCAAAAAGGAATACAAACGTCTCAAAAATGAGATCGACAGGAAGTGCAAAATGGCTAAGCGGGGATGGCTAGAGGACAAATGTAAGGATGTAGAGGCTTATCTCACTAGGGGTAAGGCAGACACTGCGTACAGGAAAATTAAAGAGACGTTTGGAGAAAAGAGAACCACTTGTATGAATATCAAGAGCACAGATCGAAACCCAGTTCTAAGCAAAGAAGGGAAAGCAGAAAGGTGGAAGGAGTATACAGAAGGTCTATACAAGGGTGATGTATTTGAGGACAATGTTATGGAAAAGGAAGAGGATGTAGATGAAAATGAAATGGGATATATGATATTGCGTGGAGAGTTTGACAGAGCAACAAGGCCCCAGGAGTAGACACAATTCCATTAGAACTACTGACAGCCTTGGGAGACCCATTCCTGACAAAACTCTACCATCTGGTGAGCAAGATGTATGACACAGGCGAAATACCCTCATACTTTAATAAGAAGTTATAATAATTCCAATCCCAAAGAAAGCAGGTGCTGACAGATGTGAAAATTACCGAACAATCAGTTTAATAAGTCACCGATGCAATATACTTACGCGAATTCTTTACAGACGAATGGAAAAACTGGTAGAAACCGAACTCGGGGAAGATCAGTTTGGTTTCCGTAGAAATATACGAACACGTGAGGCAATACTGACCCTACGATTTATCTTATAGGCTAGGTTAAGGAAAGGCAAACCTACGTTTGTAGCATTTGTAGACTTAGAGAAAGCTTTTGACAATGTTGACTGGAATACTCTCTATCAAATTCTGAAGGTGGCAGGGTTAAAATACAGGGAGCGAAAGGCTATTTACAATTTGTACAGAAACCAGATGGCAGTTATAAGAGTCGAGGGAGATGAAAGGGAAGCAGTGGTAGGGAAGGGAGTGAGACAGGGTTCTAGCCTCTCCCCGATGTTATTCAATCTGTATATTGAGGAAGCAGTGAAGGAAACAAAAGAAAAATTCGAAGTAGGTATTAAAATCCATGGAGACGAAATAAAAACTTTCAGGTTCGCCGATGACATTGCAATTCTGTCAGAGACAGCAAAGGACTTAGAAGAGCAGTTGAACGGAATGGATAGTGTCTTGAAAGGAGGATGTAAGATGAACATCAACAAAAGCAAAATGATGATAATGGAATGTAGTCGAATTAAGTCGAGTGATGCTGAGGGAATTAGATTAGGAAATGAGACACTTAAAGTAGTAGAGGAGTTTTGCCATTTGGGGAGCAAAGTAACTGATGATGGTCGAAGTAGAGAGGATATAAAATGTAGACTGGCAATCGCAAGGCAAGGGTTTCTGAGGAAGACATATTTGTTAACATCGTGTATAGATTTAAGTGTCAGAAATTTGTTTCTGAAAGTATTTGTATGGAGTGTAGCCATATATCGAAGTGAAAAATGGACTATAACTAGTTTGGACAAGAAGAGAATAGAAGCTTTCGAAATGTGATGCTACAGAATAATACTGAAGATTAGATGGGTAGTTCATATAACTAATGAGGAAGTATTAAATACGATTGGGGATAAGAGAAGTTTGTGGCACAACTTGACTAGAAGAAGGGATCGGTTGGTAGGACATGTTTTGAGGCATAAAGGGATCACCAATTCAGTATCGATGGGCAGCGTAGAGGGTAAAAATCGTAGAGGTAGACCAAGAGATGAATAGACTAAGCAGATTCGGAAGGATGTAGGTTGCAGTAGGTAGTAGGAGATGAAGAAGCTTGCACAAGATAGAGTAGCATGGAGACCTGCTTCAAACCAATCTCTGGACTGAGGACCACAGCAACAACATGGCGAGATTATTTAGAATAAATTGTGACAGGTGATCTAACTTCGCACAAATTTAAGATATTTTGATATTACTGCAAAATAAATCAATACAATGTGTAAAGTATATACGTGTAATTATTAAATACATAGAATAGACAGGTTACTGAACGTAATAACGTCCTGCAGGTTTTAACGCTAGGTGCAGTTTAATGGCTAGTACGGAAATATTTCGATGGTGGCAGCACCGTGTAAGTAACATGAGGGTGTAGGCTTCTATTCTTGCATGCTTATAGCGTCATTGCTGCCATGGCAAACCAAGTGTGACTTTGACTGCCGTCAGAATGAGGTCGAGAGCTAAAAGTGGGCTTCCTGTTGAAGATAAAAATTTTCCGTGACTTCAAACGGTTGTTTATGTATTTCGAATGTCATTCTCTTTTAATTTTTCGGTTACTATGTGGTTAGAATAAATTCTTTCGTGTAGTAAAGCATATAAATAGTTTTCTAAACATGTAAATATTTTCCAGTACTTTGACGAAAACTTTAGTAAGATACCTGCCAAATAATAACATCATTTCTGTATTATTGTCATGTTGGCGACGATATATATAAGCCCTGCCAAAATCAGAGGATCTACGTAAGGCCACTGAAGCAGTTAGATCCGGAATTACTGCCTTGGAGGCCTCAAGGACATTTAACATCCCACAAAGAACTCTTTGAGACTGGTTGAACACGGATGATGGTAAAACAACTTATTAGAAAACTTGGCCGTAATCCTATTTTGAATCGAACACTGAAAAAGAATTTAGAAAAAGAGTTGCCACGCTGAAGAAAGTTGGTTTTGTTGTCACCAAACAACTTCTATGCAAGAAGGCAGCTGCAATCAGCAGAAACTTGGTCTTTTTCTGACGATCAGTCAGTAAGCTACTGGTGCAAAGGATTTCTAGTGCGTAACCCGGACACTGTTCTGGGGAAGGGTGAAATTTAAGTTATGGTAGGCTAATGAGATTCAGTCTACAAAAAGTGATGCAATTTCATGGCCTTTTTGCTTCAGTGTATGACAAAACTGAGGTGAACATTATAATATGAATGAAATTGGTTTTCATTTAATTTCCAGTGGTTTCGACGGAGTTATCCCACAAACGGCAGAAAACGAGTGCATGTGTCAACATGGAGCAACAGAACGAGAAAACGTTACATACGCTGCATGTTGTAATGTTGGTGACAAGTGGATTCCGCCCATGGTCCTTTACAAAGACGTCTATGCAAAAAGGGAAATCGGAGATGATTTGGCAACTGGCAGTACAATTGGTATGGCACCGAAGGACTACGTCACTGCAGTGCTTTTCTGCTCATTTCTGAGACCACCAGTACCGCTCTGCTGGAAACTGCATAGAAGCCACATGGATGTCAGTGTAGTCGATGTTGAGGAAGAAATAGGTATCAAGATGCTCTGTCTTCCTGCCCATGGCAGTCAGAGCTTCAACCCCTAAACGAAACTGCTTTCTCATCCCTTTAATTCTGCTGAAATGAAGCTGTTGACCGTTTCCGTCCTTGGAATCCAGGGCAAACATTTGGGAAGCTGGAGTTTCCACAACTGTTTTTAGAAGAGTGTTACCGAGATGCGACTCCAGCTAATGCTATTTCTGCGTTTAGGGCAACAATTCTCGCATAGAACCAAAATGACTCCTCAGAAACATCGCTTGCAACGATTTCTGTGTCTGAGAGACCAATTACAGAAGTCAGCTTGCCAGCTCAAAGGGAGAAGACTCCAGAGAAATCAGCAGTTCAACAACTAATGGCAGCTCCAAGGATAAAAAAGAAAGTTCAACAGAGAATAGTTAGCACTGATTCATCAGCAGCATCAGCATCGGCTCTTGCACATGCTGTCAACAAATCCTCAATCAAAGCACATTCCAATGCCTTTAAGTAGGATGTTTGTTGGACAGGCTATGGTGGCTAATACTACAACAAAAGGTGCACGAATGAATAGATTCAGTGCACAAAATGTAAAACGTGGTATCATCAAACATGTGATATTGGAACATTAAAAAAATTAGGGCCGTGCTGAACTTGAAAGTAACTGAATAAGAAGTTTATTGTACGCTAAAATTGTTCATTGTTTTCATACCTGTAGAATGTGTCACTTCCATTGTTAGTTACAATTGTGAATATTTTTTTGGCTAATTTGTGTCATAAATGTGGGGGAATTACAAAGTGACGTTATTACCTTCACTACTCCTTACAAGCACTAGTTTCCCCTTTCCTACATAAAATGTTGTACCTAGAATAATACTAAATATTGGTCAATGATTTTTAAAGGAATCGAAAAGAGAGGTATAAGGGCATAACTCATTAAAAATTAGAAATCTTGCACATCTCTATACGACATTAGAGACAATTAACTGAAAGCTTGGCGGTATCACCTTCAGTTACCCTTCATTTTCCTGTCACTCTCATATTGCCATTTCTGAGTATCAAGGGCAGTTTTTTTCTGATTTTATCTTATTATGAAACTAGCTGAGTACCCTGTGTTGCCCAGGCATGTATTTATTCCTATCTTCTACTAGTCCACCTTTTCCTTCCCTCTCTCTCTCTCTCTCGCTCTCTCTCTCTCTCTGTCCACCTCTTCCATAAACCATTCACTAACATCTTCTCCTACGCCCGTCTCTGACCACCTCCTGCTGTCCGCTACTCTGCCCATTTCCTCCTCCACTCTTTGTTCATCTCTTCCTTTCATCCCTCCCCTTCTCCTCTTCCTTATCCTAGTCCCCTTCTCTCTCTTAACATCCTCCTCCGTCTCTCCCTTTTATGTCCTGCACTTTCCTTTCGGTGTTCATCTCTCCCCTCTCATTCCCTATTCCTTTCCATCCTTTCTGCATTTCATTCTTCCCCACTGTCAGTTCATCTCCTCCTACCCCATCTCTCCGTTTATCTTTTCCTTCCTCTGTCCTTGTCCTCTCCCTCTCTTTGTTAATATGTCCCAATCTCTTCTCCCTGTTCATCTCCTGTACTTTTCATTCCATCTCGTCCTCTCGCCTTTCTCTGTCCATCTCTTCCCCTCCCATCTGTCTGTGTCTCTCCTCCTCCACTACCTCTGGTGTCTCCTCCTCCCCCCACAATCTCTATCTCCTTCTTCAACCTTGTTGTTCATACATCTCTTTGTACTCCCTTCTCTCTCCACATTATCGCACTCGCCCTTGCCCCTACAGTATTTTCTTCCATGTTGTAACTAATATGTACCAAATATGATCGAAATAGTTTCAGGCCTTGAGGATGGGCCTTCTTCCCATGGCTTTGCTGTTATACGTACATCATAAACATATTTCACAGACATTTAACATATTTCACGTGTATTTGTACATATATTTCACCTATATATAATTGCCCTACCATTTACCTTTCACGCGGCTCAATTTTATGACGCCGTATATTCTCAAAAATGAAATGTAAAGCACAATAGTTTTTCAGGTGCGTCCAGTGACGTATGTGCCAACTATCTGCGAAATATGTTGACAATAGAGTTAGTAGAAAATTAGTTAAATGAAATGAAATGTCGCTTGGCTAGGTCCTCTCATCGGGTAGACTGTTCGCCTGGTGCAACGCTTTTTAGTTGACCCCACTTCGGAGACTTGTGTGTCGATGGGGATGTGATGATGGTAACACAACACCCAGCCCCTTAGCGGAGAAAATCTCCGATCCAGCCGGGAATCGAACCTCAGAATCGGGGCTGACTGCAAAGAAAATATAAATTTAACCTTCTTGCAAGTTACGATAATTTTTCACGCATTTTGTGTTTGTGATGTTGTCTCCTGTCGCCGTCCGCGGTGTCCGAGTGGTTCTAGGCGCTTCAGTCTGGAACCACGTGGTTGCTACGGTAGCAGGTTCGAATCCAGCCTCGGGCATGGATGTGTGTCTTGTCCTTCGGTTAGTTAGGTTTAAATAGTTCTAAGTTTAGGGGACTGATGACCCCAGCTGTTAAGTCCCATAGTGTTTAGAGCCGTGTGATCCATTTGAACCATATTTCATATCTTAACTTGCTATAATTTTTCTGGTACATTCAGTGATATATGAGAATATACTCTGCAAAGTGTGTCACGAATATAGTTAGTAGAAACGAATTAATACATTTATACGTCGTACTTCATGTAGCAGTTTTACTGCGCGAACAGCGAATATTTAGCAAGCGTTAAACGTTTATCCTTTCATCATTTTGTGAGCGTCGTCAGTAAGAAAGAGGTTCTTAGCGATTTACAATTGTTAGCAAAGTTTGTAGCAAGTCCCTGAGTGCTATCGTTCTCAAATAATGGCTGCCTGAAGTATGGATATTCTCATGCTGTGGGCCACACTGCGTTTTGAGCCCAACCGCCACCCGTTTGGTAGGTGGAGGTTTTTTCATCCAGAGTGAATTTTTACAGGCAGTAAATGGTATGTGTTTGACCGACCACTCCAGAGGTTTCTGGGGAGATCTGGAACATGTACACACATATTATATGTACATACGTATTAATTTTTGTAATTTGTATGGGTATATGGCTATCATCAATAGATTACTTTGCTGTATGTTATCTAAATGAGCTTTTACGCTTAGTAGGTTAATCCTAATTTGAATCATATAAAATATTAGCAGTCTGTTGTTATAATGCAATTTAGCGAAATTACTCGAGACACTTTTATCTCTTGTTTTTACACCCGTCCGTTTTAGAATTGGATTGTAATTCCGCTGATCTTCACAACGAATAGAAACCAAAGAAATAAACATAAGAAACAAAATGTTGTCATCAGAATATTAGTTGATGAAGCGTATTTTCCGTATGAAGGGTCCATAGCAGTATTTTGGAACTGCTAACGGTGACATTTGGCTAGCGCCGAAATACATTTGTCTTCACAACCGCAGTTACGTTCCCCTCGTCCACCAATAATTCGATCAGCAGTTCGTTCATCTCCGCACAATAAATCTTCCGTCAAACAGCAACCGTATCACGTGTCACTGGCGGCGACGCAAGATATAACAAGCACACTTATTGAGATATAAGGCCGTTGCATAATTTAGAGTGACGTCCGCGAGGCACGTCCGCTGCAATGCATCCATATGCACTGTCATATCCACCGCTCTGTTGCAGCTTTACGTCCTTCGTCTCTGTGTTAGCGACAGCTTTGAAGTAAGTTAGTCAAGACGCGTGGGTCTCTGGTTCTCAGTTTTAAAACTACTGTAGTTCTACAGCATCCACAGGAACTGACATCTTATTCAAGTTTATCGTTGAGTCTCAATGAATTATTGAACTTGTTGTTGTCAGTCCAGAGACTGGTTTGATGCAGCTCTCCATGCTGCTCTATCCTGTGCAAGCTGCTTCATCTCCCAGTACCTACTGCAACCTACATCCTTATGAACCTATATAGTGTATTCAACTCTTGATCTCCCTCTACAATTTTTACCCTCCACGCTGCCCTCCAGTAGTAAATTTGTGATGCCTTGATGCCTCAGAACATGTCCTGACAATCGATCCCTTCTTCTAGTCAACTTGTGCCACTAATTTCTCTTCTCCCCAAATTTATTAGATACCTCCTTAGTTAAGTGGTCTACCCATCTAACCTTCAGCTTTCCTCTGTAGCACCACATTTCGAAAACAATTATTCTGTTCTTGTCTAAGCAATTTATAGTCTATGTTTCACTTCCTTACATGGCTACACTCCACACAAATACTTTAAGAAACAAATTCCTGACATTCAAATCTATAAAATTCCTCATTTTAGAAACGCTTTTCTTGTCATTGCCAGTCAACATTTTATGTCCTCTCAACTTCGTCCATCGTCAGTTATTTTGCTCCACTAATAGCAAAACTCATTTACTTTAAGTATCTCATTTGCTAATCTAATTCCCTCAGCATCACCCGATTTAAATCGACTACATCCCATTACCCTCAAATTGCTTTTGTTGATCTTCATCTTGTATCCTCCTTTCAAGACACTGTCTATTCCGTTCAACTGCTCTTCCAGGTCCTTTGCAGTCTCTGACAGAATTACAAGGTCATCGGCGAACATCGAAGTTTTTATTTCTTCTCCATGGATTTTAATTCCTACTCCAAATTTTTCTTTTGTTTTCTTTACTGCTTGCTCAATACAAAGATTGAATAACATCGAGGATAGGCGACAACACTGTCTCACTCCATTCCCAAACATTGCTTCCCTTCTATCCCCCTCAACTCTTATAACTACCATCTGGTTTCTGTACAAATTGTAAATAGCCTTTCGCTCCCTGTATTTTACCCCTGCCACATTCTTAAGCAGCCAATAAAGTAAGAGGCGAAGAAATGCGGACTCATGTACTAATCACCAATCGGGCGTGGAAAAAATTACTGGTTTCATAGGTCAAAGAACTAATAGGCGAAGCGAGTAAGAGTTGTGAGTTCTTCGTGTGATGCTTTCACCCTTTGATTTTTATGATTTCCACAGTCTAACAAAAAATTCTATATATCGTCTTCAACTGCAAAGTAATCATAATTCGGAAAAGGTAGTGTTTTACGAAGTTTTTAATTTTATTAGTAGCATCTTGTTATTTTAATGGTGACAAACGCTTTCGCTTATGGCCAGAACTGAGAGACCGTGATGTGCTGCATTTGTGTAATTGGATAGTCATTTGTAGTTAATCTCCACAAGAGACAACAGTGACAATTCTCCTTTCACCTTATCTGAAAACAGTGGATAATAATCACATTACAGTGGGTATTTGTGAATGTGGTTGTTTCACGCTGTCATTTCACACTAGCCACCGCGTTCGTTTCTTCTTATGCGGATGCGAACTGGTGTCCACTGTAAAAACCTCAAGTTGAGGAGGCCCTCCGATCTTTTGAGTGGTCCTAGGATACCCTGACATAAATTATTTGCATTTTATCCTCAGCTGCTCTTGCGAGGGACAGCGGAGCATTCGTAAAATTTACCAGGGCTCTCGATAATGTCACCACAGTTTTAACAGTGGCAATGATAAGAGGTTCAAATGGCTCTGAGCACTATGGGACGTAACATCTGAGGTCATCAGTGCCCTAGAACTAAGAACTACTTAAACCTAACTAACCTAAGGACATCACACACATCCATGCCCGAGGCAGGATTCGAACCTGCGACCGTAGCGGACTGAAGCGCTCGACCACACTGGCCGCCCTGGCAATGATAAATACAGACCTTAGTAAACGTCTATTTAACATCAACGATGTAATATTCGTGGCTAAAACCCTTTGGTAAAATGTTTGACATTGTAGGGGGGAATTTACAGTGTAAATGTACCTAAGACGTCTTGTGTTTGTGTCGCCCGGCAATAACATCACAGTCTTAGGCTTTGGTAACACTACACTGATGACGTCACACGGACGTGCGCACATGCCAATATTTACCGATTACCACGGTTTCCACAGCATGTTGCAAGACTTGACTCTTCATCGACATCTGAGGGCCTCCTCATACCATGCAGAATAAACTGAGAGTAGTCACAGTATCCCTCATAATTCGTATACATTTCAGGATATCGAAATGTGATTTTCAGAACTTTCTGCTATGCAAAGAGGCGAAATTATTTAATACAAATAATCGTTGATATTTCGTCTGTGGATATTATTTTTACTGCCACCTTATTACTTATAATAGCAAAAATTTTAGCACCTATCGAAATTGACTACAAAGATTCACATGAATTGCAGACCATATAACACACTGACACCCCTGACAATAATATCGACAGTCGTTCGACAGGATCAACCATGAATACCGCGTTACAGTCGTGGTCGCCCCAGGATTTGAAAACAGTTTTACAGCTGCTGACAAATACTAGTTTTCAAGTGATCGTCAGTGGATAAGCAACATATACATTTCCTGTCAAATATTCGGTAAAACATGGATGTCTATTAACGGCACTTTTCATCGTATAGCTCGACCCATTACTACACAAAATTCCTTCCTGCACGAGTCTCAGTGTGAGTTTATAGCGTTTTATCACACTTCTCTGGTACTTGGACAAGCTAAACGAAAACTTAAATCTACACGAAAGGTCATCAGATGTAGAGGTACATCCCACGAAAGCTGTTTTCGTAACCTTAGCAACGAGATTAGACAATTCCATCGGCAATGGTATGCAATAACGGAGAAACATAAATTCCTAGAGATGTATATTCAAGATAGTACTTAAAGAAAACAAACTTACAACTGGCGAACAGTAACATTACCTACCAGAGCAGTAAGTAAAGCAAATAGAGCAAAGTAGCATCACAGGACGTCCAAAATCATAGAAAAAAAGCGGCCAGTCAGATAACGCTCTTGTTCGACAGACCGGAGTCTGAAACAGAGCCAGTGGGACACATAAAGATTCCATTAGCTACATATCCGCATTACCAGAAAACTAAGTAAGGCAAGATGATTCTGCCACATTTTTTACTATCAAACATTCGCAAGACGTGATACATTGTTTTTAACAGGGCGATATCGGAAAATAAAAAATTACGAGGGACACATTTGATCAGAGCAGACGCCTGTGATACGTGCAATGAACCAGAAACTATGGAGCTCAGGATTCTGTATCGAAGGGTCACAGTCGTTTGGTAAACTAGTTAACTAATACCCACCCTGTAAAACTGAACAGCGCCGAATAATTTCACCGAAAAAGCAATGGCACCAGAATTTAACCCTAATAATACCAAGCCTTTTCCATAGTTAGTATTACTAGAGGGGGGGGAGGAAGGTATTATACGCCCATACTAGAAGGTATCACGGCTCTTAACGGATACTAACAACAATACTATGACCACCCATAAAAATAATTAAAATGAGAATTTCGTTTATTGTTATTGACTTTTGTTTATTCACAACACACTTTTCAAAGAATTTTTGACGTGTAAGTAAGATTCTGAACCTGAAAATAATGAAGATGACGCTCACTGGGAAAAGTGACTTAAATTTTTGTATTAAATTTAACTAAAAGTTTAGGATATTAGAAGAATCTGGCAGAAGAATTCAATAAAAAAACCACTATTTTTTCACAGTTTTAAAATAAGAGAGAACTGAGTAGGTTACAATATTTCCAATTTTTTTTTTTCGTCATTAGTCTACTGACTGGTTTGATGCGGCCCGCCACGAATTCCTTTCCTGTGCTAAACTCTTCATCTCTGAGTAGCACTTGCAACCTACGTCCTCAATTATTTGCTTGACGTATTCCAATCTCTGTCTTCCTCTACAGTTTTTGCCCTCTACAGCTCCCTCTAGTACCATGGAAGTCATTCCCTCATGTCTTAGCAGATGTCCTATCATCCTGTCCCTTCTCCTTACCAGTGTTTTCCACTTATTCGTTTCCTCTCCGATTCTGCGTAGAACCTCCTCATTCCTTACCTTATCAGTCCACCTAATTTTCAACATTCGTCTATAGCAGCACATCTCAAATGCTTCGATTGTCTTCCGTTTCGGTTTTCCCACAGTCCATGTTTCACTACCATACAATGCTGAACTCCAGACGTACATACTCAGAAATTTCTTCCTCAAATTAAGGCCGGTATTTGTTATTAGTAGACTTCTCTTGGCCAAAAATGTCTTTTTTGCCATAGCGAGTCTGCCTTTGATGTCCTGAACCTTTCTTGTATTTCCATCATTGCTTCCTCGATGTACGGATTAAAGAGTAGGGGCGAAAGGCTACAGCCTTGTCTTAAGCCCTTCTTACTACGAGCACTTCGTTCTTGATCGTCCACTCTTATTATTCCCTCTTGTTTGTTGTACGTATTGTATATGACCCGTCTCTCCCTATAGCTTACCCCTACTTTTTTCAGAATCTCGAACAGCTTGCACCATTTTATATTGTCGAACGCTTTTTCCCGGTCGACAAATCCTATGAAAGTCTCTTGAATTTTCTTTAGCCTTGCTTCCATTATTAGCCGTAACGTCAGAATTGCATCTCTCGTCCCTTTACTTTTCCTAAAGCCAAACTGATCGTCACCTAGCGCATTCTCAACTTCCTTTTACATTCTTCTGTATATTATTCTTGTAAGCAGCTTCGATGCATGAGCTGTGAAGCTGACTGTGCGATAATTCTCGCACTTGTCAGCTCTTACCGTCTTCGGAATTGTGTGGATGATGCTTTTCCGAAAGTCAGATGGTATATCGCCAGACTCATATATTCTACACACCAACGTGAATAGTCGTTTTATTGCCACTTCCCCCAATTATTTTAGAAATTCTGATGGAATGTTATCTATCCCTTCTGCCTTATTTGACCGTAAGTCCTCCAAAGCTCTTTTAAATTCCGATTCTAGTACTGGATCCCCTATCTCTTCTAAATCGACTACTGTTTCTTCTTCTATCACATCAGACAAATCTTCACCCTCATAGAGGCTTTCAATGTATTCTTTCCACCTATCTGCTCTCTCCTCTCTATTTAACAGTGGAATTCCCGTTGCACTCTTAATGTTACCACCGTTGCTTTTAATGCCACCAAAGGTTGTTTTGACTTTCCTGTATGCTGAGTCTGTCCTTCCGACAATGATATCTTTTTCGATATCTTCACATTTTTCCTGCAGCCATTTCGTCTTAGCTTCCCAGCACTTCCTATTTATTTCATTCCTCAGCGACTTGTATTTCAGTATTCCTGATTTTCCCGGAACAAGTTTGTACTTCCTCTTTTCATCGATCAACTGAAGTATTTCTTCTGTTACCCATGGTTTCTTCACAGCTACCTTCTTTGTACCAATGTTTTCCTTCCCAACTTCTATGATGGCCCTTTTTAGAGATCTCCATTACTCTTCAACTGTACTGCCTACTGCGCTATTCCTTATTGCTGTATCTATAGCGTTAGAGAACTTCAAACGTATCTCGTCATTCCTTAGTACTTCCGCATCCCACTTCTTTGCGTATTGCTTCTTCCTGACTAATGTCTTCAACTTCAGCCTACTCTTCATCAGTACTATATTGTGATCTGAGTCTATATCTTCTCCTGGGTACGCCTTACAATCCAGTATCTGATTTCGGAATACCTGAACTATCGTTGTCGGTGTTGGTCTGCTGTCGATTGTGATTAGAACAACCCGGTCACTGAACTGTTCGCAGTAACACACCCTCTGCCCTACCTTCCTATTCATAACGAATGCTACACCTGTTATACCATTCTCTGCTGCTGTTGATATTACCCGATACTCATCTGACCAGAAATCCTTGTCTTCCTTCCACTTCACTTCACTGACCCCTACTATATCTAGATTGAGCCTTTGCATTTCCCTTTTCAGATGTTCTAGTTTGCCTACGACGTTCAAGCTTCTGACATTCCACGCCCCGACGCGTAGAACGTTATCCTTTCGTTGACTATTCAATCTTTTTCTCATCGTAACCTCCCCCTTGGCAGTCCCCTCCCGGAGATCCGAATGGGGGACTATTCCGGAATCTTTTGCCAATGGAGAGATCATCATGACACTTCTTCAAATTCAGGCCACATGTCCTGTGGATACACGTTACGTGTCTTTGATGAAGTGGTTTCCATTGCCTTCTGCATTCTCATGTCGTTGATCATTGCTGATTCTTCCGCCTTTAGGGGCAATTTCCCACCCCTAGGACAAGAGAGTGCCCTGAACCTCTATCCGCACCTCCGCCCTCTTTGACAAGGCCGTTGGCAGAATGAGACTGACTTCTTATGCCGGAAGTCTTCGGCCGCCAATGCTGATTATTTACCAAAATTTAGGCAGTGGCGGGGATCGAACCAGGGACCGAAGACGTTTTGATTATGAATTAAAGACGCTACCCCTTTTTTTTGTTGTTTTTTATGGCAGACGCTCTATCCATCTTTTTTTATTTTTTTAATTTTTTTTTAGATGCTACCCCTTGTTTTTTTTTCTTTTTTTAGATGCTACCCCCTTTTGGACCACTTTTTTCCCTTAAAAAGACCCTTAGGAAAATGGAACTAAGAAAATAAATAAATAAAAATAAAAAAATAAAAAAACCTAAGTGCCACCGCCACTTGTCATCCTATAACAAAAAAAATTTGATCCACTTCAGGCGTTGGCTCCTGAGTAAACCCACCCCAGAGAGCTGCCTATAGGACATAGGAAGTATGGGAATCAAGGTTAGGGCTATTCGTTGCCACTTTTTCTTATTTTTTTATGTGATTACATTTAGGGAGCGTGTACAAATGAGAATTCTAGTAACTAAGTGTTACAAGTAAGTGTTACAACAACACGGGTGGCATAAAAGAGTAATCAAAAAAAATAAAAATATAAACCACTGATGTAATTCTAACTAAAAGGTTCTTCAATAATGTAACTGGTTCCACTTGGAGCCTTGCCATCGTTATTTGAAATCTCCAATAGCGCCTTTGAAGGACATCTGCAACGGAGGCATTCTGCTTCGCTAGTGCCTCAAGGAAAACAGTAGCCTTGCAGCAGCTTGTCTCTTCCTTTGGTCATGGCTGACAAGGCAGAACGTTGAGCCGTTAGTGTGATGCGGCACAGCACATTAACCACAGCCTGGCACTCCCCAGCTGAGTGGGGGGTTAACGAAAACGCTGCGTAAATAATTTGCGAAGAGCGTACGGTATTTCGGTGTGCGTTCGAGGGCATTGTGAGCATGTTGTAGGAACCACCAGTAATCAAGCTGCTCTTTCTCTCCGTCGCTAAAGATGTAGGCGACGGTAAGTCCCTTGAACCATGTAAGCGCATGATATTTTGCAGCCGGAAAGTAAGTTTCATCGGGACAGAGTAGGGTCTGCGGGTCAATCATGTCAGGTGTGACCCGGAGGTAACAAGCCAGTATCTTCTATGTTAGTCGCCAAACTCCGGACGATGATGCGCAAGTAAAACGATGTTCATCGGTATCCAAAAGGTGACAATCTGGCAAATAAGGGGAGTCTGCCAGGCCAATAGTGTGAAGTCGCTGGCGTGTGGCATATTTTTTGTTGGCGATCTGATACCACTTCGAACGCACCGTGGATGACAGAAAGTGGTGGTGTATCGTTTTCCACACTCTTGGCCAGTGAAACGTAGGGTACTTGTTTTCCACCACGTTATGGTGAACAGCCCGCAGAAGGTTGGTATAAAAATCTGTCGCCTTCGGTGGACGTGTGGCGGAGAGGTTCAAGCTGACATAGCTGTAATCAAGAATGAAGGTCGACACATGGGAGAGCTGTGGTGCGACGTGCGCAACCGACACCGGCGGGACGTTAGAGGCTGGCATCAGAACCTGTAGTAAACGACCCGTGAGAGAGGTGTATTGACTTTTCCATCGTTTCCTCATGTTGCTCATGTAAAGGGCAGCTGCTCTCGCCCTGACGTTGACCAATCCCAGCCCTCCTTTGTGGACTGGGAGGGTAAGAGTGTCGTATCGTACTTTAAAGATATGACCTGCGGAAACGTAGTAACTGAAGGCCGCCTGAAGCCGGCGGCCTATCTGCAGCGGTAGTGGGAGGACCTGCGCCACGTGATTGAGTTTGGATGCTACGTGGAGGTTCAAGTATTCAACACGTTGTAGCTGATTCAAGTCCCGGAGCAGGTTCTGTCGCACCATTGCGCGTATGATCTGTAATAACCGTCGGTAATTTGCTGCAGCTGTTTTACGTACATCTTTCTTGAACGTGATGCCCAAATATCGCAGATCAGAAACTGGTGGGAGGGGAGCGAGGGCTTCCGATCCGAGACCACGCCCAATGTCCAACGCCGCCGACTTGTTGATGTTCAGAAGACTGCCTGCGGCCTGTCCGTATCGCTCAATCCAGGTTAGTACGCTTTGAACTTCGTCATTGGAACGAACCAGCAGTAGCAGGTCGTCAGCGTATGTCCTATAGCGAAAGGTGACGTCCCGCAGCGTGATACCAGATAGGCGGTGGTTAAGGCCCCCTAGGAGTGGCTCGAGTGCGATTGCATAAAGGTAGGTAGAAAGGGGACAACCCTGTCGTAGAGACCTCTTAATGGGTACTGGTCCTACCGTCCTTCCATTGACCTGGACGTGTGAGCTGGCTGCGGTCCAAAGACGCCGTAGGGTGTCGATGAGGCCCGGGGGGAATCCCATACAGTCCATCACTCGTAGGAGGAAGTTTTGGTGCACTCTATCAAAGGCGCGGTTGAAATCGACGGAGACGATCGCCGCTCTCAGATGGCACGCAGAAGCGATCGCTATTAAGTCCCTGCAGTCACCGGTGGCCATGTGTATGTTGGCTTCTGCCCCCTGCGACGTCTGTTCTGGAGCGAGAATCATCGGCAAAGTCGTCTTAATACGGCTCGCCATAATCCTGGTGAAAATCTTGTAATCGGCGTTCAACATTGTAAGCGGCCGATAGTCGTTAATCGATAGCCCTCCACCTGGCTTGTGTACTGGTATGAGGAGACCTTCTACAAAGGCTGGCGGCACAACACAGTTTGGAGACATAAGTTCTCGGAACATTATAACCCAGCGAGGCATCATGATGTCACGGAAAGTCCGGTAAAATTCGATGGGCAATCCATCAGGTCCTGGAGATTTATTGGCCGCACCTTTATCCACGGCGTCTTCGACATCTTCGAGTGAGATTTCCTCTGTTAGTGCATTCACGGTGGCCTCGTCGATAGTACGTGTTATCTGCTGTAATACTTCAGTAGTGGCCTCGTCAATGACGGTTCTTTCCTTGTAAAGATGACGAAAATGATCCTCCACCGCCTTTACTATGGTTGCTTGGGTCGTACATAAGCGACCGTCGTGTGTCCTGAGTTGTGTGATTAAATGTTGACGTTGTCGGCGCTTATCCGCCACAACGTGGTGCATAGTTGGTTCCTCTGCAACCGTTCGGTCGTGCCGTCGCGAGCGGACTACTGCACCTTCTAGTCGACACTTCGTCAATGATAGTATGTGAGCCTTGATTCTGCTTCGGTCATGTTGTCTCTCCGGGGAAGGGGGTAAGGCGTCGAGGTCCCTGAGTGCCGCGTAGTAAAAATCGAGGGTCTGTCGGTGCCACGCAGTCACGTCCTTGCCATATCGCATAAGTGTCCTACGGATTGCTGGTTTGGCACAGAGGAGCCACCACTCCAGGGTCGAGGTGTATCGTGGGTGGCGGCGTTCACAGTCAGTCCACGTTGCTGCAACTTGCCGACGGCAATCCAGGTCCTGGAGATGAGTTATGTTGAGCTTCCAAAAGCCATTGCTGCGCCAGACTTGTTGGGGGCGTAGGTGTATAGTGCAGATATAGCACTGTGATCGGAATAGGCTTGAGGCCATAATTCGGCGTCCACCACACCTTGTGTGAGATCTTGTGACACATATATGCGGTCAAGTCGGCTGGCCGAATGACTGGTAAGATGAGTGTGGCCAGAGCGGTTACCGTGGACTTTTTCCCACGTGTCGCACAAGTGAAGTTCTTGGATCATCGCACCCAGTTCCGGACAAGGCATGTAATGTGCGATTTGGTCCTTGGGGTGAAGTACGCAATTAAAATCGCCGGCGAAGACGCTGTGGTCGTATCGTCCAAGGAAAAGGGGAGCGACATCTGTGGAGTAGAATCTGGCGCGGTCGTGACGTCTTGTGGTACCCGACGGCGCGTAAACATTAATGAATCGGGTGTTGAGTGCCGTAAATGCTGTCCCTCGTGCGGAGGGAAGAAACGTGACGTCGGTAACTTCAATACCTTCACGCACTAATATCGCCACTCCGGTTTCTGCAGGGCTACCGGGCGTCACATGTGTGGCGTAACCGTAAAAGTGCGGGAGTGCAGTCGTTTTCACTTCTTGTAGGAAAGCAAAGTCAACTCCCATGGCTCGTATGGTTTCTTTCAAAAGTTGGATCTTGACAGGAGAACTGATCATGTTGATATTCATTGTCGCCAGGCGGTATGCCTGGCAACGCGTTGTTTGGGCGAGGTTATCCATGTTGAAGTTGGAGAGAAGCGAACATCGGAAGTAATGTCACCCCCCTCCAAACGCGGTCCTCCCTGTGCTGCTTATGCTGCATGATCCGGCGGCGCCTCAGCTGGCCGCGGGTCGGGATCTTGTGTCTCGACGTCCTCGGCCCACGAAGCGGGCGCGGATGTCTGTTCATGTTCCATAGCCTCGGAATGTTTGGTAGTAAGGGACCGGGCGACTTCGCTGCCTGCACTGGTACCTTCCCGCTGCTCACTGTTTCTGTCAATGGGCTGATGTTCGAAAGCTGCATGTTTTTCTGTCTGTTCTGCAAGGTTGGAGTCAGTGGAAACAGCCCCAGCTTCGCGGCTGGCTTCTTGAGGGGTCAGTTGTTCTTCCCCGGCCGAATGCGAACCGCTGTGTTCCGACACGGTCCGACGACGGCGCTTTCGGCGTTTCGGTGATCGCTGTTTCCGTACATGGCCTTCATTGTCAGAAGACGGCACTGACTCACGCTCCGCCGGAACAAACGCTTCGGTCGGTACAATAAGGGAATCAATTGCCATCTTTCCGGCGTCAATATCTGTCGCGTTCGGTAGCTCCTGAGTCGTAGTACTATTTTCCACCACTGGCCAGGTCGGCGGATCATCCAGGTTTTTGTCCGTGGAAGGTGATTCTAGTACCGCTGAAGCGGTCGGCCGTGTCTGTTGTGTGGAGAACGTCGTGAGTGCCGCCGCGTAAGTCACGGGTAGAACAGTCTTCGCCGCTGGTGGTGCAACGTCCTTCGGTGGGAGTTGTGTGATCCGACGCTGGAGGCACTCGGAACGAAGGTGTCCTTCTTTGCCGCATCCGGAACACGTCTTCGGCTGGCCGTCATAAATAACTATGGCCCGGCAGCCTCCTATCTGTAGATAGGATGGCACGTGTCGTTGGAGATCTATGCGCACTTGGCGTACTCCATTGAGTACGGGATACGTCTTAAACTGGGTCCATTTTTCAGCCACGTGTTCGTGTACCGTGCCGTAGGGGCGGAGCGCCGCTACAACTTCTGCCGCCGGGAGTTCAAATGGAAGTTCGAATATGCGGATAGTCCGCAGTCCCATTGCGGCATGGCCAACCTCGACGTTGCCAACATTGCCATCTGCGTGGCAGAAGCGGAGTTCTTGTTTCATCTCACGAAGCACCTTGTCGCATGTAGTTTCGTTTATGAGCTTTACATAGACCGTGCTACTGACGATCGAAAAGTGAATGCCGACAATGTCGGCAGCCGGGATCTTGGCTTCCTCTTTTAAAAAGCGTTCGACTTCGAGCGCCTTTGGTCGGGTAAAGTCGTTCCGAAATGTGAATTTCAAGGTTGATCTTCTGTATTGGTTTGCCATGGTCTTGTAGCGCTACGGCGTCACGTTAGTGTCGGCCGAAGAAAGTAAACAAGGCGCGCGGGCTCTCTGACAGCGGAGAGCACACACCGCACGTCTGCTTCGCTCGGCTGCGAGAGCCGCACTGCCCCTAGACCACGGAATCCAATACGTGGATTCAAAGTACCCAACTCCCTTCCACTCCTCTCTGGTATTGCGACGGTTAAGCGATTCCCTACCTTTTCGCTGGAGCAACGACAACAGGCCACCAATCTTTAAGCCGTACAAGAGGTCTGCCTCATCACCGAACTATATCTGTGACCTGCGACACATAGAGAAATGTCGACTCCTAACTTATTTACGAGACCAACATGAGAAAACAAGGGAAGTATCAGAATATGATGATATTTTTACCGATTAATAGTCACTGCATTTAACACATCCTGTAGAAACTTCGCTGAATGTCGGCAACCAGGCTGGTCACCAAACTAACGTCAACAAATCGACGGACTCCAATCAATATCAAGACGCAGCAACTCTACAAGAAGTCAGCCTCCCTGTAACACCTGCCACAGTGAGGTGCATCATTTCTAATAAACAACCTTGAATTAACTACGTAAGTTAACAAGATAGCAATGAAAGTTTATTAAGAAACTTGCACCAAACAACATCCTTGTCAGCTTTGATGTTATTTTGTTTACCAAAGTGACACTCAGTGACTCTGGAGCACATCGGTTCCGTAAAACTTGACTAGCTCTTCCATGCACACCTCACCACGCCCTATTTCACGTAGAATGGCAACTTCTACAGACAGCTGGAAGGCGTGGCAATGGGTACTTCTGTTAGTCCAGTGGTGACCACCTTCATGGAAAATTTCGAAACATAGGCACTGGACTTGGTCCCTTGTAAACCTAAGGTGTGGTACAGACACGTCGATGTTACCTCCGTTGTGTGGAGCCATCGTGAGGAACAACTTTGTGACTTCCTAAGACACTTGAACATCCTCCACCCCAACAAATAATCTACCATACAAGTAGAATAGGACAAACAACAACAGCTACTACAGGATGTGCTGGTCATAAGAGATGGTAAAAACCTGCATGTATCGAAAACTCCCACACACGGAACTGAAAGAAGACGTTACTGGCACGTTCAACAATTTAGCGGCAATTGAGAATGCAGGAGGCCTAGATGAGCTCGTCAAGTATAACGAGAAATGTTATGCTATATCGGGGACTACTCACAAAAATAGTTGGCGTATCAGAATGTGTTGTAAACTATGTTTTCTTTCATCATATTTGATAAGAATAAATGGAAACATTTTCTTCACTTTTAGAATGACCTTGGCTTGATGCATCTCAAAACAAGGAAGACACGCCGTCGGAAAGCGCAATGTTTGCACTAATAATGTGATTTTTTTCTGTACTGTATTAGTAACGATAAATTCAAAGCCGTACTAAATAAAACAATAGATGGAAAACAATCTATACACTCTTTTTCACGTTGGCTCGCTTAGTGTAAATGTAGGTCTTATATCTGGCATTCGAAAACATGACATAAGCGTGTCCATAGCACAAATGGGTTGTTGCTCTACACCGTGCGTTCCCTTTCCTTTTTTAGTGTCCTCCAATCTTTTACGGTCACAGTATTTCAGTTCTTCTACAACGTCTTTTGTTTCACTCTTCCACTCCACCCTCCCTCTTCATCTTTTATTTAGCGCCGTCCTTGTCTCTTTTCGCTTGTCACAAAAATATTCTCCACTGAAACGTTGTCCAATGTATGTGGCGTAGATACCGTACAGTTATGCTCCTTGTTTAGGCGCTTCTGGATACAGTCATTATGCGTGACACGGTCGCATCTCCCAACACTTCACTCCGCCCTGCCATCATCCATACAGAAACGCATTTCTCTCAGCTGTCTCCAACGATCACGCTTTGGAAAAAACTCAGAACTAAATTCCCTGCGACTACCACCAAAAATGTCGTACGTTTCTATCATGGAAACGTCATGAGCGCCCTGTTGTTCTAGTCCAAACTTGTGCGTGCTTAGTCAACGTGTACTAGCCATATTACATAATTTCAATTGCATTAAAAAAATTATGATTTTCCGTGCACTACTCATTTGCTGGTAATGCCGAAACTAAATTACCATTGTCAAATAAGCAAAAGATGGCAGCCGTAACTGTCACAGCGGATGAACAAACGTGGCCGCTGTTTATTCGCCACTAATATGGGCCAGCTATTGTGCGTCGCAACCCATAAATCGACGTGCTGTCCAGAACTGGAGCCGCCCGCCGTGAAAGCAGCGGAACTGATACACACAATGCGTCCGGAAACAAATAACGCACGCTGAATGGAGCACGGCTACCGGTTTATTAGCGAGAACACGCGCCGAAAGGCGATCGTATTTTTCGCAGGCGGCTGTTTTCGTTGTGAATGCTCAGCGAACCGTAGCGTCGCTCGCGTTCCACTAAATAAACAAAGAATGGTTTCGGAGGTTACTGAGTGATAATACAACAGAATACACTAGTGGGTACTGGAAACCGCTACTTTTGTGCTACACTAACAGATTATTACATCGTCGCACACGAGTAATTCTGTATGAATGAAATGGGACTCTATAACTGTTGTGGTTGACAAGTGTTAACTAGACGAGGCTTTTAATATATGTCTTTATAATGCATTTACGCAGGAGGAACTGTCCTCGTAGCAGACAACAAACCTATAATGACACTCAAGCCGTGATTTTCTGTATTAGTTGCGTTTAAATTTGAGTTAATGCTGACTAGTTTGGGACATATTTGTTCATAGCTCTTTTTCTGTGTTTTCCATATTATTAATGAAATAGTGTCTCAGTGTGACATTTGTAAATTTCGAGCTGTTCTAAACAGTTCACAAACCAACATTCCGTGTCCTTGATGCAATAACATCGATCGTTAGAAAACACCTTGCATGCACCTTTTATCCAAGTAATCTGCAATCGAATAAAAGTGAATGTGACCCTCATTGCCCCCAAACAAGCTTTCCAGTAGCTGAAAGTACATCACACTTACGAAATTTAGGCAAGAGTAAAAGGAAACATACAAAAATATTACGAAACAAGAAGACTCTTCTACAACATGAACAGTGATTTCTCTACCCGCCAACGGACACATAGTTCTTAAAGTTCACCTACGTATTTGCAGTACATAAAAATCGATTTGTGTTTCTGCAATCGAGACACATTTGAATTATCATACGACGAACACAAATTAAAAATTCCGTAAATGCTCGTCCATGTAAACGAGACATTAAGCTTTAACATAATTTTGTGCTGTAGTAATACTAAGCGTTATATATTTTGTCATTGTTCTGTGCCCAGTACTTTAAAAAATTCCTAAAGATATAAGGCATAATTGACTGAGACCAACATTTGAATACGTACCTCACAGCTCAAAATAAAGCCACGGTTAGAGGTAGAGTACAGTCGTCTTTACTCCTCAGAAACAGAGGTAAGTACTTAGCAACTGTTCGTGCTCCTGTATTCTAATATTAAGTGGAAAATTATCCCATTTAAACATCTACAAACTATAATATGTCTGAGGAGAGGTTACTTATTCCTAGTACCTCACTTCGACTCACGTTCTTCTGTGCTCTAATTCATCACATATCACGGCCACACATTTCATCTTCATTCACTTTCCTCTATTAATTTCTTTCCTTTAGACGTTCGTTCTACATGTTCTTTCCGCTCTCGGTTGTCCCTTCTTTGCTTGATATCGAGCTACAGCCTGGGACTTTTTTCTCCAAGGGTGTTTTAATCTTTCCTGCATGTTTTCAGACTTCTAGACCTTTACATCTACACTCTACCTTCTACTGCATTGTCATTTTGCGCTTTCAATCAGTTTAATTTTTCACACATCTGTATTGCAATTCATTAAATAATTTTCTCCATTTTTATACACTAATGAGTTTAAACATAATCGTCACCAACATAGTGGCATACCGAACGAGGTGGCGCAGTCGTTAGCACACGGGACTTGCATTCGGGAGGACTACGGTTTAAACCTGCGTCCGGCCATACTGATTTAGGGTTCCCAAGATTTCCCAAAATCGCTTAAGGCTAATATGGGGATGGTTCCTTTCAAAGGGCACGGCTGACTTCCTTCTCCATCCTTTCCTAATTCGATCGGACCGATGACATCGCTGTTTTGTCCCTTCCCCTAAATCAACAAAGCAATCATAGCAGCATGTTCCCCCACCTTTATAACGACTCCTCCGAATGGCTTGAGTTCGAAAATACCCTTGGTCGGTATCCAGAGATTTGTGTTACAAGGCGTTTACACATAGAACCCGCAGTTCCCCTAAATTAAGGGCCGGTGGTCTGTAGCGCGGAGCAACTCCACCCAAGCCCCATCGAGTTTAAATGAGATAATTTCGGTATTCAAAATATGAACGGTAGTTCAAGCTCCTCAGACCGATGTAACACAGTCTTGTCCTTACAAGGATTAGCCACTGAATATGAAGACGTGCAGATGGATCAGAATAATGTTCTCGTAATCCACAGATTCCATCGTGACTTACTTTGCCACCATACGTCCCGTGGAAGACCTGGGATCATGCCAGATAGCATACTACTGCTTGTGTCTGTGTGGTGGTATTAATTTTCGGGAAGCCGTCTTGATGGTAGCGTATTCGAACGTGAGCATTGGCCTTCTATAATAAGTGATTCTTAAAAAAACTGATGTTCAACAATGCTGTATGCTGAACGGTGTGCTCTGAAACACTTCTGTCTGTTCCAAGATAATACTTTGTCGTCAGATCTTCCGCACATCCTTTAATCCACGACTCAACCTCTATGACCCCGCTTTAGTTATAACTGTAGGTGACGATGTCGTTTTAACACAATGGAACAGGAAGGGATGAGTCCAATGTTGAACAATGCGCGCCGAACGGTGAGTAGCGAAACAATTGCCCCCTCTCCATCATCACAATTTGCCCTCGGATCTTCCACAGGCCGTCGCCTATCCTGGATTATAGGGAGATCAATGCTCGGGTTCGGACGTACTTGTTCTGTTCTTGGACTTCCAACACCTTGTCCCCTCCTCGCCGTTTCCCAGATGACCTTTCCATGGCGTAACGCCTTAACAATCTGATCTTTATGAAGTCGCTTATGTTAATGCATTTCTTCTTCAGTGGCCCTTCCACAACAGTCTTCGCTTAGCTTTCTTTCTTATCATACAAAGTCCCGCAACATCACCAGGCTGCATTCAGCCCTGGAGTGGGAAGTGGTCACACTGTTTTGTTGTAGTTACCTGATGTAGGCGGCATGGAGAGAACGATCTGGAAACTTGCATGCTTTATATCTCTTATTAAATCCTTTATTCGCCAAATTCGCCAAGTTCTACATCACGATCTTGACAAGTAGGGACTTAGAAAAAAATGTATAGTACTGTGTTTTATCTCACCAGTGTATTTTCACCATTTACTAATTTGCTGAATATTTGTTGTGCTACCCCGGGATTTGCACTGGACCATGTCCTTTGCCTGATGTTCTACTGCCTTCATTTCTCCATTTCTCATAGTTGTCCATTCATCTCGTATTGTTACAGTAGAAGCTGCCTAATACTCGCTTTGAAACGCTCATCAACCCAGGTTGTTTCATCATAACTAGACCTGATGTTTTAAACTGCAGTTCATAACCATTCAATTATGGTCAGATTCAGGGTATGCTCCTAGATTTGTTTCGCCGTTAGATATCTTGTTTCAGAATACGTCTCTTGCCATTCTGTATACTATCTGAAACATGCCTTTATCTTCACGTCTCTTCCATGTATACTAGCTAGTAGTTCGAAGAACTAAGCATCTGAGGCGCAGAATATTTCAAATGAATATGGCAAGTTTCTCGGCAGAGTTATTAAGGGCCATGTCAATTTTCCATCTGCTTGAGAGGAAGGTGCATCTAGTGGAGTGGCAGAGAAATAGATTTGCCTGGAATGATATTAAATATGTGCTCCTAAAACATCGCTCAGTGTTTTGATATCGGCTACGAGAAAGTGGAAAGTTTTAGGTAATTACAGCTGAAAAACATTCAAAATTTAAATTCTAAAGCTAGCCTCCTGAAATTGTTTCTTGAAAGAACGATTCTTGGATTTTTTCGTCTCACGAGTATAGCACTGATAGTGTTTCCAGCGCTGAAGGGAACTTACGGTCAAACGATAACGAGAAGACCACAGAACCTGGCAGGTTACTTATCGGAATGTATATCGATTGTGCCACGTAGTCGGTCTGTATTCCAAAAACCGTTTGTCGAACCTCTCTCCAACACGGTTCGTCATAAGGGACTGGGAAGAGAAGCACAGATTGCTATTTTCATGAAAGACTGTACTTCAGATATCCAGAATGGCATCGTTGAGTTCATTTGTTTTAAAACTGTATCTACATTTACATCTACATCCATACTCCGCAACCTTGAGTATCTCTATCAGTTCTCCCTTCTATTCCAGTCTCTTATTCTTCATGAAAAGAAAGAAAGTCGGTATGTCTCTGTGTGGGCTCTGATCTCTCTGATTTTATCCTCATGGTCTCTTCGCGAGATATACGTAGGAGGGAACAATATGTTGCTTGACTCTTCGGTGAAGGTGTGTTCTCGAAACTTCAACAAAAGCCCGTACCGAGCTACTGAGCGTCTTTCCTGCAGAGTCTTCCACTGGAGTTTATCCATCATCTCCGTAATGCTTTCGCGATTACTAAATGATCCTGTGACGAGGCGCGCTGCTCTCCGTTGGATCTTCTCTATCTCCTCTATCAACCCTATCTGGTACGGATCCCACACTGGTGATCAGTATTCAAGCAGTGGGCGAACGAGTGTACTGTAACCTATTTCCTTTATTTTTGAATTGCATTTTCTTAGTATTCTTCCAATAAATCCCACTCAGGCATCTATTTCACCGACGATCAACTCTATACGATCATTCCATTTTAAATCACTCCAAATGCCTACTCCCAGATAATTTATGGAATTAACTGCTTCCAGTTGCTGACCTGCTATATTGTAGCTAAATGATTAGGGATCTTTCTTTCTAAGTATTCGCAGCACATTACACTTGTCTACATTGAGATTCAATTGCCATTCCCTGCACCTTGCGTCAATTCGATGCAGATCCTACTGCATTTCAGTACAATTTTAAATTGTTACAACCTCTCGATATACTACAGCATCATCCGCAAAAAGCCTCAGTGAACTTCCGATGTTATCCACAAGGTAGTTTATGTATATTGTGAATAGGAACGGTCCTACAACGCTCCCCTGCGGCAAACCTGAAATCACTCTTACTTCGGAAGACTTCTCTCCATTGAGAATAACATGCTCCGTTATGTTATCTAGGAACTCTTCAATCCCATGACACAATTGGTCTGACAGCCCACATGCTCTTACTTTGTTCAGTAAACGACTGTGAGGGACTGTATCGAACGACTTGCGGAAGTCAAGAAACACGGCATCTACCTGTGAACCCGTGTCTATGGCCCTCTGTGTCTCGTGGACGAATAGCGCGAGCTGGGTTTCACACGATCGTCTTTTTTGTAACCCATGCTGATTCCTATGGAGTAGATTTCTAGTCTCCAGAAAAGTCATTATACTCGAACATAATACGTGTTCCAAAATTCTACAACTGATCGACGTTAGAGATATAGGTCTATAGTTCTGCACATCTTTGCGACGCCCCATCTTGGAAACGGGGATTACCTGTAATCAGATTGTGTGCTTGTCCATTGGGATTGCTACTGAGACTGAATATCTCATATATACAATGTAGCATGGGCAGTGCAAGATAGGATCACAAAACTCAACTCGCCAACAACGTTCGCTCCCTATATGTACCTAGATGACGATAGAAGTGGCTGAAACTAGTGTGAAGAAAGTGAAAGTCGTAAATATTTCAATTACAGTAGGATTAAGTATAAGAGCTAGACGTTTGTAGAGCAAAGCAATAAACCTCTTGTCCGTTTGTAGGAAGTAATAAGAGAAAGATCTGCTATGGTACTCGACTCGTATGAACATACAGTAAACAGAGAATATAGATGATATATTCATCTATACTGTAGACGTAATAGGGAAGGTAGGGCACTTACGTGTGTATAGATATGAATGGTCTATGTGTAGAAAATTATGCAAAAGAATCTACCAAGAGCAGGGCTACTGCTTGCCAACATATTTAGTACTAATTGTATTTACGGATCACCACTGTCAAATTTTAATTTGTTTCTAGAAAGATTCGAGACATCGTTGTGCGATCCGTCAGATAATAGTCGCCCATCAATATTTCGATGAGTTTTCAATATTATATAGTGAGAGATTCAAAACAAAATCTGGAGTCACTTCTACAAGATTATATTTACAATGTGGCAGGACAGACACACAAATGAGTGGCATGTTTATGGACAGTATTTTTGTACGTTTATTCATTATCATCAAAATCAACAGTTAGCCGGTTAGCCGTAACAGGTAATGGGACAACTACATAAAAACCAAAACATAGTGCACTGTGCCAGAGAAGTCAACTTTAGAAAGGTCCTGCAGACTGTTAATTGGCACAATATCAATAACATGTTGTTGTTGTTGTCTTCAGTCCTGAGACTGGTTTGATGTAGCTCTCCATGCTACTCTATAGTGTGCTAGCTTCTTCATCTCCCAGTACTTACTGCAACCTACATTCTTCTGAATCTGCTTAGTATATTCATCTCTGGGTCTCCTTCTACGATTTTTACCCTCCACGCTGCCCTCCAATGCTAAATTTGTGATCCCTTGATGCCTCAGAACATGTCCTACCAACCGGTCCCTTCTTCTTGTCAAGTTGTGCCACAAACTCCTCTTCTCCCGAATCCTATTCAATACCTCCTCGTCAGTTATGTGATCTACCCATCTAATCTTCAGCATTCTTCTGTAGCACCACATTTCAAAGGCTTCTATTCACTTCTTGTCCAAACTATTTATCGTCCATGTTTCATTTCCATACACGGCTACACTCCATACAAATACTTTCAGAAACAACTTCCTGAGACTTAAATCTATACTCGATGTTAACAAATTTTTCTTCTTCAGAAACCCTTTCCTTGCCATTGCCAGTCTACATTTTATATCCTCTCTACTTCGACCATCATCAGTTATTTTGCAACCCAAATAGCAAAACTCCTTTACTACTTTAAGCGTCTCATTACCTAATCTAATACCCTCTGCATCACCCGACTTAATTTGACTACATTCCATTACCCTCGTTTTTCTTTTGTTGATGTTCATCTTATATTCACCTTTCAAGACACTGTCCATTCCGTTCAACTGCTCTTCCAAGTCCTCTGTTGTCTCTGACGGAATTACAATGTCATCGGCGAACCTCAAAGTTTTATTTCTTCTCCCTGGACTTTAATACCCACTCCGAATTTTTCTTTTGTTTCCTTTACTGCTTGCTCAATATACAGATTGAATAACATCAGGGACAGGGTACAACCCTGCCTCACTCCCTTCCCAACCGCTGCTTCCCTTTCATGGCCCTCGACTCTTATAACTGCTATCTGGCTTCTGTACAAATTGTAAATAGCCTTTCGCTCCCTGAATTTACCCCTGCCACCTTCAGAATTTGAAAGAGAGTGTTCCAGTCAACATTGTCAAAAGCTTTCTCTAAGTCTACAAATGCTAGATATGTAGGTTTCCGTTTCCTTAATCTATTTTATAAGATAAGTCGTAGGGTCAGTATTGCCTCGCGTGTTCCAACATTTGTACGAAATCCAAACTAATCTTTGCCGAGGTCGGCTTCTACCAGTTTTTCCACTCGTCTGTAATGAATACGCGTTAGTATTTCGCAGCTGTGACTTATTAACCTGATTGTACGGTAATTTTCACATCTGTCAACACCTGCTTTCTTTGGGAGTGGAATTATTATATTCTTCTTGATATCTGAGGGTATTTCGCCTGTCTCATACATCTTGCTCACCAGATGGTAGAGTTTTGTCAGGACCCAACGCCGTCAGTAGTTCCAATGGAATGTTGTCTACTCCCGGGGCCTTGTTTCGACTCAGGTCCTTCAGTGCTCTGTAAACTCTTCACGCAGTATCTTATCTCCCATTTCATTTTCTTCCACATCGTCTTCCATTTTCGTAATATTGTCCTCAAGTACATCGCACTTGTAGAGACCCTCTATATACTCCTTCCACCTTTATGCTTTCCCTTCTTTGCTTAGAACTGGGTTTCCATCTGAGCTCTTGATATTCATACAAGTGGCTCTCTTTTCTCCAAAGGTCTCTTTAATTTTCCTGTAGGCAGTATCTATCTTACCCCTAGTGAGATAAGCCCCTACATCCTTACATTTGCCCTCTAGCCATCCCTGCTTAGCCATTTTGCACTTCCTGTCGATCTCATTTTCGAGACGTTTGTATTCCCTTTTGCCCGTTTCATTTACTGCATTTTTATATTTTCTCCTTTGATCAATTAAATTCAATATTTCTTCTGTCACCCAAGGATTTCTACTAGCCCTCGTCTTTTTACCTACTTGATCCTCTGCTGCCTTCACTACTTCATCCCTCAGAGCTACCCATTCTTCTTCTACTGTATTTCTTTCCCCCACTCCTGTCAATTGTTCCCTTATGCTGTCCCTGAATCTCTGTACAACCTCTGGTTTAGTCAATTTATCCAATTCCCATCTCCTTAAATCCCACCATTATGCAGTTTCTTCAGTTTTAATCTACAGTTCATAACCAATAGATTGTGGTCAGAGTCCACATCTGCCCCTGGAAATGTCTCACAATTTAAAACCTGGTGTCCTAAGTCTCTGTCTTACCATTATATAATCTATCTGATACCTTCTAGTATCTCCAGGATTCTTCAACGAATACAACCTTCTTTTATGCTTCTTGAACCACGTGTTAGCTATAATTAGGTTATGCTCTGTGCAAAATTCTACCAGACGGCTTCCTCTTTCATTTCTCTCCCCCAATCCATATTCACCCACTATGTTTCCTTCCCTCCCTTTTCCTGCTCTAAAATTCCAGTCACCAATGACTATTAAATTTTTTTCTCCCATGACTACCTGAATAATTTCCTTTATCTCATCATGCATTTCATCAATTTCTTCATCATCTGCAGAGCTAGTTGGCATATAAACTTGTACTACTGTAGTAGGCATGGGCTTCGTGTCTATCTTGGCCACAATAATGCGTTCACTATGCTGTTGGTAGTAGCTTACCCGTACTCCAATTTTTTTTTATTCATTATTAACCCTACTCCTGCATTACCCCTATTTGATTTTGTATTTATAACCCTGTATTCACCTGACCAGAAGTCTTTTTCCTCCTGCCACCGAACTTCACTAATTCCCACTATATCTAACTTCAACCTATCCATTTCCCATTTTAAATTTTCTAACCTACCTGCCCGATTAAGGGATCTGACATTCCACGTTCCGATCCGTTGGACGCCAGTTTTCTTTCTCCTGATAACGACGTCCTCGTGAGTAGTCCCCGCCCGGAGATCCGAATTGGGGACAATTTTACCTCCGGAATATTTTACCCAAGAGGACGCCATCATCATTTAACCATACAATAAAGCTGCATGCCCTCGGGAAAAATTACGGCTGTAGTTTCCCCTTGCTTTGAGCCGTATCTATAACATATTAAACGTTAATTCCTCTACGTAATACATAACGAGACATATTCTTCTTCACCGAAGATAGCTGTTTCGTAATAAAAACTACAAATGCTTGGATAGTAGGGTAAATAAAAAAACAACCTAGATAAATTGATTACTACCAGCAGACACGAGTATAAGTGTCTCGTAAATCGAATCGCGAACAGAGATGGTGGTAATATTACCTGTTACTGAAGCTCTGCTATAATGAAAGTAACGAGTATCCGTTCCCGGAAAATATGGGTCACCTACAATAACAGTAAGGATACACTAAATAACTCTCCACTGCGGTGAATCTCATGTGATTCCGGGACACTTGGCCTTAATAGCAATTAGGAGCTCATTAATTTCATACGTAATACTAGTTTTACTATTCATTACATATACTTGCAAAGACCATAGCGAACAGATAGTAATTTACAAAGAATCTAGCCGCATGCGTATAAGAGTATACCAGTGTTTGTCTTGTTCATTACTGATCCATTAGAATATATGTTTCCAAATAGATTTATTTTTATTACGGGGTTTAGGTTCTTCACTTGTCTTATACGTGTTTGCTTCAGAACATTGATGTCTCTTGAGAACTTGAAAAGCTCCTAGTTTATGCATAGAAAACATTGGTTTACCACCGTTGTCGAATACTTAATACTACGGTTGTATTCCAAGATGAAATAACAATGAGATACTAAAATGCAACAGAAGTTTACCACAAAATACTTTTGTATAATTATTATTATACTTTCCAAAAGCAGTTTGCACAGATGAGAAAATGTAGGTCGTCGTATCGCCGAATTCACTTTATAAATCCCATGTTGTCTACAATTATTTACAGCTTCTTTTGTTATGAGATAGAAAGGAAAAAGTGCATGTGGGGGAAAAGAATCATCAGTTTTTCTCATATGTCGTACATCTCTGTTTCGTACTCCTTGTGACCATTATTTTCAACCCTATTCCAATATACCTCCACTCCATATTACGATGGTTGCGCGGTATTCTTTTAGCTGCAGTCACATATAATGATGAGTGTCATTGCTAATTATGGCAGTGTTCCTCAATTTCCTGTGCCTTGTCCCGAATCGTCGCAGGTGATTAACGGATTAGGCACCGTTTATTTACTGGATGGCTGGATGTCCTTCCAGTCGCCAGCCCGTTAGGACCGGAATATGTGTACCCCAACATATTGCATATGGTGCTATCCATGTGAAAGTCGGCGAAAATTTTCTGTTTCCAAATAATGTAGCAAAAGTGTGACTTGCATACAAGCCTGATATTCATCTAGTGGGTTGTGGAAAACCGCCTGGAAACAGCATCTTGTATTCTCCAATTACAGCAGTAATATATCACATTTTTATTCGGAGAGAAACATATAAAGTTGTTCTTCAGGATCTCAATGTACCATTTTCAGATTACACGTTATTATTATCTCTGCATAAATAGTGAAGAAATGATTCCCGAGAAACACGGCAAAAAAAAAAAAAAAAATAGTTCCAGACAACACCTCTCTTGTTTTGAGCACTCATTTTGCTTGGCAGCTCAATGCCTATTGATTCTGCACTGTAAGTGAAACATTTAGGAAGTGTTCACCGGACGTCAGGACCCTAAGTAATCAATGATGTTAATTACCTGGTAAATTGGTTGCATCCCCCCAGTCAGGACAACAACAAAATATGCAAGAGCAGCTGTAAGTGAAGAGATGATTGTATCCGAAAGCAAGATGTTAACAACTCAGAAGCAAGTCTTAGTTAGGCCACTATGCAAAAGCAATTAATGCAGGAAAGTCGTCAGTACCATTGCTCATTGACCGTAACGGCTGCAAAGAGGAAGATGACTAAACGAAGAGTGAAATACTACACACTATATTTTGAAACTACATAAACAAACAGAACCACAACACATTTGCTACGTTCGATTTACAGACATACGCGGATATTACAGATATCGACTTTGTTGACACGCAAGACAGTTAAAAAATCGCTTAACAGAATCAAAGACACAGGGACTGATAGTTTGTACAGTAGATTATAGGTTACACATGAAGAGGGGCTCGGCCTGCCCGCGACAATGAACGTATCCCCTAGCTGGTCTTTCTCAGAAAAGCCCTGCACAGTCCTTGACCGTTCCCGCTCTTAGCTCAGCCCCTGCTGCCCAATCAGCATGCAGATATTCCCCTATTCATAACTAGTATACAACTCTGTTTTAGGTCACTCCGGATACTGACAATTGCTTGCACATTAATATGTATCCCATACTCCGATCGTAATTAATTATTCAAGTCGAGAAAGGTCTTTACTATGAATTGACATGAATTAGCACGTGTGGTGTGTCCAGTAACAAAACCTCATCCTTCAAATTTAAAGGTTTTTCTGAGGCAGTTGTGAATCGAGAAAATTTGGCTCCTAATTGACACTGCATTTACGTGAACATAAACGACACCGCTTGGGACGTGAATGTGGCCAAGATAGTACGTTTAAGTGTTTATTCTTTACCTTATCAAACTACCGCTCACTCATCCGTCAGTGTTGCTAGGTAGTTTAACTTCTACATTTCTCAAACTTCCTCATCGAAATCTTATTTACTGAATCTATATTTGATTTCATAACAAGTCTTACAAATGTAATGGCATTTCACTGATTCGTTCATACTGATTTTTTCCACTATACACTCAGACAATCAATTATTTGACTAACACAATGATCAATTACATTAATTTCTCAATAAATTAGGTGATTAACTAATTCATTCCTCTTTAATGTGTGATACTTGTGATCCTATTTAACTCTTAAATATTGTCTGAAATCAAAATTTGTAATATGAAAACATGGACCTTACAAAATACATGCAAAACAGTTTCAGATATCATCAAAGGTCGTTACATATATTCAACATCTCACTATAATTCACAATAAATCGTGTACAGCACATGGATATGGGATATCAAAAATATATGAATCACAAGACATGAAAACTAATACAAAACATAGGATAGAACAACAACCGTCTTAGCAATTAGTCATGACACTAAATGAACTGCTGTTCGCAAAAACAACCTAAGTCACATTGATCTTACTTTTTTATAAATGTAAGAAGAACAATATAATTACTACATGGATCGTTAGAACGAGGTGAAACTGAATGTGAATTGCAGAAAACGTAAGGGAGGGCACTGTCACAAGTGGTAAAATACCAGTGGTCACAGGTGTCAGATGGATGCCTTTTCTAGGATAGGGAAGGGAGAAAGGAAAAGAGTTTTAAGAGAGATTGGCAGACACACTCAGTTTGAGAAAAGAGATGAACAGGAGTCAGATTTTAGCATACAGATTCCATTTAAACAATGTTTAACACATAGTAATCAGAAACTGCCAGTTCATCTTCACCAAAGCAGTTATAACCCCATTAGTACGCAGTATCTGTTATCTTTATTACACCAGAACATTATGGGACTCAGAAATAAAATTGATGAACCACTCATTTGTATTGATGAAATGAATTCATATAACCAAATTGTCACAATCAGCCTGTCTGAACATCAAGTGACCACTGGCATAGATATGTTAGACATTTCAGGATTTAAGCTAGCTTCTTACTTCTGCAGAGTAGATACGGCTGGAGGAGGAGTTGCCACATTTATTAAAAGCTGCCATAAATTCAAGAACATTGACATTAATAAATTCTGTTTAGACCAGCATGTGCAACAGAAGTTGCGTTCCATAAGAGATCCTATATAATAGTAACTATTTACTGAGCACCTGCAGGAAATTATAATCTATTCATAAATCATATAGAACCTCTTTTCGGTTATTTAACAGGAAGAAACAAAGAAATTTTGATTGCCAGTGACTTTAATACAGATTTTTTAATGCAATCTTCCAGTAAACATTTACTGCAGTTTGTAACGTTGTCTTTCAATCTAACTCACACGGTAAACTTTCCAACTAGGATCACAAAATCCTCAAAGACAGCCATTGATAACATTTTTATAGACAAATCAATGGAACAAAATCATATCTTAATATCTGTAATAAATGGACTATCAGATGATGACATGCAGCTCCTTGTTTTAGATGTAAATTCTGAGCAGATTATCAAGACTGCTAAGTCTGAGTACAGGAGAGTAGTCAGTCAACCAAAACTGGAGTGTTTTAGAAAACTGCTCAAAGATATGAACTGGAAAGATGTTTATAGTGCTCATGACATGAATGAAAAATATAATACATTCATGAACAATGTCAGTACCATGTTTGAAAACTGTTTTCCTCTAAAAGTTACTTAAATTAAACAGAAGTCTATAATAAAACCATGGATTAAACAAGGAATTAAGATTTCCTGTAAGACAAATAGGAAAATGTATCTGTCGACCAAGAATAGCTCCAATACTGATGATTTAGCTAAATACCAGGAATACTGTTAAATATTAAAAAAAGTAATTCATACATCTGAGCAAATGCACTACGAGAAGAAGATAGCAATGTCGGGGAACAAAATAAAAACAATATGGGATATAGTGAAAGAGGAGACTGGTAGAACCAGAAAGGAACAGGAGCAAATAGCATTAAGGGTAGATGACACATTAGTAATCGATGTGCACAGTGTGGCAAAGCTATTTAACGTGTACCTTATATCTATTACTGATAGAATAGGATTGTCAGGATCAGTAAATAATGCCCTTGGATATCTGAAACTAGCCTTTACAAATAGCTTCAGCTACATGAATATGTCACTCACTTCACCAAAAGTAATAACTTCGATAATAAAATCTTTGAAAACAAAGCATTCTAGTGGTTACGATGAAATATCAACAAAGTTAATTAAGTCATGTACTTGTGAGTTTAGTACAATTGTAAGTTACTTGTGTAACCAGTAAATTATAACTGGGACATTTCCTGACTGGCTAAAATATGCAGATTTTAAGCCTCTATTCAAGAAAGGGGATAAAGAGATACCATCAAACTACAGACCGATTTCACTTTTGCCAGCATTCTCAAAAATTTTAGAAAAACTAATGTACAGGCAGCTTCTCAACCATCTGACCACAAACAACATATTATCAAGAACACAGTTTGGATCTCTGAAGGGTTCTGATATCGAGAAGGCTATTTACACCTACAGTGAAAATGTACTTAATTCATTAAATAACAAATTACAAGCAGCAGGTATTTTCTGTGATTTGTCGAAGGCATTTGTTTGTGTGAACCACGACATCCTTTTAAATAAATTAGAAATCTATGGTGTCACGGGCAGTGCTGAAAAATGGTTCAAGTCATACCTAGCTAACAGAAAACAAACGGTGTCAGTACAAGGTACTAGTGAATTAAGTCATCAGCCATCATCAGAATGGGAAGAAATTACATGTGGTGTCCCACAAGGATCCATCTTAGTGCCATTGCTTTTTCTTGTGTACATTAATGATCTCTCATCAGTTACACTGCCAGAAGCAGAGTTCGTTTTGTTTGCAGATGACACAAGTATTGCAATAAATAGTATGTTGAGTGTGGTTCTAGAAAGATCTGCTAATGATATTTTCATAGATATTAATAAATGGTTTAAGGCCAACACATTGACATTAAACTTTGAAAAGACTCACTAATGCAATTCAGAACCTGTAAGAGGATTCCACCCAGCATATGCATAAAGTATGAAGAAGAGCAGATAGAAGAGGTTGACAGTCTTAAGTTCCTGGGGTTACAACCTGATAATAAATTCAGTTGGGAGGAGCACACCACAGAACTGCAGAAACGCCTTAACAAATCTGTATTTGCAATTCGAGTGTTAGCAGACATAGGCAACATAAAAATGAAAAATCTTGCGTACTTTGCCTACTTTCATTCCATACTGTCATACAGTAAAATATTTTGGGGTAAGTCTTCAAGTCAAACAAAAGTTTTCAGAGTCCAAAAGTGTGTAATACGTATTATTTGTGGAGTAAATTCACGGACGTCATGTAGAAACCTTTTCAAAGGGTATACTAACCACTGTCTCTCAGTATATTTACTCCTTAATGAAATTTGTCCTAAATAATATATCTCTTTTTCCAACAAACAGCTCAGTTCATATATACAATACCTGGAACAAAAATGATCTGCACAAAGACTTAAAAGCACTTACTTTAGTTCAAAAAGGGGTCCACTACTCAGGAACACTCATCTTCAATAATTAGCCAGAAAACATAAAAAAATTAGTTACAAATAAAGATCAGTTTAAAAGGAGCCTGAAAGACTTACTAGCGGCCAACTCCCTCTACTCCATAGACGAATTTTTTAATAGAAACAAATGATGTATTGTATATATTCATACTATTAGTATTTTCATTTCAGCCTGAAAAAAAAAAGAAGTAAAATTTGACATGTTCCGCATCCACGAGGATCCCCTCAGCATGGATCTATGGAACGAAAAACTAATCTAATCTAATCTAGTCTAATCTGAAGATTTAGTAGCACGTGGCAATTTGATTGATAGTATCTCACATCAACCTGCTATGCTGTATGTATTGTAAAATATTTTTTGTGCTGTGGTTTAGCTTCTTTTTATAGACAGTGGATTTGTTGTTACAAGTATTTCAAGAAATACAAAAACAAATTAACTATATTCATTCAGAAATCATTACACTGTTTTTACGTTTCTTGTAGGACTGCAATATGACATGTATTGTTTTGCAAATTAATACTGTTTACAGAAAGAAAGACATACAACAAAACAAAACTCTAATCTAAGACTGCAGAATAGTAGGCCTACCTTCCTTTCTTGCTCATTTGCAGTAGATCAAGTTAATATTTCATTTCAGAAGGACGACATGCATCCACTATCGGGAGCAAATAATACACATTTTTCTGTTTATTCCACTTTCTTCGCCTCTACAGGTACTTACATATTCTAATGACACGTTTCATACGGCGGTTGTGATTCCTTCCTATGAGAAAATTTCGAGGTGAAGTTATAGGCCTGAAGCCCATTAATGAATTGTGTTGTTTCCAGAAGCACTGGCATTAATTAATTATAATGGCAATGATGAAATTTTAAATATTTAGTGGTACCTTGTCAGTCCTTGGAATATCTCACCTCCATGTCTCAGTATAGAAGCAAGTATTCTTATGTATTGATGCCCACCACTTCTTGACGTCTACTATTTCATTTCCTATTATAATTTGTAATTACTATAGTCCAAGCTCCATTAAGTCTCGAATTGTGTACAATCTCTCTACATTCTTGAGAGCTCGTTTTCTTTCTCAAAATACCCTATCGCACGTTGGGAATGAACGTCAGCAGGTAGGGTAAAATGATCTATTATTTCAAACCGGTCTATCTCCACAAGAGCTACTTGCAGCCGGATTATTCTGTTGTGTTTGTTCTGTCCTTTGCAGAACAGAAGCAGCTTCATCTCGAATTTGGGCCTGTATATTCACTGATTTAGTTTGGTAGAAAAGTGCAAATTTCATTGGGCACTTTCATCGAATTCCGTCCGTGATACAGATACAAAACCGTCACATTGTAGGGCAAAGTTCTGTCGTACCCTTTCTGATATCCGTGGTGTCATTTGAACGGTGCTGCAGGCAGCGGGAATTTATGCCAGGACATCCTATTTAGTCTTGTAAGCAAGAGTTTTCACATACAGGGTGAAAAGTATTTAAACCGACAAACTCTGGGAGGTTGTAGGGGACATCTAAACAAATATTTTGCCCTAATGTCATTTTTTCGTATGATGAGAACTTAAACCGGTAGAGGAAGATTTCTCTGGCGGCAAATTAATTAAACCAACAAACACTTTTTATGACCAAGAGACAACACATTAACACAATCCAATTTCAATTACAGTAGATTTTCAAATATGCCTCCATCGACACCTAAAAAAGGTTACACTGTCGGATCATGCCCTGACACAGGCAAAAACGTCAGGAGTATTCTGAATTGTTCCTGCTGCTGCTGCTACTATCCAGGCAACCAGATCCTCTTTTGATGCAACAGGAGTTGAGTAAACAAGGTTGCTCATCTCTTCCCACACAAAAGTCCATAGAGGATATATCTGGGGATCGAGCAGGCCATGGTACAGGACCACCTCATCCAGTCCACGTTTCTGGGAACCGTCAGCCTAGGAATCGACGCATACGACGACTGAAAAGTGCCGGCGCCCCTTCATGTTGGAACCACATGCGTTGTCTTGTAGGGAGCGGGTAGTTCATAAACCCACTGTGCAGCTTGTCCGTTGTGGTGAGCTACGTAGTACGCACCAACCGCATCAACGTACTCACTCCAGGTGTATCTCTCCATTAGCAAACAGAGACAATGCACTACTACACTGTTGGACAGCAGTTGCCTACAACTGTAGAGCTTAATACGCCCTCTAACAACTGAAGATCGTAATACGGCCTCTAACAACTGAAGAGCGTAATACGGCCTCCATCGGTTTAAATAATCCTCATAGGAAAAAATGACATTAGGGAAAAATATCTGTTTAGATGGCCCCTACAACCTCCCAGAGTTTGTCGCTTTAAATACTTTTCACCCTGTAGATCCTCAAGAAGAATTAAAATGAGAAGTCCATTGAAAGTGTTCACGATACAGGACTTCCTTTCCCAGCTTTTCTGGGAATATCTCATCCAGACGTTAACGAATCCTCAGTCCAATGTAAGCTGGGGCTTCACTACGTTGGAAGCAGGTTGACGATTAACAAGTGGGATACGTTCCAGGAATTGGGGTAGTAACAACAGTACTGGTCATATACCTCTCTTACACATATCAGAATAATTCTCAGTTACAACTTTTGACTTAGTCCCGTATATTAAATTGATATTTTTACCCATCATCCATGAAAGTTCTTAACATCATCACAGATTCATACTGTAGATGTTGACAGACGTTTCCATACACAATGCTGCAGCACCTGTTTCATTTCTAAAGTGTTAATGGTTGCTGCTACTGGACGCCGTGGTCTAGTGGTGCCGCCACTGTAGCTCAGCACGTTCTTTCAGAGGGCTGGCTGCCCTCTTTAAAAAAAAGAAAAAAAAAAAAGAAAAGATAACCTGACTGAAGGGATCTACTACAAACTTCAGCATGTATCACCCGACGCCCGCCCCGAAGAAATGCAGTGGACAATAATGAATAAAATTAAGGAGAAAGAGGGTAGAGCCTTTGACTATAGTTCAATTCTTTTATCTTGGCGGTTCGCGCATGCCCGCCCAGACGCGGGAGATTGCTGCGTTGCCAGTTGTACGCGCCAAGAGAAGGAGCGCCATAGTATAGTATAGTTCGCAAACTTAAGTTTAGGGGAGGGCGCGCAGTTTATGATGTAAAGCCACCACGGCCATATTAACCCTTTCACTGCTACAGAGACGTGCTCACCGCATTCCGTGCTGTGCGCGATTTCGTCATCACTGCACTGCTCGCCTGTGCAGACACATGGTGTTCTGACTGCTTTGACACACTTATCATTCGATATCCAAAAAACTATTTGGACCAAAAATTAAATTTTTACACATCTTCTTGACTGATACCTTGCCCCCACAAATGACTTAATTTTGTTTCGATGTTCAACGCAGTTATTGCACAGCATTAGATGTAGTAAATCATTGCACGAAAGTTTGAAGAGTTTGCAGAGGTAAAAGTCCATAGCATATACTTTCTGTATGGTCGATTTTAATTGCCACCAGAAATTTCAGAAGATTACATCCAAACGAATAAAATGCACGAAGTAAGACACTTCAATATTGTTTTTAAATAAAGAAAATATTAAGCACCCAACAACGTTTCAACTCAGAACCTTTCGCTTAGCAGCTATACACTTTAACCATCGCGCTAGCGCAACTCGTTTTCAACAGCTCTCCCGGCAGAGGACTTTAAAATAACACGCAAAATACTGACAAACACTGTTGGTATGACTGCGAATTACTCACGTTTCGTCGAAATACAATAGAAAATAAACAATTACTGCTGTTCTTTATTGCGAAAAAGCAGTTAGTGAAAATGACACAAACACCTTTCCTCACTATCACCTGAATTAGGAGACTTATTGCTTGTTTTGTTTAATTAATTAATAGAATATGAAGCGATTGGTATAAAGAATGCTTTTTCCATACTTTCTATAAAAGAATGTCTGCTATCAAGATATTGCTTTTGATCAATTACTTTATTTATGACTGAACGTTTCTGAGACTGAAGACACTCGTCCGTGCTCTGCACTGTAGTCGAGCTCTGGCAACGTCGTTCTCTATTCATTGTCTGACTGTGCTTTGTGGCGTCAAATGCACAGAACGAATCTAAACTCGGCCGCTGTCGTAAATGACGCGCACTTTAGTAATTGATAAGTCAATTGTCCCGGATTCGACGACCGCCCCAGTTATATTTTAAATAATAATCAGCGTTGCTGGGCGAAGACATCCGGCATAAGAAGTCATTTTCGCTCTGCAAACGGCCCTGTCAAAGCGGGCAGAAGGCAGACACAGGCTCAGAGCAATCTTTTGCTCTTGGGGTGGCAAACTGAACTAAAGGCAGAAGAGCTACCAGTGATCAACGCCCTTAGCATGCAGAAGTCAGTGGAGAAGACTGCAATAAAAACGCATAATAGTGTACACACAGGACACGGGGCGCTTAACTGGAAAAATGCCATCATGGTCTCCGCATTGGCAAAAGATTCCGGAATAGTAGCCTATTCAGAACTCCGGGAGGGGACTCCCATGGTGGAGATGACCATGAGAAAAAGACTGAATAACAAACAAAAGAATAACGTTGTGCAAGTTGGGGTGTAGAATTTCAGGAGCTTGAGCATGGTAGGCAAAGTGGAATGTCAGAAAAGGGGATGTCCCAATCTAGATTCAGTAGGGGGCAGTGAAGTGAAATGAAAAGAAGACAAGGATTTCTACTCAGATGAGTATAGGCTAGTATCAACAGCAGCAGGAAATGGTATAACCTCAGTAGGATTCGTTATGAATACGGCAGAGAGTGTGTTACTGTGAAGAGTACATTGATAGGGTTTGCTCAACAGAATCGACCGCAAACCAACACTGACAACAATAGTCCTGGTATAAATGTCGATGTAGCGTGCTTAAGATGGAGAAATAGAAAGTATATGAGAATATTGAACGAGTAATGCAGTACGTAGAGGAAGCTGGAAATCTAATAGGTGGTTGTGGGACAAGTCGTACAAGAAAAGTGTTACGGTAGAATATGGACTTCGTACTAGGAATGACAGAAGAGAAAGAGCTATGGAGATCAGCAATAAATGTCAGCTAGTAACAGCAAATAATTTGTTCAATATTCACAAGAGGAGAAGGTTTACTAGGAAAAAGCCGGGATGCGGAAGTTTTCAGTTAGATTACATCATGGTCAGGCAGAGTTCCCGAAATCAGATGCTGGATTACAAGACATACCCACGAGTAGATAAAAACTTAGTTTACACTGTAGTAGTGGTGAAGATTAGGCTGAAGTTTAAGAAATTAGTCACGAAGAATCAATACGTGAAAAAGTGGGACACACAAGTACTAAGAAGTGAAGAGGTGCGCTTGAAGTTCTCTAAGACAATAAATGCAGCAAAAAGGAATAACTCAGTAAGCAGTACGGGACAGTCGCGGAAGTTCGAAAGAAAAATGGAAGTACAAAGAATTCACGGGGAACGGAAGATGTACTTCAGTTGATCGATATAAGAAGGAATTACAGAAACGTTCAGGGAGATTTCAAAATACAAGTCACTGCGGGATGAAATACACAGGAAGTCAAAGGAAGCATGAAAAATGTGAAGCAATTGAAAGAGAAATTATTGTCGGAAGACTGACTCAGCACGTAGGAGAGTCAAAACAGCTTTCGGTGAAACTAAAAGCATCGGCTACAACATTAAAAGTGCAATGGAAAAACATTTGTTAAACGCCGAGGAAAGAGCTAGTAGGTGGAAAGAGTACATTGAAGGCCTATGAGGGGAAAGATTTGTCTGATTTGATTGAAGAAGGAACAGGAACGATTTAAAAGAGATACGGCGTCCTGTATTAGAACAAGAATTTAAAAGAACTTTGGAGGACTTTCGATTAAATATGTCAGAAGGGTTTCATAACATTAAATCACAATATCTAAAATCTATTCATGTTTATGTGTAGAATGTGTGAGAATGACGATATGCAATATGGGTTTGGAAAAAAGGTCATCCACACAATTCCGAAGACTGCAAGAGCTGTGAAGTGCGAGAATCATCGCACAATCAGCTTAACACCCCACGCATCAAAGTTGATGACAACAATAATACACGGAAGAATAGAAAAAAAATAGACAATATTTCTGGCAACGATGAGATTGGCTTTAGGAAAGGTCAAGGCACCAGAGAGGCAATTATACTTTTGTGGTTGATAACGAAACTGACACTAAAGAAAAATCAAGACATGTTCATAGGATTTGTCAGCCTGGATATAGCTTTCGACAATGTCAAATGGGGCAAAATGTCCGAAATTCTTAAATGGGTAAGGTAAGGGGTAATCTTTAGGGAAAGACAGATAATGTACAACAGGTATAAGAGCATAGAGGGAATAATAAGAGCGGGAGACCAACGATGAAGATCTCGGATTAAAAAGGGTGAAAGGCAGGGATGTAGTCTGTCGCCCCTTCTCTTCAATCTATAAATCAAAGAAGCAATGATGGAAATAAAAGAGTGGTTCAAGAGTGGAAAGAGTATCAATAAAACGACTCGCTGATGACATTACGATCATCAATGAATCTGAAAAGCAATTACATGATCTGCTGAATGGGATGAACAGTCAGAAGATTACAGGGTATAGAATGATAATAAATCGAAGAAAGTCGAAATTAATGCAAAGTAGCAGAAATGAGAACAGCAAGAAACTTGATGTCAGTACTGATGGTCAGGAAGAAGTGAAGTTAACGAATTCTATTACCTAGGCAGCAAAATAACCAATTACAGCTGGAGCAAGGAAGATAAGAAAAGCTGGCCAGCTCTGTCAAAAAGGACATTCTTGAAGAAAAGCTGACCAGTTCTGTCAAAAAGGACATTCCTCTCCAGGAGAAGAATACCAGTGTCAAATATAGCCCTTAATTCTGATAATATACGTTTGGAGCACAGCGCTGTATGATAGTGAAACATGGATTGTGAGAAAACTGGAGCAGAAAAAAGTCGATGCATTTCAGATGTTGTGCAACAGACAAATGTTTAAAATTTGGTGGATTGAGAAGATAAGAAATCAGGAGGTTCTGTGCAGAATGGGGGAGGAAAAGGAATATCTATGAAACACTGACAAGAAGGAGCAGGATTATAGGTCATCTGTTAAGACATCAGGGAGAAACTTCCATGGTGCTAGATGGAGCTCTAGAGTGTAGAACTGTAGACCTAGACAGAGATTGAAATACATTCAGCAGATAATGGAGGATGTAGGGTGCAAGTGCTACTGTGAGATGAAGATGCTGGCAAAAGCTAAGAATTCTTGGCGAGGCGCATCAAACCAGTCAGAAGACTGTTGTCTTCAGTCTGAAGACTGATTTGATGCAGCCCCCCCCCCCCCATGTTGCTGTATCCTGTGTGATCCACTTCATCCCGGAATAACTACTGCAACCCACATCCTTTTGAATCTGCTTACTGTGCTCATCTCTTGGAATTCTTAATGATTTTTAGCCCCAACACGTCCCTTCAATAGTAATCATGTGTAACCTTGACGTCTTAGAAAGCGTCCTATTAACTGATCCCTCTTTTTGGCTAAGCTGTGCCGAGAAATTTCTTGCCTCCCCATTTCTCTTCAAAACCATCTCATTACCTACGTGGTCGTCGCATCTCATCTTCAAGATTTTAATGTACCACGACATTTCAAAAGCTCCTAATCTCTTTCCCTCTAAACTCCTTATTGTTGATGTCTCACTTCCATACATGGCAGCACTGCAGACAAATACTTTCAGTAAAGACTTCCTGACACGTAAATCTGTATTTGGTGCTAACAAATTTCTCCTCTTTAGAAAGGCTTTTCTTAAATTTGTCAGTTTACATTTTATATCCTCTCCACTTCGGTCATCATCAATTACTTATCTGCGCAAATAGCAAATCTCATCTACTACTTTAAGTATCTCATTTGCTAGTCTAATTCCCAAAGCATCATCTTCATTAATTCGATTACCATTCATTACCCTTGTTTTACTTTTGTTGATATTCAGCTAATATCCTCCTTTCTAGACACTGTCAATTTTCTCAACTGCTCTTCCAAGTCGTTTGCTGTCCATGACAGAATTACAGTGTCATTGGAAAACCTCAAAGTTTTTATACCTTCTCCCTTAACTTTAATTCCAAATCCCAATTTTTCTTTGGTTTCCTTTTATTGCTTGCCCAAGTACAGATTGAATAACTTTTGACATAGGCTCCAACGCTGTCTAAATCCTGTGTAAACCACTGCGTCCCTTTCGTACCCCTTGATTCTTACAACTACTGTCTGGTTTCCGAACAAGTTGTAAATAGCCTTTAGCTCCCTTTGTTCTACCCTGGTAACTTCCGAATTTGAAATAGAGTATTTCAGTCAACATTGTCAAAGACTCTATGTCTACAAATACTGTTAACTTAGGTTTGTCTTTCTTTAACCTTCCTTTTCAGGTAAGTTGTAGGGTCAGTATTGCCTCGAATGTTACTATTTCTCCGGAATACAAACTGATCTTGCCCGAGGTTCGCTTCTACTAGTTTTTTCCATTCTTCTGAAGAAAATTCTTGTTACTATTTCGCAAGAGTGACTTATTGAACATATAGTTCGTTAATTTTCACAGCTGCCAGCAACTGCTTTCTTTGGAATTGGAATTACTTCATTCTTCTTGAAGTCTGGGGCTATTTCGCCTGTCTCATACGTATTGCAGACCAGATGGAAGAGTTCTGTCAAGGCTGGCTTCCCAAGGCTATCAGTAGTTGAAAGGAATATCGTATACCACCGCGGCCTTGTTTGGACTTATATCTTTCAGAGCCCTGTCGAATTCTTTTCATAGTATCATATCCCATCACTCATCTTCATCTACGTCCAATTCCATTTTTATAATATTGCTTTCAAGATCATCTCCATAATACAGAACTTCTGTATACTCCTTCCACCTTTTAGCTTGGCCTTCTTTGTCTAATATTGGTTCTCCATCTCCGCGCGACTGCTACGGTCGCAGGTTCGAATCCTGCCTCGGGCATGGATGTGTGTGATGTCCATAGGTTAGTTACGTTTAAGTAGTTCTAAATTCTAGGGGACTGATGACCCCCGATGTCAAGTCCCATAGCGCTTAGAACCATTTTTTTTCTCCATCTGACCTCTTGATATTTATACAGCAGCTTCTCTTTTCCCAAAAGACTTCTTAAATTTTCCTGTATACGACAACTATCTTTCCCATAGAGAACTATTCTTCTGAGTTCTTACATTTGTCCTCAAGCCATTCGTGCTTATCCATTTTGCTCTTCCGGTCAATCTCGTTTATTGATGTTTTTATTCCCTTTCGCCTGCTTTATTTGCTACATTTTTAAATTTTCTTCTTTTATCAATTAAATTCTAAGCCTCTTTTGTTTCCCAAGGACTTCTAATAGGCCTGGTCTTTTCCCTATTTCTTCCCCTGCGGCCGTTACAATTCCATCGTTCGAAGCTACCCTTTCGTTTTCGACTGTATTTCTTTCCCCTGTTGTGCTCAACTCGTGCCTAATGTTTCCTGTCAGACTCTCAACAACCTCTCGTTCTTTCAACTCATCCATATCCCGTCTCCTTAATTTCGTATCTTTTCGCAATTTCTTCACTTTCAATCTACAGTTCATAATCAATAAATTTGGCCAGAGTCCACATCTGCACCTGGAATTGTCTTACAGTTAAAATCTGGTTCCTCAATCTCTGTCTAACCATTATAGCAGGCGGCTTCCACTTTCATTGCCCCCGCCCCCCCGTCCACACACACCCTCTACAGTCCATATCCAACTAGTCCTTTTCCTTCTCTTGCTTTTCCTACTGTCGAACTCCAGCCCCCATCACATAATCCTTTAACTGCCTGAAGAACTTCTTTCACCGCCTTATACATTTCATCAGTCTCTTGATCATCTGCTGGGTTAGTTCACACGTAAACTTCTACTACAGTGGTAGGCATGGGCGTCGTGTCTATCTTGGCTACGATAATACCTTCACAATGCAGTTCATAGTAGCTTACCCGTAATCCTCTTTCCTTATTCATTATTAAACGCAATCACGTAATACCCCTATTTGAATCTGTATCTATAGCCTTGCTCCTCTTTTCACCGAACTTCCCTAATTTCAATTGTATGTAACGTCAACCTATCCATTTGCTCATTTAAATTTTCTACATTTTCTTTTTTTTGTCATCAGTTTTCTGAATGGTTTTATGCGACGCGGCACGAGTTCAATTCCCGTGCCAACCGCTTCATCTCAGAGTGGCACTTGCAAACTTGAAACCGAGGTCCTCGATTATTCGCTGCATGTTTTCCAATCTCTGTCTTCTTCTACAGTTTTTGTCCTCTACAGCTCCCTGTAGTACCATGGAAGTGATTCCCTAATGTCTTCATAGATGTCCTATCATCCGCTCCCTTCTCCTTGGCAGTGTTTTCCACATATTCCTTTCATCTCCGATTCTGCATAGAACTCCCTCATCCCTTACCTAATTTTCGTCATTCCTCTGCAGCATGTCGTCACAAATTCTCCCAGTCTATTTTGCTCCGGGTTTCCCGCAGTCGACTTTTCACAAACATATAATGCTGTACTCCAAACGTATGTTTTCAGACATTTATTCCTGAAATTGTTTGCTGTTCTCATTTCTGCTGCTTCTCATTACATTCGTCTTTATTCGATTTACTCTCAATCCGTATGCACTACTCATCAGACTATTCATTCCATACAGCAGATCATGTAACTATTCTTCAACTTTAGTCAGGTAACAATGCCATCAGCGAATCGTATCATTGATTTTCTTTCGCTTTGAAATTCAGTTCTACTCGTAAACCTTTATTTTACTTTCAACATTGCTTCTTGGATGTACAGACTGAACTGTAGGGATGAAAGACTACATCCCTGCGCTACATCCTTTTTAATCGGAGAACTTCGTTCTTCGTCGTCCACACTTTATACTCCGTCTTGGCTGTTATACATATGGTATAAGAATATTACCCGTCTCTCCCCATAGCTTACCCCTATTTTCTCAGAATTTCGTAAATATAGCACCATTTTGCTCTGTCGAACGCTTTTTCCAGGTCAACAAATCCTATGCATGTGTCTTGATTTTTCTCAAGGCTTGTATCCGGTATCAACCGCAGCTTCAGAATTGCCTCTCTCGTGCTTTTACTATTTCTAAACTCATACTGATCGTCATCTAATGCATCCTCAACTTTTTCCATTCTTCTGACTATTGTTTTTTCAGTAACATGAGCTGGTAAACTGATTTTTGCTATAATTCTCGCACTTGTCAGCTCTTGCAGTCTTCGGAATTGTATGGATGTTGTTCTTCCGTTGCCACTTCCCCCAAATATTTTAGACATTCTGATGGAATGTTACGTATGCCTTGTTCCATATTTGATGTTAATCTCTCAAAATCTCTCTTAAATTCTGTTTCTAACGCTGGAGCCCCTATCTGTTACCTGTCAACTCCTGTTTCTTCTTTATCACATCAGACAAATCTTCCCCCTTGTAGTGGCCTTGAATGTACTTCTTTCACCTCTCCGTTCTCTCCTCACCACTTAACAATCGAATTCCCTTCGCTCTGTTAGTACTATTACCCTTGTTTTTAATTTCACCGAAGTTGTTTTGACTTTCCTGTAAGCTGAGTCCATCCTTTCGACAGTCATTTCTTTTCCGATATCTTCACATTTTTCATCCAGCCATTTCGTCATAGCTTCACAGCAATTCCTATTTGGTTCGTTCCCCAGCGACTTGTATTTCAGTATTCCTGAATTTCCCTCACCCTTTTTGTGCTTCCTTCTTTCATCGAACAAATTTAGTTTTTCTTCTGTTACCCAGGATTTATTCGCAGTTACCTTCTTTCTACCTATGTTTTATTTCCAACTTCTGTGATTGCCCTTTTTAGAGATGCCTATTCCTTTTTCAAATATACTGCCCACTGAACTATTCAATATTGCTGTATCTGTGGCCTTAGAGACCTTCAAGCTTATCTCGTAACTCTTTAGTACTTCCGTGTCGCAATTTTTTGTTTATTGATTCTTCCTTACTAAACTCTTAAACTTCAGCTCACTCTTCATCGCTGATACATTGTGATCTGAGTCTATATTTTCCACTATCACCTGGCGTTTTCCAAGTATACCTACTCCACTTGTGATCTTTCTTCAGAGTGTTCGCTATCATGAGGTAAATTTATGACAGCACTCAATTAGACTTTCTCCTTTCTCATTCCTTGCCCCAAGGCCATATTCTCCTGTAAACGTTTCTCCTACTCCTTACCCTAGAACTCCATTCCAGTCCGCCATTAATATTAGATTTTCGTCTTCCTTTACGAACTGTAATACCCTTTCAGCATCCTGATACACTTTCTCTCTCTCTTCATCTTCAGCCTGTGACTATGGGATGCACACCTGAACTATCGTTGTCGTTGTTGATTTGCTGTCGACTCCGACAAGAGCAATCCTATCACTGAACTGTCGACAGTAACACACTCTCTGCCCTCTCTTCCTGGTTATAGCGAATCCTACTCACGTTGTACAATTTTCTGCTGCTGTTGATATTGCCCTATACTCCTCTTGACAAGAGTCCGCATCCGTGGCGCAGCGGTAGCGTTGCCGCCTACCACGCAAGGGAATCTGGATTCCATTCCCGGCAGGGAACTGGGTGTTGTAAGTCCTTAATCATCATTGACACGCAAGCCACCGAAATAGCTTCAACTAAGAATACTTGTAGAAATAACTCAAAAGCCAAGATCGCTTAAATTCCGTTTACTGGATGACCGGTTACTTCACGCTAAACGTGCCATCATAGGATCTGAATGTAGCTTAACATTTATAAACCATTTGGATATAACGATACAAGAGGCAGACCAGCTGATATAAAATCATTGTCACTGAAATAAAAAATAAAAACTACTGCTCTCATTGTCATTCTATTCCATCAGATACATAAAACCGAACTCAGAAGAAAAGACTATTTGGTACATGACTACTGTTCGACTAACAACGGTCGGCATCATGTGACGATGACGACTGATACTCTCGTCATCTTCAAAGTGTGTTCCCCGTACAGAATCTTCAAGTTCCAACAATTCACATTAAATGGCCTTCCTTTGAAACTTGTGGGCCGCTGTGAGCGTCATGGAACGCATCGTGAGCACCTCTTTGAATATCCAAGAGTCTCGATCATTGCAGACGCATTTCCTAGGATGACCGACAACTGTAGAGCCAACTGTCGACTTGCGATGCACCGGTTGGCACGGATAATGGCATCTGCACGATTCAGCATGTCTGGAGCAGTGGCTGTTCATGGAGCTCTGTATCTGCATTTCCTGGGGCTGTAACTTTCTTTACCCAACGGCCAACTGTACTCCAATCAACTGCAGCATCGCTATACACTGCACATAAAAGTTTATGAATTTTCACCGTGGTTCTCTTTTTCTACACACAAGACTTCAATAACAGCACACTGCCCATAACGTGAGTCGTATGTAGACGCAATTTTGACGCTGTACTGTGGGTCTGTCATTGCCGGATCGATTCGAAACTTAACCGTCGAGCAGATCAAACATCAAATGTGAAGCATCAAGAACATTTTCTTAAAAAATGTGGGGCATTGTTTGTTGAACGACCCTCGTCATCAAGGACGCTACCCCTAGACCTGCCCAGTAGGGGTACCTAGCATTCCATGCTCCGATTCTTAGAATGCCAGTTTTGTGTCTCCTGATGCCGACGTCCTTCTGAGTAGCCCCCGAAAGGAGATCCTAGTGCGGGACTATTTTACCTCCGGGATATTGTACCTAACAAGACGCCATTATCTTTTCACCATACAGTATAGCCGCAAGCGATCGGTAAAAATTATGTCTGTGGGCTCCCCTGGATTTCAGCCGTTTGCAGTACCAGCTCAGGAAGGCTGTTTTAATTGATGTTAGAAGGCCAGATCAGTCATCCCGACTGTTTCCCCAGGAATAAATGAAAAGACTGCTGCCCCTCTTTAGAAACCACACGTTCGGCTGGAGTCTCGACAGATATCCCTCAACTGGGGTTCCACCTATGGTATATCTGTATCGCTGAGGCACACAAGCCACCCCACTGACGGAAAGGTCCTTGCCTCTATGATTTTTTTTTCTGCCGTCAGAATACTGAAGACTTAAAAAATACCCTTTGTGCAGCGAGATAACGCAAGACCGCTTAGCCCATGATGTCCTGACTTACCTCGTTAAAAAGGGTAAACGATGGCTGTCATCTCCCTCACGTTCTCCAGTACTTTCAATCATTTAAAACGTTTGTCAACGAGACACAGGCATGAAACCACTAGGCCACTATGGTTGATGAACTCTGACAGCCTCTTGAAGAAGCACAGAACAACTCATCCGTATCGATCTTAGTTTATCCTTAAATCACCTACAATTTCAACAATATACTTTGGGCTTGTAACACTTTTTTTTTGAAAGTATGTACGTTTTATTCGGTATCCCAATAAATTATATTATCCCCGACTCTTTCGGCTACAAAACCATATTCCTTTTCTTCAATTTAATCTCCGTTCACAGCGATCGTATTACGCCACCTTGCTGGCAGAACCTATATGCCCGCAGTCGGCTGGTTGACGTTGGATCCATGGTCATGCTGAATGAATTCCTTCCCCATTATCGACATACTGTTTCCCGTTGATAACACCCTTCAGCGGCCAAACAGATGGAATCAGCGAGTCTGGGCTTCAAGGTGTATGAGGAACAACAGCCCAAAGCAATTTTGTAAACTCCTCTCGGATGCGCAAACTTGTCGTGGAGAAGGATAAATTCATTTGCATTTCGTGGCAACGCACACTCTGAAGTCGTTTCTTCAGTTCCCTAAGGTTAGCGCAAAACACTTCAGAATTGGTCGTTGCGCCATGTCGGAAGACGTCAAACAAAATATTCCCTTCAAAGAAGACTATCACCTCGACATTACCGGCTGAGGGCGCGTTTTTGAACAGAACGCAGCATGTCATTCTCAATGGAGACAAGTCTTCCGAGGTGAGAGTGATTTCAGGTGTGCGCAGGGGAGTTGCTACTCACAATATGCATAAATGACCTTGTGCATAACGTCGGAAGTTCACTGAGGCTTTTTGCGGATGATGCTGTAGTATATCGAGAGGTTGTAACAATGGAAAATTGTACTGAAATGCAGGAGGATCTGCAGCGAATTGACGCATGGTGCAGGTAATGGCAATTGAATTTCAATGTAGACAAGTGTAATGTGCTGCAAATACATAGAAAGAAAGATCCTTATCATTTAGCTACAATATAGCAGGTTAGCAACTGGAAGCACTTAATTCCATAAATTATCTAGGAGTAGGCATTAGGAGTGATTTAAAATGGAATGGCGATATAAAATTAATTGTCGGTAAAGCAGATGCCAAACTGAGATTGATTGGAAGAATCCTATGGAAATGCAATCCGAAAACAAAGGAAGTAGGTTGCAGTACACTTGTTCACCCACTGCTTTAATTCTGCTCGCCAGTGTGGGATCCGTAACACATAGGGTTGATGGAAGAGATAGAGAAGGTCCAATGGAAAGCAGTGCGCTTCGTTACAGGATCATTTAGTAATCGCGAAAGCGTAACGGAGATGATAGATAAACTCCAGTGGAAGACTCTGCAAGAGAGACGCTCAGTAGCTCGGTACGGGCTTTTGTTGAAGTTTCGAGAACATACCTTCACCGAGTCAAGCAGTATATTGCTCCCTCCTACGTGTATCTCGCGAAGAGACCATGAGGATAAAATCAGAGAGATTAGAGCCCACACAGAGGAATACCGACAGTCTTTCTTTCCACGAACAATATGAGACTGGAATAGAAGGGAGAACCGATAGAGATACTCAATGTACCCTCTGCCACACACGGTCAGGTGGCTTATGGAGTATGGATGTAGATGTAGACGTAGAGTAGAAGGAGCAACGTGGGCATAGACCTTTGAGTACTCCAACTGATGAACTAGTTTGTCAACATTACCATCAGAGACGTCCAGTTCAGGAGCAACGTTTGATTGTGACCTGCGTTCACATCGAATGTGTATGTTTGCACGATGCAAGACTGCAGAAGTCACAGCCGTGTACGGTCATCTGGCTCGCGGGAGATCAGACAGGTTTGTGGGACTTTATTGCAATTATGACATATGCCTAGCTCAACGACTGACCATGCTTTTGTTCACTGCCACATCTCTGTAGATATAATTCAAGAGCTTATGAATACATGCCATGCTCTGATTTTCTGCCAAAAGAAATTCCATGAGACCTCTCTGCTTGGAAACCATTTACGTTACAGACACCATTTTTGAAGGCTGCGTAGAGCGACGTCACCAATCGGAACTTCATGAAACTATAGGGGCTAAAGTGGAAATATTCCACGATGTCCCAGAACAAATTCCGCGTTATTCAACCGATACAGGCAGAGGAAGAGATTTGTTTCATTACTGGGATGACAGCATGACAAAAAATATATTACATTACTGGCCATTAAAATTTCTACACCAAGAAGAAATGCAAATGATAAACGGTTATTCAGTGGACAAATATATTATACTAGAACTGAGATGTGATTACATTTTCACACAATTTAGGTGAATAGATCCTGAGAAATCAGTACCCAGAACAATTACCTCTGGCTGTAATGACGGCCGTGATACGCCTGCGCATTGAGGCAAACAGAGCTTGGATGGCGTGTACAGGTACAGCTGCCCATGCAGCTTCAACACCATACCACAGTTCATCAAGAGTAGTCACGGGCATTTTGTGACGAGCCACCATTGACCAGACGTTTTCAATTGGTGAGATACCTGGAGAATGTGCTAGCCAGGGCACAAGTCGAACATTTCCTGTATCCAGAATGGCCCGCAGAGGACCTGCAACATGCGGTCGTGCATTATCCTGCTGAAATGTAGTGTTTCCCAGAGATCGAATGAAGGGTAGAGCCACGGGTCGTAACCCATCTGAAATGTAACCCACTGTTCAAAGTGCCGTCAATGCGAACAAGAGGTGACCGAGACGTGTAACCAATGGCACACCATACCATCACGCCAGGTGACAGGGCAGTATGGCGATGACGAATACACGTCTCCAATGTGCGTTGACCGCGATGTCGACCATCTAATGGTTCAAATGGTTCAAATGGCTCTGAGCTTTATGGGACTTAACAGCTATGGTCATCAGTCCCCTAGAACTTAGAACTACTTAAACCTAACTAACCTAAGTACAACACACAACACCCAGTCATCACGGGGCAGAGAAAATGTCGACCACCTAGATGCTGTAAACAGAACCTGGATTCATCCGAAAAAAATTACATTTGCCATTCTTGCACGCAGGTTCCTCGTTGGGTACACCATCGCAGGCGCTCCTGTCTGTAATGCAGCGTCAAGGGTAATCGCAGCCACGGTCTCCGAGCTGATAGTCCATGCTGCCGCAAACGTCGTTGAACTGTTCGTGCAGATGGTTGTTCTCTTACAAACGACCCCATTTGTTGACTCAGGGATCGAGACGCGGCTGCACGATCCGTTACAGAGATGCGGATAAGATGTCTGTCATCTCGATTGCTAGTGATAGGAGGTCGTTGGGATAAAGCACGGCGTTCCATATTACCCTCCTGAACCCATAGATTTCATATTCTGTAATCATTGGATCTCGACCAACGTGAGCAGCAATGTCGCGATACGATATACCGCAATCGCGATAGGCTACAATCCGACCTTTATCGAAGTTGGAAACGTGATGGTACGCATTGCCGCTCCTTACACGAGGCATCACAACAACGTTTCACCAGGCAACGCCGGTCAACTGCTGTTTGTGTATGAGAAATCGGTTGAGAGCATTCCTGATGTCAGCACGTTGTAGGCGTCGCAACTGCGCCAACCTTGTGTGAATGCTCTGAAAAGCTAATCATGTGCATATCACAGCACCTTCTTCCCGTCGGTTAAATTTCGCGTCTGTAGTAAATGACCGGTAGTGTAAGAGATATAAATTTACTTCTTCCTGAAGTTTTTCCGGCTGACGTACCTACCGTTTCTAGTGCCAACGCTTTCTAGTAACAACGCTTTCGAGAATAATACTAGATTGCTGAATTAATCATTTCCTAAAGAATTGGGTCTAACTACATTTCCGTAACAATAACACCGGTTCTAGTCAGATCACCGTAGTTAAGCACTGTCGGGCTTGGCTAGCGCTTGGATGCGTAATCGTCCACGTCTGCCAAATGCTTTTGGCATGCGGAGTGCACTGGGCCCTTGTGAGGCCAACTGTGGAGCTGCTTGGTTCAGAAATGGTACCTCCAGTCAAGAAAACTGGCAACAGCCTGTGGCTTCTTTCGGCTTAGGATGACACGGCGGTCGATCGGTATCATTGCGCGTACCGAGGCCCGTTTGGGCAGAGTATGGAAGCAGGAACTGCACAGGGTGAGAGCAGTTAGCCCCAGTACTCGGCAGATGGCGTCGCCGAGGTGGTCCGCCTCGCTAATGGCCGCCGCGGCCCGGGGCTGCCTGCTGAGAGGCGGCGCGCCTTGCGCCCTCTTTGTGCGGGCGGCCCGCCCCTGCGGCGCTGCGATGCAGACGAGGCGCGTCCCCATTGTCACGCTCGCCACTGTAGGCGGTCGCCGCGCGCGCAGCGGCCGCCCGCCGCTCTCCCAGCTGCCGCCCGGGCCATCGCCCCTCGAGAAGCCTCCGAGATCCGCGGAGGAGGCGCCCGCCGCACGCTCCGCATTACGCCTTTTTCCATCTCGGGCCTCCCCGAAATTACTTTCGTCCTCGATTTCGCAGCGCGCCCGCCGACTCCATAAAGATAAATGTCGCTCTAAGACGTTTTACGCACTGTGATCTTTAGGCTGCTGCTGAAGTTGATCACAAAAGTGCCCTAGCTAAAACTGCGATCACCTTGCAGCGAAAATGTCCATTAGCGATTGAGGACTGTTTCACACATGGTCCTGTGCACCGCAAACCAGACTCCCGCGCCTTGTGGTATATGCGGGAACCGGCTAGAAGTAAAAGTGACCAGAAGCAGGAGCTCCAGATAGACAAGCATTAGAAAGAATAGCTTCCTCGGAGCTGGTCGAACGAGGCTTGAGCCGTTTTGATCAGCGTAGTTTCCAGGCGGTGACTAGCACTGGGGAAAGAGTAGAAAGCAATAGACCGAGGATTGTGCGATGAGTCCCGTGGGAGAAATCTTTTTTATATTCAATGTCTCCGTTACTTATGATGCTAACAGACTGAAGTAATGCCCACTTTTTGTATTTATTAATATGTCCATAAAAGGAACAAAAAGTAAAAGCAAAGGATAATTTCCTAACTAATTTTCAGCTGATTTACTTGACTTTATATATATATATATATATATATATATATATATATATATATATATATATATATATATATATTACTCCTGGAAATGGAAAAAAGAACACATTGACACCGGTGTGTCAGACCCACCATACTTGCTCCGGACACTGCGAGAGGGTTGTACAAGCAATGATCACACGCACGGCACAGCGGACACACCAGGAACCGCGGTGTTGGCCGTCGAATGGTGCTAGCTGCGCAGCATTTGTGCACCGCCGCCGTCAGTGTCAGCCAGGTTGCCGTGGCATACGGAGCTCCATCGTAGTCTTTAACACTGGTAGCATGCCGCGACAGCGTGGACGTGTACCGTATGTGCAGTTGACGGACTTTGAGCGAGGGCGTATAGTGGGCATGCGGGAGGCCGGGTGGACGTACCGCCGAATTGCTCAACACGTGGGGCGTGAGGTCTCCACAGTACATCGATGTTGTCGCCAGTGGTCGGCGGAAGGTGCACGTGCCCGTCGACCTGGGACCGGACCGCAGCGACGCACGGATGCACGCCAAGACCGTAGGATCCTACGCAGTGCCGTAGGGGACCGCACCGCCACTTCCCAGCAAATTAGGGACACTGTTGCTCCTGGGGTATCGGCGAGGACCATTCGCAACCGTCTCCATGAAGCTGGGCTACGGTCAGGCACACCGTTAGGCCGTCTTCCGCTCACGCCCCAACATCGTGCAGCCCGCCTCCAGTGGTGTCGCGACAGGCGTGAATGGAGGGACGAATGGAGACGTGTCGTCTTCAGCGATGAGAGTCGCTTCTGCCTTGGTGCCAATGATGGTCGTATGCGTGTTTGGCGCCGTGCAGGTGAGCGCCACAATCAGGACTGCATACGACCAAGGCACACAGGGCCAACACCCGGCATCATGGTGTGGGGAGCGATCTCCTACACTGGCCGTACACCACTGGTGATCGTCGAGGGGACACTGAATAGTGCACGGTACATCCAAACCGTCATCGAACCCATCGTTCTACCATTCCTAGACCGGCTAGGGAACTTGCTGTTCCAACAGGACAATGCGCGTCCGCATGTATCCCGTGCCACCCAACGTGCTCTAGAAGGTGTAAGTCAACTACCCTGGCCAGCAAGATCTCCGGATCTGTCCCCCATTGAGCATGTTTGGGACTGGATGAAGCGTCGTCTTACGCGGTCTGCACGTCCAGCACGAACGCTGGTCCAACTGAGGCGAGAGGTGGAAATGGCATGGCAAGCCGTTCCACAGGACTACATCCAACATCTCTACGATCGTCTCCATGGGAGAATAGCAGCCTGCATTGCTGCGAAAGGTGGATATACACTGTACTAGTGCCGACATTGTGCATGCTCTGTTGCCTGTGTCTATGTGCCTGTTGTTCTGTCAGTGTGATCATGTGATGTATGTGACCCCAGGAATGTGTCAATAAAGTTTCCCCTTCCTGGGACAATGAATTCACGGTGTGCTTATTTCAATTTCCAGGAGTATATATATATATATATATATATATATATATATATATATATATATATATATATATATATATATACGTCCGATCGAGCTGACACTCCTATGGGAATCAATAATCCACGATTAGGAGTTAATGGACGAAGGATGCTGCGCTGCAGCGTGCGGTAAGCTGGAAATTTGAGTCCCTCGACGACTGTGACCGGATGGCCAAAGCGAATAAGGCAACAGCTCTTGAGAAACAGCGAAACAGGTTTGGAGTTGCGGTCCGGCACTTTCGCTACTGCGTTACCGCAATGCACATTTCGACTGGAAGTCACGAATTCCCACCCAACCCTTCCCCTTCTTTCCCCATTCTCTGTTTCATATCAAAGGTACGGTATTATCGTAAAAGTATTCTCGGCTTCTTGTACACGCTGTAATAATCTAATATTTACTATTCCATGGTGATAAAGTTGCACAGAAGAAGAAACTTGGTTTACATTCATAAAATATTCCGTTACAGTTCGACACTGAACCACACGTAATGCATCATTTTGACAAGTGTTGGTAGCAATTGATGACGATGGACAGATGAACGTATTTTGATGCAGTCTGCTAGGGATGCGATTTTCTTTCTTTCTCGGTGATATAAGAGTTGTTTTGAGGCTTTTTCATCACTTTCTTTGCCTAACAATAACAGTTAAATACGATACACTGAGCATTATTTCCGTTAATTTTCAGTGTAACGTAGAAATTGAAAATGAAAAAAGTAATTTTCCGCTTAGGAACACGAGCCCACGACTATTGGAGCAGCGTTCTGCACTCTGTCCGCTCCACCACTCTCGAGTACTTGTTTTCCCAGTCTGGTACACAGATTTGGACGAAATGATTGACAACGAGAATAGGCGGTTCCATTGTGCCTTCATTTCCGGAGATATCGTTCAATAATATACGCTGGTAAATTCATCAAGCGTATCACATTTACTTCGTCTTTCGAAACTTTGTGCGGATTGTGGACAGCTGTGGTATACATCTTCACCCTAAAGGCTCTGAGAGCAGTAAGGTGCTTCCTTCATCCTGCCAAAGAGAAAGGAGTGCTAGTGACTCCCTAAAACTTTTTTCAAAACAAAAACATGCTCTTTTTAAGATGTTAATTTAATTTCATGAACGACATCTAATTTTACTCCCATAAGTTTATAATTGGTTCTCAAATACGGAAACGAAAGAGATGTTTTATACAGTATTTTTCGGTAATACAGAATAATACGCAAAGAAAAACTACACTATATACGATTTTGTCAAATGATGATATGGTCGGAGACCGTGGCTGTTATTTGAAAACAAAATTTGATGGTGTTAAGACAGCAACCAGCCACAAATTTATTTTAAGTTCCTTTATTCAAAAGGTACCGGTACCGGCTTCGGATCGTTACGATTCATCGTCATACGGCTTTCATCCTTTAATTACAACATGTGCTGCGTTTTTTACTGATTAGTTATCCTAAAATATAAATAATACCTATTTATAAGCACGTAACAAAGATGGTTGAGTTACGGATTAGCATTGGGATGTGACTCACGTGAAATGTCGGCTTGGAGCACTTGTTTTCGTAGTTTTCGTCCAGCAGACAACGTTTGTAGTTTTCGCCGCATTCACATCATTGCACACATAAACTTGCATACTTAACCCCTTCCGATTGGTCACTGAATGCATTTTCACCACATTGCTATCGTTGCGCACGTAAATTGGTATCAGTGAGCACTTCATCTCAGTCACATAACAGACTTCTAACATGCACCGTATGTTTTGATAGATACGTAGTGTTTACAAACATACGAGTGTCAAAGATGCTATGATATATCGTAATATTACAAAGATGCTACATGGTTTAAAAAAGTTCGTATATTCACTTATGCAGCTGAAACGCCTTTTGCACCACTACTGAGAGATACTGATTTTGTGAATATTCGAGCGAATACTGCTACACTTTGTGTGTGCGTGTGTGTGTGAGCACGGTTTGGGTACCTAGGGTTACTCCTATATATATATATATATATATATATATATATATATATATATATATATATATATATATATAATTATTGGTGTTTTGCCCTTAAAGAGCGCATTTGGACTAAACTACATGGACATGGCCAGTTCCTTTTGCTGCCTTCCTTGCTGCCCAAACTTCCCTCATTCGCTCGCTGTGTTTCTGTTTCCGGTCCTCTGTCCATACCTTTTGTCGGCTTTGTGTCTTCGGCTTCATCTTGATTGCCTTTTTGGTTGCCCATTTTTCTTTCATCTTCTGGCTGTGATCTTGCTTGCGTTCTTCAGTCCATTTTATGCCTGTTCGTTTGTCACATTGTATCTCATGTAGTTTACTTTTCTTAATGATGTTTCTGAATTTTATTGTGTCATTTATTGTGTCTGCTGTTATGTTGAGTTGGTTCAGGTCGTTTTCTACCTCTACCACCCATTTGTTGTTTCTAGTGGTTACCCAGTCAAAGATCTGTTTGGTCAGCCTGTGTAATGGCATTCTGTATAGGTGTCCATAGAATTGTAGTCTGCGTTTTCTAATCTTTTGTGTGATTGTCTCCGTATGTTTGTACAGTTCCTCTGTAGGTTTCTTGATCCATATTCCATTGTTGTTAGTTGCGCCAAATATTTTCCTAAGTATTATCCGTTCTACTTTTTCTAATATTCTGATACGTGTATGCCCTAGGATTAGTGTGGTCTCTGCTGCATATAGTGCCTCGGGGAGCACCACCGTGTCGTAATGGCGTAATTTGGCTTTTCGTGAGATAGACTTCTTATTGTAATGGTTCCACACTACTTTGTATGCCTTGTCCAGTTTAGTCTTTCTTTCTTCGTTTGAGTCTCTGTTCTGTCCACTCATTTGTAGTGTTTCACCGAGGTATTTGAAATTTGCCGTTTTGTAAATCGTGCCATACTTTGTGTTCAGAGATGAGAGTTACTTTGTGCTCGTAAACTGTGTCTTTTCGTAAGAGATCTGTAGTCAAGTTTTGGAAGCGATTTCGTGCAGCTTTTCAATAGCGTCTTTTGTTTCCTTTATACCTTTCGTGACAATCGCCAAATCGTCTGCAAAAGCCAGGCGTTTAATCTGTATGTTTCCTAAGGTTATCCCCTGTTGTGATGTTTCCCATTCTTTTATGACCTTATCTAGCACCAGATTGTAAAGGAGAGGTGAGAGGCCATCGCCTTGTCGGACACCTGTGCGAATTTCAAAGGGCTCTGATAGTTCCCTACAGAACTATTCTTTGGAGGTCGTGTTGGTTAAAGTTTGCTCTATGATAGCCCGTGTTTCGTTGTCTACTTTGTATTCTACTAGAATTTTGAAGAGGGTTTTCCGGTCGATAGAGTCGTACGCCTTTTTTAAGTCAACAAAGGTAATGATCAGGTTCAGTTTGTGTTGTAAAATCATTTTCAGGTTCCAGATTTGTTCCGCACAAGACCGCCCTTTACGGAAGCCTGCTTGGTATTCCCCAATCAAGTGGTCGGTCTGGCAATCTAGTCTGTTCAGTAAAGCTTTAGAGGGGATCTTGTATGTGACCGGTAGTAGGGATATTCCTCTGTAGTTGTTCGGAAGTCCTGTCACCTTTTTTGTGTAGTGGGTGTATCAGGGCAGTTTTCCAGTCGTCAGGAATTTTCATGGTCTTCCAGGTGTCTTCCAAGATCCTGTGGATGTTTTTGGTGAGTTATGGGTCTTGTAACTTCCAGATTTCCGCGATGATACCATCTTCTCCTGGTGCTCTACGATTCTTGAGTGACTTGATTATTTCTTTAACTTCTTCTAGAGTTGGAGGTTCACTATCTGGATTGTATGTGCTCGTTTCTGTCATAATTTCTTCCATAGGTGGGTCCGTGTTGAGCAGTTTTTCAAAGTACTTTGCCAGAATGTCACAATTGTTTTTGGTATTGGTTTCTAGGGTTCCATCCGGTCTTCTGAAGCACAAGTTGGGTGTTTGATATCCAGTCATATTTTCTCTTAACGTTCTGTAGAAGTGTCTTGTATTGTTCCTCATGAAGTCCGATTCGATCTCTGTCAGTCGCCGTTTGTCATACTGTCGTTTTTGACTGCGAATGATTTTGCTTGATTGCTTCTGTGTTTTCAAGAAGTTCATCCAATTCTCTTGGAAATTATGGCTACTAAATTTTTTCCATGCACTGATTCGTTGGTCAATAGCTTGGTCACATGTGTGGTTCCACCAACGGTGTTTCTGTGTGCGTGGTGCTTTTGCTAGTTTCATGGCCTCTCGGATTCTTCGTGAAAGTTGTGTCCAGTCTGTCGTTTTCTCCATTTTAATTTTGTCTAATATTTGTGTCTGGTTTAAAGTAACGTATTCTGGATCTGGTCTAACAATTTTGTTCTTCTGGAGCTTTTTATTGGGCAAAAGACGAATCCTGATCTGTAGTAGGTGGTGGTCTGAGTCGAAGTAGCCTTTACGGGTGTCTATGTTCAAAATTTCTTTTTGTGAGTCTTTCTGGACTATTACGTGGTCGATTTGTAGTTCTTGCTTTTCGTTGGGGAATTTCCATGTGGTAAGTTTTCGTGTTGGTTTCTTGAATTTTGTTGAAATAATGGTGAGGTCGTAGCTTTTTCAAAAGTCTATCAGATGCTTTCCGTTTTTGTTGGTGTCCTTGTATGGAGTATGTTTTCCTGTGATATGTCTGTATATCTTTTCTTTTCCGAGTTTAGCGTTGAAGTCTCCCAGTATTATTTTGACTCTATGTGCAGGAATTTTTCTGATAGTTTCTTCCATTGTCGTCCAGAAGTCATCAATTTCGTCTGGGTTTTTCCTGTTGTAGTCATTAGTCGGTGCATGTGCGTTGATTATTGTGTAGGATTTATTGGCTGATTTCCCTGTGATGGTGCTGATTCTTTCGTTTGGTGACGAAAAGTCGATTATTCTGTCCATGATGGACCTGTGTACTGCAAATCCTGTGCCAAAAAGCCTTAGGTTTTTCAGTTGTCTCGATGGTTTTCCTTTGTATATTCTGAAATTTTCCGTGTTGAAATGGTCTTCGTCTGTGAATCGTGTTTCTCGCAGTGCACATATTTTGATTTGAAATTTTTCGAGAGTGTCTGTCAGTTGTTTCATCTTTCCTGTCTTCATCAGTGTGTTCACGTTGAGTGTGCCGATGTAGTGTTTGCGTTTGGTTTTGAGGGAGTTTGAGAAGCTCCGATTCTTCTCATTATATATATATGGGTAAGGCAGTGCATTATTCATTAACATTTAGCATCGTGAGAATTGTAGTAACAGACAAATTTGCTACTTGATCTGCAGATAGTTATAGGAATACTATTTACTTTGGAAGGTGGAAATTAATTTTTGGAAATTTTTCAGGCAAGAGGTGTTAGCTAGCTCAGTTTGTTCATTAAGAAAATAGTCTATGATGCTGTTGTTGTGTGTGTGAAGAGAGAAACATTGAGAACAACTTAAAAATTTTACATCTAGCAGAAAAGGGGTCTGCTATGAATATATTAGAAGAAATAGAAATACACACACATGGAACATCTTTATAATTAGCGTAGCAGTATTGGCTATAATATTCACGCAATCAATATCTCTCAGTATTGGAGTAAAAGGCGTTTCTGTTGCATATGTGAATGTATGAACTTTTTCCAAACATGCAGCATCTTTGTAATATTACGACATATCACAGCGTCTCTGACACTCATATGTTTGTAAACACTACGTATCTATCAAAACATAAGGTGCATGTTAGAAGTCTGTTATGTGACCAAGCTGAAGTGCTCAGTGATACCAATTTACGTGTGCAACGATAGCAATGTGGTGAAAATGCATTCAGTGACCAATCGGAAGGGGTTAAGTATGCAAGTTTATGCGTGCAATGACGTGAATGCGGTGAAAACTACAAACGTGGTCTGCTGGACGAAAACTATGAAAACAAGTACTCCAAGCCAACATTTCACGTGAGTCACATCCCAATGCAAATCTGTAACTCAACCATCATTGTTACGTGCTTATAATTATGTATTATTTACATTTTAGGATAACTACTCAGCAAAAAACGCAGCACGTGTTACAATGTAAGAATGATAGCCGTCTGACCATGAATCGTAATGATTCTAAACTAGTAACGGTACCTTTTGAATAACGGAACTTAAAATAAATTTGTTGCTGGTTGCTGTCACAACACAATCAACATTTGCCTGTACTATATATTCTCTCTCCTAACCGATAATGAAGTGAAATAGGGAGATTATTTGAAAAACAGATAAGTTGCCTTTTCGCTCGACGCCAAAAAACGTAAAATGGTTTGTTCAGTGCACTGTTCAATAACGTGTAGGTCCTCCACAAACCCCCTGGAACTCTTGAATGCCACGGGGTATACTCAGTAGAAGTTCATCGCACGCCTCTTCAGACTTATCGTCCCACCCCTCAATCCCAGCGTTCATGAGACCTTTAATCGTTAATGAGGGATGTTGACGACCAGAAATCGCACTTTGAGCAAGCGCCAATCGTGCGCTCTGCAATTCATATCCGGTGAGCACGCTAGCGAATCCAGTCTTCGGATACTACCTCCTGTCAGATACCGACACACACACACACACAACGAGCGCTGTGGGTCGGGCGTTATCATCGTGTAGAGTGAACCCATCCCCTCCAGTCTTTGCAAAAAAACTGCCTATGCATCGGGGAATGTAGGTTTCATACGCTGTACCAGTCAAGTTGCCTTCAACTGGAATGAGTGGTGCGCGGCGACCAAACATGATACCTGCTCAGAATACGATTGAGCCGCCTGATTTTTGATGACGTTCCACAGTCATTGAGGGGTGGTTGCGTTTCCCTGTTCGCCTCCATATGCGAACAGTGTTGTTGTCAGGGTGCAAGCCTGTTCTCACTTCGCCTGTCGACAGCTTTTATGTCCAGTGGCCTTGTGTCCAGAGTTATTCTGCTCTAGTCCATCTTATACGAGCACCCTCGTGATGCGGACGGAGGGTGGAAAGATGTTTTCGGTTGTACAACCTCCCTTCCTCCATCATGAAATCCGCTGTACACGGTTTGGGTACCTAGGGTCACCCCTGTGGCTTCTCGAAGCTCGCGGTGCTAAGTAGTCGCTGTCTTTGTAGGGTGTCTCCGCGTAGGTGCCGTTACATACCGGTCCTGAACTGCTGTAGTTTTGCGTAGACGGCCTTCGCGATGTCCATCCGCTATTGAATGCGTTTCCTGGAACCTTTCGCACAGTTTGGAGACAACACTTAGATTAATGTGAACAGTACTCGCAGCGTCAACTTGTCTCATGTTTTCTCCCAGAAGTGTGGTGATTTTGTTACGTTCTGTAATGGAGAGCCTTTTCCGAGGCATTGTGCTACACTAAGAGGTACACAGATAATTGTGCATTCACAAGAACTCGGCTCTGGTGTACTGTGCTTTTTTACAAGCCGTGGCGACACGGCCCCTGATGAGGCAGAGTCGCTACGACGAATAAGTTGGCATTATCTACACAACCACCTTCCTACATAAACACAAAACGGACGTCCATAGTGACTGTTGTGAGCAAAGTGGACATACGTTTAATTTTCTGATTGGTGTATTTGTTTCACTGTAAAGAAGACGAGGCTGCTATCTTCAGGCGGAAGACTATCTTGATGCAGCTTTCCAAACTAGTGTATCCTATGCAAATATAGTCATTTTTGCTTTAACCGCAGCACTCCACGCACAGCTGATCGAACTTTCTGTAGTCACGCCTTGTTTATGTTCTACAACATTTTGCCCTCAAACACATCTTTTCTGTTAAAAATTTATCTATTGCTTAGTGCCTCAGAAAGTATCCAATCAACTTCTTATTTTGTAGGTTTCCACATCCAGTGTCTAGCAGAACAAGATCATTTTGAGCGGTACGACCCGTCATTATAAAAGACTCAAACGACTATATAACCCACGTTTCGACCAACTTTGCAGTGATCCTCTTCAGGGCTGCTGGACGCCATCTTCAGTCACTTCTGCTATAAACCAGGTAATCATGTGATTAGCAGGTTAAGTCTAGTTGATACGCTGTCGTTATCAATACGATAAGCCGCGCGGAAGCAATTCGTAATCGCAGACATCGACTAGACTGCGTCCTCTGTGGAGGTGTATTACACCTATTGATCCATTTTTCGCATGATTATCCTGTTTGTAAAAGAGGATCCAGAAGAGGTGCAGTGTAGAGCCAAAATAGTTAACAAATGAATAAAGCGCTTGAATGATTGGCGAAATATTCACCTACACTCCAAAAAAGAAACGTAAACACTGATATCACCTTTATAGCTTTAATCGTCACCCCTATCAAGCAGGGGGTTTCTTCTTCTGCTCAAACTCGACAGACATTGTAAGGGAAATTAAAATCCTATTAATACTGACTATAGCCCTTATTTCCCTGAGGTAATATCTGACGATACCAAACTTTGAAGATCTGAAGATTTGTTCACAAAACAGTATATATACTTCCCAAAACTTCAAAAAGGAATCGCCCCACTTGAAATAAAATGTACTAGGGGACGTAATTCCCACAGAGTATCAATCCCCGCAGTGTAGCTTTCTGAGTACTTCCTTTTCACTGCGAAACATATGTGAAACGGGTTCCTGTAACTAAGAAAAACATTCCAAAAGGAAATTGTCCTAGCGATGTATGTTTGACAAAATTTTCTCACCTGTGGAACTATATCAAATGGAAAAATGAATCAAATATGCAATGTTGTTTCGGAAATTTCTTCCTTACGAGCTCCCCAATGATTTCAATACGTAGGCATCCTGTTATCTTTGTTACTTTGACCTGTGTGCTCCCAAATTCAGACACGGAATGGCCAAATGCTCTCATCAGTTTGACTGAAGAACAATTGAAACCACAGGTTGAAATATCGACAAAATTAGGAAAGGTATAGATCGATACTCACCGCAAAGATGACAAATTGCATTGCAGGCAGAGGCAATGAAAAAACTTTTGTGCATTTAGCTTTCGGTCAAAGCCTTCTTCAGAAAAGAGAAAAGAGTATATCCATACATAGTCACACAGACATACACACACACACACACACACGCACACACACACACACACACACACACACACACGCACACGCACACGCACACATTCATATAATGAAGCACACCTCACACACACCCATGACTGCCATTTTCGGAGGCTCGATCCGGAATGCCAAACGCACAATCAGCTTAACTGCTCATGCATACAAGTTGCTGAGAAGAATGATACACAGAAGAATGGAACAGAAGTTTGAGGATGTGTTAAATAACGATGACTTTGACTTTAAGGAAGGTGAGGGCATCAGGGAGGAAGTTCAGACTTCGAGATTGATAATGAAATGAAGACTTAAGAAATACTGAGACACTGCAAAAAGCGTTCGACAATTTAAAACGGTGCAAGCTGTTCGAAAGCCTGAGAACATTCGTAGTAACGCATCAGGAAATACAAATAATAGCTAAAGCGTGGAAGCGCTCTAATAAATATGAAAAAGGCGCTCACAAAATCTAGGTTAGATTGTGTATTGATGCTCGGTTTCTATTCGAGCTGGGAACATCGGGTAAAAAGATATTACAATATATTAAGCGAGGTTTGGAAGACGAACCAGGATTGATGCCCAGGTAAATTGTTCGAATCGTTTGAGCCCTTTTGCAAAAATTTTTAATTGCTCAGCTAATGCCATCATTTGTATGTGCACCTCTCGGATTTTACGTGTAAAAGCAGTCACCCATAAATAATTCAGGACTAGAGAGAGACTGAGGGTTCAGAGTGAGTCTACCTGTGTATCGTATCTCGGTCTAAGAAAAGTTTTAATCGTTTCAAGAAATTTCTTGCTTCGTTTGCATCTTAAGTGCTATAAACATGTTTATCTGGCAGGTTTTGAAGCGTACCACTTCTAAACTTGCACAAAATTTCCTTGAAGGAAGGGAAATGGAAAAAGTCAAACCAAATCTTTCTATCCACAAATCTTTATCAGATGTCGAGACAAATGTTGTAACCTCCCAAGAGCAAAAAATATAATTATATAATTCCCATTCAGTGGAACTGCCCAACAGAGAAATTCCGTAACCTACCAATAATACAATGTGACTAACTTCTAAATAAAATTGTCGCTCACTTATAACCTTTCAATAAATGACTTTGAATTTAAACTGGTGAATTTTGGACGTCAGCAGCGCTGCGTCATGGCCCAGAAAGATGATTCTGAATAAATTGTAAATGCTTACGTCAATAAAATCGCCGGATAAGGTGTTTATATCTGCTCCTATAAGAAATTTTTCTGGCACAGCCCTGTGCAATTCTGGCCAATAGATTTGTCGTGTATAAAAAGAAACAACTGATTTTTCTTTAGAATGATCGGGATGACCCTGGATTGGAGAAATTAGTTCTTTAAGTTGAGATGAATGATTATCAAAAGTTAATTTTTTTATAAGAAAGATTATTATCAAGAGATTGTTTAAAATACATTTACATGGGGCTTGACGTAACAATAGTAGACATGCGTGGGGCTGCTTTTACCTTATACTACATCGCTCAGGTTCCGCCATCGCTCCCCACGACCGGCCCAGCCAACACGATACACCAGACTGCTAGCAACTACTTACTCCAACTGCTACAGAATTCCTACTGCATACAACACTGCTCTTTTTTACTTGACACCATGTAGTACTTGAAATTGATACTAATACAAAAAAGTAAAAGAGTGCGAATATGTAAAAATGTTTTGATTTAGAAGATGCCAAATCTGATGAAATGTTAGCTCCCTTCCTTTACATCCCTAACTCTACCTAACACAGATCCGCATTTTACGTGCTACGTTAGGAGCATTCTTCATATTGGTACAGAATATGGGCAGATACGAAGAGGGAACAATTAGAACTGATCAGGAACGAAGTACTCGGATTCGAAAGTATGTCAGACAAGAATGTAGCCATTTCTCCCTTTTGTTCAATGGAAATAAAAGAAAAGTTCAAGAGTGGGATTAAAATTAAGGGTTAAAGGATGTCAATGATGAGATTTTCTGACGAGATAGCTACCTTTGCTGAAAGTGAAGAAGCATTAGAGAACCTGTCGAATGGAATGAATAGCCTAATCAGCAGAGACTATGCATTGAGAGTAAACTGAAAAGAAAACAACCTTAAGTAATGAGTAGGAGCGGGAATAAGATTAACAATAAACTTAATATCCGAAGTGTGGACCAGGTAGTGACGTAGTTAAGAAATTCTGATACCTATGATGTAACAAAACACATGACAGACGAAGCAAGCAAGGACACAAAAGCGGATTAATATAGTCAAAGCTGGCGAGAACTGTCAGCATCAACATCATCTTTAATTGGACTAAGAGATTTCTGAGAATGTACGTTTCTAGCATGGCATCGTAAGGTAGTGAATCAAAGACTGTGAGGTAAATGGAACAGAATCGGTGAGTTTGAGAAACGGAGCTATGGTAGGATGTTGAAAGTTAAGTGGACGTGTGCAATGAGGAGGCTCTCGACGCAGTTGACGAAGATAGGAACATTAGGAAAAGACAGAAAGGAAGAATAGACAGGGTGACGGAATACGTGTGAAAATATCAAATAATAACTTCCATTTTACTGAGGGGCTCATTAGAGGATAAAAACTATAGGGCAGGTAGAAACTGCAATGCAATCAACAACTAGTTGAGGACGTAGGGACCAATGACGCTTCTCTGAGATTAAGAAGTTGACAAAAGAAAAAAAAGAGACAAAGAAAAAAGATAAGAACTTCAAACTTTCATTAACGGCAGAATGTATGGGAATAATCTGTTCTGACTTTAGGAAGTAATTACGCACAGTTGTTTAAAGATTTCTCCAATGGTGATTGCTTGTTCTGTTAATATCTAAGGCAATGAGTAACTGCTTGTTTGACTAAAAAAATAAATATCTTAAGAAAAATAGAAATAATGCGGAATAAGTTAATAAACACGAGATAAATAATATTTATAACATGTGAATTGACTTAAATTTTCTTAAGGCAAAAATGTCTATGTTCATAGTGCAAGTTCTGCGTTAGTAATTGAAATATGTATTAGGTCAGCAACTGAGTTACATATTATATTAGCATACTGAGAATCATTCTCACATAAACAACTGTATTAGAAATTATAAAGCGATGGTTCTGTGTTTGTGATTGCTCTATGCATAGCAAATAAGGACATAAGAAATTATTTGAACATGCAATACGCATATCATGCACACTTACACGAAGTAATCTTTGTTGTTGGGGCAATTGACAAAGAGAAGCGAGGAGGAGATGGGCAGACAGAGAGTGGAGAAGTATCCTACGAAGTATATCAAATTCTAATACAGCTTTACCAATTGCGAAGCATTCCTGGATTAGTTGTATTTGTATACGTACAGTAGGAGAGATACATGTGCTTTGAAATAAGTCAATGGTTTTCCTCGTATGCTACTCCGTTTGTTTTTTTGTCTAATACTTTCAATAACGCGTTTGTATAAATTTACATGCCACGTCAGCTGTCTACAGAGTGGCAAAAAGGAGATGTACACTGCCTGACATAATTACGTGAAGAGCCCAGGTGCCCTGGTTCGGTGTCAATGTTTCTTTGCACACGTATAGACCATCGCCGAGTATGTAAACGAGTAGAATTTGAGTTCTTTGTGGCAGGTGTCTCTGGTACCAGAGCGCATTAGTGTTCTTTGCTTTTAGCATTCCTATCAGATCTGTTGAGGTATATGTGTGAATAGCGTCAAATGTTGAAACAGCGTCGGATGCGGAATAATCACCCTTAGTGCGGGCCTCAATGCATGATGCTTCTAATACTTCCACAACGAAACACTGTCTCGAAACCGCAGGTAAAGTACACCAGTGCTGCATAATACATACGCTAATATTACCGATAACATTACCATAAAGCTGAGTTATTATAGCCAGTTTTCCGAAATTCCTTCACTAAAGAAAATGAAGTAAATACTGCAGAGCTAGAATCGAAAACATATACCAACATGAGTAACCTAGAAGTCGGTATTCTTGGTCTAGCGAAGCGGCATAAGGCACTTAATAAAGAAAAGTCCAGACAACATAACGCTAAGGATCTTTCCAGTGTATGTTGGTGCAATAGCACGATACTAACTAATCACATGCAAGAGCTCGCTCGACAAAAGATAGGCAACAAAGCACTGGAAGGTTGCACAGGTCCCACCAATACTCAAGAAAGTAAATAAGAGTAATCGGCTGAATTACGGACGCATATCATTATCGTCATTTTGAAGGAGCTTTTGGACATTTATTGTGTTCGACTATAATGAATTACCTCTAAGGTAACGGTCTTTTGATGCACAGTCAGCAAGGAGTCAGAAAATATCGTTCTTGTGAAACACAGATAGCTCTTCATTTGCACGGAGTAATGAGTTTAGTCGACAGGGGCTCTTACATTGATTCCACATTCCTAGATTTCTAGAAGGCTTTTGACACCGTTCCTCACAAGAGATTGCCTGACTATGATAACTACCTTCAGTTGTGTGACTTGATTAACGATTTCGTGTCAGAAACCTTATACTATGTAGTAATCGATGACGAATGGTTAAGTAAAACAGGAATGATATTCGGCGATCCCCAAGGAAGTGTTCTAGGCCCTCTGCTGTTCCTAATATGCATAAAAGAATTAGGATACGAAATGAGAAATCTTTTTGGACTGTTTTCAGATGATCCTGTCATTCACCTTCTAGTAAAGACGTAAGAAGACCAAAACCAGTTGCAAAATGACTTAGATACGAAGTCTGTATGGTGTGAAAAGTGACAATTGTCTCTCAATAAGGAAAGGAAAATAGAAGATGTGTTAGATGACGATCAGTTTTGCTATAGGACAGATAAAGGCACCAGAGAGGCAATTCTGACAATGCAGTTGATAATGGAACCAGGACAAAAGAAAAATCAGGACACGTCCAAAGGATTTGTAGACCTGGAAAGAGTGTTCAAAAGTGTCAAATGGTGCAATATGTTCGAAATTCTAGGGTAGTAGGGCTAACATATACGAAAAGACGGTTAATGTACAACATCTACATTAAGAGTGGAAACCAAGAACGATGCGCTCAGATAAAAAGAATGGGTTGTAGTCTTTCGCCCCTACTGTTCAATCTATACGTCTAACAATCAATGACGGAGATAAAAGAAATGTTAAACAGCGGAAATTCAGCGTTAGAAGGTATGAATGATAAGATTCGCACTTAAGTTTGCTATCCTCAGTGAAAAGGAAGAAGAATTACCGAATCTGCTGAAAGGCATGCTCAGTATAATGAGCACAGAAGAGGGATTGAGAGTAAATCGAAGAAAGACGAAAGTTATCAGAAGTAGCATACACAAGAACAACGAGAAATTTAACATCAGGATTGATGGGCATGAAGTAGACGAAGATAAGGAATTCTGCTATTTAGGCAACAAAATGACACATGACAGATGGAGCAAGCTGGACATTAAAAACACTATATCACCTTTCAAAAGCACATTCCTGGTGAAGGAATTAAACAGAGTCCTTAATTTGTGTCGTAGTGAAACATGGACTGTGGGGAAACAGAAACAGAAGAGAATCGAAGTATTTGAGATGTGGTACTTCAGAAGAATATTGAGAATTCGGTGGACTTACAAGATCGGGAATGAGAAGGTTCTCCTCAGAATCGGAGAGGAAGAGAATATATGGAAAACACTGACAATAAGAAGGGACAGGATCGTAGGACAACTGTGAACACATGAGGAAATAACTTCCGTGGAACTAAAGGGAGCTGTAGAGAGGAAAATCTGTACAGAAAGGACGAAAACTGGAATACATCATACTTGTTTACAAAACGCTATTGAGCGCTCTAAATGAGCTATCGGACGCACAAAATAACACACACACACACACACACACACACATACACACAGAATGGAAACAAATGGAAGAGATTCCAAGACCTCTGAAGTCAAACTAAAACGAAAAAGTAAACAAACGACAGTCGGATGGTAACCTACACATACAATTTAAAAAACAACAGAATCCAATACATCATATTCGTTATCCTAAAAATTACCTGTATGTAAGCATTTCAGGCGAATAAAAAGAAAAACATTGAGGATGCCAAAACTGTGTGGATGATAAAACAAAACAACAATTTGTGTTCTTGCTAAAAGGTCGACCTCTCCTTAATTCACTATTAGTCATTAAACTCTATAAATGAAAAATGAGAAGGAAATAGAGACGCATGTCTATTTTCGTCGTGCTCGTAATCTCATATGTTCTATGCATCAAACACCATTCCTCCACACGCGCAAGATAAATGGCATTTGGCATGGCCAGTTTTCCACGGCTATGTTTAATACTGGATACAAATTCCTGGATTTTACGAGAGAAGAGGTTCACGAAATAAAAAAAATTGCGATTCTCTTTCATTGAATCAGCCCAAAAAAATGAGGCTGGCTTCGATGAAACGTGGCATGCGGCAGGGACAGGATCAAGTTGAAAGCCATTGCTTGTCATTTTAAAATTATGCTAATATAGTAAGAAAAATCTCTGAAATCTTCATGAGTAAATAGACTTTTAATTCAGGAATGAAACAATTTATTAGTGGCTAAATATGTGGATCTAAGGACAGATTTGGTTACATCTTATCAAGGACGAAATCTTCGACACTAAACAGCGCCTTAAGCATTAAATTAGAATAGATTTTACCAAGAAATATAATCTACTGAATTACCCTCCTAACCGGTCCCTCGCGGAACTATTGAGGAGTACAGGGCAAGTACCACTTGCTGATTTCCCGGAAACTCCGTTCGGTGGAAAAGAAACCAGAATAAGCGAAGACGTGTCTCCACTTATCCATGGACCCACGATCATTTCCGAGAAAACGACCGTCAAAGTTTGTGCCTTACTTCAGATGCCTTTTGGCTTGGGCTGAGCTCAGTTAAACTGCTGACTCTATAGCTAGCGTCACGGCCTCTGACTTTTCCGTCCCGTGTTCCAAGCCCGGTCATATTTTTCATTTATTTTATTTTCTTCATTTATCTGCCCATGTCCGCAGAAGGTTACAACACAAATGTTTCTTATAAAATTATAGGATACAAGGGTATTATATTACCTGTAAATTACAAGTGACTTTCACAATAAGTACCATAATATTTGTTATATGATAAATGTGTGTGTGGTATTTTCAGCGGCTACAATCTTCTTAAAGTCTCATATTCTTATATTTCTTTTTATATCAGTTCGGAACTTTTATATTTAAATTCTTAAGTTTGTTCTTCAGGAAGATTTTGTGCCTCCCTTGGATGATACGATCGTAGAATTATTTGGAACGTAGAAATTCGGAATACTACGAGCATGGCGCGTAAGCAGTTTTGTACAGCGGTGTTTCTTCGAATGAAACTCACTCGGTAAAGAAACGTCGGTAACATTGCTGAAGAGTTCAGGCGTTGGCAATAATTTCGCGCCAAACTACACATAACAGGTCACTTTTCTGCAGATTTGCGATTGCTGTTGATTATGAATCGTGATACACAACAGGAATTTCATCGAAAAGAGTTCAAATAATCTTCCTATTTATTTACAGTATCTTTCTATTTATTAAATTCATTCTCAAGACTTACAATTAACAGACGAATGAGGACAACGTTGATTCAATATACACTCGAAAACATTTGGTAATAATCTTCTGTGGATCAGGGTAGATAAATGAAAAATAAAATTCGGTTTTCGAACACAGGACTCAAAAGTGTGAAGGAGCAATACTGGTCACCGCTATGCTTGGACTACTGTCACACTAAAATACACAAAAATTACCTCGAAAAAAACTTTGTCGTTTCTCAGGACCAGTCGAATATCTACGGATAAGCTGAGACACGCGGGCCGGCCGGGGTGGCCGAACGGTTCTAGGCGTTAATGTCTGGAACCGCGCGACTGCTACGGTCGCAGGTTCAAATCCTGCCTCGGGCATGGATGTGTGTGATGTCCTTAGGTTAGTTAGTTTTAAGTAGTTCTAAGTTCTAGGGGACTTACGACCTCAGGAGTTAAGTGCCATAGTGCTCAGAGCCATTTGAACCATTTGAGACACGCGTTCGCTTATTTTGACTCCTCTTCCACTGAGCGAATCCTTCTGGGATATCAGCTTACGGCATTTTCCGTGTTCTCCTCCTCAAACATTCATGCAAACACTCAGATAACGTGTACGAGAATGTATTTGGATTAATAGCGAACGAAAACATAATAAGTAAACATATTTCCCAGCTCAGTTTTCCTTTACAGGCCGGTCATAACTGTAAAAGAGTGGCATGAAGTGTGACTAACGAGTCAATAACAGACGCGGAATTCTCAATGAAAACTCTTACCGAACGCAGTTGACAGTACCATTTGAACGCAAATCGAAACATGTTTACACACAGAGGCAATAATATTAGACCATTGTCTCCGTATAAGGTAAGAATAATTGTCTATACAATTAGTCGTATTAAAGTCATATTTCATATAAAATGGAAAGTACGTATTTTTTGCAGAAATTTTTAGTAATACTTAATTTTCTCTTGAAGAATTACCACTAACTGATTTAAAACTTTCCCAGGAGAAATGTATTACTAATATTTACTATTAAAAACAGTCTTGATCACGATTTATTTATTAAGGTGACCGGTTTCGACCACTACTGTCGTCATCTTCAGACCATTGAGTAGGAACCTCTTTCTGCTGGAGAATCACTATGGATGTACGTCTTAGTCGGAGTTAAACTTCAGTTCAAAGCCTGCCTGTCGCAAACCATCGTCTAGTACAAAAATTGTTCTGTGTCAGAAAATTTGTAATAACAGTCAGAATGTATTTTAAACGGTGTACTATAATCGTTCACACCAATTACTCGTAAATATAAACTACCTGAGTGAAACATGTATGCTAATCCACGTATTCCATTATGCTTGAGCAGACAGACTTGACTCATTTCATACGGAGGGCTCTTTCATATCTGGCCTAGTATATGGAGGAGTGGAGCAAAGTAATTAGCAACTGTAGATCTCTGAAAGGAGTTCTGGGAAGTCTCATAGAGCCTAGGGAAACTTTCCGAGAAACGTTACTCGAAACCGGAGGATTGAGCTTATTCTTTTTATGTTCCTGGACCAATGTATCCCAGAAAGAAAACGTTTGTGTGTGTGTTTGTGTGTATGTGTGTGTGTGTGTGTGCTAGTGGGAGTGTGTTTGTACCTACGTGTAAATCTGCAGAAGCGAATAAGAAAGTAAAGCTGACTGCTTCCTTCACCAGCGTACTAGCGTACTATTGCATATGACTCATTGCACTCAAATCATCGTAATTTCTGAACTGTCAGAACAGCTATGTTCCCCATGAGCACAGCATAATGTTCACAGTAATAGCAACTGTAAATATCTAAATAGGTGCGAAAATTAATAGTAGAAACAGCACTTTCGTTTTAGTGGCAAAAAATTTCGATTAGTAGTAGAGGAAGAAGGGTGCGGATACGAAATTCCTACCGACCGCTTAACCGATTTTCACTTGTGACATTAAGCAATCTGGGGCATTCATCTTCAGTTTTACCACTTGATGCTCATCCCACACCCTCCCCACCCCATTACAAAGGCAGTCCAATACCCATAATAGAAAAGGGTGAAAAGCCTTCTCAACTAAAGCGGTACGTCCTCAGTTTAAAACACAACACCATTTTCTTCGGTATCCTCTATATTTGGTAATGTGCACAAATACACAAGTGTCTGACTACTCCTGGCTATTGGAACTGGGTTTCGTGTTGTTCCCCAGACTATAAGTCTTACGGAGAAACCAGATGGCAGTTATAAGAGTCGAGGGGCATGAAAGGGAAGCAGATGTTGGGAAGGGAGTGAGACAGGGTTGTAGCTTCTCCCCGATGGTATTCAATCTGTATGTAGAGCAAGCAGTTAAGGAACAAAAGAAAAATTTGGAGTACGTATTAAAATCCATGGAGAAGAAATAAAAACATTGAGGTTCGCCGATGACATTGTAATTCTGTCAGAGACAGCAAAGGACTTGGAAGAGCAGTTGAACGGAATGGACAGTGTCTTCAAAGGAGGATATAAGATGAACATCAACAAAAGCAAAACGAGGATAATGGAATGTAGTCGAATTCAGTCGGATGATGCTGAGGGAATTAGATTAGGAAATGAGACAATTAAAGTAGTAGAGGGGTTTTGCTATTTGGGGAGCAAAATAACTGATGATGGTCGAAGTAGAGAGGACATAAAATGTAGTCTGGCGATGGCAAGGAAAGCTTTTCTGAAGAAGAGAAATTTGTTAACATCGAGTGTAGATTTAAGTGTCAGGAAATCGTTTGTGAAAGTATCTGTGTGGAGTGTAGCCATGTATGGAAGTGAAACGCGGACGGTAAATAGTTTGGACAAGAAGAGAGTGGAAGCTTTCGAAATGTGGTGCTACAGAAGAATGCTGAAGATTTGATGGGTCGATGACATAACTAATGAGGAGGTATTGAATAGGAGAAAAGAGAACTTTGTGGCAAAACTTGACTAGAAGAAGGGATCGGTTGGTAGGGCATATTCTGTGGTATCAAGGGATCACAAATTTAATGTTGGAGGCAGCGTGAAGGGTAAAAATCGTAGAGGGAGACCAAGAGATGAATACACTAAACAGATTCAGAAGGATGTAGGTTGCAGTAGGTACTGGGAGATGAAGAACCTTGCACAGGATAGAGTAGCAGGGAGAGCTGCATCAAACCAGTCTCAGGACTGAAGACCACTACAACAACAACAAGTCTTACGGGAATTTCGATACTTCCTTTTGCACCACTACGAATCCGGTCTCGAGGCGGAACACATTTCACTTCATGAATGGGCGTTGGGTAACATCAGCTGAGAAGTTAAATGCACTGACTGACAAAAAACGTGAAGCACCTAGAAGACACAGTCGGATGTTAACGTAACCTGGTACAGGTACACACAACCAGCGAATGTTTAAATGGTTGGAATAGCTGTTCTCTGTGACAGGTGAAAGAGACACTGAAGTGACAAAAAACGTGAAGCACCTAGAAGACACAGTCGGAGGTTAACGTAACCTGGTACAGGTACACACAATCAGCGAATGTTTAAATGATTAGAATAGCTGTTCTCTGTGACAGGTGAAAGAGTCACTGAAGTGTGCTAGTGTTGTTCATGATTAGTGTCGCTATCATGTCAAATTGGGTATATAAGGGGCATCAAGAGCATCGGGTTTGGACAGATCATTGAAGGACAAAGACATAACACGTATTTGTTTGAGACAGCGTTAACAGGACCTGACATTTCGAAAAGAGATCTCGTTGTCGGCCTCCATTTGACTCCAGATTTATTGGGCATTCGGATGTGACAGTGCCCCGATATTAGACTGTTTGGGAACGTGGGAGCTGGTATACTTGGCATCAGTGTCTGCTCGACCACATTTTACCTCCACAGGAGGGGATCTCCGTGTCGTGCCCTAGATGCACAGTAATGCTTTCCCATATGCACAGACCATCCGCATCAGGTAATGGACAATGTGCAACATTCGGTGTCACCACACACCATTGGTCGTAGAGTAGCAGCAGCCTCATTAGGATATTCCCGTCCCATGCACAGGCTGCCCTTAAGGCTAAAGCACAAACGCCTGCGACTGAAGTGGTGCATTCATAGCATGTAATGCTGATGAATTGGGTCACATTTGTTCAGCGGTGAAGCATAGTTCGATGCTACCCCGGCTCAGTATCGTCGGCAAGTGTGGTGGTGACTTGTGAAGAGACTCCATTCTTCCAACGTTTCGGATAGGTACCTAAATGTTACTTCTAGAGTCATCGTGGGGGGAGCCGTAGGGTTTGACTTCGGATCCTTCCTGATGATTGAGTAAACTCTGACAGCGCAACAGGAACTCATGGACATCCTGCGTCGTCAGGTGTTACCACTCATGAGACGGTATGATGATGCCAAGTTTCAACATAACTAAGCTCTTCCACACGTGGAACGTGTCTCTATAAAATGACTGCGTGATGTTGACGTACTGACGTGGCCGGCTAGAGCTCCTCATCTGTCACCAAAGAACATGTGTAGGAGCAACTCAGACTTCACTCCACTGACCAGTATCCGGAACAGCAAGGACCAGTTACAACACTTGCGGTCCAGCTTGCTTAGGAGACCATACAATGGCTTCATGACATCCTTCTAAACCGAATTAGTGCCTGTTTCCGGGCTAGAGGTGGTGAAAGTCCTTCATAATGATAGATGGGCTTGTAATTTTGTATCTATGAGAGGGGACTGCCAAGGAGGAGGAGATAATAAGGGAAAGATTGAATAACCAACGAAAGGATAACATTCTGCAAGTCGAGTCTACAGATGTACGAACGCAGTAGGGAAGCTAGAAAATCCTAAAAAGTAAATGATAACGCTCAGTCTAGATACAGAGACAGTCAGTGAAGTGAAATGGAAAGAAGGCAAGACTGTAGGGTATTGTCAACAGCAGGATCAAATGGTATAATGGGAGTAGGATTCGTTATGATTAGGAAGGCAGGACAGAGATTGATTACTGTAAACAGTTCAGTGACAGGGCTGTTCTCATCAGAGTCTACAGCAAACCAACACCAACAACAACGGTTCAGGTGTACTAGCCGACGTCGCCACAAAACATAAAGGGACACCGAAGGTATATGAGGATATTGAACGATTAATTCAGTACCTAAATGGAGATGAAAATCTGGTAATCATGGGAGACTGGAATGCTCTTCCAGGAGAAGGGAGAGAGGAAAGAGTTACGGGAGAAAATGAGCTTTGGCTTGGCAGTAGGAATCAGAGAGGAGAAAGATAAATTAAGTCCTGCAAATAAATTTCAGATTGCAATAGCGAACACTGTTCAAAAATCATAACAGGGGGAGCTATACCAGGAAACGGCCGGGAAGTACAGAGAGACTTAAGTTACACAAGGTACACAAAGATTCAGAAATGAGATACCGGATTGTTATGCGTTCTGAGCGGCAGACTCAGATCACAATTTGGTAACGATGAGGAGCAAGCTGAAGTTTAAGAGACTAGTCAGGATAAATTAAAGCGCAAAGATGAAGGATACAGAAGTACTAAGAAATGAAGAGATACGCTTGAATTTCTGTAAGGCCATAGATACTGCGATAACCAATAGTTCAGTAGGTAGGTCGGATGAAGAACAATGGACGTCTCTAATATGGACAATCACATAATTTGAACAGAAAAACGTAGATAGAGGGAAGGTAACTGGGTACCAGAAGAAATGTATCAGTTGATCGACTAAAGAAGAAAGTACAAAAATATTGAGAGAAATTCAGCAATACAGAAATACAAGTCAATTAGGAATAAATAAAGAAGGAAATTCAATGAAGCTAAGGAAAAATGGCAACATGAACAACGTCAAGAAACAGAGAAAGAAATTATTGTCAGAAGGACTGACTCACCATACAAAAAGTCAATACAACATTCTGTTCAATTGAATGCAAGGCAGGTAACATTAGGAGTGCAATGAGAATTCCTCTGTAAGTGCAGAGAAGAGTAGATACGTGGAAAGATTACGTTGATTGCCTTCATGAGGAGGACGACTTATCTGATGAGGTGATACAAGAAGAAGGAATAGGAGACGATAGAGAGGAGATAGAGGACTCAGTATTAGAATATGGATTCAAAAGAGCTGTGGATGACTTAAAATGGAATAAGCAAGAAAGGATAGACAACATCCCATCAGAATTTCTAACATCACTAGGGGAAGTGGTATCAAAACATTTATTGACACTAGCGTGTAGAGTGTATGGGGCTGGCGATATATCATCCGTCTATTGGAAAACCATCATCCACACAATCCCGAAGACTGGAAGAGCCAACAAGTGCGAGAATTGTCGCACAATCTGCTTAAGAGCTCAGCACCCAACTGAGTAATTGATAACAAGAATAGTATACAGAGGAATGGAAAAGAAAATTAAGTATGTATTACATGACGATCAGTTTAGCTTTGAGAAAGGTAAAGGCACCAGAGAGGCAGATCTCACGTTGAAGTTGACAATGGAAGGACGTCTGAGGGAAAATCAAGACAGGTCCATAGGAATATCGACCTGGAAAAAAGCTTACCACAATGTAAAATAGCGTAACATGTTCGAAATCCTGAGAAAAAAAGCACTCATAAGTGCCGCAACACGACGTGTCTTGGACTCGACTAATGTCTGAAATAGTGCTGGAGTCAGCTGACACCATGAATCCTGCAAGGCTATCCATAAATCGGTAAGAGTTCCAGAGGGTGGAGATCTCTTCTGAACAGCACGGTGTAAGGCATCACTGATATGCTCAATAATGTTCATGTCCAGGGAGTTTGGTGGACAGCGGAAGTATTTAAGCTCAGAAGAGTATTTATGGAGCCACTCTGCAGCAGTTCTGGACGTGTGGGGTATCGCATTGTCCTGCTGGAATAGCCGAAGTCCGTCTGAATGCGCAATGTACATGAATCGATGCAGGTGATCAGACAGAATGCTTACATACAAGCCACCTGTTAGAGTCGTATCTAGGGGTCCATATCACTCCTACTGCACAGTACTACAGAGCCTCCACCTGCTTGAGGAGTCACCTGCTGACATGCAGGCTCCATGGATTAATGTGGCTGTCTCCATACCCAGACATGTCCATCCACTCGATGCAATCTGAAACGAGACTCGTCCGATCAGGCAACGTGTTTCAGTTGTCAACAGTTCAATGTCGGTGTTGACGGGCCCAGATGAGACGTGAAGCTTTGTGTCGTGCAGTCATCAAGGGTACACTCCGAAAGCCCATATCGACTATGTTTCGTTGAATGGTTCGCACACTGACATTTGCTGATGGCCCAGAATTTAAATGTGCAGTAATTTGCTGAAGGGTTGGAATTTTGTCACGTTGAATGATTCTCTTTATTCGCTGTTGGTCCCATTCTTGAAAGATCTTTTTCCAGCCGCAGCGATGCCGGAGCTCTGATGTTTTACCGGATTCCTGATATTCACCGTACGCTCATGAAATGGTTGTATGGGAAAATTCTAACTTCACCGCTACCTAGAAGATGATGTGTCCCATCGCTCGTGCGCCGACTTTAACACCACGTTAGAGGGGACACGGTGGCAGAAATAATGAAAAATTTAGAAATAATTTTTATTTGCTTATTTGATAGTAAATGTAATTGAGATTACTATCCCAAATTTTTTCCTTGAAATTCGAACTACAAGTGGCATAAAAAATGAAAACCCTAAGCATTGTAATGCGCCAAGCCCGCTTTTCAATGAACCAAATGGAGGAAAAATTTTATTGCAGAATTTGGCCTGTGAATCTAGAAAATATAGCTTTAGAAGGCTGTGATTTTTTGTATACATAACAGCAATGTTGTGAAGAAGGCTGTAGACCCATTTTCTGGTTCAATCAGTGTGGTATAGAAGGCTGTGGAGTGTTATAAACAAGTTTTGTGCTGTTCAGTGGAATTCGAGTGATGCTTGATTTATTGTGCCATTCTTTGTGCAAGGTTGAATCTGTTGATCCTTTTTTACAATTCCTAGGCCTGGTAAAGTATTAAAAAAATACAGTACGTCAAATATTTCCAACATAAAGCGAAAAACTGACATTGAGGTTAGGGCCGGGCCTGCAGATGCAAACATTAGCTTGTCTCAAGTGCATCTAAAATAAAACTTGGGACAGGGATTGTGTCAGAAGAAACAAATCATGAAAGAAATACAGGTTTCAGAATTGTGGATCTGAAAATGGTGGCAGAAGCACTTAGAAAAGGCTGCAAGTGTTCTGTTTGTGGAGGAAATGTGGATTTGGTTGCTGAGGGAAAGAGAGAGGGTTTGGTTTGCAAGTTGAACATTTTGTGTCAAAACTGTGATGCTGACAGACCATTCAAGACATCAGAGGTCAGTAATAGAGTCTATGATGCCAATATGAGATTTGCTTATGGACTAAGATGTATAGGGATTGGAAGAGACGGTGGAAACCTTTTATGTGGTATTATGAACATGCCTGGTCCTCCCCTAAAATTTTCAGCAATGAATACTGCTCTCCTCAATGCAGTTGCAAAAGAAAGTGAAGAGGTGCAATTCAAGAAAATTGTGAGGCAACTAATAGCTACGATATAGCAGTTTCCTTTCACAGTTACTGGATGAAGAGGGGCATCCTTCACTGCATGGAGTTTCAACAATCATCAGTGTCGACACTGAAAAGTATTAGACTTAGAGGTGAGTATCTAAATATTGTTCTGCATGTCCCTTGCACAAGAAATATATTGATGCAGGTAAAGTAACAGAATGGCAAGAAGCCCATAAAGCCGTTCGTAGCAAAAATTATGCATGCTCCAGTGGTGGGATGGAAGCTGCAGGTATGAAATTCATTTTCCATAGAGCTTTGCAAACGTATGGAGTAAGATACGTACATTATTTAGGAGACAGAGACTCTAGTGCTTTCAAGAATGTAGTTGAAATTCAGCCCTATGGAAAAGATTGCACTATTGAGAATCTGGAATGCTTAGGCCATATTCAAAAGAGGATGGATGGATGACTCTGAAAACTTGTTGCTGACAGTAAAAGCAAGCTACTAGGGGACGGGAAGCCTCTGGGAGGTAAAAATAGACTAACAAAGAAGAGAATTGACAGCCTACAAGTCTATTATGGTGCTGCAATTAGAAGTAACCTCACAAGCTTGGACAGTATGAGGAAAGCAGTATGGCCCATTTGGTTTCATTACTTGTCGACAGACACTACGCCTCAACATGGTCTCTGTTCTAATGAATGGTGCTAATTTTTGGAAAGTAAGGAAAGTGGGGAAGCTTATACCCATAAAAATAACCTTCCTTATGAGGTTTCAATGGCCAACTTTTAGAGCACTGGCTTCACCAAAACTCTTAGAAATATGTCTGCATGGGAAAACACAGAACCCAAATGAAAGTTTGAATGCTGTTATTTGGGAAAGATGTCCAAAGACTGTGTTTCTTTCCAGTTTGGTGGTGAAGATTTCTGCTTTGGAAGCTGCTGCAGTGTTTAATGATGGGAATGTGGCAAGACTTCACACCCTCAGCAAGTTGGGCCTTACACCTAGAGTTTTCACTGAGCAGATACTGCAGATCACCGATAAGCAAAGAATCGCGAAGGCGGAGACTTCAGAACATACAAAAAATTGCTAGGCAAAGGAGCAGAGAAGCTAAAAGAGCTGTAGAGGATGGTTCAAATGGCTCTGAGCACTATGGGACTCAATTGCTGAGGTCATTAGTCCCCTAGAACTTAGAACTAGTTAAACCTAACTAACCTAAGGACATCACAAACATCCATGCCCGAGGCAGGATTCGAACCTGCGACCGTAGCGGTCTTGCGGTTCCAGACTGCAGCGTCTTTAACTGCACGGCCACTCATTTCATCCAAATTTTAAAATGATTTTCTGCAATTTAAGGTTTTCTGCTTTCAGGAACACATATATCAGAAATTACTGGAAGGATTGCAATGAAATTTGGCACACCTATTCTTTTACTTTGAAGCAATATTTAAGTGGAACAAAATATATTGAAAAGTTTGCTTGTAAAAAAGTTCGAATCCAAAATATCACAGAAAATAGTAGCATTAATTTACGAACAAGTTGCTGCACTTAATTGTACACCTATTAGTGTAGATTATTTTACCATTAAAAAAATTTGCCAAATTCGCCTCGAAATTGTGAAAAGACGTACCTCAAAATAATGATGCAATAAAAAATTCAAAATTATCTCACTGCATTAGATTGTAATTAAAAATTCTGATTGTTTTAAAAATCGTATTAGATCTCTATACATAAGTGTGCAAAATTTCAATGACATTGAACAAAAAATGGCAAAGATATGGATTTACACAAATATCAGTGCAAGACTGCCACCGTCTCCCCTTAAACTAAGGTAAATCTTTATAACTTGCCATTTTATCTCCAGTGACCTATTTAAAAACCAAGCCAGACACTTGCCTTATACAGGCGTTGCTGGCCGCAGCGCCATATTTTACCTGTTTGCATATCTCTTTATTTGAACACGCATGCCTATACCAGTTTATTTGGCGGTTCACTGTAAAAATCAGACTAGTGCTTTCAAAATGGGATTACTGGCCAAGAGAAGTCTGCTAGTTTCAAACGTAGGTCTTAATTTGAGGAAGAGATTTCTGAGAATGTGTGTTTAGTGGACCACTGTATTGTATGGCAGTGAGACATGGCCTGCGGGACACACGGAACAGAAGAGGTAAGAACGATTTAACATGATTCTATGGAAGAGTGCTGTAAATTGGGTGGACTAATAAGATAAGGAATTAAGAGAGTCTCGTCAGAATCGGAGAGGAAATAAATATGTTTGAAACACGTACAAGAGGAAGATACAGGGTGATACCTCATGTGATAAGACGTCAGAGAATAACCTCCATGGTACTAGAGGGAGCTGTATAGCATAAAAGCTGTTGAGGGAAACAGAGATTGGAATTGATCCTCCAAGTAACTGAGGGCGTTCATTGCAAGTGCAACTATGAGATGAAAAGGCTGACACAGGAGAGAAATTCGTGGGGGGCCGTATCATACCAGTCAAAATACTGATGACAAGAAAATAAATAAATAAAGACTTATGAGAAAAAAACAAATAAATAAAAACTCTAGTTGTTTATTATTTCGAATCATGTTTCTCATCGCTGCAGTAACATCAAATGCCCTCTCACTGGTGAAGTTACATATCATTTCCTGACTTCCTCAGCTTTTTGGGAGGTAGTGTATTTCCTATCCCCGAGATCTGACTATGATTTTCGGACGGTTTTCTTTGGTGGTCGTGAGGATGTCGAAACTGAGAAAACTGTTACACTCGCGGCCTACCACATATTATGTTAATTGTGTTCCACTGATCCTGCGAGGAGTCGCGTCTTCGACGTGGAAATGTTTATTTAATTAAAAAGGCAAACAACGAAATTACATTACATTACTGTGTGAAGTGTTAAGTTTAATTATATATTTATGTAAAATAGTAAATTTATGTGTTTCTGTGAAGATACTCCACAACGGAGTAGAAAGCGTATCCCAACAAGTAGTTCATTAATTTATTCTTGAACTCCTTTGCATTTTCTACATGACATTCAACGTGATGTAGTGTGTTGAATATCAGGGTACCCATGTATCTGACTCTTTTCTGTATTAATGTTAACTCCTTGAGATCTATGTACACATTGGGAGGTCATGGCCGTCAAATCGGAGGTAGTAATATCATAAAGCATCTACATCATCTTATGACCCAATCATAGCTACAGTTCCCAAAATGCTTGATGTTATCACACATGCAGAAAAGCTCTTCATGTTTCCCAGAATACATGAAGACTTTTATATTTGGGCTTGGGCATACGATTTTACAGTGTAATGTGATGCTTTCAGGGTAACCACAGTCGTCTATTGATATACCGTTCGTGTTAGCTGACGAAGGATGTTATGACTCCTAGGTGAAAATGGCTTTACATCTGTTCAGTTCAGCAAATCTGTTGGCTGCCTTGCAATCGTCACTACCTATTAAAGCAAACGCCACTTCAGTATTGTCTACTCTTCACATTTAACTGACTCAACCTCTCACTTAAGTTAGCATACTGTACACGCTCTGGTATGGTAAGACTGTTATCCCAGTTATGTTGCTGATGGCCATTAAAATATCAGTTCCAGGAAGGTGGCATTCAACAAACGTCAGATAGGCATTAAGATCACTACATACTTGAACATGCAAATAATGGGCATTTCAGGTCTCTGAACCTAGGTCCAGTACCAGTCCACCCTTATTTCTTAAATCCCCTCCTTCTAGATCACGCCTATACATATAAAATAAATTACATAATTTTATTGATTTGTTTCCCTTGAAACGTCCCCCTATAAAAATTAATAATGACTGTGCTGGTAAACTTCTACGTTATTTGACACTGAAACAGCTGAGTAAAACTGAACTTACACAGACAGTTTTCTCTTTACTATTCTGAACACATAATATTTTTAGCCCAAACAATCTGACTTTCAATAATCCCTAAAAAAGAATAGACCTGACTAACAATAACCTATACCCTTCATAAGTCACGTAACTCACAAAAATCTTCGCTATTCGAACTACTGGAATACAGGAAAGGCCAATACTGCCTGCTAAATAAAAGATTCTGATTACTGACAGCAATAACTACTGTTAGGCATATAATTAACAAATGAAAGATTGTGATAGATAACAATGTATTTACCTTAATAGTGTTCAAAAGTCATAATAAATATAAATTCGTGACATCCAAGTTGACAAATTTCCTTTTTCTGACGGAAACACGTCCTGATCTTCCGCTCAAATTAACATCTCAAAACTCTGGCATCTCTGTCCCCAAATCCACCACTGCTGGCGGCTCACCTCCAACTACCCATATACATGTGTATTGTAGGAATTGTGACATAAATAAATACATAAAAAATGAGAATATCTTTCGAGACATTAACTTCACACACGATCATTAAAAACAGAACAGAATAAATAATGTTTAAACATCTTTACAAAGTAAAGAACATATTATTAATGCAAATTGTATTTGAGGATAACAGTATTCCTTATCATAGTGAATGTAGCTTAGTATTAGAAGAGAAAAAAAATTCTATGGAAAAGCACACAGAGACAGGGAGAACACAAATACACAAGGGTACACAAACACGTAGCCAAATAACACGAAATGAAAGGACCGGGTTTGTTTTCAGTACAACATTTGTTACTGCAGTCCAACCGAAAACTTCATTCCATAGATCTTCTCTCTTGTTTCAACATTGTTTTTTGTTGCAAAAAGGTCATATCTAAGCATTCTTTCTATATTCTCCATTATCCTACCTCATCATTTATATTTCATTATCTTACCTCATCATTTTTTCCCAAGAAATCCTACCTAAAACTGTTGTCCCTAAACCATACTTTTTTATTCATGTCCTCTTTCAAAATAATTTTCTTCATTGTACACTACTTTAACTTTTTTGCCAAATCATTTTGTTATAGCTTATCAATGCATTTCTACCAATTCATGACAACTCATTCTGTTGTATAGCTTACCCCTCTTAAACCAACTTAAATCTTGTGAGCTCAGATACATAAACTACGGGACGAGGCAATGCAGCAGCACGAACATTAACACAAACAAGAACGAGAAAAAAATGCAAAGTAGCAAAGCAAGCAGCAATAAACGTAAATTAGCAAAGCAAATCCAACATTACAACTAATATTATCCAATGTGCAGCAAGAAGAAAAATAAATCAGTCGTGAAACTGGCTTAATACCACATAAAATTCAGTAGGACAATGCCTGACAAACAGCAGCAGCAAAAGCAGTAAACTATACCTAAACATGACAAAGCTGATGCAGAAAAAGTATTACAGTAAATATAGGTAATGTCTAACACCTATGTCACATCTTAACACTAGACTGATGCATCATGATAACTTACTCTACCAAACAAGTTACCTGATCGCTGAAAACTTATGTATGCAATTCCTGTGAAGTGAAATATCTGTTTGTGCTCCCTTTTTTAAGAAATTAGATCATAGAATTATTATTTAATGGATCTGTAGTTAGAAAATATTTACATTAGTACATATATTAAATTTTATATAAACCAATGCTGCAGCGCAGCTAGAAACCAGATATTAAACAAAATAGGCATATATATATATATATATATATATATATATATATATATATATATATATATATATATATAGCAAAGCATGAAACATCATTCACTAGCCATATTGCATTTCATAAGGCAGTAAAAATATCTCTCTCCTAGAAAGACAGAAGTCATAATCAGGTGTATAGACGTAAAACATTTCTCATTAGTTCATCAGGCATTACAGTAAATATCAGAAAGTACGAGCTCAAAACTGTAATCATATATTTTCAAGTAAACGCTACGGGTTGCTCACATCCAATTGCCCAACACTACACTAGCGAATATTTCAACAGTGAGTCCAACCAGCCACAGACTGCACACAGCGCAGTCAGCGATTTTCATACAGCGCGCTACGTGGCGTCACCAACATAAAAACCTAAACAGCCTACTTACTCCCTGGATCATTATTATATATTATTGGATCAGTTTTCCTATTGTTTCTGGAAGAGCATATCTTTTTTTTCTTGGAACAACGCACATTTTCATCCTCTGATAACTTCTCTTAAACTTTTGCACTATTAACAACTTCCGTGCAGATACTTTAATTGAAAAAAAGTCGAGATCTACATATTTCCATGCATATGGCAAGCGGTGTTTTTGGTTGGGCTAAATTCGCATAACCGGCACTGCATCTTGTCTTGAAAGTATCCTTTCGGTTAATTTGGTATCATATTCGATGCCTTCACTGGTTACAGGTCACGTGCAGTGGTTGGACAGAAGTATGCCTAGTTGAACATAAATGCGGATGCTAACAAAGCATGCAAGATGAGCTATTGTATGTACCCGTGAGCAGAAACTGTGCATTACCCTAAATACATCGCAACTTCTAGGCGTGGGCACAACAGTGTAATGTGTAGCTGCGAGTGCGATACGTCGGTGCTAAGTGATTTCGAATGCGGGAAAATTGTTGCCGCTCGTATGGTAGGTGCTACTGTAACCAAAGTGTTTGGCGTTTCAGGAGAAACCGTATCGAAGATGGATACTGCATATCAGTAAAGGAGAACAACATCATGAGCTAAGTCACAACATAGGCAAAATTGTGAGCTCAGTAATCGTGATGGACCTTCATTGAAGAGGATTGTGACGAAAAGTGAGAGGACGACAGCTGGAATAATGACAGCACAACTGAATGTCACACTCGTAAATATCATCGGCACCCAACAAGACGAAGGAAGCTCCATAAATTGGGAAAGGCAGGACGACCTGGAATTCAACTCGGCACATCAGTGATGCAAATGCCCGTAAAAGGAAAACGTGCCGTCGTTGCCGTAGAAACTGCACTGTGGGGTAATGGAAGACTGTCATCTGGTCTGATGAGTCTTGTTGCACACTGCCTCCAACGTCTGGCCGCGCTTATGTCTGTCACACGCCATCTCGAATCCATGACACAGACAGATTCTGGCCAAGAGTGAAACATGGCGAGAAGACGGTGATGATTTGGCCAGACATATCTACAGTATGGTTAAAATGGGTGAAATGTTTCGAAGTATCGGAGCGTGGAATGTTAGATCCCTTAATTGGACATGTTGCTTAGAAAATTTGAAAAGGAAAACGTATAGGTTGAAGTTAGATATTGTGGGAATCAGTTAAGGCTGGAGGAACAGGGCTTCTGGTCAGGTGACTGCAGGGTTATAAATACACAGTCACATAGTGGTAATAAGGGAATGGATTTAATGATGAATAAGAAAATAGGAATGTGAAGAGCTACTACGAACAGCATAGTGAATGCATTGTGGTAGCCAAGATAGAATATATGAGGCGGTGAAAGAAATTATTCAGGTAGATAGGGGAGATGAAAATTTAACTGTGATGGGGGACTGGAGTTCAGTAGTAAGAAAAGGAAGAGAGGGAAAAACAGTAGCTGAATATGGACTGGGGGAAAGGAATGAAAGAGGAAGCCACCTGTTAGGATTCTGCACAGAGCATAATTTAATTATCGCTAACACATGGTTTAAGAATAATAAACGAAGGTTGTATACTTGGAAGAGACCTGGAGACAGCACAAGATTTCAAATTCATCATATAATGTAACTGTAAGACATTCCAGGGACAGATGTGGACTCTGACCAACTGAAGATTGAAACTGAAGAAATTAGAAAAAGGGTGGGAAATTTAGGAAATGGGGCCTGGATCGGGTCGAGGAATTACAGGTTGTTGGGAGTTTCAGAGGGAGAATTAGACAACGGTTCACTAGAGCAGGTGAAAGGTATTCAGCAGAAGACGAATTAATAGTTTTAAGGGATGAAACATTGAAGGCAGCAGAGGACAAAACCGAAAAAATGATGCCGCCTAGTTGAAATCCTATGATAACACAAGACATATTGAATTTCATCAATGAAAGGAGAAAATTTAAAAATGCCGTAAATGAAGCGGGCGAAAGGGGGTACAAACTTTTAATTCATGAGACTTATAGGAAGTGCAAAACTGCTAAGCCAGAATGGCTGGAGGAGAAATAGACGCATATTCCACAAGAGAAAATATAGAAACCGCATACATGAAAGTTAAAGAGGCCTTTGGGGAAAAGAGAAGCAGGTGCATGATTATCGAGTGCTCAGATGCTAAACCAGTCCTAAGCACAGAAGGGGAAGCTGAAATGTCGAAGGAGTATATAGAGTGTATGCAGAAGGGAGATGAACTTGAAGGTAATACTACAGAAAGGAAAGTTAAGGTAGATGAAGATGACTCGTGAGGTATGATACTACGAGAAGAATTTTACAGAGCTCTAAGAGATCTAACTTGAAACAAGGTCACGGGCGTAGAGCTACTGATAACCTTGAAAGAGCCAGGGTTCAGAAACCAGACGACAGTTATAAGAGTCGATGGGCATAAAAGCGAGGCAGTGGTTGAAACGAGAGTGTGGCGTATGCCCATTGTTATTCAGTCTGCACACTGAGCAGGCTAAAGGAAAACAAACAAAAATTCTGAATAGTAGTTAAATTTGAAGCAGATGGAATAAGCACTTTGAGGTTTGCCGAAGACATTGCAGTTCTGTCTGAGACAGCAGACAACATGGGAGAGCAGTTAAACTGAATGGACAGTGTCTTAAATTGAGGATGTAAAATGAACATCAACAAATGCACAACAAGGATAATGGAATGTAGAATTGACTGGTTCTGAGCACTATGGCACTTAACATCTGAGGTCATCAGACCCCTAGAATTTAGAACTACTTAAACCCAACTAACCTAAGGACATCACACACATCTATGCCCGAGGCAGGATTCGTACCTGCGACCGTAGCAGTCGCGCGGTTCCGGACTGAATCGTCTAGAACCGCTCGGTCACCGCGGCCGGCGAATGTAGAATTAAATCAGGTGATGCTAAAGGAATCAAATTCGGAATCGAGGTACTTAGTAGTAGAGGAGTTTTGCTACATCTGCACTAAAGTAAGTGATGATGGCCGATGTACAGAGGATATAAAATGTGGACTGGCAAGAAAAGCGTTTCTGAAGAAGAGAAATTTACTAACGTCGAGTATAGATTTGAGTGTAATGAAATCTTTTCTGAAGTTGTTTATCTGGAGTGTAGCCATGCATGTAACTGAAACATTGACTACAAACAGATCAGAAAAAAAGTGAATACAAGCTTTCGAAATGTGGAGCTACAGATGAAGAAATTTGTGACACAACTTGACCAAAAGAAGGGATCGGTTGATGGGACACATTCTCAGACGTCAGGATATCAGCAAATTAGCACTGGAGGGAATTTGAGGGGGGGGGGGTAAATTCGTGGAGGGAGACCAAGAGATCAATATAGCGAGCAGATTCAGAAGGATGTACGTTGCAGTAGTTGTTCAGAGATGAAGGCGCTCACACAGAATAGACTAGCATGGAGAGGTGCATCAATCCAGTCTTTGGAGTGAGGACGGCAACAGCAAAATCGTGGTATCCGTGGATCCCATCGTTAGCGTACAAAGTCGCATTACTGCCAAGGAGTATGCGACGATTCTGGCTGGTCATGTTTATCCTAAGGCACAAAGTTTGTTTCTTGAAAGTGATGCAGTTTTCCAAGCCCATATTCATACAGTTTGCATCGTTCAGGACTGGTTTTGCGAGCCCAAGGACGACCTGTAGAATGTCCCCTGCCCACCATGGTCGCCAGATCTCAGTAATATTGGGTCTTTGTGGTCTACAATGCGGAAAGGGGTGTGGGATCGCTGTCAACTTCTACCATCGTTACTTGAACTTGGCAGTATATGCAGAAAGAATATAAAGTTCTCTCGTGAGTACACACGGTCTATGTTTGTCTATGTATCAGTTTTCAACACTACCATCAGCTGTAGTTTTATAATTGGATACAACTCTCGACGATACACTTCATCATCATCATCGTCAGTCAGAAAGTTTCACGTTAAAATAATTGTTATCCGCATCATTTCTTGTAGTAGGCAACCACGCACAACAATGGTCTGGTTTCTGACTGGCTGCATCTTAATTTGCGATTCACCGCATTTGTTAATTCTACCGGAGGCGGCGCTGCAATTCTTCCCTTAGCAGAGGGCGCCCGCTCCTAGCGCAAGCGCAGCGGCCTGTTCCGGGGGTATAAAGGAGCGGCCGTATCCGATATTACCATGATCCGCCCCATCCTTTGTTATGCCAGCATCGCTTGGATTTCCGTCCCTCCCCGATTCTATAAAGCCCTCCAAATCCTCGAACGCCATGCCCTCTGCCTCGCCTTCCGCATCCGCCTTCCGTCCCCCACGCGCATCCTCTATGACCTCATCCCCTTCCCCCACCTTCTCCTTTTCCTTGAACACACCCGCACACTCTATATTGTCCGCCACCTTGATCCCCCTCACCCCCTGGTGTCTCCCTTCCTCTCCACTCCCAACCAGTTGCCGCACCTTTACCGTTGTGTCCCTCCCTCTCTCCATCTCCACACCCTCCATCTCCTTTCCCAACACAACTTCCACCGTCTACCCCTCCCGGATGATGAGCTTCGCCCTGACATCTACCCTTCCTACCAATTCTAACCCCCTCTTCCTGCCTCCTCCTCCGGGCTCCCTCTCCTCCCCCTCCCTCCTTCCGAGCTGATTTCCCCTCCAACTCCCCCCTCCAACTCTTGTGCCTTCTTTCAGTGTCTCTGCGCTCCCTCCTGCCCTGTCTTCCCTTTTCCTCTCCCGCCCCATGTGTCTCCTGCCTCTTCGTGGACCCACGGTTGCCCCTCCTCCCTTCATCCCGCCGCTTCCCCATCTGCCTCATGCTCTCCCCTCCGTTTTCATCCTCTCTGACCTTTCCCTCGGCAGTTCCAACCTGGTAGTTTTATTCTTCGTCGTGTGTGCTCCAAGTGGGTTTTAAGTGTGTTGTTTTGGAGTGTTTTTAATACTGTGGTCAACTTTTAAACTGTGCATGAGCATCCAGTGTCTTCTTTGTGTTTTAAGAATCGCCAACTGTGTTTTTTAACTTTCTGGTGACTTTTTTAACTGTCCCCCATGAACGTCTACATGTCCATGTCTTTTTACCTCCATTTTCTCCCCTTACTGTGTTTTACGTTCCCCTTTTTTATCTCCTTATGTATGTATTATTTTATTCTTGTCTTAGTTGTCGTGTCACTCGGCTGAAGAGCGGTGGATTGTGCTGCTGACAGCCCTCCCCTGCCCATATGGGGCAGGGGAATGAAATCACAATAAAGAAAAAAAAACGATATTACCTCACACTCCGATCGGAGCAGCCGCAGCGTGCGCATCGTGTTATACCCGAAGCCACGCTGCGACTAAACCGCGCGCCCGGCAGCGCGAAAAAGCAAAACTGTAGTGTTTTGAGTTAGGGAGTAGGGCGCGACTAGCATAGGCAAGTTCTTCTGGGCTAGCCTGAACTGATAGCATAGGGCCCCTGAGGCGGCCGGGACTAGCCAGCGCCGTGTATGCAATGGAAATGGTAGGGAAAAGGCGAGATTCCGCGGACAGGGGCCCCCTCCCTGCCACACCGAAGACGCACAAGTCGATACCCAGAGAAGATCTCATCATGGAGGCTACACCTTTAGACACAGCCTCGAACCCAACGAAGTTCAACTTGGCCGAACTAACGGCCGAAGAACAATAGCAGATTCGCGATATACTGCGCCGCGCGCAGTTACGGCGACCAACGGCAACCAATAGCATTCGACCTGGGAGACATGGTAGCGACATCGAGGAAGAGGAACGCCACGTTCGCTCCTCCTCGGAAGTATCTGACGCCTCGGTGGCCAAGAGCAACTGCGCCGACACGGACCTTGACAACACGCACATGGCGTGCGACCCTTCAGACAGGAACCCATTCTGTGAGCAGGCAGACAATGCCGGCCTCCAGACCGTCACCAACAAGCGAAGAAGGACAACTACCGATCAGCCGACCACCACGGTAGAAACAACGAAGAGGGCAAAAACCAGCGTACCAATGTTTGCTGTACCAGTCAGCAACTCATACGCGGAACTACAGGAGGAGACAGAAGACCAACACCACCCCCGACAACGACGATAGCAACTGCATCATTAAAGCCGCTACCGCTCTTGGTCTACTGCACGACTGATTACCTGCAGCTTAACGCAGAAATTAAGAAGACATCGAAGACGAACTTCGAGCAAAGGCGACCACATGAGATAACCACGTCAGATTACAAAAATTCCAATAAGTTCTTGGAGGAGGAAATCCTTCACTACTTCAGACATCAGCTCCCCGAAGACCGCAGTCTAAAAGTAGTCATGAAAGGAATACCTGAAACGGTGTCCCCGCAGACAATAGTCAACATCCTCATAGGGAGAGGATGCAATATCAGAGACAGCCACCAATGCAGCCAGAAGTATGAGAAGACGAAGAAACTCAAGCCAATCCCAGTATTGTTAGTCTCCTTCCCTAAAAAGAGGAAATGTGACCTAATTTACAGCGAAAAACACATCTAGGACATGCGAGTGCGAGTCGAATACTACCAGCCACGAGACAGACCACCACAGTGTAAGAACTGCCGCGAAGTACTGGAGACTGCCATCACGGTGTGTAAAGTGCGCCGGCACGCACCCATCCGCGGTCTCCAAAGTCGCCCCAACAGAACAGTGCATATGCGTCCTCTGCGGACGAAAGGGGCACCCAGCATATATCAGAGGCTCTCCAGAATATCAGAGGGCCCTAAAACCATTCAGGCCTTCAGCCAACCTCCGAGGCGCCCAGCCCAACCGACTGGCGCCTGTGACTGCTCCCCCACCACCACCCAACACGGCGGAGCACTTGCCACCGACGAGACAACGACCACCAGCACGGACAATGGCATGGGGTCACCAACCAGCCCAGACGCCACAAGAAGAAGCCACCACGGGAGCTGTAGGCGACGCCATCAAACAAATCACATTACTTTTCAAGTCACTATTGAAACCGGAAAACGTCGCAAAAATCAAGACAGTAACAGCAAACATCCAAAAGCCACCCATCCATTCTCAAAAATCTTGGCCCAGGGAGATGACCCACACCATATGGAACGCGAATGGGAAAAAAGGCAAGAAGGAAGAAGTGGTACATTTCATCACCGAATAAAACGTGGACGTACTTCTTGTCAACGAGAACCACCTCCGCAGAAATGGAACCGTCAGACTTCGAAACATGTTTGCCTACCGCACGGACAGACAACTCAGAAGAGGAGGCGGTACAGCAGTCTTCGTCTGCCGATCGTTAATTCACCACCGATTTCCCCCGCCGAAACCATCTGGAAACTACCGCTGTCACAGTCCGCACCAACACAGGAAACATCACATTCGTTGCCACATACTTAGCGCCGCTAGCAGATCTCCTGAGAGAGGACTTGGAAACACTCACCAGCCTGTCACCAGCAACACTCATCGGCGGAGACTTCTACATCTACATCTACATCCGTACTCCGTAAGTCACCTGACGGTGTGTGGCGGAGGATACCTTGAGTACCTCTACCGGTTCTCCCTTCTATTCCAGTCTCCTATTGTTCGTGGAAAGAAAGATTGTCGGTATGCCTCTGTGTGAGCTCTAATCTCTCTGGTCTCTTCGCGAGATATACGTAGGAGGGAGCAATATACTGCTTGACTCCTCGGTGAAGGTATGTTCTCGAAACGTCAACAAAAGCCCGAACCGAGCTACTGAGCGTCTCTCTTACAGAGTCTTCGACTGGAGTTTATGTATCATCTCTGTAACGCTTTCGAGATTACTAGATGATTCTGTAACGAAGGGCGATGCTCTCTGTTGGATCCTCTCTATCTCTTCTATCAACCCTATCTGGTACGGATCCCACACTGGTGAGCAGTATTCGAGCAGTGTACTGTAACCTGTGTACTTGAAACACCAGTCGTGGTATTCACGAGCGAACAACAGAAATGGAAACCGCCTGCTTGGACTTGAAGAAGACCTCGAAGTCGAAGTCCACGGACCAGACGAACCTACAAACATTCCGATATTCCAGAACCGCAACCCCGACGTCTTGTATATTGTTTTAAATAAAAACATTCCTGCGGAAGTGGAAATCACAACAATCAATGACCTTTCCTCCGACCACCTGCCGGTACTCATCGCACTACATCTTATACAACTCTCCGACGAACGGTCGGCCACAAAAGCAACCGGCTGGGAGTCATACCAAAGAAACCTAAACAACACCATCAGACCAACGCTATCCCTACGAACGAAAGAAGAGGTAGCAACGGCAGTAGACTACCTGACGCGAAAGATACAGACTGCGATCAAAAAGGCCACCACAACCACAGAGATCCAGACGCCACACACAACAGAACTGCCACCCCTGTTACAAGAGCTGAGGCACCAGAAAAACAGATTCCGCCGCAGGTGGCATCAGTACAAAAACCCGAACGATCGGAGAGAAATGAATAGACTACACCGCGAACTCAGAGACCGCCTAAAAGACTGGAGACGTGAGAAGTGGGAAGACAAGAGGGACCAGTTCCACCTCCAACAGAAACAAGAATGGAATGTGGCCAAAGCGATCCGTAGCCCCGAGGAACCCAAACGAGCCATTCACACCAACCATGGCCTCACCTTCGAACCCTTGGAGATCGCCGAAACTTTCGCAGAAACATACGACCTGCAAAATACGTTACCACACTACGATCTCGATGAAGAGGAAACGCGAGAAGAAAACGCCACGAACCAGCACTTAGAAGAGCTAAGGAGACGCCACACCAATGCCCAGCCACTTCTCACTACGCCGGCTTCGGAAAGGGAAGTCAGCGCCAGGATTAGTCCGATTCACAAATCTTCACCTGAAGGACCTACTGCGCAAACCGCTCATGCAACACACACGTATTGATAACAGCTGCCCCCTACTAAACTACTTCCCGCAACAGTGTAACATGACAAGGATTATTCCGATCCCGAAGCCAGGGAAAGATCTTCAATACCCGACAAGCTACAGACCAATAAGCCTCCTGAGTACCTTAACCTAAATCTTCGAAAGAGTGGTGCTTAAGTGCATCTAACAACTCTTAATAGAAGATGGGACTATCCGACCTGAACATTACGGGTTCCAACAAGAACTATCCGCCGAAAAGCAAGTCGTACGAGTAGTGTAACACATACCAGTCTCATCAACGTCTCACAATCCACAGCGGCGGCATTCCTCGACTGGGACAAAGTCTAAGACCGAGTGTGGCGAGCCAAACTAATCAGCAAAGTGGCCACCCAAACGTCGATTCCGGACTGCCTCGTGCAACTAATAGCAGTCTATCTCACTGACCGCCAAATAACAGTGATAGTGAAAGGGAAGATATCCAGCATCAAGGCCCTAACAGCTAGCATACCGCCGGGTTTGGTGCTCTCACCATCCATATTCAACGTCTTCGTCATCGATCTGCCATTGGAAAACAACGTTCACTTGGCACAATTCGCCGACGACACAGCCTTGTACAAGAGCGGTCGGCCACACTACGCCAACGTAAGGCGTCTCCAGAGACAGATTAACGAAGTAGTTACCTGGTGCCGCAGTAACAAAGTGGTGCTAAACTCTGACAAGACGAGAATGGTTTATTACAGCAAGAAAAGACCCAGGTCCTAGGTCGACGAATCCACATCAGTCACATACCTATGATTGGAACTGGACAAGACTTTATTTTTCCACCTTCACATCCAGGGCAAAAAGCAAAAATGCAAGCAATGATTTCGTTCTTCACCAGCGAAGACTTGAACCAGGACACCAAACTACGACTCTCCAAGTCAACAGTCCTTCCAGCTCTTCTATATGGCAGCTCGGCATGGGGGATCGCTTGCAACACGAAGCTGAAATCCCGACAGGTAGTACAGAACAAAGTACTCAGATGGATACTGCGCCGCCACCATCACCCCACCCTCACACTGGGAAAGCAATCAAGAAGAAAGCAATCAAGAACTCCAAGTAGCCACCCAATTAGATACCCCATTGTTAGCCATAAAGAGGAAGGCCAGGAATAAGTATGCCAAAGCAGAAAACCACAGAGGCACACTCCCACAATTAACTCAACTGGGATTGACCCGCCCCCAACTAGGACAACGATTCAGAGTACCAATGTGCCTAATAGAAGAGGAGTAGGATTACAAACCAGATCTTGGCAACCTAACAGCTCGGCTAAGGCCCCCTGAGGCGCAGGGACGCCTGTCCCTTCAAATGTAAATATTGTACGAGGGTAATCCCAAAAGTATGGTCTCCTATTTTTAAGTACGTAGACCTGTTTATTTCTACAATGGTTTACATCAGTTTACAGCTTGAACATTTAGCTGTTTTTCGACATAATCACCATTTCTGTCGATGCATTTCTGTAGACGCTGTGGCATACCAGCTCGCTGCCATGCTGTTCGTCGTAAATGTCGGTCCGACTCTACATCACTTACGAACATTTTTGACATCTATGCACGACTCACCATACACTTGGCGATGGATTTCAATCGGCGCAGTGTCTTTTGCGTTAAAAAACCGAATAACAGCACGCAATTCCCACTTGGCGGTAATATCCAACGGGAGCTCCATTCTCAACGGCTTCCAAGCGAAGACTGAGCTCCTCAGCGCGGCGTGCGCATGGTTACACACAGCGCGTGAAGCATTATTCATAAGAGTGTGACCAACTGCGACACAAACAGAGTTGTGTACTTATAAAAAAATAGGACACCATACTTTTGGGATTACCCTCGTATAGAATAAAGACTGTTAAAAACCAAACTTTCCTTCTGTACATGGAGAATCGCATAAGCGACGGGCCTGCACACACACAACACACTAGAAGAAAAAAGAAAAACAATATTACCTCAGTTCCGATTCCGCGCCAGCAGTCTCATCTGAAGAGAGCAGCTAGTTGGGCCGTCGAAATATCGGCTAGTCAGGACTACGAAAGCAGGCTCCATACGCGCGAGGAGTTGTTGTTGTTGTTGTGGTCTTCAGTACTGAGACTGATTTGATGCAGCTCTCCATGCTACTGTATCCTGTGCAAGCTTCTTCATCTCCCAGTACCTACTGCAACCTACATCTATCTGAATCTGCTTGGTATATTCATTTCTTGGTCCCCCTCTACGATTTTTACCCTCCACGCTGCTCTCCAATACTAAATTGTTGATCCCTTGATGCGTCAGAACATGTCCCACCAATCGATCCCTTCTTCTAGTCAAGTTGTGCCACAAACTTCTCTTCTCCCCATGTTCAACACCTCGTCATTAGTTATGTGATATACCCATCTAATCTTCAGCATTCTTCTGTAGCACCACATTTCGAAAGCGTCTATTCGCTTTTTGTATAAACTATTCATCGTCCATGTTTCACTTCCATACATGGCTGCACTCCATACAAATACTTTCAGAAACGACGTCCTGACACTTAAATCTATACTCGATGTTAACAAATTTCGCTTCTTCAGAAACGCTTTCCTTGCCGTTGCCAGTCTACATTTTATATCCTCTCTACTTCGACCATCATGAGTTACTTTCCTCCCCAAATAGCAAAACTCCTATACTACTTTAAGTGTCTCATTTCCCAATGTAATGCCCTCAGCATCACCCGACTTAATTCGACTACATTCCATTACCCTCGTTTTGCTTTTGTTGATATTCATCTTATATTCTCGTTTCAACACACTGTCCATTCCGTTCAACTGCTGTTCCAAGTCCTTTGCTGTCGCTGACCGAATTACAATGTCATCGGCGAACCTCAGAGTTTCTATTTTTTCTCCATGCATTTTAATACCTACTCCGAATTTTTCTTTTGCCTCCTTCACTGCTTGCTCAATATACAAATTGAATAACATTGGGGATAGGCGGGAGGAGAATTAAGACTTATTGTGTCGGAAAATCATCATAATAACAAAAAAAATTGTTACTGATAACTTACGTAACCTGTATTATGTCGTTACTAATTAGTGATATGTGTAATGGTCTATTAAAAACAGTTCAGTTACCTGAGTGACACACAACTGATCACATTCCTGCAGAAATGCTATTTTACCCCCTGGTTGAGAACTACTGATCTAGTATGTAGCACACTCGACCACGGCGAACGCACAGTGGCTGTGATGGACTCAGCGAGGTGTCGGGCCGCGGTCAGAGGCAGCGCACGCGGTGATTGAGACGGCTGACCCGCTCAACAGGCGGTCTGTTAATTACCGCTGCCGCCGCCGCTGGCGCTGCCGACACCGGCTGCTCCGCCCACCGCCGCCGATACACCAGGCACCACCGCACCGGCCTGCCGGCCGCTCGCAGGCCATTTGCCTAATGGAATGACCGCTCCCTGTTCTGCGGCCAATCTCGTCGGACTTTTTTTCGTTTTCTCTTGTGGCTAGCGAATTTATTTCCACTGCCGACAAACGGCTGGAGAACATTCTCTGCAAATGCACCCAAGCCCCTAGTTACTTTGCACATTACGAGGATTAGCTTGCGTTTTGTGCAAAAGAACGATACTGTTTTAATATGTGCCACACGCTGTAAATCCACAGCTGCATTTGAATTTTCGGAGTACGGGTGGTCCAGGAACGGTTCGTTGAATGTGCACCCAGCGTATTTTGTTTCCGGTAGGATGTACAATGGCCACAAATTGTCTGATTCCGAATACTTTTCCGAAAGGGTTTCCGTTGACCGAAGTAATGTCTACATTTATTTTCATTCCATTACTGTATTGTTTTGTCTGCGAAGACATTATGAAAAGCATGCCTGGAATATTTATTAATGTACTATTTATTTCTGTGTGTGTCAGTTTGTATGTGTGTGTGTGTGTGTGTGTGTGTGTGCGTGTGTGCGAGAGAGAGAGAGAGAGAGAGAGGGGGGGGGAGTAGGGAAAGAAAGAAAGAGACAGACAGAAATGATGAAGTCTTTTATCTACTGTGGTGAGTTGTTTTAATGTTATTGTATGTGATCTTTTGTCGGTATATCAGTATTTCAACCAGTGATTGTTTAATATTGTACGTATCAAATCTGTTGATACGTATAATATTAAACAGTCACTGGTAGAAATACCGATATACTTGTGATGAGTTGTTTTAATGTTATTGTATGTGATCTTTTGTCAGTATATCAGTATTTCAACCAGTGATTGTTTAATATTGTACGTATCACATCTGTTGATACGTACAATATTAAACAACCACTGGTTGAAATACTGATATACTCACTAAAGATCACATACAATAACATTAAAACAACTCATCACAATAGATAAAAGAATTCATCATTTCTGTCTGTCTGTCTCTTTCTTTCCTTGCCCACTTCCCCCCCCCCCCCCCTCTCTCTCTCACTCTTTCTCTCTCTGTCCCTCTCTCTCTCTCTCTCTCTCTCTCTCTCTCTCTCTCTCGCACACACACACACACACACACACACACACACACACACACATACACACACACACGCACACTGACACACACAGAAAGATACAGAACACAATGGATAGAAAAACTGATGCACCCAAAATTTTGGAGTCTTTCGAGAAAATAAAAAGAAATTTGTTTTTAAGTTAACAAACTTCACATAAGCTGTAACGTCCCCTTAGGAAAACTATGAATGACTGTGCTGGTAAACTTCTACGTTGTTTGATACATAGACAGCTGAGTAAAACTGAACGAACTCAGACAGTTCTCTTTTTACTTATTCTGATCATCACTAAACTGACACACAATATTTTTAGCGCACGCAATCTGACTTTCAATAATCCTTACAGCAGAATGGCCCTGAATAACAATAACCTTTACATTTTATGAATGACTTACCTCAAAAAAATCTTCGTCACTCGAACTACTGAATTCAGTGAGCGCCAATACTGCCAGCTAAATAAAAGATTCTAACTACTGAAGGCACTAACTACGGATATGTCTAGTTAGCAAATGAAAGATTTTGATAGAGAACAAACAATGTATTTACCTTAATAGTGTTCAGAATTCATCACATACATATTTGTCAATTCATGACATCCATCTTCACAAACTTCGTTTTTCTGGCAGACACACGTCCAGATCGCCCGCTTACAGCAACCTCTCAAAACTCTGGCATCTCTCTCTCCACATCCACCACTGCTGGCGCCTCACCTCCAACTGCCCAACGCTACGCGCTGTTCACATCCAACTGCCCAACACTAAACTGCCCGCAGCTCGTGGTCCTGTGGTAGCGTTCTCGCTTCCCGCGCCCGGGTTCCCGGGTTCGATTCCAGGCGGGATCAGGGATTTTCTCTGCCTCGTGATGACTGGGTGTTGTGTGATGTCCTTAGGTTAGTTAGGATTAAGTAGTTCTAAGTTCTAGGGGACTGATGACCATAGAAGTTAAGTCCCATAGTGCTCAGAGCCATTTGAACACTAAACTAGTGAATATTTAAACAATGAGTCCAACCAGCCACAGACTGCACACAGCACAGTCAGTGATTTTGATACAGAGCGCTACATGGCGATACCAACATAAAAAACCTAAACAGCATACTTACAGTGCGTCGTTTACCAGCTAGATGTCCATGAATGTTTTGACTCTAGTGATGTTGAAATACGACGTTCAAACTTCCGTGTGACCAATTTTATGTTGGAGATATTACTGAAAATTCTATTCGTTTGCATTAATGCTGATCTGTCATATGTGTAGTAATGATAAACGCTCGAAACATCCATAAGGACTGTGGCTTTAGCCAAATGGTCAATCAGCTAATCTGGAGTGTGTTTAAGTCCAGGGAGCAAATGCTTCATCTCCATCCATGAAAAGAAATCCATAAATGTGAGGTCTGGAGAACATAGCGGCCACGCTACTGATTAACCCCCTCCAGCCAAACACTTAGTCAAAACTTCGTTTAAATGTTCTCTGATATAAAATAAAACTCTGGTGGGACCCAGTAAAGCTGGAAACACAGTCCTCAGCCGACTGTCAGAGAGGTAGTGTCTAATACGGTGATTTTCTCCACTGAAACTGTTAGACAAAGATACATCTCAGTGCACGTCAACAGCACCAGCCTACACATTTATGACAAGTCTCTGTTGACAATGGAAGACCCGAGCTGTGTTAGGATTTTCCAAGTCCTACACATGGCTGTTGTGGTTTATGTATATTCCTTCCCTTGCCTGTCTTATCAATACACAAAACACATTTTTGAAATCAAGGAGGCCTGCAGTTAGGTGGCGATCTTATTTGCACAATTCAATGCGCTGGAGAAAGACGTCATCTGACAGCAGTTCTACCTTCTCATACTTGAATGGATGCATACTCGTATCATACAGGGTGCTCTACAAGCTGGCATTGGAGGTATGTAGTGCTTTGGCTATGGACCATGTGCTGGTGCTGTTAATTTCTTCTTCCTTTTCCAGTTCACTGTGTAGCGTATCTACCATTGTTGTTGTTGTGGTCTTAAGTCCTGCGACTGGTTTGATGCAGCTCTCAATGCTACTGTATCCTGCGCAAGCTGCTTCATCTTTCAGTACGTATGTCCTACCTACCGATCCCTTCTTCTAGTCACGTTGTGCCACAAACTCCTCTTCTCCCCAATTCTGTTCAATACCTCCTCATCAGTTATGTGATATTCCAATCTAATCTTCGGCATTCTTCTGTAGCACCACATTTCGAAAATTCCTATTCTCTTCTTGTCCAAACTATTTATCGTCCATGTTTCACTTCAATACATGGCTACACTCCATACAAATACTTTCGGAAACGACTTCCTGACACTTACATTTATACTCGATGTTAAGAAATTTCTCTTCTTCAGAAACACTTTCCTTGCCATTGCCGGTCTACATTTTATATCCTCTCTACTTCGATCATCATCAGTTATTTTGTTCCCCTAATAGAAAAACTCCTTTACTACTTTAAGTGTCTCATTTCCTAATCTAATTCCCTCAGCATCACCCGACTTAATTCGACTACATTCCATTATCCTCGTTTTGCTTTTCTTGATGTTCATCTTGTATCTTCCTTTCAAGACACTGTCCATTCCGTTCAACTGCTCTTCCAAGTCCTTTGCTGTCTCTGACAGAATTACAGTCTCATCGGCTAACCTCAAAGTTTTTATTTCTTCTCCATGCATTTTCATACCTACTCCGAATTTATCTTTTGTCTCCTTTATTGCTTGCTCAATATACAGATTGAATAACATCGGGGAGAGGCCATAACTGTGTCTCACTCCCTTCCCAACCACTGCTTCCCTTCCATGTCCCTCGACCCTTATAAGTGCCATCTGGTTTCTGTACAAATTGTAAATAGTCTTTCGCTCCCTGTATTTTACCCCTGCCACCTTCAGAATTTGAAAGAGAGTATACCAGTCAACATTGTGGTAAGTTTTCTCTAAGTCTACAAATGCTAGAAACGTAGGTTTGCCTTTTCTTAATCTAGCTTCTAAGGTAAGTCGTAGGGTCAGTATTGCCTCAAGTGTTCCAATATTTCGGCAGAATCCGAACTAAGCTTCCCCGAGGTCGGCTTCTATTAGTTTTCCTATTCGTCTGTATAGAATTCGCGTTAGTATTTTGCAGCCGTGACTTATTAAACTGATAGTTCGGTAATTTTCACATCTGTCAACGCCTGCTTTCTTTGGGATCTACTATATTCGGTGGAAAATACACCAGAGCCGAAATGAGTTACAACAGAGCCAGCCGCAGTTGGGCGAGAGTGTTATGCTCTGCAAAGTGAAACATGGCTGACTGGCGTTGCGAAGCGCAACCAGCTGGGAGCGGTATAGCAACAGCCGACGCTGTAATATGCTAGCGGAAGGATACACGCATTTTCTCACTTGCCACCATGGAAGTGTTTAGAGTATGTGCGTTAAGCCCTAAATGAACAAAGGCTGGGGAGCATAACTACTCAGCCATCCAGGTGCTGAATGATTCTAGTCTCAGTATAACAACCTATACCACGAGTCTGTGACGCATGGAGCGACCTCTTGGAATGCAGTGTGGAGTCAGCTGTTCGATTATGAGACAGGGCAACCTGCCCTTAGTCACAAGGGAGGTAACCGTTCACTGGAGGAAGTCCACGGCCATTACAGCTGCGCCGCCAAACTGTCATCACAATCGCTGACACCAGCCTTCGAGTGATACCACACTCGGCCCCAGTCTTTACGTTATCAGCAATGCCGGACATATATTGTTTCGCACGAGATGCAACTAGACGCCTCCACCAAGCTGTTCCTGATGTACTACGGCTGAGGCCTAGAATAAAAAGATTAACTGAACACATCTGATGTCGTCCTGACATCTGATTTCACCCTCAATGGGTGACAATTCGAGGGTCTTTTAACAGCTGGAACACAGCTCCGTCAAACTGAAAGTTAGCACACTGCGACATCTGCCTGTTTCCCATCGGTCTGCTTTAAGATATCCTGTTTCATGAAGACAGCCATCATGTCGTTGAAATGTGATATGCTTTGGTAGCTTACTCCCTGCAAATCATTCTGCATGCAGGCATCTTGATACCCTGCAACTGCATCGTATCTTCCCGTAACTGAGACCCAAGTGCCTAACTCGGGTAGCATTGCTGAAAACGGTTTGTGTGTATGTGTGTGTGTGTGTGTGTGTGCGCGTGAGCGCGAGCGCATACGAGAGAGAGAGAGAGAGAGAGAGAGAGAGAAAGAGAGAGAGAGAGGCAACAGACAGGCCAAATCAGTAGAAGCAGAAAATTTGCAGTGAAAATGGCATCGCAAATGAGCCGTCTGTTAGACAAGACTGACTGTGATTGCAAACCACTAATGAGTGGTTGTTTGCAGAAGACGCTGTCGTTTATCGACTAATGAAGTCATCAGAAGATCAAAACAAACTACAAAACGATTGAGAAAAAATATCTGAATGGTGCGGAAGGTGGCAGTTGACCCAAAATAACGAAAAGTGTGAGGCCATCCACATGAGTGCTAAAAGGAACTCGTTAAACTTCGGTTACACGATAAATCAGTCTAATCTAAAAGCCGTAAATTCAACTCAATACCTAGGTATTACAATTACGAACAACTTAAATTGGAAGGAGCACATAGAAAATGTTGTGGGGAAGGCTAAACAAAGACTGAGTTTTATTGGCAGGACACTTAGGAAGTATAACAGACCTACTAAGAAGACTGCCTACAGTACGCTTGTCCGTCCTCTTTTAGAAGGCTGCTGCGCGGTGCGGGCTCCTTACCAGATAGGACTGACGGAGTACACTGAAAAAGTTCAAAGAAGGGCAGCACGTTTTGTATTATCGCCAAATATGGGAGAGTGTGTCACAGAAATGATACAAGATTTGGGCGGGAAATCATTAAAAGAAAGGCGTTTTTCGTTGCGACGGAATCTTCTCAAGAAATTCCAGTCATGAACTTTCTCCTCCGAATGCAAAAATATTTTATTAACACCGACCTCAATAGGGAGGAACGAACACCACGATAAAATAAGGGAAATCAGATCTCATACGGAAAGATATAGGCGCTCATTCTTTCCGCGCGCTATACGAGAGTGAAATAATAGAGAATTGTGAAGGTGGTTCGAAAAAACCGTTTTCCAGGCACTTAAATGTGATTTACAGAGTATCCATGTAGATGTAGAAGTCCTGTTTGAAATATTTTTGGAATTTGTAAAATGGTGTCACAACGGTTGACTTAAAGTACCTTTGTAATTGTGCTGAAATATCACCCTTGCCTCTGGATGGGGAGTGTGGTAGTTGTGTGATTGGGAATTAATTATTTCGTCGACGTCGGGTGACTATAAACTTGTTATGTTGGTCATGTTTCACACGAACAATTCTGACATTTGCTTCAATTACTTTCGATAAATCACTGTGAGTGAACATTGATAACGCAAAAGGCAGCTGGGTGTTTCTAACGCTGGAAAACGTTTTTCCAAGGAAATCAGAATTCGTGTAAACAGTGGTCTCGATTCAGTCCTCAGTCTTTAAGATGTAGAAAAATGACTAAATACCTGCGAATATAAACCATTTCCCCCCTAAAGTAATGATATGTAGAAAATTCTGTAACAAAGGATCAATAACTATGAAGAAATCTGTATTAAATAATGTGACACGTAACCTATAGTGATTAGGTGTACACTACCCAAAGAAGATGCAAGCCATTGATCTATAGTAAATAACGAGATAGATAACTCATAGTGTTTCGATATATACAGCCTTTGGAATATACAAACCATTATTTTGCATATCTTCAATTTTTGTAATCAGTCGTTACTCAGTCTTATATTCCTACAGAGTAAGACACACAAAATGTGTTCGATAATGATGTATTGTTTCGGAAGAAGTCGAAGGTTTGAATCATAGCTTCGATGTTTAATATCCTTATGCTAAGAATAAATCTAAGACTCTGATACCTGAGTAGCACCCAACTATGTATTAGACTCGATGTTTCCATGATATATTAAGAACTTGATGTTGACTGAACGTTTCCTTGATGCGGGTTGTATTAGAATAGCAAATTCTTCTTTTTCGATCCAGACTAGCACTGAACTATATATTCAAAAATATGTTTATATGATCTTTTTGGAATTTAATGTTGATACCTCTAAACGTTTCCGTTGTATGGTTTACTATAAGTTTAGCAAATCCTTCGATTTTCATCCAAATGTAATTTCATGAGCTCACTTGCGTAATTCTGCAAACATTTACTACTCGCTGTGCACTTCTGCTACATTGATACATACTGATACAGACTTAAGGGGATTAAACGATTTTATTACAAAATAGAGTTCTATACCTGCAGTGTGTAAATCTGTTATTCAGTAATTTGTAACGCAGTTTCACTAGAGAAGGAAACGTGCGTCTTACAGGTTGCTTACAATTAAACTTTCCCTATATGAGCCAGTATAGACCGTAACCTATTTATCATATTAGCAACGATGTTCACCCTGTGTGCAACAGGATTTGCATTGTTAAGAGTGTTAGAGTCATGTTGTTACGCCCCGTGACTGGTACGGTGACGTAGGGTCAAAACACAGGCATCAGTGCGCATTATAGTTGCAGACAGTCAAAATGTTGCTGACAAGTTCAGCAGGGCTTTACTCGGTAAGCTCTTTCATTATAAACTTCACATTACAGTTGCAGACAGTCAAAATGTTGCTGACAAGTTCCGCAGGGCCTTACTCGGTAAGCTCTTTCATAATAATCTGCAGCAATAGAGGTGCCACTCTTCCTGAGTACAGGCACACTGAAGGAATACGGAGAGGTCCTCAGTCCGTACTGGGACTCAACAAAGTGATTTGGAAGTTCCAGTTAACCGGCGATTTGAGAATTTCTGTTGGCAGAGGCTCATTGCCAATTTCGCCACAAATGGTTATAGAAGTTGCTGTCACAATGAGTGACAAATCCGGTTGCAGTGTGCAATCTCCAATCAGTGCACGAGCTGAGTCAGGACAACTGAACACTCCATGGTCCACCGTTCGAAAAGTGCTGTGGGTAATTGGGAAATGGTATCCCTAGTGAGATTCCAGGCTTTCGTGGATACAGTTGGTCGTCACATTTGGCCACTTTTTAACCTAGAACGTAAACACTGTATGCAATTTACAAAAGCTTCCCTGTTATATGAAAATTAAAATTTCTGACCTGAGTTTCTCCTGGCCTATACATTTTTCAAATAACTTACGGGAATTCAGGCAGGTAATATTTACAGCGACCGCCAATATTTCGGCGCGAGTACACCCCGATATTTTCAAGGTACAAAAAGTCTGTGCCTTGAACATGGCAGAATGTACTCCCGTCGAAATATCGGCGGTCGCTGTAAATGTTACCTGGCTGAAACCCATAAGTTGTTTGGAAATTAAAATTAGCTTCTTTCAGTGATTTATTCGTTATTTCTCTTCCACAAATTCCTCAAAATTTTCGCAAGAAGTTTCATTGTCTTACTCTCACCAATATTTCATGGAGACCTTCTCAAGTAAGTAAAATTTAATTTGAAATGACCTGGCCGTCCATTTACTTTCTTCGCAACCCATCTTGAGGGTACTGAGACAGTCTCATTTTGGCTGTCCTTTTCACATTCAAGCGAGAGTGACGCAAATCTCATGGGGAGAGCCTCAGAATTGTATATATTTTCTTTACGTTTTTTTAAGTATCTTCAGTTGCCATGTGAATTATGTGTATGAAGATGTAATGAGAAATTGTTATGTAAATTGGTATTATTTTGAGTTGGAGTATTATTGGCAATGTACTTGTGTGTTTTGTTTATATATTTCTGCAAGCTTAGGGCCAGCACAGAAACAAGAAGATAATTATGTGGAAGCGTTACGAACGCGAAACAGACTGTTGATGAGCGAGTTGTTTCCAAGTCGGACTGTATTGTCTAAGACGCAAAGTTGTGACTGTATGGAATTTTGAATATTTCTGTCAGTGTGAGAAAAGAAGAGCTATTTTATTTACGTGGAAGGAAGGAACAGTTTGCAGAATACTATTTCATCTTGATTGATAATGAGCAGACAGCCGAACTTCGTTTTCTAGATGTAAAAGGCTAGCTAGGGACTGCGTTCGTCTTTTTTCGAGTTTATGACGACTGGAAATTTTACTTAAATCATTTTGAACACCCAAATGAAATTTACTTCGTACAAGACTATGTTTAGAAGGGTGAGGGCCAAACTTCCATCCTTTGATGTTGAGTGGAGTAATAATCTGGCTGGTAGATATTTAATACGTAATTAAGCTGTCATCATTGTTTAAGTGCTGTATGTGTGCATAAATGTGTGACCTGGTAACATCCAGTACCATAGTTTGTAAACAGTTAAATTTCGTTTATTTTGTGGCGTTTACCGTTAATCAATGCCACGAGGTAGCCGTAAATTTTTATTTCAGGTCTCGTCATTATTTTAGCTTTTACGCCATCTTCCATCACAGCAGCGATCTTCGAGAACAGCAGAACATCGAATCCGTAGAACATCCTTACGGCATCGGATGCACGGGTTAGTCAAGCGAATTCTTCTGTGACCACTCTGTGACATCAAACCCGATTCTCATCTTTGCCAGTTGGCAGGATGGTTGGAGTGCTGACACGTAAGTTTCACATTATCTGAGTATCCAGTAATAGTGGCAACTGGTGGGATATGCATGGGGATCATATCAACGTGTACCGCATCAAAACATCCTGAAGATGACGCAATGAAGCGTTGAAACTGGTAGCGACAAAATAAAATAAGATCATAAGGACGGCTCTAGGTGTTTCTTAGTGGTTCAAGTGGCCCTGAGCACTATGGGACTTAACTTCTGAGATCATCAGTCCCTTAGAACATAAAACTACTTAAACCTAAATAACCTAAGGACATCACACAAATCCATGCTCAACATGAAAGCAGTCACCGTCTAAAACAATACAACAATCACATTTTCAGTTTCCTTTTTAGTGCAAATTCCCACAACTTTCCGAGAATTATTTATTTAATCACGTTTTGGGAACGCGAAAGAAAAGATTAAAGTCCATAACAATTTACTCAGATAAATAAGTGCAAATCAAAATCTTGTTGGGAGGTGTAGCAAAAGATTTCGTATGGTTCACAGCCACCGCCGGCCGGTGTGGCCGTGCGGTTAAAGGCGCTTCAGTCTGTAACCGCGCGAACACTACGGTCGCAGGTTCGAATCCTGCCTCGGGCATGGATGTGTGTGATGTCATTAGGTTAGTTAGGTTCAATTAGTTTTAAGTTCTAGGCGACTGATGACCTCAGAAGTTAAGTCGCATAGTGCTCAGAGCCATTTGAACCATTTTTTTTTTTTTTTTTTCACAGCCACCTCTAGTTGAGACTACAGAGGTATGTGTCATTAACTTCCGCTGCCTTCCTATGATTGATCCAAACTTTTGCTGCATTAATCTGCCATTTCACGACAGCAATTCTCAGCTCGTGGTCTTGCGGTAGCGTTCGCGCTCCCGTGCACGGGGTCCCGGGTTCGGTTCCCGGCGAGGTCAGGGATTTTCCCCGCTTCGAGATGACTGGGTATTGTTGTGTCGTCTTCATCATCATCATTCATGCCCGTTACGGTCGGAGGAAGGTAATGGCAAACCATCTCCGCTAAGACCTGGCCTACTTTGCGGTGTGGATCTCCCGCATCATCCCTTACGCTCCTCGGAGTATGGGACCTCATCATCACCATCGCACGTCAGCAAACTTATTCACTACACTTGTGCTCTGTGTAAACATTTCAGAAAACATTTTTCAGAATCTCACCCAGATATCTACTTTCCCATCTTACTGTTAACTGACGGCAATCAGCCCTACACAACAACAATAATACTTTTTTGTATTTTATGCCTCAGGTTGGAAATTCTTTCGTGTCAAGTAGAATTTGGGCAACGGCCTTGACGCAGTAGCTACACGGGTTCCCGCGAGATCACCCAAGTTAAGCGCTGTAGGGCGTGACCATCCAGGCCTCCATGCGCTCTTGCCATTTTTCGGGGTGCACTCAGCCTCGTGAGGCCAATTGAGGAGCTGCTCGACCGAATAGTAGCGGCTTCGGTCAAGAATACCATCCTAACGAACGGGAGAGCGGTGTGCTGATCCCATGCCCCTCCTATCCGCATACATATTTACTAATTTCAAAGGGAGAATATTGTACAGCTCACCAATGGTTTACAAGGTCTATACGATTTCGTGAAACAGACCTAATCCGTATCGTGGTAGCCAACTAAGAAGACAGCGCCCAGTTATAGGACAGTGTTATGTGTTTTCTTGAATAATCTGTAACGCAGTTTCAGCGGAAAAGGAAACAGTCGTGTTACGTCTACGTATCTCCTTCACTGGACGTCTTTACTTGTGTGGTCGAGGGTTCCACTCTGTTGTCCCCTTCCCTCTTCCAATTGTAAATGTCGCATGATTTGAACGACTACGAGCTCCAATATCTTTCATTTTACCTTGGTCGTAATCCTGCTTGATGTGGTTGCCATGCAGCACAGTGTAGTAATAAATCTTCCTCTTATCCACTACACAGCTCTTGGATGATCTGCTATTGCGGTTTGGTGAACGTCTCCCTAGGACCCTCACGTTTATTAAAGGTGTCCGTCGCCGTACTTGTTTCGAGAAATATAGCTGGCCTCGCAGATACAGGAATAATGTTTGAGAAATGGGCGGAAAATAATTTTGTAACTCCCTTTTCCATTTGACATTAGCCTTCACTTCCTATTCAGCTTTTCTTATCACTTTTTAAGATACCGTACCTCAATAGTTAAAAATGGAAACCTTATGGGATCATCTGTCAGCCGTCTGTCGGTCTGTCTGGCCATCCGACCGCTAAAACCCTTTTTCGTCTGGAACGGATGGAGGTGTCACGTGAAATTTGTATCATACTTTCGCAGTGTAAAAAATTTGAGCTGGGATTGCAAATTAAAGCAATCAAAAGATATGGTCGTATATGTAACATCTTCTGATTCACGCAAACTCACTAATCAAAACTCTTCATACAGGTCGGGTATTTTGATGTAGTTGTAAATAGCGCTCCGAGATGTCGCGGTATCTTATCACAGTCGGACCACAGACTTTTCAGCCTTCGTTCCAACTTAGTCTTATCTCGCAATGATGTGGGAATTCGCCAGAAAATATAGTAGTTTTGGTTCCACCTTTAAATTGTTGATCTCCCTTTCCAGACTGCTGCATTACTGAGGTATACTTGCATCACTTGCATTAGGCCATTGAGCCAGTCGACGTTATTATCTGTATAGATAATCAAGTTTGTTCGGAACCCTCAGTGCGCGAGTCCTGTTCCCACATGCTTTTTCATTTCTTTTCTTTTTAGTGTATCCCTTTACTTACATTTTCTTACAGCACGTTATATTCCATATCGTCAATGGTTTATCAGCAATACTGTAATGCGACCTATTGCCTTTGTGTGAGTAAGAGATCATATGATGATAGAAAAATGCGGGAAAAGTCCACTTATCCAATGAACAACCTAGCTTTCCAAATTACGCTGTAATAAAGCTGTCTCTATCAATTTGTCTCCATTAAACAGAGGCGTAAACTCCCAATAAACGTGAGTATCTTGATGCTATCGACTTGTTCCCCGTGGACCACCAGAAAATTTCTGCTCTTTCCAATTGCAGAAGTTCTCACTTCCCGTTCCTATCCCCGCCTACTCTTTTTCCATTTACCGTTACATACTTGAAATCTTACCACAAAGTACTCAAAACCTCTGCTTTTCGTGATTGCAATGGATCTCCTATACTACTAATTTTTATTTCCGTCTGTATTTTGAGATTAATATTTCTTCCGCCTCTAGCTCTCAGATTTAGCACTTTTATCTCATTCGATGTTCCTATTCTCCCAGTCCAGTTGCTGTAACACTTTGAAGTTGCGGCTATACCACAAACAATTCCACGTTACTCTGGTCAGTCTTCCCGATGTCGTCACGTATTTGCCATGTTTATGCAGAAAATTCATGCAAAACATTTATCAGTATCGTAATCGATCTCCTTTAGAAACATTGACAGGTTAAATAAATAAATATACCGAAATAGTTTCAGTACATCAATTTCGAGAGAGAAATGAATCAGTATTGAATGTTTTTCATATAACTACTAACTCGATAAGACTCGCTATTTTCAATTTATTTTTAACTTCAAGGATACTATGTTCTTTCTATTTTTGGAGTCATTAGCAGGCCTAAAAGCGATGAGTGACACATTTTGCCGATTATCCGAGGACATTCATTATTACGGACTACGTCCCGTACACTACTCCCCTCTCAAAGTTGGCAAAGTGCAGCTGTTTATAGGTATCCTGTGTAACGTGCAGGTGTATCGGGAAGAAGATCCTACCAAATATTTATTCTATTTACAGTGCTTGTGATAGATAGTCTGACCATGAAATGTAATTTGTAAGAATTCAAGACTGAGAAACTAGTTCAAATGGCTCTGAGCATAGAGCACTATGGGACTTAACATCTAAGGGTGTCAGTCATCTAGAACTTAGAACTACTTAAACCTAACCAACCTAAGGACATCACACACATTCATGCACGAGGCAAGATTCGAACCTGCGACCATAGCGGTTTTCGCAGTTCCGGACTGAAGCCCCTAGAACCGCTCGGCCACACCGGCCGGCGAGGAACTAGTCTGTTGATACATTGTTTCATGGCTTACGGAACATGTACGCAGATACAACGAGGTATTGAAGTCTCAGACACACGTATTAATTCATCTAGAGTGTTTCATTTAAAAAATGACTGTATCTATCAGTTCAGTCTACACTACGAAACACATATACGGAAAAAAGGAGAGAGATTCTGCAAAAGCTATACGTACATTAAGAAGTATTACCAGAACAGAAACTGCGGGAAAACTGTACATAAATATGGATAAGAAGATCACATTAATTTTATTTTAATTTAACTATGCTTCCATGGATAAATCCAACGAATGACGATGGAGAGAAATTATGTGAGACATTTAATATACAAGGGCAGGAAGGCATAGACTAACTACGAGAATAAAATAAGATTTAATATATTCTTTCATTTTCTTGTGATAGAACGGTTTTGTACGTAAAGCGTAAACATTGCTGTGCTTCCGCTTGTATTTTCTAACTATAGGCATCTGTTGTAAGACGTAATTAAAGCCGGTTCACGATAAATGATTATAAATAGAACAACCGTAATTTGAAATCATTCTAGCCCTCTTGAGGTAACACGGAACTCAACTAAAGGATTACTTTGTAAAAGGCGATAAACGGAAAATCGAAACAGAGAATAGTAATACACAGACCCTATGGTCTCATGATCTCAAGGAAGCTCTCGTAGAAAGGAAGAAGATATAGGACACTGTTGAATCAAAACAAAGTGGTCTTAAGTCACTTAATTTAAATTAAGATTATTGTCTCACAGTTTACTGCAGACCTTTGAATCTGACACCATTTAAGCTTCTTGCGAACTATTGTCGTTATTTATTTAATCCAGACGATTCTCAGTAAGCCGCAGGAAACGGCTTACAAGCTATTCCAGGCAAACCTACCGCGTCAGAGGCTAAACAGTAGTATGCTCAAACGCCATTCCCGAGTATGTACAGGGTGTTGCCGTAAGAACGTGGAAAAGTGTAATAGGACTTAGGGATTGAACCACTGAACAATTTGAGGTAGGGAACCTGGGATCGAGAAGCCAGCTTAAGGACATACGTACGTAAACTTTTGCTTTGTCCATCATTAATGTTTACAACTAACATGCGATGAAGTTTGCTTACTTTACTTGTAAATACAATACTGTTGAATTGTATTTACATTGTCTCCATGGATGTTAGTGAGATGATGCAGGTACAATACGACGGTGCACTGCCGCACTTCAGTGTGAATGTCCGCACCCATCACAGTGTTTTATTTTCTGGTCGCTGGATAGAAGGGGCAGGTCCTATTCCGTGGCCTGCGAGATCACCTGACCTGAATTCCCTTGATTATTTCCTATGGCGATATCTAAAGTCACTTGTGTATGAGACCCATGTGGATACGGAGGTGTAATTGGTTGCCAGAATTGTAGCTGCCTGTGATAGTCAGGGGTGTTTGTCAGGGTGCATCGGAATCCTGTTCGCCGATGCGAAGCTTGCATTGAGGTTGATGGCCGCCAGTTTCAGTATACTTTGTAAGATACAGTACAAATGGCACGTCCTTTGTTAGCAGTTAACTGTAACTAATGTAAATAAAAACGTACACACAAACGTGATTTTATACCTATTATCTCCCTTCCTCATATTGTTCGGTTGGGCATCCTCTATGTCCTGTTAAAGTTTGGCACACTCCTACGGAAACGCGCCCTATGGCTGAGTACCCGTTGTTGCCTAAGTATATATAAGGGTGGTCTTTTTTCTCGATTTCAGCGCCACCTTTTTTATGGAGAATCCGAATCTGCAATAAAAATGGGTAGGGGGCGGGGGCTGGGGGTCATGTGTAGTATCATGTGATGTCCCCCTTTGAGTTTCAGACCTCGTCTTACCCACTATTTTTACCCGATGTATAGTTTACGAGATAATCTCATCCGGAACTTCAGATGGACCACCCTGTATAAAGACACTAGGTCTACAACGAGCAATAAATAAACTACTGAAAATTTCACCGCGCAATAATCTGATATCGGCACCAGTATCCTGAGCGTGGGCCTTTGTACTGGTAATAAATTCTGATAGTCACAGGACACAAGCGTTAATTTATCAAATAAGTGATGCTAAAGAAAGTAGATGAGTAAACAGTCTACCAACCTAATCGATGAATCTGAAGACTAGTATGAAATATAAATCCTCAGTTTATTTGACCTCAACATGTGCGAAAATCAGAAGAATTTCACACTTCAACTTATTAAGGGAAACCAAATGTGGATTGCTGTGATCACTACACACTTGTAAACACCATAAGGTGAAGGGAGATCAGAGTTTAAGGTCCTGTCGACTATACAGTGACGACAGACGGAGCACAAACTCACAATCGAAGGGGAGGGGAAGGAAATCAGCCTTTTAAAAGGAAAACGAAACGGGCTTTCGCCTCAAAGGAGTATGGGAAATCATAAGAAACATAAATATAGATGGCCGGACTGGGATAGTGGAAAATATAGTCTCTACAAAATAAATATTATTTTTCAGATGAGAAGGACACTGTCAAAACGTGTCAGCTAAGCGCCCCACAGACCAAATATCATCAAAACGTGTAACATTAGTCCTTCTACGACGCCGGTAACGCAAACAACAGTCTCTAAAAGACGACCTGGAAGTCCTTGAGTCAAAAAAGTAAAGGGCGGGCAGACAGAGGACTCCGGTGCTATCTTATCAGGGTTGTCTACCGGCGACAGGGAGACAGCGGCACAGACAGACAGACAGACAGACCCTGACGTAAAACAAACAGCGCGGCCGCGGAAATGGCGCCGCACAGCTCTTATCGACAGCTAGGATGTCGTGGCGTACCTCCACCCTCGGGACGGAAGCTCTGGGCTACATCGCCTGGAAATCGCCTTCAGCCTTCACGTTGACATAGCGGGGCGAGCACGAAACTCAGATGTCATAAAGCGATAGAAAAGGAAGAGGAACTCAGCTTCACAGTGTCTGATCGATTTGTGAGTAGCACTGGTCTCACGGGCGCTGGGTTTCCTCTGGGTCCGGGTCTACGTCACAGATGATGGACATAAACAAAGCATCAACTAACAGAATTTATAGAAGGAACGAATGATTCGCCCGCTGCGTAACTACCCGTTTGAAATGTGAATTAAAACACAACCTTGCAGGTTACTAAATTTGAAGTCGTTTATTTCTTCTCATGCTCGGGGTTGACAGTCACACAGAATATTTTAAAGGACCTCACATTCGCCGTTGACTGTAGAAATTGTTTATTTCACTATTGCAGTGTCGGACTTTTGGCCATTTTCAAGTGGTACTGCAAAATATTTTGCTTCAGGACATGTCACACTTTTGGCAATGAGGTGTATATATGTTGGAAGATTTTGAAATTTGAGCCCCCGACTCGTGCTAAACATCCAGAATGTCTCATTTTAGCAGGTGACTCGGCAGATTGTGGTATGAGGAGTGTACAATATAACTAGCCACCCTTTCCCCCCAGGAATTTTGCTGTAATTCAGCCAGTCCGTCCTTGAACGGAATTACTGAGCCACCGCGTAGCAATTCTTCGTACCTGTAGTGTTAAGATGCTCTCGTAGCTTTATGTAGTCTTGGAGAGCCGTAGCAGCGCCGTCGGATTCTGAAGGCGCAATGCTACTGTCTATGTTTTAGGTAATGAAGCGGGAAGAAGTCTTTTTGTGCAAACAATTTTTATATGGGGTACCATTATGGTATGTTTGTTTAAGAAACACTGTAAAATTAAATTGTTCACACTGACTGTAAGCTAACTATTAACCGTACGAGAGAATGGTCTACCGCAAGACGAGATCCTATCGCAGACTATGGCGCATTGTCTGCAACTTGAGTGTACAATCGATGTAGTTTGTGTAACACTGTACATATTCGGTTATGCCAAAGTTATTCATTTATCTATTAATTTCAACCTTCCCTGTGGCTAAAGGCAACTGCTGTTAGCAAATATTTATTAATAACAATTACTTTATTTTCCTTCAGGACGTGTCACACTTTTGATAATGAGGTGTATATATGTCGGAAGATTTTGAAATTTGAGCCCCCGACTCGTACTATTAATCGCGGCAGAATAAATGTATTTTCCCCACGTATCTCTTCGCTGATGCCACGAGTGATTTCGGCATCAGCACCTCATCGTACTGGCTCTGAAAGCGCCAGATGGGCAACTGCCTCTGCTAGTCAGCGTGGGAACCTCCCGCTCGCTCCTAACTCCATACATACTACAGCGCCCATACATTAACTTTACGTGTGTGAAATAGCAAAACTGGAAACAAAGTGAAACGCGCTGTTATCCACAAATGACGGGTAGCTAACAAAGTCTGATATGTTCTCAACCAAAATCTTTCGCAATACCACTTGAAAATGACCCAAAAGCCGAAATTACAGTTGTCAAATAAATAATTTCTATACTCTAGAGCGAATATGATGTCCTTTACAAAATTCGTTATTTCCGACGCGTTTTAGAGCCTTTGCATCATTATCATCATCATCATCAGTTGCCAATTCCTGGTCCTAGCTTACGTACCTTGCACTTGGCAATCCAACGATCTCCAAATATCAGTAGTCCTGTGCACCTTCGTTATGTACTTTCATCAAATCAGTGAATTCTATGTTAATACATCCACTATTTACAGTGTAAACGATGTAAAGAATGGATCACGAGTATTTCACTGGAACCTTCGTGTGGATTTACGAAGGATTCTGTCATTTGTAAGGAATTCTCAGCTTCCGAAATTTGTGGCTAAATGCAGAAGGCGTATAGCGAACCGATGCTTCATGCCGAGTATGGTAGCTTGCTATTAATATAAACCAACGAAGCGTATTACGCGCCAGTAAGTGGGAAGGCCCATTATTTTCGTACAACATAACTGGTGATCAGTCAATTGAAAGACAACTATTAAAAACACAAGACGTGCACTCGAACTGACTTAAAATGGGATGATCACATAACATTATTGCAGAATAAGCAAAGAATATGAGGAGATACATATGTGGAGATATGAAATTTGCCTCACCATTGGAGGAGTTTTTTTCAGAAGACTCGTTTTACAGATTGAGGAGTGCTACTAGTAACCTCGTGCTTCCTTCAGACTGAACAAAGCGATAGAAGAAACGTTACGGCAGAGGAGCGTATACTTTGAGTGAGAAATGCCCATCATCTACCATATTCGATGTTACTGGAGAGGGTCTCATCAGAAGTTACAAAAGAGAGGTAGAGTGTCACCGAGAGGATAAAGTTCCGAGAAGATACGACCTATTACTTCATACCACGTAAATATGGCGAAACGATGAAAGAAAAGCAGAGAAATTAAAGTTCTTGCACAGGTCTGCCGTCGGACGTTGTCCGCAAGCACCGCTGGCGTATGGAACAGGGAGAAGAGAAAGAAAGTATTATTGCACCAGAAGTAACCTCCGCCACATATCAGAAGGAGACGTAGGATTTTCTATGTGGACTTAAGGGGAGCCGGAGGTACCTATGCTGCCCATGCTAAAATCACTAAGTTTGAGGAACATTTATGAATAAACTACCAAATAGAAAAATTTGAATTTTTTTTTACATATAGAGTGGTTTAGTATTGCAGTTATGACAGAGGGATTTTGGAGTATCATTTCTAGTTTCCTTGCAATTACTTTTTTTATTAATGACCTAAATTTTTTCCCAATAATTGCTTTATAATTAAACTGAAATGAAACTACCGAACATATTCCCAAATGGCTGTGTTACAATGTAAGTTTGACCACTAGGAGTGCTGTATAAAAATTTCATCTCTCTAGCTTGAGTGGATTTTGAGAAAATGTTCCTTATATTCGAAAAAGTTTATTTTACAGGAAATGGCTATCAAAGTTTCTCAATACATTCCTGCTCTATAGGATGGATTTTCAGAGTCTTCTTCTTCATCCTCCAAAAGCATCCTCTTCTGTCTTCTTTTCTGGCCTGTTGTTCCATCATACTTCATATGCCTTTCTCTTCTTTCTGCTCCTCTTATCCTTTCTCTGTCAATATTTCTTAGTGCTCGTACAGTGTTCACCCCAGCTGTAAATCCTAATGCCTTCAGAACTTCTCACTTCACACTGTTCCCTTGGTTGTAGGTTGCTATTGCACCATAAATGCCAAAGTGCAGTGTTTTTATGCTTAGAAACACCCTTTTAGGAATCACTTTCCAAATCAAATTGTTTACGCTCTCATTAGGATTCTGCGTCTTTCCGTGCGGATATTTGTGTAACAATGCTGGCTGTGCTAAGTCATGAAAAATTGGTTTTATTGCATTTATCACAGCTGCTGGCAAACAATGTTTGTGATGATAGTCCTTTTTTGCATTATATTTGCACCAGGAATCTTTTGGGCACAGGCCGTGTTGAGGGTATTCATTGGAAGAGGCAGTATGAAAGAACAATGCCCACACTGCTTTTCGCATGTCACTAACATTACTAGTATTTCGCCTTATAGCATACCCATAGTATCCCTGTAGACGTTCAATCACCTCATCAGAAAGCCTGCCCCTCCCTCCTATTGTCTTTCCATCACTGAGCTTACTTGAACCCAAAGTTTGTTTGAGCCTTCGAAGCCATGCACCCATACGCTTTTGCACATGCCCAATGCATTCCAACTTTTCAACTACATATTCATTTCCATATGGTTTCAGTTCCTCTATACTCTTGAAACCTTGGAGTCACCATCCCCAAAGTAGTATTTGTACCTAACGTTGTATCTGGGAACTGAACATTCAAAAATTTGTTTCACTCCATCTACTTCCATTGCTCCACTTGATCCACTAAAATTTGCCTCACAGGTTCCACTGTGCTCTCCTTTGATTTTATTTTTGCACCTAAATGTTTTGATAATATTGCAACGTCTATCACTTTTGCACTATCAACACAAGTGGCAGTTAAAACCCCTTTCAGTGATTTATGACCCCTCTTTTGCCCTAGAACTACCGTTCATTTCTACAGATTGCTCCACTGCTTCCATGGTTTTCAAAGCCACATCTTCAACAGAGGATCCTACCAGTTCACAGTAGTACCCAAATTTGCTTGGAGGCGATGGCAAGTTCATAATACCACAAAACAGTTTACCAGCAGCAGACCCTTTTCCAATGGATCGAAGACCATACACAAGTCGAACATTCACATCAAACACTCTAGATCGTCCATTTTCACCAAAGAGACTGGCATGTGAATTGTAGAATGTCACTTGATACTTGCAACATGCACATATTATCTTCATCTCACAAGCTAAACCAAAGTGCTTTGTTATCTCTAGTCCCACTCCTACACATGAACACATTTTGCGCAGAACACTTTCTTTCAGCACAGAAGATAATAATCCAACATTCAGTACTTCGTTAATATCATCACTGTCACTAACATATTCACGAAACCTGTCACTTCCACCAGTCAGCTTCTTGCTAGAAGATGTCACAGGGCCATGGCCGGCCATGTGTTGCGTAGCAGAAGAACGCACTGTTTCAGTAATTTTAGTATCGCAACTTGGTATTAGTGTTAATTTTCTTTTCCCTACGTTCTTCCTCTTCTTATATAGACGGTTACTAAAACGTGGCATCGTAACCAGAACAACGCTTTACACAAGAAGTATAATACTACCAACAACAGGCGCAACACTGAACTCATTCGAAACGGTAAACAGCAAAGAGACGATGTTCCGCGCTCTTAGTGCTTCATTTGTCACAGAAAACTATGTAGCCAACCCTTGCACACTCGCTGTATGCGTAACATAAGGCGCTGTATGCGTAACAGGCCGAGAATATCCCAAGCAGTTCGCCAGGAAGTCACGTGAGGGTGTTAGATGCATTCAGCGGCCGCCCATTTCCTCTGCAGGCGTGGGGGAAAATGGTAATAACTCCACTTCTAGAGCGAGTAGAACAATAATTCAAAGTTTACATTAAACAGGGATGATCCAATTAATTTTCGGTAGCAAAAAAAAAGTTGAAATTTCTTGGATTTGACCACCTCCGGCTCCCCTTAAAGTGGGCCGCAATAACCACGGGAAGTAAGGACGTCTTTTCTTGACTACTATGTCACACTTCATAGCAGTTGGAGAAAGTGGGTGGATACATCTGTGAAACTAATGCCGCATAAATCTATGTACAGATGTAGACTTCAAGAAACGGGGTTTTATCTTCGTTTAATTTCGTATCCTTGCACAAATAAAAGGCATCAGCCCGATTAAACTATACAAAAAGTATATGTCTGTAAGTTATATTACGAGAGTAATTCGTCTTCAGCGAACTTTTTGTAGAAGAGCGGTAGCTTTTTTATCTACGTAATTCTAGCGTTTCGGCCACTTTACCATGTTGCCTGAAACACATACGAAAGTATACCACAAATGCGAGCAAGGGTCGTACATGACCCATCCTTTTCTTTCACCACCGTAAGCCGGTGCAGTGAGCATAGACTAGGAGGTAGTCAGATCAGATACCATTAGGTGTAAGAAACTGAAGTGGCAGTTGTCGACCGGAGTGATGAGGTAAGCTGGTGGCGTAAGATTTCTTACGATTTTGCGAACCTAGTGGACAGCGTCCCGAACGGGTTAGGAAAGACTCTGGAGTGAATGTGTCTAGTAATGCCGAGTGCCATCCGTTCGTCGTATGGGGACATTAACTTCGACGGCCCCCTTAGGGCAGTTCGAGATAAGTGTGGCAGTGGTCGGCACACGCTTGCCAACTTCCATATCCCTCTTCGTCATTAACAGCATAAAGATGGCACTGTATTCCACGTGCATTCGTCACAGCCATCTAGATTAAAGCAGTTCTTTTATGGTATATTATACACTAACCACAGAAATATCACTATTAGTTATGCTGGAGTAATTGTTTTTATCAACGATTTTTCGTATGTACGACGATTGGACACTTGCACATATAGGAGAGTATGTTGAGGTTTTGTGAAAAATAATTACATTGTAGGATCCAGAAACAAAATAGCAGTTTTGTGAGTGGAAGGCTGCTTAATAATGTAGAATGGGTGAGAACGAACTTACATAACGTACATTGGCAGTCAAGCCTGATTTTGTCCCCACTGCTAACTCAACGTGTTGAAACTGTTAAGTTTCAGTCAGGACCGGCAAGAAAAATCAGTCTCACCCCTCAGCTAGAACAGCACTGAGAGAGGCACACAGCGTTTTTGTGGCAGCTATTACCCTATAACAAATCGACAATGGTTTCGTAAACATCTTATACTCTACAACCAGTCCAAGTGTGACATTTTTCTATTCCACGCATTGTAAATGGTCCTGATAGGTAAGGGTGCAGAAAAATTATGAAGTAAGGCACCAATCTCATCGAACTATTACGCTGCGCAGTATTTTAAAAATTAAACATTTTTTTATCTAACAGTAGCTCTCAGTCCACGTTTAAGTCCAATGATAAATTTATGTGTAATTTCATGTGTCTTTGTAAAAGGGAAATTATAAATTTGAGGAGATTTTCTCATGTTTTAGTAGGTATGTTCGTAATTGGATTTTATATAAAGAAATTAGTTACTTTTATTGTAGTGGTGCATTCAAAGAGTAATGTACTTAGTAAACTAATTGTCTCTCATAACTATGTTTTTTTTTATTTTGGTACTAAGTCCGACAAATGTCCCGTTTCCGTTAGATTTTATACAAAAGTTTGTGGCTTTTATTGTAATGGTGCAGTCACAGAGTAATGTATTCTGTAAACGAGTTATCTGGCATAATTATGTTTCTCGTGTTGCTGTGAAGTCAAACAGACTTCCTTTTTCCATCATTACGTATTACACTAGCTTCCGATGAAATCGGCTTAGCCTGAAACAAATAATATATTAAAAAAAATGAAAACCACAGGTGCTCTCACTTAGAGTATTTTCCTCATGGATGAAGGTTAGCGTACCGTTTCAAGACAATGTATACGTTTATCTACATCTGTACTCCGAAAACCACCAAGCCACCTTACTGTGCGTAGCGGAGAGACTTCGTTTTCTATCAAATACCCTAAGGAGGCAATGGAACATGACATCTACCACTTTAGTCTCGTGGATGAAGAGAGCGAGCTGGGTTTCACGCGGTCGTTGTTTCCGGAAAAAGTGTTGATTCTTACGTAGAGGATTTCACTTAATCAGAAATCTCATAATACGCTAGTACAAAACACGCTACAAAATTCTATAACCGATCGACGTCTTAGATATAAGTCTATTGTTTTGTATGTGCCTTCTCCGGCCCTTCTTGAAAACGGGAATTACCTGTACTTTTTCCAATCAACCGCAACACTTCGCTCCTCCAGAGACCTATGGTACACTGCTGTTGGAAGACGTTCTTCCGCATATTCTGTGTACAATCGTATTGGTACTGCGTCATGTACGATGGCCTTTTCTCTGTTGAGTGATGTCAGTTTCTCTTCTAGTTTGTGGTCTCTTACTTCGGTATCAGTCATTTTGTTGTTCGTGCGACAGCTTAAAGGAGACACTACATTGTGCTCTTCTTGTGTCAAACGGTTATGGATAAAAACGTTTAGTACTTCGGCATATTCTGTGTCGTCCATCGTTTCGATGCTATTCTAATCATAGAGTGTCCGGACAGACGGCCTTGATCCATTTACTGATTTTGTATGAAAGCAGAAATTCTTAGAATTTTCTGTCACTTTAATAAGTTCGAATTCGTTGAACGCTTCAAGCATGGCTTTCCACTTGCTCATTTTGATACAATTTAATTTATGTTTGTGTGTGAGACTTTGACTACGTATAAATTTGCAATGAAGCTCTCTTCGTATTATGAACCTGTCTTTGCTCTGTTTAACAGCTGTGTAACTTAGCTGTCGAACCTCGGCGGAGGGTGGGGTTGTGGGTGAGGGGGAGGGGGGGGCGGGTTGTTTTCGAGCCTGCAAAAACATTTTTGGCCTTTACCTGTGTAAAGCGCACTGTACAATGCTTCTGAACTATTTTGTCCACTGATATTAAACTTTGCTTGTGCTTAGATTTTTGTCACTGTCTTCAAACAGAAAACTCTTCCTATCTTTATTTATTTTACAATTTACAGCCCACTGGGCGATATTTTAACGGCATTATGATCACTAGCTCCCGATTCCACTCTGAGTCTAAGAGTTCGGGCCTGTTTGTCACCAACACATCTAAGGTATTACCTTCACGAATCGGTTCTCTGATTAACTGTTCAAGGAAATTTCTGTATACAATATTAGAACAATTTCACACGATTCTTTGTTCCTACTACCCGCCCCAGTCACTCGGGTTTCCAGGCACAGTAGGTGGTATTTCGTAAAATGATTCAAAATGTTGCATAATGGACTACATAGGGTTTCGTGAGGCGAATAAATATAATGTGTAACAGAATGGATGGCAGATTTTTAATCTTAGCAAAACACCGTATGGCAGAATAAATGGCGGTTGATGAAACGAACCAAAACGACGTGTAGTGGAAGAATCCACTATGAAATTCCCATACCAGAAGCAAAACTACGGTACTTACATGTTCCCAAATGGTCTACGTATTCATAAAAAAATGTGGTATTTGTGGGTCGTCCTTAATTTTCTGTTTTGTAGCCAAACTAGTTTTGATACAATTAAAAAGCTCACTAATAGTGGCGACATTATCGTTGATATAAATGGTTCAGATGGCTCTGAGCACTATGGGACTTAACATCTGAGGTCATCAGTCCCCTAGATCCTAGAACTGCTTAAACCTGACTAACCTAAGGACATCACACACATCGAAGCCCCAGGCAGGATTCGAACTGCGACGTAGCAGTCACGCGGTTCTAGACTGAAACGCCTAGAACAGCTCGGCCACCGCGGCCGGCCGTTTAACTAATTTTAAGTATGAAAAATGTTTGGGTGTAAAAGCAGAGCGCACACAAGAAGGTGGAACTACAAATCCAATGGTATGGTGCATTAGGTAGCGTAATGGATTAATCTTATTCGTTACCTTTAATGCATTCAGTTGCAATATCATCCTTTTATCTATTTATCTAGAACAATACCACCAACTTACCTTATGTCATTATGCAGTGATGCATACTGAGGCAAATGCTTCATACTTATTCTATTCCGTATGTGGCTTCACTATCACAAAATATAGCGGTCAACTCATACAATATGAGGAAAGAGTGAAGTGATATAAAATGAAGGTTAAGTGTAAAGTTTGAGGCTCTTGCAGGAAATGCTCTGCAGTGAAAGAGAACATAGGTAAAAATAGCACAGCGTTCCATTTACAGTAACGCTGTTTAACTCAAAAGCGTCTGCGTATCACATACGAACGAGAATGTCAGAATGTCTGCGAACGCGCAGTGGAATAAGACGGAAAGTAATTGGCAGCTCCGTTCACCAAGGCAGTAACGTATAGAAGATACTGTCGTTGACACAAGGTAAAATAAATAATGAGATAATAGATATTAATTACGATGTGTATATGGACGAACTTCCAATAGACATTAATCACTGAGCCACATATAAATTAATAATTGCTTTGGCAGTAGCGCATCTGTACATATTTCACTGTTACGAAATGTGTTCAGAAGTGACTGATCACGCACGGAACAAATGATTGCCGCTTTTCTCGGATCCAAACCTCATATACTGTTGTACATCGCCACTAATAACTGCACTGCCAATGGTTTTTAAGATTATAAACCACCTTCGATTGAGTAATAGCGAGCCGTTCTAGCATTCGGAAGTTATACACCGATCATAAAAATTACATACGCGACCTACATTCTTCTACAATTTAGAATAAATATCGTTTTAGCTACATGCTTAACATGTCGATTTCTCTCCCTAATGGTGAAATGAAGTCAGAGAACTTGAGAAGCATTAAAGGAAACATACGTTCAGTAGAAAAAAGAATACTAGCACTAGTAGAAAAAAAAACTTACGGAGCAACTGACACTAATCTTCATAAGATAAACGTAGTGGCATACGGAAGATGGAGATTCAGGAACCTCAGAATATCACTGGGTTAGTTTTGTGGCTAGGTTTCTTTTCGGTTTGCGAAGTATTTTCATCGTTGTACGAATGTGATGTCACCTAATATCTGTATAACGAAGGAGCTGAAATGAAATTATGTGAATATTTAATACAAAAATTTCGGACCCATGCAATCTACAAAGTGGGAAAAGTCTGCTTTTCCGGAAACAAGGAAGATACCGACATAGGCTAAGAAAATTTAATTCTCCAAAACAAATCTGCTAACATCTAACCCAGATCTCATGTTGAGAATCAAATATCTGCGATTGTAAGTCTGGAGTACAACACTACAAGGAAGTGAACGGATTGTATGGAAGCTGCGAAAGAGGAAAATGGAAATATTTGAAATGTTTTGTTAGAGAAGGTTTCTGAAAAAAAGTGCACTGCTAAGATTATAAATGAGGGGCGTTCCAAAGTATAGAGAGAGGTATATGGAGAAAGCCAGCAGAACGTAATTGTGGAAGAAAGCAGTGGTCTGAAAGTATACAACAAGAAACTGAGGACGTTGGCGCGTTTGCTACTCTTAGATGTTGGAACTAGCAGAAGCCTGGAAATCGTAATTGTGTCAATCTAGTTACTACCCTTTAATATAAGGTAGCACAGCGCTGACGAAGTATGTGTATTGTTTTCGTGAGTGAAATATTTTACGAAAACACTGTAGTGGCGTAAAGTTACTACCTTGGAAACCAGATTTTGTCAGTTGAAGATGACTTTACCTTTGTCTGCGATGGGCTGTTCGCTGCGCTGGTAGAATGGGAGAATCCTCTAATTAGACGCAACTCGTGCTAACAAATTAGGAGTTGGATGGCTATTAAACAGTGAGTAACAAAAAGCCAACATGTTGTTCTACAACTTGCGGTATTCTGTATGGAAGCAGGGGGGGGGGGGGGGGGGGGGGGGTGGGATACAAACGAGAAACCCTCGGTGTGGACTAACTTGAAATACGAGGCCCGACCGAGCTGCACGAAAAATGTGAAACAGCAGTTTGTCCAGATATATTACAATATTTAGGCAGTGGACTGTGTTCAAGAAAAGCAGTCATCTTGAAACGACAAATTCTAGTGTTGTGCTTATTTAGTCATTAGTACTGAACTTAATTCTTTTCTGTGCTACTTCAAATTCTTTCTTCCATATAACAGCGTAACACGAAATTGCTTACAGTTTGTATTAAAATTCTATTCGTTTGCATCGATCACTCTTTACCTCTTTTATTAGACCCATTAACTGTATTTTTTTAATTCTGTCGTACATTTACCCATACGCTTGCTACCATTAATTTTGAAAATGTTCTGAGTGATTTACTTTTGCATTAAATTTAGAGTAATATAAATTTTCACCAGAAGATTTTAGTTGTCTTTGCGTGTCCTCGCTGCGAAAGATATGTCCAGGATCTTGCACTTTTGATCAGTGTTTGATATTTTCGCTTTACTTAAATTTATTACTCCCCTGGAGTCTTCGCAAACTACGTCATCATCTTCATCCCTCCTCGACAGGCCACTTGTATCGATGATTTATGTATATTTCCTCTAAATCGTATGCTGCTGCTGTGTGTTCATTCCATTTAACTATGCTTGATCACTGCTTCTCTTCTGCTGTATGAGACCAGATGTACTCAGATTATGCATCGGTGACTATATCCTACCTGCGTACTTTTCATATATCTTCCGAGTTCAGATTTATAATACCACTATCTGCACCGGACGAAAATTTTGTATTTGTCCACGTAACAATTTTGACGCTTATCGTCTGAATATAGCCCAATCTGTTCCAATGCGGCCGGCCAGGGTGGCCAAGCGGTTCTAGGCGCTACAGTCTGGAACCGCGCGACCGCTACGCCCGCAGGTTAGAATCCTGCCTCGGGCATGGATGTGTGTGATGTCCTTAGGTTAGTTAAGTTTAAGTGGTTCTATGTTCTAGGGGACTGATGACTTTAGAAGTTAAGTCCCATAGTGCTCAGAGCCATTTGAACCATTTTGTTCCAATGCGTCGAATAAATACGCTGAGGTGACAGATGTCATTCCATAGCGATATGCACATATACAGGTGGCGGTTGTAACTCGTACACAAGGTAACAAGGGCAGTACACTGGCGGAGACGTCATTTGTGCTCAATTGGCTCGTGTGAAATGGTTTCCGATGTGATTATGGCCGCGCGACAGGAATTAACAGACTCTGAACGCGGAAATATAATTGGAACTGGTCGCATGTGTCATTCCATTCCGGAGATCGTTAGGGAATTCAATATTCCGAGATACACAGTGTCAAGACCTCTGCGAGAATATCATCATTCAGATACCACCCCTCACCAGGGCAACTCAGTGGCCCACTGCTTACACTTAATGACTGAGAGCATCGGCGTTTGCGTAGAGTTGTCCACTGTTCTAACAGACAAGCAACACTGCGTGAAATAACCGCAGAAATGAAAGTGGGACGGACGTCGAACGTATCAGTTAGGGCTGTGCAGCTAAATGTGGCGTTAATGGGCTATGGCAGCAGATAACCCACCCGAGTGACTTCTCTAACAGTATGATATCGCCAACAGTACCTCTCTTGCGCTCCATATCGGTTGGATCCTAGACGAATGGAAAACAGTAACCTCGTCAGATGTCTCGATTTCAATTGGTAAGAGCTGACTGTATGGTTCGAGTCTGGTGCAGGCCCGACGAAGCCGTGAAACCAAATCGTCAACAAGGTACTGTGGCTCCATATTGCCGTGGACAAAGTTTACATGAAATTGACTGAATCCTCTGTATATTTGGCTACTTGGAGGTCATTTTCTGCCGTTCATTGGCGTCGTGTTCCCAAACAACAATGAAACTCATATGAATGTCAATGCGCCGTTTCTCCGGGCCGAAATTGATGCCGATTGGAGTGAAAGACATTCTGGACAGTTCCAGCGAACGATTTGGTCATCGGGATGGCCCGACATGAACCCCGTCAAATTTTCGCAGTTATGGACGGCAACAGAGGCAGCATGGTTCAATATTTGTGCATGCTATTTACAACGACTTGTTGACTCCATGCGACGTCGAGTTGCTGAAGGACGCCCGTCACGATGTTGGGAGGTATCCTATGACGTTTCTCATGTTACTGTTTTTCCTACTTCGTCATGAAATATCAGTGGCCAAGTTTAATGCAGAAGAAGTAAAGTCACACTCCTCGTATTAACAGTACGTCACAACAGAGTAGAATAAGTTAATATTCGTTTACTTACTTTTATAACTAGAAAAAATTTATTTTCACATTATTTACAACCCATAATGTGGACCTGGCCGCCAGTTTCCATCCTCTTGAAAAATAGTTCCAAGAAGAAACACATGCGATGTATAATGCTGATGCAATGAAACTGAGCTGTCATACAAATGTTTTACATCTGTGACAAGCAAGACATTTGTCGCAGCGCAACCTGTACCAATAGCCAAGCTGTGGGCCTTACTTCTACCTCTTCCTCTCGCTCACTGATCTGCACGCTGTACCAGTCAGCCGAAAAGGTGGGAAATTATTATGCACTGCCCTGTAAGGGTACAACGCAGCTAGGCCGAAAAAAATTAATTCGCTTGGTCTGGTTATTTTCTGGTCTCAGTCCATCAAGCCGCTGGCTCGACCTAGTTAAGTTCAGCTATAGACAAATATTGTTGTGAGTGCCGCCGCAGTCACAGGCAGAACAGAGTTGGCAACTGCGGCTTATGATTCTTTGATATGAGGACCCAAAAACCACGTATTGGGTCTCTGCTAGACTAGCCACCTCAATCGACACTGTCTATACAACCCGTGACGTGTCAGTATTTAAATCTGTGACGTTGAAGTTCAAAGCACATACACTGTTGTATTTACCACCTCCTTCCCTCGTTGGGGACATCAGTTCCGATCAGAGCACCGAAGTTACGCAACATAGGGCTTGGTTGGTACGTGGATGGATAATCGCCCGGAACGTAACAAGCTGTTGGCTGCTTTGCCATTATGACTGCATGCAAAGGATAGGACGGTTGGTGATTTAACGTTCTTAATCACCAATGTTCTGCACTAAATTCCAAGCATCTCACGGAGTGAGGGCTACGTGCTGACACTGGCGCTCACCCTCTTCCTTTTCCTGTCATCACACATGGCAAACATAAAACCATGCTACGGACGTGCCTCTTATGTCGTCTACACATATCAGACACAGTTTGCACGCGACTCTCACCCTTCTCGAAGGAAAGGTGCCGGTGTGCATGAAGGACGGGCAAAATCTTTCCAATTATGCAGCTGAACCTTCCCCTCAGGGCTACCAGCCAACCGTGCCGTACGACTTCACGTTTTGCTGATAAACATAATGTTATCACCAACAGTTTAATAACATGTTTGTCCATCTTTCGCGTGCTGTACCTCAACGATTCAGCCTGGCATAGATTCATCAAGTCCTTGTAGGTTTCCAGAGACATGTGGCACTAAATGTCTTATCACAGTTCACACAAATCCATTACATTACTAGCTTGTGATTTGTGGGCAAGGGGCTAGTGTCTGACTGCGTCACAGATACGTTCAATCGGGTTCAGATCAATCGAACTTTCTGGTCGAGACATCAAAGTGAGACCTCTACCATGCTCCTCGAACCGATGTAGAACGACTCTGACTTCGTGACATGGACAGAACACATCGCCGATGCGGAACATATCGAGCATGAAGTTATGCAGCTAATCCCTAATAACATATTGACTTCCACTACTAACACAGATGTCACTGAAACCCAGATGAACGTCTACCAAGACATAACAAGTTGTAGCCTCCCCCTTACTAATCGACCTACCCTGCTTGCGATATAAAATATGACCGTGCATAGCGTGTACTCCTAATGGAATTTTTCTAATTGGATAAGGCTATCTTTCCCGAAGAAGTAATGCCGATAAGTAGGGGGAAAGTGTACAACCGATCTTTCTGATAGAAAAGTCTACTAAAAATAAAAAAGTAATAAAACCGAACACGGCTACAATTTGGAAAAATGAAAGTTATTTTGTGCATTCACTCACGAACAACACTGGACAGAAAAGGGGTACCACTGATCATGAATCCAAAAGTTACACTAATTGAACGAAAAGGAAATAATTACGGTCGCCAGCCCACTAGGGCGATTTACATCCAAAATCCTGTACAAGGTGATGGGATGGAGAAACATTTATCATGAAACATTGGCTTGGCAACTGAAGGTTGTCACGTTTTTTGACACTAATTTTAAATGAGTATGTAGTGATAAAGAAAACTGAGAATTCACCTTTACGTTAAGTTTGTCATAAAATTTTGAAAAAGGAATCGAGTAATGATTTGAGAATATCCACTTAAACTGTATGTTAGTATTGAAATTCGTTACGTGAACAATGACTTTCAGAAACCTCAACATAACGTTATCAAAGAAATTTAGAGAAAGGCAAGCACTTTTTACATTGCAGTTACTTAATTTTCAAATTGAATTTCATATTATTGTCTGAACAACTGGGTCTTTTTTACTGACTTGAAAAGAATTAACTACTCGAATACGTACCAAACAAAACGACCATGTGCTCCAAGCTATATGTAAAATAAATTAAACCCTCCGCACTCTTAATATGTGCATTTTCTTTACATCTGGATTTATTCCAGTGATAGACTCTCAAACTTCGGTTGTATATAAGGAAAAAAGGAGGCAAGAACATTGCTTTGTAACAATGTAACAATGTCTATGGGCAATGAGGACACAATCGCCCTGAATTTAACTGATCCATTAATCAAATCACATTCAGTCGTGCTGCTTCGTTAGCCGTTAATACTTTCTACCAATGAGCAGTCTTACTTCAGTGCTGTACGTGCGACGAAACTCGGAGCCGACGACGAATCTGTGTTGCTGGAACTGCTGCTGTTGTTGAAGACGGTAGCATATTGTGGAGCCACGGCTAATTACAGGAACGGGCAATCGTAACTAATACAGCCTGTTCCGCCAGTCAACTGTCCGTACTTCTGCTCTAGACATCTGGCCGGAGCGCATACATGATGCCGCCGACAATGGTACACTCTACTGCGAGAGCGTTAACACCACAATTCCGCACACTGCAAGCGCTGGAACCCGTCTCTCCCTCTCTCCGCGTGCTCTGCGCAACAACTCCCCACCCAAAGAGTTTACAACACACCCGCTCTGCTATTATCGTTGCTAGTCGATGCAAATAACAATTCTTTGGCATTCTCCCAGAGCTTGTAAGTTTCACAGAAAAACACAGATAAATACAATGAAGCGTCAAGAGACTTCTACCTAAATGAACACATACTGTGAAGCAATGTCCTTACCTATTAAAAGAAAACATTTAAATTACAAATATTTACGTACAATTCAAGAAAACATTTTATATCGTAGCAGGTGCCATGCATCCTGCATTTTCGGTGTTACAAAGTTACCACCGACCTGCGCAATGCGTGCTCTGATGGCTCTGAATGGCGTCGGATCCTGACATGAAAGTTGAACCAGTGCAACAAGAAACGTGATTTATCAGACGAGGAGACACCTTTACATCGAACCATGGTCCCATTACAATGAGCCAGACCTCACTGAAATCGTGACTGAAAATGTTGTTAGGGCAACATCTTCACATCTGTTGCACATTCAACAATATGTGCCGTTTGCCTGTACCATAATTGTACGCCGTTGTAAGGTTTGCCACATATCATCGTCTGTCCTACTTTATAGAGGAGGCAGATATCCGAGCTCCACGTTCTCTGACGAGAATGAGACGCCCCTTACCATGTCGCGTAGTTCAGTTTTCACCGCCTTTCGACTACTTTCCATCCAGTATGCGATGGCCACAATGATGGTTAGCTGTAGGGAGCTGTAGCGTCGAATCCATGCTTGTATTTTCTGCTATTCTGCACCGTCTTTGCCTGCCGGAGTGGCGGTGCAGTTCTAGGCGCTACATTCTGGAACCGAGCGAGCGCTACGGTCGCAGGTTCGAATCCTGCCTCGGGCATCGATGTGTGTGATGTCCATAGGTCAGTTAAGTTTAAGTAGTTCTAAGTTGTAGGGGCCTGGTGACCTCAGAAGTTAAGTCGCATAGTGCTCAGAGCCATTTGAACCTTTTTTTTTTTTTTTTTGCATCGTCTTCAAAGAATTTACAGCCATATGAACCTTGAACTAACGACACCCTTTGTGTGCAAAGCAGAGTATGTGATGTACACTATGTGATCAAAAGTATCCGGGCACTCCCAAAAACATAGGTTTTCCATATTATGCATTATGATGCCACCTACTGCGAGGTAGTCAATATCAGCGCCCTGAGAGAGAGCAGAATGGGGCGCTCCGCAGAACTCACGGACTTAGAACGTCGTCTGGTGACTGGGTGCCACTTGAGTCATACGTCTGTACACGAGATTTCCAGACTCCTAGACATCCCTAGGTCCAATGTTTCTGATGTGGTAGTAACGTGTAACGTGTCGTGACACGAACAGCACAAAAGCGGACCAGCCGACCTCGTCTGTTGATTGACAGAGGCAGCCGACAATTGAAGAGGGTCGTACTGTGTAATAGGCCGACACACAGGAATTCCAAATGGCATCAGGAACCATTGCAAGCACTGTGACAGTTAGGCGGGAGGTGAAAAAATCTGGATTTAATGGCCAAGCGGCTGCTCATAAGCCAAACATCACGCTGGTAAATGCCAAACGACGCCTCGCTTGGTGTAAGGAGCATAATCATTTGACGATTGAATAGTGGATAACCGTTTTATGGAGTGAAGAATCACGGTACACAATGTGGTGATTCGATGGCAGTGTGTGCGTATGATGAATGCCCGGCGAACGTCATTTGTCAGCGTGTGTAGTGCCAACAGTAAATTTCGGAGTCGATGGTGTTATGGTGTGGTCGTGTTTTACATAAAGGGGGCATGCATCCCTTGTTGTTTTGCGTGGCACTATCACATCACACGCCTACACTGGTGTTTTAAGCACTTTCTCGCTTGCCACTGTTGAAGAGAAATTCGGGGATGGCGATTGTATCTTTCAACACTATCGAGCACCTGTTCGTAATGCACGGCCTGTGGCGGAGTGGTTACACCCCAGTAACCTTACTGTAGTGTACTGGCCTGCACATTGTCCTCACCTGAATCCTATACAACACCTTTGGGACGTTTTGGATCCCTGCCTTCATGCCAGGCCTCACCGACCAACATCGATACCTCTCCTCAGTGCAGCATTCCGTGCAGAAGGGGCTCCCATTCCCCAAGATACCTTCCAGCAACTGAGTGAAGGTATCCCTGCGAGAGTGTAAGATGTCATCAAGGTTAAGGGTGGAAAACACCATATTGAATTACAGCGTTACCGTTGGAGGGCCCCACGAACTTGTAAGTTATTTTCAGTTAGATGTCCGGGTACTTTTGATCACATAGTGTATTTTTACCAATTGCTGTACAAATTTATGTTGGTTATAAACCACGTGTTTTAAAGGCTTTTATTATGTTATATTAATCAAATTCTCCATAAAACCAAAACTAGTTTAAGAAATCTACTTCATGGATCATGTTGAAATGACCAGGTGTCGCACAATACATAAATGCTGTTATTTGTTGTGGTCGTCACTCCGATGATTCGTTTGTCGTAGCTTTTCCGCTAGTCTATCATGTGCAAGCGTGTTCATCTGAAACCTACTTTAGTTTGACTTTTCATGCTGTGTTCTAGCCTTGGACTACTTCTACTATTTTGCCTCCCTTATTTCCATTACCAAATGTACCACCATTTTATACGTCATATTGTGTCCCATTAACACATACCATCTTTCAGTCAAATTTCTCCAGAAATTTCTTTTTTTCGTAATTCAACTCACTACCTTAACGTTAGTCATTCCATCTACCCATCTAATTTTCAACACTCTTTTGTTGCATCGTAATTCTAAAGCTTCGAGTCTCTTCTTCTCTGAACAACTTACCGTCAGTTTTTCACTTCCGTACAAGGCTAGACACCAAAGACACCAAAGAAAACACCAAATTTTGTATACTATCTTAACATATTACTCGTTTTCATAAACGTTTCTCTTGCTATTTTCAGTATGCGTTTCATATCTTCCCAGTTTCAGCCATCATCAGTTATTTTGCTTCCCAACTAACAAAATCAACTACTACTTTTAGTGTCTCATTTCGTAGTCTAATTCCCTCAGCATGGCCTGATTTAAGCCGATTCCGTTCTATTACCCTTACATGACTTTTGTTAATGTTCATCTTATTATTTTTTTTTCACGCTTCATTCCTTTCAATAGTCCTTGCATGTCCATTGGCATCTTTGAAAGAATTATAGTGACATCGGCAAACCGCGAAATTTTCTTAAACGTAGGCTTCCAGGCCATTGTCATAGTCAATAAAAATCTTCTGGGTTTGCAACTGCTTTGTCAACTATGCAACTACGACGTTTCGGTGACTGTTGCAATACATCTTACTCAGGGTGTAGTGCTAACTGCAGTGCGGTCACAAACCAAGAAGAATTTTATTGACCGTGAGATTTTCGTTTGTTATCCCTGAATTTTAATTCTCTTCCCAAATTTCTTCTTTGTTCCTACACTGCTTGCTCATTGTAGTGATTTAATGACGCTGGGGAGACGATACAAACATATCTCTGTCCCTCCTCAACTGCCGCTCCCCTTTCATGTAATTTGCTCTCATAAGCGCAGTCTGGTGACAGTAAAAGGCACAGTGTATCCTGAATTTGATTCCTAAGAGATTCTTTAGCTTTACGCCCACAAACTGGTGATAGTATGACACTATAAATGTTTTTATGAAGTTTATGATTCGTTATTGACGAAAACTGTTTGTTCGATGAAGAAATTTTGTCATGTGCTCTTGGCGGTAAATCATGGTATGCATTGGCCTGTGATAACTGAATGAACCATTTAGTCTACCGTAAATTATATAATAACATATTTGCAACAATCTATAAACAAAACGGCGTTTTACAGTAGGACTAAAACAAACGAAGCCGCTCTTTCGTTAATTCGCTGTCCTTGTATCTGTCAGAAAAGAGGCTCTAATGCCCCATTGACCATCTTAATATAGGCTTTGTTGTGGTATCCCTATTTTACTTCTTATAAATAGTGGGATGAGGGTAAGACAGGTACGGTTACTTTGACATATCCAATATAACTGAAAAAGTAGTGAGCGGATACATAAAATTACTACTACGAGAGGTGTCACAAATTTTCAACCCCGGAAAAATAAAGTAACCTAACCTTTTTTCTGGTATTTTTCAGGTACACGTCTGCAATACTGCTACTCTCTACAATCCCCAACCTCATTACGCCTCTGCACGATCCAAAACATCATGGAATACTCTATTTCGAATTTAACGATCGGGTGACCCGTATTCATTTGGCTGCCCTAGCACCGTGCTGCAGTGCTGCGGTTCTTTGGAGCGGAAGTCAGAAAATATACCATGGCAGCAGACAGGTAAGAGGGACATTCAGGAAGTAATACAACAGTATTTTTCCTACCAATTCCCATTGAATAAAAAGAAAGAAAGGAAATCAAGAGTGATTTGTAGCGAGACTTGGTGGAAAATTGGCACTTCAGCCCTTATAGTTTCAGAAATTTCCAACAGGTGGTGGTGCCTTCGAAATGGCATTTGTAACGGAGGTCAGGTTCAAGCAGAGAGCTGATATTGAGTCTCTTTTGGCGGAAAACTAGAGCATCATAGATACTTATAGGTGCTTGCAGGATGTCAACGGGGACCTGGAAGTGAACAAGAGGATGCTGGGTCGTTGGGTGAGATGCCCGTCACCAAAGTCTGCGAGACAAATCTGCCCTCTCAGGTGTTGCCCAGCTGCACACTGCTGTGAGTCCTGCAGTGTTGGAACGTGCGGACACACTCGTTCGCTGTGACAGACGGATCAGAATCACACACCTCGCTCACCAGCTGGACGTCTTTGTTGGTAGTGCAGATACACTCGTCCACTAATTGGGGTACTCGAAGATGTGTGCACGCTTGGTTCCTCACCACCTAATGGAAGACCAAAAAGAGCAACGAAAGACAATCGAAAAACAATCTACGGGGAACTGCTTGTGCATTAGGAGGCTGATAGTGACAAATGTCGTCACAGGCGACGAAACAAGGATTCATCACTTCGGACACGAAACAAAACGGTAATCGAAGTAGTATCACCACACCATTACTCCTCCGAAGAAAAAGTTCAAAGCTACACCCTCTGAGCCGTGCACGGCTCGTGTTCATGTCATTTATTGTTTGTCATCTTCTATTACGGCACTGCCGCCTTGTTTTATTATTCCATTTACTGGCGTCACTAACTTCCTGCCTTACATGTCCGTGAGCGGCAGGAGCAGCACAGTGTATTATCTCTGGAGCGACCGATAGTGTTTCCGGGTCGTCGTGTGTCTGGCAGTCAGTTGGAGACGGACCAGCAGTGCAGTCGGAACGCAACAGCAGTGAAGTCAGGGACGGAGCGCTGGGGAGGCGCGGACAGCCAGTGCTCGCCGACCGCTTGCGACAGACATGAACTGTCTGACGGGGGGGAGAATGGAGCAGGACGACCGTTGATTGGTCGTTCGGTTGGTCGTCTCATAGGTCGCCGTATGTTTGGTCCTTCCACCGTTTCAGGGCCTCAGTAGTCCGTCGGTTGGCGTGGAGCAGTAAGTAAGTCTCCGTAGCGCCTACTCTGGCCAGGGCTGCTGCACGCACGGTTGGATTGTCAGGTGCTGCTTGCAAGTGCTATAAAGTTCGTCGCCCACCGATCTTGGACATGAAAGTTGAGTCCTCACTTAACCTACTATCGAGCCTCAATTGTTTACATTTCTTCGTTTGATCCTGGGGTTTGGGACATTCCCGTGAGCAACAACGCGTGTATATTCACGTCGGCCAAGATTCCAGCCGTCATCCTGTGGAGTTTAACTTAATTTATTCCATTGAAGTTCACTTGCGGTATTTTCTGCCTTTTGGCGTTGAAGTTCCGGTTACCTGCCCTTGTCGGTGACGTAATTTTCGGCAGTGTATTTTCCTCGTCGTCTTGTTGCTGTCCAGTGCGGCGTGTAGTTCGACAGTTGAGGTGTTGTTGGTCGTTGTGGGCTCCAGTATTCTGTGTGTCGTTGTATTGAAATCTTGTAGTCGTTTTACTGGTTGCGTGGAGCGGAACTGATTTTGTTGATTGGTCGGTCGGCTGTCTGTCGGTTGGGTAGCCTTCAGATTAAGAAGTCGTTGGACAGTCTGCCTGTCTCACAAAATGGCGTTAGTGTTACCATCTCAGGCCGATCCTTGGAAACTTCTGAGCGCCGTTCCTTGTGTGTTACATAGTAATTTCCCTGTTTGGGTTTTAGTTATTTGATTGATGTGCGACCTTCATCTGAGTATCATTATCTCTTAAATTGATGTTCTTGTCTTGCCCTTAAGGCAACAGATTGTTATCCTGTTATACGTGGCCTTCAGCCGAATTTTACGTGAGATGTTTTAAGATCACGCCTTCTGCCTTTTAAATTGAAACTCTTCTTCTGGCCTTAAGCCGTTAAACATATTTAGTTGATATTTGGCCCTCAGCGGAGTATTAATACCTCTTAAATTGATGTTTTTGTCTTGCCTTTAAGGCATGAGATTGTTATTCTTTATAGGGGCCTTCAACCGAAATTTATATGAAATGTTTTAATATATGGCCTTCTGCCTTTTAAAATTGAAACTCTTCTTCCTAGGGCTTAAGCCGTTAAATGATTTGCTGATGTGCGGCCTTCAGCCGAGTTTTAATATCTCTTAAATTAATATTCTTGTCTTGCCCGTAAGGCATGAGATTTTTATGCTTTTGTATGGGGCTTTCAGCCGAATTTTGCATGAAATGTTTTAAGATAAGGCCTTCTGCCTTTTGATCGAAACTCTTCTTATTGCTTAGCATGCGGCCTCCAGTCAAGTTCCATTAAAATTGAACTGCTAAGGCCTTCAGCCTGGCCGGCCGAAGTGGCCGTGCGGTTAAAGGCGCTGCAGTCTGGAACCGCAAGACCGCTACGGTCGCAGGTTCGAATCCTGCCTCGGGCATGGATGTTTGTGATGTCCTTAGGTTAGTTAGGTTTAACTAGTTCTAAGTTCTAGGGGACTAATGACCTCAGCAGTTGAGTCCCATAGTGCTCAGAGCCATTTTTTTTGCCTTCAGCCTGTTTAGATATAAAAGTTAAAAAATATTTTGGGTAAAACCTCCAGTAGAAGCATTTCGATTTCTTGCTTAGGCCTTCTGTCTTGGATTTTGAGTATGGCCTACAGCCGATCTAAAGTTAATCGAAGGAGGTCGCTTAAGGTTTTGAGTGTTTTACATGCTTGTTGCAATATTTTGTGTTGATAAATTAAGTTTGTATGTTGAGTGCAACTGACAGCAACTTATTTTGGCCCCGTACCACAACCTAATCCGCTCTGTCCGGCTAGCCCTAGCATTTCATCCGCGGCTGCTTAAGTCTTGGAGACGGAGTTCTAGGACTCTAATGGGGCTAATATGTTTCACGCCCATCCTCATGATGCCACGAACATCTCTGAAGTCTATTGTGCTTCTCTTCGGAAGTCAGAGATATGACTACAGCGTGTTTGCCACCACAAAAATGCAAACGAACGTGTGCTTCTAGATGAAATTACAAGCCCTCACGGAAGTCTGCGCACCCGAGAGGAGCTCACAAAACTTCATCGACCTGTTCTTCCTCCTTCACCTTGTACTCCTGATCTCGCACATTCCGAGTTCCATCTGTTTGGCCTAATGAAGGATGCACAAATCGGAAAGAAGTATGCGGATAGTGGGGCGGTTATTGATGCAGCAAGACATTATGTCCGATGGCGATCAGTAAAGATGTACCTAGCGAGAATACATAACCTCTCAGTAACGTGATGTGAGGCCGTCACATTGAACGGAGACTATGTTGAATAATAGGATTTCGCACCCAAGAGAGTGGCGAATAGTATAGTGTATTGGAATAGAACTGGGTTCAGGAAAATATCTGTTGTGTTATTTATTAAACTTCCCTCGCACTTGCAACAGAAACAATTACTATGTAACTTTCCTGGCAAATTAAAACTGTGTGCCGGACCGAGAATCGAACTCGGGACCTTAGCCTTTCCCGGGCAAGTGCTCTACCGTCTGAGCTACCCAAGGTTGATAGGACACGAGGTACTGGCGGCAGTGAAGCTGTGAGGACGGGGCGTGAGTCGTGATTGGGTAGCTTAGATGGTGGAGCACTTGCCCGCGAAAGGCTAACGTCCCGTGTTGGAGTCTCGGTCCGGCACACAGTTTTAATCTGCCAGGAAAGTTTCATAACAGCGCACACTCCGCTGCTGAGTGAAAAATCTCATTCTGGCATTAATATGTATTTTGTTTTATCGTGGTGTATATCACAATATTAGGAATAGCCATCGCATTACCAGCAGGAGTTGAACTCATCTACACGACTACCTTCTCCGTGTCAAGAGATATCGGATCCTACAACAGCAGGGTGAGAGAACAAGAACATCCCTCGGTAGGAGGGAGCCGCATTACCAGCGCTTAGCCGTGTACCTCGACCTGCGCGCCAGTAAGAAACGAGGCCGAGATGGTCTTTCGCAGAGGCGCCGCGACACGCCTTCTTGCGCCTTTGTCAGTTAATAATCCTGCCATACGACGCGCGCGGGAACGCGGCAGACGCCGCGAGGCGAAGAACGGGCTGAGGAGCGGCGGAGGGCGGCAGGCGCGGACGCGCCGCCGAGCAGCGCCGTTAAGGCCCCGACACCAGGTTAATGACTTCCTCCCGCCGCCCCGGCGAAAGAGCGCCGGAAAATTGCCTTTGTTAGGGGCGAGGACAAAGGGCGGCGCGGCCGCGATATGTATGCAGATTTGCGTGGTGGGGAAATGGGGGGGGGGGGGGGGGGCGGGGGTTGCCGGCGCAGTCAGTGGGAGTTGCCTCATCTCGCGCCCATCCACGGCGTCTATCCCGCTCCAGACGCCCTCGCGTCTACTGGCAGGAAACGTCAGGTGGCGCTAGCAATTCAACTAAGCTTTAATTACTTCCGGTTCTCCCCAGCTCGCTCCAGCAGTATACGACGGTACCGGGAAACGAATTTCTATATGATTTGATTCGAAAACGAGGAACAGTGGAGGGCTTATTTCGTGCATAGCACTGACAGTCGAGTGCCACGTAGCTTCCACTGCGTACAAATTTTTACATTTTATTTTTGTGTGGGTCTACAGAAGCAGTATATTTCAAGAATGAAAACTTGGTCCAGGCAGGCTCTAATCTCTTCACTATTTGTGCATTAGACAGTGTTAACCATTTGTCATTTTCAAGCATTCACAAATGAAACGAAAACAAAAACATAAACAAATTACTCATCAGGAAGCCATTAACCGAATGTGACAGAAATCGGAAGATGTGACGTATGCATAAAGACAAAGGAACGGGTATAATATCAGCTAAATTAGATGATTTATTGAAGAGGGATACACACATAAAGAAAGATTTGCATCACCTCGGTTCCGACAGTTCCGGAACCTTTATAGGAAACGGGAACAGAGATCAACGTAAGCGCTATTTCCGGCCTTTTTATTGCTGATGAAAACCGCAAGTTGCATGTTGTGACACCATACAACGAGTCCTTCAGAGGTGGTGGTCCTGATTACTTACCCACCGGTACCTCTGATACACAGTAGCACATCCTCTTGCACTAATGCATGCCTGTATTGATAGTGGCATACTATCCATAATTTCATCAAGGCACTGCTAGTCCAGATTCTCTCACTCCTCAACGGTGATTCGGCGTAGATCCCTCAGAGTGGTTGGTGGGTACACCGCCCATAAACAGCCCTTTTCAATCCATCCAAGGCATGAATAGGATTCATGTCTGGAGAATATTCTGGCAACTCTAGTCGAGGGATGTCGATATCCCGAAGGAAATCATTCATAAGATTGGCACGGACGAGGCCGCGAATTTTCGTCCCTCAAGACGAATGCCTCACCAAAATGCTGCCGATATGGCTACACTATCGGTCGGAAGGTGGCCTTCCATGACCACCAGCGGCGTCCGTCAGCCCCACATAATGCCACCCCAAAACAGCAGGGAACGTACACCTTCCTGAACTCGCTGCACAGTGTTTCTAAGGCATTCAGCCTGACCGGGTTACCTCCAAACACGTCTGAGACGATTGTCTGTTTGAAGTCATACGCGACACTCATCGGTGAAGAGAACGTGATGCCAATCCTGAGCGGTCAATTGGCATTGGGCCAATCTGTACCGAGCTGTATGGTGTTGTGGTTGCAAAGATGGACCTCGCCATGGACGTCGGGACTGAAATTACGCATCACGCAGCCTACTGCGCAGAGTCTGAGTCGTAACACGACGTCCTGTGGCTGCACGAAAATCATTATTCAACTAGATGGAGTTGCTGTCTAGGTTCCTCAGAGCCACAATTCGTAGGTAGCGGTTATCCACGGCAATAGTAGCCCTTGGGAGGACTGAGCGAGGCATGTCATCGACAGTTCCTGTCTCTCTGTATCTCCTCCATGTCCGAACAACATCACTTTGGTTCACTCCAAGACCCCTGGACACAAAGTAACAATACGCATGCGATCGAACGGCGTTATTTAACGTCTAGGCATGGTTGAACTACTGACAATACGAGCCGTCTACCTATTTCCTGGTGGAATGGCTGGAACCCATCGGCTGTCGGAACCCCTCCGTCTAATAGGCTTTGCTCATGCATGCTTGTTTACAACTTTGGGCGAGGTTAGTGATATCTCTGAACAGTAAAGGGATTGTGTCTGCGATGCAATATTGACAGTCAACATCTGTCATCAGGAGTTATGGGAATCGGCGTGATGCAAAACTTTTTTTTTTATGAGTGTAGCTTCAGAAATTGAGAAAGTCACTATTGTATTATCCCATCCCAGGCCCTTATGAAAGCCTTAATTCGGCTTTGCAATGGTTTCTTGAGTTTTTGAACGTCCTCCTCAGCGACATTGTACCATTTCCGTAGGACTGGCGCGTTAAATTGTAAAAAATCCCGAGATGGGCATAGGGAGCTGTCCTTGCTCCAAGCGTACATAATTAGGTCAAGATCCAGCGAGCTTGCTGACCTAGGGAGGGTTTGGCAAGCACGAAGCCAAGCAGCAAAAACTGTCGCCAAGTGCAGGGGGACATTATCCCGCTGAAAGTAAGCCCAGAATGTCTGGCCATGAAGGACAACGGACCGAGGCACAGAATATCGTCAACCTTCTACTGTGATGTAAGGGTGCTGCCGACGACAACCAAAGGAGTCCTGCTACGAGAAGAAATGTCACGCCAGGCTATCATTCCTGACTTACTAAACTTATGGCGGCCGACAGTCAGGCTGGCATCCCATTGCTGTCTGGGGCGTCTCCAGATGGGTGTTCACTAGTCAATGGGCCTCAGTTAATAGTGGGACTCGTGGCTGAAGACGATTCTACTTCAGTCAATGAGATCACATGTAGAAGACGTGTGTGGAGACGCCACAGACAGCAATGGAGTGTCAACCTCACTGACGCCTGCCATACGATTCGACAGCCAGATGTGATGGTCCGTGGTGCCGTATCTTTTCACAGTGCGACTGTTTAGGTTGCACCATTACAGCACTATGTTACATCAACAATATTCTACGGCCCGTTGTTTCACGTTCCGGGACTGCCATCCTGCCCTTATATGAGCAGATTAATGCTCACACACATGTGGGGAGTGTTTCTACTGCCTGTCCTCGTGCTTACCAAAACCTTTCAAGGCCAGAAATGTAGCCTGATCTGTTCAGAACTCACAGCGTTTGTACATTATGGGCTGGACCCTCGAACCATCTCACGATTTTGACTGCCTAAGGCGCCAGTTGGACAGAATTTGGCACGATATCCCTAAGTAATAAATCAAAAAGTTCGGTCAATGACTGCTTTCATGAGGTACATAGGTAGATCAACGCGTTATTGCCTAAGTGGACCTTAGCGATTAATCCGACGATTTCGTTCCCAATTTCTGACTGAGCTTCGTCTCTAGTTATCTCGCCGTCTAATGGGCGTCACCACTTCAGCTTAGTTTATGTACACTTAAGTTCGAGCTGTTGCTAATTTGGCTAATTTCCTTGGCAATGTTCTGTGCAACAGCGACAAGGTGCGCAATAATATACCGTCGGAAAAAAATCGCTAAACTAGAACAAACATTTATGTGGAATAATAAAATTTCGGTATAAATTTGTCTAGATTATCCATTTAAGCAATTAACATTGCAAGATTACAAGGTAAAGTAAGCGCGAGATAAGCCACTGCAGATTTGAAACTCTGGTAGAGTAACATCGTCATTATGTTGAATGCAAGCATGCAAACGTGCATGCACTGTGTTGTACAGGTGTATAATGTCAGTTTGTGGGATGCAGTTCTATGTCTGCCGCACTTGGCCAGTCAATATAGGGACGGTTAATGCTGGTTGTAAATTAAGTTGAAGTTGTCACCCGATGATGTCCCATACGGGACCGATTGGAGACTGATCTGGTGATTGAACGGGTCAAGGCGAAATATTAACACTCAGTAGAGAAGGTTTGATTATAACGGAGGTATGTGGGCGAGAGTTATCCTGTTGGATAGCATTCCCTATTCATGAATAGCAGCACAACAGGCCAAATCACCAGACTTACGCACAAATTTGCAGCCATGGTGCGTGGAAAACCGTAAGAGTACTCACCATAACGCAGAATCAATGGTGCATGATGTCGTGGGCAGCTGCTGTGATGATAGTTCTGGCATCATCCCAGTTGCTCACAGCTTCATGCACCACTCAATCTTACGTAGCATGTAGACCTCCAGGCAACAGCGGGTATTGTGTGGGTGATGATTGACAGCTGGCAACATATCTTCTAATTTCCATGGTCCTGTAGCTTTACGGGATCAGTATTGACCAACCAGCATCCTGCACACACTTCCTGCCAGATCGCTCTCCAGACAAAACAGCATATTGTCTCTCAATTCAGCTTCTTAGTACTGGTTGGAGTAGTCACTGACTGTTTAGTGATGCACATGTAGCGTATACTGACTGCTGTAATTGGACTACAGAAATAGTGGAGTACAATTTATACTTAGAGGTGGAAGTCGGGTGGCAGCAATACAGTCAAATGTTCATTTAATCGAACATTGGTCTGAAATTAAGTCCATCCGGCATGGAATGGATGCGCCAACAGACACCTGGACGACTGCAGGTATCAGTCTCAAAGTCGGAAAAGAGTGATTAGATATTAAACTTACATACCTCCTAAATACAGAGTAAGAACGCTCAAGGAGAAACAGCATGCTCTCCCGAAAGACTCTCAAAAATGAAACACAGAATGACCATCCAGATTCTTCTTTTAAAGATTCTCTAATTAGTTACTGAACGACAGTTTTTCATAACACACTCCTCTCCTTCACAGCCTGAATTTACATTGTACTGTCTTGTCATTCATGGCTGCAGTTAGCAGTGTAGTGTCCTTCAGTGTATCACAATACTGGTGTCATATGTCAGATGAGCTATGTTACACACACCTATGATGCTATAAGTCCGGTCTCCGGTGAACTACAAAGAAGTAAAACTACTAGGGGTGGCCCAATCTAGAATGAAAGTGTGGGTACCACAACACACACGGATATCTTACTGAAGTCGCTCATCTAAACTTCAAAAGAAACTAATAGTAATTCGTAGCTATTTGGGTTATTACCACAAAGCAACTAATAAATGAATTACCCGCGAGATAAGTACGTAAAAATTTCGTAAGCAGTCAAAGAATTGTAGTTATGATACCTGATACTTGTACGGGTGGAAAGCCATATTGAAGCATGAACATGGAACTGTATCACAGACACAACCAAGGGCTACAAGAACCGTTAGTGATATAAAAGAAGAATCCAGAAAAATAGGTGAGAACACCAGTGGAATCGCCAAAGTGCAAGCTGGAGGCAATGAGATAGCTATAAACGTGAAAATTGTCTGGTTAAACGGCAAAGAAAGTTAACTAGCTTGATGTCCCCCTCGATTCAGTGATAGAATGACTGAAAAATAGGTGAGAACACCAGTGGAATCGCCAAAGTGCAAGCTGGAGGCAACGAGATAGCTATAAACGTGAAAATTGTCTGGTTAAACGGCAAAGAAAGTTAACTAGCTTGATGTCCCCCTCGATTCAGTGATAGAATGACTGGCTCATTATCACTACTCCTGTATGTTGGCACCTGTAAACAGTGCAACATCGCCTGGAAATTCGGAGACCATGTCACACTCTGTACTCAAGATATGTAGATATCCATCTGTGTGATGCCTGGGCAGCAAGCGTGTACTCATCGGTCTTCCGGCAGCAACTACTATCTCATCTGTCCCTGGGCAGCAAGATGTCGTCTGACATAACTCTTCAAAGTTTGGCTTTATCTGTTAATGTTGGAATCTCGCCAACTGGTGCAGACCTTCTGATATCGGGCCAATAGTGATTTTTGAATCATGTAAACTATAGCTTTCTTTCACGGATTTTGCCATGGTAAGCCAATGATGGTCTGGCGCAGGGAAGAAGGCATAAAATCGTATGTCATGGTAGTTTCCTAACAGTAGCCAAATGAAGTGCTTGCACATAGAAATACGAGGGAAAACATACCTTTACAGAAATAATAGTTCTTAGGTTATCTTAATGCCGGTTACTATGATTATAAACGAAAATTCTTAGGTTGTGTTATCACAGAGAAACAGCTGATCTTATGCCTTCCCTGTTCAGGGGACTACACCTAACTTCACATGTATTTTTTTCTAACGGATTTCTCGTGGCATCTGACATATAGTTTCATGACAGGTCACCCCAAGTGGCCTGTCGTGCTGTCACTGGTCCTTTTAAATAAGCTTCCATGTTGCACAAGTCAGCTATAAAGAGCTCTGAAGAGTGCAGGAAGTAATATGTAAACCTCAATATAATAAAATGGAAGTAAGAGAACGAGTAATTAGCTGGGGAATCATTGGCAGCACTGGTTACCATCTGCCGTTATGATGCAGCGTTAAGCTACATTCGTTACGTTAAAAAAGATGTTGCATGACAGTTTATGGATAAACTGTTACATAACACTTGGTATATCACCTTGCTATTTCCAGTTATAAGGTGTAACCTGGACAGATGTCAAACTGGAGCTTGTGGTCCCAAGTGGCATTCTCAGGGTGATCTCAAGCGGTCTTGAGTTATGGCCTTCTCCAATGCCTACAGCCAGTTCCTTGTGGCTTACGTACCAAATTATATTGAGAAACATCTGCGTAAGCAACACGTGAGTCTCTGTGAGCCTGAATTGACAAGGATGTTACATCTTAGCAACAGGTCCATTGTTTTGTGATGGAAGTGTTTTAACCAACTATCCACCCTTACCAGGTTTCTCAAGTCCTTTGGAACTTGGTGGCCTTAAACGGGACACCCCTTTGAGAGCAAGCCACAACACTTGTGAACTGCAATACTCTGTGGCTTTAGATAAAGGCTCCTGACACGGAGTGCAGCTTACCTGGAATAATTTTCTACAGAGTGGCTGGCTGTGGAATATTGTACAGAACGAACTGAACATCAGAATGGTCCATTCTAAAATTATGCTGTTACACATCGATATAACTAACAATAGAAACAATGATCACAATATGAACAGTAGAACTGCCTCCTACAAGCAGTCGCATGAAATTGTGGTCCATATACTTCCTCTGACACAACCTGGACTGTAGAATTCATTACCCTCCCGTGTAACAAATTTCAGTGTCTATAGCAATCGTTGAAAGCGTAGCACTACTTAGGACACTTTTGGAAGTCTGTAATTGTGATACGTTAAAGTTATTGTCTTTCAACACAACAATATATCAGCTAAATTTATGCTCTGATCGACAGAAGCGCCCCAAATCTAATTTCAGGCCGAAATTATGGAGAAAAACGTCGATTAAAACCACCTTAAGATTGCATCATTCACGCTATGACTTCATTACTAACATCGACGAGAACCCTGTCCCAACACAAAGATATTTCATTGATATTACTCTTGGGATCTGCTGGTACATCATCATCATTTAACAGTTCCAGTTTCCTGGGTACTGGTAATGATCCTCTTCCACTTCGTCCTGTGAAAATACACCTGTTTGCGAAGAGCATCATCCACCGTCCATCCTGTGGTCACTAGATCAACCTTTATCAAGTCCATCCATCGGGTTTGAGGCCTTCCTTGAGATCTTTCCCCATTCACCTGTCTTTCCAAATCTATTTTGGCTGGTCTATGTAGTTGGCTCCATTCTCATCACATGTCCGTACCATCGAAGTCTAGATGCGCCAATTAGATCTAATAGGGATGTCTTTTTCCCGGTATCTTTCCTCAACTCCTCATTCATTAACTTGACCATTTGGTCTTCTGGATGGTGGATCTAAGAAATTTCATCTCTGATGCTTGCAGCCTTGATATTTCTCTTTTTGTGAAGGTGCATGTTTCAATAGCATAGGCTAATATTTGAAATAAATAGCTATTAAACATCATCAATTTGGCCGGTTTTGGAGCCAAGTCGTTCCATAAAAGTGATCTTACTTATTGGTGGAATTCAGATCTTTTTTGCACTATGTTGGCGATTTCATCTCTGACCAAATTATCACTGGACTTAACACTTTCAAAGTAAGGTTCAAATGGCTCTGAGCACTATGGGACTTAACTGCTGTGGCCATCAGTCCCCTAGTACTTAGAACTACTTAAACTTAACTAACCTAAGAACATCACACACATCCACGCCCGAGGCAGGATTCGAACCTGCGACCGTAGCGGTGGCGCGGTTCCAGACTGTAGCGCCTAGAACCGCTCGGCCACTCCGGCCGGCCCAAGGTAAAGTAAGGAAAACTGTCCACACATTGTAGTTAGTGGTCTCCTCGTTTTACACTTATTGGTTGCCCATCTCTGTTGACTTCCATCACTACTGTCTTGGTCTTGCTGATGTTGAGGATGTATTTCTGTAACTGAGATTTCCATTCATCGAGTTTGATCTGTACTTCATCTTCAGTTTCACCCCATATCCTGATGTCATCAGCAAAGTCAAATGCATTCAGTTCACCTGACTTCTCGTTGACCTTCTACACCTACATCTACATTTATACTCCAGAAGCCACCCAACGGTGTGTGGCGGAGGGTACTTTACGTACCACTGTCATTACCTCCCTTTCCTGTTCCATTCGCGTATGGTTCACGGGAAGAACGACTGCCTGAAAACCTCCGTGCTAGCTCTCATCTCTCTAATTTTACATTCGTGATCTCCTCGGGAGGTATAAGTAGGGGGAAGCAATGTATTCGATACCTCATCCAGAAACGCACCCTCTCGAAACCTGGACAGCAAGCTACACCGCGATGCAGAGTGCCTCTCTTGCAGAGTCTGCCACTTGAGTTTGCTAAACATATCCGTAACGCTATCACGGTTACCAAATAACCCTGTGACGAAACGCGCCGCTCTTCTTTGGATCTTCTCTATCTCCTCCGTCAACCCGATCTGGTACGGATCCCACACTGATGAGCAATACTCAAGTATGGGTCGAACGAGTGTTTTGTAAGCCACCTCCTTTGTTGATGGACTACATTTTCTATGGACTCTCCCAATGAATCTCAACCTGGTACCCGGCTTACCAACAATTGGTTTTACATGATCATTCCACTTCAAATCGTTCCGCACGCATACTCCCAGATATTTTACAGAAGTAACTGCTACCAGTGTTTGTTCCGCTATCATATAATCATACAATAAAGGATCCTTCTTTCTATGTATTCACAATATATTACATTTGTCTATGTTAAGGGTCAGTTGCCACTCCCTGCACCAAGTGCCTGTCCGCTGCAGATCTTCCTGCATTTCGCTACAATTTTCTAATGCTGCAACTTCTCTGTATACTACAGCATCATCCACGAAAAGCCGCATGTTGTATCCATAACAGTGATGAATAGTAGTGGGGACAGTGCACTTCCTTGGTGAACTCCACTCTTGGTCTCAAACCATGATGATCGAACTTCTCCAATTTGTACAGAGCTAGTACAGTCTTTGTACCACATCTGATTTTTTCTTATTAGTCCTTCAGGCACATTCGTTTCCCTGAGGCATTCCCAGATCTCATCTCTTATCTGCTACTACAATATTACCAACTTCGAGGGTTCATAGAAGGTAAACATTAAGGATCTGTGGAGGTATCTTGAGGAACAAATTGCGGATAAGGAACAATTTCTAGTAACGTTACCAAATGACGTTACAGAGTGTCAAAGTCACAGGGTAAGCTCCCACCTGTTACACCATCCCTTTGGCAGCTAACGTGTGTTGTAACAGGCAGGCTGTGGGTTGAACTCTTCGCAACGGCCCTGACAGTATTCAGTACTTTAGATGGCATCAGTTACGTCCACACCTGAGACAAGTCGTTGTATAGACTGCTAAGCAAAGTGATGCACAGGATTCCATGGAAAACAAGTGTGTGCTGCTGGTACTATCAGCTTTTATTATCAAAATGCTTTGGATGACATCGTATTTGTGAGGGATATAAAGTCTTTTCAAGCGCTTGCGAGGTAGGTTGTTGTGTTGGAGTAGTAACAGGCCTGCTTTATCAACCTTTTTTTCTTGAGTTATCATTCTTCTGATTCATATGATGTGGCCCGCCACGAATTCCTCTCCTGTGCCTACCACTTCATCTCAGAGCAGCACTTGCAACCAACATCCTTAATTATTTGCCAGATGTATTCCAATATGTGCCCTCTACAGCTCCCTCTAGTACCATGGAGGTTATTGCCTGATGCCTTAACAAATGTCCTATCATCCTGTTCCTTCTCCTTGTCTTCCATATATTCCTTTCCTCGCCGATTCTGAGGCGAATATCTTCATTCCTTACCCTACCAGTCCACCTAATTTTCAGCATTCGCCTGCAGAACCACATCTCAAATGCTTCGATTCTCTTCTGTACTTGTTTTCGCACAGTCCATGTTTCACTACCAAACAATTCTGTGCTCAAAATGTACATTGTCAAAAATATCTACTTCAAATTAAGACCTGTGTTAGACATAACTAGATTTTTCTTGGACAGGAATGTCCTTTTTGCCATGCTGGTCTGCTTTTGATGTCTTCCTTGCTCCGTCCATCATTGGTTATTTTGCTGCCTAGGTAGTAGATTTCCTTAACTTCATCTGCTCTCAAACCTTATTCTGGACTCATTAGACTGCTCTTCCCCTGAGCAGATTATGTAGTTCTTCCTCACTTCACTCAGGATATCAATGGCAATAGTGAATCGTATCATTGACATCCTTTCACCTTGTATTTCAATCCCAATCCTGAATATTATTTTCATTTCCTTCTTTGCTTCTTTTACGTACAGGTTAAACAGTACGGGCACGAGACTACATCCCTGTATCACACCCTTTTAAATCCGAGCACTTCGTTCTGGTCGCCCACTCTTATTTTTCCCTCTTGGTTATCGTACGTATTGTATATTACCCTTCTCCCCCTGTAGCTTAAAACTATTTTCCTCAGAATTTCGAACATCTTACACCATTTTACATTGACGAAAGCTTTTCCCGAGTCCACACATCTTATAAACGTGTCTTGATTTTTGTTTAGTCTTGCTTCCATTATCAACTAAAGCATCAGAATTGCCTTCTTGTGTCTTTACCTTTCCTAAAGCCAAAGCAAAGTCAGTTTTCTTTTCCATGCTTCTGTATGTTATTCTTGTCAGCGACTTAGATGCACGAGCTGCTAAGCTGATTGTGAGATAATTTTCGCACTTGTAAGCTCCTGCAGTCTTCGAAATTGTGTGGATGATACTTTTTCGAATGTCTCATGGTATGTGGCCAGTATCATGCATTCTACCCAGCAACATGAATAGTCGTTTTGTTACCACTTCACCAATTATTTTAGAAACTCCGATGAAATGTTACACACCTTTTGTGTCTTATTTGATTGTAAGTCCTCCAAAGTTCTTTTAAATTATGATTCTAATTCTCCATCCCCTATCTCTTCTGAATCGACTCCTGTTTCTTCTTCTATCACATGAGACAAATCTTCCCCCTCATACAGACCTTCAGTGTACTGTTTCCACCTATCCGCTCTTTCCTATGCATTTAACAGTCTAGCTCCTATTGTACTCGTAACATTACCATCCTTGCTTATAATTTAACCGAAGTTTGTTGTGACTTTCCTATTGCACTTGCTATTTATTTCATTAGATTTTATTTTATTCCTGAGTTACTTATATTTCTGTACTCTTTAATTTCCATGAACATGTTCGTACTTCCTTCTTTCGTCGATCAACTGAAATACCTCTTCTGTTACCTATGGCTTCTTCGCAGTTACCTTCCTTGTACCTATGTTTTTCTATCCATCTTCTGTGACTGCCATTTTTGGAGATGTATATACCTCTTCAACTGAACTGTCTATTGAGCTATTCGTTAGCGCTGTAGCTATATCCTCATAAACATGTAAGTTAATGTCTTAATTCCTTAGTACATTCAAATCCCACTTCTTTGCTCATTGATTCCTTTTGACTAGTTTCTTAAACTCCATGTATGTTGAGATCACATGAGCCGTTTTGATCATGTGAAAGTTAAATATCCTTGAAGAATGAAGTTTTCCAGTATCGCTAGAAATTCTTTTAATTACTATGAGCAGTTTCGACAGATATACGCTTTCTTCTTCGGATCTTGCAACGATGTGTAATAATGTTACAAGATCCGATGATTATATTGATTTGTCGAAACCGGTTATTGTAATAAATATAGTTTCTACCGGTCTTAGCAAACTCTATTACTCCAGAATAATTTCTCTTAAATTCGAGTGTACTCTTCATTATTACAAACTTGTGACCTGAGTCTGTAACTGATCCTGGGTGCGCCTTATAACCGAATATCTGATTTTCAAATCAGTGCTTGACCGTGATGCGATGTAACAGGATTCTTTCCGAACCTCTTGACCTTTTCGTAATGTACCTCCTCCTCTTGTGATTCTTCAATTACGTATTTCGCCATTCCTAGCTGAAATTTATTGCAGGCCTCAATTAGTCTTTCTCCTTCCTCATTCTTACTACCAAGTGATATTCTCCCGTAGCCCCTTTTTCTACGTCTTCCGCTACAACCGCATTCCAATCTCCCTTGATTGTAGATTTTCATCTCCCTTCGCATACTTAATTACCCGTTCAGTATCCTCATATACTTTGTCTCACTCCCCATGCTCTGCCTGCAACGTAGACATATTTATGACAACTATTGTTGTCAGTGTTTGTTTGGTACCGATTCTGACGCGAACAATCCTATCATTGAACTGTTCTCAGTAACGCACCATCTTCCCTATTTTCTTACTCTTAACTTCCTAATCTAGTTCTACCATTTCCTGCTGTTTATATCACCCTATTCTTATCCGACCACAAATCATAGTCTTGTTTCCATTTCGCCTCACAGACCCCCATTATATCTAGAATGAGCCTTAGCATTCCACTTTTCCGATTTTGTAGATTCACTACCGAGCTGAAACTTCTGGCATTCACTCCCCGAGGCGTACAATGTCAGCGAATCGCTGGTTATTCAATCGTTTTTCTCATGACCACTCCATTTGCTGGTCCCTCCCAGAGATCCGCAAAGGGAATAGTGCAGAATCTTTTGCCAACTGAAAGATTATGATGAGACATTTTCACCTGTGATTGTGCTGGTTCCACGCATGATTCTAACCAGTTTTTAATTTTATTTGATTTTATTTTATTTAACAAATTAGTTTTAAATTTTTTAAACCGTAAATCTTGCTACTCCTCAAAGAAGAAAAGGAAGTTCCATTTCCGGTCGTTGCTTCCAACAATATTTTGCTAATTTCTTTTATTAATGGAAATAAAGATAAGACAAATACTGCACAAAAAGGAAACGAACCGTGTAACAATACATATTGGCGAATAAGTCGCGATACCGTGGCAGGCGCGAACATTTCCAGTAAGTAGTGGCCATATATTCGTGGAAGGCGATTGGCACTCTATTACCCATCCATCTACATTGTAATTAATATAGTGTCCTAACAATCACGTTGTGGTGTTTGCCTTTGTCCTCGGAGGGTAGGAGGAGTCTGGATGCGATTGGATATCAACTGAAGGCAGACTCAATGGGTCGAGTTAGAAACGCTAATTGTTTTTATGCCAGTGCTAGTTTGCTTCCTGAGGGTGAGAAGTAAATCTATGTTGTAGCGTGTCTACGGCGGGACAGCCACGTCCCGTTCGTGAGATTAAGGCCAATACGGGATAGGTGATTATCTTGCACTTGATACCACGAGGACGCAACAAGTTTGTGTTGATGGCTGTTCAACAGACGCTGTCCCCTTAATCCCTCGCCCCTGCGTTAAAAAAAAAATTGTGGGGTTGAGATGTGCCTCTGTAGAATATCAGCTCCCAAATAACTATCGTCAATATAATATTCACAGACATGTTTTAACTAATCGACCCTCATCGAGAGGCGGAGCAAGACCACATGGCCACAGATAGTAAAATAACCAGACGTGAATGTGTGGATTGCGTGATAGATAGCATAGTGCGCGAAACAAATAGCACAAACGCTTTCGTCTGAACACCGGAATGTCCACCCCCCACCCCCACCCCTTCCCCAACCTAGAAGAACTCCTGTGCCATCACCCCGTATCATAATCGAAAAATGGCATACTTACATAATAAAGAATTAGGCGACTGTTCACCTTTCTTATACATCATCACGGGAAGGGTAGAGATCTGAGTGACTAAACATAGGCCTCCAGAAAGCGAAGTTTCTGAAGCACATTAAGGAAACGCCGTCCATGCTCCAGGATTGCACCTTGTAATTTCTCAGTCATCAGCTTCCAATGACATGTAGCCATTCAGAGTGCAGAAAGGTCAATTAAGACTATCAGGGATTTATATCTATCGACCAGGCTTGACCACCAAACGACAGCATGATCAAAACACCGTAAAGCAAAACCCTGTTATTTCATCAACCGACATTTGCCTTCGTTGATACGTTGATACAGGCTCTAGATACAAGCCCAAGGTAACCAACGCATACTTGAACAATGGAATCTCAACAGCAGAACGGAGTAACATCATCACTTGATCCTCATATGTCAGTCACCGAGATCGACTAGCCCAAGAGTGTCCATCCTTGTAACAGAATGTCGTTTCTTTGAAGAAGGTGTTCAAGTGATAGAACAAACGATGACAATGAAAGTGGACTTCTTTGAGGGAAACTCCTACAGACGGTAATCGGTGGTTTCATTTGGCAGTTGATGGCCACCAAAGCCTAGATACCAGTAAACAAAGTATACAACACGCTGCGCTTATCAGTTGCGAACCCAGTTGCTTCCAATACCTGCAACAGTAAGCAGTGTCTGACGCACTCGAATGCCTTGTCAGAATCCAAAAGTGCCAGAGTTCTAGGAACAGACGTAAATGATTTCACGATATTCAGCTACTACCAGGAATACATCTCTGATAGTCAGCAAAAATTTGCCCCAGAAATATAGACAGCCGGCTGATCACCGCTCTCGCCACAGTAGTATAATCAAAATTCAGTAAGGCAGTCGGGTGATATTTATCAGTTTCTGTCTGACCAGAACATTTAGGAATTAAAACAACTTTGCCAACTTTTAAAGATTGGGGTATAAACTCTTCTCTTAACACTTTCCCAACAAAGGCCACAAAGGCAATTAAAACTCCGTAAGAAGACCATCCAAACACGGTGACTTAAGAGAAAGCTATCAGACAATAAGGTCGTAGACATCGTCATACTGAAAAACTTGCAAAAAGGCAGCATTAAGAGCAGGCGTAATTCTACGATCCAGAGTCTGAACAAACAAATCGGGTGGCGCATCGACAGGAGTGGGTACCTCATACAGCCCAACACATAATGATGTAGAGCATGCAATACAGCGAGTCTCCGGCCGGTTCTAGGCGCTACAGTCCGGAAACGCGCGACTGCTACGGTCGCAGGTTCGCATCCTCCCTCGGGCATGGATGTGTGTGATGTCCTTAGGTTAGTTAGGTTTAAGTAGTCATAAGTACTAGGGGACTGATCACCTCACAACTTAAGTCACATAGTACTCAGAGCCATTTTTAAATACAGCGAGTCCTTCTGTGCCATGACAACATTCCGTCATCTGTATTGAGATACGTGATACACGCACGTCAACGACGAGTCTGATGTCGAATCAGCTAATATGAAGATAATTCATCCGCCACCACGGAGAGTGGTATGGGTCGTATCCTTAACTCTTCCACATGAACCTCTTTCAAACGTAACCGTCGCGATTTTACACGCCTGACGCGTGCAGTCAGCAGTGGAGGATGATGAGGACTTTCGTAAAGGTCACGTAAGAGGGAGTAGTAAAATTCTTTCTTTCTCCAAAATTCCCGCCCCCTTTCAGCGAAGAATCGTATCAACGTTTGTCTGAACCCATCAATCCAAAATAGAGGCCGTCTGCTATCCCACCCTTCCCGGATCACAACATCGAGAGAGGGATCCTCCAAGTGCACCGCATTAAGCATCCAAGACGATCGAAACAATTTTACTGACCATCGCGAGTAATTGAAAGTAAAAGTCAGGGCAAGGTGGCCAATAAAATTGCCAGGAATGACATCGACAGCCAAAATCCTATCACGCATCGTAGATAGATAAAATCTGTCCAACATACGGCTCCAAATAGCAGGAAAATACGTATATTTGACAAGAGAGGGACATTACGAAGCCAAACATCTTATGTTTCAAGGAACGAAATAAAACTTGCAATTCCTGAAAGAAATTAAAACTGAGAGACTGATATACAGGTCGCACAACACAGAGTAATAACCTATCAAAATATTCTGCGGAGTTTTCCATAACAAATAAACCTCATCTTCCTTGTGAAATCCAGAGCATGCCGAGGTGCATCCGCTGCCTGACAGTGCATAAAGCAGAATCAAAGCAAGGTAGAGAAAAGTACATCGTATTCCACTACTATTATCAAGGACTTCAATCCCTTCAACGGGAACCCCCTCCCTACAAAACAAGGCTGTCCCCTTGGAACATTCGCGAGCCACATTAAACGCAGTGTAAAACTCAGGCAGAGAAAAGTGAATAAAAATCCTCACAGGAATCACAGATATAGTGGCGCAAGGCGCAACGTAGCGAGCCGTAGATCCGATTCCATTCACAATCAAGGAAAGGAAACTTTAACAACAAGAAATGAGATTGCTGCTGCTGACCAAGTGAATTACGTCATCAGTGTGTGTCAAGATGTATTATTGAGTCCAGTGAAGATTCAGAGGTTGGGGGGGGGGGGGGGTCCCATCCCCGCCTCTTTAATCTTTATGTTTCTGCTTTTTACGAGCCACTGTCGGCTCAGGTTTGAGACGTTGGCTACAACAACTACCAATACAGCACCAGCAGTCGGGGACGTAGACCACTCTTGAACATTAATGAAATTACGTGGCAAGGGAGAAGTCACAGCGGCCCACTCCAGGGATAGGATCGCTACAGTTCGATATACAGGGAAAGGGGCAGGCATCACAGTATCTGACCCACTGGAGTAACAACAGTCGGTGATTCCAACGACCCTGATTGGTAGCATTCAGGTAACAGGTAATTTTAGGAGCGTGTCAGTTTGCTGTTCTTGGATCACTAAAACATCATAAGGCTTGAAGACCTCCCCGCCGTTTGTAACGCCGGAAATGCATATCCTCCTATTTCCATCTATTGTACTATTATTTTTTTTTCCTTGTTTTGTTACCTCAAGATATGACATTTCTGTCTCTTTATATATTGTAATTGTTTTACTGTTTGTATATATATATTTATGCACTTATGTCGATGTATAATTGGTTTGTTTCGTAAATATTATTTGTATTTTTACGCTGGGTCTTGCCTAGGGAAAACTGCTATCGAACGATTACGTCGATAGGTCGTGTGACGAATCAAAGTGTGTAGGATCTTTGTTAACTCTGCCGCGTGAAGCGCGGGCGGGGCAGTGAGAGTCTGGCGGGAGTAGCGAGTGGAGCAGGTGTTGTGTGACGCTCCCGCGAGTTGCCGCGCTTTCGGGGTTTGGCAGCATGTAATTGCGCTCGACTCGCGATGATAGTTTCTGACATGGTGTCGCGGACGGGAAGCATTAGCTGGCGCACATCAAGAGCCCGTTTCGCCTGGTGACCGTGTCGAGAAGAAGACGCGCCAACATCCAGCTTCTGCAACAGCGACGGCCGACAATGAGTGACTGTCGCCACCTCCTCGATCGACGGCTTCAAACCTTCAATCAACCAACAAGGAAGACTAAAAGCACGTAAAGTTTCAGAACTGTATGGCAGACCTCAGCTTTTCAAATTGTTCCATTTGCCTCGCAAAATTACAGCAACTTAGCATGAACCTTTGTTGCTCATTGTCCCAATTGCATTGCCAAGCAGGGTCCCTTCCTTTTCCGAAATGAACCCGAGTGTCGTTGAAATTCAAACGCCAGCATTAAAATAATATAATTAGATTTCACTGCTTTAATTTCAAAGTTCAGTAGCTGGCTACAATATTTAGGTTACACGAGCACAAATTAAGAGTGCGAGTTTTGTTACCGTATTTTAGTTACCTGTGACTGCAGCTCAGCTTGGTACGTACTAAATTTTACTATTGTTAATTGTTCAGAATCATTTAATTCAAGTTCAAAGTTAAATCTCTTCTTTCTAAATTGCGTAGATTCAAGTAGCTTTTGAAACGATTGTTGAGGTAGTCCAAGACTAACTGTATTTTACTGAATTTCGATGTGCTTCAGAAAGAAAGCTCACTATTAACTTCAGTCACTAAATTAACTTTCGATTTTCCGGTTTTATTAATTCTTTTGCTAAATTAAGTCAGGGTGTAGCGAAATTTATTACTTCTGACAAACTTTCAGTTTTCACACTACACGTGTCAACCTTCAGTTGCCACGCTTCTAGTGCTAATTATATGTGTAATAATCTTTCTTTTTCAGTTACTATAGTAATTGTCCTTAGGACTGGCGACCGTGATTTCCCCAAATCTCAAATACCTAATTACCGCTAGTAATTGTTAATGTATCGGCTGCACATTTACTTTCTTTATTAACTTTACCCCTTTTCAAAATTAATTTCCACCAGTTTCATTAGCACATTTCCTTTCATTTAGATGTAACCCTTTCCTCCCTCTTTACCGATAGGTTAACTTCGGTGACGATTGCTTTTCCCAAATTTCCATTAGGTACACGCGGTTTAATTTTTCACTGTCATTAAGGTCGATAAGTGAGGGGGGAGGTTACACGTGGCGACCTGGTGACAGGACAATCTTCAAATTTGAGGTTGTTCTGGACACGAATTTTGCATTGTGCAAATCTCGTAACAAAGTACTGGTTACGAAATGGTCGATACGTCAGCGAGAATATTCGTGTGAGGAATCCTAATTAGAGTTGAGATTTTGCATTTATATTGAAAATTATTAAAATGAGTGAAGGCAACAATTACCAAAATTAGGTAGACTTGGATACGGAACAATCGGTCGAACAGTGGGAAACGCGCACAGCGGTACCCATTGTTCCGGGGCAGGCGGCTAGCATGAAAGATGCGACCGCCGAAACGCAACAAAGAGCAGAAATGGAATTCCAGACTTTAGAAAATGTTTCGGAATCTGAAGCGAAAATCAAATCTGTACCCCTTGATGATGAATACGGGGGAAAATGTATAGAGGAACCAGCTACGGAAGTAAAACCGGTAGTCTCCGGGAATTTAACTGATTTATTGAATGTTTTGATTAATGAAATCAAGAGTCAATCGGCAGAAATTAAAGATCAGGCTGCCAAGCAAGAAGCTCAGGCTGCCGAGCAAGCAGCTCAGGCTGCCAAGCAAGTAGCTCAGTCTAAAAAAATTGAACGAATGCTAGACAATCAGAACAAAGCTATTAATGTTGTTAACAACAATGTTGAAGTTGTTAACACAAAAGTTGATAAAATCAAAGACGATATTGTCGTGATTTATACCGAAATCGGTTACCTTAAACAGGAAATGATAGGCGTTCAGGCGGAAATTGCGAGCATAAATACTCGTTTTGATTCCGAAATTAGCAGAATCGAGAAAAGTGTAGGAGACGCAGTTGCTCCGATCATCGAGAATAAGGTGACGGAACAAATTCAATTAGTGAGAAAAGAGGATCAACAGAATGTGGAAACTTTAAAGGCTTTAGTATCCGAAGTAGATACCAAAGTGACGAAGCAGGCTAACACCTGCGAAGAGAAAAAGAGGGAAGTGGAAACGCTTGCGACAACCACTTGCCAAGTGATTACGAGGGTGTCGGAATTAGAAAAGAAACTTGACGAAAAACAGAGCTATGTGCCAATCTATGCACATAGTTCGGAATTGTTGACGAAAGAGGAGCGGTTCGACCCCTTGAAAAAAGGCGGTATACACGGGACGGATTTCATTAAGAATTGTGAAAGAGTTTTACCCAGATCATGGACTGATGAAAGAAAAATTAATGCGATTATTGATGTGTTAGCTGGTGATGCCAAGCGTTGGGGCCTAAATCTCAACATTACGAACCTGACTTTTGACGAATTTAAAAATTTGTTTCTGGCTGAATACTGGTCAGAGCAAAAACAGCAAAGTGTCTGGCGCGAATTTGTCGTATCGAGGCCTTTCGATGCGAATTCGCGCGGTTCGATGAAGGAGTTTTGTGAGGGCTGGATCCGCAAGTTGGAATATTTGCGTGACCGCCGCTCGGAATCCGAAATAGTCTGGGAACTCTACAAGAAGCTTCCAGATGATACAAAACGATACGTAGGAAGCAATTACAGGACAATCAATGATTTCCTGGAAAGAGTGGAGGACGAGGACAATTGGCGCAATAATCGCGACAGTGGCAGAGGCCGTGATAACAACAACGGGTACCACAGCAACCACAACAACGATAACCACGGGAATAATGCATACCGCAACCATGGCAGCAATAACAATAATGGTTCAGACCGTAATAACAATCGGTACAATGCAAATAATAACCGGAATGACGGAAACCAGTATCATACTAGCGTGATACGGGCTGCGCTGAATAGTAATAACGCCAGAGGGTGTGACCAGCCGCCTCAGCAGTATCCGGGGAGCGTATCTGCTGGGACGAGACAGGGAAACCATTAGCCGCGCCGGTGAGGGGCCGACCGGGCGTGGAGAAATTTTGGCGGCCCAATAGCAGGAGAAAACCCAGGTGTCGTCGATGGGAAAATTCCGTGTGGAATAATCAACGGCGGGAGAGTGTGCCAGTGTTAGGAGAAAGGAGTGCGCCCACAAGTAGTAGATCAGCTGTATACACGGCAGTAGAAAATACATTCACTGTCAGTGAGAACAATTTAAGTAGTGTTCCGGAAATCGATTATAAAGTGGCAGCTGTAATACCCACAGCGGAACTGGAGATTGAGTTTAAGAATGATTCGCAAGTGTTGAAAGAAGATCAGATGTCGGATAAAACGTCCGTCATCGAGCGAGGGGATGCAGAGAGGGATGAGGTCTGGTTAAGGCAGTTCGGTCGCTTATACGACGAACTAAGAGATTATAGGGGCCTGCACGGGAGAAGTATTTATGGAGAGCGCGGGCAGAATTTGCCGCGTCTCGTCCCACAGGAAGATAGTATTTGTAAAGTGTTGGAAAGTTCTGGCCCTAACCGGCAGACTTTACCAGAAATAGTTGATGTTAATGGGGAGCACGAGCAAGATTAGTCGTGTTTCGTCCCGCAGGAGTTAGATGTTGAAGGAGTAACGGAAAGTTCTGGCCCTAACCGGCAGACTTTACCGAAAGTTATAGTGGTAGAAGTAGCCGACCCATCCGACGCAAACCTCCAGTTTAAACATTGCGAGAGTATTAAGGAGAAATATTACGAAAATTTTAGTGATAGCCGGAAACGATTGGTAGAAAAGCACGTAGATTACAGCGTGTATGAGGTTAGAGCTGACGTTATACGGGCAGACGGTAGCAGTGTGGGTTGCGCAGATCCAGAGGAAGTAATTTCAGATGCGACTGGGCACATTCCTCCAGGTAGATTGGCAGATGAGATCAATCTGACCAAAGAGGAATCAACGAAGGTGACAATTAGTGAATCGATAGCAAAGCAACACTCACTAGTTGACGAGTTACAGGAAAAGGTTTCGGTATTGGAGGCGAAGCTACAGACTAAGCCTCAGGACAGACGTGTTGAAATTAAAACTGTATGTAAACAGAGGCTGAAAAAGCCGCCAGATAAACCGGATTTAGGATCAAAGCCGGATGGTTTTTTCTGGAATGACCTGGATATAGACGAGGATTTACTGTGGGAAAATAAAGAAACAGTCGAGGACAAGTGTAGACAGATAGTAGTGTCTGTTAATATGCACGACCTACAACTAAACGTGTTGATTGACACCGGTGCAGAATTGAGTGCTGTATCTGGGAAAATATTTGAGTTACTGAAAGACAGACCTGGCATCGTAGTTATGCCAGTAACAGGAGTGAAAATTATCGGTGCTACTGGGAAGGCCAGTAAACCGGTCACAAAACAGATTTTTGTCAACTTCGAGATGTGTGGGGCACGATTTGAACAAGAGTTTGTCGTCGTGCCAGACTTAACTGCGGAAGTAATTATCGGGTTAGATTGGCTATTAAAGTACCGTGCAGTGATTAATTGCGAAAGCAAAACTTTGACATGTACTTCCCAAGATAAAACAATAGTAGTTAGTTTTGACGAGGCAGGAGACGGTGTGCATAGGCCATACCAGCCTATACACATTGTTAACTGGCCGGATGGTATTGACGTAGGAATGAGTTTGGACTGCCGTAATGTGAGGAAGTTCGGCATTGACAAAAGTGTAGAAAGTTTAGTGGAAGAGGTAATCAAATTCCCTCCACGGATTAACATTAGTATTGGTGTGAAAAAAGATCGTTTGCGAGAAGTAATGAAGCTAAAAGCCGATGCTCGCATACGTCGTCATGACGCTAAAGCGCGTTTTGCTAAGTTTGCAATCGGAGACTTAGTACTTGTAAAAGCTCATGAGAAATCGAGCGAGATAGACCATGAAAACTCTAAATTTAAGTTTGTTTATAATGGACCATATAAAGTCATTGGTATGCCTCACACAAATGCTTACGGAATATTGTAGACTTGAAATTGTACCAACCTAGGATCGATTAATACCACACAAAGGGTAATTTATACAGTATGTAAAATAGAGTGTAAGATTTAACGATTTGCTAGATTGCCATGCTTTTGACTGACCAAGGTCATTAAAGAAGTTGTAATTAATAAGTAATTAATTTTGATTAATCAATTTAATTTTAATCAATTTAATCATGATCTAATCAACTGAAAAATCCAAGCTGCTAGTTTAAGTTTTCAGCTGAGTCACAGTAGATTAAGGAATGTAAATATGATTTTGTAAATAGCTGTAAGGTTTCATAAATATGTGATTTACTAGTCATTGCCGATGTACTTAGACGCTGTTTTAAGTTTCAGGCTAGTACATGCGTGTGATGATGGACAGTGTTGAGTTATCCACTGTGATAGTATTAAGGGACTCCTTGAGATTACTCGGGAGTGAGTTTTTCCTAAAGAATTCAGTGAAACGGACGTTCTGGAATCGCCGTCATAAGGGCGAGTGAGATCAAGCGTGCCGCACACGCGGGCGCAACAATACTGGCGAGGCGAGCCGCTGTCGGCTCTTGTGCCGCTGTTGGCTCTTGTGCCGCTGTCGGCATCCTTTGTACTCGCGAGTACGGAATGTGGAGTTGCTTTTCTTCCCGGACAGCTGATGTGAAAGGATTCTGCTGTCAATATTTATGTTTTATTTTATCTGCTGTATATTATTTTCTTGTTTAGCGTTAATTGGACATGACGAGAATATTAATTATGAAAAGGTTACATAAATATGTGTATTCTATGTAATTAATTATTAGTTTGCGTATTTTGATATACCTGTTTTTTATGACCATGTACTCTGATTAATTTTGTAAATAGTATTCCATTTGGTGATACTGTTGGGAATTTTGACAATTTTAGAATAGCTAAACCATTTTCTATGTTTTCTATGAATTTTAATATGTTGTCAACCTGTTTTTATTTTGTGCAAGATGACAGAGTGGAATAAGATTAGGAGTGTCTCCACTCAATTATTATGGTCTAAAAAATTTATTTATGCTTAATTAGACGAATGCTAAATTTTGTAGATGTTTTGAGCATATGCATTTCCGCTGTTTCTTTTTTTGGGACATTTTCTGAGTCTGTTTACGTTACACGAACATCCTCAGACAATGTGGGGCACGTGTAACGCCGGAAATGCATATCCTCCTATTTCCATCTATTGTACTATTATTTTTTTTTCCTTGTTTTGTTACCTCAAGATATGACATTTCTGTCTCTTTATATATTGTAATTGTTTTACTGTTTGTATATATATATTTATGCACTTATGTCGATGTATAATTGGTTTGTTTCGTAAATATTATTTGTATTTTTACGCTGGGTCTTGCCTAGGGAAAACTGCTATCGAACGATTACGTCGATAGGTCGTGTGACGAATCAAAGTGTGTAGGATCTTTGTTAACTCTGCCGCGTGAAGCGCGGGCGGGGCAGTGAGAGTCTGGCGGGAGTAGCGAGTGGAGCAGGTGTTGTGTGACGCTCCCGCGAGTTGCCGCGCTTTCGGGGTTTGGCAGCATGTAATTGCGCTCGACTCGCGATGATAGTTTCTGACATGGTGTCGCGGACGGGAAGCATTAGCTGGCGCACATCAAGAGCCCGTTTCGCCTGGTGACCGTGTCGAGAAGAAGACGCGCCAACATCCAGCTTCTGCAACAGCGACGGCCGACAATGAGTGACTGTCGCCACCTCCTCGATCGACGGCTTCAAACCTTCAATCAACCAACAAGGAAGACTAAAAGCACGTAAAGTTTCAGAACTGTATGGCAGACCTCAGCTTTTCAAATTGTTCCATTTGCCTCGCAAAATTACAGCAACTTAGCATGAACCTTTGTTGCTCATTGTCCCAATTGCATTGCCAAGCAGGGTCCCTTCCTTTTCCGAAATGAACCCGAGTGTCGTTGAAATTCAAACGCCAGCATTAAAATAATATAATTAGATTTCACTGCTTTAATTTCAAAGTTCAGTAGCTGGCTACAATATTTAGGTTACACGAGCACAAATTAAGAGTGCGAGTTTTGTTACCGTATTTTAGTTACCTGTGACTGCAGCTCAGCTTGGTACGTACTAAATTTTACTATTGTTAATTGTTCAGAATCATTTAATTCAAGTTCAAAGTTAAATCTCTTCTTTCTAAATTGCGTAGATTCAAGTAGCTTTTGAAACGATTGTTGAGGTAGTCCAAGACTAACTGTATTTTACTGAATTTCGATGTGCTTCAGAAAGAAAGCTCACTATTAACTTCAGTCACTAAATTAACTTTCGATTTTCCGGTTTTATTAATTCTTTTGCTAAATTAAGTCAGGGTGTAGCGAAATTTATTACTTCTGACAAACTTTCAGTTTTCACACTACACGTGTCAACCTTCAGTTGCCACGCTTCTAGTGCTAATTATATGTGTAATAATCTTTCTTTTTCAGTTACTATAGTAATTGTCCTTAGGACTGGCGACCGTGATTTCCCCAAATCTCAAATACCTAATTACCGCTAGTTAATTGTTAATGTATCGGCTGCACATTTACTTTCTTTGTTAACTTTACCCCTTTTCAAAATTAATTTCCACCAGTTTCATTAGCACATTTCCTTTCATTTAGATGTAACCCTTTCCTCCCTCTTTACCGATAGGTTAACTTCGGTGACGATTGCTTTTCCCAAATTTCCATTAGGTACACGCGGTTTAATTTTTCACTGTCATTAAGGTCGATAAGTGAGGGGGGAGGTTACACGTTGAGTGATCCCTTAACCACGGGAAGAAAACTAGGAGCAACTAGAAACCTCAGCGGTTATTCTTGCCCTGGCGACTCCATTAGGAATGCAGGACTCTGCGCTACAAAATACTTCAACCGACATAGTTACTTCAGAGAGGGTTGAATGACGAATAGACGTATCCGACTCCTCACCATCCTGCGTGGTATGTCTCTTACGTTGCACTGTGAACACTGCTGGCTTGGCTACACAAGAGTTGTAGGTCCGTGTTGCGAGAGTGAAGGCAGTAAGTCGGAGCAGTAAGTGGCCTATCCCTCTGTTGTTCCAGCGAACCAGGGAAGGACGTGGCACCAACTTCGTGAGTGGTAGAAACGAGATCAACTGACGTCAGTTTTTGATGTTCTTGAAATGAAGTCTTCAGTACAAATGCCCGATGCGGCCGTTAAGTCTAAGGTGGCTACTCTTACTGCAGAGAAAGCATATTTTCGCATGTCCACTATAAGTTATACGAATGTGGTAACCACAGGCCTGTACATGAGAAGGAATGCTACATTTATCTCTAGGCCGCTGTGGCGGAGTTGCTGCTTCGGTCGTAGCTTCGAATCCTGCCACGGTCATGGATGTGTGTAATGTCCTTAGGTTAGTTAGGTTTATGTAGTTCTAAATCTAGGGGACTAATGACTTCAGATGTTAAGTCCCACAGTGCTTAGAGCCAAGCTACGCTTGACTACAATCTCCACTGAACGGAATCCGCTGATTGCAGGCGATGTTGACAGGACCAGCGTTCACGTCTTATAACCCTCACATCACCATAAGGAAGCCACATCTCCTTTTGTAAACTGTCGTCAACTTCCGGCGGGAGAGTGAATGCTCGGACATTGATATAACCCAGTTCCACGTTACCAAGAAGCACCATACTGATGGAACCATCCCAGGCTTAACAGAAACTTGAGAACCATGGCGCAAAATCAACTTACTAGCTTGCAGTTGATCGAAAACATTTACGAAAAAGACATAATTATCAGAATCAAAGTAGGCTGTATGAATCTGATCAATTGATGTATTAACTGTATCAACGAGCCAATCATGAATTTTCAAAGATCAGGGCTGCAAGGAATGATGGATTTGTCGAAACTGAAGCTGACTGTACCTATTCCCGGAATATTCTTGGAACGCATGGCGGACGTTATGAGCATACTGCACGGCTGCCAACGGACAAAAACAATGACTAACGCTACAGACCTAACGACGACGTGACACTCACGGAGATCGAAATGACGTATTATGTTCGAGTATAGGAGACTAGAAATCTACTCTGTAGGAATCATGATGAGTTTCGAAAAAGACGGCCGTGTGAAACCTAGCTCGCGCTATTCGTCCACGAGACTCTGAGGGCCATAGACACAGGTTCCCATGTAGATGCCGTGTTTCTTGACTTCCGCAAGGCGTTCGATACAGTTACCCGCAGTCGTTTAATGAACAAAGTAAGAGCATATGGACTATCAGACCAATTGTGTGATTGGATTGAAGAGTTCCTAGATAACAGAACGCAGCATGTCATTCTCAATGGAGAGTAGTCCTCCGAAGTAAGAGTGATTTCAGGTGTGCCGCAGGGGAGTGTCGTAGGACCGTTGCTATTCACAATATACATAAATGAGCTAGTGGATGGCATCGGAAGTTCACTGAGGTTTTTTGCGGATGATGCTGTGGTATATCGAGAGGTTGTAACAATGGGAAATTGTACTGAAACGCAGAAGGATCTGCAGCGAATTTAGGCATGGTGCAGGGAATGGCAATTGAATCTCAATGTAGACAAGTGTAATGTGCTGCGAATACATAGACAAAAATATCCCTTATGTTTTAGCTACAATATAGCAGGTCAGCAACTGGCAGCAGTTAATTCCATAAATTATCTGGGAGTACGATTAGGAGTGATTTAGAATGGAATGATCATATAAAGTTGATCGTCGGTAAAACAGATGCCAGACTGAAATTCATTGGAAGAATACTAAGGAAATTCAATCTGAAAACAAAGAAAGTAGGTTACAGTATACTTGTTCGTCCACTGCTTGAATACTGCTCATCAGTGTGTGATCCGTACCAGATAGGGTTGATAGGAGAGATAGAGAAGATCCAACGGAGAGAAGCGCGCTTCGTTACAGGATCATTTAGTAATCGCGAAAGCGTTACGGAGATGATGGATAAACTCCAGTGGAAGACTCTGCAGTGGAGACGCTCACTAGCTCGGTACGGGCTTTTGTTGACGTTTCGAGAACATACCTTCACAGAAGAGTCAAGCAGTATATTGCTCCCTCCTACGTGTATCTCGCGATGAGACCATGAGGATAAAATCGGAGAGATTAGAGCCCACACAGAAGCATACCGACAATCCTTCTTTCCACGAACAATACGAGACTGGAATAGAAGGGAGAACCGATAGAGGTACTCAAGGTACCCTCCGCCACACACCGTCAGCTGGCTTGCGGAGTATGGGTGTAGATGTAGATGTAGATGTAGAGAGAGAGAGAGAAGAAGGGAAACCAGGAATAAATAAACATCCAGCCAACATCTGGCTAGTTTGATGGCTAACACCGCATTACGAGTCAGGAGCGAATCAAGAGGTTGTTCGTTTGGTCTGATCACGAGAAACAGACCGCAAAACGTTTTCTGATCTATCAGCACAAAATCTTGTGACTGATCGACAACCTGTGGCCACAGAAATATCCATAGTGCCACGTGAGGATGTATGGATTCGTAGATAACGATGTGCGACTGTATAGAACAAGACATTCATTCTGAAGTGTGTTAGCTGAGTGTCATATACCTCTTTCTTCGGTAACAATCAGAAACATGAAGACGTACAGCACTTATCCACAACGCTACCCCCTCCTCTTGCCCTGCGTAGACGATTATGCAGGTTATCCTATAGCACAGCTCCGCCACACACCGTTGGGTGGCTTGCGGAGTATAAATGTAGATGTAGCTGAAATTTTTTGTAACAGTGCTCCAGTGTCTATTTACAAACAGCAACAGTTCTTTCGATGGTCTTGTTAACGGAGAACAGCTGTTCACAATAATTACTTATTGCTGAAGGAGGAGAGATAACGCTCGAATCTCCTGTCTCGTGAGACCTCGTATGGCACTCCACTGGCCAAGAGAGCGACCTCAAACTTTTCCACACCACGTGTGATGCACATACATCTGAAACTGCTTGGTATTACAAAACAAATAAAGTAATTAATCCTGCAACTATAATAAATTAAAACAATTCTGCAGCACGCAACAAAGGGAGTCGCGTGACAAAGAGCTTTCTGAAGCAGAAGCCTAGCGCATATGGGAAACCTTGTTGTAAGGGGGTGTTGATATGGCAACCGCAAATGACTGCTGCGGCTGTAGGCTTTTGGGAAATGGCTGAATCTGTATCGCGTCTGCCACGTGACCCTCGCGTCATTACTAGCTTCGTTGATGTCAATCATATACTAATTTGAACAGTTTATAAGGAAGGAAGTAAGGTTATACAGACCGCGCGGTTATTAGAGACGGAGCACAAGCTCGGATTACCAAATGATTCGGAAAGAACCTTGAATATGGAGAGTCTTATAGAAGGGTCCAAGTGAGAAAAACTTCGAGATTCAAACTGAATGAATACTAACTCCATGTGCCTTTCAGAAAATGTTGATATATTTAAAATCCTTCTGAATACGAGCCGACTGACTTAATAGAAGTGCCACAACGTTCTATTCAGTAATGGTAATACATTTAAATGTTCTATGTTTTCCGGTATTTCTTCGGTATCTATTAAAAACAATGTTCTAACCTCTTTAAACAACTACACTTGTATGCATTATATTGAGCTGTCTGGCACTACACAAAATTTCAATGCTCAGTTCAAGCCATTACTTTTCAGGGAACTTCGAACGGCTCACACGCTGATGTGCCCCGTCACGAAGTTACCTATTATTCATCTTTTTTTGTATTAGATATTATTTTCGTTTTTAGCCTCTTCATTATTATTACAAATTAATTATTTATGTATTATGTACATTGAAGTGTCAAAGAAACTGGTACACCTGCCTAATATCGTGTAGGAATCCGCGAGCACAAGGAAGTGCCGCAACACCACGTGGCATAGACTCCACTAATGTCTGAAGTAGTGCTGAAGGGAATTGACACCATGAGCCCTACAGGGCTGTCAATAAATCCGTAAGACTGTGAGGAGGTGGGGATCACGTTAAACAGCAAGTTGCAAGGCATCCATGATATGCTCAATAATGTTCACGTCTGGGGCGTTTGGTGGCCAGTGGAAGTGCTTAAACCCAGAAGAGTGTTCCTGGAGTTACTCTGTAGCAATTAGGGGCGCATGGGGATTCGCATTGTCCTGCTGGAATCGCCCAAGTCCGTCGGAACACACAACGTACATTAATGGATGCAGGTGATCAGACAGGATGCTTACGTAAGTCACCTCTCAGAGTCGTATACAGACTTATCAGGGGTCACATGTCAATCCACCTGCAAGCGCCCCACACAATTACAAAGTCTCCACCCAGCATGAACAGTCCCCTGTTGACATGTAACGTTCTGGGATTCTTGAGGTTGTCTCCATCCTCGTACTCGTCCATCCCCTCGATACAATTTGAAACGAGACTCGACCGACCAGGCAACATGTTTCCGGTCATCAACAGTCCAATGCCGGTGTTGACGGGACCAGAGGCCAGGGGAGGCACAAAGCTTTTTGTTGTGGAGTCACCAAGGGTAGACGGGTGGGCCTTCGGCTCCAAAAGCCCATATTGATGATGTTTCGCTGAATGGTTCGCACGCAGTTACTTGTTGATGGTCCAGCATTGAAATCTGCAGTAATTTTCGGCAGGGTTGCACTGTTGTCGCGTTGGACGATTCTCTATAGTTGTTGTTGGTCCCGTTCTTGCAGGATCTTTTTCCGGTCGCTGCGATATCGGAAAAAATATGTTTTACCAGATTCTTGATATTCACGGTACACTCGTCAAATGGTCGTACGGGAAAATTCCGAGTTCATCGCTACCTCGGGGGCGATGTGTTCCATCGCTCGTGCGCCAACTACAACACCGCGTTCAAACTCGCTTAATTCTTGATAATCAGCCATTGTGGCAGCAGTAAAATACACTCCTGGAAATGGAAAAAAGAACACATTGACACCGGTGTGTGACACCCACCATACTTGCTCCGGACACTGCGAGAGGGCTGTACAAGCAATGATCACACGCACAGCACAGCGGACACACCAGGAACCGCGGTGTTGGCCGTCGAATGGCGCTAGCTGCGCAGCATTTGTGCACCGCCGCCGTCAGTGTCAGCCAGTTTGCCGTGGCATACGGAGCTCCATCGCAGTCTTTAACACTGGTAGCATGCCGCGACAGCGTGGACGTGAACCGTATGTGCAGTTGACGGACTTTGAGCGAGGGCGTATAGTGGGCATGCGGGAGGCCGGGTGGACGTACCGCCGAATTGCTCAACACGTGGGGCGTGAGGTCTCCACAGTACATCGATGTTGTCGCCAGTGGTCGGCGGAAGGTGCACGTGCCCGTCGACCTGGGACCAGACCGCAGCGACGCACGGATGCACGCCAAGACCGTAGGATCCTACGCAGTGCCGTAGGGGACCGCACCGCCACTTCCCAGCAAATTAGGGACACTGTTGCTCCTGGGGTATCGGCGAGGACCATTCGCAGCCGTCTCCATGAAGCTGGGCTACGGTCCCGCACACCGTTAGGCCATCTTCCACTCACGCCCCAACATCGTGCAGCCCGCCTCCAGTGGTGTCGCGACAGGCGTGAATGGAGGGACGAATGGAGACGTGTCGTCTTCAGCGATGAGAGTCGCTTCTGCCTTGGTGCCAATGATGGTCGTATGCGTGTTTGGCGCCGTGCAGGTGAGCGCCACAATCAGGACTGCATACGACCGAGGCACACAGGGCCAACACCCGGCATCATGGTGTGGGGAGCGATCTCCTACACTGGCCGTACACCACTGGTGATTGTCGAGGGGACACTGAATAGTGCACGGTACATCCAAACCGTCATCGAACCCATCGTTCTACCATTCCTAGACCGGCAAGGGAACTTACTGTTCCAACAGGACAATGCACGTCCGCATGTATCCCGTGCCACCCAACGTGCTCTAGAAGGTGTAAGTCAACTACCCTGGCCAGCAAGATCTCCGGATCTGTCCCCCATTGAGCATGTTTGGCACTGGATGAAGCGTCGTCTCACGCGGTCTGCACGTCCAGCACGAACGCTGGTCCAACTGAGGCGCCAGGTGGAAATGGCATGGCAAGCCGTTCCACAGGACTACATCCAGCATCTCTACGATCGTCTCCATGGGAGAATAGCAGCCTGCATTGCTGCGAAAGTTGGATATACACTGTACTAGTGCCGACATTGTGCATGCTCTGTTGCCTGTGTCTATGTGCCTGTGGTTCTGTCAGTGTGATCATGTGATGTATCTGACCCCAGGAATGTGTCAATAAAGTTTCCCCTTCCTGGGACACTGAATTCACGGTGTTCTTATTTCAATTTCCAGGAGTGTATCTAACAACTGCGCCAGGCACTTGTTGTCTTATAAAGGCTTTGTTGACGGCAACTCTGTATTCCGCCTGTTTACATATCTCTGTGCTTCAATACGCATGCCCGTGGCAGTTTCTTTGGCGCTTCTTTGTATCTGTGGATCAGCGCATTCAGCAATTATTTTCGTAAACTTCAGCGTTACATTAACTATATTATGATTCACAGCATGATTTTCAAATTTCTTTATTGCGATGCGAACATAAATTACGATAGAACTTGTAAAGTGTCTTAAATTTTAATTGCTGATTCAATGTAATTCCCAACATGTCCTGATTTGAAATTGCTATAAGGCATAGAAAAAATAATGAATCTTGTAAGCAGCTAATGGAAGCAGTTTGACTGTAACGTGTCAAATGAAAACCAATTGAGAAGCATACTTTTACGTTATCAGCACTGTGGTACGACAAGTACAGCATCACTAAATCGAAAACATGTGAACGTGAAGTATCATCTCTAATGTTGCAATAAATGTGAATGTGTTTTGTCAGCTTCGCTTGTAGTCAGATAGAATGCTCTGTCGATGCAAACCCCAGTCTGTGATTATTACAGTAATCCATAAAAGTTGGAAACAGTTCTGTAGAATCACGCACAGGGTCTGTCCAAGTTGCAGCAGCAGCATCGGGACCTGCCATTGGAAACTATCTTACCTACTGTTACAGGCACACAGTAGAAGGAAAATACATAATATTTGGAAAAGGGGAACATATCAATGTTTATTCTAGAATTAGGAAACTTGAGTTCCTACCGGCCTTTAAACCACTTACACTATGTGATCAAAAGTATCCGGACACATGGCTGAAAATTCAATCTGGTGCTCATCCGCCCTTAGTCTTTAAGACTGCTTCCACTCTCGCAGGCATACGCTCAATTAGGTGCTGGAAGGTTTCTTGGGGAATGGCCCTTAGTCTTTAAGACAGCTTCCACACTCGCAGGCATACGTTAAATCAGGTGCTGGAGGGTTCCTTGGAGAATGGCAAACCATTCTTCACGGAGTGCTGCACCGAAGAGAGGTATTGATGCCGGTCGGTGAGGCCAGGCACGAAGTTGGCGTTCCAAAATATCTCATAGGTGTTGTATAGGGGTCTAGTTACGACTCATTGCTGGCCAGTACATTAGAGTGATGTTATCGTCGTGTAACCACTCGGCCACAGGCCGTGCATTATGAACAAGTGCTCGCCGTGTTAAAAGGCGCAGTCGCCATCCCCGAATTGCTCTACAACTGTGGGAAGCAAGAAGGTGCTTAATACATCCGTGTAGGCCTGTGCTGCGATAGCGTCACGCAAAACAACAAAGGGTACTAGACCCCTCTTTGAAAAACACGACCACACCATAACACGTCCGCCTCCGAATTTCATTGTTGGCTCTACACACGCTCGCAGATGACGTTAACCAGGCATTCGCCGTACTCACACGCTGCCATCGCATCACCACATTGTGTACCGTGATTCGTCACTCCACACAAAGTTTTTCAACTGTTTAGTCTGCTTAGTCGTCCAATGTTTACTCTCCTTATACCGATCGAGGCGTCGTTTGGCATTAGCGGCGTGTTATGTAGCTTATGAGCAGCAGGTCGACCACGAAATCCCAGTTCTCTCACCTCCCGTCTAACTGTCATAGTATTTGCAGTGGATCCCTGATGCAGCTGCAATTCCCGTGTGATGATCTGGATAGATGTCGGCTTCTTCAACTGTCTGCGGTCTCTGTCAGTCAACAGACGCCGTCGGTCTGTACGCTTTTGTGCTGTACGTGTCCCTTTAAGTTTCCACTTCAATATTACATCGGGAACAGTGGACCTACGGTTGTTTAGGAGTGTGGAAATCTCGGTACAGGCGTATGACTCATTGATACCCAATTACCTGGCCACATTCGAAGTCGGTGAGTTCCGCGGAGCGCCACATTCTGCTCTCTTACGATGTAGAATGTCTACTGAGGTCGCTGATATGAAGTGCCTGGCAGTAGGTGGCAGCACAATGCACCTAATATGAAAAACATTTGTTTTTTGGAGTGTGCGGATACTTTTTATCACATAGTGTAAGTAGGTTTCAGGAGTGCACTCTGGTGGCATTTTCGACAACCGAAAGTATTCAAGCAAAAACCTTCACCTTTTCATTTGCCAATTTGAAGTCTTCACATTTTGTGAAGAGTATAGTTGTATCGAAAATGGGAATTTTGTGCCAATGCCAACTGCGTAAAAGGAGACTATAGTGCCGAGGTGGTTGCTATTAGTTTCAGCAATCGCTAACAAAATGAGCTGCGTGTATGTTTCAGGCGGTCAACCGTTTAAAGGGAGTTGGCTCCTTAACACGCCGGTGTTTTCTTTTGTCTTTGTTAGGTTATGTTGCAGCCTGTTGTCTTTGTAACGAGTCGTGAGCGACTGTGGGGACTAGGCCTGTCATTAGAAGCCTTATCATTTTTGTTCAGTGTAAATAAAGGCAGACGTGCGTGCTAAGTGTGGAGAAGGAAAGGACAAGGAATACCATAGAAAGAAAACAAGAAGCCAAGAAGACAGTAGTGAAGGTGAAAGACACTCCATCCCAACGAATTGAATGTAAATGAAAATAACGTTGCAGATGTACAAAGAGGATAAGAACGCTGATTTAAAAACTGTCATTGAAGTTTTGGTAAAACCTGGAGACAAACTCATTTATGAAAGCATCCCATCGAAAAATTCAAGCAATTTTCGGAATGGTTTCGTTATTCTAATGTGATTGTGTTGGTGTATTTCTATAGCGTAGTATTAATAAATTAGTTAATGAACTACACGTTTAATAAGTCGTCGTTTCAAAATGTTAACACCATTCTTCTTTACAGAAGAATAGAAAAACTTACAGAGGCCGATGTTGGGGAATATCAGTCCCGATTTTGGAGAAACATTGGAACACGCGAGGCAGTACTGACCCAACGATTTATCTTAGAAGTTAGCATTTGTAGACAAAGAGAAAACTTTTGACAATGTCCACTAGAAAATTCCCTTTGAAATTCTGAAGACAGTAGCATAAAGTACAGGAGGTGAAAAGCCATTTACAACCTGCACAGAAACCAGACGGCAGATGTAAAAATCGAGGAGCATGAACGGGAAGCAGTGGTCGAGAAAGGAGTGATACAGAGTTGAAGCCTATACCTGATGTTATTCAGTACGTACACTGAGCTAGCAGTAAAGGAAACTGAAGGAAAACTGGGAGTAGGAATTAAAGTTCGGGGAGCAGAAATAAGAACTTTGAGGTTTGGAGACGACATTGCGATTCTGTGAGGGAGAGCAAAGAACTTGAAGGAGAAGTTGAATAGAATGTTCCGTGTCTTGAAAGAAGAGTGTAACATGAACATCAACAAAAGCTAAACAAGGATAATGGAAGGTAGCGTAATAAAATTGGGTGAGGCTGAAGGAATTATATGAGGAAATGAGACACTAAAAGTAGTAAATGAGCGTTTCTATATGGGCAGAAGAATAATTGATGTTGGCTGAAGTGTAGAGGATATAAAATGTAGACTGTCAATGGCAAAAAAAGCGTTACTTTGAAAGAGAAATTTGTTAATATCCATTATAGATGTACGTGTTAGGAATTATTTTCTGAAAGTATTTCTATGAAATGTAGCCATTTACGGATGTGATGCATCGACGATAAAAGTATAGAGAAGAATAGAGTAGAAGCATTCTAAATGTGGTGCTACAGAAGATTAGATAGGTATATCACGTCACAATTCAGAAGTATTGAATACAGCTGGAAATAAAAGAAAAAGTAGTACAATCTGATTAGAAAAAGGAATCGGTAGGTGCGACACATTTTGAGACATCAAAGGATCACAAATCTAGTATTGGACGAAAGTGTGTGTGTGTGTGTGTGTGTGTGTGTGTATGTGTGTGTGTGTGTGTGTGTGTGTGGAGGTGGGTGAGGTGGCTAAAAATCGTATAGGGAGACCGAGAGATAAATACACTAAGGAGATTCAGGAGGACGTAAACTGCAGTAGTTACTTCGTGATGAAGAGGCTTGCAAAGGATTGAGCATCATGGAAAGCTTCTTCAGACAAGAATATGAAGAACAAAAATAAACTTATACTTTACTTAAGGAATTGTAAGTTTTTGAATAATCGGTTTTTATCTGTAGTCATCATAAGTAAGAATTGATAACGAGTACCAATTCTATGGTTAGGTGTTAACCAATGAAACATCCGTTAAAAGAATGCAAGTGCGTCAAGCAATTAAAACCTATTTCAGGTCTCATACTGCGGAGGTAGGACTGATCGCTTGTTCTGATTTTTGCATTTTCTTTCTTTAATTTACATATTTTTAATGGTTGGGTACAGTTAATGTATTTTAAGTTCAATACATAAACTTCTTTTGAATTAGCAAATTGAAAGTAATTTCTAACAAAAAAAAAAGAATTTTCGGCAAAATGTTGTCAATGGCATTTAGATCCCAGTTTACACCAAGACTTCATTTAATCTCGATAGATTCTATAATAACACTATCCCAATAGCTGTAAGTGTGTACCGAAATCTTGGCGCTGTTACATTCAATTGTGTGACCAGTGCCAAGGTAATTATTCCCTAGTAGCAGATTTGCTAGGTCGCTGTTGGTGTGTATGATGCTTATGCCCAATAAGCCCTTATTGTCTGAACGGTATAGGACATTCGTAATGTGCTAGGAAGAACTGTCTTGTCTGGTCTGCCAAGCAAGGCCATTGTTCACGGGTCCCAAGATGGTGGCTGAAAATAGATTTCACATTATACACACCTCAAAAAATGTTTCTCATCTCCCCGGTTCCCAGAACTCCTGAAACTAGATGTTGACTGTTGATATTCTATCTCAGACACAGCCCCTTTGACTGCTCAGATAAGTCACTAAACCGTCCCAAAGATGTAAACAAACATGCTTGAGCAGCGCCTATCAGACGGAGGGGGTCTGACACCCGATCAGTTCGAACCATTTCTCGAGGAAGGAGGTAGCTGGCTCGTATTGTCTGTAGTTAAACCATGTCTAGACGGTCAATACCGCGGTTCGATCGCATGCGCACTCGTACTTTTGCCAGGAAGGGCTCTGAAAAAGTGAAGTGCCCAGGCGTCTCGGAGTGAACAAAGAGATGTTGTTCGGAGATGGAGGAGATACAGAGAGATAGGAACGTCGATGACATGCCTCGCTCAGGCCGCCCAAGGGCTACTACTACAGTGGATGACCGCAACCTACGGATTATGGCTCGGAGGAACCCTGACAGCAACGCTACCATGTTAAATAATGCTTTTCGTGCAGCCACAGGACGTCGTGTTACGACTCAACCTGTGCACATTAGGCTGCATGATGGGCAACTTAACTCCCGACGTTCATGGCGAGGTCCATCTTTGCAACCACGACACCATGCAGCGCGGCACAGATGGGGCTAACAACATGCCAAATGGACCGCTTAGGATTGGCATCACGTTCTCTTCACCGATAAGTGTTGCATATGTCTTCAACCAGACAATCGTCGGACACATCTTTGGAGGCAACCCAGTCAGTCTGCCGCGCGGGTTAGCCACATGGTCTCAGGCGTATTGTCGCGGTCGGGGCGGCTCTCCACGTGGGAGGTTCGAGGCCTCCCTCGGCCATGGGTGAGTGTGTTGTCCTTAGTGTAAGTGAGTTTAAGCTAGAACACGTAGTGCGTAAGCTTTGGGACCAATGATCTTAGCAGTTTGGTCCCATGGGGCCTTACCACAGTTTTCCATTTTCTCCAATCAGGCTGAATGCCCTGGAGACACTCTCCAGCGACTGCAGCAAGGCGGAGGTTCCCTGCTGTTTTGGGGTGGCATTATGTGGGGCCGACGCACGCCGCTGGTGGTCATGGAAGGCGCCGTAACGTCTGAACGATACGTGAATGCCATCCTTCGTCCAAGTGTGCAACTATATCGTCAGCATATTGGCGAGGCACTCGTCTTCATGGACGACATTTTGCGCCGCCATCATGTACATATTACGAATGGCTTCCCTTAAGATAACGACCTAGCTCGACTAGAGTGGCGAGCATTTCCCCCAGACATGAAGCCTATCGAACATACCTGGGATTGATTGAAAAGGGCTGTTTATGGACGACGTTACCCAACAACCACTCTGAGGAATGTACGCTGAATCGCCGTTTAGGAGTGAGACAGTCTGGACCAACAGTTCCTTGATGAACGTGTGGGTAGTATGTCACGACGAATACAGGCATGCATCGACGCAAGAGGACGTGCTACTGGGTATAAGAGATACCGGCGTGTACAGCAATCTTGACCACTTCTGAAGGTCTCCCTGTATGGTGGTACAACATGCAATGTGTGGTTTTGATGAGCTATAAAAAGGCGGAAGTGATGTTTATGTTGATCTCTATTCCAATTATCTGTACAGTTTCCGGAAATCTCGGAAGCGAGGTGATGAAAATCTTTTATGGTGTGTGTATTTCCTCATATACGATCAGTCATGCAGGAAATGCCTCCTGCGTCAGGTAAAAGGTCTGTAGACGTTGGTAGCACTTCGTTATTAGAATCACTCACCTGATTTATGATCTTGCAGCTCTCGAAGAGTGAAATTACAATGAAGAAGAAGATCATTGGCCGGTTATCCATATCTATATGATGATGGTTACTGCCATGTAAGAAGGGCGGGGCACATATTTTCAAGTGTTCCCGTTGATATTTATCAAAGTAAAGATCTTGATTTCATTGTAATTTCATTCTTCGAGAGCTGCAAGATCACCAATGGTGTATGTTCTCTCGAACATGTCCGATACTATCTTCATGTAGATAAGGCTAACCGCCCAATGGTCTTCTTCAGTGCGGATGCACTCACATTGTCAGAACTCTTACAGGAATCGGTAGATTGACTGCCGCGAGTCATGAGTGTAGTGGGCAGGGGCACTAAAAATGTAGTGTGTGGACAGTAATTTGGGAAAATGGAACTCACGGGGAGCGTGCCAGAGATAAGTCCCTGCAGTCGCACTATCTTCTGTGTCCTCGGCTGCTCAGACGGATGGAGCACCTGCCATGTAAACAGCGGTTCCCGGGTTCGAGTCCCGGTGGGGGTACATATTTTCACGTATGCCCGTTGGTATATACCAACGGCTCTAAGCAGCTAAAGGTCTGGATTTTACCGTAATTTCGTGATTTACAGATGGTCGATAACGCAACGCCTGTCTGATCTGTCTTTATCCATTTTGACGAAAAATGACATGGACATGGGCTAACTCAATCGAGAAACTTTCAGAGTCTGAGATGACGTGGGTCTTATGAAGCGACATAGACACACCCTTTCATGTTGAGCCGAACGGTGAAAATAATAAGTCTATAGATACAAATCACTGTGCATTGGCGTTCTGTAAACGGCACTTCTGACCGTACCATCCACCTTCCTCCAGATCAACACAGAAGGGAAGAGAGCCATCCTATTCCACTTGAAGTGAAAATTCGGCTGGAATGAATTCATATGTTCTAGAAAGCATTGTATTTTCTCACTTCCAAGAAACCAGAGAGCAAAAATATCACGTATACCAAAAATATCGTCCATACAAAATGAATCAACCATCAGAGCCAAAGGCAGCGGTTCGCAAAACGCGATTGTGTAATGGCGAAAGAATGAAAGTTATACCAATGCATTTGGGTACTAATTCACTGTCAGAGAAGTGAAAATGGGTGATAATATAATTAATTCAAAAATCGAATGAACACGTGACCTCTTAGTTGCAGGAAGACACCTGTTAAATAAGGCAGGTTTTGAAACCATACTAACCAAGATCCATACACGGCAGGAATCCGTTTGTATACGCTGTCTTTTGTAGCCCGTTCTCTATGTCCCTGTTTTAAGCTGCTTTCAATTATATCAGGTGGGACTGACGTTTAATCTTTTATAAATCCTCTCTGTCTTCGTGTTCTATGGTTCTGACATAGGTGCGTATGACCTCTATGTTGTTGTGCATTAAAACAAAACAAACGACAGTAGCTAAACTGAATGGAAGAGTGACTCAGGTGAGTGCAATACGCTTCGGATTAAATGACAAAATTCGGATTCTGTGCTAAGCCCCGTGCCTGCTCACTTCGGAAGACAAAGAAATAGCAACAAATTGCTACGTAAATGGTTGACAGTGTAACCATGGGGTGCATATATCTCGGGAATGGTTAAGGAAACAACTTTGCAGCTAGGCAATATCTTGGGGTGGCTCTAATTACATTAGCTGGTTCTCCAGAGGCAGACACAGCAGCCATTGGCATTGAACCCAGCACGTCTCACCAGCGTGCCGCTCAGCACACGACACATTTATTCAAAGCTCAACCCAGATTTCATTGCCAGAAGGCTAGCGACATGATTGGCTCCCCAAGTCGGGAGCCAAGCACTGGACTCCCTGTAAGCTTCGAAGGCTACCTAAGATAACTAAATGTTTGCAATGGATTCTTGGTAAAGAATTGCCTTCAGCAATATCTGATTCGAGAAGTAAAGTAATAATGTAATTGAACAACGGAAAGGGCTATTCTACAGACAACTTTCAATCTGTTTTGATGTTCTCATTGGAGGATGCAAATTTTCTTTTCTTTCCTAGCTTATTATACCACCTGTACTACGTTTTTCTACGTATAATAGGGGTTCCTCCACTACGGAACAATTGTATTTCATAATTTTTATGCAGTTTCAAGCAGCTGCATCAAAAAAGTAACGGGCGAATTCCTTCCTTACATTTGCTCAATGAGAGCGTGCAATCCGTCTGCCCTAACATCTACCCATGCTACACGATGAGCCCTGATGTTTCTTCATTTTTCCTTCTGTGCTGACGCTACAAAGGGGTCAGTACTGAGCGATCCACTTAATTGCTAATATATCATGATAACTCATTTCTGTTATACGTACATATAATTACGACATAAATTTATAAGTATTAGCGCAGTATAATAAAAGACAACTAGCTGCGACTACGCTGAAACTTTTAACGAAACGTATAAATACTGGATATGTAAGTTTCGATATTACGAAACATAAGTGACGCTACTGGTGGCCAAAACATTAATCATATTAATATATTCCAGCAATTAGTATAAAAATTGTCCACAAATATAATGATCTTAGCTAAATAAACATTGAGATTAAATGGTTGGCTGTAAAGGTAAAAATTTAATTTACATGTGTCTTGCGCTGTTTATGGCTTTGATTGACATGACACAGGAAAAATAGAGAGTAAATTGAAGTGATGTACACCTATTTTGCTTTGAACATTTCATTAAACTCTTTATTGTTCCCTTTCAAGTTAAGTGGCGTGAGAAAACAAATCTACGAAAACCCGACATAGTTAAAACCTTCTCAGTAATACGAATATAAAAACCTGCTGAACTGAGCCATTGTAACAAATTTCTACTATTCCACCTTCATCAGTATACCATTCATCTCCGCCTCCTTCGCGTCACGACAGGTCGAGCACCATCTTCGTAGAATACATACCGTTTCAGGTACAGGCATCACAGGTCATGTCGCACATTTTCGCAGGAGAAACCTCTCGATTACAACTATATTCACTTCACCTGAGAGCAATGGTAAGCTTCAGTCAACCTTGTATGAATTCATGGCAGATTGGATTCGTAGGCTTCAGTCGGTACAGGTCTGACAACGTGGGATAAACTGGCCCTGTGACACAAAATGGCAGACTCTGCTGTCAAACCAATTTTCTCTACATCTATAGCCATTGAACCCTTGAGTCGCTGACTGCCACACTGGGGAGGGGGGGGGGGGACTCGATTCCCGGCCGTGTCAGACATGTAGTAATGCACTTGGGGCCTGGTTGCTGTGATATTCTCATCATAACTTCATCACCATCGTCGTGTAAGTCGGTTAAGCGGCGTCAAACCAAAGAGTTGCACCAGGTGGTTGAATACCCCAGATGTGGTATCCCGTCCCAAAACGTCGTATGGATCACTTCATTTCCGTTTCTTTGCGTATCTTTCCCATTATCTGCTCATTATTTTAGTGATAAGTACCGATATTTTCTAATCTCCTATTCATACCATTGTACGAGGTATCGTGTTTGCGTGATTAGGCAAATGTACTTCGTTTTAACTTTGTGATGGCTGTAAATCCTGGCGCCTGAGTCCTTACTTCACGGAAGTTACTAAAAAATGAGCATAGCGTATGTTACGCCACGTAAGGAAAAAGAAAATATTTCTGTTCTCTGTCTGTTTAAAGAAGAAAGATGATGCAATTCGAACTTCCTAACAACACACAGCGTACGAAATACATTTGTACTGTAGCAAACGAGGTAACAATGAACAATCATTCAGTTACGTACCCAGCGTTAATCATTGAGTCGATAGGAGTAACAAACGGCCGCAAATACTCCTCAAATGGTAGTTCCGAACGATCAGATCTCCTTGATACGTTCGATTATACAGCAACTTTATATTAAATTCATAAAAGACGGGAGCTATTAGCTTTGTTATGAAGGGATCGAAACGTTAATCATCATTATCATCGTTCACCGAGGATTCCATTATTTCTCCTTGTGACCCTTTTGATCACACTCAAAGTACTGTTTGTACGAGGACATCCATTGTTCTTTGATCCCCCATCAGCGGCCTCGTTATACTTTTACTAAAATTAAATGGTGTTAACTTTCGCTCGATGTTTTAGAGAAGGTAAACTATGGTTTATTTTCTCGTTAATGACGTCTCATTATGGAGGTGGCACAAGCGGAAATGTGAACGACGTGAAAGAAGTTCCGGCTGTGTGCCTCAGGGGAACTGCCTTGAAAAGAAATTAGGGCTTAACGTTCCATCCAAGTCGAGACCATCAGAGACGGAGAAAAAGCTCGAATTTGAGATATGTGAAGTTTTCCTTTCCAAAAATTGTGGATCTAGTGTCATAAAAACCGCAATATCTCGCTTGCCCACGTAACCGACTGCAGTAGAGTGTGTTTTAGCTTTTGAAGTCACCAGTGAAAAACGACTTTAATCTTTCCTTAACTATTGGTTCCTTTTTGCTAGTCTGCGTTGCTGAAGCAGTTGCTCCCTTCTGCTCCCCGTTCTCCGTGATAATCGGATCGAGACGGAGGCATTTGGCTGTTTTCATTACTTCCAAGATACTCCCACTTCAAGCAGGTTGCCTTAAGAGATAATTTTCAGATAATGCGCTTACCACGAGTTTGCACAAATATCTATCTTAAGCATTGTAGAAAGTGAATAATAACTCGAAATATTTTTCGGAAAATTTAATTGTCCCTCATTATTACACTACGCGAGACTTGATACTTCAGTAATTCTCCCTGAAACTTCCTGCGATCCAAGGAAGAGATAAATAGATGTAATTGCAGTTCTTTGTTCATCTTCATCACTGTTATGGTGTAAAACAAAAGTAAATGTAAATCTAAAAACATTAAATGAGTTCGAAATGTAACGTAATTTAACATTAAGGAGCTAACAACACGTAAGATCCTTTCAAAAACAGAATAGGTCGAAATAACATATGGACCCACAATCTAGGGGACTACTAGCGGTGCGGCCGGGGTGGCCGAGTGGTTCTAGGTGCTACAGTCCGGAACTGCGGACGGTTAAGGTATGGGCATGGATGTGTTGATGTCCTTAGGTTGGTTAGGTTAAAGTAGTTCTAAGTTCAAGGGGACTGATGATATTTAGTCCCGTAGTGCTCAGAGCCATTTGAACCAAGTACCAGCGGTGTTTCACGAAGGGATGATCGTGTTCGGAGCAGATCATGAATCTGAAATCCAATCTTTCATATCTCAGACTAAGGAAAAGGAAATACGTTGTGACGTTCGTCGATTTCAGGAAGATGTAAGATTCAGCTGATCCGACACAATATTTAAAATATTCCAAGAGTTTGCCTTAGATGCAAACCAGAAGCGATCATCCAGCAAACTCTGACCAACACCACATCACAAAGTGAAGTTCCGTGTTTCAGAGCAGGACTGAAACAAGTTCACACCTGCTCTTCAACTGTGTTCTGGAAAAGCTTATTCCAGAATGGCGGAAAGCCGCGCGGGATTAGCCGAGCGGTCTAGGGCGCTGCAGTCATGGACTGTGCGGCTGGTCCCGGCGGAGGTTCGAGTCCTCCCTCGGGTATGGATGTGTGTGTTTGTCCTTAGGATAATTTAGGTTAAGTAGTATGTAAGCTTAGGGACTGATGACCTTAGCAGTTGAGTCCCATACGATTTCACACACATTTGAACATTTTGAACAATGGCGAAAAGAAATGAGCAACTCAGAAGGTAGAAAACGCACTATAGGCTAAGAGAATAGCCGCTTACCATGGTGCCTATTTAACATTATATTTGGTTTTATAACTGATGGGTCATGAATTAAGCTACTTTTACACTATGTGATGATTCCCCAGAAGGGTCATTAACATTAAATAATTTCGTGACCGGGACCGTTTTTCTTCTAAAGAAGGTATGACTTTTACAGTCGATTGTCTAATATTTACAGATGACGAATTGATCTATTCGGAGTCCAAAGACACGGCAACAGGGCAACTTAACCAACTGAAAAAAAGGGCAGTGAGGTTTGGGGTTCAAATCAGCTTTGAGAAGATGCAAACATAAAATCGCCACTATGAGAACTGGAGGTCAGCCAAAAAAATTAACCAGGCAAAAAGGTTTAAATAGCTAGGTGAATTGATAGATCCTAACTTATCAAAGAAAGAAGCCTTTATGCCAAGCATTAAGTCAATGAAAATGACCTAACAATTAACTTAAGATATCTACAATAAGAGATCGATATCCTTGGACGGCAAAATTAGACAATCGGTACCTCATTGTTATTCGATCGGTGGCTTCAAATGCAGCAGACAGTCTTACAGTGCTCAAAAACGATTAATAGATAAACTTGAGGCGAAATAAGTAACTTTTTGAGAAAAATCTTGAGTCGCATTAAAGGAAACAGCGAATACAGGACGCATTATAACAACTTTGTGAGCACGGGACGAAGATAAATGAAAGGGCTCGGAAAGAAAGACTGGCTTTTGTGGCCACGTGAAAAAGAAATAGCCACAGAAGGACGTTTAAAAGGATATTAGCCTTCTTTCACGATGAGAAAATAAAAGGCACATGGTTTAGAAAAGGTGGAACTGTAAATAATTCCTAATTCAGGAGCGTGTCCCGCTTAAGGAAAACTGCGAACACACAGGTTTCAAGGAGTATCCGATCCTGAAGATGGGAAAGATGTGTATCAGAGAGGGGAAAGAACAACATTGAAATCGGATTCTGGAGCACTGAGCGACAGATGTTGTTGTGGTCTTCAGTCCACGGACTGGTTTGATGCAGCTCTCCAAGCTACTCTATCTTATTCAAGCTTCTTCAACTCCGAGTAACTACGGCAACCTACATCCCTCTGAATCCGCTTAGTGTATTCAACTCTTGGTTTCCCTCTATAATTTTTACCCTTCACCCTTCGCTCTAATACTAAATTGGTGATCCCTAAATGCCTTTGAACGTGACCTACCAATCGATCCCTTCTTTTAGTTAGGTTGTGCCACACAGTTAATGAACAGAAAAAAGAGGCAATTGTATTGATGTGATCCTATTTGACAGAAATGCAGGAAGAAGGTGAGTAAGCATCATAAAGGTAGCCCAAATCTCTCACTCTGCTACGGAGCGTGCACTGTTTTGAAACTTCCTATCAAATTAAAACGGTGTTCCGGACCTGGACTCGAATCGATAATTTGGTAGCAGAGACATATAAGCGCAAGTAAAGCTGTGAAGGCGAGTTATGCCAGGCTAGATTAAAAATGGTTCAAATGGCTCTGAGCACTATGGGACTTAATATCTGAGGTCATCAGTCCCCTAGAACTTAGAACTAGTTAAACCCAACTAACCTAAGAACATCACACACATCCATGCCCGAGGCAGGATTCGAACCCGCGACTGTAGCAGTCTCGCTGTTCCTGTCTGAAGGGCCTAGAACCGCTCGGCCACCGCTGCCGGCTCTGGCTAGATTATTCGGTAAACATGAGAAACTTGGGGTTCCGAGTTCCAGTTCCGTTTCGGCACGCAGTTTTAATCTACATTATAAACATAGTGCAACAAAGTATGATGAGGAGAGAGTGATCAGAAAGAAAACAATCACATTATAAAGATAAGTGTGAGGCTTTTTTTTTTTTTTGCATGCTTTGGAATGGAATCGGGAAGTTTCTACTGAACGCATTACAATTTTCTCGCACTAAAACAGCCTCGGAAAGACATCAGAACTGCTTGCAGCACCTCTGTGTCTTACACTGATCTATCAACTACAAGTGGTTTTTGTGTCTCGTGAACAGTATGAGCCCTGTCACTCTTCATCGAGGTGTGTTGGACACTAATCTGTGTTTCTGATGACCTACTAAGGTCTGTATGCCAGAATGTCTGTAATACTTGTACATTCTACGTGTTCGGATATTCCATCGGGCTGTATTTTTCTTTATTAGGCTACGGTGTGGAGCTACATGGAACAATTTCTGAAACTCCGCTAACATGCATTAGCCTTAGTTGCCTCCTTGATCTTACGAACAAACTAAATGAACTGGGTGAAATTCAAAACGGCAGTAAACAGTCACATAATTTTTTACTTTCCACTATACGCTTCGAAGAATTAGACCTACAACATTAGGCAGATATATCTGAGTGAATTGTGGCCCAGTCTGGCAACATCAGAAAAATCTGCGTCCCACTGGTTACGAAAATTTCACACATACAATACATCTACACCCTATTAATTGACTAAAAATCCAACTTGTTAAACAAGAATCATGCAAGACGCAGAGTGGAAAGTATAGTAAAACTCCCTGGTTACAGGACTTATTTTCTAAATAGATGTTCGTAATACACTCCTGGAAATGGAAAAAAGAACACATTGACACCGGTGTGTCAGACCCACCATACTTGCTCCGGACACTGCGGGAGGGCTGTACAAGCAATGATCACACGCACGGCACAGCGGACACACCAGGAACCGCGGTGATGGCCGTCGAATGGCGCTAGCTGCGCAGCATTTGTGCACCGCCGCCGTCAGTGTCAGCCAGTTTGCCGTGGCATACGGAGCTCCATCGCAGTCTTTAACACTGGTAGCATGCCGCGACAGCGTGGACGTGAACCGTATGTGCAGTTGACGGACTTTGAGCGAGGGCGTATTGTGGGCATGCGGGAGGCCGGGTGGACGTACCGCCGAATTGCTCAACACGTGGGGCGTGAGGTCTCCACAGTACATCGATGTTGTCGCCAGTGGTCGGCGGAAGGTGCACGTGCCTGTCGACCTGGGACCGGACCGCAGCGACGCACGGATGCACGCCAAGACCGTAGGATCCTACGCAGTGCCGTAGGGGACCGCACCGCCACTTCCCAGCAAATTAGGGACACTGTTGCTCCTGGGGTATCGGCGAGGACCATTCGCAACCGTCTCCATGAAGCTCGGCTACGGTCCCGCACGCCGTTAGGCCGTCTTCCGCTCACACCCCAACATCGTGCAGTCCGCCTCCAGTGGTGTCGCGACAGGCGTGAATGGAGGGACGAATGGAGACGTGTCGTCTTCAGCGATGACAGTCGCTTCTGCCTTTTTGCCAATGATGGTCGTATGCGTGTTTGGCGCCGTGCAGGTGAGCGCCACAATCAGGACTGCATACGACCGAGGCACATAGGGCCAACACCCGGCATCATGGTGTGGGGAGCGATCTCCTACACTGGCCGTACACCACTGGTGATCGGTGAGGGGACACTGAATAGTGCACGGTACATCCAAACCGTCATCGAACCCATCGTTTTACCATTCCTAGACCGGCAAGGGAACTTGCTGTTCCAACTGGACAATGCACGTCCGCATGTATCCCGTGCCACCCAACGTGCCCTAGAAGGTGTAAGTCAACTACCCTGGCCAGCAAGATCTCCGGATCTGTCCCCCATTGGGCATGTTTGGGACTGGATGAAGCGTCGTCTCACGCGATCTGCACGTCCAGCACGAACACTGGTCCAACTGAGGCGCCAGGTGGAAATGGCATGGCAAGCCGTTCCACAGGACTACATCCAGCATCTCTACGATCGTCTCCATGGGAGAATAGCAGCCTGCATTGCTGCGAAAGGTGGATATACACTGTACTAGTGCCGACATTGTGCATGCTCTGTTGCCTGTGTCAATGTGCCTGTGGTTCTGTCAGTGTGATCATGTGATGTATCTGACCCCAGGAATGTGTCAATAAAGTTTCCCCTCCCTGGGACAATGAATTCACGGTGTTCTTATTTCAATTTCCAGGAGTGTAGTTACAACCAAGCCAAACCTGGAATGTTCGCATAATATAGGAGCTGTTTGGTTTCAATATGAATGTGAGTAATCTTCTCAAAACCTAAAAACATTCGAATAATACACACCTCCGTGGTTTACGCCATATATTAGTAGATATTCATACATTAATCGTCATGTAACAACAAGCTGGAAAAGATATTTGTGCTGTCGCATGAAACCATTAACAAGATTTATCTGCTGTATTAGGTTATAAATACTCTCTATGATATATAATATATTAGGCGTAATCCGTGAATCGGGATATTCAGGCAAAGTGAGGTGTCTTAGAGATAGCGTACTTGAAGCAGTACGTCTGCCAAGTACAAGAGTGAAAGAACACGAACAAGACACTGTGCTGCAATGTCGAATACATAAATCCAGTACACAATAACAATGGCAGAGGGATAAATTCAGTAATCTCATAGGTGTAACATCATTAATACATCTTCGTATCAATTATCTTTGTCACAGATAGCAGTTTCACTGCATGCACATCAGATCTACGGAATCGTAATAGTTACCTGGACATCAAAATATTTGAGACACAGTAAGAAACCTGAGAGATTTGTTTAGTTTAGTTTTCGGTTTATTTCTAGGCTTCGAGTTCCCAAGATAGTACACTGAATCAACATCCGACATGGAGAAAAAGTAGGTAAAAAGACGAGGGTTAGTAGAGATCCTTGGGTAACAGAAAAGATACTGAATTTAATTGATGAAAGGAGAAAATACAAAAATGCTGTAAGTGAACCAGGCAAAACTGAATACAAACGTCTCAAAAATGATATAGACAGGAAGTGACAATGGCTAAGCAGGGATGGCTAGAGGACAAAGGAAAGGATGTAGAGGATTATCTCACGAGGGGTAAGATAGATACTGCCTACAGGAAATTTATAAAGAGACCTTTGGAGAAAAGAGAACCACTTGTACGACTATCAAGAGCTCAGATGGAAACCCAGTTCTAAGCAAAGAAGGGAAAGCAAAAAGGTGGAAGGAGCATATAGAGGGTCTATACAGGGGCGATGTTCTTGAGGACAATATTATGGAAATGGAAGAGGAGGTAGATGAAGATGAAATAGGAGATATGATACTGCGTGAAGAGTTTGACAGAGCACTGAAAGACCTAAGTCGAAACAAGGCCCCAGGAGTAGACAACATTCCATTAGAACTACTGACAGCCTTGAGAGAGCCAGGTTTTAACAAAACTCTACCATCTGGTGAGCAAGATGCAAAATACTAACGCGAATTGTATACAGACGGATGGAAAAACTGGTAGAAGCCGACCATGGGGAAGATCAGTTTAGATTCCGTAGAAATATGGGAACACATGAGGCAATACTGAGCCTACGGCTTAGCTTAGGAGCTAGATTAAGGATAGACAAACCTACTCTCGAGCAATTGTAGACTTAGAGAAAGCTTTTGACAATGTTGACTGGAATACCCTCTTTCATATTCTGAAGGTGGCAGGGGTAAAATACAGGGAGCGAAAGGCTATTTACAATTTGTACAGAAACCAGATGGCAGGTATAAGAGTCGAGGGACATGAAAGGGAAGCAGTGGTTTGGAAGGGAGTGAGACAGAGTTGTAGCCTCTCCCCGATGCTATTCAATTTGTATATTGAGCAACTAGTAAAGGAAACAAAAGAAAATTTCGGAGTAGGTATTAAAATCCATGGAGAAGAAACAAAAAGTTTGAGGTTTGCCGATGACATTGTAATTCTGTGACAGACATCAAAGGACTTGGACGAGAAGTTGAACGGAATGGACAGTGTCTTGAAAGAAGGGTATAAGATGAACATCAACAAAAGCAAAACGAGGATAATGGAATGAATTCAGTCGGGTGATGCTGAGGGAATTAGATTAGGAAATGAGACACTTAAAGTGGTAGAGGGGTTTTGCTATTTGGGGAGCAAAATAACTGATGATGGTCGAAGTAGAGAGGATATAAAATGTAGACAGGCAAATGGCAAGGAAAGCGTTTCTAAAGATGAGAAATTTGTTAACATCGAGTATTGATTTAAGTGTCAGGAAGTCGTTTCTGAAAGTATTTCTATAGGGTGTATCCATGTATGGAAGTAAAACATGGACGATAAATAGTTTGAGAAGAAGAGAGTCGAAGATTTCGAAATGTGGTGCTACTGAAGAATACTGAAGATTAGATGGGTAGATCACACAACTAATGAGGAGGTATTGAATAGAATTGGGGAGAAGAGGAGTTTGTGGCAAAACTTGACTAGAAGAAGGTATTGGTTGGTATGACATGTTCTGAGGCATCAAGAGATCACCAATTAGGTACTGGAGGGCAGCTTGGAGGGTAAAAATCGTACATTGAGACCAAGAGATGAATACACTAAGCAGATTCAGAAGGATGTAGGCTGCAGTAGGTACTGGGAGATGAAGAAGCTTGCACAGGATAGAGTAGCATGGAGAGCTGCATCAAACCAGTCTCAGGACTGAAGACCACAACAACAAACAACTGATCTCTATGTGTGCCATAAGAACATGTCTTTTTTCAGGTGACGAATTTTAAACGGCTGTGCCACAATCGCTTTGATTCCTTCCAGCCGACTGCACTTAAAATCCCGTCCTCTGTCTACTGCCGTAAAACAGCATGGAGTTGAGTACATGTCTTTGTTCCTGTATGGATGTTTGTGTCCCTCCAAGGCAGCCATGGGCTGCACCACATTCCAGCTGTAGCGCTGCAAACTCGATGACTGTGGTAGATCAATATCACTGCCCAAAGACCGCTATATCAGAGGGACTGTTCTACGTGAGGGCACAATAGTGGGAATTGTCTGATGTCACAAATCTGAAGCTGACGCCCGTCACGTCAGTTGTCCCATGCATTAATGTCCAGTGAAAGAAGTTTGGTCAAAAATGCCAGTTTGCGTCATTTAATGGTGTACTATCCGTTACGATTATACACTATGTGGTAAAAAGTATCCAGAAACGTGGCTGAAAATGACTTACAAGTTCGTAGTGCCCTCCATCTGTAAAGCTGGAATTCAATATGCTGTTGGTACACCCATAACCACGATGACAGCTTCCACTTTCGCAGGCATACGTTCAATTGGATGCTGGAAGGTTTCTTCGGGAATGACACCCCATTTGTCACGAAGTGCTGCACTGAGGAGAGTTGCCGATGTCGGTCGATGAGGCCTGGCCCGAATTCGGCGTTCCAAAACATCCGAAGGTGTTGTATAGGATTCAGGTTGGGACTCTGTGCAGGCCAGTTCATTACAGGGATGTTATTGTCGTGTAACCACTCCGCCACAGACCGTGCATTATAAACAGGTGGTCGATCGTGTCGAAAGATTCAGTTGCCATCCCCTAATTGCTCTTTAACAGTGGGAAGCAAGAAGGTGATTAAGACATCAATGTAGGCCTGTGTTGTGATAGTGCTAAGCGAAACAACAAGGGGTGCAAGCCCCCTCCATGGAAAACACGACCACACTATAACACCACTGCCTCAAAATTTTACTGTTGGCACTACAAACGCTGGCAGATTACGTTCATCGGGCATTCGCCACAACCACACTCTGCCATCGGGTAGCCACATTGTGTTCACGCTCGTTACACCACGTGAGGCGTCGTTTGGTATTTACCGGCGTGATGTGTGGCTGATGGGCAGCCGCTCGCAAGTTTTGTCACCTTCCATCTAACTATCATAGTATTTGCAGTGGATCCTGATGCAGTTTGGAATTACTATGTGATGGTCTGGATAGATGTGTGGCTATTACACATTAAGGCCCTCTTCAACTGTCGGCGGTCTCTGTCAGTCAACATACGAGATCGTCCTGTACACTTTTGTGCTGTACATGTCCCTTCACGCTTTCACGTCACTATCACATGTAGGCATGACAATGTATTACTGTTTTTTATGTTGCTTTGGTAATACTACAACAATTTCATATCTTTTGATGCAGTATTTTGTAGCTGATCTTCATCTACAGTGACTTCTACAATACATTCAATTTTTGCGCAAATAATACGCAACAATGGCTTTTTAAACTGACAGTTCGCTAATATTCATAGGCACCAGCACGTGTCTTGTGTGGTGTTGGGATTGCTACATTCTCGTAGAAGTATTCGATTATTTCAAATGTGTCGAGTATATTACATAACATGTGGAATATTAATGCTATGACTGCTTCTCACAAAGATACGAGTATATTGATCCTGAGGAAATGTATTCTGTAAATATGACTTGTTTAGGATTGTATCTTTCAATGATCTCTCAAATTCTTCACGCAGTATTAAGTCTCTCATTTAACCTTCTTTATCTTCTCTTCCCTTCCCACAGCAATGCCTTCAAGATTATTTCCTTCGTACAGCCATTCTACATTTACCTTCGACTTACTAACTTGGCGTGAGCTTCACATCTGAGGTCTTGATGAAACTGCTTCTCTTTTCTCGAAAGTTTATTTACAGTTTCTATACGGAGTATCCATCTTTCACATACTGATGCACGCTTCTGTACTTGTATATTTCTCCTGCAGTAATGTGACACAACGACATACACCGCCCATGTAGAATCTTATCATAGCCAGCTACCTGCATACAGTGTTTATTACATTCAACAGGACAGGCGGCTCTTGAGTGTGTCAGCTACCAGTTTTAACCGAGAATTATCACTACCTTACAAGCGACGCAGTATTACGTGCATTTTTATAAATTATATCGAATCTTATCGCTACACCAAATGGGATGAAACGTTTTACAATGTTTCGTTATGCTAATAGCTTTCGGCCATGTTAATTAGAAACTCATGTCTACAGTCCTTTAAAAAAAAGAACTCCGTCTTCAGGCCACAAATGGCCCATCGGGATCATCCGACTGCCGTGTCATCCTCAGCTGAGGATGCGGATAGAAGGGGCGTGTGGTCAGCACACTGCTCTCCCGGTCGTTATGACGGTTTTCTGTGACCGGAGCCGATACTATTCGGTTGAGTAGCTCCTCAATTGGCATCACGAGGCTGCGAACACCCCGAAAAATCGCGACAGCGCATGGCACCCCTGATGGTCACCCATCCAAGTACCAGCCACGCCCAACAGCGCTTAACTGCGGTGATCTGACGGGAACCAGTGTATCCACTGCGGCAAGGCCGTTGCCACAGTCCTTTAGGAGATACAACAAAATCGAACAAATCGCAAAATTTAGAGTTTCACTGAGAAGTTCAGAAGATTTTGTTAAATCTTAGTGAAGAAGTCTGATGATATATTTAGCCTTTCATAACACTTCTTTTGGAAAAAATGTATGTAATAATTTTATATTTTAATAGCCGACCTTTGTAGCCGAGCAGTTCTAGGCTCTACAGTCCGGAACCGCTCTGCAGCTACGGTCGCAGGTTCTAATCGGGCCTCGAGCAGGGATGTGTGTGATGTTCTTAGGGTAGTTAAGTAGTACTAAGTCTAGGGGAGTGATGACCCCAGATGTCCCATAGTGCTTAGATCCATTATATTTTGTCAAATACTGCCTATTTGCCTATTTCAAATAAGTGTTTGAGTGTGTGAGAGAATAAATATGATATGTATGTGACTTTGGAATCTTTGGAATTGTAATTCCGTGCTTAAGATCGAGAGAACATGGATATATTTTTATTTTAAGTCAGTTACGTAGGGGAAGCTGTGACTTGTGAAGAGGCTAATTTAGTGGGATTTGTAATCAAAATACTTAGTTCAGTCCCTCAGATATTAATGAGAAATTAATTTATTTTTGTTACTTTTTCTGGAACTTATTATTTAACAAATTCTTTTTAAAGTAACTTCGGAATGACATAGGTTCAAGGTAGGAAGCGCGACATTATGAGCGTGTACACTACTGGCCATTAAAATTGCTACACCAAGAAGAAATGCAGATGATAAACGGGTATTCATTGGACAAATATATTATACTAGAACTGACATGTGATTACATTTTCACGTAATTTAGGTGCATAGATCCTGAGAAATTAGTACCAAGAACAACCACCTCTGGCCGTAATAACGGCCTTGATACGCCTGGGTATTGATTCAAACAGAGCTTGAATGGCGTGTACAGGTACACCAGCCCATGCAGCTTCAACACGATACGACAGTTCATCAAGAACAGTGACTGCCGTATTGTGACGAGACAGTTGCTCGGCCACCACTGACCAGATGTTTTCAATTGGTGAGAGATCTTGAGAATGTTCTGACCAGGACAGCAGTCGAACATTTTCTGTATCCAGAAAGGCCCGTACAGGACCTGCAACATGTGGTCGTGCATTATCCTGCTGAAATGTAGGTTTTCGCAGGGATCGAATGTAGGGTAGAGCCACGGGTCGTAACACATCAGAAATGTAACGTCTACTGTTCAAAGTGCCGTCAATGCGAACAAGAGATGACCGAGACGTGTAACCAATGGCACCCCATACCATCACGCCCGATGATACGCTTGTATGGCGATGTCGAATACACGCTTCCAATGTGCGTTCACCGCGATGTCGCCAAACACGGATGCGACCATTATGATGCTGTAAACAGAACCTGGATTCATCAGAAAAAATGACGTTTTGCCATTCGTGCACCCACGTTCGTCGTTGAGTACACCATCGTTGGCGCTCCTGTCTGTGATACAGCGTCAAGGGTAACCGCAGCCATGGTCTCCGAGCTGATAGACCATGCTGCTGCAAACGTCGTCGAACTGTTCGTGCAGATCGTTATTGTCTTGCAAACGTCCCCATCTGTTGAATCAGGGATCGAGACGTTGCTGCACGATCCGTTACAGCCATGCGGAATAGATGACTGTCATCGCGACTGCTAGTGAAACGAGGCCGTTGGGATCCACCACGGCGTTCCGTATTACCCTCATGTACCCACCGATTCCATATTCTGCTAACAGTCATTGGATCTCGACCAACGCGAGCAGCAATGTCGCGATACGATAAATCGCAATCGCAATAGGCAAAAATCCGATCTTTATCAAAGTCGGAAACGTGATGGTACGCATTTCTCCTCCTTACACGAGGCATCACAACAACGTTTCACCAGGCAACGCCGGTCATCTGCGGTTTGTGTATGACAAATCGGTTGGAAACTTGCCTCATGTCAGCACGTTGTAGGTGTCGCCACCGGCGCCAACCTTGTGTGAATGCTCGGAAAAGCTAATCATTTGCATATCACAGCATCTCCTTCCTGTCACTTAAATTTCGCGTCTGTAGCACGTCACATTCGTGGTGTAGCAATTTTAATGGCCAGTAGTGTAGATCGAAGAGGATCGACAGCCTTGGAATTCAGGCACTGAGAGATTTCGCACTCCTTAGAACTAGAAGTGAGACATGGCGCGTGACTGAGCAGAAGTGGATACCTAGCCTTCGTAGCGTTGAGATGTGGTTGCACTGAGCTCTACAAAATTTTTTTAATTTTGTGTAACTGTGACATTTAAAAGATTCTGGAGTATCAGAAAGCGTTAACTAACGAAAGAAAATGGATGTTATGCCGATTCAGGGTTTTTTCTCTATGCACAATGACTATTTCGATTAATAAAACTCCTTGTGGCGTTGTGTGTAAGTAACTGAAATGTTTCTTAGTTTAGAGTGAACATTTGCAAAGTATTGCGCAGGCACTCTAACAATTAAAGTTCCGTATGTATTTTCCGTATCAGTTCCTGGTTGAAACATTAAACTTTTAACTCTAAGAGTAGTCTGAACTAGGTGGCGCAAACGTCTACTTAAAACTGTCAAAGCACAAGAGGTTTCATTCTATTACTTTCTCTCATTTGGTAACTTGCCAGACCTGATACTTGGAAACACTTTTGCACTCTGTCGACGTATATAGCATTGTTTTTATTACAGCTGCTCTGGTCACTCACTGCATTATCCGGCGTGTCAGGGCAGACGTGTGCTGCTGAAGAGACTCACTAAGGGTGAGTCAACTGTCTTGGCGTGAGTCAACTTTCTTATGTAGGGAACGAAACGAGCCGCCATAGCATTTACTGTTCTTAAATTTTGAGTCTCCTGTACACTTCGTTTTTCAAACGTCTGTATACCATTTCGCTTTGTCTATTTGCTGCATTCTTAGATTTTCCTTTTTCTTAAATTAAACTCAATATCTCGTGTGTTACACAAGGATTTATAAAGTCATTTTTGCGTAACTGTTCCTGTGTTGCCTTCAGTGTATCACGTCTTAAATCTCCCACCTCGTCTTGTATTCTGTTAGAGTCAATCGTTCCCCTAAGTTTGTTTTGAAATTCTTAACAACCTCTCGTGCTGTTACCTTATCTTGGTTCGATGTCCTCAATTTTCAAAATTTCTGAAGTTTATTCAGTTTCAATCAGCCGTCCATAACCAATAAATTAATGTTACTGCAATTGTAATGCATTTTAAAATCTGGCTTCTAAATCTCTATTATTTCATTATACAGTGGACCGACAAAGAAGCTGGTACAGTCATGCGTATTAAATACAGACACACGTAGAGATCTGCATTCGGCAACACATATGTAAGACAACAAATTGAATAAAGCGTGGGTAGTGACCTGGATGTAGCTGTGCCTGTTGGCCGAAAAATAATTAATGACAAGAATGGCGCCTGCTAGAATGAAGAGATAACTTATCTTTATTCCTGACGAAACCTGCACCAGCAATACAAGTCCAAGTAATATCCAAGAGTAATCCGTGTACTGAGCCTAGCCGAATACAATAGCAAATATCACACTGCAATGACTCCGCTATAAACTCCAGCCATGGCGCGACCTCTTCCGTCGGCGGTAACGCCCTGAGACGCCGACGGCCGCGACAGGAACCGTGGCCAGCGATGTCACGGTCAGGGCGCTAGTGCGAGAGATGGTTGGTTTGTTGGTTGGTTGGTTGGGTCCGTGGATACAACAAACATCAAATCCCCGACATCACTGTGGCCGGAAAATGATCCTGCAAGAAAGGGACCAACGACGACTGAAGAGAATAGTACAAGTTGACAAAAGTGTAATCATTCCGCAAATTCCTGCAGATTTCAGTGCTGCGCCATCAACAAGTGTCAGCCTACGAACCATTCAACGAAACATCATCGATATGGGCTTTCAGAGCCGAAGGCCCATCGTGTATCCTTGATGACTGCACTGCGAAAGGCTTTGAGCCTCGCCTAGTCCTATCAACACCGACATTGGACTGTCATGACTGGAAACATGTTGTCTGATCAGACGAGTCTCGTTTGGACCCTGCATGTCAGCAGGTGACTGTTCAACCTAGTGGAGGATCTGTAGTGATGTAGGGCGTCTGTATTTGGAATGACATGGGTCCCCTGATACGTCTAGATACGACTCTGACAGGTGACACGTACGTAAGCATCCTGTCTGATCGCCTGTGTCCATTCATGTCCATTGTGCATTCCGACGGACCTGGGTAATTCATAAGGACAATGCGATACCACACACGTCCAGAATTCCTACAGACTGGCTCCAGGAAATCTCTTCTGAGCTTAACCACCTCCATTGGTCACCAAACTCCCCTGACATGGACAATGTTTAGGATACCTGGGATGCATTGCAACGAGCTGTTCAGAAGAGATCTCCACCCCCTTCATACTCTAGCGGATCTCTGCGTGATTCATGGTGTCAGTTCCCACCCGCACTATTTGAGACATTTGTCGAACCTCCTGATGTCTCCAGATCAGTGAAACATACGTAACCTTCATTGATGATTAAACCAAGTAAATGCACTTGTCTAATACTGATTTGTGAAAAATTCTACTATGCAGGTTCTTGTTTCAGTTTCTGCACTCAGCTATTTCTTATTCTCTTTCTTTCTCTACTCTTGAAATCCAGCTCTCCATTATAATTAATATTTGGTTTCCTTGATGAAATGAACAGTTTCAGTTATCACGTCATATATTTATTTTCTCGACCTCTTTAACATCTACGAAACTAGTAGGCAATAATGCTGTCGTGTGAGTGTTACCTAAGATAATGATTATGATGAGTGCTATTGACAATGGATATCAGATCGATTCCTATTTCTGGATTTACGGAAGGCTTTTGACACTGTACTACACAAGCGGCTCGTAGTGAAATTGCGTGCTTATGGAATATCGTCTCAGTTATGTGATTGGGTGTATGATTTCCTGTCAGAGAGGTCATTGTTCGTTGTAATTAAAGGAAAGTCATTGAGTTAAACAGAAGTGATTTCTGGCGTTCCCCAAGGTACTGTTATAGGCCCTTTGCAGTTCCTTATCTATATAAGCGATTTGGGAGACAATTTGAGCAGCCGTCTTAGGTTGTTTACAGATGACGCTGTCGTTTATCGACTAATAATGTCATCAGAAGATCAAAACAAAATGGAAAACGATTTAAAAGAAATATCGGAATCATGGGAAAAGTTGCAGTTGACCTTAAATAACGAAAAGTGTGAGGTCATCCACATGAGTGCTAAACGGAACGCGTTAAACTTCGGTTACACGACTAATCAGTCTAATCTAAAAGCCGTAAATTCAACTAAATACCTAGGTATTACAATTACGAACAACTTAAATTGGAAGGAACACATAGAAAGTGTTATGGTGAAGGCTAACGAAAGACTGCGTTTGATTGGCAGGACACTTAGAAAATGTAACAGACCTCTTAAGGAGACTGCCTACACTACGCTTGTCCGTCCTGTTTTAGAATACTGTTGTGTGGTGTGGGATCCTTACCAGATAGAACTGACTGAGTATATCGAAAAAGGTCAAAGAAAGGCAGCACGTTTTGTATTATTGCGAAATATGGGAGATAGTGTCACATAAATGATAAAGGATTTGGGATGGACATCATTAAAAGAAAGGCGTTTTCGTTGTGACGGTATCTTCTCACGAAATTCCAATCACCAGCTTTCTCCTCCGAATGTGAAAATATTTTTTGACATCGACCTACATAGGACGGAACGGTCACCACGATAAAATAATGGAAAACAGATTTCGTACGGAAAGATGTAGGTGTTCGTTCTTTCCGAGCGCTATACGAGATTGGAATAATAGAGAATTGTGAAGGTGGTTCAATGAAACCTCTGCAGGCAGTTAAATGTGATTTTCAGGGTGTCTATATAGATTTAGATTATAGTAGATCATCCGCATTCATTACCAGTCGTATTCCTGATTACCCCTATTTAATTTTGTGTTGGTAATGCTGTACTCACATGACCATAAATCATGCTCTAGCTGCCACCACACTTCGCTCATTCCAACAATACATCAGTTCAACCCATCACTTTAAATTTTCATTCTCTGTTATCTATCTTTCTGATAAATGGATATGACATTCACTGCTGCTGCCCACAGAAGACCAAATAAGATGTACCTGGAGAGATAACACTACTGAGGATTCTTTACCCGGAGATCCGAACAAGGGGCTGTCTTGCCTTAAGGGTTGTTTACTCAACGAGGTACCACCTTCATTACATCATACAGTAGAGCCCACCATGCAGCTACCCCCGTCCCCTCTTACTTTCAGCTACACGACTGCACCGACATAGCAAGGCCATTGGGACTTAGGTTACAAGGTCACATCAGTCAACCATCCACACTTTTTCCCTTGCATCTACAAAGAAACGATGCCGTCTTCTGGAACCATGTGTTAATCAGGGTAAGAAAATAAATGCAGAGACCGACGGGAAGTTTCCAAGGCAATTTGAAGGGAATGTCCGCAGCCTCCCAATATGGAAGAGAACAAAAGAAGTAAACGATAAGAATTACCTTGCTCATAATTAGTTCGCCGTCACTCTTGATTCATTTAGGTACTCTGTGCCTTTTAGTATGGAACGGACGCTTTTGGCGAAACATACCAGTTACGCAAATATTGGTTTCAATTTTGACGCCTCAATTCATCTTGTAGCAACTATCCAGCTAATTAAGGGATGGAGTATATTTGTAGCTCTAATTGCTTACTTGCATTAACCTTCAGTGAGATCAGATAATGATAACTCTTTCCTGCCGGAACTGGTGTTCGTAAATAAAAGTTTTAGAATGCGATTTCGGCTGAGAAGTTGTCTTTCTTCCGGTGAAACCATAAGAGCGTAAGAGACACCGGTTGACTAGAGATTGGCTCTGAGCACTATGGGACTTAACATCTATGGTCATCAGTCCCCTAGAACTTAGAACTATTTAAACCTAACTAACCTAAGGACATCACACAACACCCAGCCAGCACGAGGCAGAGAAAATCCCTGACCCCGCCGGGAATCGAACCCGGGAACCCGGGCGTGGGAAGCGAGAACGCTACCGCACGACCACTAGATGCGGGCGGTTGACTAGAGAAAGTACCTTATGTGGTAAAGACTATACCTACAGATAGGCAAACCTATGGAACAAATCCGGTTTCTGACGAAACAGATCAACAATCAGAAATACAAAGTAACATTCAACGAAGACGACCTTCGTGGGTAAAACGAGACGTTTGGATACTTATATCATCATTGGACTTTTATGATCATATAGAAGTAATTTCGATACGGATGAGGTGATTATCTTTTGCAGTACACATTTTGGAGGTAGACAACTGTGTGATGATCAGAAAGTTATGGAACTAAACAGGGTTAACACAGAAATATTATATGAATAAAGTGAAGTCATCCAAAACAAATAATGCTCATAATGTGTGTCATACGGCACCCTGCGTAACTGGAAAATATCGATTGATTTTTCGTTACCAATAATATACAATAACTGTATTTGCCCATAAAATTGGGCAAGAACATCAGTCGAGTGCGATATTCTATGTACCTCATTTTCCATGAGCACATGCCCTGGAAAACATTTCTTGGCCACGCCTTTCTTACCCGACTCTCCCGTTTCGTTAGTAGTCACACAACAGTCTGACTCTATGCTGCTCGTTTGCTGGTGGGGTACTGGTTATGCGTCGCGTTCTCTTCACCCATGTGATACATATCGTGAAACGGAAAAGCGCACTGGACCAATTCGGGAGAACTCTATCGAATGGACACATCAAATCCTACATTAAAAATATTTTGTCACGGGACACAAGCGTAATTATCGATCGAAGTTAGGTGTCTGAAGAGTCACTTTTGAGTGGTACGGTATATCACACGGTAAAAAATATTATACTAGCGGTAAAAGCACAGAAATTGTATCACTCGCTGTTTATGGGAACAGCGGGCACATATGCAATGAAGAGCCAAAGAAACTCACACACCTGCATAATATCGTATAGGTTCCACGCGAACACCCAGAAATGCCGCAAAACGGCGTGGCATGGGCTCAACTAATGTCTGAAGTGTAAATAATAGATTTCAGCTTTCTGTCGTCCTTTTTAAATTTTATTGGCAGATCTAGATTTCAGCAAGAAACTAGCCATTTTCAATGCACTATCATTTCTGATCAATGCATGTTATGCCTGGCTAGTTTCTAGCTGAAATCTAGATCTGCCAACATAATTTAAAAACGACGAGTGATAGCTGAAATCTATTATTTACAAGCCAATATAACAGTCGCTGCGTGCAACAGCCGTCTGAATGGAAGGTAACCTGATGAATATCTGAAGTAATGCTAGAGGGAACTGACATCACTAATCGTGCAGGGCTGTCCATCAATCCGTAAGAGTACGAGGGGTGCAGATCTCTTCTGTCGTCTGATCTATTCAGTCGCCGTCAGTCCTGCTCCTGCAGGATTTTCTTCCGGCCGCAACGATGTCGGAGATCTGATGTTTTACTGGATTCCTGATATTCTTGGTCCACTCGTGAAATGGTCGTACTGGAAAATCCACAATTCATCGCTACCTCGGTGATGCTGTGTCCCATCGGTCATGCGCTGACTATAACACCGCATTCAAATTCACTTCAATCTTGATAACCTGCTATTGCAGCACCAGTAACCGATGTAAGAACTGCGCCACACACTTGTTGTCTTATATAGGCGTTGCCGACCGCAGCACCGTGTTCTGCCTGTGTGAACATCTCTGCATTTAAATACGTATGCGTATACCAATTTCTTTGGCGCTTCAGTGTATTTGTATGTGTGTGTGTTTGTTTGTATTTGTGTGTGTGTATGTTTGTAGGTCTCCAACCATAATGCAATAGGTTTAACGGAGTTACACTGATTACGTTGTAGTTACTACGAAAGTTACAGGTTACAAGGGGTGGAGATCACAGTTACCCACTTCTGCAGAATTTATATGGTGGGAAACGTATTGAGCTGATTTTGTTCTGTGTGAAAATGATCTTCTAATTTTTTTAACGCTATCGAATGTCTTTGAAAATTCTTAAGTGTTCAATTTTCTTCAGAGTACTAGAATCTCAAATGCAATGCTTTGGGAAGATCTCGAATAATGGCCCGCAATCTCCAGTGATGTGGAACTGGACCTGTTTAGTACTAAGGTAATTTTAAGTAACAAAACCAAAGAAAACGGAATGGTAGGCCAACCATAGAAAGTACACGGGAAGTTCCAGATTGCTTTGTTCTGGTCGTTTTAGTCTTTGATAGTACATACGATTGAAGTCGGTTCGATTACGTTAATAATGAATATATCCAAGCTTTAGTGAGACTGAAAATAAATAATTTCTGTAAACTAGTAGTTTCCAGAGTGGATATTTAAACGAAGAGAATGTTAGAGTTACTACTTTTCAGAATTTAGATTTAAAGTAGAGAGTATGCACATGTCATGAATGATTTCACGACGTGCCAGGACGGTATAAAAAATGAAACAGGTAAACAGCATGAAATAGCACTTGTTCAGAAACGGAAATAATGTCAACGAATGAGATCGACTTGGGCAGATATGTCTATTGACAAACAGCGTGACAGTACACGTAATAGTTTTCTGTCTGCTAAATTCTTTCATTTTTGTAATTTGGAGATGAAGATCTGTCACCTGCTTCGATAAAAGTGATGTTGTTACGTACGTATATGGACAGAAATGACTGAGCAAATTTTTAATATTCATATCGCTTGTCTCTCGACCGTACTATAAAAATATCCTCTCCCGTTGGGTGACAGTTATTGTTGCCGATGAAAGACGAACTACATTAACTAGAGTCTCAAACAAAATTTTATTTAGGTTCTTATTAACTTGCACGGCAGTCGTTGTAACGTAAATCTACGTATATTTGAATAAAAACACTCTCCAGCAGTAGATAAAACTTTAAACACCGTTGTTACCTTCTTTTTACAGACTACGAAATTAGCGAACGGCAAAGAAAGCCTTAATCTGCGCAAATGCTTCGTCGGCAATGTTAAGTACTCCTCGCGAAGAAAGAGCATTTGCATCGCGAAGAGCTCCCAGTGATAAGGATGCAAATGAGCCTTGAGGACACAGCACCTTCTCAGGCAGATGTTACAAAGCGGCTTTCTCTGCCACCGCAGTCCTCCATAGTGTACCCGCCGCACCCACTGGACTGACAGAATATCTCAGCTTTCAGCTGGAATTCCGCACTGAAACCAGAGCCTGCGCAAGGGGAGGTTCAGGAGCCCACCACAGGGTGTCCTCTATTTACGTGGGGCTCCGTATTGTGCTGACAGCAGGCACAACTCGGGCGCCTTTTATTTGCGTGAGTCTGAGGTTCCATTGGCTGCCGGGAGAGTGACGAAAGCAGAAAAGGGTTTCTTCCTTATCGCCAGCGGTACAAAACAGTTCATTACAAGGGGGGTTTCTTCAGGTCGGGAGACATTCGGTTACATTCCTGTTGTTTGAAGGAAACATTGCGCTAACGTACACAGTCTATTGTAAGCATTTTATATGGTGTTTCAAACTGTATCATCCAGTTTCATGAAATTATATCTAGTATATGAATGTCAGAAGTTGGGGGCCAGTTTTAGTTTACATATTGAAATTCAACGTCTACTTTGCGTCTATTGTAGGTCGGCGGACCATGTGTTTGCCGGTAGGGGTTTCCTGCTTTTAATCACATATTGTCGCTGCCCGTGCTTCTACTGTGCAGCTAGGACAAATTTGTTTCTAGCAGAAAATGACAGTATTTACGATCTATTTTGAAACGAGGTGTAGGGTGAAGTTCTTTGGCTCTATGCATAATGATACCTAACGTCTTGGTTTTCGGATTCAGTTTCTGCGCGACTCGTCTAAAGAGCTCCATTAACAGAGTGAGTGTTGACCCAAAATAAATATATACATAGCCCTACATTATGATCTGCCAGGAATCACTCAAGATCGATTTCAGCCACCTACGGCAAATCTTTCAACTTGAAGTCAATATGGTGACTTAGGTGCCTCTAATCTACCACAATATTCCTACAAAAGAAAGGTAACCTGCAGTTGAATGTGTCGTTCATGCCTTATCTGTAACTGATCGGCATCGACAGTCGTTTACTTACGCGGCTGTCACATTCCCTGACTACAGGCAACGTGCATCAGGCCACGTATCTCTACTCAGGTCTGAAACATATCCCAGTTTTATAGAATTAAAATGTAGGCAGAAATAACCTAAGCTAAGAAAGAAGCGAATTTTGTCAGCGTGCCGTACTATAGCATGGCGTCTGATAAAAACTGAAAGTAGCCTATGTAAATCTAACGTACAAGTTGGCTTGAGAACTGAAATTACATTGGGATAGAGGGTTCGTCAGCCAACGGCCCTGCCACAGTGGTAACACCGGTTTCCGTCAGATCATCGAAGTTAAGCGCTGTCGGGCTGGGCAGGCAAGCGGGGTGTACTGAGCCGTTGTGAGGCAAACTGATGAGCTACTTGATAGAGAAGTAGCGGCTCTGGTCTTCTAAACTGAAATACGACCGGGAGAGTGGTGTGATGACCACATGCCCCTCCATATCCGCAGCCAGTGACGCCTGTGTTCTGAGGGTGACACGGCAGCCGGTCGGATCCGTTGGGCGTTCATGGCCTGTTCGGACGGAGTTTGGTTTAGTAGAGGGTTCCTCATAACGTTTCACATGGAAAGAATAAGCTCTTGCAGTCAGGTCTTTATTACGATAACGCGTTATGACTGTGAAGAGAACTACCTGGGACACATTACTCGAACACTGAAACTCGCTTTAATCAACGTACGGTTTCATTAAGCAGAACCGGAGATTTTGCTTAGAGCAAAGAGAAGCTTTATCGTGAAGGGATTGAGGAAGTTTATACTGGCGAACGAACATGAAGTGTTGCGAACAATGGCGACATACCTGCAAGAAATTTATTCAATTTCGGTAACACAGCATCATGTAAGTTGCGGTAAGATTCTACAACTTTTCCTTCTCTGTGCAGCCGGTCGGTGTGGCCTAGCGGTTCTAGGCGCTTCAGTCAGGGACCGCGTTATCGCTACGGTCGCAGGTTCGAATCCTGCCTCGGCAATGGATATGTGTGATGTCCTTAGGTTAGTTAGGTTTAAGTATTTTTTAGTTCTGGGGGGACTGATGACCTCAGATGTTAAGTCCCATAGTGCTCAGAGCCATTTGAACCATTTCTCTGTGCTGCTCGTTCAACAAGTCATTTTCTTGCAAACCTATGAACTCCAACTTTGTTGAATTACCACATGAGAAATGATACAGTTAGACACAATGCGGAACAAAAGAAAGTCACTCTCAATGGCGAGCTAAAAGGGCCTGAGAAGAATCTTAACGAACAGAATGAATTTTTACTTAACGCCTGCTGTTAATGTTTACGAGGACTTGCCACAGTAGATGCGCAATGCCTGATGTTCTTCCTCGTTCCACAAACATGAATTTCTTTATCATGCTTCTTGGCCGTAGAGGAACGTACTCGGTGTTGTCTGCAGCCTGTGACATGCATAAGCATACTACTGCATCGATCGTCACTCGACCTGCTAAGGTAGGTGGCGCACTCTAGCGTTGTTTGTCCAACATAATTATCTCTAAACGCCTTTCAATCTGCAGTTTTTGCCGCAAACTATAGGTATTTTTCACTTGTATTTCATCTGTTCTCCCCTCAAATTCTTTTTTTTAAACAATCACAATATCGGTATTACCTACATGTTCATTCTTACACATTAAAATGAAGACCAGTTCTTAAAATTGTACTTTAACAGATGGAAGATTTAAACTAGACTGATTACATATGTTTACAAAATTTACACTGTCTCTTAAAGTATACTATCGAAAATGAAAATGATCAATGCTCTCTGGACTGCGATATTGCTTTTTAGATTTGTATTTTATCATTTATTGTAAAAAGCATATCATCTCAATTACTGAAATGTATAAAATTATCAGGTCTTTTAATTCTTGATGTCATTTCTTATTTTATTTTATTTATTAGTGGAGGAATCTCTTTGAGGCTATTTCATTGTACTAGCGTATAAGCTATGCCCACATGATGTGACTATTCCAGAAAATTTTAAACCTATCCACATCCACTGTATTTAACATTAGTTGAGAAACTGCACTTTGCGGTAAAAGGTATGCGTGGATTCTCATAATATTTTGTTGTTGGTCTTCCAACCTCTAATGGTAGTGTCTGTAATATCAAACTTTTGTAATTATTGTTTTTTCCTCTTTCTCTTGTTCAAGCTACACCTGGAAATATTTTCAGTGCAGACTGAAACCGGTAGTCGGTAATAAGAAGAGTGGTCCACAGCCACTTTATTTGTTAAAGAGATATATTCTGAGAATTTTGGAAGTCATAGTTTCACAGATACATTTTTTTTTAATCTTACTATAAGTATCATGCGATGTCGAATCATACAGTTTGACTGTTTGGTCGAAGATGGGGCTACTATCATAAAACTAGTAGCTAGAACGGAAAATAAATAAAACGAAACCAAATTAAAACTGTGTGCCGGACCGAGATTCGAACACGGGACCGTTGGCTTTCGCGCGCAAGTGCTCTACCATCTGAGCTACCCAAGCATGACCCACGCCCCGTCCTCAAAGCTTTACTTGCGTCAGTACCTCGTCTCCTACCTTCCAAACTTTACAGAAGGTCTAGAGCGAACCTGGCAGGACTAGCACTCCTGAAAGAAAGGATATTGCGGAGACATGGCTTAGCCACAGCCTGGGGGATGTTTCCAGAATGAGATTTTCACTCTGCAACGGAGTGTTTGCGCTGATATGAAAGTTCCAGGCAGATTGAAACTGCGTGCTGGACCGACACTCGAAGTCGGGACCTTTGTCATTTGCGGGCAAGTGCTCTACCATCTGAGCTACCCAAACACGACTCACGCCCCGTCCTCACAGCTTTACTTCCGCCAGTACCTCGTCTCCTACCTTCCAAACTTTACAGAAGCTCTCCTGCGAACCTTGCAGGACTAGCACTCCTGAAAGAAAGGATATTGCGGTGTCATGACTTACCCACAGACTGGGGGATGATTCAAGAATCAGATTTTCACTCTCCATTGTTCGCATTAAAGCTTCTGTGAAGTTTGGAGGGTAGGAGACGAGGTACTGGCGGAAGTAAAGCTGTGAGGACGGGGCGTGAGTCGTGTTTGGGTAACTCAGATGGTAGAGCACTTGCCCGCGAAAGGAAAAGGTCCCACGTACGAGCCTCGGTCCGGCACACAGTTTTAATCTGCAAGGAAGATTCATATCAGTGCACACTCCGCTGCAGAGTGAAAGTCTCATTCTGAAAACGATACCAGCCTAGCTGTGAGATGCCTATTTCGGAAACAAATTATCAGGTATGGTCTTAGTAAATAAGTTCTTTTTCAAAATAATGGAGAAGATAATGAAGACAGTAAGATAAGGAAATATTTGTCTCATCTCTACATATCAGATGGTTAAAGTAACCTGTACAGAGCGATGGTATGCTTTGAATGCAATATCTTCGTCCTGTCCTTCGAGTCATATGAAATCACACAGCCTGCAGTGCAGAGAATGAAGTCGTCCGTCAGTGTCATAAATACTGGCAAATTTTTTATCAATTTAATAAATGTATACGATGTATTGTGTAGCGTAAAGCATCTGAAGTGATTTCTGTTTTGCACACTCGCCCTCCGTTTGTAAAGTAGAATGATTCGAACTTCTATGTTCCTTTTCGTTTCAGTAGTCACCTAATGTGTTTGGCCCCACACCTAATATTCACTCCGTATTGATAAAATAGCTGTCTTCCTGCACTCAGGTAGGCGCACCAGCCCCGGATCGAATCCGCCTGGGGGGTTAACGACGAGCGTCCGTGTTCCGGCCAGCCTGGATGTGGTTTTTAGGCGGTTTTCCACATCCCACTAGGTGAATACCCCACACCTCAGTTACACACGTCGCAGACATTTGAAACACATTCGCACTATTTCATGATTTACACTAGACGCAGACAGATGGGGTACACTGATTCTGTTCAAATGGTTCAAATAGCTCGGAGCACTATGGGACTTAACTTCTGAGGTCATCAGTCTGTAGAACTTAGAACTACTTAAACCTAACTAACCTAAGGACATCACACACATCCATGCCCGTGGCAGGATTCGAACCTGCGACCGTAGCGCGGTTCAAGACTGTAGCACCTAGAACCGCTCGGCCACTGCGTCCGGCACTGATTCTGTCCCGGACGGGTTCAAGGTGGTGGCAGGAAGGGCATCCTGCCACCCCTTCAAATTAACATGCCTAATCCGAATTAACCACGCCGACCATGCCCAAAACTGCGGGACAAAGGCGCAAGCAAAAGGAAAGAAAGATAGATACAATAGCTGTATCAGTCACAATAAAAAAGGTATCGTCAAAATGCAGAAACGCGGCAGTGTCTGTACTATAAACCAACCTCGCAGTTGCCTCACGCGATTTCCAGAGTTCACATAATTTTCTTTTGATGTAATTCGTAAATATTTGCCCTCGGGTTTTATGTGCTCTTTTCCCTCTCAGGTCAGACGCATAACGATCTACAAAAATGTTTTGCACAATGCGATAATTGGAAAGAAGCCGCATGGCGGCGACCAGTGTCAGCTGATCAGCGGTGGCCCGATTTGCGAACCGAACCGCATAATATTCCATTCAGCGGCGGCTGCGGTGCCCCATGTGGCGGTCAGCCGTGCAGAGCCGCAAAATCGAACACGGTCTGCTACTGCGGCCGCGGCGGCTGCTGCTGCTGCTGCCGCGTGCTTCCAGTAGCAGGAGGGCCGGCGTATCATCCGCGATGGATTACCGGCCGTCACAGTCGCTGCTGCGGCGAGGGAAGGGCGGGGGAAATGAAAAGGAAAACGAGGGCTCGCACCCAGTGAAAGGGCCGCGGCGCGAGGTGAGAGAGAGACCTAAAAAAGAGATGGGCTGCCAGGAAGATTAACGACGCGCAGGATTGATGGAGCGGGACAAACAGCCGGCCGGCGGTACAGCGCAGCGGGAGGCGTGCGCCAGGGGGGCGATGCGCCGCACAGTAGAGCCCAGTGTGGAGGAAGGCGGCCGCGCCGATGGCTCATTATCGGATTAGGGGCCTTCCGTGATCGCCGCCGGACAAGGCGTGGCCGTGATTTATGACGCGGGCGCTAAGGCCGCTGCACATCCGTTGTGAGCTGTCCGCGGCCGAGACGCTTCTATCAGACTAATAGAATAGTTCAGGTGTCTGACGGTATCAGCTCTTACGTCATGCCGGCCGGTGTGGTCGAACGGTGTTAGGTGCTTCAGTCTGGAACCGCGCGACCGCTCCGGGCGCAGGTTCGAATCCTGCCTCGGGCATGGATGTGTGTGATGTCCTTAGGTTAGTTAGGTTTCAGTATTTCTGAGTTCTAGGGGGCTGATGATCTCAGATGATAAGTCCAATAGTGCTCAGAGCCATTTGAACCATCTTACGTCATGACGTCCGTTCGTATTAATCCTAGGCTGGCAAAGTTTCTAAAATTTCCACATTTTCTTTAACTGATTAAGAGAGTGTGATAACGTTCAGTGCCCCAAGAGCTACGAGGGCAAGTCAATAAGTATCTGCAAATAATATTTATAATTTATTACAATCAGAGTACACAGTTTTGGTTGATGTCATTCTTCAACATGCTCTTGACACTTCTCAACATATTTGGGTCGTCGGTGGACTTGCTTTCCAGTACCCTTTGTAGGAAAAATGGTTTCTGTTTGTGTAGCAAGCCACTTATTCTACGCATCCTTGACCTGCTGAATGGAGCCGAGTCGACGGCTTCTTAAAGTATCTTTCACTGGATCAAAGACATCATAATTGGAAAGGTTATGAGAACAGCGAGAGACATAACATAAGGGTTAGTGATAGCGAAGTAGATGAAGATATTCTGCTACCTTGGCAGGAAAATACTACGGACGGACGGAGCAAGGAGGACATATTCTACGTAGGCTGTTTAGGATTTTATGTTGGTAATACCACGTAGTGCGGTGTATGAAAATCGCTGACTGCGCTGTATGCAGTCTGAGGCTGGTTGGAATTTTGTTGGAATATTGGTTTCTGTAGTGTTGGGCTGTTGGATGTGAATAGCGCGTAGCGTTGGGCAGTTGGAGGTTAGCCGCCAGCAGTGGTGGATGTGGTGAGAGAGAAATTTGTAAGACTTGATGGCATGAAATGATATATATATATATATAATGACTTTTGAACACTATTAAGGTAAATACATTGTTTGTTCTCCATCAAAATGTTTCATTTGCTAACTGTGCCTATCAGTAGTTAGTGCCTTCAGTATTTAGAGATTTTTATTTAGCTCGCGGTATTGGGGCGCGCTGTATTGCAGTAGTTCGAGTAACGAAGATTTTTGTGAGGTAAGTTAGTGTTAGTCAGGGCCATTCTTTTGTAGGGATTATTGAAAGTCAGATTGCGTTGCGCTAAAGATATTTCGTGTCAGTATATTGATGATCAAAATAAGTAAAGAGAGAACTGTCTGAGTACGATCAGTTTTGCTCATGCTGTTTGAAAATCAAGTAATTCTTAATTGATGAAGGGCAAGTTTAAATATGAAGTAGACTAACACTGGCAAAAATGGCATTCGTGACCAAAGGGAGTCTACCGATATCACATGTCGTGAATAACTTGTGGCTAAAATTTCTGTAAAAGTACTTTTGGAGCACAGCAATGTATGGTAGCGAAACATGGACTGTGAGAAAGTCTGAAGTGATCGAATCATTTGAGATGTAGCGCTACAAGACGGTGCTGAAAATTAGGTAAAGTGATAAGGGAAATAATGATCAGGTTCTCCGCAGAATCGGTGAGGAAAGCAATCTATGAAAAACACTGACACAAAGAAGGGACAGGATGGTAAGACATCTGTTAAGACACCACGGAATTACTTGTATGGTACCAGAGGGAGGAGCAAAGGGGAAAAAAATGCAGACGATGACAGAGACTGGAGTGCATCCAGTGAATAATTGAGACATCTGTTACAAGTGCTACCGACGGAAAAAAATGCTGGCGGGGCTTTGTGGAAAAACGCAGCATCTGTAGAGCTAATTTTGTTTCGGCGGCGGTATATGGAATTGCATTCTAAGTAACAAAATCGACTCCTGCCGTTTACTGCAAATTGCAGGCTTCATCTTGTTTAGCAACGTATCACTCTAACGTTCACTATCAACAGTTTACCCCTTTTGCTGGCAGTCTGCCAGCACTGGTCCTTGAGAATTCCAAACAAATGAGAGCATCACTTATCCTGTAGAAGGCTGACTCTTGAATTTCTTTTTGCCACGAGAATCGCGTTGCTTCTGCTCCATGCTCCTGAGTTTGCTCTCTGGTTCGAAGCGATGAATCCGTGTTGAATCCCCAATGATGATCCGTTTCACAAACGTTTCACTTTCGTTGGCATGAAGGACCTGTTGGTGCTGACAGACTTGCACACGGCTGAGCTTTCGCTCTTCATCGACACGTCTGGTCACCATCAGACTTCGTGAAAGTTGAGCCTGTAATGCAGGGCCGCACAAGGTGCATGCACCGGTGCATCGCACAGTGCAGAGTGCAGAAGGCGGCTGCGCTATGTTGACGACGGTGCAGACCCACCACCCCTCGGCTTTGCGCAACAGCGCTGCCTCTCACCTCCTTAGCTTGTGTCGCTCGCGCCGCCTGTCTCGACCTGTTTCAAAGCTTTTACCCTGTTGTCTTCGTCATTGCCAAATACTAATGTACACTAGGCGGAGAGATTAGTTTGGTGTACCGGTACAAAGGAGATTTATATAATAACTGTAGAGGTAACAATTTTAAATTTGCTTTCAACACAAATGTATCTTCCTATGTTCTCTTTATTTTATTTGCAATTATGCTACTAAGATCTAGAACAAGAGACTACCTGACAGCAATTCTGAGAAAATTTTTTAAATTACAATTAGAAATACTCGCACGCAATCTAGTTTTTGTACAAGACAAAACAGAAAAACACTTTGACAAACACAAGTGGAACCAAATATAGAAATAATCTTCGCTGCTTCTCTGTGTAACTTTGGAAATTCTTCCTTCGGCAAATTCTGGTACAATTGGAGCAAACCTTTTGTATTGTAAAACACAACCTTTCGGTGAACATGGCTTTGCAAATCAATTAGTTCTAAATGTAAATCTGAAGGCGCACTTTCAATGTCCATCGAAAAAGGTTTTACAAAAACATCGAGAATTGGCAGCATGCAGGTAATTTCCTGAAACAATAACAAAGCGAATGTTAGTAAATGAAAGTAATGTAAGCCGTTGTTTCGAAGTACTAAAATGCGATAGATTTTAATAAACATGTAATGTGTACTATTGGTTTTAATGTAATGTTACACTTGTATATGTAACGCAATCTCCTTTATTTAGCTGTATGTCATATACCGGCACATTACCTGGTATCCGTCGTTAAACGCATTTTCAGGGGATTGTAGCACCTCGAAGTATTTTTCATAGCAAGCTGTCAAACAAAAACATAGTGCCGTTTTGATTAGAGCGGTTATAAAAATCAGGCTGTTTTAATAAAGGTACAATTTATATCTCGCTTACCTAGTTCAGGAAAGTATTGCGTATTTTTCTCTGAAAGGTTGCTTTTGAGGAGCTTGAGTCTATACTGGAAAGCGTTTATTTTGCTGATCATATCGTTGATGAGATTGTTTTCTTATTGGAGTTTCAGACTTAAATCATTTAGGAGTGCCATAATGTCTGCTAAAAATCCTAAATCAGCTACCCATTCAGGGTCATGAGAAAGTGGATCCGGACGTCCTTTGCTCTCCAAAAACTGAGCCACAGTGTGTCGTAGTCAAAAAATTCGGGAAATCACTTTCCCTTTGCTCGGCCAGCGCACCTCAGCGTGGTATGGAATATCTGGATACTCCTCTTCAAAGGAAATAAAAAAAATTCTTTGAATTGACGATGAGTGAATCCATGAGAACGAATGTAGTTCACGTTACGCACCACTACCTTCATCACATCTTCAAGACCGATAACTTTCGCACAAAGAGCCTCTTGGTGTGCAAAACAATGAACTGAAGGTAAATTCGGCATGATAAGTTTTTTCCGCAGTAGGCCAATAACCCCTTTTGCTTTACCGCACATTGCTGGTGCCCCGTCTGTAGTTACGGAAAACAACTTTTCCCAAGGGAGTCCTATTCCTTCAGCTGGCATTTCAACAGCTGCTAAAATATCCACCCCTGTGACAGTGTCCTTCAACGATATCATATCCAGGAGCTCTTCCGTTACATGTAGATCGTCGTCCACGCCACGCAAAAATATAGCTAACTGAGCCGTGTCGTTAATATCCGTGGACTCATCAAGTGCGATGGAGTACGCTAGGAAGTTTTCAATTTTGTCTGTCAGTTGTTCATGCAAATTCTCAGCAATGTCGTTGATTCTCCGATGTATTGTCATTCTGGAAAGTGGTATTCTGCTGTACGCGGGAGCTAATATGAGATTCATTGTCTCTACTACGTCCAACATAATGTCTTTTATTAATGGCCCGTCCATAAATGGCCTCCCAGCTCTTGTTAAACGTAGAGCAACTTTGTAACTAGCTCTGAGAGTCCTTTCGCAACACCCCTCATCTTCTTCACCTTAAAGTAGAGAAAAAAAGATATGTTAGAAATAATTTATGCGAAAACGAAAACTAAGGAATCCAAAGAAATGTTATTTCGTTTCGCATGACCTTTAACCAAAATATACATGCTAAAGTACTTGCAATAAAACTCGTTTGTAGATACATAATTCTCTTCTGCAAGAGTTTGCAACTTCCGTAATTCTTCCTCTCTGGCATCCCCTGATACATCACTATACTTTTCTGAATGCAGTTTGCTGTAGTGCCTTTCAATAGCCGATTTTCTGACACACGTAGTTAGTGTACCGCAGATTAGACATTTGGCTTTATCGTCACAACCCACAAATAAGTAGGAGAGTTCCCATTCCGGTTTAAACTGACTTTCGGCAATTTTCCCTTTTTTTGGAGCAGTTAGTTCCATTGTTCCGGTAATTGTCTTGCGCTTAAGTATTCCAGTGTTGACTAAGCCGTCTGACAGCGCATTCGGCAGCGTACAGCGTCGGCCTCACCTAGCAAGCCGAGTTGTGGCGAAGTATGTGTAGTTGAACCGATGTACTGTGCAGGTACTCGCCGCACCTCGCTTTCCACGCGTGAGGTTTTCCGTGTTTGTGCGGCGCTGCTGTAATGTATCATATCTGCATATGGTTTGTCACATCATCAGCACTGACTCGTCAGTTACTCAATGTGAAGGTACAGATTTTTTCAATATAGACGTCAGTTGTGGTTGTAGTTGGCCGCCGAGATCTTAACTCATACTCCGTACTCGTTCGATCAATTTAGTTCAATCTGTAAGGTGTCTGTTGTGGTTGGAACGTACTCCTAGAACGCACAGGACAATACTTTTGTGACAAACAGAGTGAGTAATCATTCCAAGTGAAGTTCATTTAAAACAACGATACCGTCTGGAAACGGAGAGCACCGCATTTAAATGACAATATGGGTGGCCCAACTGAGCGTGAAACAAATTGGTACCACACCACTCATAAACACACAGATTAATGGGAGGAGAGAACTTCTAGGTAAGAACAGGAACAAATAGCCACTGATATCATTAGATTTCTTATCTTTAAACATGAGAATAACGCATTGATATTCGGGAACAAGTGATTGTAGCTTTAAAAAGTAATCTAGGCATAGGTCGTTTGGGAGGATGAAACCGTTACGTTAATAATTCGTGAACACGGCAGTGAGTGCAGCATTAATTAGTTCAAAACTCAAAGCACACGGAAAGATACGGGCGAACACGATAAAATCGTAACATGTGCATTAAGCGACCCCTAAGGAGAGCGAATTAACTCTGCGTCTGAACGACGCCTGCGAGTGCAATGATGTCCCGTCTTACCAATAAATGGACAGTCTGAATAATGCACCCGGCGGCAGATGTGGCTGGGGAATGTGACTTCCGCTCTCTGTTTGTATTTAGTGCTTAAATACAGCCATCCTTCCAGTGGTAACAAAGCTCGTCTTTTCAGTCGTCTGCCCAGTCCTAACCCGAAGACGTACAAATGCCTAAAGACAAGTAATAACAAGATCCTAACGCGAAGTGTGTACTTTACAAAGGACTAAAGTAACGTGCTAAGAAACTTTGCTGTTTTTGTGATAAAATGGACTCGTACATAGGTCCTTTCGATGTTATTAATTATCTGGCTTCCAGTTTCTGTGCTTAAATAGTACACCATATTCAGGCCATAACTGACGCTAACGAGGTAACTCCAATAGTACAGACGATGCCATCAGTGGTGAGCATCAATGAACTGGTTTCCGTAGACTGTAACAACAATGTTTTATCTCCAATCATCAACTACCGACTCGGTTTCCGTAGACGGTAACTGACGTTGTGTCTACAGCCATCAACCACCAACTTGTTAGATTAGATAGATTAACAACATCGTCGTTACCATCCAAGGAAACCAGGTAATAGACGTTGGCCACTAATGGGATCGTATATGTGATTGGAGTTAAGCCCTTCAGCATCAGTTAAGGCCTGAAGATGGCATACTGTAGCACCGAAACTGGTAGCTATATAATAACATCGAAACGACAGCTGTAGGTATTCCATTTTATTGCATAAGTGAACGGCCGGAGTCCCTTAAACATTCAAACTGGATAAACTGTTTTTCGTCAGTGGCTGTAAATGCTGGCCAATGTTGGCCAGTAAAACTCAAGCGAAGATTTTAAATGGTCTCCTACTCTCACGTATTTTCCCTGTGCTGAATCAATATAGCACTCTTAGGTGAGGAGGAATGTAGGAAACATTTCCCACTCCATGATATGGTTCTGAAAATTGAATATTTGCAGCTGTAGGTGCATACTCAGAGTAAAAGCGCCGGATCTCCAGAAAACAACGGTATGATCAAATCCGAAAGCTGGTACCTGGATGTTTAAACCGAACATTATTACGAGGCGCCGTAACAAGCACTCACACACACTGAGAGAAGCCATAGTTGTCTAGAGATCTTTTATCTATCCAAAAGGCTTCTGCAAAGAATGCACTGCTTCTTTCGGGAGAAAAAGCGTGTTCCGTAACACTCCTGGAGAGTGAGCCGGGGTAACGAGAATGGACAGGAATGCGTCTGGCGCCTCGGCAGCACATCTGGCCAGAACTCAGCAGCTTTACAGCGGCAAATTCCTCTTAAAGGGACCCTGATCTCGCGTATTTAACTTGTAAGCTTTCAAGTCTTCGAAACCTCCAGCAGCTACATAGGAAAAGCAGAAAAACCAACGAAAATAGCAACTGGCGAAGCTAATACAGATCTGTAATTATAGAAAAGCGTAACTGCGCGGCTACTTGATTAAAGGAATTGGCATCTCATCTTCTGAAATATGTTACTGGTCAATTTCAGGTAAAAATGGTCACATAACAAATCTTCGATTTGGCAAAAATTTGTACTGTACAGACTGCTATTCCTGCTACGTGTTCCGACTACAAAAGCGCATTATGGAATGGTGTAAGCAGAGAGTGGCGCTGCCATCTGTAAATAACAACAGCGCATAAAAATGGTTCAAATGGCTCTGAGGACTATGGGACTCAACTGCTGCGGTCATTAGTCCCCTAGAACTTAGAACTAGTTAAACCTAACTAACCTAAGGACATCACAAACATCCATGCCCGAGGCAGGATTCGAACCTGCGACCGTAGCGGTCTTGCGGTTCCAGATTGCAGCGCCTTTAACCGCAAGGCCACTTCGGCCGGCCAACAGCGCATAGCGAACTGGTGTGATAACGATGCAACCTGCAACAAGCGAAGACAATGAAGCCATCTAGCGACTGGAGAGCACAAAATCACATAGAACCTACTTTACACAATTATAGCACAATATCGGATACTTATTTATTGACTCACTCGTAAATTGACGGGATTATGATGGTGATAACATTGGTTTCCGACTGTTTGTCGAACCAGTCAAGTACCATACCAATATCTTTAACGTCGATTTTCTGCACAGTTCTAAGATGGAGTGTACATCACTTTGTTGGGAGAGGAAAGCTCCTATCCACAAATCAGCACGGATTAAGAAAACTGAGAGTGTGAAACTCAATTTGCCGTACACTCGTGTGATATGTTACGAATCATTGCTGAAGGGTAGCAGGCAGTTGCTACATTCTTAAATTTTTGAAAGGCGTTTGACGCAGTGTCACACTGATAACGAAGGTCCGCGCGTACGGAATGTGTTGTGAGCTGTAGCAGAGGCTAGAAGACTTTTCAACTAATGGTGCCAAGTACAATTCGTAGTCGGTGAGTGTCCATCGGAGACAATGGTATCGCCTTCAGTTGTGCCCCAGAGAAGTGTACTAGGACCATTCTGCCTCCGTAAATACATGACCAATATGAAGGATAGTGTGTAGCAGTGCGCAACTGTTTGCTGATAGCCGGCCGGGGTGGCCGTGCGTTTCTGGGCGCTACAGTCACGAACCGCGTGACCGCTACGGTCGCAGTTTCGAATCCTGCCTCGGGCATGGATGTGTGTGATGTCCTTAGGTTAGATAGGTTTAAGTAGTTCTAAGTTCTAGGGGACTGATGACCTTAGAAGTTAAGTCCCATAGTGCTCAGAGCCATTTGATTTTTGGTTGCCGATAATGCTGTGTTGTTTGGGAAAGTGACGCAATAGGGTGAAGAGGAGGACAAAAGGAAGGCCTGAAAACGATTTCTGTGTCACCGTGTAATATTCTAGTACAGTAATAGTGATGTTCAGTTTGGCACAGCCATGTTGATTAAATATCTCGGCGTGACATTGAAAAACAACGTGAAATGGCACAAGAGCGTAAGACGGCTGCAGGAAAGCAGAATGGTCAACTTGATTTATAGGGAAAATTCCAGAGAAGTTTACCTCATGTGTAATGGAGATCGCGAAAAGAACACTTGTGTGATTCATGAACGAGTACTTCTCAAGTGTTACGGATATTCACCAGGTTTGTTGTGTTATTATCGCAGAACGCTGTTGAGAACACAAAACCAGTATTAGCGACAGTCTGCGGAATTATACTGCTGTCACTGACACGTACCTCTTGTTAGGATTGAGAAAAGAAGATAAGAGAAAAATACCCCTTTTACGGAAGCATACATACAATCGTTTTCCATAGGCTCTAATTTGCGAGTGAAACAGGAAGTGGATTGGCTAGCAGTGATACAAGATACGCTCCGTCATGCAGTGTATGGTGGACTGCGGAGGGATACGTAAATGTAGATGAACGACATGATTGTCAGCGCCCTTGTAGAATAATATCCAAATGTTTAAAAAGAATCAATGTTTTGCTAGTAACAATCTTCATGCTGCGAACGCCAATATACATGGGATATGTGAAACTGTCTGGAAATTATTACATCGACTGTACTTGCATATAGAGATATTAAAATGAATGCTACAAATCATACGTAGGAACGTGCATGTTTACAATCTCGTTCATGCCCTTCCCTCATCCATTAGTAAGACTATGACATAGCAATAGAACTTACCTACAGTTTAACACTTTATGCCGTACTGAAACTCGATCCAGCAGACTCTGCCTTTTCGGGCAGGTGATTCAGCGATTGAGCTATCGAAGCATGATTAACGACCGTCCCATAGACGTATCTTCCAAACAACACGAAGCTCTCCTGCAACCGTGTGGGATTAGCACGTTCGGAAGAAAGGATACTGCAGTGTCGTGGCTTAGCCACAGCCTGGATTTATGTTTAAAGAATGAATTATCTGTGGTGGAGTACGGACTGATTTGAATCTTCTTGACAGACTAAAATTGTGTGCCGTACCTCGACTCGAACCTTGAACCTTTGTCTCTCAATAAATATTGTTGCACTGACTAAACTATCCAATCACGAACCACGGCCCATGGGTCTGAAATGAGAGCATAATCCGCTGCACGCTGAAAGTTCATTTGGGTAGCAATTCGCAACGCTGTGGCTAAGCCGTGTGTTCGCAATATCCTTTCTTCGAGAGTGCTAGTTCCATAAGGTTGCAAGAGACTTTCGATGAAATTTGGAGAGCTGGATACGAGATAACGGTGAAAGTGAAGCTATGAGGGTTGGTCGCGAGTCGTCCTTGGATGGCTTAGTCGGGAGAGCATTTGCCCACGAAAGGCAAGGTTATCTGATCCGAGTCACAGTCCGACGCACAGTTGTAATTTTGCAGAAAGCTTCAAGGCAACAGAGACTTCGCGTAAGAGTAAAATTCCATTCTTGAGGTAACCACGATGAATCAAGAGTCAGCTGAGAAATCTGCTGAAGTCATAAATCACTGAGCGAGGTGGCGCAGTGGTTAGCCCACTGGACTCGCAGTCGGGAGGACGATGGTTCAATCCCGCGTCCGGCAAACCTGATTTAGATTTTCCGTGATTTCCCTAGATCACTCCTGGCAAGTCCGGGATGGTTCCTTCGAAGGGGCACGCCTCTGATGTCCTTCCCCATCCTTCCCTAATCCGATGAAACCGATGACCTCGCTGTTTTGTCTCTTCCGCCAAAATAATCCAACCCAACTCATATATTTCTGACATTTTCAGTGTAGCGGTGATCTGAAATGTATAACAAGAAAACTTCACAAGACGCGACAAAAAAAAAAAAAAAAAAAAAAAAAACACTGATCCGATGACAGCATAGCTCTGTCGAAACTGTGTTTGTGAGACTTGGACGGAGTGACACTTGCACGGAGAGGGAATGTGCTGACGTTTGTACGGATCACAGAACACTATTGGTAGTAGACAAGATTTTCCAGAAGTAGGTTACAACGGCCTGTCCACCGCTACCAGCGACTTATTCTAGAGAAGGCCAAAGCACGTGTCATGTACAAAGTTTCACATCCTCGCCGCAGCTCGTAGTGAGCGTGGCGTTCTCCCACAGTTCAGTACTGCACCTGTCCTCTGACTGGCCAGTAGTGTTCAGTAGTACTGAGGTAACTGAGTTCACCGAGACCACCTAGGGGACGCCTTTACTGATTTACAAAGGTCGTCAGTATATACTGGACTATACAAACAAACAAGAAGTGACGTAATGACTTCGCGTAAACTTCAAAAAGCATAAATACAAAGGAAGACTATCCACAAAAAGTAACAGCCATAGGGGAAGGTTTGTATTCCAGACGAAGCAGCAAACGAAGTGCGAAAATATTTTGCCAGTGAAAAGAAGTACGCAAATGAAAGAGACGCTAGAGTTCCATCAGTTTACGAACAGTATTGTTGGGGAACATCCGCAAAAAAAAAAAATAAATAAATCGTTCAAATGGCTCTGAGCACTATGGGACTCAACTGCTGAGGTCATTAGTCCCCAAGAACTTAGAACTAGTTAAACCTAACTAACCTAAGGACATCACAAACATCCATGCCCGAGGCAGGATTCGAACCTGCGACCGTAGCGATCTTGCGGTTCCAGACTGCGGCGCCTTTAACCGCACGGCCACTTCGGCCGGCCCAACATCCGCACGTGAGGATTGTACCAGAAGTTGAAAATACCGCTTCTGTTGTGAAGTTCTTTTATTATCACACGACCGGTTTCGTGCTCTTGTCAGCCCATCTTCTGGTGTAGATCTTGGTGCTGTGCCCGCCGAGCGCCGCGGTGGACGTGTACTAGGCGCAGTGTGCTATCTATGAGCGCTGAACTGGGAGTCAACCAAGGCTACATGGTTACCTTCACACAGGAATGTGAAACAATCGTTACACTGCATTAGGCGAAACTATATGAGATCCCACCGATTCTTGAGGAGTATTCTTCAAGAAAATAATTTACTGATGAACGGTGTTAACAATTTTTTACTTGCAGATCACAACAGGAGGCCGAATGACAGGATATAGGTGTCTGCAGCGAGAAGGGACGGTACGTTCAAGAGTACGAGCAAGCAGGTCAGGAGGTCGTTTATACTCCTTACCGGCCTTCATAGGTCTTGGGAGGAAACAAGCAACAGTTCCAGTTGTTTAAGCTTTGCTGCCAAATATAAAACAAGATAATGATGAAAATTTTTAAAGCTATTGAAACTAACGTGCCAGGATGGAACCTTGCATCTCTGATGATGAGCTTCGAAATTTCCACCGTTCAGGCTGCTAAAAGTTTGTTTCCTGGGACAATGATTACTGGTTGCTATTATTATTTTATTCAGAATTTGTGAAAACAAGTTTAGTACTGCAACCTGGTTCCAGCCTGTAAGGAAAACAAGGAAATAGGGTGTCACATAAAAGTGTGTTCTGCTCTAGCACATCTTCTGCTGGAAATGTGGAAGATGGCTGCCTGTGTATTCAGGAGAGCATGTCTGTAAACCAGAAGCGTCAAGATGTTTATGACTATTTTACTGACCAATGTCTCGATAAGTAACGTATGCCAAGACAAAGGTAAAATTACAGTGGAAGACGTCATCACAGTTATAACATGTTGGTAGGATGAACTGATGAATAAATACATTAATATCAAAAGTTCATTCGAATTTTTACTCATTAGCGAAAAATCCTAGAGAATATGCCAAGTACCACGACCTCTAGTTTGCCCTGTTTGACTGACTAATTTTAAACTTTGACGGAAAAAGAAAAAAAAAAGAAAGAAAAACAAGATTCGGCCATGAAAACTGACATAACGGTTGCAAACACTTTAAAGAAACTCCGTACTAATGGAAACTTAAAATCATTTCTCAGTTGTGTGACCTAGGCACAGAAGTTACAATGACGAAGAAAACATCAGATTCACTGAAAAATATGTAAATTTTGAAAATTAGTTATTGTAATCATCGGCAATGTCTTAAATATTGTAAATAAATTTAATGGGGGACTGAAATAGCTGAAAGAGACTACTTATCTGTGTTGTTCTCTGGAAAGGACACAACGTCGGCAAAATGTCTCTTGAAATTTGTAAAATATTCCCTAATGAAGACTAAGAAGACTATCTCAAAGGTCAAGTCTTTTGTAGGGAATATTCGCGTCTTTCGCCTTGAGAGGATATTAGAATCAAAATTTGTATGGGCGGACACAGCATACGAAATATTTGCAGCGGAAACGCAGACAAACGACATGCATTTCAATACATACTTTCCTTCTTCGTTAAATCGCGTCTACTATGTAAAGATGTGATAGCATCCAAGTTCTGAGGTCTATAACTTCAGTGATTTTCATGTTTTTAATTTTTAATACCATTTTATGGCTATTCTTGAAAGTCAACGTTACGTACTCACACCATTATTTTCACATGCCCTCATTTTGTAGGTACTTTCACGAGACATAGTTCAACGGTCCTGTGCGTTCAGTTTTTGAGAAATATTGTTTCCAGCGCTTATTTAAAATTTATATATTTTTTAATTATCGGTACATAAATGTGATGATCAAATAAACAAATTACATTTTCGATAATTTTACTGCGTAGAAGTATTCGAACACCTCAAGAATATTCTTGCAGTGATTTCATTTAGACTAGTTAATATTTATGACTAAAAATATGGTAGTGTGCTTTAAAGTTATAGTAAATGGATTTTAACATTTTATAAAAACATGAATTTTACTACAAGACACATATGCATTAAAATGCACCAGCACCATAACATTTTCCCTTCCTGCTTACATGAGCCTGCTCCTTGTAATTTTAAGCACAGATTATCCTTCTCCTTGAATTTTCTAAATAACAGTCTACTCTGTCTTCTTGACGGGGTGCAGTAATAAGTCAATTCCCGTTTCCTTGCAGCTTCTTAAGTGTACTGAAAAGGGCTTCTGTGTATTTCCTAACCTTATATTAACATATCAGACGGGCAAAGCAGTTGACTTCCAGCGACTGGCTGCCAGTTGTTTCTCTTTTGTTCTCATGGAAATTTTGCCACATGTTTTTTCCCAGTTTGAGTTTATGCCAATTTCAGAGTAAAGGTTGTTCCGTCTGATGATGATAGAAATAATAAAATATCTTTGTCGTCTTACGATGTGCCACAGCACCTTACACAATCCGTATTTCAAATATATCATTCACTTACTTGTAATTGGAATACAGCCAAACAGTTTTGGGATCTAAGAGTAAACACACTAAAGATGTGAACTAGCTGTTTTTTACAAAGTGATGTTTAGGGTAGAGTCTCCCCTTACCACGGATTGTAGCTGCTTTGAAAGGGATGAAAAGTAGCATGACGGTAGCGGTTAGGAATTTAAAAGCGGCCAGACACATCAACGTCAATGTATCAATGCAGGATACCAAGTCTATATGTTTATTGTATGTGATGGTGTCTTGATACGATTAGTGTTCTATTAATGTGCTTCGAAACTTAGAAGACAACAAAAAATTTAGTTTACAACAACATTACAATAGATTCAGTGCAAAACATTATGGTGACTTGCTAGATGGATAGCGAGAAGTCGATATTGGAGAAAAACAACGCTATTGAGCAATAAGACTGAAGAAAGTAGACATCATAAGGAAGCAGAGAAACAAACGTCTCAACAATTTTTCTAACAGTTTCATGATGAAAATGCATTTTTGTTTTGAGGAGGAACACTCGACGAATGAACCTGCAGTTAGCTAATGTTACCACGCTGCTTTTCAGCCAGCAGAGAGTTGAGCAGTTTCAATGATTTCCAGGTTGTGTTAACAGTGCAGAAACTCAGCTACGATTAGAACTTATACACTACTGAGTGACGACTGTGTTATTAGTTTCATAGCAAAATTAGTCTCTTGGACTTCTATTTCCTCAACGATCTGCTGTGATGAACTGTTGGACTTCTTAGTGTGGCTGTACATGTGAGAAGCCGGTTAGCTCGGCAAGCGGCTGAGGCTCCATGCAAGTGTCACTCCGTGCAAATGTTCCAATCCCGTCGAAACCGGTCATCCAGTAAAATACTTTTCTATCGTTTTGGCTGGTGAAGATTCTTCAGTTACCATAAAGTTGTAAAGATTAATTCCTGGTACTTAATGCTACGAACAACTAAAAACACCAAGGATAGAGATAGATATGTGAAACAGGTAATGAGTGGTTGAAGTCCTCCTTCGAAAATGACCTATGTGTGTTTAGAAATTTATCAAGATTTACATAAAATATTTTATCTCAAACGATGGACAAGTATCCATTCTACACATGCTACTAGATTACGAACGTTAGATATTATTAACACGAGTATGAAAGCTACCGTTTCAGTGCCACAGTCTAATGTTACATACGTCTTACGATTTAATCCTTGGCATTCGACGAATTACTCACAATAAACACATTTATTCATATAATAATTGTGTTAGATCTTCACTGAGAATGGAAAAGCTGAAAGATATTTCGAAAATAAAAGCTATTACGAAAACCTTTGTATAGGATCAAAAATGGTTACGATAAAAATCACAAATGAATTATTTGAGACAGAGAATATGAATATTACATACATGAATACATTGATCAAAACTTACACCCTCAACGTAATTAAATCCTGGTTTTCCTCTTAGTTATTCACAAGCAAAATTTTTTTTCGTAGAAGAATAATGGTAGGTTGCCAGCGCTCATTATTCAATTAATTACTCGCAAGAAGTATTTCCGTTCATATAAGAATAAATTAATGTTTGGTTGTCACTGAAAATTTAAAATGAGAAACACTGTGAAAATTCCGTTGAATAGCTATCTAGATGATCAGGCAAAAAACGACAATTTTAATAATGTTCGCAGTGGAGAAGCAGCATACACCATTAAAAGAGCAAAGGTATTTCCAAAGCTCTCAGAAATTCTACATGTACTGTTCTGTAGCATTCCAACATTACAATAAATGTGGGAGAATTATGTAATCAATGGGTTAAGAGCCCTTCTGCCGCCCCCCCCCCCCCTCCCGCCCTTCCGATTCCCCCTTGGGGACACCTATGTCTTACCGCAGTGCTCACGGAATATTGATAGAATTATTAAGGTCATTGTGACGCATAGATTTGTCAGAAGTTAAGGCTAAGGACGGGAGAGTTGCGAATGCTCGTAGCAGTTCACGTGGGCTGTCACAGATGGACATATGCACGTCAGGCACCTTCTCGAAATCTTAATATGTATCTACTTCTAATCTTCATTCTTTATTTGTAATAAAAGATAAAAACGAGGCAGCTCCTGCAGATGACTGCACTCTGCGCTCTTCATGGCAGCTGGAAGGACTAGTTGGGTTCCTCCACATGTGTGATGCCTCCTTCCAACGACCCATCCCCCCCCCCCCCACCACCACCTTCCTCCCACCCCACTAGGAACACAGTGAATACTATTATTTCCGTCCTTGGCAGACATATCGCTAAGGAACCCATTACGATACTAACATTTTAGCTCCCAGCTACCAGTGATCCGACTCCTCTGAACGTGTAGGCTGAAAGGCCCCCCTCTGAACAGGAAAACTGATTGCATCAGGATCTTTATTACCCATTGACAGTGCCTGATACCTATTTGTCGGAGGAACTGGGAGGCTTTTCGATCGATCTCCTGCAGAGTCCTTCGCTGCGTGGAAAAGATTGAAACAATCTTCCAATGTGAACAGTAGCCGGCCAGCCACCATTGTGGACTAGTCAGAGAACACAGCCGCCTTCGTGTCCCGCATAGTGCTGCCCATTGGTAACAGCCCCAAGCTTCGTGACTGAAGCTAACACCAAGAGGAGATATGATCGATGGGCCACCATCTCAGCTCACGTCCGAGCACTGCATTCACAGTCGCTGTTCGTAATTTATATGGCAAAACCCTGCATTACACAATTGTCAAATCCGAGATGTGTCTACTAAACATAAAAAAATCAAAAGAAATTTAAGAATCAAACTAAAAAGAAAACAACACCCAGGTAGGACAAAATATCTCGCTTCTGGTTACAAGCTCGTAAAAAAATACGCAGGCGAACGCTGTACTTTGCTGGTGCTGTCTGTAGAATAGAGTCTGGTGTCTGATCATTTCTCTGAATGATTTCTCAGCTAAATAATTAGTCGGCAATTCGAGCATGAGTTCCATGTCTAATCTCTTCGCCACTGACACGATGTAACAAGTTTTCTACGAATCTCTTCTTCGGCCTGCGGAAACACAATGAATCTAATCGCGTTTTAAATGTCTTTTTTTAAAATCGAACCACGACATTAGCATAGACATCTAGTACCTTACGGATCATAGAACCTATGTTTGATTAGCGTGTACGTTCTGGCGGGAAAAAATTTAAAAATAAAATGGAAATTTGTGGTAAGGTGTTATGAGACCAAACGGCTGAGATCGTCGGTCCCTAAGCTTCACACTACTTTAACTTAAACGAACTTACGCTAAGGACAACAAACGCACCCATGCGCGGGGGAGGACTCGAACCTCCGACGGGGGAAGCCGCGCGAACCGTGACAAAGCCCCCCAGACCGCGCGGCTACACCACGCGGCCTTCTGGTTGTATGTGACGAATATACATACATTGGAACAATTGACAAGGCGGCCAGGTAATGAGAAACTGTTATTAGTTCTGTGCTTCCTGCTTCCTGAATAACTGGCACTCACGTGATGAAGAAATAAAAGGTAACTGTCTTTCTTTTATTTTATTGACATTTAACATACATACCATGCAACTACCACCATATTACGTTAATGGTACGTCCGATGATTAAAGCAGATTTCTGTTACTACATACAGGACACATAATTGTTAGTAAAAGTTTATAACAGAACATCAAGTTTGTGGGGAACATCCGCATTTATTTCAAACTATTTAGGAAATATGATCCCAGCACAGCACAAATGACCTGCAGGGATGCAGCAGCATTACCTCAAGGTTAAACTACGGTACAAATTTTTCCCTGGGAATGGATAATTTTCTAGGCACTACAGTCTGGAACCGCACGACCGCTACGGTCGCAGGTTCGAATACTGCCTAGGGCATGGATGTGTGTGATGTCCTTGGGTTAGTTAGGTTTAAGTAGTTCTAAGTTCTAAGGGACTAATGACCTCAGAAGTTAAGTCCCACAGTGCTCAGACCCATTTGAAACATTTTTGAATGGATAATTATATGCGTCCATTTAAAATTCTTAAAAAGCCGATGATTATTTTGCTGCTGCTGGTGTTCGTGTGATTTTTGTAAATTTGCCTAGTATTTTTACATGAATTTGTTGATTGCCATGCCACTCCCGTGAAAATAATGTCGTATGATTAATCCGATGTAGCACGAAAAATTTGACGCGTCTATAACGTTGATGTTGTGGGGTTACTGGTAAAGTCTCCGCGAAGGAAGCTAGTCCATATCAGTGAGGTTAGATTTTGTCTTCCGTATTTCCATTCCGTAAACTACGATCGTCTGGAGGCTAAAAGTTGTATAATATAGTAATGACCACATCGTTGCCATCGCTTTTCTTCAATTCTTCCTTTCCTTGCCTTATATGCCTTCGCTTTAAGATCACGTGCGTGCGCATTCTGAGTTGCTTCCCTTGCGAGGAGGTCCATGTACTCGATTTGTTGAAGGACATTTATGAGAAGTGTCCAGTTCATCAAAATTCGATGCTGCTTCAGCTAGACCATCTCCTGTATTACGGTCTCCAGACATCAGTTCGCGTTTTCAAATACAATATAAAGTGCTGAATGTGTCATACGCATAAGAGATCACCTGGTTTTCATTTACGTAGACAAGGTTTTCTACATCCCATTATCGAGAGATGAAGTGAATGGGATACAAATATGTTAAGGTACCAAGTTCTAGCTCTTTAGTTTCACGTCGAAGACGATTGACTGTGGTTGAAAAGAGTCCCAACTAACCACCGCAGAGTCGCACGCTGTTCACGAAAACTTATATCTGAGGACTGCACGAACCTCTTACTTAGGTGCTAGACGTTGTAGTTTGAACAATTTGAACTACGAAGAGATACTGAATGCTTTCTGTCATGAAGTTGAGTAACTTTTGGGGCCACTTGCTCCTGAGGCACTGGCCTGTAAAGCTAGACACGGCGAATGTCAGAACCGTCGAAGGCTGGATGAGATTCCAGTACGCATCACTTGCACGGCAGAGTAGTATTACTTTGACTTTTGTATTAATCACATCTGCCATAGTTTAATATTTTTGATTTATCATTTCAAGTAAATGATTGTGTGAACTGCAAACATGATTTTACTTCCAGAAACCACGTGTCCATCAGTAAAATGAGTAGCTGAATTTGTTATCTCCTTAACTCAGGCTCAAATGACTCATTGTAAAGACGCTGCCTATCTTATGTTGTTTAATGCTGTTTAATGCTCCACTATCTTTTAACACTACAGTTCTTACTAAGTTCCTTTAAGCAGATTCATGTGGTCTCTGCCTAGAACCAATGGGTAATGCATGAACACTAGTAGTGTTTTCCCTTAATTTTTCCAATATGTGCTGTAAAAATTTTGTAGCCGAAGAGAGCTTCTGCACGAATTTGGGTGCCCCACAATTTCTAGATAGTACCGGTTGATCAAAAAGTCAGCATAAATTTGAAAACTTAATAAACCACGGAATAATGTAGATAGAGAGGTAAAAATTGACACACATGCTTGGAATAACATAGGGTTTTATTAGAACTAGAAAAAACAATGTTCACAAAATGCCCGACAGATGGCTCTGGAGAGTAAAACGTCAGTGACTGCGAATGACAATCATGTGTAAAAGGAGCTGTAATGAGCGAGAGAATCAGATGCGCCAGCAGTCGCAGCATGTTGACGTTACCTGAAAAGGCACTTTTAGTGGAGCTGTATTATCAGAATGGGGAATGTGCTAGTTCAGCGTTACGATCCTATCGCCATAGGAAAGGGATTCGAACGGGTAAAGGTCCGTTGACAAATGCAGCTGTGGCGAAAATGATTTCGAAGTTCGAAGCCACGGCTTGTTTAGACGATAGACCCCGTAGTGGCCGACCGAGCACAAGGCGTAATGCTGCTGAGACAGTTCAGGAAGAAATAGAGACTATAGCGGGTTCGTCTATGCACGGGGAAGTCAGCGCTCGTGCTGTCGAACGTCGCACCGGCATTCCATACACTACTGTTTGGTTGGCACTGAGGCTTATCCTCTGATGCTATCCGTACAAAATCCATCGGCATCATGAACTGTTACCTGGCGATTTAGTGAAGCGAAGGGCATTTGCGGTGTGGGCGTTTCAAAAGATGGCGGAAGATGACGATTGGTCGAGTAACGTGTTATGGACCGACGAAGCCCATTTCACGCTACGATGGTCTGTCAACGCCCACAACTGCAGAATTTGGGCTACCGAAAATGCTAGAACTGTCGTGGAAACTCCACTGCACGACGAGAAAGTCACTGTATGGGTTGGATATACCACATCTACCGTTATCGGGCCTTTTTTCTTCGAGGAAATGCGTGGTTTTGGTTTTGTAACTGCTACTGTGACGGGTGAGAGGTACGCCGATATGTTACAGAATCGCATCATCCCCAGCCGGGCTGATAAACACCTGCTGGAACGTACGATGTTTATGCAGGATGGCGCTCCATCCCATATTGCTATACGCGTGAAAGATCTCTTGCGCGAGTCGTTTGGTGATGATCGTGTGCTCAGCCGCCACTTTCGTGATGCTTGGCCTTCCAGGTCCCCCGACCTCAGTCCGTGCGATTATTTGCTTTGGGGTTACCTGAAGTCGCAAGGGTATCGTAATCGACCAACATCTCTAGGGATGCTGAAAGACAACATCCGACGCCAATGCCTCACTATAACCCCGGACATGCTTTACAGTGCTGTTCACAACATTATTCCTCGACTAGAGCTATTGTTGAGGAGTTGTGGTGGACATATCGAGCATTTGCTTTAAAGAAAATCATCTTTGCTTTGTCTTACTTTGTTATGCTAATTATTGCTATTGTGATCAGATGAAGCGCCATCTGTCGGACATTTTTTGAACGTTTGTATTTTTTTGGTTCTAATAAAACCCCATGTCATTCCAAGCATGTGTGTCAATTTTTACCTCTCTATCTACATTATTCCGTGATTTATTCAGTTTTCAATTTATACTGACTTTTTGATCACCCGGTATACCACTGCCTTTATACAGTCAATATCATCGTTTGAAACTTGTGCGAAACGAGTTTTCCGTAGAACTGATATACGAGGTGTATCAGGAAGAATTACTCGCTTTAAATAATTCATAATTATTATGTTTTCTGAGATATGTGCGTGAACAACGTAATGTTGGAAAGAGAAAACTCTCGATTGTTCCACAGTCACCGCTATGTAGCAGCAGTGTACGCCCGCTTCCGTTCTAGTAAAATTCGTGTCGGACAACAGAAAGCGTTTTGTGTTCTACATTTTGCGCAATGCATGTCACTAATAACTGTTAGCGTAACTTTCGTACTGTGTACGGTGTGTATCCTCCCAGAGAACAGAGCACTAGAAGAAGGCATTAATTTCGAGAAACAGGTTGTGTGTGTAAAGGCAAATCGCCGGGCCGTCATCGAGGGTCTGATACAGACCTCGAACACGTCCGCCATAGTTTTACTGTTACAGGAAGCTCATATGATTGAGAACTCTCTTTTTCCACAGTTGGAGGCTGATTCGAACGACTTTATTTACCTACGGGATTGGGCACCGCCACACTGGCATCTGGAAGTAGGAATTTTTAAATCAAAAGATTACTGAAGATCGGTCGCACTGGACCAAATAATTCAGCCGTACATTACTGGCCTCCAATGTTACCTTACCTGACTGTATGTGATTATTTCCTGTGGAAGTTTATAAGAGACCCTATTTATGTGCCCCGTTACCAACAACACTGAATGAACTAAGGCATCGTATAACAACAGCTGTAGAAGCTGTAACTCAAGACATGCTCACTGCAGTGTGGGAACAATTTGAATACCGCATTGACATCTGCCGTGCATCTCAAGGGGGGCACATTGAACACTCATGAGAAGCAATAAAATACTTTTTGAGTTTCCTGTTCATTAAAAAACATAGTTTACAGTATATATTTACTAGTTTCCGAAATATAGACGTGCCAAATTGGATGATTCTTTTTGATACAACCTGTACAGTATTTTGCTAAGCAAATCTGTGTTTGTTCAAGAATAGGATATCGAGGGTTGATCGAATTTGGTGTTTCTGTCTGTCTGTTGGTAAATGAATGCTTATAACTTTTCAGGTGTCCATGTGGCGTTAAGATATTTTATTTAGCTCATTGTGTACTGTTCACATTACCCAATTTGTGAACTTTCTTTGTTTAACAGTTGGCGCTGAACTACTAACTATATTTGAATTCTGGACGGGTAATCGTATGAAGAGTGAGATCATTAATTAATAATTGTGGGACACTAGAAAGCAGTAGAAGAGAAAGGAATGGAAGGCAGAGTTACACCAAAATATGTCTTTGGTAGCAGAAATGTGGTAGGAGAAAGACTGACATTTCTTCAGCTCTAGCAACAGTACGTAAACAGCTCAAGAATAACACGAAGATAAGACGTACTTGGTTAATGAAAATTTGAAAAGATTTCATCACAAAGATTCCGTGATCACGTATTGGACTGAAGGCACACCCTAGATCCGACATTGACATCGGACACAGTTTAGTAATGATGAAGACTAGGCTCAAATTTGAGAGAATCCTACGGAAGATTCAGTGTGGGAAAAAATGTGATACTAATATACTGAAGAGATGGGTTTGAAGTTCTCCAAGGTAGCAGACACAACTGTAATGAATACCACAGTAGGCAGTTCAATTTAAGAGGAACGGATATCTTACGGATATCTTTAAGACGGCCAGTCCCAGAAGTTGAACAGACCCTGGTACAAGGAAATTAAAGAGAGAGAACTATCGTGTCATCAGACTAACATCTCATACATCCGATATGATGAAGAATCTAACATACAGAGGAACTGAAAACAAAAATAAGGAACTGCTAGGTAACTATGAGTTTGGCTATTATGAAGAGTAAAGGATCCAGAGAGACAGTGCTGATGTTGGGCTTGATAATCGAAATGAAGTCGAGATTTAAAACGCGACAGAAATTATAAAATGGTGCAACATTTTCGAAATTCTGAGAACAATAAGAATAAACTATAGGGAAACAAGAAAGAAATAAAATATCAGCAAGAAACGAGAGGGAACAGAATGACTGGAAGACCAAAAACGAAGTGCCCAGGTTACAAAGGATGTAAAACAGTGATGTTGAATTAATCCCCAACTATTCAATGTATATGTCGAAGAAGCAATGTCAGAAGTAGAATAATTCTTTCTGGGTGAGGCTAAAATGAAGAACGAAAGGATCTCAGTGGTAGGATTCGGTGATAATATTCCTCTAGAAGAACTACTGTATCGGTTGAATGAAATGAACAGCATGTAGACTGAAAACACAGAATATGGACGGAAAATAAGCCACGGAAAGACGAAAATATGGAAGAATAGCAGAAACAAGAATAGTTATCAAGTTAAGAAGAAAGTCGGTGACCGCTAAGCGGACAAAGTTACCTAATTCTGCTACCCTAGAAGCAAAGTCACACGAGGCGGAAGAAGCAAGAGGGACAAAGAAAGCAGACTAACACAGACGAAGAGGACATTCTTTCCCAAAGAGAAGTGTGCTAGTACGAAACATTAGCTTTAAACTGAGGAACTATCTGAGAAATCACTGACTGTGAGAAACCAAAATCGCAACGTTAAAAATGTAGTGTTATACAAGGATACCGAAAATTTGGCTGACAGAGGATATGATGTCCTACGCCTAACAGGTCAGGAAAGCAACGTAGGGGAATACTGGCAAAGAGAATAGGATGATCTTAATTCATTGGGCAATACCAGACCTGTAGTGGGTAAAAAGTACTGTGGAAGATAGAGAGCACGAAACATACACCAAATAATTGACGACATAAGGAGCAAAGCGCTGCTCTGAGACTAAGAGGCTGGCAGAAGTGAGATAACCAAGTCGGGCTATATTGATTCAGTCAGAAGCCCAATGAACGAAAAAGAAAAGAAAAATGTTACATACAATCTATCGGAGCGCCTGAGGATACACCTGCAACTCTCAGTACGAACACGCAGGTATACTGCTACTCGTCTCTACTCCTCCATTCAGAATCCCTGCCCGACAATTTCCACAAGCCCAGCTTCCTGAATAATTTTCCTTTCGCACTTAATACGTATTCTTATGACGTTGCATCTAGCAGACTTGCGGTGTGACATCGTTTTCCAAGGCAAGAGTCATGTGCTAAATCAGGCAGAACAATGGCGCAGCAGAGTTAACTAGGATTGTGAAGGGAGTGGATTTCATTTTATCAGAACTTAAGAAACCTATGGTTTCCCTAACTTAGAATAAGCCTTTGAGGTCACAACTTGACTTACGTCCCCAAAATTACCATGTTTTTAACACAGGTAACTATTTATGATGCCCCCTATTGTGATTGGTTTGATATTGTCGTCCATGTACCTTTGTTGCAGTGATTCTTCTGACTGTTCTCAGACTGTTTTATGTCATCAGTCTTCTGACTGGTTTGAAACAGCACGCCATGAATTCCTCTCCTGTACCATTCTTTTTCATCTGAGAGTAGCGCTTGCAACCTACGTCCTCACTTACTTGCTGAATATGTTCCAATATGTATTTTCCTCTATTGTTTCCTAGAAGTTATTCCCTGATGTGTTATCAGATCTCCTTTAATCCTGTAAATTTTTCTTTCCAGTGTTTTCTACATATTTCTTCCCTCGCCGATTCTACGAAGATCGTCTTCATTCCTTATCAGTCAACCTACTTTTCAACGTTCTTCCGTAATAATACACCTCAAATGCTTCGATTTTCTTCTATTCCGGTTCTTCAACGACCACCTGTCTCTACCATACAGTTCTGTGCTACAGACGTACATTCTCGAACATTTCATACGCAAATTAGGGTCATATGTTTGTCTGTTAGCAATTCTTCACCATCTACCGTGCATTCTTGTAAGAGGACGACTATTTATTTCCTCAGTAATCTCCTTGCTAGAATTGTATGGATGCCTGAGGAAATTGTATCAAAAACTAAACATTTGGTAACAGATAACGTATTCCTCTCCGGTTCGATAGCACTCTACAATTGTTCAGTGAATATGTTGTTCTTCACGGTATGCATACTCACTGGCTGTTGGTAGGGGAGATCAGTCCGGCATCGTTGCACCGTATTACTTGTCTCATTAGATGTGGTAACGTAATGTCCGTTTCAAATGGAGATTAATTCTCATACATCTGCGTAAAAGCTTAGTAACAAAGGCTTGAGATCAGCGATATGAGTGGCAGGAAAGGTGAATGGAAGCCGAAAGTTTATGTCAGAAAGATCTTGCGAAAAACTTTCCCTCTGTTAATCATACATGCTACAACGTACTAGCACGACATGTTAATTTAGAATGTGGCGCCTGTATCAAGTAGATTGTTCAGGAAAGGATATCAAAAACGCACTGATGCGATCATAGCTCGTCGCTGTTGCCTCTGTGAATGTGTAACAGGAATACTCAGGGAATTCACATGCGAATCTTTCGAAGAGTGGAAAACGTAAACCGTCTCAAGGAACTGCTAATCGGCAGATGGACGCAGTTCGGTAAAGATGATGAATCCGCATCCAGGAAACATTATTGCATTGACGTTAACGCATATTGCATTGACCGTTTCGATCATCGTTAGGAAATATAGACGAAAATACCATCTATGATGCATGGGAGACATCGCCACAAAATTAAACTGCATCAAAGATTTTCTACTCATATATGGTGGTAATCTGCTATTTCTAGTGCCGGCCGGTGTGGTCGTGCGTTTCTAGGCGCTTCAGTCTGGAACCGCGTGACCGTTACGGCCGCAGGTTCGAATCCTGCCTCCGGCATGGATGTGTGTGATGTCCTTAGGTGAGTTAAGTTTAATTGGTTCTAAGTTCTAGGCGACTGATGACCTCAGAAGTTAAGTCGCATAGTGCTCAGAGCCATTTGAACCATTATTTTGCTATTTCTAACGAATGTAGTCGCAGTCTTGATCAGGACCTCAGAAACGCCATTTATGTGACCTATAACTAAAACCACTTACGAGAAGAAAATTTTAATCCCACTATCAGCATACAGCAATTCGTTTTTGAAGAAGAGAACGTCTGAACTTTGAGTATAGATTTAAGTATCTGTTTTTCTGAAAGTATTTGTATGGAGTGCAGCTATGTATGGAAGTGGAGCATGGACGGTAAACAGTTTAGACACGAAGAGAACAGAAGCTTTTTGAAATGTGGTGCAACAGAAGAATGTTGAAGCTTTGATGGGTAGCTCACTTAACTAAAGAGGAAGTGCTGTGTAGAACTGGGGAGAAAAGATACTTCTGACACCACCTGAATAGAAGCAGGTATCAGTTGCCAGGACACGTTCCAAGACATCAAGGGATCACCTATCAAGTACTGGATGGAAGCGTGGGGGGTAAAAATCGTAGAGGGAGACCAAGAGATGAATTGACTGATTAATTAACTCTTGTCGGTTGCAATAGTTACTCGGAGATAAACAGACTTGCACAGGTTACAGTGGCATGGAGAGCAGTATCAAACGAGCCCCTGGACCGAAGACCATAACAACACATCAGCAAACAGTCGGACAAGCCCACAACCACACCTCATCAGCATACGGTAATGGACTTGGGTGATGTGTGTCTACTTGTTTTATTCGGTCAAACAGCTAATGATGATTGGAATTCTCGATACCAGTTACGTTAATGATAACGAAATATTAATTATGTTTGTACAAAATCGTCAATACTCCTTCATCACCGTGACGAAAACTGAAGGACGACATTATTTTTGCGTAACTCTGGTGCACACATTTACGGAACATCAATCCTTTCCACATAGCACGTGGTACACATGAAATAAGGGGACTGGAGAACGGTAGAAACAGAAAGTCATATTTTCATCCCTCTGATCAAATATCGAGCAAGCTGAGAGGCTGAAACTGGACGAAGTACCCTCCGCCATACATGTCACGATGTCTTGCTGAGTAAATCTGTAGATACAGTTGCAAAAACCCATTCTAAACTGCATAGAACTTCATCGTTCACGAAAAATGTATTTTGTTTTATTCTACACAGAAATGGCATACTGGTTTGTCTAGGAATTAACCCCGTAACTCTCATCGTTTTCAAGTCTCGGAAGTGTAGCCATTAATCGGACACAACAATATACGTAACAATATTCATACCTCAGTGCAGCAACACAAAAGTTACCGACAATTTATATTTCAAGTTAGCACGCGAATTTTACCGCCGCCAAGATAAAAAAATAAAACTGGCGCTAAACGTATTACGTTGAAGTGGGACCTATTTTCCTGATGCGAGGGCTTTACTGAGATTATTTTGGAATAATATTGGGTACATTTACCAGCATTAGCATGTCGTTTTCCGTCTTCTGATAAGCGGATTACTTAAAAAGAGTCTTTCTTCTTGAAATTTAGCGAGGGCTTGCAACTTCATCTCTGCAAACAGCTCACAAAACGTACACTACTGTGCTTCGTGATGTTAGAATTGTTTACCACTCATAAGATAGGTAAAAAAAATGTTGGCTCTGTCGTATCATTATCTCAGATTTTAGCTGTATTTCAATGCTTCTTAACATTCGTTACATGAAGATAAGTGTATGGACGTTTTGTCATGTTGTTCGTCTTTGCTACCATCGATACTGACAGCATTAACATACACATGCCGCCATAAACTAATGATGTAGCTCAGAAATCTCTAAAATGTGTAACAGATTGGTGGAAAAATGATCGAGTTATTTTATGTACAAAATCTTTGAAACGGGAGGCGAATAAAACGGCTTTGAGGCAAGTCTTAACATCAAGCTCTGTACGTCTGTTCACAGATGTGTGGAGGTACAGTGCGAGTACTGTAATATATTAAAGTTATACATTATAGCTTTTACAGAGGAAGGTGAAAAAGATATGTGGATACAGTGACTGAAGATCGGTTTCCTAAAATGAAGACACCCGATCGGAAGCTACGACACTACCCAAACCAATGACAGGATTAAAGAAACAAAACTAAAAGAAATGCTTGCCTGAAACACCCTATAGAAAAACTTTGAAAATCCATTGTGAGTTATTACAGCATAGCGGCCAGAATCAGCTGACATAAAGTTATCTGAGTATCGTAAGTCGTCGTAATGTAAAAAAATGTACTGGATAATTCAACGTTTTGGCTGCGGTTATAGTGGCCTTCTTCTGAGTCTAGTGATATCATTACGAGCTGTTACAAAATTACATCTGTGAATGTGGCTGAGGGAATATTATGCAACCAAAAGAATAGTTTGCTACATTTATTACGTTCTTAAATAGGTGGGCTTAATCAATGTGGAGATGAAAAAGTAAAGCTCATAACAATAGCATAAATCCTCTTACGTTCTATCCACTATAGTGAATTAGAAATTTATACTATCTCAAATTTTATCTATTTTTCTATTGTGTTACTTTTCATCTCAATTGAATGTACTCCTACGAACCATGTTCTAATTCTTTGCCACTTAACAGTGTTCCATGTTTATAACTAACAACAAATCATCAATAAATGGAACAACTATTACGGTCTGCAGCCTCAATCCTCTCAGATTTGACCTTCCATTTCTTCTAATTTTTATCTCGACCTTTCATCCTCTTCTTCAGTAGACTCGTGCGCGACTATGCCGTGTCCTACCTTTAGCGCTCTTGTAGGGCTAAGATTTGTTATATCATTTGTGCCCTTGATCTATATATAGTTCCCTTGATACCACCTGAAAAAAATGGCTCTGAGCCCTACGGGAATTAACATCTGAGGTCATCAGTCCCCTAGAACTTAGAACTACTTAAGCTTAACTAACCTACGGACATCACACATATCCATGCCCGAGGCAGGATTCGAACATGCGACCGTAGCGGTCGCCCGGTTGCAGACTGAAGCGCCTAGAACCGCTCGTCCACATGGGCCGGCGAAACCACCTGAAGATGTCGGACAGTTGCTTCGAGGAAATATTGTGGAATTTGTACAACGTGATCCGGAGGCAAACGTGTGAAGACTATTTACAACACATCCGCCGGGAATGCTTGAAGAGTCACAAGAACTGTAGATACTTTATGGAATCTAGTAAAGTTCAGACTTAATTTTTATTATCTCTTTCGTTAAGTTTCAGCTGCTCAAGGTATAAGACAAGACATTTACCTCCATGGAAATCTATTGTTTTTTACTTGGAGATATTTGAGCTTCGTGCGTGGAGTTAAACTTTGTAACTCGATATTAAGCGACTGTTGTAAAAATGTGACGCATTTTCACGAAAATGCAATGACGGGTTTTCCTGTGAACTGACAATCGGTGTGATATTTCGTAAGTACCTAATTTTAGTGCACCGTCTGCTCACATTGCCCGTTGTATGTACCATTAAATCGTTCTCATATTTGAATAGCTCACTGTTCACAAATGAACCTATAATGGATAACAGTTTGTTGCCAGAGTGTGTCGTAGCTCCCGTGTGGACTTAATAGTTTTTCGATTTTTATGATCTGTTAGGGGAACACGCTTTGATATCGCAGCCCATTAAGCGCTTGCCATCAGTATCTTGGATGCAAGTTTCACTCTAATCGTGTTTACTCGCTTTTTTAATTACCATTTATTTGGCGAAATTCCAAATTACCTTGTGGTTTCCACACACGTATCCGTATTTTAATGAACCAAAAGCAGCGCGATTCCTATTAAAACCTGAAATTATCTAGATATTTTCCAGGAAACTAATTGGGCTACTGTGCCCATGTGTACAGTTATATATTCTAACCATTGGGAAATGTTTCTTTGCATTTACAAAATAGCCTTTTGAGGAAGCCGCAAAGAAGCTTCCTCTAGCTTGTTAAGGACCCCTGCTGAAGACGAGATTTATGTTGAGACATGGAAAACATGTTAGTTACTTGTTTCACTTATTTTTGCAGTGCCGTGGAATTCAGTACTATATTATCATTTAGTTACAGTTAAAATCAACAATGTAACAGTCTTTCAGTATAGCCTCTCAAATACTGCAGCAGCATGTGCCAGTTCTGCTTGTTGGTTTTTCACAATTATATTTGGATTATCTATGTGCTGAAACTATCTCGGCTTCATACACTAAGTGCTGCTGGCGTCAATGATTTCTTCCTTTCATTTGTACAGGAGGCACAGCTGTGTTAGTCAAATGTCGACCAGATAAAAAAAATACTTTTGTTTGATGTTTTTAAAAGGAAACTTCCGATTCGTTTCTTCAAATGAACTAACTTGATTACTGCACCATTGTAAAATTATGTTAGTCAAATGCCTTAACGACAACTGTCATTACTAGAAATTTTGTTACAGTTTTGTAACTAATATGCTGCTTAATTTTTGGGACAGTCTGCTCAGTACAGAGGGGTGACTTTTGCAACTATCTAGTGTGGGATTGCAGAGACAATTTGTGAGTACAGTAAAAGCAAAGGGAAGAACACAAAATATTTTAAGGCAGTAGGAAGGGAGGGGGAGGGGGTGGAGTAAGCTTAAGGTTTATAAAAGCATTCTTAGGAGGGTATGCGGAAAGGAAGCAGGGGAGTAAATGATTTCGGGTCGTGCATTCTGGACGGCAGAGCAAAAGACCGCCTTAACAAGGACCGATAGACAGACACATATGGAGACGCTACATAAGGACGTCCCAAAACTGAAGCTGCAAGTGAGAGTATAAAGGACAGGTAAATGATAATCGGAGAGTAAACAGGCATCAGATTCCTTACTTAATAATATGAAAATGATACAGTTTAAACAGAAAATTAACTACGTGATGCAGTACGAAATATTGATCTTACATGATGAATATGTGACTGTTGTTGAAATAAGACGAATGATAATACAGTACTTAGATTTTATAGGTTGCATCTTACGGTAAAACCAATACAGTAACCGAACAAATGAGTGGCGACTTACCAAACAACGCATTGTGTCGATTTCACCTACTGCAAATCACAGCTGTTAATTGCTCGGATGAGAAAGGGATTGTCATTGGAAAGGGGGCACCTTGATAATGACCACAGAGAAACTGGCATATCATAAGAAAGACTTTAGCACCAAGAAGGTCAAATAATTTACGACACGAAGTTTGGCTAGAAGAGAATAGGTATCCTAATCCATCTAACAAGCCAGGGTGTTTAGGCAATGGCAACGAAGAAAGAATGGAAATTTCAATCACGGCTCATATCCACAGACTTGGGACATTGTTTCTCCTGACGTCCATCTTTTTCTTACGTGACGTTTATGGATTGAAAATGTTGTACGTCCCTTGAAAAGGCTATGGCAAAGGAAATTTTGCAGACTTTACCAACTGACATGAAAGTATGGACCACAAAGTAACGAATGCCGATTAATTGCGTGTATCTGTACTACAATTTGAGACTGACAACTAGGTCTAGTGTATTTTACTTTGCCCTCGGAAGCTATTTAAAAAAAAATGTTTTAGGAACAGTTCTCCTCTATTGCACTCCTCCCCATAGTGAAGACATGGAATACCATTTAAAGTGACTGTGACAAGTGGTTTTACCATGATTTATTATACTATTTTCTACGCTAATGAGTATTGTTACTAGTTAGTTAGTCTCATGTTCCATGGAACATTTTGCACAATAAATGCTTCTGATGTGGACTGAGTCATGTTACATTCACATCGCAAATTAATTTTTCAATATGGCTAGATGCTAAACACTGACATTTTTCTTTATAAATATTCAGATGTGTGTTAGTAAATCCTTCATAACATGTATTACCCGTTATTGTAATAGAAACTCTTCTACGGTATAGCAGATGATGTCAAAAACAACCTCTTACAGTTTGTTTTCAAATTTTACTTTTATTTGGTTCAAAATGGTGCAAATGGCTCTGAGCACTATGGGACTCAACTTCTGAGGTCATTAGTCCCCTAGAACGTAGAACTAGTTAAACTTAACTAACCTAAGGACAGCACACACATCCATGCCCGAGGCTGGATTCGAACCTGCGACCGTAGCGGTCACGCGGCTCCAGACTGCAGCGCCTAGAACCGCACGGCCACTTCGGCCGGCACTTTTGTTTGTGTCACACATTTTGTATATCTGGGTAAATGATAAAAAATTACCGTTGCAGCAAGCACTGTGTACTAATTTTTGTGCCAGGGAAATGGAGTATGAACGTCATTTTTCTTCCGATATAATTTCGTAGATCATTGTTTCTTGTGAACTGTAGTGGATTATTTACAACAAACTTCACAAGGAAATGACTATACTGTGAAACAGCAGTCAGAAAGCCCAACTCGTTAAACAGATGTTTGCAAGGTGATTGCGAGTGAGCACTATATACTATTCATACAGCACGTTTTTGAGCAACAACGACTTTCTTTCTTAATGATGAGTTACCCGAAAACACTATTCCGTGAGACATTACTGAATGAAAATATACAAAATATGTCTGTTTAATGATTTGTCTCTTGCCCAAGATTTGCCATTATTCTATGTGCAAATGTGGCAGAACTAAGTCTTTTATGAGTTCCAAAATGTTCTTTTTCAATTTTAAATTCTCATTGATATGGACATCTCAGAATTTTGAAGTCTTTTTAACCTCAGAGTTGAGACCGTTCGCAGAAAATCAGTCAACGATCCTCTGAAGAACATTCTTTATCATTTATTCTGTTTCCGTAGTAGCCTTGGATTGGATTCAGTACTAGTGTCATCTGTATAAAATCTAATTCTGCTTGCTGTATATTAGATGGAAAGTCGTTTACGTAAATGAGGAAAATAATTATGGTAATACTGTTACAGCCTCTGATGAAACCAAGTCGAATAATTACAGAAATTACTATAATTTACAATCTCGACGGAATATATGGATCTTGTAGATATTGTACCCACTAAAAGGGTCGGAGATGATAAATCTGCAGTTTAGTCGCCAGATGGATCGCAGGCAGCTTTTCTTTGTACATGATGTTCTTTATATAATTGCTAACAAGTAAAGCAGAGCGCATTCTAAAGAGTCGTTTATGACAAGGAAGTTGCGATTTGTAGTCACTGTGTCCTGTTGCAAATTCTTAGAGATATGAAAGCCACCATTATGTCTAATAATTAATTTGCGTTGTAACAACAGGCCTGTTTGAACAGTCTAGCCGTCGAATTGGCCAGTAAATACATGTATTAGTATGTACATCTGCTTTTGACTGCATACGGCTACGATCGCAATGATGCCAGAGAGCAAAGTCCTTCTAACGCCAGGCCCACCAGCGTGGTCTGAACACGTCTCTCACATACGAGGGAGGGCACAAATGCACTTTGCAAACGTCTGCGGAGGTTGCCAATGATGTTTCACACTGCCTCGCCGGATAACGCTAGCAAGTGAACGCTTACCCAGTGCCACTATGACGTCATGCGGTTGTCCACAATTATAGAGTGGCATTCATTTGCACGTACGCTGCCAATCTGCAGTGTGCGCTTGCGTGGTGCCGTTCACTTACTAGTCGAGTTGGGTCACATATATTCAATTGACGAATGATGAATGTAGATTAAAATTGTTATTCACTGTTTGTGAATAGGAGATTAAAGTATTTTTTATAAATTATGTTCATTTACACGTATAAAATCTTTTATTCCTCATCCTTGTATAAATACGTTCCGAATAATAGATAAATTTGAAATCCAACGACATTTACTGCTACATTTCTTCGTCATTGATGAAACAGACACGCTTTTTGTTTTCTTTTTGATTAGGTTTCAAAACACATCTATTTTTCCAAACACCTCATCAGAAATTTTATCTGATTTGCTAGTTTGAGACTCTAAGGAAAGTATGTTCTACACATGTGAAGAGTATTAGCTGGTTTAGCGTTTATTTCAGGATAACTATACAAGAGTTTCAAATCGCAGTCCTTTTCAAAGAAAAACTTGAGAAATCATCAATTTCATTGGAGTTGTTTGCAAATAATTTGTTGTGTCTCCACATTACCTTCCCTTCCCAAGAATGTTTAAAATAAAATTTTGTTTGTACGAGATAACACCATCTGATATTGTAACCCTGTTTGCTACTATAATTGCAGTCGGTATGGAAAGAAGAAAAGATCTTGCAGTCTTCTTTTGCAACTTTTTCGATGAAAATGTTGGGAATGTGTTCGTATATTATTGTTTCTTTTAAGTACTCAAACCCCAAGTCTCTTCTGGAGTTTTTCAATATCAAAGCTCTATGTATCTGCATAGACGCGCGCCCCATCGAATACTATTCCATGTTATAACGGAAAGCCTACTCAGGTTTAATTATAAAACAGTTTTCTATGATTTTGGTCGTTCAGTAGCATTATATAAATGATTTTGGAGGCTTTAGGTTAAATGTCTGTTGATGTTAGAGGTTAGCACCCACCGAGTACTTGCATGGTTCACTCTTTTTGTAGCACTGTAAAGACGAACTAATTGCATTATTATGTGAAAGAGACACCCGCATGAGGAGGTGGGCAGTTACTGTTCATCTGGCAGAGACGGTACGTATAACTGCTAAGGCCGCTCACCTACATGTATTTTTATGTTGCATTTATTGCTCTGTATTTCAAGTGAAGATGTGCCCAACCAGAAGGCTTTTTTGAACACTGCAGTGCTGTAGTAGGTGTGGTGGTGTGCCTTTGCCTCCTCCCAGATCAGACGGCTTAAGGGTAAAGCCAGAAAAAAAAGGTTCACACACTTTTTTGTATCCTGCACATACACTATCAGCATGTATACACATACCCAATCACACACATTCATTATTTTATACTGAATGCATCCATTGTCAGTATGTGTACGTATACATAGTCAGACACACTCACTATTATTATACACTGTGTGCGTTGGTGATATGTATGTTTCATTCAGAATCCAAAATGAATGTTATCTCTGCTGCACTGCAGCTCAAAACTGTGTACTGATTTTAGACAGGCACTTTAGGATACGTTAATAACGTCGTAAATAATATTCTAGAGTCAAAATCAATATTTTTTTCAAATCTTAACTATGAATTAACACTGAACAAAGAGGAACATTAATGGATAATGTGGACGGTTCATTCAGGGCAGTTAATGTTTATATGCACAGTCTGAGAAAAGAGTGGAGTATACAGAAAGGGATTTAGAGATTTTATGTGATGCAATTTAAGTCATTAGAATATTAGGTTAAATTTAACAAACTTTGCAGTATGGGCTCACTTACCACTATGACGTTGCACTTCCCAATCCGCCCAACTCCCTCCTCCCCCCCTCCCTCTCCTGTGACTGGATGAATGCACTGATTCGTTTGGGAAAGATGTCAGGTGTAACAACTAAAACGGCTTTTGACACCCAAATGTAACAGTTGTGTTACTAAATGTGACACTTCTGTCACACCATGTAGCTGGGTTTTCTCTTTTGGTGCTGTCAATTGTCAGGATGAGCATTCTAAAGCATTCTGTCAGCGTGAAAATATTAAATAAATTAACTTTTCTCTCTTAATAACATGTGGGCAGGGTGGGTTCTTCCTTGGCTTGGGTATGAGGTCGAATGAAACATCATTTTTACATAAGATAACTTTTATTGAAGATTTGTACAACTGTATCTTACGGGATGTTCTGGTTCGGAGAGCGGCAGCTGCGTCGTTGTGAAGTCTTCTGCTGCGGCAGCGGCGGCGGCGGCGGCGGCGTCTGATTACGCGTAGCGGTGTGTATCTCGTGTCGCCGTCTCGCCCAGCTGACGGGAGACGCGCAGCGCGAGGTGGCCCGTTTAATTATTGCGAGCGACGTCGTGCATCGGATGGTGATACCTTGAATGTGGCGTCCCAGTGTTTCTCTTCTCTAAGCGGCCGCGTGTGTTGTGCGTCGACCAGCGGAGCGGCGCGGCGGGGGAAGGCCAGTGTCCCGAACTCGAACCACAGACTCCCGCTTGCCAGTCTTCGGCTGTCAGGTCTTCATCCCAGCACACAGGTAACTACTGATGTGAGGCCGTCTCCTTCCCGTCCTCACGAGTCACCCGGGTATGTAATAACCAGACTTCAAATACCTTTTAACTTCTGTCTTCTGGCGCTGCGGCTGCTGCTTGCTATTCCATTACAGCGGCGAACTTGGTGCGTCTGTGCATGAGGCAGTCTCTTCTTGCATGACGGTCTTCAGCACCGAAACTGACTGAAAACTACTGCTACTCTTCTTTTCTTCCTTCGTCTCTCGTCTTCGTCTCCGTCCCCGTCTCCGGCTTCTTCTTCGTCCCCGTCTTCATCTGTCTTCATCCGTCTTCATCTGTCTGGCCCACCGCGTCTCGCGTATTTATTCACTTCAGTTCACTGGAGGTGAACGACTTCATGGCCATTGCCTCTTCTGTTACGTTGAAAAGCTTCTCGAAGAATCTTCTTAACGTTGGTCATTGGTTCTTGGAATGTAGGCGAGGGCCTTTGCTCACATGCGACAGCTGAGAAACACGTGAGCCGGTTGGGTGATGCCCTGACGGCTGAATCGACAGCGCCCGCTTATGTGGAACTCGCTGACTTCACGGTCATTGTCTCTTCTGTTCTGCTGTTCTGCCCACTGAATGCGAGTATGTAACTCTCTAAACTAAACCAAGTTTTCCATTTATATTCTAATTTCTAGTTCACTTTGATTTCACTAATTTATTTACTTAAGTACCACTCAACACAGGAAACCGCTGTATTCTCTGCTTATGCAATCCAACTCATAGCTGGTGTAAATGATCCATGATATCCTGAACACAGTTGACGTTCGAGCTACTCCTACAAGTTCTAAAGGGCAGAATTTGGGATCCTCGAGGCCACCGGTGTAATTCAGCATCAGACAGACGTATAATATAGGATTCTGCGGCCGATAATGACTTCACTTGAAACTTCACGGTTGACTGGCCGTGGTCTATGTACAAAACATTCTCCTAACGCTTCATCTTCGATTGCGGAAGACGTCTTCAGAGGAAAGGGCTGAACTACAATCAGAACTCCAGAGAGCTCCGAATATATATGCAGTGTAGAGAGCATCGCAGTCCACCGCACCAAGTCAGCAGCGAGATTACCTCTAGTAATGCTAACATTCTCCCTTGAAAGTAATCGATTGTCATTCTTTCGGTGCAACGTTGACATCCAAACTTTATCTAAATTTTCTGTTAGAATTATTACGGCGTTTATAAATCTCGATAGCATCTCTGTACATGCGTGCATGATAATGCGATATTTTCGATATCACGGTCGTCTCAATGAATTTTATTACATGATCGGCCTCTTGGTAAACATGTTCGGCCACATGTGATTTGTCTGTACATCCCAGGTGGTAATTAACTTTGTTTTCAACTGATGTTAACACTTCCTTCCGTGGTAACAATGTACACTAAAGTGACAAATGTCATGGGATACCCCTCAAAATAGTGTCGCATCTACTTTTGCAAGGGTAGTGCAGCAGTCAGACGTGGCATGGACTCGACAAGTTCGCTGCAGAAACATTGATTCAAACTGCCTCTGCAGCCGACCATACTTGCAAAACTGTCTCCGGGAAGGAATTCTGTGCACGAACTGATCTCTCGATTATAATATTTGATGCCATTTACGTCGAGCGACCTCCAGGGCCAACTCGAACCCTCCAGAATGTTCTTCAAACCCGTCCCGAACATCTATGGCCTGGTCACATGGCGCATTGCCATCCATAATAATTCCATCGTTATTTGGGAATATGAGGTTCATGAATAGTTGAAAGTGGTCTCCATGTAGCAGAACTTAACAATTTCTAGTCAATAATTGGATTAGTTTAACCAGAAGACCTAGCCCATTCAATGTAAACATAGCCCACACCACTATGAAGTCGGCACAAGCTTACACGGTGCCTTTATGACAGTTTCGGTTCATGGCTTTGTGGAGTCTACACCACACTCGAACCCTATATCAGTTCATGCCCTCTGAAATCGGGACTTACCCGAATAGACTACGGTTTTTCAATCGTCTAGGGTCCAACCGATATTGTCACAATCCCAGGGGAGCCGCTGCAGTCAATGTTGTGCAGTTAGCAAAGACATTCGAGTTGCTTATCTGCTGCCAATGCACATTAACGCTTAATTTTGACGACTGTCCTAACGCATACGTTCATCATACGTCTCACGTTGTTTTCTGCGGTCATTTCGCGCCATGCTGCTAACACTGACAACTATACGCAGGCGTCGCTGTTTTCGGTAGTTAAGTGAATGCATAGCCTTTCTATACCTTGTGTACGTGCTACTACCACAGTCTGTATATGTGCATATCGCTTTCCCATAACACCTCTCGCCTCAGTGTAAACCAGTCTACAGCTGCAAGGACATTTATATAGAATCGGCGTAATTAAAAGACGTTGTAAATCTTTTTATGACGTAAAATATTCTTTTACCTTCCTGCGGCGTTTGCGTTTCCACACCATACCTGATAACACTTTCCCAATGACTGGAAGGGAAGCATAGCCCTTGGACGGTCGGCATTCTTCATTGATCCCGACTCCCTACATAGGGTGAAGAGTTCGACTTATCTCCTTAATAAAGTAACAGTTCGTCTTGGATGTCGACCATAGATGCTCAGCTTCCTCTTCTGAATAAGCCGGTTCACAAATTTTGTTCATCCTGTCTACAAGGTTTTAACTACAAAACATTTTGTCCGGGTGACGGTTAGAGGTTAATGGTCACTATGTGTGGTCTAGGTGTAACGTTTTTGATCAGTAATAAGAACGTCTTCGATCCCAGGTTCAAATCTCACCAAGATTACAATTTCGAATAACGATCATTAGCAATGGCGACTGAAGACTTCCAGCATAGGAAGCCAATATCATTTTGCCAATGGACTTGCCAAAGAGCGAGGAGGGTTGCCCAAAAGTTCAGGGCACACTCTTGCACTTCGGGCGGGGAACTGCCCATTGAGGTGGAAGAACCAACAATGATCAACGGCGTGAGGATGCAGAAGGAAATGGAAATCGCTGCATTCAAGGATATGTGACCTGTAATTCAAAAAGATTGCTGCTGATCTCTCCGTTGGGAAAAGATTCCGGACTAGCGACCTATTCGGATCTCCGGAAAGGGACTGCCAAAGGCGAGGTGAACATGAGAAAAAATACTGAGTCACTGACGACAGGATAGAATTCTACGAGCCGGGACGTGGAATGTCAGAATTCTCAACGCAGTAGGGAAGCTATAAAGTCTCAAAAAGGAAATTACAAGGCTCAGTCTAGTTGTAGTGGTCCGCAGTGAGTGAAATGGAAAGGACACAAAGATTTCTGGGCAGATGAGAGTAGGGTAACATCAACAGCAGCAGAAAATGGCTTAACAGGTGTAGGAACCGTTATGAATAGGAAGATAGAGAGTGAGTTACTGTGAACAGATCAGTGATAGGGTTGTTCTCATCAGAATCGACAGCGAGCCAACATCGACAACCATAGTTCAGATATGCATGCCGACGTCCCAAGATTAAGATGGAGCCATAAGGTATATGAGGCTACTGGAAGAAAAATTCAGGACGTGAAGGGAGATGAAAATGTAATAGTCTTTGGGGACTAGAATCCGGTTGTAGGGGAAGGAGTACAAGAAAGGGTTATGGGAGAATATGGGCTTAGTACTAGGAATGAGCGAGGAGAAAGACTAACTTAGTTCTGCAAATATCTCAGCTAGTATTAGCGAAGACTCTGTTCAAGAATCAGAAGACTTGGAAAGGCCGGGAGATACAGGGAGATTTCAGTTAGATTACATTGTTGTCAGACAGGTTATTGAACTGTAAGACATATTCTGTCGGAGGAACTGACTCACAATATAGAAAAGTCAAAACAACTTTCGATGAAATTAAAAACAAGGGTTGTAACATTAAGAGAACAATGAAGTTCCACTATAAAGCGCAGAGTAGAGAGTGGGTGGAAAGAGTACATTGAAGGCCTCTGTGACATAGAAGACTTGTCTAATGAGGTGATGCGGGGCTCCCCCAGTTGGAGGTTCGAGTTCTCCCTCGGGAATGGGTGTGTATGTTGTCCTTAGAGTAAATTCCTTTAAGTTAGATTAAGTATTGTGTAAGACTAGGAACCGATTATGTCAGCAGATTGGTCCCATAGAAACTAACCACAAATTTCCATGTCAATAACGTGATAGAAGAAGAAACAGTAGTCGATACAGAAGAGCTGGGGTGTCCAGTATAAGAATTTAAAAGGGCTTTGAAAGATTTAAGATTGAATAACTCAGAAGGGACAGACAACGTTACATCAGAATTTCTGAAATCATTGGTAGAAGGGGAAACAAAACAACTATTCACTTTGGTATATAGTATGCGTAAGTCTGGCGATGTACCATTTGCCTTTTGGGAAAACATTATCCACACAATTCCGAAGATTGCAAGAGCCGTCAAGTGCGAGAATTATCCCACCGTCAGCTTACTAGCTCATGCATACAAGTTGCTGACAAGGATGATATAGAAAACAATGGGATGCATTAGATAACGAACAGCTTGACCTCAGGAAAGGGAAAGGCACCAGAGAGGAAACAAGAATAGAGAAAGATCATGACACGTTCATAGTTTTTGTCGAACTGAAAAAAAGTTTGACAATGTCATACGATGAAGGATGCTTGAAATACCGAGAAAAAGAGGATAAAGCTGTGGGGAAAGACTGGTAATACACAAACTGTACAACAACCAAGAAGGAACGGGATGACAGGGAAACCACGAACGAAGTGCTCGGATCAAAGGAAGGGAATGACAGGGATGTAGCCTTCACCCCTACTGCTTAGTTTGTACATCGAAGAAGTCAACTACGGAAATAAATAAGAAAAGTTCAAGAGTGAAAATAAAATTCAAAGTGACAGGATATCTGTGATAAGATATGCTGATAACATTTGTGTACTTAGTGAAAGTGAAAAAGAATTACAGGATTTTTTGAATAGAATGAATAGGGTAATGAGTACAGAAAATGTGTCGCGAATAGACCGCAGAAGAGCAAAAGTAAATTAGCAGAACTGAGAACAGCGAGAAACATAACTTCATAACTAGCGATCATATTGTAGGTGAAATTAAGAAATTCTACTACGTAGGAAGCAAAATAAAGTAGGACTGACGGAGTATAAAACGCAGACTAGCACTATCAAAAAGGGCACTGTTGGCAAAAACAAGTTTGCCTGTATCCAAAATATGCCTTAAATTGACAAAGAAATTTTTCTGAAAGTACTCTTGAAGCACAGCACTGTTTGGTGGTGAACATACATTGTGGGAAAGCCGAAACTGAAGAGAACAGAATCATCTGAGATGTGGTGCTGCGGAATGATATTGAAAATCCAGTGTACTGATGAGGTAAAGAATGAGGACATTCTCCGGAGAAGCGGCGAGAAAAGGGATATATGGAAAACACTGGCAAGAAGAACGGATAGGATGGTAGGATGTCAGTTAAGACATCACGGAATAACTTTCACGGTTCTAGAGGTAACTGAAGGGGATGAGAACTGTAGAGGATAACGGAGTTGGGAATACATCCAGCTAACAGTTGAGGACTATGTTGCAAGCACTACTCTGAGATGAAGAGGTCGCCACAGAAGAGGAATTCTCAACGGTCCGCATCAAACCAGCCAGAAGGCTGATGACTAAAAAAAATTATGAAATAAAATAAAATAAAATAAAAAATATATAAAAGTTTCTATTTACTCTATCAACGAGAGTCCCGCCCCCCTGCTTGATAACAAGCTCATCAGCCTGACAGTTTACAGAAAAACGGGTCGGTAGCTTCAGTTGAGAATAACTCATAAATTTTTGCTCGCCTGCCTGATGGACATTTCAATGTTGCTGATATTGATGTACTAACTAATGGAGACAGTTTTGCTATGGTGCTTCTAAAAGTACCTCGGAGGGTATTATAGCTAATATTGAGGCTGGGATCCGCCAGTTTTCACAGCAGTTAACTGATGTAGGTCCGATGGAAACAACTAGAGTTTTACATGTATGCGAGTCACATTACAATAATTTTTCGCAGGCACAAAGAAAGGCACTGGGGGTTATCAATGCAGATAAAAACAGTGTTGTTCTCACCTCAGACAAGGGCAACGCCATGGTCCTGATGAGGAGCGAGGATTGTCATGAAAATATCGGTAATATTTTGGAACCCACCAATTATAAGAACTTCAGAAAGATCAACTCTTAAGATTTTAAAAATTATCAATCAATTGATGAAAGCATCTTCATCGTCCTCTTACGATAAGAAGCTGCTCTGCAACGAAAGTGTACCCGCCGATTGTGAGTGCTGTAGGGTATCCCACTCACGAGCATGCTAGATGCCTTGCCTCGCTTCTGCAATCTTATGTTAGTGGAACTGACGGTCATATTAAAAATTCATATTAGTTCATCGACAAATTAATAGAGATGCACATGGATCTTGGTGATATACCTGTTAATTTTGATGCTGCGTAGTTATTTATTTTGATTCCAGGGAGCAAGGCTGTCTCATGCATAGCGAATATTTTGTCTTCAGATGTAGTGGAGGTTTTCCGATGCTGCATCGCCACAACCTACTTTATGAACAGAGTGACAGGCAGCGGCCAACTGCTTTATGAAGACCTTCGAAAAAATTGCGTCGCAGAGTGCCAGTAAAAGGGCATCCACGTGGTACCGCTATTTCGCTGATACTTTCTTAGTACGGACAGACGGTGCAGAGGAGTTAAGTATTCCATCTCAGCAGCTTTTTTTCTGTTTTGATTTGTCATTCTTCACACTGGTTTGATGTGGCCCGCCACAAATTCGTCTCCTGTGTCAACTTTTTCATGTCAGAGTACCAGTTTCAACATACGTCCCTAATAATTTGTTGAACGTATCCCCATCTCTGTTTCCTTTTACAACTTTTTGCACTCTACAACTCCCTCTAGTACCTTGGAAGATATTCAGTAATGTCTTAACAAATATCCTATTACCGTGTCACTTTTTTTGGTATGTGTTCCACATATTCCTTTCGTCGCCGATACTGCAGACAACCTGCTCATTCCTTACCTCATCAGTCCACCTAATGTCAACATCTTCCTGTAGCACCACATCTCAATTGATTCGAATCTCTTCTGTTCCGGCTTTCCCATTGTTAATGTTTTACTACCATATACTGCTGTGTTACAAATGTAAACAGAATTTTCTCCTCGAATTAAGGCATTTGGTATCGGTAGACCTCTCTTTGCCAGGATTGTCCATTTTAATAGTGCTAGTGTGCTTTTTATGTCTTCCCTTCTTCATCAGTTATTTTGTTACCTAAATACTGTTGCTAATTTCATCTACTTGGTGATCAGAAAATACGAAGTAAAGTTTCTCTCTGTTCTCGTGTCTGCTACACCTCATTACATTCGCCTTTCTTCGATTCACTCTCAGCCCACATTCCGTACTTATTACACTGTTCATCTCATGCAGCAGGTCTTGCAATTCTTCTGCACTTTCATTCAGGATAACAATGTCATCAGCGAATCGTAGCACTGATATCGTTTCACCTCGAATTTTAATCCCTCTCTTGAACGTTCCTTTCATTTCCATATGTGCTTCTTCAATGTATAGATGGAACAGCAGTGACAATAGACTGCTTCCCTTTGTTACATACTTTTCAGTTCGTGAAGACCGTGCAGTTGTTCGCTATTCGTTCTCGAGCATGTTCTCTATTTCCAGTCTTTATCTATAGGTTACCTCCACTTTTCTCAGAATCTGTTATTTTCTCCTGATGATTTATCGCCTTTCTCATACATTCTAAATACCAAAGTGAATAATTGTTTAGTTGGCACTTGTAATGGGACACCCTTTTCTAACATAACCTTGTTTTCTTATAGAAGAAGCCGATTCGCGAATAAATCCCGAATCTTGTATAGGTGAACATTCTCGGCTGTTTCACTGAAAGAATTTCATTTGATTTTGTGGACAATGTATTATACTCGTATTTCTGGCTAAAATGTATGAAAAGCAATTAAGTTGTTACCATCGATATAGCTAAAATTACTCTTCTTGTAGAAATATTAATTTTACGAAATATCTGGCATACTTAAAATTCATATTATTAATTGCAGAATCTAACGCTAATTATTAAATTTAATTCAGGATTCATATATAAAATTATATTGTATCCTGGTGATGACTCTTCTTTTGTCAAGGAAATTTGTAAAATCCTTTGCTTTGTAAACTCTTTGGAATATATTGAGTACCGCAGAATGTGAGTAGTAGTGAGTATGCCTCTAATTGAGGCAAACGTATTTTTTGTGATCGACACTAACAATTTAATTTGGAATATTAAAAGAAAATTTTAACGGCGGTGTGATATTAAAAAATATGACAAAGAATAAAATTCAAGAAATATACAGGCAAATCTTCTACAGTCACTCAGTTATCAGGAACCCGCAATGATAAATCAAAAATTCAGCCGCAAGAATGTACCCCTAGACTCAAGAATGCATCCAACAACAAGAAGTGAAAATGGAAGATAAGTAAAAGATTCTTCTTTTGTATATCTTACGCCTCTTGAAGCTTTCGAAACTTCTAGAGACAGAGAAATCTAATGGTGATGTGTAGGAGGGTAAGATTACACATGTCCCTCAATGATTTTAGAAATTACGGTGGTACGTTATCTGTCACTTCTGCGTTAATTGACTAAGTGTTCGAAATCTCTTCTGCAGTCTGATCCTACTACTGGTTCCGTTTTCCCTACTGACTCTTCTTTCTTCTACTATTACGTTATAGGATAAGTCTTCCCCTTCATAGAGGCCTCCATGTACTCTTTCCACCTATCCGTTGTCTCCTCTTCATTTAACAGTCTATTACATTGCAAAATACCACTCTTGCTTTTAATTTCACCGAAGGCTGTTTTGACTTTCCTATAGGTTCAGTCGTGCCGTCCTAAAACCACTTCCTTTTCATGTTGTTCTCATTTTTTATGGAGCCTTTTCGCTTTAGCTCTCCTGTACTTCTCATTTACTTCGTTTGCAAGTGATTTTTGTCAAAGTATTCTTGAATTTCCCTAAACTTTTACAAACTTTCTTCTTTCGTCCAACAAGTGAAGTATACCTTGTATTACCCTTGGTTTCTTCGCAATTACCTTCTTTGTACCCGTATCTATCTCTTTAATTTATTTGATTACCCTTTTCAACCAAACTTCCTACTGAGTTATTCATTACCGCAATATCTTTAGTCTAGGAGTAATTCAAATGTGTCTCTTCTTTCCTTAGTATCTTCGTGTCCCAGTTCATTGCGCACTCATTCTGCCCGACTAATCTCTTAAACCTCAGCCTCTTCTTCTTCAAAACGAAATTGTGATCTGAGTCTACATCTGCCCCTCAATACGCCTGACAATCCAGTATCTATGCGGGAGGGCCGGTTGGGGCACTAGTCCGTTGTCTTTTGCTAGTGGACAGGTCTTTAATGCAGTAATTTCCATTGCCTCGTGCATCCTCATGTCGCTGATCATTGTTGGTTCTTCCCCATTTAGGTGCATGCAAGAGAATTCCTCTGAACTTCCTTCCGCTTCTTCGCCCTATTTGATAAGGCCAGTGCCAGAATGAAGGTAACTTCTTAAACCGTAAATCTTGGGTCACCACTCCCGATAATTTTGATGAAAATTTTAAGCAGCTGCATGGTTCTAATCAAGGACCGACGATTTTTTTATTACTAATGAAAGATGCTGCCCCCGATTTCGGATGCAGACGTATCTCGATTGTATGAATCCGAAAATCCAATTTATTATGGAGACGGAAAAAAACCCAAATTGAATATTTTGGACGTGTCTGTTGCTAAGCGAAGGTGTGAGACGTTGCGCCGTAAGGTATACAGAAAAGTCACGCATACTGACCGTTACCTCTACAATGATTCTAACCAGCACTAACAAAAAATGTAATTTTGTGGTACGATCTTATGGGAGCAAACTGCTTAGGTCATGGGTCCCTACGCTTACACACGACTTAACCTAACTTAAACTAACTTACGCTATGGACAGCACACAGACCCATACCCGAGGGAGGACTCGAATCTCCGACGGGGGGAGCCACGCGGAATGTGAAAAGACACGTGAGACCGCGCGGCTACCCCGCGCGGACAAAAAAGAAAGAATAACTAAAACCTTGGTAGACAGAGCGAATAAAATTTGTGGACAGACTAGTCTAAAAGAAGGGGTTGAACATCGACTGTTGACATTCAAGTAGATTGGCTATCGTAACTAGGAGACACATCGAGAATTCGCCGTAGAGAGAGAATCGATATCAACGAGGAACAACGGCCGCCGAAGAGAAGGTCTTCTTTCCGTTCAATTGTAAGATTACACATTACTTTGAGAAACTGATGGGTACGTATGGTGTGGAAACTATCCTCAGACGCACCAGGCTGATAAGAGTACTTGGAGATCGGAAACAGATATACGATTCCTTTGGCTACACCAGATGAATATAAAATTGCTTGTATATGTGGGCTGGATCATACTGGTATCACAAAAAGACGTTTCGCACCCGTCTGTTTGAACACAAGAGGAATTGCAGCCTGAGACATACGGATAAATTGGCCATGAGGGGATATGTTTAGCAAGAGGGTGACCGTGAAGAAAAATTCAGTGGAAGTAGGGTCACATCGAAGGATCCCATTGTCATGGGCGCATGGGCGGAGAGGATGTTGAGATTTATATACACCGTAATAATATTAACAGAAAAGAGGTAGGTGTTAAACTAGATAACGTGATAACTACGTTGCTCCTTAAGAATGACAATCGATTACTGTGATGCACTATGGTGCCCTTTTTTCTCTGCTGAAATATTCGGCTCTCCCTCGAGTTCTGGATGCACATCGCCGCTTTCCACTGCGGATGTCTCCCGGAGTCACTGATGATACTTTAGCAGAATGTTTTATACATCGACTACGGTCTATCATCCAGGAAGTTTCAAGTGAAATCGCGCAGACAGTTCATAGGGACACGTGCCATGTTTGAACGAGCATTGGCCTCTTGAAAAAATCAACAACAATGCAGTCCAAAGAGAGATACCCTTTGGCACTCAGGATATCCGTGACATACCGTAGTAGCATCAGGCTTACCTCAGTCACTACCAGCCCCTATATGACGTCATATCCGATGGTTACCCACACCATGACGCCACGACTTACACCACTGTGCCCCTCTAAAACACTGGGCCAATAGGACCTCTCACCAGGTCTCAGTCGTACTCGAGAACGATGGTCACACAGGATGGAGCAAAATACCCATCATCTAGTGACACAATTACACCCATTCTTCGGCAATATATGCCCCTTGGACACGTCACTACTCCTAATGTAGCTCCATGTGTTGTTGTGATGACGGAATCCTGCGCATGGACCGGTAATTCCCTGGCCGGACAGTTGCCTGTTTCCGTCCAGTGGCACAGGATGCCACGGAATGTCATAGGAGTCCATTACTCGTTATCCGGCGGCAGGCGCACGATATTAGTTAGGAAGATACGAAGGAAGCAAGATTTGTGTTTAACGTCCTGTCTGCAAACAGATAATTGGAGGTGGAGTACGAACTCAGATTATTTGTCATGGGGAAGAAGATAGGCTGCTCCCTTTCAGAGGATAGATCCCGGCACATGCCTCATTGATTTCGCGAAATCACGCAAATCCTACATCTGGATGGCCGGAGGCGGATTTTGAACCTTCGACTTCCCGAACGGGATTTGCTGACTACTGCGCCACCTTACTGGCTCAGGGACTGCGATATGCTTGCTGCAGAATATAGAGATTCAAAAAATGGTTCAAATGGGTCTGAGCACTATGGGACTTAACATCTGTGGTCATCAGTCCCCTAGAACTTGGAACTACTTAAACCTACCTAACCTAAGGACATCACACACATCCATGGCCGAAGCAGGATTCGAACCTGCGACCGCAGCAGCACCGCGGTTCTAGACTGAAGCGCCTAGAACCGCTCGGCCACAGCGACCGGCCTCATGTAAACACTACTAGTTGCAGATAAAATGTTTAATACTCAAGCCGGTATTCCTGCGTATATCCCATCGTCAGTGGCATCTTTGTTTGCTGGACAACGATCACCCCCTATGTAACCCGCCAGGCCTGAAACCTACACTAAACACGAACAATTATCGTGTACAATACTCGTGTATTCTAATGGCCCCTGTAGCTGTCACGGAGAAAATTCAGTTTTTGTTAATTGCATACCTGTCAATGGTGTGTAGTTGTACGAAGTTACATTGACATCCATGCATGTCCTCCGGGAACTTCAGTTTTTTATTCAGGCAGTGTTCTACATCATGAAATATTGAAGCGAAATGAGGGGAACGCCGAGGCTAATCCAATTATAAACAAGGAGACTAATGAACTTGCTACAAAGACCATGAGTCGCAAGTGAGACTTTTCTCCTTGTCATTTGTCGTCAGCTTTTATAAGCAAAATAAGCTCCTAATATTTTCGTTGTGTTTTGAGCTTACTCTTGTCACTAATCGCAACCTGATACGCTGTTATTAAAGTTTCAAATGACTTGAGCACTTTTTTGTGTAGTGTTTCTTGGGCTGCTTGCAGCCGGTCGGTGTGGCCGAGCGGTTCTCGGCGCTTAAGTCTGGAACGGTGCGACCGCTACGGTCGCAGGTTCGAATACTGCCTCGGGCATGGATGTGTGTGATGTCCTTTGGTTAGTTAAGTTTATGCAGCTCTACGTTGTAGGGGACTGATGACCTCAGATGTTAAGTTCCATAGTGCTTAGAGCCATTTGCAGCATCTTTTTTTTTTTTTTTTTTTTTTTTAAACAACTCGCTTTGACAAATCTTTGTGCTTTTTCGCTTTTGCATTATCAGAAACTGACTTCCCTGATTAAATCATAATTGTTAATTAAGATTTACACATGTGCATTTTAACGAACCCGATGTCATAATGAACAACAGCAATGCTCAGCGCAACATAATATTGACATACAGCGGCTTAAAAATGTGAAGATGACGTACAGGTAAAGTTGCAAGTGCAGCCAATGGATTGCTGTACTATTGCTGCTACGTTAATTTTCAATAAACATTACGTCCGAAAAACATTAATCTATTATGTCTACCGTTACATTACACTAGCATAGAGTAATTTGCTCACCTCGCCATCCTAAACGTAATTCTTTGAACCGATTGCCTTGGCAGTTGAGAAATTTTAGGCTTCTTTATGCGAATAGCTACATTTGGACTCATAATAACAGTGAAATTACTACGAGTACAGGCAGCGGTCCCAGTGTATATTACTCTAACAAACATAAACGCGGAGTCCCAGGAGGAATGTTCCGTATTCAGGGTTACGATAGGAACCATCATTCGTAGCCACAATGTGAACATGTGCTCTAAAATGCATTTCTTAAGAGCTATGAGCAATTCCCCATCGTCGATGCTGTGAAACAAATCTATTCTCCTGGAGGCTGTTTGATTTATATGTTTTGAGAGGTGGTAGTACGAGTATGGGCGAAAACAAGAAAAAAATTGCAAGGAACGTGTACACACATTAAGAGCTACGCGCAGTTATTCGTTATCGCTACTGTGATACACATCTCTTCTACTGAACAAGTGCTCTTACCTCTAAAAGTGCGCATTTTAGACCTAATGTTCTATAGACATTTATTCTTCTATTGCTCTACATCAACTTCTACCAATGAATGGAAAGCAAAGAGGTTGCCCTAGCTTCTAGTATCGCGTGCTTTCAACTGTATGTGCTTACGCGATTAATTGCGATACACCCACTATATCGTTCTCTACAAGCACTCTTCAGCAGATAAGGTAAGCTGTAATGCTGGTGCCAGTTGGAGAGACGATCCACGTAGTGCTACAGAATTGTATATATGTTTGCTGCATCATATTTGACTGTCGTAATTAGAGTCTGGAGCTCACAATCCCATCAAACTCCAGCAGGCAATAAATTACATTGCCTGAATGAAATTTTCACTTTGCAGCGAAGCGTGTGCCGACATGAAACTTCCTGGCAGATTAAAACTGTATGCCAGATCGAGGCTCGAACTCGGAATGTTTTCCATTCGTGGACAAGTACTTTTCCATATGAGCTACCCACGCACGACTCACGAACCGTCCTGTCAGCTTCTCTTCAGCTAGTACCTCGTCTCAGATGGTAGAGCACTTGCCCACGAAAGGCAAAGGTCCCAAGTTCGAGTCCCGATCCGACAGATAGTTTTAATCTGCCAGGAAGTCGCAATTACGCTGCCTATTCACTTAAATTCTTTTTCTCATTTCTGAGCTCTGCTATGCACTGTACCACTCTTAAATCAAGTGTTAACTGTTCAAGTAACATTCTGAATCGTGTTGTAGTGAGATTGCATTCATAATTTAATAGCGCTGCTATGCCTCCTATTATCTGTTGCTCCGTTAAAGTATGTGTTAACTGCCAAAGTAATTTTGTTTTATCGTTCTGTGGTTCCATTCTAAAATTAACTGCATCGATCAGAACAGATTTTCTATATATAACGGCATAGCTATCCAAATCAGTGTATGTTAGAATTTTCTCGCACAAGTAATTCTACTTTAAACGAGCAAGATTACTCTCATAAATCTTCGGATGATTGTTCCTATCACGTCCATTAAAGTTTTACCATTCCACCTGGACACTTTGTGTATCTACTTCAAAATGTTTCTCTAAACAATGAGATACTCCATCATATCGTAGTATCTTTTATTTCACGAATCGTCATTTTGAGTCTATCACGCTACCGATTAGAACGAATCTGTTTGACGGCGACATACGGAAAGAGAATCTCCTCGGTGTGCTTCTTCTATCTCGTAGAGACTAATGAACCTGGATAGAGACCAGTTACCAGACTTGCAAGATATCTTAGCAACCTTGCTGTAAAAGCCTGCTCTTCCAGATATAAATTTATTGAGTGAAGAATGAACGGGAACGCAAATTTTCACTCTTGGCTGGGGCGATTCTTCTCCAGGAGGCGGAACTTCCTTTTTCCTTCTTGCGGTCGTGCCGAGAACGGCAGGTTAGCGATTGCCGGGTCGTCGGTGTGTTTGGAAGTGGATTGTGGGTGGAGTGATGTGAGGGCGGCAGGAAATGGCGCGAGGCATTGGCAATTTCCCAGCTGTGTTCCGGCGGCTGCCGCCCTGGCTCTAGCTGCAGACAGACTGCCCAGATGGCGCCTGCCCTCTGCTGAGTAGGCATCCCGCGGAACGGCTGGGGATGGAACACCCGTCACAGATGGTCACCAGTTGCACAGCGTCGTGAACTGCCTTCTTATTCGATGACACTGTAAAAACTGAACGTAAATTTGTTTTATATGTAATATCTTTGAAATGTGGCGTCCGTCAGATGATATGACTTAACGCATAGCTGGAATCCAAGGAAAACCTTCCACATTTAAAACTATGTTCTTTATTAATAACGCTACCAGTTTCGGTAAATAAATTGTCCGTCGACAGGCATCTATGAAACAGAAGTACTTAATTGCAACAGTCCTGCCACAAATTAAATAATTTTTATTAGAATTCATAAGGAAAAGTAAAATCTTTTTCATACATATGTAGCTTCCTTTCAAGTGGATAGTGACAGGCATGTGGGAAACGTTGAGCCTACACATCTTCTTTTACTTAGTTCAAGGCAACTGTTATTTTAACTTTCCAATCCTTAGTCAACAGATAAATATCCATACGGTGCATTGTAAAATAAGAATTAACACAACGAAATTTTTGTTCCCAGGTTTGATTATTTTGAGATCCTCTTTTGATTGATTATCGGGCTCTGTTAGCGCCGAAAGTTTAACTGAAACACTTGAGTTTATAGTATTAATACACGATTGAGGCTACTCCATTTTTCATGTTCACGAGTTTTGTGTGGTTTCAGTATGCTACGTGACAGCTTAGGAGCTATGCACTGCTACTAGTTGTTACTGTACATTGAACAGGACTGCTTAAGTTATGAGGACTGATGGTCCAACTCGTGCTGTTCGTTATTCTTGATAGATATCATGAAAAGTAATGTTTCAGGCTATTAGTTTACACTGTTTAGTGTTACTAGGCTGTTTGAACGTCGCCGTTCTATTTGGAACATGGTTCACCGTCTAACGCCGGAAATACATATCCTCCTATTTCCATCTTTTGCACTGCAAATTTTTTTCCTTATTTTGTTACCTGAAGATATGACGTTTCTGAGTCTTTTTATATTGTAATTGTTTTACTATATGTATATATATATATATATATATATATATATATATATATATATGTGCATTTTTGTCGATGTATAATTGGTTTGTTTTGTAAATACTATTTGTATTTTTACGCTGGGTCTTGCCTAGGGAAAACTAAGCTATCGAACGAATACATCGATAGGTCGTGTGGAGAACCAAAGTGTTTAGGATCTTTGGTAGTGTGAACTCTGCCGCGTGGAGCGCGGGCAGAGCAGAGTCTGGCTGGAGTAGTGCGGTTGAGCAGGTGTGCTGTGTAACGCTCCCGCGAGTTGCCGCGCTTTCGGGGTTTGGCAGCATGTAATTGCGCTCGACTAGCTACGACAGTTTCTGACACGGTGTCGCGGACGGGAAGCCTTAGCTGGCGCACATCAAAAGTTCGTTTCGCCTGGGGACAGTGTCGAGAAGAAGGGGCGCCAACATCCAGCTTCTGCAACAGCGACGGCCGACAATGAGTGACTGTCGCCACCTCCTCGACCGACGACTTCAGACCTTCAATCACCCAACAAGCAATACTGGAAGCACGTAAAGTTTTAGAACTGTATGGCAGACCTCAGCTTTTCAAACTATTCCATTAGCAAATTACAGCATCTTAGCATGAACCTTTGTTGCTCATTGTCCCAATTGCATTACCAAGCAGGGTCCCTTCCTTTTCCGGAATGAACCCGAGTGTCGTTGAAATTCAAACGCCAGCATTAAAGTAATATCATTCGATTTCGCTGCTTTAATTTCAAAGTTCAGTTAAAGTATTCATAGCTGGCTACAATATTTAGATTTCACAAGCACAAATTAAGAGCGCAGCTCAGCTTGGCACGTACTAAATTTCTCTATTGTTAATTGTTCAGAATAATGTAATTCAAGTTCAAAGTTAAATCTCTGATTTCTAAATTGCGTAGATTCAAGTAGCTTTTGAAATGATTGTTGAGGTATCCCAAGACTAACATTATTTTATTGAATTTCGTAGTGCTTCAGCAACAAAGTTAACTATTAATTTCAGTCACTAAATTAACTTTCAATTTTCTGTTTTATTAATTCTTTTGCTAAATGAAGTCAGAGTGTAGCGAAATTTATTACTTCTGACAAACTTTCAGTTTTCACACAACACGTGACAACCTTCAGTTGCCACGCTTTTAGTGCTAATTATATGTGCAATAACCTTTCTTTTTCAGTTATTACAGTAGTTGTCCATAGGACTGGCGAACGTAATTTTCCCCAAATCTCAAATATCTAATTAACGCCAATTAATTGTTAACGTAACGACCGCACATTTACTTTCTTTATAAATTTTACCCTTTTCTCAAAATTGGTTTCCACTAATTTCAGTTGCATTATTCCTTTCATTTAGATGTAACCCTTTCCTCCCTCTGTACCGACAAATTAACTTCGGTGACGATTGCTTTTACCAAATTTCCATTAGGTGCAGGCGGTTTAATTTTTCACTGTCATTAAGGTCGCTAAGGGGGAGGTTCAAAATGGTTCAAATGGCTCTGAGCACTATGGGACTCAACTGCTGAGGTCATTAGTCCCCTAAAACTTAGAACTAGTTAAACCTAACCAACCTAAGGACATCACACACATCCATGCCCGAGGCAGGAGTCGAACCTGCGACCGTAGTGGTCTCGCGGCTCCAGACCTCCAGACTGCAGCGCCAGAACCGCGCGGCCACTTCGGCCGGCAAGGGGGGGGGGGGGGGGGGGGAGGAGGTTACAACCGGTCACAGGAGTCACAGAAGTTCCCTTGGGAGGTGCTAGATGAGTTATTGTTATGTAGCAGAATAAGTGATAAACAGTACCAGGCTACTTTTTATTCTCCTATGAATGAATGCCGATGAGTTCGTGGAGGTCCCATAATAGTATTACACGTAAATAACTAATAGCTGTAGCTACGTCTGTAGTGAATAAAAATATACAATTCTGTATGCAGAAATTAGTACGCGAGAGAATGCTAATGCTTTTGTAGCAAAAACCTATAGTCCAAATTTCGTGAACGACTATCCCATGATCGCAGACACAATGTCAAATAAGAGGAACGTGATAAAATATGGCGTCGTGATTCGAACATACCGCCAGCTACGGTCGGAGGTTCGAATCCTGCCTCCGGTATGAATGTGTGTGATGTTCTTAAGTTAGTTAGGTTTCATTAGTTCTACGTTCTAGGCGACTAATGACCTCAGAAGTTAAGTCGCATAGTGCTCAGAGCCATTTATGCGCATTAGATCGCATTACCGCCACTCGTTGGCATCTGACCTCACAGCAGTCGATATTCTGGGTTTGACAGGGGGGCTGCGATTGATGTGTACTTCATAGATTTTTCAGCTAATTTCGATTGGTTTTTTTTTGTTATCGGTCTTCTGACTGGTGTGGTGCGGCCAGCCACGAATTCCTCTCCTGTGCTAACCTCTTCATCACAGAGTAGCAGTTGCAACTTACGTCCTAAATTATTTGCTGGATGTATTAAAATCTCTGTCTCCCTCTACAGTTTTTAGCTTCTACAGCTACCTCCAGTTTCATGGAAGTCATTGCTTCATGTCTGAACAGATGTCCGATCATCCTGTCAATTGTCCTTACCACTTTTTCCACGTATTCTTTTCCTCTCCGATTCTTCGTGGAACCACCTCATTACTTACTTTATCAGTCCAATTAATTTTCAACATTCGTCTGTAGCAACTCACCTCAAATGCTGCGGATCTGTTCTGTTCCGGTATTCCCACTGTCCATGTTTAACTACCATTCAGTGCTGTACAGGAGACGTAAATTCTCAGGAATTTCTATCTCAAATTAAGGCCGATATTTGATATTAGTAAGCTTCTCTTCGCCAGGAATGCCCTTTGTGCCATTGCTAGTCTGCTTTTGATGTCCTCCTCACTCCGTCCGTCATTGATTATTTTACTGCCTAGGTTTCAGAATTCCTTATCTTCATCTACTTCGTGACAATGAATCCTGAAGTTTCTCGCTTATCTCATTTCTACTACATCTCATTACGTTCGTCTTCCTTCGATTCACACTCAATCCCCACTCTGTACTCATTACCCCCCCCCCCCCCCCCCCCCCATTATATAATTACTCGCAGCGCGTTGCTGAATCCCGTAAGAGTTCGGGCACTGTATGTGCATTCGCACAGAAGGAGAAGATGGTCAAGTGGCCGGTGACCCTTAACTATATATATATTAACTGTATATATACTACGATACCATCTTAGTATATTTATAATGAGTAATGAGTATAATGGGCGGGGGCACGACGAATGTAGTGCGGGACAATATGTTTAGAATGTGGGGTTTCGCAGGAGGCGTGACAGAGATAAATCCCTGCAATCGCGCTGTCCTCTGTTTCCTCGGTGGCTCGGATGGATAGAGCGTCTGCCATGTAAGCAGGATATCCCAGGTTCGAGTCCCGGTCGGCGCAGACATTTTCATCTCTCCCAGTTGACGTATGTCAACGCCTGTAAGCAGCTAGGGGTGTTCATTTCATTGTAATTCATTCTAACGAGCTGCATGGTCACCGATGGTATATGTTCTTTCGGACATGTCCGAAAGAACAGATACCATCTTAGTATATATATATATATAAGGCTCACCGGCCACTGGACCATCTTCTTCCTCTGTACGAATGCACAAACAGTGCCCGAACTATTACGGGAATCGGGAACGCGCCGCGAGTAATGAGTATATTTCGTGGGGGCACTACGAATGTAGTGTGGGATAATACGTTGAGAATGTGGGTTTCGCGGGATGCGTGCCAGAGATAAATCCCTGCAGTCGTGCTGTCCTTTGTGTCCTCGGTGGCTCAGACGGATATATCGTAGGCCATGTAAGCAGGAGATCCCAGGTTCGAGCCCCAGTCAGGGCAGACATTTTCATCTGTCCCCGTTGATGTATGTCAACTCCTGTAAGCATCTAAGGGTGTTAATTTCACTGTAATTTCATTCTACGAAGCTGCATGGTCACCAATGGTATCTGTTCTTTCGGACATGTCAGAAACAACAGATACCATCTTAGGATCTGCAATCATTCCACTGTTCATTCTGTTCAGCAGATCATGTAATTCTTCTTAACTTTCACTCAGGATAGCTTTGTCATCAGGGAATCGTATCATTGATATCCTTTCTCCTTGAATTTTAATTACACTCCAGAACCTTTCTTTTATTATATCATTGCTTCCTCGATGTACATATTGAACACTAGGGGCGAAAGGGTACATCCTTGTCTTACACCCTTTTTAGTATGAGCATTTGGTTCGTGATCGACCACTCTTATTATGCCCTCTTGGCTTTTGTACATATTGTATATGCGCCGTGTCTCCCTTTAGCTTACCCCTACCATTTTCAGAATTTCGAACCACTTGCGCCGTTTTACATTGTCGAACGCTTTTTCCAGGTCGATAAATCCTATGAACGGGTCTCGATTTCTCTTTAGTCTTGCTTCCTTTATTAACTGCACCATAAGAATTGCATCTCTGGTGCCTTTACCTTTCCTATAACCAAACTGATCGTCATCTAGCGCATCCTCAAGTTTATTTTCCATTCCTCTGTATATTATTCTTGTAAGTAACTTGGATGCATAAGCTGTTAAGATGATTGTGTGATAAATCTAGCACTTGTCAGCTCTTGCCATGTTCCAAACTGTGTGGGAGATGCTTTTCCAAAAGTCTGATGCTCTGTCGCCAGACTCATACATTCTACATACCAATGTCAATAGTCGTTTAATGCCACTTCCTGCAATGATTTTAGAAATTCTGATGAAATGTTATCGATCCCTTCCACCTTATTTGGTCTTAAGTCCTCCTAAGCTCTTTTAAATTCTGATTCTAATACTGGATCCCCTATTTCTTCTAAATCGACTCCTGTTTCTTCTTCTGTCATATCAGACAAATCTCCCCCCTCACAGAGACTTTCAATGTATTGTTTCCACCTATCCGCTATCTCCTCTGCATTTAACAATGGAATTTCCGTTGCACTATTGTCATCCTTGCTTCTATTGTCACCGAAGGTTTTTTCAACTCTCTATATGCTGAGACTATTTTTCCGATCATAATTTCTGTTTCGATGTCCACACATTTTCCCTGTAGGGATTTCGTCTTAGATTCCCTGCACTTACTATTTATTTCTTTCCTCTGCGACTTGTATTTCCGTATTTCTGAATATCCCTGAACATGTTCGCACTTCCTCCTTCCATCGATCAATTGAAGTATTTCTTCTGTTACCCATGGTTTCTACCCAGTTACCTTCTTGGTATCTACGTTTTCCTTCCCAGCTTCCGTGATGGCGCTTTTTATAGATGTCCAATTCCGTTCAACTGTACTGCCTACTGAGGTATTCCTTATTGCCGTGTCTGTAGCCTTAGAGAACTTCAACCGTATCTCGGCATTCCTTAGTATTTCGGTATCCTCTTCTTTGCGTATTGATTCTTCCTGACTACTGTCTTAAAGTTCAGCCTACTGTTCATCACTACTGTATTGTGATCTCAATCTGTATCTGCTCCTGGGTACGCCTTACAATCCAGTAACAAACTCTCTGCCCTACCTTCCTATATATAATGAATCCTACTCCCGTCATACCATTTTTAACTGCTGTTCATATTACCCCATACTGATCTGACGAGAAATCGTTGTCGTCTTTCCACTTCACTTCATCTAGAATAAGCCTTTGCATTTCCCTTTTCAGATTTTCTAGTTTCCCTACCACGTCCAAGATGACTTTCCATGTCCCAGCTCTTATAACGTTATTCTTTCTTTGATTATTCAATCTTTTTCTCATGGTAACCCCCCATCCCCCCCCCCCCCCCCCCACCGTCTTTGGTAGTCTCCTCCCGGAGATCCGAGTGGGGGACTGTTCCGGAATCTTTTGCCAATGGAAAAATCAGCATGAGACTTCTTTAAACTTCTTTAACCAATTATAGGCCACATGTCCTGTGGATACACGTTACGTGTCTTTCATGCAGTGGCTTTCATTGCCTGCTGCATCCTCATGCCGTTGATGATTGCTGATTCTTCAGCCTTTAGGGGCGGTTTCCTACCCCTAGGACAAGATAGTGCCCTGAATCTCTGTACTCTCCTCCGTCCTCTTTTACAAGTCCTTTGGCAGAGTCAGGGTGACTTTTTATGCCGGAAGTCTTCTGCCGCCAAAGAAGCTTATTAATCAAAATTTAAGCAGCTTCCGGATTCGAACCCGGCTCCGAAGGCGTTTTATTGTGTGTCAAAGACGTGTCAGTCCATTCGATATGAAACAATAACTTCATAAAAATATGAATTTGACTCATCAAAATGGCAAACATATGCGCAAACTGCACGTTTCGTCTACGGTGGCAATATACACAAAAAGACAGCAAAGGTGCAAGAAACAATTATCACTGATAAACAAACGCAAATAGAAATCTTCAAACACGAAATAGTGGCCACACACCATATGGATACTAAAAACAACATCAACACACAGATAGCTCACACTGAAAGGTCACAACAATCTTCAGCTGAGGAGACATCAGATCACCCAAAGCCGTTAAGTACATCGACCCAGTAAACTACGACCCAGTACATCAAACAGAACTACAAGGGTGTGAAGTAAAAAACAAAATAGACTACGATGATATCGAAGAGGGCTTGTGCCTAAATCGACTGGATAAGAAAGGAGTTTTCCAAACTGCACTAAGACTGGCAACAAGACTGAATCACCCATTTGGCGATACTGTATGCTACCCCACGACAGAACAAACAGACAGATTCCACGAGCCTAAAACCTACCAGCATATAAACTTGAGCTCCGTAATCTTTTAGATAAATCTTGTGAACGGACAAATGAGGACCTTAACCTTGATCATGTCTACAAGGACGTGGTAAGGGCGCATGGACACGGGTACGTCGTTTACACCCAGAGCGGGCCGAAGTTCTTTGTTTTTAGTAAATGTCCATAGTGAAAGTCTTGCTGCTAAACTGTATGGGTAGCACGATGATGGCCGTAGACCTTGGTAGTCGGGTGAACGAGGTACGCGCGGACGTATTGGGTCCACAACAGCACAGACGAGGTGGAAAAATTCCAAACCTTACGAGGCAGTACATGCAGGTCACAGGCGCGAACAAGACCAAAGCTGCGGTCATTGTAATAAACAATAATATGACAGTAACACAAGTAACGCAGCTGTGCACATAACATACTGTTACAGTCGAAAGGACTTCAGACAAGGAAATATAGAGCATCTTGTCGATCTACAACCGAGAACTCATTTGATATAGAGCCTTTTGCTGAAGTATTAAAAGAAATTGCACATTTTGCAAATGGCAGACGACTACTTATCAGACATAAATGCTACGCACCCCTCTGGCACTTTGACAGAACGGACTCCTGAAGACGAATAATAGTCGACTTTATAAACAGATGTATCTCTTCGTTTTAAAGAAATCAGACCATTCGCCAGTTTGTGACGAAAATAGTGCACCAGGGAGCTACACAGACATTTCTCTGGCAAACAGATCATCATTAATACAGGTTGCGAACCGTCAAGTGCTTGGTAGGAGAATCCTCAGTTATCATAACGCAATAATTACATACACTGAAACAGTACCTGAAGCACGCGACGCACTCAAGCAAATGGCACCATGGTCAGCACTAACAACAAGACTAAGAAGAGACGCTCGAGATAAAAGACGATATTACCAAAAATCAAAAATATTCAAATGTATGTGAAATCTTATGGGACGTAACTGCTAGGTCATCAGTCCCTAAGCCTATACACTACTTAACCTAAATTATCCTAAGGACCAACACAAACACCCATGCCCCAGGGAGGACTCGAACCTCCACCGGGACTAGCCGCACAGTCCATGACTGCAGCACCTTAGACCGCTCGGCTAATCCTGCTCGGCAACAAAAATCAAAGACAGACAGGAAAGAGAGATTAGACTTCAACGTTATAGCGACACGCTACAAAGACGATGTACATAAGGCCAGGAAAGACCACTGGGACACATATGTTAGAAGAAACTTACAGAACAACATCTGGAGGAAGCGGGGAGGGTGGGGGGGGGGGGGGGCGGGCTTGAAACTGCAAACTGAACGTGTACAGACTCCTACAGTATTACCAAAACTGAAGAAACCAAATGTTACTACCTCAAGGAGCTGGAGATGCACAGCAGGGCATCTCCTCAACAAAATACTTTCTGAAGATAACCACAGCCAGGACAACCAACTTCACACCGCCCTTCGCAGACTACTTTACGACAAATACGAAAACGAAGGTATCACCATCCCCTTTGCTCTTAAGGAAGTTGCACTGGCAATACACAAAATAAAGAAGAAAAAGGCTTCGGGCTCTGATGACATCCACCCTGAAACCATCAAACAACCTGCTGCACTTGCTTACCATACCTGACAGCCATGTTTAGAACATACCCGACAGACTTACTGAATGATGCTCTACTTGAAGGACGAATACCGAATGTATGGAAGACGGCAAATGGAGTTATAATCAATAAAGCAGAGGACAAAGACCCGACTGACCCTAAGACTTACAGATCAATATGCTTTATTAAATTTTGGCAAATGTAAGGCCACATCAGTTTGATTTTCGAGCACATAAGCCCATCGCAGTAAACAGGGTCATAGAAATGACACAGACATTAAATGACAAATACTAGTAGCAGTCGTGACGTAGCTGGTGCTTTTGACAACCTTTGGTAGCCAGAGCTATTTGCAAGACTTAGAGAGATGAATATTCCACTGGCTGTTTACAGTAGCCTTAGAGATTATTGTAAAAAACGGGATAGTGGGAAGTCTGGCCGCCAAAATGCTACGAAGAGTATAACGAAGGGTTGTCCTTAACGATCTATATGCAGACAAATTTTCTGGGACATAGCAGTAGAACCGTTACTGAATGTACTAGAAGACAAAGACATGGCAGAAGGGATGTTTGCGTACGCTGATGACGGTATGGTCATGGTATCTGCAAAGTCCACGTCCCAATTAGAAAGTCACGCACCTCCTCGCGTTCGGCGCTGAATGGTACACGTACAACAAACAATAGCCATTATCAAAACTCTTAACCTACTTCTGAGAGGCACGCTGAATAGGAATCAAATGATAAAGTGAAACAACATCTCTATATAAAGGAAACCCATAACAAGATACCTTGGCTTTCATATTCATGAAGATTTACAATTTAACGAACATGACAGACAATTAACAAAGAGAGGAAACTCATCCTTAAACTTGCAAGGCAGAAACACTATAAGATGTAGACTATCCCTGCAGACAATGACAGCATATTACATTGCACCGTTTGAATGAATTACTTGTTTTGCGGCCAGTGCTTGGGCACATCGATTATGCTTAGGTACGCATAAAACATTTATGATTCGAGGCCAGAGGAGTGTTGTACTCAGAATATCGTGGGCTTTCGGCACGACCTCGACTGAGACACTGTGCGTGGAAGTTTTCCCTATAGATACTACAATTTGTCACAGAGCAACTGCCACTGGGTGAGGAGGGGAAGACGCAACAAAATACTCTAACTGGACAAGAGATAAGCGACAAGCGGAAATTAAATAAATGGAGAGATGATACATGGCGGACAGTATGAGACACAACTGATAAGGGAATACGAGTATACTCATTCTTTCCCAGTATTAAAGAGCGGATGATTTTAGAGAGCATAAATCCTACCCCCCGCGTGCAGCAATTTTCTCACAGGCCACGGCCCGTATCCTTTGCATCTCCACAGGTTCAGCCTAAATTAGACTCAAGCTTGTGCCTGTGGTGAGAATAGCACACCTGAACACACAGTGCTCATCTGCGATGCCCTAGGACACAAAAACCGAGTTTAGGAAACGAGGACATAGGCCGTTTAATACATAGACCAGATGACTGATTTCTATAAACAACATCGAGGAGGAAGTATCGCGAGCAGTACATGCAGCATACAAACAGGAGAGACCATACGCTAGAATAGGACAGGCTCCACATCTGCCGGCCGGAGTGGCCGTGCGGTTCTGGGCGATACAGCCTGGAGCCGAGCGACCGCTACGGTCGCAGGTTTCTAATCCTGCCTCGGGCATGGATGTGTGTGATGGCCTTAGGTTAGTTACGTTTAATTAGTTCTAAGTTCTAGGCGACTGATGACCTCAGAAGTTAAGTCGCATAGTGCTCAGAGCCATTTGAACCATTTGAGCTACACATCTGACAAATCAACACTACACAGTAAACGACAAGACACAAGCAGAGACACTGAATGGGATGCTATATCACATACAGGGTGCGACGACGACGACGAGATAAACATACAAAGATAGTAAAAGTAAGCGAAGTTTCTACTACACTAAATCGAATCAGTCTGAAACTGTAACTCCCTACGTAGCCGTTTGTTATACCATTTCATTGCATGTAATACTATCTGAAGATGTGATATTCCTTCTTCTTTCGCGGCATCGGGTGTGGCTGGCTCGAAGTTTTACCGAGTCCTGGCACATGACGCAGCAGACTATGACGTTTTAAATCTACTTCCAGTCTCCATTGTTACCTTAAGTTCGGAAACACAGTATAACCTAACTAACCAATACATTAAATTGAGTATTACCACTGGCAAGACAACATATGTAACAGATGTAACCATACAAATAGAAGGTATAATGGGAAGATTTCTCACATCATATCTGACTCAAATTGTCATCTTTTGTTTCTTAAATTAAATACATTTTTCATTTAAATTTAAAATACACCGACGTTGTCTAAGTTAGAAACAAGTTTAAGCAAAACGTTTACATTCATTTGTACTTATTATATATACTTTACGTGTTGTCCATTTGTAAAATACTCAACAATAAATGTGTTAGTAACAAAATTGAATTTTCATGAAGTAACACGTAAAATAACACAAGGTACGACATGGTATATAACAACAGGCAGCAGGTCTGTAGTAGGGAAATAAATAAGTTCGATACAATTCCGAAAGACGTTGATTCGAGCTTCTTCTGTTGATCCTAACTGGCGTAATTTCCCGCTCTCCGCACTTTCTCGTCTGTTCCTATCATTTACTCGCCCTTTGGATATATAAAAAGGTAACTGAAGTGATGGGATTGGCTGGAATAGAGAAATCACGGGTAACCTAAATTAGCATGTCCAGACGGGGATTAGAACTGGAGTTCTCCCGAAAACGAGTACATTGTCTAACCGAATAAATCACTTTCAGAAACATGAACACTTGGGGAGCATACGCTGAGAAGAGGTTCCTCGATATATGTCGTGCGACAGACGGTATTAAAAACGTGTAAATGAGATCGTGCCTAGCAGAAAGGAAAAGAAGTGTGCAAATCGCTTGCTTTCAGAGAGAGAAAGTAGTTTTCTTTGAAATGTTTTTGAATTTGATACACTGGAGGTTATGCAGATAGGTAGCTTTTAATTTTCTTAGAATAGTATATTTCATTAAGTAAAACGGGAATCACATCTGATGTTTCCTAAGGATGTGTTATACGCCCTCTGCTGTACCTAACGCATATAAAAGTAGACTATCTGAGAAGCTGACTTAGAATTTTCGTACATGGTGTTGTCATTTACCGTATATCAAAGTCATACCAAGATCAAAGCCAGTTGCAAAACGGTTTAGACAGACTATCTGTATGGTGCCAAAAATGGCACATGACACTAAATAATGAAAAACGTGGGATCTTTGACGTGATTACCAAAACGGTTCCGTTAATTTTTAGTTATATGATAAATGACACCGATCTATATACTTAGGGATTACAGTCACAAGCAACTTCACTTGGAACTAACAAATTGAGAATGTTGTGGGTAAGACATACCCAAAACTGCATTTTACAGGCTGAACGCATAAGAGATACAACCGACGGACACTGTCCAAACAAAGCTTATTAGTTCTCTGCTAGGGTACCGTTGTGAGGTGTGGAATCCTTACCGGACTAGATTGGTGGAAGACATTGAAAAAGTTCAACGGAGACCAGTTTTTTCTGCTACAATGCGAAATAGGGAAGAAAGTGTCACTGATAGGATACGTGAGGTCGGATGGCAATTATTTTTCGTCGTGTAAAATCTTTTTTATGAAATTTCATCGCCAACTTCCTGTTATGAATACGATAACTTTTTTTGACACCAATCCACATAGGGAAAAATTATTGTCGTAGTAAAATAAGAGAAATCACAGCTTGAACGGATGCATTTAGTTTTTTCACGCGCGCTATCGTGAGTGGAACGGTAGAGAGATAGTGTGACCGTGGTTCAATGAAATCTCTGCCATGCATTGACGTATGAATTGCAGAGTAGTCATGTAGACGTAACACAAAAAAATTACTATTTTCCATACATCATTTAAAATTGTTCCACATAATATCTGTACTATTTTGAAGGGTATCCCGATTCTGTCGGAAAGCTGCATTACCGAATGTAGATGGGGATTACTACAACTGGTTTCACTGGGTAGTTTCCACGGTTTGTGAGGAGATTAATGCAGCCACCGTGGTCCAGAGCAATTTCAAACTCCGTTAAAGCATTGAGTGTGGAGCATCAGCTGGTTAGGTTCCCAGACAGGCGGACACTGGCGTTCGGAAACGTCAATATTTATACAATAGGTAATGAAGCGTTTCAAATGTACAGCAGTTTCAGCAAATCAGAGAACGCCGCTGCATGTAAAAATTGCTGACATTTACTACATATTTCAAACACTGTGGAGAATTTAAAGGTTACGAAACGTATTTAAAAAATTGTGTTGAATATTGTAGAAGAAAGATATTTACTTGAACAGAAGTTTCGTTTAAGTACCCGGTGTTTCTTCTGTCTTTGAGTTCATATGAGGAAAGAAACACCAGTTGTTATTTGCTACAAAGTTAGCAACAGCACGTTATTTGGAAGGTAAATGCTATTATTGGAAGTGCCTCTCTTTGAGGAAACAACACTTAACGAATGTCAGAGATATGGACTCAAATATGGTAAGCTATTTTGGATTACTAACTCACCTCCAACCGGAAACCAAGAAAACAATTTTTATCTTACCTAGAATTTGGTTTGGTTATTTTCAGTCACGTTCTTCACTCAGTTACTACATTAATCTCTCGGGTATATACAAAGAATGAATAATTACGACTACAATATTTTAATTCACTGTGCGATTATAAAACATCCAAGCATGTTGGCATTAATATGTTGATCAAGAGCTAGTGATAAAACTGGAGAAACGACGACATAGAAGGTACATATGCATGACATTATTAGACCTTGGGGCGATCTGACTTGATACGAAAATAAAATTAACGATCTCCAAAGATAAGAGATGCTCTGAAGTTTAGTGCATAAGATCCCAAGATGGCAAATCAGTGTTGCCGAATCTTGTAACCCGAATAAATGCTCTACTAAAGAGATGCTGCCATTTTGAAGTTAGTTGCTAGTACTTTCATTTCGCTTGGAAGGTGTGGTTTCCAAATCTTGCAACACCAAACTCGTTTCACCAAACTAAGAAAAAGACGCAAGACTGATTCACGCAGGATGTTGCAAGAGGACGCACTGATACTGCATTTATAGCTCTATTAAAAGGTGCTTTAGAGGTCCTTGTCGACTCTCTCAAGAAAGATAAAAATACTTTTCTCTATCGACTGCCGGTTCAGGCTAACCTACAATAGTAGCGGTAAAGGTGTGCGGTAGCGTTACGTTGGTGAACCGAGTCTCACAGCCATGATCGTTGGGCGGTATTCGTAAGAAAGTTACGTGCGATATTTAGGAGCACTAGTTTGCTTAACTAATGGTGACGATTCTTAAGTACAGAGAGGAATCTAACCTGATATGACTACGTTGTTATGGCACATCCTATGTCTCAGCAGGGAAACACAGTGAGACATGTGGAGAGGTATGTGCAACCATTCCTTAAATAACCACACATATCACCACGTCCCTGACATATTCATCTGACAAGAGCGTGTTCTCATACAGCGTGAACGTGAAATGTAAACAACGTAATATCTGTAACACAATCTCCAAACAGATGGAAGAGTGATACGGTGACTCACTTCAGTGAATGGCTTAACTTCTTGCCCTTTTGTGACATTGTTCCTGCGTAAACCGTTTGGCGTAAGATTAGCAGTTCGAAACTGGCCATTGTCCGCTGGTATCCTAAAAATAGACTGAGAACTATTTCCCTGGCTGATAATTGAAATATCTGTATGTGACCTGTCTCAAGCAACAAAGAAAAATATTTTCATTTTCACCGTATCTATTTGTGGATCATCTATGTAATGAGAACAATGCCGTAAAAATTTATTTTGTATAGTGATTTGTGCCATACGCGAAATGAAATAAGTAAAAGAGCCGAATTATCACGAATGTTACTGCCAGTATTTCATGTCTCCTCTTGTCCACCAAATTCACAGTGCGCCTTTCGAATAGGAAAGATAAAACTTGAAACAATTCCTATTGCTTTCTTTCATATTTGGAAGCAACTAACAGATGATGTAGAAACTGCTACGAAACATCATTCATTAAGAATGCAGTTTGCTAGTTTTCTATATTTAGGTTAGTCTGAACGAGAAAATTAATGATTTACCTTATGAACCAATCACAAATAACGTATTTAGTGACATATCTCAGTTTCGAAATATGATTTGAAATGTTTAAGATATTTTGTCTCATATGTTGTCGAAGGATCATCAGGTACATTTTTTTCGAAAATGTACGAGTACATTATGTCTCAAGAAGCATCGCTATGAATTCAGCTTACCTGAGTCATAACTGCCTGACGAAAAGCTGATCACATGAAGTAACAGAAAATGTAGACCTAACAAATAATAGCAAGCAACGGGACGCGGAACTCTTTTACACACTACCTCTGATCACTTGAAGTTGCTGTGGGCTACTTTCATCGATGCAGAATGTCAAGCATCCTGAATTTCTGAGGTAGAAGTTTCCCTCTGGGAAGTATTAACTGCATCTGATGATGTCTTCATAGAAGCGGCGGCAGTAAACCTTCACACAGTTACCGTCCTATCTTATGTACCCTGAATCTATAGAAGAGACCCAGTACGTAAGAGGTCGTAAGTTTTCTCCTCCGCCTGCCTATCAAGATTTCGTCCGATCGATCATCGGAAAGAACGCTCGTATAACTGAAGTCTTTATATCAGTCATTTAAAGTCCGGCACTGGTTGCAGGTAATAATGCAGTAAAAATGGGATCATTTGTGAAAGTTTATACAGCCCTCTGATATGTTCGGCGCCGCTAATATTGACTACCGTCGCTACTGAAGACTGGAATCGAGATTGCTTGCAATTACAGAGTAATATACACAGGCTTTCGAAAGTGGTGCTTTCTAGGCCAAACTTTCCTAACATGAAGTATGACGAAGAAGAAGTGTATTTACAAATATGGTAATGAAGTTGATCGTGTAGACCAAGGGTCTATTATTAGTCTCATTTTCTAACGCCCACGTATTCCGCAGTGCTGATGGTAAAGTAACTTTACTTTATAAAATTTGTAAATCAGAATCATCGCAAGTTGAATCATGTATTAATAATTAATTACCAAACAATCAATGTAAAAGAATGAGATTTTCACTCTACAGTGGAGTTCCTGGCAGATTGCAGCTGTGTGTTGGACCGAGACGACTCGAACTTGGGACCTTTGCCTTTCGTGAGCAAGTGCTCTACCAGCTGAGCTACCCAAGTACGACTCACGCCCCGTCCTCACAGCTTTACTTCCGCCAGTACCTCGCCTCCTACCTGCCAGGAGAGCTTCTGTAAAGTTTGGAAAGTAAAAGGCGAGTTACTGGCGGAAGTAAAGCTGTGACGAGGGGGCGTGTCTTGTGCATGGGTAGCTCGGTTGGTAAGCACTTGCCCGGCAAAGGCAAAGGTCCCGACTTCGAGTCTCGGTCCGGCACACAGTTTTAATCTGCCACGAAGTTTCAATCTATGTAACAACTTTGTGAAACCTCATGAAAAAGTTTTGAAGTCCATAGCGTCTACCGCCCACCATGAAAACTGGAACACCCGCTAGTAGGCGGTAGAGACAAAATTGAGTAGCTCTGGTGTAGACGTACATTGTATTGAATTCTAGGAGTTTCTGTGTCATTTGAAACTTACGGAAGCATTTTGATGCTAATTACAGTCTTTTCCCAGTTTATCTAGTAAATCATGTGCTGAAAGTCATCTATGTAATCAATAGTAGTAAAATAAAATGAATGTTAACTGTGCTTCAGTACTGATTATCTAGACATATTTGTTTCGTCAAGTGACAGTGAAAAGGCAGCACTGTATAACAAAACCAGATTGTATTAATGCGTAGACTTACTTGGCAAGAGAAAGTTAAACGCTTTCGTCGTATGGAGCAGCGACATCTTTCAAATGTGCTGTCACTGAATGAAACCAAGGTTTAGGACACGGTCGCCCTTGGAAAAGTAGCCACAGATGAAGGCTAGTGCAACCGTACATCGGTTTAATCACTGGCAGTTGTGAATTTTAAACTCTTCTCGACGAACTGGATGTTCAAACAAATTTTGGACTTGAATCCGGTCGTCGTTTGATTCCTCCAACGACATTTCGACTGGTCACCTGCCAGTCATCTTCAGGTGCGCCATCGGAGGCTAACGAAGACGCTCGTTTATAGCGCGCTGCAAGTGTTACTGCAGCTGCAAAGTCGAAATATCGTGGGACGAATTAGACGACGACGTTCTGCAAGCCGGAAATTGGTTCGAACACTGATATTTGGTTTGTAATATAACGTGTGACTACAGTAAAAAAAATATGTTAAAAATTAAATACATTAGGATCTTTTTGATTTTAAAGCAATGTATTGTACATCTTTAAACGATTAGCTATGAATAAGAACGAGAGAAAGGTAAAAAAGTACCTACACGCTAACAATTCACATTAAATAGTAGGTTATGAACCCACGTCAGGGATCAGAGTCACGGAATGGAAAATAACATAGTTAGCATTTATTTCCCAAGTGATATGTTTCAAGAATTGCAGGAATCATTACAACATGACTATAGGATCACTTCACGGAAACTTGCAAGTACGCACTTTTCATCGAGACACCTTAAGTTGTCCTCAGTCGCTGTACCTATACTCAGTGCGAATTCTTTGAAGCCTACGAGCCAAAGTGACATCTGTATAACCACGTACAGATTATTTTCTACCCGCAAATATATCGATCCTTTTTTCGTTTGACTATATTGTTCGATATGACATCAGTACGTGACAGCTATGCAAGCGATTGTTTCCAGAAGGATGTATAACAGAAAGAGATAGACAATGTGGATATCAGGGTATCATCTGAAACATTGTATTTCATAACAACTCATATCAACAATAAAACACTCGTTCGACCAGTTATGTAGACACTCTAAAGGAAAAAAAGGACACATCTTGATAGAATTACCCAAATGGGATGAAAATCTTTAGAGATGATGAACACGCACACAGAGATAAATGACTACTGTTTCAAAGGAACCGTATGATTCTAGGGTGAGTCAAATGAAAACCTTAAATATTTTTTTAAATATTATTTATTGTGCAGAAGTGGTACAAGGCTGATCACTTTTCAACATAATCTCCCCCAAGCTCAATGCAAGTCCTCCAGCGCTTAAAAAGTGCATACATTCCTTTAGAAAAGAATTCTTTTTGTAGTCCGCGCAACCACTCATGCACCGCTTGGCATACCTCTTTATCAGAATGGAATTTCCTTCCTCCCACTGCGTCATTAAGTGGTCCAAACATATGGAAATCAGTTGGGGCAAGGTCTGGTGAGTATGGTGGATGAGGAAGACACTGAAAATGCAGGTCTGTGATTGTTGCAAGTGTACGGGCAGTGTGGAGCCTTGCATTGTCATGTAGCAAAAGGACACCTGCTGACAGCAATCCACGTCGCTTTTATTTTATTGCAGGCCGCAGATGATTTTTTAGGAGATCTGTGTATGATGCACTGGTGACATGTAGGCATGTAAAGCTCCAAAATGACGCCTTTTTCGTCCTAAAAGAGAATCAGCTCAACCTTCCTTGCTGATGGTTCTGTGCGAAACTTCTTTGGTTTTGGTGATTAGGAAAGGTGCCATTCCTTGCTCCCTCTTCGTTTCCAGTTGGAAGTGAACGCAAGTTTCTTCCCCAGTAACGATTCCTGCAAGAAAGCCATCACCATCGTTCAAAGCGCCGAAGAAGTTCTTCACAACCATTTACACGTCGTTCTCTCATTTCAGGAGTCAGATGCCGTGGCACCCATCTTGCAGACACTTTGTGAAACTGGAGCACATCATGCACAATGTGGTGCGCTGACCCATGACTAATCTGTAAACATGCTGCAACCTCATTCAGTGTCACTCGGCGGTTTTCCTTCACTGAGGTTTCAACTGCTGCAATGTTCTGTGGAGTCACAACTCGTTGTGCCTGACCTGGACGAGGAGCTTCTTCCACTGAAGTCACACCATTTGCGAACTTCTTACTCCATTCGTAAACTTGCTGCTGTGACAAACATGCATCACCGTGCTGAACCATCATTCGCCGATGAATATCAATAGGTTTCACATCTTCACTGCGCAAAAACCGAATAACTGAACACTCTTATCCCTGGTGCAAGTCGCAATGGGGCGGCCACCTTTATACTGATACTGCGACAGTATGTGTGCATCTGCACTATGCTGCCACCTAGAGGCCATTCCTCACGCTGTCTTTAGCACGCTTGACAACTTGCAGGATAACGGGGCGAAATTTCGATTTGTTATTACAAAATTAATGTTTTCATTTGACTCACCCTCGTACATTGATGAGAAGAAAGGCTTCAAAAAGTGTACATGTCAATAATGCATTGTTACTTATGCAACAGTTTTCCGTCTCCGTAATGACTGACTGAGTGGTTGGATGACCTCTTGAGGGATATCATGCCAAATTCTACGCACTTGTGGCGTTAGATCGTGAAAATCACGTGCTAGTAGGAGGTAACTCATCTAAGGCCGCAAACGTTCGCAATTGGGAAGATCTCCAGCAGCCTTTCTGGCGAAAGGGGTTGGCTAGCATGAAGACAAGCAGCTGTGCTGGCATTATCTTGCTAAAATATAAGTCCAGCATAGCTAGCCATGAATGTTAACAAAACGGGACGTAGAATATGGGCTACTAATGTTGTGCTGTAAGGGTGCCACAGATGGCAACCAAAGGGGTTCTAGTACGAAAAGAAATGGCTCCCGCGGCCATTACTCCTGATAGACAGGCCGCATGGCGTGCGACAGTGAGGTTGGTATCCCACCACAGTCTCTTACGTCTCCAGATAGGTCCTCAGGCATCGGAACTCAGTTCGAAGGGGGACTAATCAATGGAGACGATTCTACTCCTATCAATGAGATATCAGGCTGAAGAACAGTCTGGGGACGCCACTGATAGCGGTGGGTTACCAACCTCATTGTCGTCCGCCGAATGGACCGACAACGAGGAGTGATAGTGTGGGGCGCCACTTTTTTTCATAGCAGGACCCATTCCTTTGTCATTCCCGGCAGCTTACAACACAGCTGTGAGTGGACTTTACTTACATCCCATTTCTATAAATCCTTCGCGGTATGTCTTTTCGATTTTTTTTTTTTGCCTTACACTGTCATTCCCTAATGCCGCCTAATGAACCAAATGCAAGTGTATTGAATATCAGACCTGCTGCGTGATAGGATTTTGGATTATCTAACAAACAGACCGCAGCATATCATTCTCGGCAGAGATAAATATTCACCTGTAAATGTATTTTGGTAATGCCCCAATGGAGTGCCACAGGACTATTGATTGTCATAATTAACTCCAACGACCTAGCGGATTGCGATGAAAATTCCGTGAGACTTATTTGCTGATGGTGCTAGATTATACAGTCAAGATGTGAAGATAAAATTTTTTTATCGAAATGTAGGACGACTTCTAGAGGAACTATACTTGGTGCCGGGATCATTAGTTGACCTACAATATAACGTATTATACATAGAGGAAAAGAATGACCCATTGTTCGACGATAATATGACTACACAAGGATCACTGGAACCAGTTACTTGCATAAAATATCGAGTAGTACGCGTATGCAGCGATTTAAAGTGGCAGGAGCACATAAACTAATCACAAATAATGTAAATGGCAGACTTAGATTCAGAGGAAGAATCATCAAGATTTGTAATGCAACCACAAATGAGATTGTTTGCAAAACTCACTTTCGAGCAAGAACTAAACGTTGCTCATCAGTGTGGGATCTGTACTACATGGGAGTGATAAAGAAATTAGAGAAAGTATATAAAAGAACAGTGTGCAACACCTATTTATACAATTTGTGGAGGTGAGACCGTGGCTGTTTGTAAACGTGGACATGTTCATTACCAGGCACATATGGCCAAATTTCTCTTAGCTCTCCGTGTGTCTTCTAAAGCTGAGACCCTTCCACAGAGGATCACACACGGCCAGCACTTGTGTCGATCATTCAGCTGTATGAAATTATTATAGGAATGTGCCGGACTACTTTCCAGTAATGAGAATTTAACTAGTTTTTCAAAGGATACCACGAATTTATTCCACAAGTGTAATGCTTCCTGCAACAATTTTACAATACAGTCATCTTTAACTCCTGCTACACAGATTCAATGTCTCTACAATGTTATCTCTTCACATAAATAAATTCCTAGTTCAAACTTCTAATCGAAAAGCCAGTCACTAAATTATCGAAGTGAACTTAATATTTTATCACAGAGAATTAAAATTAAATGTCCTGAACATTAAACACACTTCTAATGAGGCCACATACAACTTCTTGCCAAGCTGTAGTGCAGGCTCTCCCTTTTACGTCTGGCCCATCAGAGGCCAGGGAGAGCAACGCTACCACATAAATCCATGCTACAATCAGCCAATGGGTCATCGATGCACTTGTCTCCATATGAATAGCTAACCTAGATATTATTAGGATATATACCTCATTGTACAATTTTATAGTTTTCTCCAGGCCTGTTTTGTTATTTCTTCGTTTAAGAAGCATGAAAGCATCACAGAAATGCTTAGCCAAGTCCTATGGCCGACAATGTAAGAAATGTATTCTGCATCATGGTCTGCTTTATTCTTAAGGATCTGAGAGCATATGTTTCCAGGAGACTCATCAGATTTATTGCTTCCTCCTGTGTATATCCCGTGACGAAACCATGAAGGTAAGATCAGGTTAGAAATCTCACAGAAGCTAATCAATGTTTGTTCTTTCCACATGCCATTTATGGCTTGAGAAGGAAAAGGGGGAGTGAGAGTGGTATACAAAGTACTCTTCTATCCTATAAAATAAGTTTGCCTTCATAGTACAGATATAGATGTAGATGCAGATATAGTTACAACATCGGTACAGAGAGGCCATGGTAATTAATGAAATCATTCACTACTGTGTGGGACCCATCTACAGGGGCATCTTCAGCAAGCCATTCCCAACACATTGGATAAAATATTATGAAGTGTTTTATGCATCAACGACAATCTCTCAGGTTGGGCCATTTAAAAGAAGTAAATAGCAGTCATGAGATATTTCACTGAGTAGTCCTCTTTACTGTTTGTCTGATACTTTATAGTACAGGATTAACAGTTGCAGTACAGTTCGTTGTGGAAGAAGCATTTTGTCATAGTTTGTTATATATATATATTGGAGTGATTCACTGAAAGACCCAGCGAAGGTATAGTGCAGTATTACAAGTACACACAAGATGTGTGTTCTTGTTGCGGCAAATATTGCTTAATCTGTGCACGAATGTTCCAATCAATCCATATTCAACAAATGTTTAAGCATACATAGCACTCCTGAGATAAACTTGTGCCAGTCATTGCGAATTCTGCTTATAAATATGGTTGCTCTTGATTTTCTTCTAGACTCACAAGTTAGCTACTTATACAGATCTAACTACTCATGTATTTACAAACATTGGTGTAAGATAAACAAAACTGATCATTAGTGGACATATTTCATAAGATTTTGTTGAGTATATACTACCGTTATTTGGTTAGTTGTAGGGTAGGCTGAGAAGTAATTCCCTGCAAGAGAAATATCTTTTATAAGATTCACAGTAAACTAATTGCCGTTTACAGTTCTTAAATTGAAGAAAAGAAATTTTAGGGTGATTTCCAGGAAGTACACTCTCTCCCATCTGACAGTTTTGCTTTCAGGCTAACTTCATACCACAACAAACATTTCTCAAAGATACTCTGTAAGTTTAACTAAACCTTACCTTACTTTATCTTCGTGAGAGCATCTCTCTCTCTTCTAATCTGTGGAAGAGGATATCTCCATGCGTTTCTTCCCTTTACTTTACATATAAGCTCAGCCATCGTATATTGTGGAGAATAGAATGCCAGTTTATTTACAGTTTGCACATAAATCTGTGGCACCCATGAACAAAATCTCACAATGCGGCAACATTCTGGATGAAATTTTGACATTAAAGTATGCTTAGTTTACTGCTCATGTAAAAATGCTGACCATTTCCTGCTTGTGACATCCGATATGTTATGAGAAAGTGATACAGCAGCCATGCCAACACACAAAGAATTATGTGGGCTACAATTTGATGTATTTTGAGAAAATATTGTAGAGTACTGCGAGGCATTTCACTGTCCCAAAGCAGAAGAGGGGGGAGGGGGGGGTGTATGCTGTGTGAAAACATTTGTTTGATGGATTCGTATACTGACATAACATACATGTTTTCAGTAGCTGTTGCACACACATCTGAATGCTGGGAATGTAACAGTAAAGACTAATCTTACTTAAACACTTTGACTCATGCTGATGGTCCCCCTATGTGATTTGTGTACCACATCAAGACATCTTCACATGCAGTGCTAAAATAAACACATCATATGTTGGACTACACATTTCGCGTAAAGCACACTACTTTATTATGTATTTTGTAATGGAGGTTCAGATTTGCAGTGGGATTCTGTAAGACAAATAACCTAATTTTCCTCCAGTGATGGTTAGCAGCCTCTGAATCAGGACCATTCCTATACATGCTCAATATAATGTCTATAATTATGGTCTTTTATCAATAACACTATGCAATCTGAGGTTTGTTCTACAAGTTCTGAAATTTGATGTAGACCTTTAAGAAATCCGGGTTGAGCCTCTGCTACTACACTGTTTTTTCCACATGGATGTACTGTTTGAAAATCATATTTCCATAAGAATAAAGACGAAGGGCAATGGCCGGGTAGCCATTTATCCGAGTGCGCACAGATTGCCCGAACTTTTACAGGAATCGTCACTTAAGTGGGCGCGAGTAACTAGTGGATGGGCAAAGTATCTATTAGGAACATTACGTATATGTAATGTGGATAGTTGGGAATGTGGGTCTCAAGGGAAGCGTACTAGGGGTAAGCCCCTGCAATCGCGCTTTTCAACTGTGTCCTCGGTGGCTCAGATGGATAGATCATCTGCCATGTAAGCAGGAGATCCCGGGTTCGAGTCCAGGTCGGGCCACACATCCTCAGCAGTCCCCATCAAGGTATGTCAACAACACCTGTCGGCAACTGAGGATTTCAATTAAATATCATTTACTGTAGAGAAGCTGCACGGTGATCAATGGTATCTGTTCTTTCGAGAACTGTTACTTTCTTCATATAATAGCTTTGTCCTGAATATATGAATACTGTACATTTTCCATATTTTCCGAGAGGCGCAAATGCCAGTATAAGCCTCAAAGATCAATGCTTGTAAGGAAGCTTCTTAGTTGTTCATCTTGGTTTTCTAATGTAATATGAACTGGAAGAATCGTCTGGTTAACAACCAGTGCATCCAATACGAGGTGGACCTTTTCGTAACGTTTGGCTACTGTTAACAAAGGCGGCAATAAGGTGATGGAGATGACTTTGCATTTTAGCTTATGTCTTATTTATATTCCTCTAGTATTGTCCAAGGAATGGAGTGTGAGTTTTGAAAGTAAATTTTGTGTGGAAGTACTTTCATAAGGTTTTAAGTACAAACACTATGATACCTGGCTTCTTATTAAAAATATCTGTGTATTTTAATAGCAGTTTTTTAAATCTGGCCTGCTATATTGAGTTAAGATTTGAATATTCTACTGCTTTCACGTGTATGTTATCTGTGTTATTCTTCATGCTGCTACGGTGAGGAGGTAGCCTGCTAAGTTGGGAAGCCTTCATCTCAATAATATTGCCTCTTACGCCTTAGCAGTATTTATTATCGTTGGCTTTTGCCTTTATTACATCTACAACAAAATCTACTCCATTAGTACTTAGATAGTTTCCATCCAAGATGAAATCTATTATTGTGATTTTTCTCTCTCATCAATTTTATGCCAAAAATGCATTTGACTATTAATCCACTTTCAATTAGTTATGACATACTATGTGTCCATTTTCTGTAACTACCTCAACCTGCATCTGCTCTTTGTGACGTCATGTCCTGTCACTTATTGTTCCACTAACATTGCAGTAGTGTGCTGGATACGCAAGTGCTTCTTGTTGTGTTGGCTACTGTGGTAGTTTCTCCGACAAAACAGGGAAGGAGAGATGTAGTGATGGCTGGTGGCTCAACTCAAAAATGATGTGTACATACAGTTTCAAATTAATAGAATACTTCATTTCTAAAAATAAAAGTAACATAACATAACTTCTCATTATTAAGTGACTTGATTTGTTTTTGTGCCTCCTACATGCAAATATTTTTACAAGCAAATTTTACTCGCAGAACTCAGGCTATTGACGCCGTTTCAATATATATGTATATATTCCATCAAAAACAGTCTTGATCACAATTTATTTACTATCAGACCGATGAGTAAGAACTTCCTTCTGTAGTGATTCAGTAGAGATTCTCCAGCAGGAGGAGGTTATTGCTCATTAATCTGAAGATGACCAAGTAAAGGTCGAAATTGATCACCGTGATAAATAAATTGTGATCAAGAGTGTTTTTCACAGTAAATATTTGTAACACATTGATGACTGTCACACCCGTAATGTATTCAAAAGTAATTAATTTGATGGACTTGGTGACGTCTCATCACGAGAGACGTGTATTACACATTCTTTTATTATTTTAAAAACAGTCTTGGATAAAATATTGCATACTGCGATTGTGATCCAAATGCTTCATACTAAATCTGTGTTTCTATTGATTTTACTCTTATTTGACGGCCATTGGCTATCACAGACGTAATGCTCGACCCGGTGGGCACAAGTCTCCCTATTTGCATATCATGTAGCAGTTGGTCTTCACAACAGTCAAGAGTAATTACTGCTCTGTGTTACCACCCGCAGAAGTCATCAAGAGTACCTCTTCCTTTCTTTTACTAATAATGTAGTTATATAGATTTTTCACTATTGAATTTATCTTCATGTATCCTTTAATAGATTTCATATTACTTCATTACAGAATCTGTGATAGTGTGAGGATGATCAGATATTGTTCAAAACCAGAAGTCATTTTCAATACAAAATATTTTACTTCATCTAGACTGCTTTTACTGTATTTTTAATAGTGTTTGATGACCACTGGTATTTCCTAAAACCATGTTTCATAATGTTTTAATACAATATAGACTTATTTGTGAAAGTCGGGGAAACAATCTATCATCTTCCTTTACCATTTGGTCTTTTACACTTTTGCTTTGTATCCGGAATCTGAGGCAATGATCTACAATATCATTTTGGGTAGAATTACCTGGAACCTGTTTTGTTTGATTCTGATGTTCCTTGCATCACAGTTCTGTCCGTATACTTACTGAAGACTTACGTCTGTTTTTGTTTGTTATGTCTTTTTATTGTCTATGGTGTGCTTGTGCTATTCTAGATTTGAGTTCTAGCAGATGATTTTGTTTATTAAGATGGAATTTAGAAACTTTCACTGTCATACTCTGCAGGTGGTACAGAACTTTTGAAATATCCATTAGCATTTCGTGGAGCTTAAAACTGTCGAGATTCAAAGCTAACAAAATAAAAATTTCCGGATATTAACAGTTCATCAGAACTTCCACATCAGAAACAGTGTTAGCATGGGATGTTCCTATGAATTATTGGAAAATTGTAAAAAAATTACATGTATTTAGTGTTATTCACTTTATTTTATCTCTCCATGAAGCAATAAAGGTGCCTAGGAAGCTTATTTTGTTAATTAAGTATTTTCGAATTAACTTGCATAAGCCACTGATTTATTTATGTCCCGGCACAGAAATTATAGAGCAAACAAATAATTTTCAGTTCGGAACCTAACCATGTATCTAAGGCTGGTAACTTACGCTGCGTGTTTCCCGAACAAAGGCGCTAACAAGATATCGCTCTAGAACTGCACAAAGCACCCAGGAGGCGGAATCACATGCCAGAGCCGTTGGCAGATTCCTGTACAGTCTGCAACTGCTGTCAGCGCACGCAAAAATAATTTGAGCTTCTATTTATTGCCGTCGCTGTAGTATGACGTATATTCACGACGTACGGCATAAAGGGGTTAACAATGCGCTGGTTTCCGAGAAATTCTTTCAAGTTGCGAAGTACCCAGGAGTAATAACGAGTAAACCTGCTAAAATAGCAGGGATGTACTCTTTTTGAGATTTCATGTTTAATTGTTTTGCAGAAAGGCTGAAGCCTGCCATTCCACTCGGACCACTGGATACAAAAGGTCTGTGACACTGTGAAGCTGTTATCAATGCTCTGTAATGTCCTTTTCGAGAGAACAATATTTCATAAAATGTAGGTACTGAGTGAATATTCGGTTTCTCTTGTCACGTAGTTTTTATCGTAAAAGTTAAGGATAAGTCGATATCACTGCGCAATAATTTGTAAAAGAAATTATTAATATATGATACTATGTGATTTTATTCTCATAAAGCTATATGAGAAAAAAAAACAACCAAAGGATGAAAGCACGCTATGTTTACGTTGGTGATGCAAATAAACCGATACGAAAATAAGAGGGAAAGACGAAAGAAAATTTATTGAGTAGTGGAACAAGGAATACGGTAGATGATTGAAGAGATAATGTTATAAAGAAGGAGAAAACAACACAGTACTAATAACTGACTTTGCCATACCTTCGTAATCCGTTCACGAAAGAAGAAGGAGATAAATGTTGTGTGGGTTATCTAGTGTATGAAAGGATGTTAGACAAGCTTTATTGATTTATTTCGATATTAATCGTAGGAGTTTTTTACTGGTTTTCAGCCTTGCATTCACCTACGGGGAATGCTTTCCCGTATGGCAAATAGCTAGAAGTACATATTCCTTCTCGTCACAGAGAAGACCGTAGCCCCGGAAACAGTATTGTGCCTAATAATGGAGTAAGGTCAGCAAACTAATTAAAGATTTGGTGCTTTCATTACTTTAGTTTTATTCTATTTAGCACTGAACACACAGTGGTTGCAAATGCGAGTAGCAACGAACGGCTTCTCAGCTGATGGCTCTCCAGCATTATGTATAGTAAGCCACTGGCACTCATTCATTGTAAGGATGCTGATTTTGAGCTCTGCGTACCTGGCTACATAACTAGATTGTTGTTTAAAATACGTCCACCACCATTGTCCCTACTGGACAGCGTGCTACGAGACATTCTCATTGTTCACTAGAAAGTTTACGAAGTTGGTAGCTACTGATTTATTCTGTAGTATCAAAATGCCAGCTTAATCTAAGCATACAACAATTTCATTGAAAGTTAACTATTTCATACATGCCAGTGAAGTGCACAAGCCGTATATAATGAATTTTTATATGTAGTTCAAGTGGAAGCCAGAAGTGTGGCACCGAGCGAGGTGGCGCAGTGGTTAGCACACTGGACTCGCATTCGGAAGGACGACGGTTCAATCCCGCGTCCGGCCATCCTGATTTAGGTTTTCCGTGATTTCCCTAAATCTCTCCAGGCAAATGCCGGGATGGTTCCTTTGAAAGGGCACGGCCGACTTCCTTCCCCATCCTTCCCTAATCCGATGAGACCGATGACCTCGCTGTTTGGTCCCTTCCCCCCAAACAACCAACCAACCAGAAGTGTGGCAATATTTTTCAGTTCCCACGGTGCATTTTTAATTTGTCTTTAAGTCAGACTCCCACAACAATGAAGTTGTAGGACCCACTGGAATGGAAGCTCTGTCATAACTCTTGAGCATGTACTTTTCCGGAAATGTGTCTTACACCACTAACAAATGGTAACCAACAACATCACTATCATTTATGTAACATGTTTACCAACGCCTGCTCTCAAGTGAAACCTTTGACGTCGACCACTCAGAGCCGCTCGAAATTATGCTGAGACTAACACTCAATCATTAAAAAAAAAAGACAGTTGTCTGTGTCATTTCCCTGTAAAACTCCGACTTTGTCTGCTAGCGGCGTCAGACGATGGCATGTTGTATCTGTACTGACAAGTGTTTGAGTTGCACGGATGGTACTGCTGCAGTACAATGTATTGGCATTCAGGTTTCTGAGTAAGATGTGTACGGTGAGATCATGAAGAGAATTAATTCTACGAATACCGTGCAGATGTTACGGTCAAAGTTACGCCCTGTTGAATATGGAAATGAAATCCATGTCGAGGAGAGAGTGTTTGCTGGTATGTTGTATAAAATAAATTAGAAATATAATCGGGACGACAAATTTGCATGACGTAACCCCGGATAGATATACTGATTCTGAAGAACAGGAAGAACCTAAATCTGATGGTGGCTGTCCAAGCAATACCCGACGGCCATCCAGGGATACAGGAACAGTCCTGTCAAAGTGAGTAGTGAAATTGGGCTCTGCCACGATCAGGGAAATGACTGGATGAACTAGGCCTCTTTAACTAACAAGATTTATTCTTTTGACAACAAACGCCAATTTTTTTAAAAAAGCAAAAACAGGTCGCCTTTAAGAAAAACGGATAACAAAATTCCAAGTTGATATTTCACGTTCAGTTTGCAGACTAGAAGGCGTCCAGAATGGTGAATGACACACTCACTACAATAATAACAATCTCACAAAAGATGTAAGAAAATAAGACATTAGGAATATTCGTCATTAAAAACATCCTAACTGTATAAAAATTTAAATAAACCACACAGTAAAAATATCTAAATGCAGATCTAGATACATTTCTTCAAGCGAGCTCACATCCAAGATATTACTGAAACCTCCAAAACGTTAATATTAACTATTTAACAATGCATATCAATTAGTCTTTACGGCTTAAGCGAAGGGCTTACACCAAATAGTTCACAATTAAATGTAGAACAAGTTTACAATATGTATTACACAGAACAATAATATTACTGGCCAAATAGCCTGTGTCAGGCCAGTTAATCGAAGGCCTCGTAGACGAGAGCGGAATTTCGATTACAGTGGGAGTCATGTAACATCAGTTACTCATACTGAGCACTGACCGAACGGACGCGCGACTGCAAACAAATAGCAGGAAGTGTTAGGAAACGCTCGAGAGCCATCCACACAGCGGCAAGCAAGCCAGGACACTGGGGCAAGAAGCTACTGACACGGAACACTCTTCTGGCAACTTAGTAGGTGCTTTTAACAAAAACCTAATGTAAATGTCTCACTGAATTACGCTACAAGTTAAAGTTATTGTTTAGCCATGACTGCACTTACACAGCCTTCCTAGTAAGGTGATGCTCCCCAAGAAACAAGCTCCGCTAAAAATGTAACGTGTGAAAGGGAATTACTCAAGCCAGCTGTAATTCTTCCAGGAAATAATATCAATAACAACTCGCTGATGTCTTACCGATAGCCAGAGGCTATAACACACAGGGGTTAAATGTCTGCATAATTGTATGACCAGAGAGCGCACCAGCTTCTGAAAACAAATATTAAAATTCAGAAACAGTTCGTTCTGTCACATAAAACATTTTAAAACCAAACAAAAATTAAAAAAAAGGCTAGATAATGCATGGGCGCCTGATAGGGTTATGCATGAAAGCTGGTCGCAATTCATTGCCTTAACAACATTATCTTTAGCAAATTTTTAAAGGAAACGCTGGCCAGCAGATTAACACAAATCGATTCAAAAAAACACACAGAGCAGACAGGGTAGTAATTTGACAAGGAGTCAAATAACAGAGGCGTGCATGACAACTCTGTGAATACAAACACGAACATCTGCTGAAACGGCTTGCGGAGCGAGAAATCGGCGCTCAGAGCCGATCCGCCAGATACGCAAGGCGTAGGCGAACTAAACTTTTTGCCTTCTACCCAGACCTGGCGAAGAACAGCGAACGAGCACCTGAACAAAAACGTCATGCCGATCCGTTCTTCATGTCTGTCATTCTAAGCACTGCCATTAGCCTCAGCTCGACACTGCACGAAGGCTACACATAAAACCCCTGCACTGAGCCGTTCAGAGCCCCAGACGCCTTCAGTGGATGCATTTGAAGCCTAGCTGGGGCAGCCACAACCACACAAGAAACTAATAAACCCATCTGGTGCAGGTCTAGCTAGAAGGTGAAACGAGATGCATTGGTTCAACCTCCTCCAACCAGTCCACCATTTTTTTGAGAACAGCAGGAAAAAGTTAATCACTTAGATAGGTTCTTATTTCACCACATGTACCTTCAAGGTTCTCTCAGCTACAGGGTAGCACACCCTCAGATTAATGGAACTTAAGACCTTAACAAGTGCACAGGGTCCCACAAACCTGAAAGCAAGTGTCTCAACTCGGACACAAAATGGTCTCCATCCTTGATTATACTATCGCTCTCGACGACGAATGAAATTTTGGACATTTTTGGTAAGGACGATGGGAACAAACTGCTGAGATCATCGGTCCCTAGCCTTGCACACTAATTAATGTAACTTAAACTAATTTACGCTAAGGATAACACATACACCCATACCCGAGGAAGGATTCGAAACTTCGACAGTGCCGGAGGAGGGGAGGGGGGGCGGGGGGACGTGAGAACCGTCACAAGGACGGCGATAGGTTAAGTCCTAGTTCTATTCCAGTTTAATAAGATAAAGATTAATCTGCTCAGGGAACAGATCGTTTATACACCACAAACTCTCGAGGGGGAATTGAGGGAAAAAGAAAACATCAAAACAGAAGGACCTGCTTCAGAGGCCTCACGCTGAGATACATTGAAGGCAACATTTATTCAAGGGATGGAAATGGCGCATTTGTTCTGATTCTGAGCATTATAAATAATTAAGGGGGCCTTAATATTACTATTAACTCCCTAAAAAAAGGAAGACTGATGGTAATAGGAGGTAGTCAAAACGTGCTTAATGGCATCACCAAACCAAACTGCATCAATTATCGTGACGCAAATGCCTGAGCATTGTCACTGATAAGCACCTTTGGCGGACTGAACCAGGAAAATATTTGAGTTAAGCGAGGTGATAAATCCTCCACTTTGCAAAAGTCACACAAAATGAGAAAAAGTGTCAACACCAACTAGCATATAACGGTTCCCAGCTCTTGTTCGAGGCAGAGACCCACATAATCAATTAATAATTTATCCCCAGCGTTTCGCTACCGTTCTGAATGCAATAAGCCTTAACGTGAGTTGGGATTAGGCTTCACCATCTTACTAGAATCACACCCCTGAACCATCGCCGAATATGTTTACACGAAACTGTCAATGTAAGAGGAGCACTGACTTTAGCAAGGATTTTACAAAGACCCAAATGGCCATATAAGAAGGAACTGTGAAAATAACAAAATAAAGATGACACAGGTTCGACAGGTAAACAATATTTAGGCTCAGCTAATTTCCCATCTTCTGGATAAAGTATATTATTTCTGAAGTTATAGCCAGGAAGTACCTCACCCACCAACAACCGCCTTATTATAGGTCCTAAATGAGGCTCTTGGTCGTGCTTATTCCAGAAATCAGAAAATAATTGAGGTATCTCAGTTAACACGTTGTAAGCGTAAGACCTGATGACTGAACAACACTCCGCAGATTCGTTGGTGCACTCCTTAAACATACGGATGAACTCATTCGCCACCTGGTTATCTAAGCCTCTTGTATGGCGAACCTTGCAACGAAATAAAGATAAACGGATCGCTCACCTTGGGATCCTGCCAGTCTTTCTCAAAATGGCCAAGCAAAATTCCAGGCCTGGTTGTTTGTCTACAGGTCAAATTCTTCATGTTCAAGATAAAATATAAACTTTTCGAGAGCTAACAGAATAGCCTGAACTTCACATTCATACACAGAATCCTTAATCTCAGGTCCCACCAATCATGCATGGCAAAAACAACAGGTGATCTCTGACCCGCGTCTTATTGTAAAAGGACTGCTGCCACTAATCACTGCACGCGTCGGCCTGGAGAATGAATCTGCTCTCGAAATTAGAGCTGTCTTAATCGCTCTCTCTCCAAACACATTCGCGTCCCTTCTTACGAAAATCACTAAGAGGGCCACCTATTTGAACGAAATTAGGGAAAAACTTCCGAAAGTAGTTGGCCACCCCAAGAATCGGGCGACTCCCCTTTTATTCTTAGGAGGAGGAAACTTCTTGAGATGGGAAGTACGTTCTTCATCGATTCTGATTCTGTCTTTAGAGACCAGGTGCCTCAAAAGCGAAATTTGCTGCTTGGCTTCAGTGATCTTGGAAGGTTTGACCGTCAAACTTGCAGACCCAAGTCTCAATAAGACTTTCTGAAGGTGTAAAAGATTTTCAGATAAGGATCAACAATAGTATCATGATAACTATTAACACTGTTGACCTCTAAATCCCCTAAAACGTGATCTAAACGCCATAAAAACATGACAGCTCCAGTGGTTAAGCCCATACAAATTCCAGTCCGTACAGAATACTCTCACTGACCTTGGATCCACATTAAAAAAATGTTCAAATGTGTGTGAAATCTTATGGGACTTAACTCTTAACGTCATCAGTCCCTAAGCTTACACACTACTTAACCTAAATTATCCTAAGGACAAACACACACACCCATGCTCGAGGAAGGACTCGAACCTCCGCCAGGACCAGCCGTACAGTCCATGACTGCAGCGCCCTAGGTCGCTCGGCTAATCCCGCGCGGCGATCAACAGTCAAAGGTATTTGATAATAAGCCTGATTCAAATCAAGCACAGAAATATAGGAGACATCAGCAAACCAATTAAAGTAATTATGGAGACACGGAAGAAGAAGTAGTCCTCTTTTAAACTTTTCGTTGAGCATCCTATAATCAACAACTGGTCTAAAATCCTTGCCCTGTCCCTTAGGCACCCAAAATATAGGTGAAGCATATAAAGAAATTGGAAGTCTAGTTCCTCCATCGTAAAGCTTGATCTCAAACATACGTCACAAAATCTTCACTTTAAGTGGTGACAGACGATAAGGAGGCTGACGAACGGGAACATCATCCAGTAAATGGATTTTATATTGACTCTTGACGCTCATCCCCAACCGACCAATTTAACATCCGGAAACTCGCTCTAACAATCCCCTAACTAAATAGCCTGAGGTTCACTAAGATGACCAAGATCCACCTCCGTCCACTGAATCTGCAGGGTATCAACACCACTAGCAGAACAACTATCTTGTCCGTCGGATGGAACCTACAGAAGAAGGAATTATTGGTCAAATCGGATACTAATCCAGTGCGGTGAATAATATCACATGTGAGCAATAGTGTGATATAGTTTCTTCACAACTAACTGTGTAACCGGCCAGGAAAAACCGAGAATTGACAGGATCACTCGCACCTCACCTCACCTGCCAAAGGTAACTCCTGCCCATAGGCAACGCATCTCAGGGGGGGGGGGGGGGGGAAGGTCTAAAATGGGACAGCTTACACATACGTCGAAACTAATGGTATTAATCACAGTCAAGTGAAGAAAAGAGAACTTCCGGAATCAAGCAGACCGCAAACTTTTTATCTATTAATTTTGGCGCATACGCGCAAAAAACGCCGAGATCCTTTTCATTCGAGTGATTACTCATTTACGATGGCGTCAGCTTTTGAGCCTAGGCCCGCAATCAACTGGACACTCCCACACTAGTTGACTCCGGGAGGAACACCGATATCAGGAATTAGTCGATGAAAATTTAATTGCTGATTCACTACAGTTGGTACTATAATAAGAACATACATGTGGTTCACCTTCACTTTGCTTACGCTGCTCGACGGCAAATGTAAAGGCTTCCATACAGCTTACCAAGTCGTTGAGTTGAGCAAAGGTGGCCGGCTTCCGAGTAAATACGAGCTGTAACCGATCCTCAGATCTCGTGCCCTCTGAGGCGTAAGGGAAAGAATCCTGTTCGGTGACATTCATTCTCAAAGCCCAGACAGCGGTACGGACAACCTCAACATATTTAAACAAGGTTTCGTCAGAAGCCCGTACTTGCCACTAATACAAGAGCTCAGGTTAGTTTCTAATATGAGCTGTCAACTTTCTTTCACTTATACGTGCCCTAATCTGCTCCAGATTTCCCGGCACTCCGGCTACACCTGACACCAACTCGCTGAACAAATCCTTAGATAAAGGATAAAGATGAGATGGAATGACTACATGCTGGATCTGCAAGATGACACACCGTGTGATCAACCGTAACATTTCACGAACTTGGTTCATTTCATCAACCACTAGTTCAGTAATAACATTTAACAAATACAAAAGAGGATTTGGCAACTTAGCCAAATAATCCGAGATGGATCCGCCAAGACCTTGACCCTCGGATTTTCTAATTTCGAGCTGTTCAATTACAACACCCTCTTCCCTACTCGGCCTTTCACTCTCTAAACCAAACACACATGTGCTAATCTGTAAACCCTTAATGCTCGCGCTCAGCTGTTTTAGAGCTGTAAAACGGCGGCCCTATTGAGATTACTGAGCTCAAGGTGTCCTAGATCGGCAAGACAACTATTGAAATGCCACAAGTAGGCGCGCACACTTGCCTACGAGTGGCTGGGTTACCTCTAATAATTTTATGTTTTGAAAGAATTCATCAAATGCTAATGAAATGGTGCTTATATCAGAACATACATCACCAATTGCTTGGGATGAAGTGTGGAAATGTTTACCCAGTGCATCATGCATCTCTGCTGCCAGCTCTGACACACAACTCTGGATAGGTGTGCGACGAATGCGCAGTTCATATTGAAGATGTTCACTTTTGAGATACCCTATGCCTGCACAACACCTTGTCTCAGCAGTGGCCGTCGTTCTCCGAAACAAATCGAAATTGGTTACATATATTACATGTGATAAGGACAAATGAATTTAACAGGTGTAGACAATTTCACTCCCCCCTCCCCACCGTTAGCCAACAGGATCGCATCTATGCTCTGCTATCACTAAAATCGGAATTTAAAACGATCATGGAAATGACGTGGAAGAAATTAGTCCCGTTAACTGACATGATTTACCCTTTTGACAACAGATATTTATTTTTGTTTTAAAGTATTAACTGGTCCCGTTTAAGGAAACCAGGTGGAAGAATTCCAAGTTTGTTTGCTAAGTTCAATTTACAGACTTGAAGGTGTTCAAAATGGTGAATGAAATAGTCACTGAACTAAAACGCTAATGGCTTCAAGTAATATGCAAGAAAATAAGACTTCATCAATATTGTCCTTTAAAAAATTTAAAAATAAATAAAAATTTCTTCCTAGAATCGCAAAGAATCAAATAACAAGGGTGTGCATGATGACTCAGTGATTATAAACATGAACATTTTCTCAACGGTTTGCGGAGCGGGAAATCGCTTTTAAAGCATAACCACGACAGCGATAACCGTACAAGACAGTAATCCGTACCACGTGGTGCCGCTTCAGCTAGAAACTATCGATACTCGCTTGGTGCAACGAGCCGTCACGGCTCAAGTATGAACCATTTCCACCCAAACAGTCGAGACCCCGTTTAGCTGATGATACTGATAACAGTACGCTAGAAAAGACTGATGCTGACTATCGCAATCGTGGCTTCAGTTCCCAAAGGAAACTTATGAGGAGCTATAAGTTCATTAAAAGTAAATTAAATTCGAGATTAATTCTAAATTACGGGCAAAGCGAAAGGCGAGCAGGAGCTCGTTTCAGACGGTACGAACTGACGCAATTATAAATTATAAAAGAGTATGTAATATCGCAATTTGATAGATCAAGCTCATGTGTATCTGCAAATGTCGGCCCGAGAAGGGTCTAAAGTTTTGGCTTAGACAATTTCAGAGGTTTGATTTCTTTTATCGACAATCTTAAGGTTTAACACGACATTTAATCCAGGTATATTACTACACCGTCACACCTAAGGGCAAAGAAGACGATAATGTTATACGTCAGAATGCAAAACAGTTTGTGGAGGAGGTGAACATGGTTCAAAAATGGTTCAAATAGCTCTGAGCACTATGGGACTGAACTTCTGAGGTCATCAGGCCCCTAGAACGTAGAACTACTTAAACCTAACTAACCTAAGGACAGCACACACATCCATGCCCGAGGCAGGATTCGAACCTGCAACCGAAGCGGTCGCACGGTTCCAGACTGTAGAGCCTAGAACCCCTCGGCCACCCCGGCTGGCTGAGGTGAACATGTTTCTGACAGAGCAGGGTGTGTAGAAAGATAATGTTCGGCACTGACCAGAGTCAGTTTCACGATTAAATGTATTCATTATCAACACCCTTCATTGCCAAGACTGTCTCATAGAGCAGACAAAACTACAGCTAGTGTGTTGCAGTCTGTACATAGCCTACCCACGGTTACACAACAGATGTGGCTTTATCAATGATAACAGGTGAACAAGTTGTACACCTGGTTTCAAGGGCACAAGGCACTTTCGACCTAAATGTTTCAAAGTAACTTCCAAAAACCTGCACAAGATATATTCACGTGCAGTCAAGCAAAAGTGGAAAAATGACTAAAGAAGTGCAGTCCTTGGTGAATAGGTAACAAGTGAAAGGAGCCTATAGCTGTGAAATTCCTGGTCAGTCCATACAGATCGTACCATTCTAGATATAAGTTTTCCAAACAAAGTTGATTATACTGAACGTATTATCACCGAAAATATTGCCAACTCTTTGACGTATACTTCTAGTAGCAAAATATGCTCTACATGAGAAGGATTTCTGATTTAGTAAGACTACAATAACCAAGCCACAAGTGAAGATACATGATCTTTACTTCATCATCAAACTTCACTCCGTGATTTACAATCAATTTCCTGCACTAATGTATACGTCTATGTTGCAGCAAGCATTACGAAAGGCAGGTTATGACACTGACATAACCTCATCATCATTTAAAAACGTCATTAGTGTGGCTTTTGGTACTGGACTAAAACGCAATTAGTGTGGCGTTTGGTATTGGACTGCCTCAGTGCGAAAGCGATTTTGAATTTGAAAATGTGACTTTAGTGAGTGTGCACATTCTTCTCTTCCATCTTGGTGTTACCAGTTCATCGAAATCCCCCATCTGTGTGTAATATATGTGTGTTTTGCGCTATTATATCTACCTTACGCAAAGAGTTTTTGGCACCGTTGATTGAAAATTTAATGATACACTGACGTCACTAAATTATGAATAATTTCCCTCCCCTATAGTACTTATGCCATATTGCTTTATGTCTCTCTATTAAAATGTCACATGTGATAGCATGCAACGTTTATCATGGAAATTACACAGGTCAGCGTCTTTTTTTTTTCTTTTATTGGGTCTTATTCTGAGCATGCTTTGATGCGTTTCCGAGCGTTCTAGGTCAAAACTGTCATTTTTTTGTGTTTTCTAAGTAATCGTGTACTGATAAAATATGTACTATTTAAGAGGCGCATGTAAACTTACTTCTTGTTAGATAAGCTGTTTTCTCTAACTACACTAACCAGCCAAAACACTATAACAGCCTGATTAACAGTGTGTACCTCCTAATCTGGAGCGCATTGCAGATGCAGTGTGGCGTGACAAGTATTCGACAGTTCCTCGGTAGGTATCCGGTAGAATGTGGAACATGAGAGCTATGCACTAATGAGGTAATTTCTGTGTATTACGAGTCGATGGTTTCTGGAGCAGATATGGCGCCTGCTGGAAGATACAGTCGTCGACGAACACATCAAGCATGGAGGGATACGCGTGATCCACCATAATGTTCATGTAGTTCATTGTTGTCGTAGCGCCTTCGACAACTACCACGGATCGCATAATAACTCCTGTGAATTAAACACTTAGCATGATACAGCCCCTACCGTCCTGCAGGTTCCCAGCAGCCTTTCGCCTGAAAGACGGCGTATCCGAAATCTATCGACCTGGTTTACGGAGAAACTTGCTTCATTCGATCTGATGATACGTTTCTATTTACCACGTTCCAGTCTGATGACTTTGTGACCGCTGCAGTCGTAATTGACGTGTCGTCATCTGTGGTGTCCCAAGTCCGAAAATACACTCCTGGAAATGGAAAAAAGAACACATTGACACCGGTGTGTCAGACCCACCATACTTGCTCCGGACACTGCGAGAGGGCTGTACAAGCAATGATCACACGCACGGCACAGCGGACACACCAGGAACCGCGGTGTTGGCCGTCGAATGGCGCTAGCTGCGCAGCATTTGTGCACCGCCGCCGTCAGTGTCAGCCAGTTTGCCGTGGCATACGGAGCTCCATCGCAGTCTTTAACACTGGTAGCATGCCGCGACAGCGTGGACGTGAACCGTATGTGCAGTTGACGAACTTTGAGCGAGGGCGTATAGTGGGCATGCGGGAGGCCGGGTGGACGTACCGCCGAATTGCTCAACACGTGGGGCGTGAGGTCTCCACAGTACATCGATGTTGTCGCCAGTGGTCGGCGGAAGGTGCACATGCCCGTCGACATGGGACCGGACCGCAGCGACGCACGGATGCACGCCAAGACCGTAGGATCCTACGCAGTGCCGTAGGGGACCGCACCGCCACTTCCCAGCAAATTAGGGACACTGTTGCTCCTGGGGTATCGGCGAGGACTATTCGCAACCGTCTCCATGAAGCTGGGCTACGGTCCCGCACACCGTTAGGCCGTCTTCCGCTCACGCCCCAACATCGTGCAGCCCGCCTCCAGTGGCGTCGCGACAGGCGTGAATGGAGGGACGAATGGAGACGTGTCGTCTTCAGCGATGAGAGTCGCTTCTGCCTTGGTGCCAATGATGGTCGTATGCGTGTTTGGCGCAGTGCAGGTGGGCGCCACAATCAGGACTGCATACGACCGAGGCACACACGGCCAACACCCGGCATCATGGTGTGGGGAGCGATCTCCTACACTGGCCGTACACCACTGGTGATCGTGGAGGGGACACTGAATAGTGCACGGTACATCCAAACCGTCATCGAACCCATCGTTCTACCATTCCTAGACCGGCAAGGGAACTTGCTGTTCCAACAGGACAAAGCACGTCCGCATGTATCCTGTGCCACCCAACGTGCTCTAGAAGGTGTAAGTCAACTACCCTGGCCAGCAAGATCTCCGGATCTGTCCCCCATTGAGCATGTTTGGGACTGGATGAAGCGTCGTCTCACGCGGTCTGCACGTCCAGCACGAACGCTGGTCCAACTGAGGCGCCAGGTGGAAATGGCATGGCAAGCCGTTCCACAGGACTACATCCAGCATCTCTACGATCGTCTCCATGGGAGAATAGCAGCCTGCATTGCTGCGAAAGGTGGATATACACTGTACAAGTGCCGACATTGAGCATGCTTTGTTGCCTGTGTCTACGTGCCTGTGGTTCTGTCAGTGTGATCATGTGATGTATCTGACCCCAGGAATGTGTCAATAAAGTTTCCCCTTCCTGGGACAATGAATTCACGGTGTTCTTATTTCAATTTCCAGGAGTGTATCTGTCGAAGGGCATGCTCCGAAACACTTGTGCCTGTACTCTGTCGCTTTGTAATCTGTCGTTTCATGTCCCTTTCGCAGACCAGGCAAGCATCCGATATCTCTGATGTTGCGTCGACGTCTTCGACCTTGACAGCTACTCTTGGTTGTCGTTAACCTAGTCCCCGTAGACGCTCACGACAGTGGCGTGCCGAGCGCATACCAGTTTCCGGTTTCCGAAATGTTCGTGCTTAGGATAATGTCGTTAATGATACAGCACTGTTATGAGGTCTTTAAATCTTTTTCCTATTTCCATGTGAGATGTACCCATGTTACTCTTTATCACCTTATGATAAATAGGTAGGGGAACTCGGGGCGGAACGGGATGCTTAATGTTTAACAATTTATATAAAATAAGGGAACACAAAGAAACACTTCTTAAAGTGATAAAAAAACACCTTGTAGTGTAACCCAATGTACCTTATTTTAAAATCACTTAAAACATTTTGAATTTTTACAATTTTTCAAAGAAAGTCTTGGATATTTCCCGTCCCGCCCCACACACGGGGCAGAATGGGATAAGGGTATTTTTTGTTAAATTATTGCATAAACGTTGAATTTAAATTACGAACATCGTATTAAACTATGACAAAATGTTGTACAACAGGCAATTCAGACTAAGGAATGTGTAATTTAAACAATTAAAAAGTCATTCTTCAAAATAAGAAATTATTTTAATGTCATTCTGAAAAATGTACAGTGCTTAATAAGCACCAAACCACTAACTAGTAGCCCTTTCGAAAATAGTCACAAATCAGTATATCCTCTTCATCTTCACTAACCCTCATTAGAAGCGGAGTAGAAGTCCCCACAGTAGAGATATTCAGCATCCTCTCTCTCTGATTCTCTCTCCATCATCTTCTTCCTTTTATTTTTCTTAAGGTCTTTGATGTCCTCCGGTTTGGTGTTTTTGGGTGCACTGTTTGATATTTTTGCCGTAAGTTGCATTGCACCTGACGTCTCTGTCCTGACATTGTTCATATTTGTGCACCCTCCCCCTTTCTGTAGGCCTACTTTACGTGCGACAGCATTCTGCAATTCCTTCTTATAAGGAGAATCTGTTAATACGACGGTTTTTCCTTTCCGCCGAGTATTTTGACAGATTACTGGGATTGGAATGACAGCCTCGGGCGATATCTGGAAAGGTGAGTTGTTCGGTGAACGTAGCTGGTTTGGAGAGTCTGGCATCCATGAACATCCAGCCTGGGTTTGCTTTCTACTTGCATCAAAATATGACGGGGCAGAACGGGACACTATCCCATTCTGCCCCGTCCCGTTCCGCCCAAAGAGCACTTTTGAGGTCAACAACTTTTATGGAATGTAATATCTGACGTATTTAAACGCATTAAATAACTAAAGTATAACAAATGCCATGCACTTTAAGGGAATGTGTCATTTTAGGGTATACAATTAACAATTAACGGATAACCTGGCGTCGAAATTCACCAAACGTTAGAACAACGCTAGCGGTAACGTGACGGACAACAATTCACTTAGGTCCCGCACTTCAAACTAAATCAGAATGGCTGCCCTCACTTCACCTTCCATTCTGAGAAATAGTCACGTGCCCATACAACAGGTTGCAACACTGTCCAGTCTAGAAAAGAGCAATTTCCCATTGTGCCCCGCTATCCCGTTCTGCCCCGAGTTCCCCTATATATATATTTTGGGAATGTTCTACGTGCTTCGATACTCCATGTATGAAAATTACCCTTCTCAGCAAAACATAGGAGCTAGATGGATAAAGAACCATAGCGTATTAACTACAAGGTTCAAACGATTAAAAGTGGGAAAGCATGCTGCCAGAAATCACCCATTCGTGTACAGAAACGTGGATATCCCGAAAGACAACGTAATGGGTGTCGATCAAAGAGGCCACCTCTCTGCTGTGACCGTGCTACTGTCTGCTACAGTAGCAGATGACAGGTACATTCAGCAAAAGTGAAAAAGGGATTCACGTCAAACTACGGGTGCAATTATCACATTTAACATGACGGCACCGTTTGCGTTGGTGTGAAGACCTTAGTTATTGGACGAACGAGGAGTCGGTTCGTATATTCGGACGAGAGCAGATTCAGTCTGAGTAGCTACATAGGGCGTAATCTCATAAGGCGAGAGACGGTACACGTAACTCACCCAAGAACACTGTCCAACGTGATCGTTTTCATGCTGTAGGTGTTACGGTGCCGGGAGTCATAGTGTTGCACGTGCATACTGATATCCAAATCTTTGGATGCGGTACACTCACGAGTCAGCGTAACTATGGCACTGTACTCCTCCCACACGTGCGTCTTTTCAGGGATGCATCCGGCCGTGAGTTCATTTTTATGCGCGAACGCATCGATCAGCGCAAGTGGGTGAACTCTTGGAACGAGAGGATATTCGGCGAATGGACTGGCTAGCCGCTCAGATTACATCTGATCGAGTACGTGTAAGATGCATTGGGGAGATGTTCTGCAGCACCTCCACATGCATCGACGACCATCCAGTATTTGTCTTCCGCACAGATTGCGGTGTGGAACTCCCTGCCACAAGCACTTAACAACCTTGTGGCGATCTGGGAGCAGATTTAAGGCATTGTTGTTGCTGGTGACTGCACACCTTATTATGAACAGCTCCCGCTTTTTCAAATGTCCAGCAGATGTTCATAAATCACCCTGACTTCAGTGTAATGTCGTCTTTGAATAAAAGTGTCATTTCAGTGTTTCATATAACATCTTTACCATATTGGAGCAATTCATTCACTGTTTGATCTGTTTCATTGAGCTATGTTATTTTTTGTGACTCGTCATGCTAATGTCACTTTCTGCTCTCGCACACTAGTGGATATTTTGAAGCTTACGTGGGCGTCTCTTGACCAGAATAACTCAAATTGTTTAGTTCCAAGAGTTTTGCTGAGGCATCGAACCAGTGAACGGTATTTGTCACACAACTCCTATGGTTAGGTGTTTCTATGTATTTGTTTCGTATTACCACTTCTCACCTTATACCGTTTTTGTGCTAAGCAGACGGAGAATTTTCGTGTCTGTTTCTTGTTCAAGACAGTTACGTACTATGTGGTAGGAGTGTGCTTCAAATGCGCTTCCGAGAATACGGAATGATATTTTCAGCAGCTTCAGTAAATGATGGTTAAAGAATGTCCTTGTGATTGATTAAGACTGTTCTTGATTACTGGGCTATAGCCCATATGAGACACGGTTCCATCCCTCATGATTTACATGGCTACTAATACGTTTCGCTTCCGAGAATACATAATCATATTTTCAGCAACTTCCGTAAATGATGTGAATCTAAAGGCCTTGTGGCTGATTAAAACTGGTCTTGATTGCTGGACCTACCGTTGCCCATGTGACAGACCGCTCAGTCTCTCATGATTTACACACCTAGACCGTGAGCACAGAAGAGGTGGGGAGTGTGAGCGACGTCGAGCTACTTCCACCCCCCCCCTCACCTCTACCCTGCCTACTGTCTAACCTGGAGCACTTCACTGCCCACCACCCCCACGATACTATTCCTCCACTTCACTGCCCAGGTCACCTTAACCCCTAACCAGTCGCCACTCCCATCATGCGCTGGTGCTGCTGCTCACAGTGTGGATTCAGTTGACTGAGCTGCAGTTCTGTGTGTGAGTTTCGTTTGCGTGAGTGAGTGTGTGTGTGTATGTGTGTGTGTGTGTGTGTCTATAACTAACGAAGGTCAATGGCCGAAAGCTTTAATTGTGAGAGTATTTTTTTGTGCCTATCTGCGACTTAGCATCTCTGCTGCAAGGTGAATAGCTACTTTCCTTCTCATAATTTTTAAGTTCGTTATCATCAGTGACGTGGCATGTCTTTGCACAGATATGTACGTATTGTTCACATATTTTCTTGGGTAGTATTAAAAACAATAATGTCCCTTATTCCAATGTTCCTTCTCAGTTGTAGACTATCCTTCTTTAATAAATATTTCAATTTTTTTTAAAAAAAGAGGGCTTGGTAGTTTGTGTTAATACCATTATGCACGTTTCTAACGATATAAGAAATGACCCACGTTTACAACTCTTCGTCTCTATTTCAAACCGGCTAGAATCACCACAACTATTTGTGTGCCTTTGGTGAGATATGTGACGTCGCTCCACAGATTGTAGATTTGAAATTTGTTACCAGGTTCACAGTTATCTTTTCCACGCCTGAGCGACATCAGGTAAGGAAAATTATTTATTTTTAACGTACGGTATACTGTTTTATTCTGAATTGTTGTATTGAGCTTCAAATGGTTCAAATGCCTCTGAGCACTATGGGACTTAACATCTGAGGTTATCAGTCCCCTACAACGTAGAACTACTTAAACCTAACTAACCTAACGACATCACAGGCAGGATTCGAATCTGCGACCGTAGAGGTAGCGCGGTTCCAGACTGAAGCGCCTAGAACCGTTAGGCCACACCGGCCTGGTTTGTATTAAGGAATTGTGTATTTTTTTCTGTTATATTTCGAGAAAACGAGATCGAGACAACTAGGCCCGGTCATAATTTACGGCCACGGCGTGAAGTATTGCTAGTCATTACACGAAGTCAGCAGACGACTAGCAACAGGGGGGATCTCATCCACGACCTCATTGCCATGTGCTCCGTGAAGATTATTAAAAGCATTAAAATGCAGTGTTGTTACAAATGAAATGTGCTCACTCTGGTATCTGCCCTTAAGGACATAATATAAAATCTGTGTGAAGATTATATGTTTCCGATTACGTTTTTGAATGTCTGTGAAACATGTACGTATCAGTAAACTTTAAATTAAAAGATAACCGGTGACTAAAGAATTATTCTGAATTTTAAATGTTTGTCGTGCAGTCTTTTTTTTAGGACTGAATATGAAGAGAGACTTAACTATTCCATGTGGACTGCTATAAAGAAACGCCACAACTAATTGTAATTATAGTCCCTCAAGAAATAATTACAGAAATTAATTCAAAGATTATCATTGACAGAGTTAACAATAGATATTGTAAGAACGATATGACTTTGTTTGCCAGTTACATTCTTTTGCGGTAGCAATTAAAAATATTCAAAAACTATATCCGTTCTCTTCTTCAAGTTAAAGGACTGGTAGCCAGATAAGATTCCATTTCAATCTTAGGAAAACAATTATAACACCCAACAAGGGAAGATGTAAAACTCAGAAAACTTCGATATGTGTGGTATTGTTACATGGCGACACGGTCCTGCTGTTATGATATAGAAGTTAAAACAAGCTTTATTCTACCAATCTGAAGAGAATGTAATTTAATAACTTCGTAGGAACACTGCATATTTGGGTATTAATGGAATTTCCTAGTATTTATTAGGGGATTCATGTATTAATTTTATTCTCTAAGCAGGTTTCGGTTTGTTGAAAGCGTGATTTCCGAATACAGCATTGCTACTAAATGAGAGTGTGTTGACGCAGTACACACGCAGAGAAAATATTCCCCGCCTCTTCGTTCCTCACGGCTGCAATAACAAAGAGCGCTTTTGCCCCGCTGCTGCGGTCGCACATATTACCTGTCCACTGACCCATGGAAGCCCTCTCTTCACAGCGATGAATGAAATTCCGACGGAAAAAGCGGGGGCAATGAAGGCCGTGGATGAGGTTTCATAACAGGAAGGTAGCGACGGCAAAAATATGCTTCTTAACACGTTTTTGTCAAATTTGTTTTCTTAGAAGCACTTAGTTTACTTTTAAATGCCCAAACGGACAATAATATTTTCATTCAAATGGAACGAACGTGCATTAAGAAGGAATGAATAGTGGAATGAAACATGTGAATCATTTACACGAAACCTACTATCGTCAGCCAGCTAATATATCTCATGACATTTCATCATACAGAGTATTCAATCCATAATGAATTATGGATGGGTCTGCCTCTATGTAGATACACAAATTATTGTTTCAGTGGCATACTAGGCTTTTCAGTGGAAACTCTACAACAATAGTACAGTTCAGTCCTATAACTTGTCAAAAATACTTTATAGTTGCAGCTAAAGAATATTTTTGAAAAATCATTGTCAGTATTTATATTATGTAATGTAATCGATAAGAGCAACCATTCTGAAAGAAATCTTTACATATTTTAGAACACATATCTATTTCATTCTTATCACTTGAAATCAGAGATTTTACCTACGTGATTGCGTTATTGCATCAGACCTTCCTTCATAATAAAATAAATTTTAGTGTATTTCATTTATTAACTGCAGAGGAAATCATAGACATCTTCGTTCATCTTCCGAGTAGTGAAAGAAGAAATAACAGATTATCGACAAACTGCTTCTGTTTCTACACCCCCAAGTACGTTATTCCCTGATTTCTTAACAGATGTCCTATTATACTGTCCCTTCTGCTTATCATTGTTTCCCACACATTAGTTTCCCCGCCGATTCTGCAGAAAAACTCCTCATTCCTTACCTTATCCGTTCACCTAATTTCCAACATTCGTCTGTAGTTCCGCATCTCGCGTGGTTCACTTCCCTTCTGTTCTGTTTTCTCATAGTCTATGTTTCCTTACCATACAATGCCGTGCTCCTAGCGTACACCCTGAGAAATTACTTCCTCAAATTAAGGAATACGTTTGATACTAGTAGATTTCTTTTGGCGAAGAATGCCTTTCCCATTTCTAGTGTGCTTTTTATGTCCTCTAGGCTCCGTCCATCAAGAACTATTTTGCTGCCTAGGTAGCAGATATCCTTCACTGCGTCTCCTTCGTAATCACCAATTCTGATATTAAGTTTCTCGTTGTTCTCATTTCTCCTACATCTCACCACATACATCTATCTTCGCTATACTTTCCGTCTGCATTCTGTACTCACAGGACTGTTCATTCTGTGCAGCATTTCGTGTAGTTCTATTTCCTTTTCACAGAAGACAGCAATGTCATCACAGAATCTTATGATTGAAGTCCTACTACGTTAAATTTTAACTCCACCCTTGAACGTTTCGTTCATTTCTGTCATTGCTTTTTCGATGTACTTATTGAACATTAGGGGCAAAATACTTCGTTCTTTCTCTTCCAGTCTTATTGTTCCCCTATGTTCTTGAGAATATTGTATATTACCTGTATTTTCCGATAAATTTCTCGTATTTTTCGCATAATTTCTAACATCTTGCACCATTTTAAACTGTCGAACGCTTTTTCCAGGTCGACAAATCCTATGAAACTGTCTTGATTTTTCTTCAGTCTAGCTTCTCTTATAAAGCGCAACGTAACGATTGCCTCTTTGATGCCTTTACCTTACCTCAGGCGAAACTGATCGTCATCTAACAGATCCTTAGTGTTGTTTTCTATTCTTCTGAATATGAATGCACGTGCTGTCAAGCTGACTGTGTGACAATCTCACACTTCTCGACTTTCGCTATCTTCAGAATTGTGTGGAAGACTTTTTTTCTGAAAGTCTGACAGTTTATCATAAATGACATACATTATATGCACCAACGACAATAATATATATATTTCTTTTTTGGTACTTGTCTCAATGATTTTAGAAATTCAGATGGAATTTTATCCATTTCTTATGCCTTATTTGATCTTAAGTCTTCCAGAGCTCTTTGAAATCTGGCTCTAATAGTGATTCCCCTTTCTCATCCCTGTCGACTGTTGTTTCTTTTTCTATTACATCATCAGGTAAGTCCTCGTCTCATGGAGCGTTCAAAGTACTGTTCCCATATGTCGGCTCTTCCCTCTGTATTTGACAACGGAAGTTCTATTGCACCATTAATGATCCTGGCATTTCTGTTAATTTCACCGAGCGTTGCTTTGACTCTTCTGAAGGATGAGTGAGTCCTCCTGACAATAATTTCTTTTCCCATTTCGTCACATTTTACATGTAGCCAGTTCGTCATATGTTCCCAGTACTTCTTATTTATATCATTTGCAAGTGACTTTTAATTCTGTACCCTAGAATTTCCTTGAAGACTTTTATACTTCCTCCTGTTATGGATCATCTGAGGTATTTTTTCTGTTGTCTGTGGTTTCCTCGCAGTTACTATCCACGAACCTCTCTCCAACATCGGCGGATGCCCTCATCGCATACTAAGCTAATTTAGTTATGTAATATCAAACGTAGAGGAGATAATTCGTTACTATAACGAGTGATCAAACACTATTGATTGAACTGTAACCAATCCACGCAAATATAGATTTGCCGACGTCCCTAGTTAATACAGTGATTGTTTTAAGGCAGTACTCTAGGTTCTCCAACTAACAATAAGTTTCCAACAACATTTAACGGAAACAAAAGCCAGTCTCTTAGAAAGGATAAGCGATTGTGAATTTAGGGAGAACAACTGCGGTTCAAATGGAAACCTTCATTAAACAGTTCACAGCCATTCGTGTCGATCGTAACCCCTCCGTTTATTAGTTCCTGGGAAATGTTTACGTCTTTGTGTGGGAACTATGTGATCCATCAATACTCAAATGGTCATTTAGTGTCACCTTGTCTTCGTGATAGTAGTCGTAATATTCCACCAGTCTCGTACTACATGAACTATGATCACCGAGCGAACACATGTTTATTACTCTCACCAAGAAAATACAAGTCAATTCACTAGGCAAGATCCATTCCGATAAACAGTGTCCCATGTAGTCTGGCAACGCGTGGACAGTGAATAATACAAAACGCCAAGAAGTTTGTCGAGAATTCGGAGCGTGGCCGTAATTCCCTTGATTGTTGGCGTCAATAGCACCATAGCACAGCGAAGGGAGGCGAAATGCCTCCAGAGGCTTGCGTGCACTTTTAAATAAGGCTGCTGGTAGTATTGGCTCCAGTATTAGAGTTATGGTGGCCGAAGGTGAGACTCGCTTCCAGGTCGTATAGAAGTCGACTCGGTGGGCCAGCCTGCGAGTCTTCCCGGCACGCTATGGCTACTGTTGTCGTCGTTAATCTCTTTGGTTGACTGCTGCTGTGGCCGGACACGATGCTGTTGCTGCATAGACTGTGTTGCTTCTCATATCCTGTTATGACGTGAGGTGGCGCAAGAGCTCTAAACCCTGAAAACAAAAAAAAATCCCCCTGTACTGAATTCGGATATGAATAAAATAGGTCACTTGTAAGATATGTGCCGTTCCTGGTGTTTAGTACTTCATAAATTTTTCCCAAAGGTATGTGACCCGTTTTTTCTGGACAGTGTTCAAATGAGCAATGTTACGGTTAGGCAGAACATGAAACAAAAGTGACTCTCGCTTCCCGACCAGGTGTTTCAAATTCTCTACCTCATGTTATGTATTAAAAACTGACATTAGTAACTGAAGCTTCTCCCTTCTCCTCTGTTATTCGTTTCCTGTCTCTGCCCGTCTGCTCCTCTTTTCTTTCTTTGTCCATCAGACTTCCCTTTCTCTAACCTCTTCCCTCTGCCCTGTCCCACCCCTCCGTCTTTGTACATCTCCTACTTCCCCTCAGTCTTTCCAACACCTCCACTCCCCTTCTTTTTCCACGTTATCACACTCACCACAGTAAGAGATTTGTGTTTCTTACCCCTACATTATTTCTTTCTAGATTGTAACTAAAATGTGTAATAAAATTATATGAAATTGTTCCAGAGGTTTAGGATGAGATTTCTACCAGTCGTTTTACCCATTTACGCACACACCACAAATATTTCCAAAATATTAAACACACACTACTGGCCATAACAATTGCTACACCAAGAAGATATGCAGATGATAAACGGGTATTCATTGGACGGATTATCATACTAGAACTGACATGTGACTACATTTTCACGCAGTTTGGGGGCATAGATTCAGAGAAATCAGTACCCACAACGACCACCTCTGGCCGTAATAACGGCCTTGACATGCCTGGGCACTGAGTCAAATAGAGCTTGGATGGCTTGTAAAGGTACAGCTGCCCTTGCAGCTTCAACACGATACCACAATTTATCAAGAGTAGTCACTGGCGTACTGTGACGAGCCAGTTGCTCAGCCACCATTGACCAGACGTGTTCAATTGCTGAGAGATCTGGAGAATGTGCTGGCGAGGGCAGCAGTCGAACATTTTCTGTATCCAGAAAGGCCCGTACAGGACCTGCAACATGCGATCATGCATTATCCTACTCAAATGAAGGGTTTCGCAGGGATCCAATGAAGGGTAGAGCCACAGGTCGTAACACATCTGAAAAGTAACGTCCACTGTTCAAAGTGCCACCGGCGCCAACCTTGTGTGAATGCTCTGAAAAGCTAATCATTTGCATATCACAGCATCTTCTTCCTGTCGATGCGAAGAAGATGAGACCGAGACGTGTAACCAATGGCACCCCATCCAATCACGGCGGGTGATACGCCAGTATGGCGATGACGAATACACACTTCCAATGTGCGTTCACCACGATGTCGCCAAAGACGGATGCGACGTTCATGATGCTGTAAACAGAACCTGGATTCATCCCAAAAAATGAAGTTTTGCCAGTCGTGCACCTAGCTTTGTCATTGAGTACACCATCGCAGGCGCTCCCGTCCGTGATCCAGCATCCAGGGTAACCGCAGCCATGGTCTCCGAACTGATAGTCCGTGCTGCAGCAAACGTCGTCGAACTGTTCGTGCAGATGGTTGTTGTCTTGCAGACGTCACCATCTGTTGACTCAGGGATCGAGACGTGGCTGCACGATCCGTTACAGCCATGCGGATAAGATACCTGTCATCTCGACTGCTAGTGATACGAGGCCGTTGGGATCCAGCACGGCGTTGCGTATTGCCCTCCTGAACCCACCTATTCCATATTCTGCTAACAGTCATTGTATCTCGACCAACGCGAGCAACAGTGCCGCGATACGATAAACCGCAATCGCGATAGGCTACAATCCGACCTTTAACGAAGTCGGAAACGTGATGGTACGCATTTCTCCTCCTTACACGAGGCATTACAACAACGTTTCACCAGGCAACGCCGGTCAACTGCTGTTTGTGTATGAGAAATCGGTAGGAAACTCTCCTCATGTCAGCACTTTGTAGGTGTCGCCACCGGCGCCAACCTTGTGTGAATGCTCTGCACAGCTAATCATTTGCATATCACAGCATCTTCTTCCTGTCGTTTAAATTTCGCGTCTGTAGCACGTCATCATCGTGGTGTATTTCACATGTTTTTCCACACATAATTTACTTACATCTGTAGCGAATTTAGCGCTGCAGTTTCATTTTCACTCATCTCAGTGTTTATGACGTCGTACCTCCTGAACTATTTGCTGCCAGTGATATAATTTTCCAGGTACATACAGTGCAATATGTGACTACTGTCTGCCAAATAATTTGTGAACTGAGTTAAAGTAAATGAGTAATATATTAAAACATCTTGCAGGATGCTGTAGGTTTACATGCGACTCAGTATTTGACGTCATATCTCTTAAATCATGTGTAGCACAATGATATTTTGGCAGTGAGATACAGCACCAATTATAGATACCGTCTTCGAATGTATTGCAGATACAATCAGAAGTGAAGACATAGTAAATTTAGACGTCTTGCGTGACGCGGCTGATTTTCAGACATCTCAGGGTGTATGACATAATATTACCTGAACTATACATTGTACAATGCTATGATCTTTCAGGTACGTGCAGTGGTATATGTGAATACAATCTGCCTAATGTGTTGCAAATACAGTTAGTAGTAGAGAAGTAATAAACTGAGATGTCGTACTTAATGCAGCAGTTTCACTAAATTAACAGGGCTAATGTTGTAGTAAACGATAAACTCTTTCCCTTCATCTCTTTTTTTGGGGTTTGTCATCGAGAAAACGTTTCGTATGGATTTGAAATTAAGTGCACAGTTTGTTGCAAGACTCTAGGTGCTGCACATTTCCATATACATCTAAGTGATTACTAAGCAATTGACAATTAAGTTCCTTGCAAATGGTTAATCGAACCACTTTCAAGCTATTTTTGTTCCGGTCCACTCGCGAAAAGCGCGCGGGAAATGTGAACACATAAATCCTTGTGTGCGAGCTCCGATTTCTCTTATTTCATTATTATGATCATTCTTAAATACTGGTTGACTAAATTATAGGTATTAGCGCTTCGTGAGACACTCTCCTTTTTCACTTACACACTCACTTCTTTGATAGGTAAGTTGTTCTTGCTCCCACAGCGATGATTTCCAGACAGTGAGTGATACATTTACCGAGTTTTAATGAAATCAGTCCAGTCGTTTAGAAGAAGTTGTGGCACATATGCACATTACTCAGGCATGCATGCACACATATATATGTGCGCCCACTTTATACTGTGCATGAACGTATGGATATAAAAACCAGGCATGCTGGAAATTATGAAAGACAAATTAATGTCAAGGGGTATAAGAAAATTTGGTAGTGCTATAGGTAAAAAAGAAAACGAAGAAATTGAAATACTATTACAGAACAGACTAAAAGTGAGCCGGATAAAGTGGGGTATGACAATACCTTTGAGCACTTAGTACTACAAAGTATAACAGATGCTGAATAAGGAATGAAAAAACGCCACCATTCTACTCATGCGAGAAAAGACTGTAAATTAGCGTAGTGACTGAGATGCAAAGAAAGAAGATTATATGCAAACCACTTTACTGGATTCATCTGATGCGACGAGCAGTAAGCGTGACGTGGACGGAAGGGTTTCAGAATAAGATGAGATTGTCTTTGTGTAACCTCAAAAACTGAGCAGATTATGCAGATGTGTTTCTCGTTCACGCAGTGCAAAAACATAAGGAGGATAGGTAAACTTACCTACTTCAAACAGGAAGAAAGAATGTTGCCAAAAGGAAGATTTTTAGATTCAGATTTTAGATCACGTTATGGAAACACAAGTTTTAAAACACCACTCTGAATCACTGATATTATTATACGAACTCTGACAGAAATAATTCTTTACAGCTTCGAGATCTATAAAAATATATCAATTACTTCATGACTATTGTACTGTCGTCAGTGAAATAACCGCACCACTTAGACACAGTTTGCGGAAAACAGAAGATTTGGGTACAAAAGAAATTTATGGCACAATTCGACTAAAGAAAGGGCTCTGTTCATAAGACATATTCTGAGGTGTAACGGAGCCGTTAGTTTTGTAATGGAGGGTAAAATTAATAGAGGAACACAAACGCTTGATTACAGTAAGTAGATAGAAATGGATGTAAGTTGCAGTAATTATGAACAGATACAGAGCCCTGCACAGGACGGATTGGAGTGGAGAGTTGCCTCGAAACTCTCTTTGAACTGAAGAGCACAACAGAAAAGCTACCAAAATTTCGAATCTTCAAACCAGAAACAGCTAGCTAACAGTGTACAGTCTTACTGACGGTAAGTTTTCAGTAGCCAGTTTTTTGTCCAAACTTATGAACATGAAATTTTACAAAGGACCAAATTAAATATTCGGAAAGAGGTAGTGCAATACATCTGTCTTTTTAAAAAAATGAAAATAACATGAAAATTCGCTTGACGACTTCCTAAGGAGCAGTCTCCACTCCTTCCAATCTGACTGTAAGAGTATACCAGATGTGGTTTTGATTCAAAGAAACAGTATCGACAGCAGTTGAGAGATATATGGCAACTAAATGAATAAGAAGTGGTCCAGATCCCCCATGGTACACTGTTGCAGAAGCAACGAAAAGAGCATGCCAAACTTAAGAGATTGGCGAAGCCTTACAAAAGCGCGAACTTCACTTCAGTGTGAGATTCTTTTAACGGTATCTGTAACTGTTAAAAAATTTTCGACAGCCATGACCGAAAAAAAATGTTTCAGACAATCGATTTCAACGGACAATGCCGTCATCTTCAGATCTACAGAAATTTATAAAGTCAAATTACCTAAGTTAAGCACTGTCGGACTGCGATAGCACTTGGATGGATGACCATCCGGTCTGCCGAGCGCTGATAGCAACCTGGGTGCGCTCAGCTCTTGTGAAGCAAACTGAGCAGCTACTTGATTGAGAAGTAATCGCTCCGATCTCGTAAGCTGACATACGGCAGGGAGAGCGGTGTTCTGAGCGCATGCCCCTCCATATCCGCATCCTGTAACGCCTGTGGACTGAGGATGACATGGCGGCCTGTTATACCTTTAAGACATGAAGATGACAGCTTAGTGTATAGTAACTGCCTATTTTAAATAAAAAAAAATATATTTTATGCGATCTTGGCTGGCCGAATGATTTTTAACAACTAAACAGATCGCCTTTTAGTTCTCTCAGACTGAGACAAATTCAAATATCCAACCAGTCTTTGTCTCGAAAACTTGCGAGAAAACCCAAAGAGATTCTGCTCGTTTATAAAGTACGCCGTGGCAAACGCAATCAAAACCTCCACTCTGCGATAATGTGATGTTATTGTTGAAGGCGCCATCAAATCAGAGTCAAGGAACACGGTTTTCTGAAATTCCTTCACAAAAAGGTGACGAAGTAAATATTCGAGAATTCGAATTCAGAGCAACTGCCATCGTGAGCTCGGTGTAGTGAAGTAGTTCAAAACACTTAATAAAGACAAGCCTCCCGGTCCATATTCTGTACCAGTAAGATTCCTTGGAGAGTATGCTGATAACATAGCTCCATACATGTCAATGACATACCAACCGATCGCTAATAGAAATATCCGTACACAAAAAACCTCAAAGTTGCGCAAGTCATCTCAATACTCAAGAAAGGAAACAGGAGTAATCCGCTGAATTACGGGCCAATATCACTACCGTCGATTTGCAGTAGGATTTTAGAACATATTCTGTGCTCGAACATTATGAATCACCTCGAAGGAAACAGTTTATTGACAAATAACCAACACGCACTCAGAAAATATCGCTCTTCTGAAACACAATTAGCCCTTTATTATCACGAAGTACCGATTTCTATCGACCGGGGCGTAAAATTAATTCCATATCTTATGATTTCCAGAAGGTTTTAGACACCGTTCCTCACAAGGAACTTCTAACTAAATTGCGTGCATATGAAGTATCGTGTCAGTTGTGTGACTAGATTCGTGATTTCCTGTCAGGTAGGTCACAGTTCGTGATAATTGACGAAAAGGCATCATGTAGAACAGAAGTAATATCTGGCGTTAACCAATGAACTTTGGTAAGCCCTCAAGTTGTTCCTGATACGTCTAAGGCAATCTGAGCAGTCCTCTAAGATTGTTTGCAGATAATGCTGTCATTTACCATCATGGAATGGCATCAGATGACCGAAACGAATTGAATTGCAAAATGATTGAGGCAAGATATCTCTATGGTTCAAACAGTGTCAAATGACTCCCAAGCATGAAAAGTTATTATTTATGAAAAGTTAGAATTTATCCACAAGAGTACTACAAAATTCGTTAAATTTCAGTTACACGGTAAACCACACAAATATAAAGGCTGTAAACTTAATTAAATACTGAGGGTTTACAGTCACGAATACCTCAAACTGGAATGGTAACATAGATAACATTGTGGGGAAAGCAAAACCAAATACTGCGCTTTATTGGTAGAACACTTAGAAAAAATAACAGGTCTATTAAAGATACCTTCGATCGTACGCTCTCATCTGGAGTGTTGCTGTGAGAAGTTCAGCTCGTTCTGTGTTATAGCGGCAAAGTAGAGAGAGAATCACCTAAATGATACACGAATTGGGATTGGATTGTTTTTGGGGGAAGAGACCAAACAGCGAGGTCATCGGTCTCATCGGATTAGGAAGTCGACCGTGCCCTTTCAAAGGAACCATCCCGGAATTTGCCTGGAGTGATTTAAGGAAATCACGAAAAACCTAAATCAGGATGGCGGGACGCGGGGTTGAACCTTCGTCCTCCCGAATGCGAGTCCAGTGTGCTAACCACTGCGCCACCTCGCTCGGTCCACGAATTGGGGTTTCAGTCATTAAAAGAAAGGTATTTCTTGCTGCGTTAGGAGCTTCTCATGAAATTACAATCATAAACTTTCTCCTCAAAGTGTGAAAACACTTTTTTGGCGGGCATCTACATAGGGAGAAATGATCACTACAATAAAATAAGAGAAATCAGAATTCACATGGAATGATTTAAGTGTTCGTTTTTCTCGTGAGCTGTTCGACAAAGGAACGTAGGAAAGTACCTTGAAGGTGATTCGATGAACTCTCTTCCAGACAATTATGAACTGCAGAATGATCATGTAGATGCAAGTGGATGTAAATGTGTGTGATTTCATCTTCTTAGACGAATTTTGGTATTATATTACGAAATGTTTCGAGTCGGTTATTGTCAACCTTTGTCTCTTCACTGCACACAGTATAACGGAAATTATAGGCGTATCTCACTGAAAATGGAAATGGAATGGAAATCGAGGAGGATGAAATATCAGTTTAATTCAGGAGATATGTGTGTTGTGAGAACGCAGGGCTGTGAATTTCATCTGTTAAAATTGTTATCTATACGGATCAGTTTTGCATAACACTGAACTACTTTTCAAAATAAATCTAGAATGCTATTAAGCGAGTTTCCTAGTGCAGTTTCATCGTAATCACTCTTCGTCATGATTTTCCTGTGTATTTCCTTTTTACGTATTTACATATTGTTTGGTCATAGTTTATTCATTCGTATAAATAAAGGAAAGGTACTACGGTTTTCTGCACCTCGTTGTACAACTAAGCAACTTCATACGCGTTGACGATATTTCATAACTCTACTTATTCCATCAGTTCAAAAGGTTTCGATACCTGTTTATTAAAAAATGGAGAAATCTTGAGACTCCGGTTTTAAAGCTTCAGGTTTTATGCACGGAAGATTGTAACAAATACTCAAGCAACGATGCGTACTCAGTTAATGAGTCTACACAACTACTTGAGGGTCAGTTACGTCTTTCTTCTTACTCATTTACTTAGCGAAATATCCAAGTTGTTGCAATAGGATCGATTTCATGTAGGCAGGTAGCCAAGTTACAGTGCCCACAGTGGACAACATTGATGGGGCTTTCGTGTATAACCCTTTAAAAAACAAACTACATCCAGCCACTCAACACCAGGTGACGCGTGTATAGGTTTCTGTCAATGCATGGCACGATCCCAGACCGTAACAGGCATCATCCTGCCATCGCAGAGACAACACCGAGCATAATGCTGTGCAGTTCGTTTTGGCCTATGTGGACCGACTGTCCTATACAGTGGCTCCATTCTGTTCTGCAGTACCCTGTTTCACCCCCTGTTTCCGTACACGAATGTCTATTGTAGACGGTGGCCTGTGCAAGATGAGATTTACGACCCAACTAATCCATTTCGTCTCCTTCCAAACTTACGCACTGTTCAAACTCGCGAGTAACTATTTTGTCCATTGACATCGATGAAAGACGTTGACCATCAAGTGTACGCTTGGACTGACGGCTATTCAATGCATGGATTTGACAAAATATTGACATTAATGGTCAAAGAGCACAAGTCTGCCTGACTACATCTATGTAATGTATTTGAAATCTTGCGTAAAAACTGCTCGACAAGTCTTCAACGTGAAAATTCGTATCAGGCTTCCTTTTGAGTTGTTGTAATTTTCATCAACATTTGTAAGTTCTCTACGATCACGTACTGAAAAGTAGTGATTTCGAATTTCCTTTAAGTCTTAAAGTTTTTAACCAAATCAAACTTTTTTTTTTAAATGTGACATCTTTACTCCTCATGTCTACATATTTATTTATCAACATAATCACCCTGGCGACGAACATATTTCCTCCAACGAAGGACCAGTTTGTTAATACCATCACGATAGAATGTTTTGCTTTGTTGAAAGAGTCAAAACCTAGCCTCTGCTTATACCGCCTCATGAGTGTCGAAGTGAAGTTCCCGAAGGTGTTCTTTAAGTTTAGGGAAACGCTGATCATCGTATGGTGCCAAGTATGGAGGACGATCGGTGATAGTGAACCCAAAGAACCATATAGTAGATTTCGCGACGTGCGTATGTGGCCTGGAATTTTCACGCTGAAGGAGAGAGGGCTCCATGCATAAATGAACTCTTCGAAATCTAAATTGGATTACAACTCGATGTTTCTCACACACAGACATAGTTATTACACAGCGCCATGTTATACACTACAATTAGGAGCCCTCTAGAGGCTGAGCGCTGCAAACATGTATCTACGAAGAGTAAATATGTAGAACAATAAAGAATGCTTGTTTTATTTAAAAATCGTTGTCAAGTAAAATCCACTAAGGCATTACTTTTCATCAGATTCTCGTATCTGAGAGTCCTGCCGATGATACAAGTATATCTATCACACACAACAGACAAGAATTAACTGATGAAATTTTTGGAAACTCAATAAGTTGTACTCTGCAAATGGGCTCTCATTTAACTTTGACAAAACGCAGTATATACAGGTCCACACAGTAAATGGAATGACACCATTAATAAATACAGATTTCGATCAGAAATCGCTAGCTAAGGTAGAATATTCAAAATTTCTAGGTGAATGCATTGATGAGGGGTTGAACAGGAAAAAACACACTGAAGATCCGCTGAAACGTTTGAGTTCAGCTACTTATGCTGTTAGGGTCATTGCAAATTTTTGCGATATACATCTCAGTAAATTAGCTTACCGTTCGTATTTTCATTCTGTGCTTTCGTATGGCATCATATTCTGGGGTAACTCATCCCGCACAGAAAAAAAAAATTGAAATATTAACTGTCATGTAATATTTTGAGTAATGTAATATCTTGTATATACACCTTTCATTAACCTGACACGTTCCACATCATTACGAAGTGTCGTATTCATGATCTATGGAACAAGTACTAATCTAATCTAATCTCATCTCTAATCTGTTGCGCCATTCTGCAAATATTTCGTGCCACAATGTCTGATACGCGTTCATCCGGCGAGGCCGTGCTTTATTTCTTGTTTTAAGTTATGGCCATACTACCAATGTACACTCCTGGAAATGGAAAAAAGAACACATTGACACCGGTGTGTCAGACCCACCATACTTGCTCCGGACACTGCGAGAGGGCTGTACAAGCAATGATCACACGCACGGCACTGCGGACACACCAGGAACCGCGGTGTTCGCCGTCGAATGGCGCTAGCTGCGCAGCATTTGTGCACCGCCGCCGTCAGTGTCAGCCAGTTTGCCGTGGCATACGGAGCTTCATCGCAGTCTTTAACACTGGTAGCATGCCACGACAGCGTGGACGTGAACCGTATGTGCAGTTGACGGACTTTGAGCGAGGGCGTATAGTGGGCATGCGGGAGGCCGGGTGGACGTACCGCCGAATTGCTCAACACGTGGGGCGTGAGGTCTCCACAGTACATCGATGTTGTCGCCAGTGGTCGGCGGAAGGTGCACGTGCCCGTCGACCTGGGACCGGACCGTAGCGACGCACGGATGCACGCCAAGACCGTAGGACCCTACGCAGTGCCGTAGGGGACCGCACCGCCACTTCCCAGCAAATTAGGGACACTGTTGCTCTTGGGGTATCGGCGAGGACCATTCGCAACCGTCTCCATGAAGCTGGGCTACGGTCCCGCACACCGTTAGGCCGTCTTCCGCTCACGCCCCAACATCGTGCAGCCCGCCTCCAGTGGTGTCGCGACAGGCGTGAATGGAGGGACAAATGGAGACGTGTCGTCTTCAGCGATGAGAGTCGCTTCTGCCTTGGTGCCAATGATGGTCGTATGCGTGTTTGGCGCCGTGCAGGTGAGCGCCACAATCAGGACTGCATACGACCGAGGCACACAGGGCCAACAACCGGCATGATGGTGTGGGGAGCGATCTCCTACACTGGCCGTACACCACTGGTGATCGTCGAGGGGACACTGAATAGTGCACGGTACATCCAAACCGTCATCGAACCCATCGTTCTACCATTCCTAGACCGGCAAGGGAACTTGATGTTCCAACAGGACAATGCACGTCCGCATGTATCCCGTGCCACCCAACGTGCTCTAGAAGGTGTAAGTCAACTACCCTGGCCAGCAAGATCACCGGATCTGTCCCCCATGGAGCATGTTTGGGACTGGATGAAGCGTCGTCTCACGCGGTCTGCACGTCCAGCACGAACGCTGGTCCAACTGAGGCGCCAGGTGGAAATGGCATGGCAAACCGTTCCACAGGACTACATCCAGCATCTCTACGATCGTCTCCATGGGAGAATAGCAGCCTGCATTGCTGCGAAAGGTGGATATACACTGTACTAGTGCCGACATTGTGCGTGCTCTGTTGCCTGTGTCTATGTGCCTGTGGTTCTGTCAGTGTGATCATGTGATGTATCTGACCCCAGGAATGTGTCAATAAAGTTTCCCCTTCCTGGGATAATGAATTCACGGTGTTCTTATTTCAATTTCCAGGAGTGTATGTATGTGTTACGCATTTACTGCCAAACAAGCTGATTCCATCAAGTTGCAAATTTCTTTATTGTAGTAATATTTCTGCTGCGATGCAACAGAGGGCAAAACTTCCTAATTACCCATGTGTAACAGCCAGTCATTTGATATTTGCGCGCGGTAATATTATCCCTCAAGTTTACAACATACCTCAGAAGAATACTATACCACTCGCAGTCATTTAACAAGAATGGAAAACAGTGGCCGTCAAAGCTCTCCTAATCCTCAGGGATCACAGGAGATAATACCATTATCGTTGACACAACGCCCCGGTAATGGTATTACATTTTAAACGGGATAGGAATTTCTGCTGTCAGTGAAAGGAGGCCAAACTCACCCAGTGCCCGAGGGAAGTTAGCGAAGAAAATTGCACGAAACGGACGATTTAGATAAGGCCGTTCATAAAAATGATAGCGTTCACAATGGCGCAAAAGTCTCCGCCTTTTCAATGGGCCAAAGACGACAGAGACCGTCGTTTAGAAGCGTATACAAACAGAAGAGCGAGTAGGATAGTGCCCACTCTGTATACTCAACTAAGTCACAAAGATCACCTATGCGCTGTTTCCCGACGTTGTATATGCACATCCGCAGCGACTGTTTAAAACAGTGACAATGGAGCACTCATACACACCTGAGAGTGAGACATGAGTATAGAGCGTTAGGCAGCCCACAGGAATGCAGCCGGGTGACGTCGTCGACAACCACCGATATGTCGAAACGAGCACTGCTAATTTCCAGCCAAAAGCAAGTAACTGCCGTGCAAGAGAATTTAAAACCTCGGTTTTCAGAAAAACTCCGAGAACACTATAAACAATAGCGCCACCACAAACTACAGATGACCGACGTCAGAAGTTACCGATAGTGAAAGTAATAATCAATGGCTAAGGTAGCATAAACTATGTCTCTCAGTTTTGTGACAGGGGAGTGAGCAGGATTCCATGAAAAATTTATATAAAAATCACCATTTTGTAATTAGACATTACTGTCTTAAGGACCACGACTAATTGTAAACGTTTCCAAAATTATTTAGCCTTAGTACAATAGTTAAGCCATGTTGTTGTTGTTGTTGTGGTCTTCAGTCCTGAGACTGGTTTGATGCAGCTCTCCATGCTACTCTATCCTGTGCAAGCTTTTTCATCTCCCAGAACTTACTGCAACCTACATCCTTCTGAATCTGCTTAGTGTATTCATCTCTTGGTCTCCCTCTACGATTTTTACCCTCCACGCTGCCCTCCAATACTAAATTGGTGATCCCTTGATGCCTCAGAACATGTCCTACCAACCGATCCCTTCTTCTGGTCAAGTTGTGCCACAAACTTCTCTTCTCCCCAATCCTATTCAATACTTCCTCATTAGTTATGTGATCTACCCATCTAATCTTCAGCATTCTTCTGTAGCACCACATTTCGAAAGCTTCTATTCTCTTCTTGTCCAAACTATTTATCGTCCATGTTTCACTTCCATACATGGCTACACTCCATACGAATACTTTCATAAATGACTTCCTGACACTTAAATCAATACTGGATGTTAACAAATTTCTCTTCTTCAGAAACGCTTTCCTTGCCATTGCCAGCCTACATTTTATATCCTCTCTACATCGACCATCATCAGTTATTTTGCTCCCCAAATAGCAAAACTCCTTTACTACTTTAAGTGTCCCATTTCCTAATCTAATTCCCTCAGCGTCACCCGACTTAATTAGACTACATTCCATTATCCTTGTTTTGCTTTTGTTGATGTTCATCTTATATCCTCCTTTCAAGACACTGTCCATTCCGTTCAACTGCTCTTCCAAGTCCTTTGCTGTCTCTGACAGAATTACAATGTCATCGGCGAACCTCAAAGTTTTTATTTCTTCTCCATGAATTTTAATACCTACTCCGAATTTTTCTTTTGTTTCCTTTACTGCTTGCTCAATATACAGTTTGAACAACATCGGGGAGAGGCTACAACCCTGTCTTACTCCCTTCCCAACCACTGCTTCCCTTTCATGTCCCTCGACTCTTATAACTGCCATCTGCTTTCTGTACAAATTGTAAATAGCCTTTCGCTCCCTGTATTTTACTCCTGCCACCTTTAGAATTTGAAAGAGAGTATTCCAGTAAACATTGTCAAAAGCTTTCTCTAAGTCTACAAATGCTAGAAACGTAGGTTTGCCTTTCCTTAATCTTTCTTCTAAGAAAAGTCGTAAGGTTAGTATTGCCTCACGTGTTCCAACATTTCTACGGAATCCAAACTGATCTTCCCCGAGGTCCGCTTCTGCCATTTTTTCCATTCGTCTGTAAAGAATTCGCGTTAGTATTTTGCAGCTGTGACCTATTAAACTGATAGTTCGGTAATTTTCACATCTGTCAACACCTGCTTTCTTTGGGATTGGAAATATTATATTCTTCTTGAAGTCTGAGGGTATTTCGCCTGTTTCATACATCTTGCTCACCAGATGGTAGAGTTTTGTCAGGACTGGCTCTCCCACGGCCGTCAGTAGTTCCAATGGAATATTGTCTACTCCGGGGGCCTTGTTTCGACTCAGGTCTTTCAGTGCTCTGTCAAACTCTTCACGCAGTATCATATCTCCCATTTCATCTTCATCTACATCGTCTTCCATTTCCATAATATTGTCCTCAAGTACATCGCCCTTGTATAGACCCTCTATATACTCCTTCCACCTTTCTGCTTTCCCTTCTTTGCTTAGAACTGGGTTTCCATCTGAGCTCTTGATATTCATACAAGTCGTTCTCTTATCTCCAAAGGTCTCTTTAATTTTCCTGTAGGCGGTATCTATCTTACCCCTAGTGAGATAGGCCTCCACATCCTTACATTTGTCCTCTAGCCATCCCTGCTTAGCCATTTTGGACTTCCTGTCGATCTCATTTTTGAGACGTTTGTATTCCTTTTTGCCTGTTTCACTTACTGCATTTTTATATTTTCTCCTTTCATCAATTAAATTCAATATTTCTTCTGTTACCCAAGGATTTCTACTAGCCCTCGTCTTTTTACCTACTTGATCCTCTGCTGCCTTCACTACTTCATCCCTCAAAGCTACCCATTCTTCTTCTACCGTATTTATTTCCCCGATTCCTGTCAATTGCTCCCTTATGCTCTCCCTGAATCTCTGTACAACCTCTGGTTCTTTTAGTTTATCCAGGTCCCATCTCCTCAAATTCCCACCTTTTTGCAGTTTCTTCAGTTTTAATCTACAGGTCATAACCAATAGATTGTGGTCAGAGTCCACATCTGCCCCTGGAAATGTCTTACAATTTAAAACCTGGTTCCTAAATCTCTGTCTTACCATTATATAATCTATCTGATACCTTTTAGTATCTCCAGGGTTCTTCCATGTATACAACCTTCTTTCATGATTCTTAAACCAAGTGTTAGTTATGATTATGTTGTGCTCTGTGCAAAATTCGACCAGGCGGCTTCCTCTTTCATTTCTGTCCCCCAATCCATATTCACCTACTATGTTTCCTTCTCTCCCTTTTCCTACACTCGAATTCCAGTCACCCATGACTATTAAATTTTCGTCTCCCTTCACAATCTGAATAATTTCTTTTATTTCATCATACATTTCTTCAATTTCTTCGTCATCTGCAGAGCTAGTTGGCATATAAACTTGTACTACTGTAGTAGGCGTGGGCTTCGTATCTATCTTGGCCACAATAATGCGTTCACTATGCTGTTTGTAGTAGCTTACCCGCATTCCTATTTTCCTATTCATTATTAAACCTACTCCTGCATTACCCCTATTTGATTGTGTGTTTATAACCCTGTAGTCACCTGACCAGAAGTCTTGTTCCTCCTGCCACCGAACTTCACTAATTCCCACTATATCTAACTTCAACCTATCCATTTCCCTTTTTAAATTTTCTAACCTACCTGCCCGATTAAGGGATCTGACATTCCACGCTCCGATCCGTAGAACGCCAGTTTTCTTTCTCCTGATAACGACATCCTCTTGAGTAGTCCCCGCCCGGAGATCCGAATGGGGGACTATTTTACCTCCGGAATATTTTACCCAAGAGGACGCCATCATCATGTAATCATACAGTAAAGCTGCATGCCCTCGGGAAAAATTACGGCTGTAGTTTCCCCTTGCTTTCAGCCGTTCGCAGTACCAGCACAGCAAGGCCGTTTTGGTTATTGTTACAAGGCCAGATCAGTCAATCATCCAGACTGTTGCCCTTGCAACTACTGAAAAGGCTGCTGCCCCTCTTCAGGAACCACACGTTTGTCTGGCCTCTCAACAGATACCCCTCCGTTGTGGTTGCACCTACGGTACGGCTATCTGTATCGCTGAGGCACGCAAGCCTCCCCACCAACGGCAAGGTCCATGGTTCATGGGGGGAGTTAAGCCATAGTCGGAGCAAATTATAAGGAGTTGCACGACTAGTTTCGGTGGAGCTCAGTCACCATTATCAAATGTAACAAGTATGAAATAAATACGCTATTCGTCATGAGAAACAGAAATATAAGTAACGTCTAACTATCTAACCACAAAACCTTTGTCATAGGAAACAATACTGTGAATTTACTTTGTTAAATTAAACCTCGTTATGTTGTAATCACAAAGATGCAACATCATTGCAGCTGATCGCTGTAAAGCCTTTACCTATGCAGAACATTAAAATCTTAACGTCGTATATGTTGGATTAAGGTCGGCGTTGTCCAACTACTTGTATAACCAACCTCGCAAGTAAAAATCTTGTCTTATTACTCTTAGCAATTCTGCTGTTATTCTGAAACATGCATCGCTCAAGTATGAGGTGGAACCTATAACAATATGTTTACTTTTGTGCATTAACGTACAGCTATAATCGGCGGTGGAAATATATTTGCAGAGAATAGCAGATACTTATGTATATTGTATTTTAAGCCAATAAACACAACTAGTTATTGTAGTGGTTTTGAATATCTTTAGTGGTCAGGAATTTTACGCTGACTGTGTGTGGCTGTTTCTTGTTGAACCGTCTGATCGGTCAGAAGTTGCTTTGAAGAGTAGCGTAAATGACTATTGAAAATGTAATTGTTTTTGGATAGCTCAACATGAATTTCCTAAGAGACCGAATTTTAACATACGTTTACCAGTAGAATAAGGTGCGGAGAAAATGTTTCGCCGTATGCAAATTCAATCCGATTTCGACGAAGCCGTGACTGTGAACCATCAAACATTGCTGAAACATAAAAGAAAATCAGACAGATAAGGTAATTTAGTAGTGAGACATACATTCTATACTAAATAAATAGTCTTTACATAAGTTCCATTTAACTGTGAATTTATGGCAATCAGTAGATAACGAACTTACAATACTCTGAAGGATTTAACATGGATGCTGTTTTGACTGGCACTTCTCTTCTCATAATGAAAATAATTCCATAGACATTTCCAGATTCACGTCTGATAAAATAGCTTCTGACATAAACCTACTGCTACACAGTATGGCACTTTCACATTACTCTAAAATAATATTTTTAAACAATAATAGTACGGCGACAAGACATGCGTGTCCGACACAAATTAGAAGAGATAGAAGAGTGAGTAACTGTTCATCGAGAATATCTCGTACATCAAAAAAATGTCTAAAACTGTTTTACTTATGTCCGCCTTTCACGCAGAGGCTTTCAAAGTCAATAGCTCACACCATCTCTGACGGCGCTCCCACAATAAACACGTCACGTCACTGGACGTTCGTTTTTTACCTTCTCGCAACGTTATTTGTTAACTGTAGCTGTTGCCGAGTGACTGCTCGCTTAGTGAATGATTTAAAATGGCGGGGCAATCACATAATGTTACAAACCTTTAAGTGAAGTATCAGAACGCACCTTGATGAAGTTAGTAAAGCAGCAACACCCACGCGTGAATAATGTATGTCATTATTTGCATATATTGTGAAATCTGAGACAAAAATCTCATTACGTCAAAGCCTTAACGTTGAAAGTACATAACTTGTAATCTTGAACACAGCACTCAGAACACTGTGACCAAGAAACAACCGTTTGCATGGACGACACATATACGAGGTGCGACAATAAAGTAATGAGACTGATAGTCTTTGCAAGATGTGGCAACCCTGCAGTCTTGCGTAGGCACAATATCTTTCACCTTGGTCTATAAGCTGCTTCTAGTCCAAGCGGCACATCGATGCAACTGCTCAGTCGTGAGTTGTGCTGTAATAAGTTAACATGTGTTTGTGTCTCTCGTCACGGAAATGTAACTGCATGATATTGCGCAACGGTATGCCATTTCTTTTGGCGTTACATTGGGTGAAAAAGCGACGATAACTTATGGTAAGCTGCAGAAGGCTTTTGAAGAGAAGGTTATGTCAAGAGCTCAAGTTTTTCGTTGTCATAAAACGTTTAGTGAAGGCAGAACGAATGTTGAAGATGAAGACCGCAGTGGACGACCACCAACCTCACGGAGGGATGTCAACTTGGCCAGGGTGCGTGACTCGTACTATCTGATCGAATATTACCCGTGAAAATGATTGCAGAAGAACTGAACATCAATCAAGAAAGGGTTTCTCTAATATTTACTGAAGATCTTGGTATGAGAGAGATTTGTGCAAAAATGGTCCCCAAAAATCTCACGCCACAAAAGCGGGAAACACAGGAAAATGTGACAGCCGATCTGTTAGAGCAAACGGAAATCAATTCAGAATTGTTGAGCCGTGTTATCACTAGTGATGAAAGTTGGTTTTTTCAGTACGATCCAGAGACAGATGCAAAAGTTCGCGATGGTGCTCAAAGGGATCACTCAGACCAAAAAAAGCTCGCCGGTCAAAGTCAAAAGTGAAATGCATGCTTGCGTGCTTCATTGATTCGAAGGGAATTGTTCATAAAGAGTAGATGCCGTCTGGACAAACAGTTAACCAACATTACTACAAAGAATCTGTAGAAAGTGTTCGTAAAAGAGTTCTTCGTGTCCGTGCCAACATTGCTGACAATTGGATTCTGCATCACGATAATGCGCCATCCCATACTGCTCTGTCAGTACAGCAATTTTTAACCTCAAAACAAATTTCAGTACCATCACAGCCACCTTATTCACCAGATACCGCCCCATGCTACTTTCTTCTAATTCCAAGAGTCAAAACGGGGTCAAGGGACATTGTTTTCAAACAACACAAGATGTCCAAGAAGCTGTGACGAGGGTCTTCAAGGATATTACAGAAGGTGAGCTCCAGAAATGTTACCATCAATGGCAGAAGCGCTGGAAAAAGCGTGTGCAGTCAGAAGGGAACTACTTTGAAGGAGACAACACTAAACTTGACTAAAACGGTAGGCAACATCCTTTTTTTCACATCAGTCTCATGACTTTATTGTCGCAGCTGGTACTGCTGAGGTTACCATATTGTAAACTCGGCTGTGTATATGTCGTTCAAACAAAGATTTAGTTCTCGGACACAGTACCATTGAGTGCTGCGAGTGCTGTGTCCATCGTGTTGATGTGTGTGTGTGTGTGTGTGTGTGTGTGTGTGTGTGTGCGCGTGCTCGCATTTGTTATCTTTTCGGTGTTTCGCTAAAAATAGAGGTATTAAATTCCCTTTCACAGCGCTTTCTTACTGCAGTTTTGCCTTGAAAGTGGCAGGATGTGGTCCTATCGAACCATAGGTCGTTCTCGATTGCGTCATCCGGCTGTATTCCCGTACGTTATTTGAACACCTGGTAGTGTTTATTGCACACTGAATATGTAAACAGAAAACGGAACACAGAAACTAATAACCAGTGTACGGAACCAAGAATCGCCCATCAGCAAAACCCACTTAAATCACCGCATGCTGCAGTGCTAGATTGGAAACTGATAAGGATTCATTATTTGTGCCGGTTTGCAGGGTCCTTTTGGAATAGGCTCTTCTCTCAATATCAGCGCTACTCTCTGCGTTGACAAGCAGACCATAGCATATTCCGAAGACTGTCGATTTTACTTCTTTTCGAATGATACAAAGCGACGAATACAACATCGCCCCGTTGAAGCGTGTAATATGTAGAGCGTCTAGTTAAGGCCAGTGTTACATCTATAATGTTGGTGTGGTGTTCCACGTACCATGTTATCGTTAGTATGAACTGAGGTGTTCATTTCAGAATTGTCGGTGACGAAGTATTAGTTATATATTCCATACAAAATTTGAACAATTTTTTTATGGAAATTGTGTTTAAAGGGTCAGTTTATAAGATAGGTACAATAACCAGTGCTAACAATGGAAACTTTATTTATGAGTTCTACTCACGCATCCACACTTAAAAACTATAAGGGGCGATAAAAAATTTTCTGTTCAAGGACGATGCTGCGGCGTATATGCAACTTAGAGCGACAAAGGCGCAGGTGTGTTAGCAATGACATGTAGACAAGGAATTAGTGTGGCCTTAGAATGCGAAGGTTTCCTGGAGAAATGCTTTCCTCTTACATTTAGAACGTGCTATGCTGCCTCTCTGAAACTTTATGCTATTGAGTATGTTGTTGTTGTTGTCTTCAGTCCTGAGACTGGTTTGATGCATATCTCCATGCTACTCTATCATGTGCAAGCTTCTTCACCTCCCAGTACTTACTGCAACCTACATCCTTCTGAATCTGCTTAATGTATTCATCTCTTGGTCTCCCTCTACGATTTTTACCCTCCACGCTTCCCTCCAATGCTACATTTTTGATCCCTTGATGCCTCAATACATGTCCTACCAGCCGGTCCCTTCTTCTTGTCAACTTGTGCCACGAACTCCTTTTCTCCCCATTTCTGTTCAATACCTCCGCATTAGTTATGTGATCTACCCATCTAATATTCAGCATTCTTTTGTAGCACCACATTTCGAAAACTTCTATTCTCTTCTTGTCCAAACTATTTATCGTCCATGTTTCACTTTCATACATGGCTACACTCCATACAAATACTTTCAGAAACGACTTCGTCACACTTAAATCTATACTCGATGTTAACGAATTTCTCTTTTTCAGAAACGCTTTCCTTGCCATTGCCAGTCTACATTTTGTATCCTCTCTACTTCGACCATCATCAGTTATTTTGATCCCCAAATAGCTAAACTCATTTACTACTTTAAGTGTCTCATTTCCTAATCTAATTCCCTCAGCATCGGCTGACTTAATTCGACTACATTCCATTATCCACGTTTTGCTTTGGTTGATGTTCATCTTATATCCTCCCTTCAAGACACCCTCCATTCCGTTCAACTCCTCTTCCAAGTCCTTTGCTGTCTCTGACAGAATTACAATGTCATCGGCGAACCTCTACGGTTTTATTTCTTCTCCATGGACTTTAATACCTACTCCGAATTTTTCTTTTGTTTCCTTTACTGCTTGCTCAATATACAGATTGAACAACATCGGGGAGAGGCTACAACCCTGTCTCACTGCTTTCCCAACCACTGCTTCTCTTTCATGCCCCTCGACTCTTATAACTGCCATCTTGTATCTGTACAAATTGTAAATAGCCTTTCGCTCCCTGTATTTTACCGCTGCCACCTTCAGAATTTGAAAGAGAGTATTCCAGTTAACGTTGTCAAAAGCTTTCTCTAAGTCTACAAATGCTAGAAACGTAGGTTGGCCTTTTCTTAATCTTTCTTCTAAGAAAAGTCGTAAGGTTAGTATTGCCTCACGTGTTCCAACATTTCTACGGAATCCAAACTGATCTTCCCCGAGGTCCGCTTCTGCCATTTTTTCCATTCGTCTGTAAAGAATTCGCGTTAGTATTTTGCAGCTGTGACCTATTAAACTGATAGTTCGGTAATTTTCACATCTGTCAACACCTGCTTCCTTTGGGATTGGAAATATTATATTCTTCTTGAAGTCTGAGGGTATTTCGCCTGTCTCATACATCTTGCTCACCATATGATAGAGTTTTGTCAGGACTGGCTCCCCCAAGGCCGTCAGTAGTTCTAATGGAATGTTGTCTACTCCCGGGGCCTTGTTTCGACTCAGGTCTTTCAGTGCACTGTCAAATTCTTCACGCAGTATCGTATCTCCCATTTCATCTTCATCTACATCCTCTTCTATTTCCATAATATTGTCGTCAAGTACATCGCCATTGTATAGACCCTCTATATACTCCTTCCACCCTTGAGCATATGATAAGGAATTTCCCTGGGTGCATATTAAACTCCTTCCTGAGCCACTGGCAGTTTTAATAAGAGGTAGTAAATGTAATCTTTCCTTCTAGAATTGTGTGGATGAATGTCACTTTTGTTCTAAAATCGACATTATTTATGACGAATTTAGTTAGCGTATACGAAATGTTTGGGAAAAGTCATGAGACTGAAACACTAAGTTATAGTTATAGTATAAGTTAAAATGCCTAACTGCTCGAAGAGGTACAAAGATGACCACTGCCTGTGAACACCATGTATTATTCATCCCATTCGCCTTTGTGCAATCAGTATTTTGTATGTCCAGAAAATTATTCCATACGATATTATTAAACGGAAATACTCCAGATATGTCAGTAGGTTTATTCGTTTGTTTCTAAGACCAGCAAATATACGAAAAGCAAAAATATTGATTGACAGGGTCAACTGTTGGTATGACTATTTGTTGTACATAAATGTGTGTGTTATCTCAAAATTTGTGGAGAGTCGCTTTGAGACAATCAATTAGTTACTCTTTGAAAAACATCTTCAAAAGTCTCTTCTGTTGCTTCCTCTACAATGGGATTTATTATAACACTAGTATCGTCTGCAAAAAGGACCAATGTGTTATGCTGAATTCACACATACAAGTGATAGGAGAGGACTCAAAACTGAAATCAGTTTGTCGTATCTCCCCACTGACTACATTTTTCTATCCTTCAACATCGTTTGAACTATTCAGTGCAAATTCTTGCACTCGGTTTGTTAATAAAGATGTGTATAATGACATCAGTTGAACAAAATTCGAGTTTTTCTAAGAATGTAACATGATCTACGCTATCAAAAGCCTTAGAAAGACCGCAAAGAACACGAACAGCTGATATATTATTATTTAAGGGTTGTTAAGTATAAGCAAAATTCTTAGTCGAGCAACCCTTCTGTTATCCAAACTGTAATATGCTAAGTAAAATGTTTCTCCTTCGATTGTGAGATTATTCGTGAGTCCATCACTTTTTTTAAATTTTAGGATAAAGTCTCAGTAAGGAAATTGGACGACAGGTATTTAAGACCTTCTTGTCATCTTTGAAGAATTGCATGTCGGTATGCATGTGACAGCCTGCATACTTATATGTACCAAAATGCCGCACATGTAAACGGTTTTCTTCCGGTGCTCATACCTCAGGTTTTATTGGTGATCAAAAGATAGATTCAAGTTTTTTGGATAGCTCTTTGGCTAGAGGCCATTCGTATACCCAACAGAAGGCTCATCTTAGTCTCACTGCCCTCCAGTACGGGGTCAAAGTATGAATATTGCACATTTCCTCCTGCTTAAGCAAATGGGGCATTATAGTCGGCTCTTTTTGCATTTGATGTGGTCTACGGTGGGCTTGATAGGACTTGCAGAGGCACCATTAGCTCACGGGCGGTTACTCGGCTAACTGCACAAAAACCGTTTTTTACTATATTTTCGCCGTCACTAGCTGACCAAAACCCAGCCGAGGAATCGAAGATGGCTATGCACAATAAATGACTCAAATTCTTACGATGTATTCCTAAGACCCCTCTTCGAACAACCTTGAAAACTTTCTTGTATTCTACCAAGATACAGATGCTACCAAGATACAGAGGTCAAATTTATCCTACTTCCTTATACCACATAATATCCGGTATGAGGCGAAATATAAATAATAAACAACCGCAGAAAATTACTCAAAATTTAACAATATTTTCTTCATCCGTTCCTGAGCTATAGAGTTTCAAATTTAAAATCCGGTGTGAGGCGGAAACATTGTTCATAAAGTGATGTATTACGGAGAAATATGCAGTGAAGCGTCTCCGTTATCATCTAGGAACACCAGCTCGTAGTACTGAAGCACAAGCAAAATATTCTGCACCCAAAATCCGGTCTGAGGTGTAAAATTAGTTTTGCGTTATTTAAATTTCATGAAAGTAAACTATCTATATTTTACTGACGAATATATTTCTTTTCATATATTTGGCATGTCATGCTGCAGCAGGGACAAGTAGGGAACCAGCGGAAAAATGGTCCAACAGGATAAGTAAAATATCGGAAATGTGATAAATTATGGGAAGAATTTTAATGGTGCTAAAGACTGTAGAATGAGGCATCTGGTAACCCACTTCTCCATTAGAGTCTTTTAAATAGACAGAAATTTATTCGAATTTCTCGTGCTCCAATAGTAGCTCCGCCACACACCGTTGGGTGGCTTGCGGAGTATCAATGTAGATGTAGATTCTTCTGGTTTTAATTTGACAGTAATGAGTTACATGTATCAATAACGACATTACGACAAGTCTTCAGAATTCTGTTACGAATTCTATAAAGACCATATGACTCATTTTTCAATCACATTCGTAAAAGCACTCAATAAACACCACCGTCTTTCAAGATGACAACAGCCTTGTAACAAACGTTGCTGGTCCGAAGAGCATTCAAGTCTCGGGTCACATGTCGTCATATCGGGAGCTACTGGGATCAGTGGATGACACGTAGCAGTCACCAGTCCAGCAATTTGGTTTTTCTGCTGGATCTAATCGCCAGTGAGCGTCTTAAGCTGTGTATGGCATAACTGAAAACACTTGCAGACTCTCTTCCTGTCGAGTCATTCGAGGAAGTAGGCGGTACTAACGCAAAAAAATGGCTCTAAGCACTATGGGACTTAACATCTGAGGTTATCAGTCCCCTAGAACTTAGAACTACTTAACCCTAACTAACCTAAGGACATCACACACATCCATACGCGAGGCAGGATTCGAACCTCCAACCGTACCGGTCGCGCCGTTCCAGACTGAAGAGCCTAGAACCACTTGGCCACACCGGCCGGCGGTGCTAACCCAGTATTACTATATTGCCTTCTGGGAATGACTAACTTTTCGCCTAGAGCCAAAGGCGAATTTGAGAATGCTGAAGCTCAAAAGACTTTATAATGGTTGAGCACACAGGCCTGTGAACCGCAGGCCACACCCAGCATGTGGGGACAAGCAGCGCCTGCTTTGGGGTGAGGGGCTTCCCCGGGCGCCCGTAGGAGGACGTCGTGTCTCGCGAGCACCCTCGCCGCCGCCCTGCATAAAAACATGAGCGGGGCGCGCCGCCTGCCTGTTTACCCGCCACACTCCGCACTGTGGGGCGCCGGCGCTGCCACAACTCTCCACTCAACGCGTCCGCACTTCGGAGAGCGAGGACGCCTGTCGGTAATGCTGCTGGGCCTCCCGGAAAAGGAGGCAGTATGTCTCTACAAATGCAGGCCCCTGCAGGAATATCGGTTACGTACGTGTAACCTTGTGACAAAGTTGGTTCCGCGTTACTTTCGCCTTTCATGTCTCAGATATATATTTCAGCAACCTCACTGTGTAAATGGATTTACAATGATATTCAGACCATTAGCTGCATACAGGCGTTAATAAATATCAACTGGGACAGTTGAAAATGTGTGTCCCAAGCGGGACTTGAACGCAGGATCTCCTGCTTACATGGCAGACGCTCTATCCGAGTGAGCCTTCGAGGACACAGAGGATAACGCGACTGCAGGGACGTATATGTGGCACGCTCACTGTGATACCCACACTTTCCAACTTTCTGTCCACACACTGTATCTGTTGTGCCCCTGCCCACCATACTCATTACTCGCGGCAGTCAATATACTGATTCCCGTAAGAGTTCGAGCACCGTGAGAGCATCCGCACTGAAGATCATTGGCCGGTAAGCCTTATCTAGCGGGTGATCAAAAAGTCAGTATAAATTTGAAAACTAAATAAATCACGGAATAATGTAAATAGAGAGGTACACACATTCTTCGAATAACATGGAGTTTTATTAGAACCGAAAAAATACAAAAGTTCAAAAAATGTCCGACAAATGGCGCTTCATCTGACCAGAATAGCAATAATTAGCATATCAAAGTAAGACAAAGCAAAGATGATGTACTTCACAGGAAATGCTCAATATGTCCACCATCATTCGTCAACAATAGCTGTAGTCGAACAATAATGTTGTGGACAGTACTGTAAAGCATGTCCGGAGTTATGGTGAGGCATTGGCGTCGGATGTTGTCTATCAGCATCCCTAGAGGTGTCGGTCGATCACGACACACTCACTACTTCAGGTAACCCCAAAGCCAGTAATCACACGGACTGAGGTCTGGGGACCTGGGAGACCAAGCATGACGAAAGTGGCAGCTGAGTACACGATCATCACCAAACGACGCGCGCAAGAGATCTTTCACGCGTCTAGCAATACTTAGTTTTTTTATATTTTTTGTTTTGTTCTAATAAAACCCCATGTCATTCCAAGCATGTGTGTCAATGTTTACCTCTCTACCTACATTATTCCGTTGTTTATTAAGTTTTCAAAGTTATACAAACTTTTTGATAACCCTGTATATGAAGATGGTATCTCCACTTTCGGACGTGAAAAAATTATGAGATTCCGACACAACGCCTAGGCTCTTAATGTCCATCCAGTTTATATTGTCCTCTCTAAACCCTTCAAAACCATGTACTACTTGCCACGCCCCTCACCTATTCGAATAAGTAATAAGTTATCAAAATAATATTTTGCCTTCTCTGCCACAGGGAACATTCTACACACCCCGCAAAATCAATGATATCATTCTGATCCCCCATGTTACCAAAAGCAGGAGGGTTGCGGTGCTAATATTAGAACTCCCCACTAACCTTACACCTGCTCCGCCTCCAACATGATCGTTCCACAGACAGATGCATTGTTTGCCACTGAAATTTCAAAAGCCGCCTCCATTAGCCTCCTTCTCTCCCACACCGATATCATCGCTGACATTTGCTCCACTTACCCAATTAAAGCCATTTCCCATCACGTGTTATCGTACCAGGCTTACCTTGTCCGCATCTTCAGTCCGTCCTTATTACACCCGCCCAATATCTCCTGTAGTTCACTATGACACATACCAAAACAGCAACTCCCTTTTCGCCCCACTCCCCAAAGGAACACTTTATCTTCCTCCAGTGCAGCTGCGTCACACAATGTCCAGTCTTGAAATCTTCTCGGGTGATCAGCCGAGTAAAGGCGTCGTCTTCTCGCAACGTTTCGAAGGGTTTCGTACCCATCATCTTCAAGCTTGAAGATAATGGGTACGAAACCCTTCGAAACGTTGCGAGAAGACGACGCCTTTACTCGGCTGATCACCCGAGAAGATTTCACGAATGGAATACGCCGAGAAAGTCTCAAATCACATTTAATGTCCAGTCTGTTTATATCTGTTCCTTGCAAGACGACAAGTCGGCTCATCGAGATATAAAATAGCGATTCTTCAGTGTCACCCCGCGTATTTCGAGGAGTCCGTGTTTGTACTGCCTATTCATAGTGTCAAACTGGCACATTATTTCGCCATCAGACGCATCGCTATCTTCAATTACGCTGACGAACCAGGCTCCTGAAGACGCGTGGCCGTCTTCCCCCACAAGCCGTGCTCTATGTCATCCCCGTCCGACGGTGTGCATCGACGGCGGTAGATGCAATGTCGTGGCTTCCGTGGTAGCATAGGTGTAATGACTTTGTTCGCCTTGTCCGTCAGATCGACATGTTTGCTGAGTATCTTCTTAATTACACCAGTCCACCGCGGTGCTCAGGGACCACAGCACAGTTGCGGCACCTGAGGATGGGCTTCTGAGAGCCCGAAACCGGTCATGATAATAAAACAGATTTACAACTGAAGCGGTATTTTCAACCTCTGGTACATCCGTACGGTTCCCGTAGCATGATTACATTATAGCAGCGGTCCTCGTCGAACACAGAGTCCACGCTGTGAATTTCGATGACCTCTCTAATGACTCTGTCCCTATATTTAGAGCTTTGTGCTAATATCCTGTTACCTCAAATTCCTGGGCGTGGTTTTTGGACTGATAGTGCTCTGCGACCGCCGATTTGTTGTGATACATTAATGTGCCGCTGGTGTTACGTCTTGCCACTTTGCCACCCCGACCTTCCGCAGACTTAGATCAACACAATAACTGTCCACTTTTCATTTCCTGATACTGCATAGATGTACGGTATGAAGGCAGTGGTTACGACTGCCCGTCTGACTTTCTCCGTCTCTGCATTTGTCTTGGGGTGGAGAGCGTTCCAATCACGATATGTGAACTTACAAAACATACGCCATTATGCATTAGAAAATCCCCGTCAGTACTCTGAAGAGCCGTTGCATGGTCTCAAGATTATTGGTTGGAGTGCAATGTTTTGTGTCCACGACAGCTTCCCATTCCTCGGAATATTGTTCTGAGGTGTTCCTGTTCCTGGGACAGATTCTGTGCGTCTGACATTTCGAGCGCCCTGTGTTATAGTGTTTCTAGTACCACATTCGTCTACGCAAATTGGTACTAAACGTCTGCATGCAAAAAAAAAAAAAAAAAACAAAAAAAAAAAAAAAAGAAAAAGAATGGTCAGCGTGAGTTTTCTTCGGACGGGGTTTACGATGTCATCCGCTCTTCTTTTAACCATGACTTACAGGAAAGGTAGTCTTTCTTCTGCTTTTGTCTCTATTGTGAAGTTGATGCTTGGATGCTTGAATAAACTGCCGATACCGTCAAGAGTCATCATACTTGTGGCTGATTTGGTGCAGCCCGCCATTATTTCCTCTCCTGTGTCAAAATTTTCATTCCAGAGTAGCACTTGCAACAAACGTCCTCAATTACTTGCTTTATATATTCCATTCTCTTTCTTGGTTTGCACTTTTTACCCTCTATAGGTACCACTAGTACGGTGGTGGTTACCATATGATGTTTTAACAGATGTCCTATTATCCACTTCCTTCCTGTTTTCAGTGCTCTCCATGTATTCCTTTCCTCATCGATTCTGTTTAGAACCTCGTCGTTTCTACCTTTCCAACCTACGTAATTTTCAACATTCTTCTGTACCACCACATCTCAATGGCCCGATTTTTTCCTGCTTTCTCTACTCTTCCGCCTTTCTTACAGCTCATGTTTTACTACCATACAATGCTGTGTTCCAGTCGCACGTGCTCAGAAGTTTATTCCTCAAATTAGGGTCTTTACTTGATAGTGGTAAACTTCTCATGGCCAGTTCTTGCCTCTTATAGCCTGATTTTTAAGTACTCCTTTCTTCATCCGTCGTAGTTTATTTCGCTTACCAGGTAGCAGACATCGTCTACTTCGTGATCACTAGAGTCTCACTATTCTCATTTCTGCTTCTTCTCGTAACTAATGTCTATTTCTGGTTTACTCTCAATCCACATTCTATATTCATTAGATTGTTCACGCCATTTAACAGATCCTGAAAGTTTCTTCGCTCTTACTGAAGACAGAATTGCCATCAGCGAATTTATCATTGATATTCTTTACCTTCAACTTCAATCCCAGTGTAGAGTCTTTCTATTACACTCTTTATTATTTCTTTAATGTATAGGCTGATCCATGTTTTACAACCTTCTAAATCCGAGCACACCGTACTTGCTCTCGCCCTCTTATTGTTACCTCTTGGTTGTTGTAAATTTTGTGTACTACTCATCTTTCCCCACAGCTTACCACACTTTCTCTCAAAATTTCGGACTTCTTGTATCTTTTGGCCTTTTTTCAGATCAACAGATCCTATGAATGTGTATTGATTTTTCTTCAGTCTTGCGTTCGGTATCAAATGCAACTTCAGAACTGCCTCGATCGTGCCTTTACTTTTCCTAAAGCCAAATCCATCGGCATCTTTCATATCCTCAGTTTCGTTTTGCATTTTATGTATATTATTCTTGTCAGGAACTTGGAGGTAATGATACTGACCCAGAACATGATAGGATTCTCCCTACAACAATGGCACTGTATACAAGTTACTTGGTTGGGACTTAGCGGCCTCCACAGCCCTCTACAATGCTGAACAGGTATTAGGAAAATGCTGGCGAAGAGGGTTTCTTCGCTGAACAAATACCGTTCCAGATGATCTCACGCATATTCATCGCGCACCGACCTTCATTTGTTGGTAACTGAATCTTGGATACAGCGTGGACTGAGCTCTCAGGTGCGCCCATGCTAGCGTCCTGTCATTTGTTTCTATAGTATCGATATTAAAAGCCTGTAGAAGGTACTGACACCATGGGCTAGGGGCAGCCTTGCTGAGGAAGCGAAGGCGTGCTGGGGTGCTGTGCGGGGACTTTAAATGTGGGTGACTGTCTAGTTGTTCCGTAAGTGTAAATGCCCCCCCCCCCCCCCCCCGATGTCCCTTATAACTCGCATTTGTTTCTGAGATAGAAAATGAGCTGAAGTGACGCAGCCAAGTAGGACGGACAAGATGTAATCTACGTTGCACTGATGTTAAGCGATAACATACTGAAACATGGCTCTTGGAACTCTAAATATTTTTTTTACGTTTTATGAAGTAGAGAGAAAGGGAATGGATGAGTGGGAATTCGTGACATCCAACCGCACGGGGCATTGCGGTAATGCAGTAGCGGAAGTTGAAAATTTGGGCTGGACTTGGACACAAACCGTATTTACTGCATCTCTTGAGGAGAATAACAATCCCTGGTCCGAACGAAATTCGATCCCAAGATGTCTTAGTTTCTTAGTTTCAGGAGAGTCTTTTCTTTGTATACGACCTTGGTACAGAAAGACACGAACCCGAGATCTGGATGCAGCAAGACACGGATCCACTTCTACTTGTATTTTTTGCGTAAGGTCGGTGGGCAGAGTGGGCAGACGTCCACTCTCGAGGCCTGGCCACCGGTGCCCGCTTCGAACCGAAGCGCAGAAGGAGCACAAGGTGGGGTTTGCAAAGAAAAGAACAAACTAACCCCTACCCAGAAGCAAGGATTTGTTTCCAGTCGATATAAAAGACGCTGCTTTATGCCATGAAGAAACGAAAGGAAAGGGAGGTTATCTTTCCGATTGATGGTAAATAAAGATTGAAAAAAAAAGGCTCTGAGCACTATGGGACTTAACTTCTGAGGTCATCAGTCCCCTAGAACTTAGAACTACTTAAACCTAACTAACCTAAGGACATCACACACATCCATGCCCGTGGCAGGATTCGAATCAGTGACCGTAGCAGTCACGCGGATCCAGACTGCAGCGCCTAGAACCGCTCGGCCACCCCGGCCGGCATAAACCTTCGCACCACATGTAGTTGCACCTATGGTCCTCACGTTACCAGATCATCCTAGCGTTTCCTCTCGAATTTTTTGTTCGGCCACCGATGTTCGTTCTAAAGTCATCTGCGTTACAACATGTTCATCGTTTCTCTCCATAAGTGATACAACTGCGCGGTAGATTGTACAAAGCACTCCTGATGTCGGCTTCAGCCACCCAGACACGGTCCTTAACATATTCAGACCCTCAATCTCCGCGCACTGCACTGCAGCGTCCCTCGTCCAATAACCGGTTACTCTCCAATTATTGTTTCCTGGAGGAGTTCCGGAGACATTAGTGCATCTACACTGAAACAAACGTCAAGGAGCCGTCGCGCTCTTACAGAAATGTGTATATATTCGAGTATTGGCACTACTCAAGCTTATACATACTTTTTGCGGTTTGGAGGCTATCGCCACGCAAAGAGTTTCGGCGACAGAATGGTCCAATTATTGTACGGAGGCACTCGACTGAAGACACAGTAGACCTGCTAATCTGCCCCACAGGTTACAGCAACGTGTAGCATTACTTCGGTTACGATTCGTCGACGCAGCACTGCGTCAATCAGCTGTGCGTGCCACAGCCGCCAGACTAAAAAACGATAATGCACAAGCACGCTTCAAGTAGACAGGTCCAGTGGCCCACCGCCAGCGATGTTCACCGGGAGAGACGGCGAGGAGTTCGGAGACGGAGCACGAAGGACCCGTGTGTTGGATCGGACAGCCAGGTCCTGCCTACCGTCGGCAACGATCCTCGGGGTCCGAGGATCGACGTAGCCAGACTGCCAATAGAATCCAACGAAACCGTTGCCTACTCACTTCCGACTGTGCCAACGAGGAGAACACGCCACTGGAAGAGGGATCAATCAAAATAAGTGAACAAGAGTCTCGGCTTAATCGTAGATGCTCCAACAGACAAAACGACGGTCGAATAAACAGGACAACTGAAATGGTAGCAAAGTGGCTAGCACCGTGGGTTTACACTTTCAAGCCTTTTTCTCAAAACTCGATCATTATTTTCATTTTTGTCGGTGATTTATTCCGATGCATAATGAAATAACGCTGTTGTTATTAGTCTACCAACTGTGTATGTGCTAGAAGAATTTTAAAAACACAGAAAAGGAATAATAAATGAATGAGAAGATTATTTGAAATTGTTTTCGGTGAAATTCTTATAGTGCATCTCGAATCGTGATCAATTGCAAGCGCCAGTTTCCGGAAAAGTGATCCGTTGTGAGTGGTTTGGAGTGAAATTATTGCCAAGGCGTGAAATCTTCAGCAGTGTTAACGAAGTTTCTTTCCAGAGTGAGATACAAAGAAACAGCGCTGTGGCAAACTTGCCTTCACACTATGGTCATGGGATTTCGAATTTCTATGTTAGGAATGTTTCTACGATCTATATTATCCAAGGGAACACATTAAATACTCCTGAAGAATAAACGTAATGAATGAAATACAAGAATTAATGTAAGAGGTGCTATAAGAATAAAAGCAATTAAAAAAGGTTTTAACCCTTGAAAATACCATACACAAATATACTGCGTAATAAACGTATTACATTGTGAAACTCAGGTGATAAGAAACATTGTTATATTAACCTTTTACGGACTTCAGTAGATAAATGAAAAAAACATGATAAACAAATAGAATAATCGGGTTTCGAACATAAGGCGCAAATGTGAGAGGTGGTGCCATTCCGGCTGAGTTTATCGCGCGCTAAAAGGCATCTAAATTACGTCGAAAACTTTGGACGTTGTTTTCTCAGCAACTTTCGAGTATCTACGGATAAGTCGAGACACGTGTTCGCTTCACTCCTCTTCCACTTAGCGAAGTTTCTGGCAAATCGGGTTATAGCACGTCCCGTGTTTTCCTTCTCAGCGCATTCGCTCCGGAATGCAATAATGCCGATCTTTATCCATCTTCAGCCACCGCATGAGTAAAAAAAATTCGGCAACCAGTTGCACAAAAATTATGATCAACTAGTTAAATAAAATTACAGGGGGCGGGGGGATCGACATAAATATGGGAACATCAAATACACAACACATTACCATGCGTAACACTGTGTAGGATAACCGTCGGCAGTCAAAACAGCTTCTAGTATTCTCTGAATGAATAAATACGATTCGTGTGTGGTTTTTAAAAGAAAAAATGGTTCAAATGGCTCTGAGCACTATGGGACTTAACTTCTGTGGTCATCAGTCCCCTAGAACTTAGAACTACTTAAACCTAACTAACCTAAGGACATCACACACATCCTTGCCCGAGGCAGGATTCTAACCTGCGACCGTAGCAGTCCCGCGGTTCCGGACTGCGGGCCTAGAACCACGAGACCACCGCGGCCGGCGTGGTTTTTAAAGGTATCTTATAGTGTCCTTCCTGCAAAATAGTTGTAGGTGTCAAGTGTGTAGGGTCGGCTGAATCACGCTGCGAACTTCAAACAGGAGAGCGGCCGGCAGCAGTGGTTTCGTTCCCCAGGAGCAGTAGATGGATGGCGGAGACTTCAGTCCTCTGAAGAAAGATGGGTCCCTCCACGCCCGCACCAACGTGGTGACCAAACCAAAAGTTCCACTGTCATCTCCGTAAACATGTTAGTTGTCTAGTAAGTGGATCACAGGATGCTGGGCTGTGATATTGTCCGTGCGTCTGGGTAAGACTACGCATTAACACGGTCCATCAGGTGATAGATAGTGGACGAAACGCGAGTGAGGGTAGCGATTTGAAGAGCAGAGGGAAAAAGTGCCATGGCTCGTGCCGTGGGAAAAAAACCTCTGCGACAGTGGGATGGGTAGTAAGAGCAGTAGTGGCTTACTAGCTGCGATAGCTCATGCTAGGTTCGATTTGTTAGTATAGGTATCATGCATCAGTACCATGACAAGCGATGGCGGTGTGTCCCAGCTGCTGCTGCTGCTGCATTCCTGGAACAATCAAGATCGTTATACAGTAGTGGGAGATCGGCCATAGATCATCTCACTGTGTGGGGGATGTGTGGAGCTTGTTTGCATGCAGTGTACGGTACGGCTTCCCTGTGGGGTGCCAGTTATCCGGCAGTGTATTCCAGCTGGATATCCAGTAATGGCGTCTGATTAACAGGGGCTCGCCTGTGCCGTTATGTTTGCGTATGCTTGGCCATAGATGTTATGTCCTTACAAGTATGTCTTTTGGTCTTTTATGTTTCCATCTATGGTTGTGGTCGTAGTTCCCCAGATTCAGAATAAACGGGTACTGCGAATGTCTGGAGTTTCTGTATAGTGTTGTGGTGAGTTTGTGGATTACCTCCGTGAGAGTCTCAAGTCGGTATTCCCGGTGAAGGTCCGCGATGCGTGTGTATCGTGGAGCATTGCTTATGATTTTGAGTACTTTGTTTTGTATGATCTGCAGACGGCGCAGGAGTGTAGGCGCAGCGTATCCCCAGACAGGATCTGCGTACATCAGGGGTAGGATAAGTGTCATGTACATGGACCTCGACACCCTTCTGTTCAGTGTGCGACGCCTGTTGAGCATAGGGTAGAGCTGTTTGAGCCTCGCGCTAGCTCGGTTGGTGATGTGTTGTATGTGGTCCCCCCAGAGTAATTTCCGGTCCAGCCAGACACCGAGGTATTTGACTTTTTCGCGGAAACGTATTGGACGTGCATGTAGAGTTATTGGTCTGCAGTAGCGGTGTTTGCACAGTTGCTTCGGTCTTCTAGTGAACAGAACGGCTTCGCACTTGTCGACGTTTACTCTAACACGCCATTTCTCCAACCAAGGCTCGGTCACTCTGAGTGCAGTCTGTAGGCGTGACGTAATGTTTGATGGTTTCCAATCTTGCGCAAGGATGGCTGTGTCATCCGCTTAGATTGCCATCATTGTGTTGTGTGTGGTTGGGAGATCGTTTATGTAGAGGTTGTACAGTAGGGGCCCTAGGATGCTTCCCTGGGGTACTCCCGCGTGTATACCGTGTTGTGTTGATTGTTTTCCCTGCACGTCAGTGTTGAAACTCCTGTCTGTGAGGTATGAGTGTATTAGACGCAGCAGCCCGTCAGGGAATCCCGCGTCGCTGAGTTTGCGGATGAGGCCGTTGAGTCCTCTGTGCATGTGTAGGTAGGCCCGTTTGGTAGGCTACCATTCGCCTACTGCTCTAAGGCGCGTCAGTACTTCCCATCGGGCGCGACATGGATGACAGCACTGTTAGCAGTGTCTAAAGCTGTCTACACACGGACTGTGTTTTGACCGTCAACGTTGAGCGTGCCAAGTTTAATGTACTGCTCAGCACTCAGAAACCATGCGACCTGTGCATACGTTGCGTGTGCGGCAACATGAGAAACACCATTGCAACGCACTCTAGCGGCAGTTGTCGGCTGTAACTATCCCTCAAATCATTCGGCTTTCCCATACAGACCGGAGTAACGTTCGTATGTTAGGTTTATTGAAACGCGTTCCATCCCTTGTCCTTGTCATGTTTTGTCTGCAGTATTCGTAAAAAAAGCTGCCAATGTCTATGAACATTTCATAAGGGAAAAAGGTAACTACCACGTCCAGTCAGTAGGGACATCGACTCGTAAAAGTTCCATTACAAATACTGTGTTTCTCATTTACAGTAGTTCTTTCTTGATCACTGTTCCTGTTCAGTAGCGGAATCTTTACAACAAGTGATATACAAAATCTAAAACAAGGAAGTGCAAAATATCTTATTACAAGTAGTGCAAACTGTGTTGTACTGTACAAAAAATCAATCGAACAAATTCACTCCCCAGAACGAGCGCACATATATTCACATAACATCGAATATTATAGAATATTTTTCTATTAAACTAATCAGAAATAAACCTATTAGAAAACGCGAAGGATAGTAAAAAATATCTGATTCAAATCGGACACGACCCAGCAAAATATTATTTGTTAAATTGCAACCTGCGTCCCTTTCCGTCACGCTACGCCTGCTAGGCATCATTTACGGCTATACTTTGCATGATAAGATATCCTGGAATCTTTGATTTAATTGTAACGATTTGTACCAAAACAATGCGCTTTTCATGGGTCCTCGATATTCCATTGCCGTGAAACCCATAACTCTGTAATACAAAAGTTAGAACCAATCTTCAACCACCAATAAAACGTTTCCCGTCGCTTTATTACGTAAAAACGCAAAATTAAAACACTGATTGGCAGCTACCTCAGAATCAGAGGTCAACAAGTCATTTTCGGGTCGGAGAAGTCATCATGCGAAAAAGTGCGCACTGGAGTTCCCCAAGGCTCCGTTCTTGGTACATTACTCTTCTCACTGTACACTATTGATATTTCTTCAGTGATTCACTCCTGCAACTACCATCTATATTCCGACTACATCCAACTGTACATAAGTGCAAGCCCCAAGAACATTGCTGACGCAGTAGCGAGTATGAACGCAGATCTTTGCTCTGTTTCTCGATGGGCACAGAACCTAGGTTTGAAACTAAACCCCAATAAATCCCAGGTCATTCTTCTATCACATCCAAAGTTATTCAGCTGGTACTTTCGTGAAACAGTCCCTCAAATACTTCTCAATTGTACCCAATTACAATATCAAAAATAGTAAAATACCTTGTAATAATCTTGAATGAACACCTAAACTGGGAAGAACAAACAGTCACAGCTTGCCGGAAATCGCTCTCCTCCCTACATGCAATCCAAAAATTTAGAAAAATATTTCCAACCCATCTTAAACAAAAATTAGTCCAAACATAGTCTTGCCTAATATTTACTACTGTGATATAGTTCAACACTGCACAAATAGTGAAATTTCGAGATGCCTTGAGCTAGTGATGAATGCTTGCGTTAGATACGTGTGCAATATACGGTAGTATGATCATATCAGTCCTTGATACTTCCAACTAGGTTGGATACGCCCACATAGGGTACGCGATCTCCACAGGATGTGCTTACATCATCGAATTATGAGTCACTGGTGCCCCCAATACTTATTTTCTCACATTAAACACCTATCATCATTCCACAACCGCAGTACCAGATCGGATACGTCTAGCATCTTGGCTGCACCTTCACATAACACAAAATCTTTCTCCGTGTCATTCTCCAGCTCAGCCATACGACTATGGAACGCGCTCCCCTGTGATCTGCGTCTTATCCACAACCACTCAACTCTGAAGAGGGAACTCAAAACCTGCATATTATGGACGGTATAGCCACCATTGTTGTGCCCCTCTCATCTCTATCATTCTCCTCTCCATCATAGCTTCGAATTTTAACATTCTATTTCTCTTCCTATAACCTACCTACCTCTTCTATATCTGTTTCAGCCCATTCTATTGTCTTATGTCTCTGCTCGATGTGAATAACTCACAACCTGCAAGAACATAACGAGTAAATTACCTGCTAGCAATAGGACTGACATTCATAAAAGAAAAATATGTTTACTTTCATATACACAGTCATTACTATTATTATTATTATTATCATTCTTGATGGTTATATTTTTTATTGTTATATTGATCCTTGTACTACTGTTATAATCTCAATTTTTTTTCTTTAACGTTAATACTGTATAACACGTGGTAAGTCCATAATGTTCTGTACAAACTGAAAATCGTTCAATATGAGTATGCCTGGTTAGGTGTAAGAGAGGGCCTGAAGGCTCTAATCTTGCCAGGTTAAATAAATGCATAAAATAAATAAAAATTATATTTTTGAGAGATCCGTCATTTTCTAAAAGGCAAAAAAACCTTCTCGTGACTCTGTACTGAAGAGAAATAGCGAAACCTGATGTAGGTGGCGTTCTTCCATCTCGTTGGTCTGAGTACAAACGCACGTTCATAATAACTGACATACTAAATATTGCCCTGCTCGGACGGAAAAACTCCTCAACGTGTTTTTTCTACGTTTTGACTTTGACACGCTCAACGCTGCATTACACGACGACGGTATAAGTCCCCGTAGTGAGACTGGTCGCTCCGTAGAAGCGTATATACAAGTAGAGGAGCGGGTCGTAGACTGACATAGGTTCCTCCTCCAGAGTGGTCGGCTGTCGAATAAACATACCTCCACTGAAAAATGAACAATACTTGTGTGAGACTGTCCCGTGCTTGTTATACTACCGTACTGCTTTCTTCGATCCTACTCATATCACTGCTGCGGCCAGACCGTGGGAAAATTAGGTCATTTGAATCATAGGTGCTCCGTCTTTCCGCTTCACCGGTCATTTGGCGCCTTGGACAGGTCAGCTTGGCTACGGGGTGAGGTAACAAGTTCGTGGTGCACCTGTAACACTGCGTTAGCAGCCGTCTCAAACAACAAGCAGCCTCTTACTCTCTCTTTTTCTTTCATAGCAACTTTTACTTCCATTTCTTATGTATGTGCGCCACAAAACACTTTCTTGTTCACAAGGGAGCTGAAAATGGTTTCTGTCAGTATGTGGTAGCTAATTTAGCAAAATCTAATCCGTAGTACGAACGTTCATTCCACGGTCGAGTCAAATTAATGTGATAACTGGCTATGTTCGATGTCAACGTGCAATAACCACTCATTGACTGCAGATGGAAGTAATAGTACCAGGGGGTATATAAAGCGTGTCGGGGAAAACGGAAGAGAGTGCAGACGTTGTTGTAAAGTGGAAACAGAGTGATTTTTATAATGTGCAAAGGAGCATGAGCATTGGCTTACGGGCGGAATGTGTAAACATTTGCGAACGCCTAAGTTTGTCAAGTGTCTCATGCCACCGTGATTGAAGTATATCGTGCATCGCAAAATGGCTCTCTCCTAAACCGATGCTGCGGCATCTGCCGTGCGCTGCAGGCCATAGATGACGCGAATGAATGACAGCTGCCAGGACTTTTAACGGCGAATAGACGTGCAACTATGGAACAACTGATCGACCAGATAAACCAGGGGGATACGAAAAGTACCCCCTCAACGACCTTTCAGCAGACGTATGGAATTCCGCTAGCAGGCACCTGGTTCACGGACCCATGCTGACTGCTGATCAGAGGCGACGGGGAAAAATTTTCACACCTACGCAGTACAACCTAATTAGGGGTCACATGAGTGTGGAGTGATATCAGCAGCGTCAGAAAATGGAGTCGAATTCATTTTCAATAGGAAGGGAGGGAGGAGAGTGATTTACTGTGAATAGCTTAGTGATAGGATTGTTCGCGTCTTTCTTTTTTTTCTTGAATCATCAGTCTCCTGACTGATTTTAGGCGGCCGGCCATTAATGCCTCTCCTGTGCCTACCACTTCATCTCAAAGTAACATTTGAAACAATTGTCCTCAGTTATTTGCTGGCTGTATTACAGCCTCTCTACAGCTCCATCTTGTACCATGAAAGTCATCCCCTAATGTCTTAACAGATGTCCTATCATCCCGTCTCTTCTGCTTGTCAGTGTTTTCCACGTGTTCCTTTGCTCTTGGATTCTGCGCAGAGCCTCCTCACTCCCTACCTTATCAATGTACCTAATTTTCAATATTCGTCTGTAGCACAACATCTCAAATGCTTCGATTCTCTACTATTCCGTTTTTACCACAGTCTATGTTTCACTACCATATAATGCTGCTCTCCAAACGTACATTCTCAGATATTTATGCTTTAAATAAAGGCCTATGCTTGATACTAGTAGACTTGACTAGGAATGCCTTTTTGCAGCGCTAGTCTGCTTTATATATCCGTCTTGCTCTGTCCGTCATTGATTATTTTCGTGCCTAGGTAGTAGATTTCCTTAACTTTATTTACTTTGTGACAGTCAATAATGACGTTAAGTTTCCTACTGTTCTTATTTCTGCTACTTCTCATTACGTTTGTCTTTGTTCAACTTACTCTCAGTCCATATATTTTACTCTTTAGACTGTTCATTCCACTCAGCAGATCAAGTAATTCTTATTCACTTTCACTTTGGACAGCAATGTCATGAGCTAATCGTATCATTGATATTTTTTCACTTAGTTCTTGGTCGTGCAAACTTATTATTCCCTCTTGGCTCTTATACATGCCGGCCGGTGTGGCCGTGCGGTTCTAGGCGCTACAGTCTGGAACCGCGAGACCGCTACGGTTGCAGGTTCGAATCCTGCCTCGGGCATGAATGTGTGTGATGTCCTTAGGTTAATTACGTTTAAGTAGTTCTAAGTTCTAGCGGACTGATAACTTCAGAAGTAAAGTCCAATAGTGATTCGTATGCAGCTTGCGACGTTGGCATGTGTACCTGAACTATCGTTGTCGGTGTTGGTTTGCTGTCGATTCTTATATGAACAAACCTGTCACTGAAATTTTCACAGTAACAAAATCTCTGTCCTATCTTCCTTTTCAATGCGAATCATGCTCCCTTATTCTTTGTTCTTCTTGTGGTCTTCAGTCCAGAGACTGGTTTGATGCAGCTCTCCATGCTACTCTATGCTGTGCAAGCATCATCATTTCCCAGTACCTACTGCAAACTACAACCTTCTGAATCTATTTGGTGTATTCACCTCTTGGTCTCCCTCAACGATTTTTACCCACCATGCGGCCCTCCAATACTAAATTGGTGCCGGCCAGACTGGCCGAGCGGTTCTAGGCGCTTCAGTCTGGAACCGCGCGATCGCTACATTAGCAGGTTCGAATCCTGCCTCGGGCATGTATGTGTGTGACGTCCTTAGGTCAGTTAGGTTTAAGTAGTTCTAAGTTCTATGGTACTGATGACCTCAGATGTTAAGTCCCATAGTGCTCAGAGCCAACTAAATTGGTGACCCCTTGGTGACTCGGAATATGCCCTACCAACCGATCCCTTCTTCTAGTCAACTTGTGCCACAAATTTCTCTTCCCTCCAATTCTGTTCAATACCTCCTCATTAGTTATGTGATCTACCCATCTAATCTTCAGCATTCTTCTGTAGCACCACATTTAGAAAGCTTCTATTCTCTTCTTGTCTAAACTATTTATCGTCCACATTTAACTTCCATACATGGCTACACTCCATACAAATACTTTTAGAAACGAATTCCTGACACTTGAATCTATACTCAATGTTAACAAATTTCTCTTCTTCACAAACGCTTTCCTTGCCTTTGCCAGTCTACATTTTATATCCTCTCTACTTTGACCGTCATCAGTTATTTTGCTCCCCAAATAGTAAAACTCCATTACTACTTTAAGCGTCTTATTTCCTAATCTACTCTAAACTAGTCTAATCTAATCTAATTCCAGCGGCATCATCCGATTTAATTCGGCAACATTCCATTGTCCTCGTTTTGCATTTGTTGATGTTCATGTTATATCTTCCCTTCAAGACACTGTCCATTCCGTTCAGCAGCTCTTCCAGGTCCTTTGCCGTCTCTGACAGAATTACAATGTAATCGGCAAACCTCAAAGTTCTTATTAGTTCTCTATGGATTTTAATTCCTACTCCGAATTTTTCTTTTGTTTCCTTTACTGCTTGCTCAATATACAGATTGAATAACATCGGGGATAAGCAACAACCCTGTCTCAGTCCATTTCCAACCACTGCTTCCTTTTCATGCCCATCGACACAGACATTTATGCTTCCTCCCATCTGCTCTCTGTACAAATTGTAAATAGCCTTTCGCTCCCTGTATTTTACCCATGCCACCTTCAGAATTTGAAAGAGAGTATTCCAGTCAACCTTTTACTTATCTGACGAGAAATCCTTATCTTTCCTCTTCACTTCATAGACTCCTACTATACCTAGATTGAACCTTTGCATTTTCCTTTTCAGAATTTCTAGCTTTGTTACCACGTTCACGTTTCTGACATTCCACGCCCCGGCTCGTAGAACGGTACCCTTTCGTTGGATATTCAATCTTTTTCTCATGGTCAGCTCCTTTTTGGCAGTCCCCTTCCGGAGTTCCAAATGGGGGACTATTCCGGAATCCTTTGCCAATGGCGGGATCTCATGACACTTTTTAAATTATAGGCCGCGTGTGTTTTTAAGTTAGTGGTTTCCGTATCCTTCTATATCCTCAATCCGTTGGTCGTTGCTGATTCATCCGTCTTTATAGGCATTTCCCCACCCCAAGGACAAGAATGTGTCCTGAATCTCTGTCCACTCCTCTGCCCTCTTTCGCAAGGCCGTTTGCATAATGAGGGTGACTTGTCATACCGGAATTTTCATTATTAATTTTGATTAGTTATGAATATTAATCAAATTTAAGCGGTAGCGGGTTTCGAACGCAGGATAGAGGATGTTTAAATTGCCAATCAATGACGCTACCCCTGTAACTGCGGTGCATCATAATCGGCAGCAAACCAGCATCGATGGCGATCGTTCCGATATACATACCGACATCGCAAGCTGATTATGTAGATAAAGTACACGAGGTAATTGAATTGGTAATACAGTACGAGTAGGGATATGTATTATTGCTGGGGGACTGGAATGAGGCTGTAGGGGAAGGAGTAGGAATAAAGTTTTTGGAAGAACCTGTAACAGGTACTAGGAGTAAGAGAGGAGAGACACTAATGATAGAGAGTAGGCTGAAGTTTAAAATACTGAAGAATCAGTGCACGATGAAATGAGATGTGGAATACTGAGGAATGATGCAACACGCTTGAAGCTCTCTGAGGCTAAGGAATATCGCAGCAGGCAGTTCAATTGAAGAGGAGTGGACATCAATACAAACGACATTAGCATACGTTGTAAGAAAAACGTAAGAACAAAACAGGTATCCACGAAGAAACCATGGTTAGAGACAACGCAAGATACGGTTGCCGATGCAAAGTGACCAATTTTGCGCCCAAAGCGCTGGGCGGGTTCTTTGTTTTATTCGGAAGGGAGGCCGACACTGTATGCCACCTTTCGACAGCTCGGCGATGACAGAAAAAAGGCTCGCGCCCTTTCCCAAATTATTTTACAGAAACAATTCATCAAAAATAGTCATTTTTGATTTACTGTAACTTTATATGTTAGGTTCATTATGATGTGCCTATCATTTCCTTAATGGTCATAGTTATTCTAATATTTACGCTGAAGTAAGACACTGCGCGAAATTCGAGAAAAATCCTGCCTCGGGCATGGATGTGTGTGATGTCCTTAGGTTAGTTAGGTTTACGTAGTTCTAAGTTCTAGGGGACTGATGACCACAGCAGTTGAGTCCCATAGTGCTCAGAGCCATTTGAACCATTTGAAGTAAGACACTGCGCGAAATTCGAGAAAAATCCTGCCTCGGGCATGGATGTGTGTGATGTCCTTAGGTTAGTTAGGTTTACGTAGTTCTAAGTTCTAGGGGACTGATGACCACAGCAGTTGAGTCCCATAGTGCTCAGAGCCATTTGAAATTCGAGAAACCTTGCTATGAATTTGCGTTTGGTGCATACATAATATGTTGCTGTGTATCAAATTTAGCTAACACATTGAATTTGTCTTTAGAATTAGGTGGAGATCCCTGTCTGTCGCCAGTCTCGACCAAATTGATCTGACTTAGCACACTCATTTGCAATCGCGGCTCGCCAGCGATAAGGCCACAGTGAAATATCCACAACATACATCATATTTCATAAGCTGTGTGAGATGTCGAAATGAGATTCTGGCAAATGACAGCACAGCCGATGAGACTATTTTCTGTATGGTGATTATGCAAAACTTCATTGTCTACGGTGTTATTCCACTAACCACAGTCTATATCGATGAATGAATGTAGTTTTTAGCGGCCATCGGTAGTTCTTGAAATGAACAAAATAAATGAACCTATTACACGTTGTTTTTTTTGTAACAAGGACGTGCTTTTTCACAAGATACTGACCTTACTTTTCCTCAATGGCTCATTTAATGAACTTAATAAACCAGTGTTTCGGAATTCCCTCACAAATGCGTCTGCGCGACATGTTAGTGAAGTGAGACTGTGTAATCTCCGCTGCGTTCTGGCAAAAGAAGTAGATTTTGACATGGCAACAAGATAAATGTGTAGGTTTTACTCAAACTTCGTCACTCGTGACACTTCTCTGAAAGGTACAATTTCTTGTCAAGCCAGGCGAAAATAAATCGCTTCATTTTCGGCAGAATTCTATTCAGATACTAACCAAAGAAGAGGTGACACAACTTTTTCAGTGGTCAGCAAGCAAGTGATGGCGTCAAGGGGCCCCGCTTAACACTTATAGCACCTGCCCGCAGCCTCCATCACTACTGCCCCCCTATGCGTTCCGGGCCGTCTGCCCATCTATTACCCATAATATTCCGCGCGTATTCTAACATAAGAAAAACATCCGTTGATCTAGTGAAAGAAGGAAGTTCAAAAAATTTTCAAGGAAACTCAAGAATAAAGAAATACAGGTCCCTTAGGAATAAGATAAATGGCAAATGCAGGGAATCCAAGACAAAAAAAATATAAATAAATCGAAAGAGTGGCTGAAAGGACCTGTCCAGAATGTAGAAAAGTCAAAACTACCTTGAAATTTGAGGAAGCGCGGTAACCTTAGGAATGCAATGGGAATTCCATCGTTAAATCCAGATGAGACAGCGGATAGGTGGCACATAGAAGGCCTCTATGAGGCGAAGGAAAGCCTGATGATGAGACAGAAGAAGAAACAGGAGTCAATAAGGAACAGCTACGGGACCCAGTATTAGAATCAGTATTTCAAGGGGCTTTGCAAAACTTAAGGCCAGATAAGCCTGAAGGGAAAGATAAAATAAGAATAGAATTCTAAAATTATTGGGGGAAGTGGCAACATGTCAGCTCTTTATGGTAGAGTGTAGAATGTATGAGTCTGGCGATGTACCATCTGACTTCCGGAAAAAATATCATCCATAAAGTTCCGAAGATTGCGGAAAGTTACAAGTGCGGCAGATATCGCACAGTCAGCTTAACAATTCACGCATGCAACTTGCTGACAAAAGTAATAAACAGAAGAACGGAAAAGAAAGATGACAATGTGTTACATGACGATCAGTTTGGCTTTAAGGAAGATCAAGACAGGCATTTACAACGTTTTTGTTTATATCGATGTTAACAAGACTGAAGAAAAATCTGGATGTGCTCATAGGATTATTCGATCTGGAAAAATCGTTCGGCAGTGTCCACTGGTGCAAGGTATTTGAAATTCTGAGACAAACAGGGGTAGGCTACAGTAAAAAACAATATCTACAACTGCCAAGAGGGGAAAATAAGAGTGAAAGGCCATGAACGAAGTGCTCGAATTAAAAAGAATGTAGACAGGGGCGTAGTCTTCTGCCCCTACTGTGAATCTATACATTGAAGAAGAAATAACGTAATATAAGAATTGTTCAAGAGTGGAATTGAAATTCAATGTGAAAGAATAGCAATGATAAGATTCTCTGATGACATGGCTATCGTCAGTGAATGAGAAGAAGAATCACAGGATCTGCTAAACGGTCTAATGAGTACAGAATATTGGATTGAGTGCACGTCAAGGACAGACGAATGCAATGTAAAAATGAGAACAGCGAGAAAGTAACATCTCAATTAAGGATAACGAAGTAGACAGACTCAAGAATTCTGGTATCTAAGCGGCAAAATAACCCATGAGACACGGAGCAAGGAAGGAATGAAAAGCAGATTAGCACTGGCAAAAAAGGGCATTCCTGGCCAAGGTAAGTGTACTAGTATAAAACATACGTCTTAATTTGAAAAATATATCTCTGAGAATACACGCTTTCTGGACAGCATTGTTGTGGTACCTGGACTTTGGGAAAATCGAAACGGAAGAGGATCGAAGGATTTGAGATGTGGTGCTGAAGGATAATGTTGAGAAGGTTGGGTTGATAAGGTAAGCAATAAGGATGTTCTCCCTCAGGATCGAAGAGGAAAAGGAATATATCGATAACACTGACAAGAAGGGACAGGACGACAGGAGATCCTTGGTATCAGAGGGACCTTCAGTGAGCAAAAACTGAAGATGAAGACACATATGGGAATACATCCAGCAAATAATTGAGGACGTAGTCAGCAAGCGTTATTCTATGCTGAAAAGATTTGCCCAGGAGATGAATTCGCGGCGGGCCGCATCAGACTAATCTGGCCGTCCAGTGAGTGGCGGCAGGTGACCATTCCACTTGAATCACGTTTAATGCTCCATCGGACAGATGACGGTTGTCGTGTCCTGATACATCTAAAGCCAAACACTGTACACTTTCACGTTTACATACCTACGACTACGGCCGCTGATACCAGTCAGAGTTGGTTGAAACGACGCGTGCGTGGAAGGCGAGTTGGGAATAGTGTCAGTCCCGGCTGTCAGTACTTTTAATCCTGGCGACGATGGCGGAGCTAGCCACCGAAACCTCGAGCATTTTATTGTAATTGACGCAGATTGAAAACCGAGAAGATTTTATCCAGTCATTCCGCCTCGAAAGACTCAAAGGACACACTCTACAACCATCGTCTGAACGGTCCAGGCCAGACTGCATTCGCTGGCTGATCTCGCTGTTCTGGAACACGTAGTGGGTTTAGACAAGTATGGATCTACCCTTGGGGTCCACTGCGACATATAAACCCAGTTTGTTTATCCTCGACTATATGGAATTTATAGGTGGACAATGGAACGTGTCACATAGCTCGAAGAGCACCAGGGTGAGCTTGCCGTACTTCCCAGGCTAGCAAATTCCTCGGATTTCAACCCATTCGGGATTCTGTGCGACGAACGCCACCATGTTGTTAGCAGCGTGGATCCTCAATCGAGATGACTAGAGCAGCTGACCTCAGAACTGGTGTCGATATGGCTCCACATGAGCGTCGCTACCTTGCAGATATTCACTGACTCTCGTCCTGCACGTCTAGCAGCAGTCCCTGTTGCAAAGGTGGTTTTTTAGGCTTTTGAAGATTCGTCACAATTATTATTATTATTTAGCGTATGGCTAATACAGACATATCATGAAATTAAATTACATATGCATATGTATATATTGACACACAAGAAACTTAAGTTGGTCTTTACAACTGAATATCCAGTCCTTCAGTCCAGCGCACTGCATCTGGAGTTGCTAGCAGGAACTCCTCTTTGGCGCCGTGATAGGCTTGAATCCTGCATTCACTGACAATGTGGTGAACAATCAGGTATGGAGCCCCGCGGACACAGGCTGGATCAGGCAGCTTCTACCACTTAAAGAGAGCATCCCTGCATCGGCCATGGCCGGTACGGATTTCTGTTGAGAGTAGTCCAGGTCTTGTGTGGTAGGTCGAATCCACTTGTAAGTTTCCCACGCCTGGGTTCCCGGGTTCTATTCCCGGCGGGGTCAGGGATATTCTCTGCCTCGTGATGGCTGGGTGTTGTGTGCTGTCCTTAGGTTAGTTAGGTTTAAGTAGTTGTAAGTTCTAGGGGACTGATGACCATAGATGTTAAGTCCCATAGTGCTCAGAGCCATTTCGAGCTTGTAAGTTTAGCACCTGAGAAGACGTTATGCAGGTGCACATCTGTCACTGCTTCCCTCCGACCTTTCCATTCTTCAAGAGGTTTGAAATCCTTAGCAACCATGTCAGCAGCATCTCTCAGAGTTGGATGGCGTGATATCAGTCTCTTGCGAATTAAAAGTGGCAGGTCGCTATGCACGGGTAGATTAGAATTCCTGGAGATCTTGTGGGAGTCTCTCATAAGGGCAGTACATCTGCGCAGATCAGGAGGCATTATACCGGATAACAGTGGAAGCCAATAAATTGGAGTAGATCTGATTGCGCCAGATATTATGAGCTTTGTAGTATTCAGCTGGGTATCAACAAGCATTGTATAATTATTGTTCGTCCAAACAGGTGCACAATACTCAGCATTTAGTACACAAAGCCCAGAGCTGAATATTGCAGGGTGGTTGCTGAAGATTGCAGGGTGGTTGCTGAAAATCCCCAGGTAGTTCCACATAGCTTATGGAGGATGTTGTTAGGAGTCCTCAACTTTTGAGCTAAGTAAAGAAGGTGTTGTTTGAAACATAGTGTACGATCCAGGATGACACCAAGATATTGACGAAAAATTCTGCCTCTGAAACTTACTTCCAGTTTTACGTTCGCCAACCGGTTATTTAGATGGAAGCAACACACTTCTGGTTTACACACACTTGTTTGGAGTCTCCAGATTTTGAAGTAATTATATAAGGCAGACACATCATTGGCTAGAATCTCTTCTTTTGTCTTCATTTCCTGGTGTTTTACGGCTAGTGCCAGGTCATCGGCATAGCAGTATTTTCTGGACGAAGTGTCAGATCAGATAGATGTAGGTTGAACAGGATGGGTGAGAGAACTGATCCTTGAAGCAATTCGTTGTTCAGATTCCTCTCCTTACTTAAGTTGCTTCCAGTGATTACCTGGAACTTACAATCACTTAGCATGCTGTTAATCAGTTGAGCCATTGTTCAGCTGGGTACGATGCGGAGAAATTTGTAGGTAAGGCCTTCCCTCCACACAGTGTCGAAGAATGTCGAATAATGTTACTGACTAGTGTGTTATCACTTCCTTACACACAGTAGAGTCAACAAAACTGTTTACACTGTTGTTACTGATTTACGGCTTGGGTCAGTTTAACTCGGCAACGGCCTTGCCGGAGTGCATACACCGGTTCCCGTCAGATCACCGAAGTTAAGCGCTGTCGGATGTGGCCGGCACTTCGATGGGTGACCATCGGGGCAGCCAAGCGCTGTTGCCGTTTTTCGGGGTGCTCTCAGCCTCGTGATGCCAATTGAGGAGCTGCTCGACCGAATAGTAGCGGCTCCAGTCACAGAAAACCATCATAACGACCGGGAGAGCGGTGTGCTGACAACACGCCCCTCCTGTCTGCATCCTCATCTGAGGATGACACGGCGGTCAGATGGTCCCGATGGGCCACTTGTGGCCTGAAGACGGAGTGCTTGTGCAGTTTAACTCGCATGGAATAATTGCACGGACATATTCCAATAATATGTCTTCTCTGGGTGCCACTTAACTTAATATGTTGGAACTGAATATATATTTTTCTACCATTCACATAGCCAATGATCCTGTTACAGCATTTCAGATGGCAATGACCTTCATGCAAAAGTGCTTCGCACCAATAACGTCATTACCAGACACGATGTGATTCACTGATACAGCTATCCTTTTCTTATGATAGGAGAAACGCTATTAGTGGGCCCATCACGAAAGAAGTGAGTCTATGGATACTCATAATATTAGTCGGATGGACATTATTCCGGACTATTCAGGTAGCAGCTACTATATAAGGATATGTTGTTTCTGTTGATACACATTCACACTTACCTCATTATAACTCAGCAATTTCCAAGATCTACATCGCAAATATTACTAATGAAGGATTTTGACGAGTTACTGAAGTTACAGGAGAACTCAGTCGTATTGTGAACGCGGGAGAATTGGAAAAGGTTTAATGTTCAGTGTCAGCGAGAACATCACATCTAGAAAACAGTCTCAACAGGACAAGAATGGTGTAAGAAACTGACGCCGTCTTTGAGGAACCACACTAAAGGAGTGCAAGTAAGCGATTTTCGCCCGGAAGCAACACTAATCTGTCGTGACATACACATTTCGAGTAGCAAGAACTTTGGTATGTATGTCGTTGGACCAATCGGTAGTCGTTCAGTTTACCTTCGTATTGCTTGGTCAGTTTGTGCAGTAAGTCAGAATCTTTCTAGTGAGATTAATATTATTTACATAAGTAAAATTTCTTTTTCCGGTGACGAGCTGTTGCCCCTCTTTGTAAGTGACCACGTAGTTTTTGTGTATGGTGTGACAGTTGTAACAGCTTCCCGACTGTGACGAGTGTGTTTATAGTATAGAGCAGAGTTTTTCTTGTTGTCAACAGTGGAGACGATGATGATAATAACAGAGGAAACAGTTTGAAATTCGGGTACCAGTGCGTAACCTAGTCCTCTGGCTTAGCAACCATGTAGCCACCGAGGTTAAACTCTTTTTCGGCAACAACTATCATCATCACTAGTGTCACTTGTCCTCATTCAGCGAGACGCTGTGGAGAGGTTTGCATTTTAATTCAGAATCTTGGCACAAGGTCTGAATGTATGAAAATTTACTGCATCCCCGTAACTTCGTCTTGGTAATCAAATAACGCTGAAGTAGTTTATTTTTCCAAGACAATTCGATCCCGGTACTTGTGAACCCTGGCGTTATCTCACAAGCAAAAACTGCCTACCTTTGCTTCGCAAAACCCCAGCCTATTTGTTTTTCGCAGCATATATAATTCAACATCCTGTGTTTCATTCAAAGGTGGGGCACATTATTTGCTTAAAGGCAGACTACAGATGCACATACATGAAACTCATTTCGGCGTACACATTGGAAAGGTGCTGAGTGTGTGTAACTTGAGATCCACAACGAAAAATACTACGCTGCAAGCACTAAAGCCGCAATCATAATGATTACTAACTCAATTGGTTTTGAAACACTTTTGTTATAGACGCGCGAGCACACAAACACACACACACACACACACTCACTCACACACACACAGGCACCAACTCATGCATATTCGCCATAATTACTTTTCTATCTCAGCAGGTGCTTTAGGACCCATCGCTTCGTGGCTGTAATACGATTTCTCTTGTTTCTGTTAGAGAAATAAAAAGTCAGCTACAAAATTTGCGTAGTAACATATTAATAATAAACTACTCTATAGTAACTGGAACTTAATGCTGATACTGAAATCAGCTTTTATTTGAAAGCTTTGGCGTGTATCAGTTTGTAATCCTGCATGAGCAGTTGATAATTTATTGCTCAAAATACTTCACGAAATACATCGCGGATGCACACAAATCAGAGCGCTTTTCCACGCTGCGTTTGCTAGAGGGAGCGAACGAAATAACTTTGTATATATTGACACAGACACTGGAGAGTTTGCTTTGAGGTTGTCACAGAATGTGGAAAGCTCTTCAATAATCAAGCTAATTTACGTGAAGCTCAAATCTGGAGCACGGTACTCAAAGAACGAATTAATATGCGTCTGTATCTCTCATTGGCAGTGTGAGCTGGATCTGATATTTTATGATATCTTGTACCATCACTCAATAGTGCAAATACCCTGGTAATACATTTCGTAACCATTAACAGTATATTTTACGTTTTTTGTTTCTGGTCACATATCTCCCGTAACTGCATTGTTTTCCTTATATTTTTCTAGTTTATTATTTCTTCACTCTAGGAAATAAGGTGCGACCGTTTAGCTCCAACACTGATAACTGTAAAGCATGTTAACGTGAAAAGTAATTTAACATAATGCTAGCATTTGCAAATGGAACTACAATATTTGAGAAAGGCTGAAGTCTTTCTCCCGCGCCAATCTCTTCATTTCAGTGTGACATTTACACAGTGCGTCCACAATTATTTGTTGGATGCATTTCAATGTTCGTCTTCCCCAACAGTTTTTACGCTCTGCTGCTCCTTTAGATAACATGGATGCTATTCCCTGATGTTTCAGCACATGTCCTACCATTCTGTCCCTTCTCAGTCTTTTCCATTCGTGCCTATCCTTCACCGATTTTGTGGACAACCTCCTTATTCCTTCTCAGCCAACCTGAATTTCAATATTCCTCCGTAGCATCAAATATGAATAGCGTCGATTCTCTTCTGATCCAATTTTCCCACTGTCCACGATTCCAATCTTACGTTCTCTGAAATTTATTTGTCAGATTAAGGCCTATTATGTTTCATATCGGTAAACGTATTGTAGCCAGCATCTGCCTGTGCTAGTCTGCGCTTTATATCCTCTTTGCTTCGTCCGACATGTGTTATTTTGCTTCCAATATAGCAGAATTAGTGATCAATTCTGAATTTAAACTTCTCGCTCTTCTCATTTCTGCTACTACTGACTACGTTTGTCTTTCTCCGATCTATTCTCGAACCATATTCTGTACTCATTAGACTGTCCACCCCATTCAACAAATCTTGTAGTAGTTCTTCTCTTTCACTGAAGATAGCTAATTATTTTTCTTTCTTTAGATTTTCTCCATGAGTTTTTCCTGTTTAGTGCCAAGGTTATTATAGAGGTTTTGCACTAATCCTAAACCCTTACAAGCTTTTTGTATTCTTTCTTGTTGTGCATATTTATCAGAGGTAGTTTCTCCTAGATATTTAAAGTGTGGTACTGTGTTAATTTCTCCATATAAGGTTTGTAATTTGAAAATTTCTAAATTCGTTGTTGGAACACTCTTTCCAAATGATATCTGCAGGCTGACCTCCTCTGCGCATGCTTATAGAGTTTCTATCTGTTTTATAGCCATCTCACAAGAATTTTCCATTATTATGAGATCGTCCACAAAGGATAGGTAGGGGATTCGTAGGCTATTTTCGTTTAGCTCCTAATGAAATTGGTTTCCAGCGAATTTCTTCTTCACCTTTCTTTTCCCATTCCTCAATGACTCTATCTAGAACTACACTGAACAACAAAGGCGATAGCCCATCACCTTGTCTAACCCCAGTTTTATCTCGAATGGTTTTCGAAGTTTTCCCACAAATTTCACTTTCGATGTTGTATTTGTTAATGTTTGCTGAAGGATTTTCTGTATTTTCCGATCCAGTCCTTTTTCTTCAAGAATCCTAAATAGTGTGGGTCTGTGGATTGAGTCATAGGCCTTTTTGAAGTGGATAAAGACGTGTACTGAGGCTTGCGTCGCATTTTCCATATTCCTGCGATTAATTTTAGGTTTAAAATTTGCTCTGGGCACGATCTGTTTGGCCTGAGACCAGCTTGGAAATCTGAGGTTTTAGATTCTATCAGTTGTTGTGCTCTTTCAAGAATACTTGCCGATAATGTTTTATATGTGACAGGGAGTAGAGAAATTCCTCCGTAATTGTTCACATCATTTTTGTCTCCTTTTTTGTGTGATTGGTGTCTCACACCTCCAATCTCCTGGGATTTCTTCGACGACCCATATATTTTGAATAATTCTTACTAGCTCCTTTCTTGAATTAGGCAGTAGACTTATTAGGAATTCATCTACGTTTCCATCCTCCTCAGAGGCTTTGTTATTTTTGAGTTCCTTAATGTGTTTAATAATCTTTTCTTCTGTTGGTGGTGTAGATTCTTTTTGATGTGGGGCTTTGGTGTTGGACATTGGGAGGGTCTCTGTTGGTTCTGGACAGTTTAGTAGTTTTTCAAAATATTCAGCTTGTGCATTACTATTTTCTTCGTCGCTTAGTGCTAAATTCCCATCTGGTTTCCGGAAGCAGAAATTTTGAGCGTTATACCGCTTAATTTGGTTTGTTAACTTCTAGTAGAATCCATGTGTATTATAATTTTAAAATCTGTTTCTATCGATTCTAATTGCTAGATTACATATTTTCCCTACTCTTGTATGACAATTTTATTCGTGTCTCTAGAAAGTTTTGGTGATTCTCCTTATTCTTAATCGAGCTGTATTTTGCGAGGTTTTTTTTTTGCGTATTTCAACTTCCATTTCACATTCTGTATTCCACAAAAGATGTTTTGGTTTCTTCTGTAACTGTATTGGCTCCTTGACTATTTCCGTTATTTTTGACTTGAAATTTTCCCAATTGCTTGCAGGAGAAGTTTCCCATTTTTTTATTGCTTTTGATTCTGTTAGTTTTTGTAGATTAAATTTTGGAGCTACCGGTGGAGTTCGTGTTCCACTTGGGGTGAGTTTGTAACACCACAGCTCTTATGCTGTATGGATTCATTTTGCTTTATTTAATGTTACATTGTTGATCGCCTGTGAATGTGTTCAAATCGATAGCATAAAATTGTGTATTCTTTTCTTTGTCAAACCTTTGATGTCGTGATTTGATTCTATGCAAAGTAGTGTATCTGCAATTTGTATTCTTTGTCCCATTTGGAGGGAACAGAACTTATTGTATGTAATTGTAATTTTGTGTGAATAATTTTTTGTAGAAGTGTCAATATGTGAAAATGTTCTGTTTTATTTAATGTATTTGTTTGCTGTTATGTAAATTGCTGATCCTCACTTAGGGTTCTTAGTTAGTTTGTATGTAAATGGTGTAGTGGTTCCCCTCTGGAACGGAAATGCGTAGCACGCGCAAATTGTGGTTGGCATAGGTGGAAAAGGTGGAACTGATAGTCAGTCGGAGGCGAGCTACGAGTCGGAGACGAGCCACCAGTCGGAAAGGAGCTACCAGTCTGTTAGTGGTTCCCCGCGGGAACGGGACTGTGTAGCGCGCGCAAATTGTGGTTGGCCTAGGTGGAAAAGGTGGAACTGATAGTCAGTCGGAGACGAGCCACCAGTCGGAGACGAGCCTCTAGTCGGAGACGAGCCACTAGTCGGGAAGGAGCTACCAGTCTGTGCACTGTCAATGTAAAGGTGCATATCATGCTGATTCAGAGAGAGGCTTTTACTGCTTCTTTCCAATGCCTCGGATGGGTGGATAAATAGCTGGATCTATTCTGGAATTTGTATGAATCATCGCCATGAAGATACGATGAAGTCCGGCAATTCTACCTGTAATTCCACCTACCAACATGCAGTTGCCACCACATTGCGCAATCACTGTAACGTAATACTATATTGATGTACAGTGAAGGATCAGCATAGTGGATGTGTTAGTGTGCTGCAATATAAGGTAATTCATATCGGAATTTATTTACTTACCTTGATTTTACTCCTCATCATAACACCTCTCAGGGTCCTCTCCGTTTGAAGTAAAGTGATTACCGAGTGTCCTTACTGAAAGTACGTTGAAGCCTAGAGCTTTGTTAAATAATGCCTCTTGAACTTATTAGAAAGATAGTTAAAGCTAATGTGGTAACAGAGTGAGTTAAAGCAAATGTTATTTGTCCAATAATAATTTTCCTATTGAAACTGTTATTTAAAGTGCTGTTACCAACTTCAAACTTTAGGCTGAGTCTTATAAAGTAAATGATCACGTTGTTGTCTGTAGTAAATTCTAAAAAGGAGAGTCAATTCCTTGCAAATTTGTCAACATTGTGTTTCGTTGTAGTAAAAGTGAGAAAGCTGCAGTGGTGAAACGTTACATTCTCATGTATGCCAAGTGTTTGTCTCTCTTGTGTGCATATTAACAGTATAAAGACCACTCAGTTTGTGTAAACCCTGAAAGTGATAGTGTTTTTCTGTACCTGTTATAATTTTGAAAATAGTTCCCGCTGCTCTAACTGTTAGCTTCAATCTTAAAACATATGTGTGTTAGAGTTCATTGCACTCGCGTCTTGCTAAGTCTAGGTTGTGTCTGTTGTGTTGTCCATTATAGTTACTTATACCTACTTTCATAAACGAGAATGTTAATCTTTCTCTTGCCTAATTAGGCTGGCGACCGTTTCCCTTATTCTATAAACAGTATAGCTAGGCAAAATTTTGTTTGTCACTATTCCAATATTAACGTAATTCTGACTTTCATTTCCGATAAGCCACTTCCATTAGGAACAATACGGTCAACTTAACAAAATTCCTCTCAGAGGGTAACACTGCTCTGTTGCTTTGTGCCATAGTTACTTTTACAAAATTGTTTTATGTTACAACCTGCTTCTGGCATTGAGGTTATGGTACAGTAGTTAGCAGACGGGGAGTGTTATACGTGGCGCCGCGTGACAGGACGTTGTTCAGTTTGCACCTACACACGGAAAAAATTATAAATAGTTAGCATTTTACAAACATTGAGTGAACATAAAACGTCCAGTGGCACGAACCTGTACATTACTTGACAGAACTAGTAGTGAAAGTTCAGTTTAAAATAAAAAATAAAAGGTATCAGTACTTAATAATAGCTAAAATGGACAGGAAATTAGAAATAAATTTAGACGCGCGAGAGCAAAATGCAACCGAGAGCAGTTCAGGCAGCACACCAACAGATGGCATGACGCGCGAGTTAAATTACGTACGTTATCACGCAGACATTAATAAACAGATCGAAGCTATGTGTGTAGCGCGTACTAAGCAAGACAATGTAGGCGATGTTGTGGAAGACAGTGGTTATGTTAATGAATCGCGGGATATGTTTGAATCACCAAAACCAGAAAGGGGTGTAGGATCTGAACACGAAAAGGCAGTAGAATCTAAAAGTGAAAAGACACTAGATCTGACTGATTTGCTTAGAATACTGTCTGCGCAAAATGACAATATTAAGGCACAAATTGCAGCACAGGGACAGCAAAATGCAGCAGAAAATGACAGTATTAAGGTACAAATCGCAGCACTAGGGCAACAAAATGTAGAACAAAGACAGCTAATTGCAGCACAGGGTAGTGATATTAGTAAACAGATTGAGAAAGTTGATGTAAAAGTAGACATTGTGAGTAATGAAATTAAAAACCTCAAAAGCGAAATTACTGTCATCAATGGCAATATTGCCAACATACAAGGACAAATTGATGACATTAACGAAAGATTTGACTCTGAAGTAATTAAAATTCAAGATCGAATTGAACCCTTAGTCTGTACTAAGGTTGACGAAAAGGTATTCGGTATTAAATCCGAAATACAAACAGAGTGTAACGCGGAATTTGCACAGATCAAACAGTCTGTAACAGAAACAAGCAGAGCTCTAACCAAACAGATTATTACTTGCGAAAAGAAGTATGAGCATAACACTTCACAAATCCAAGGCAAAGTTTATGACTTGGAAAGGAAAATACAAACCGGACCTACACATTTTACTGAAAGAATGCCTCTCAGTAAAATATTAGAGGGCGAAGAGAAATTCGACCCTGCAAAGAGGCATAACGGATGGCACCCCCTAGACTTTGTAAAGAATTGCGAAAGAAATTTTCCTGAATATTTGTCTGATCAGGAAAAAATTAATGTCATAATCAGTGCATTAACAGGAGAAGCAAAAAGGTGGGGGTTGAATCTTGATACTAACCAGATGTCTTTTGAAACTTTCAAACAAAAATTTATTGACGAATACTGGTCAGAACAAAAACAAGACCAATTGTGGCGTGAATTTCTAATGGCCAGGTTGTATGACATCAGAGGTAGGCAAACCATGAAAGAATTCTGCGAATCATGGTACAGAAAACTGATACATTTGAAGGCTAGAAGAACTGAAGCTGAGATCGTTTGGGTTCTTTGGCAGAAACTGCCTGAGGATTCGAAACGATATGTTGGGAGTACACACAGTAGTTTTTCTGCGTTCTTGGAAAGGGTAGAAGATGAAGATCATTGGCGAAGAAATCGCGAGGACCGTCCCCATAATAGCAATAATTATTCGCGAGAAAGTAATGACCAAGCTGAACGACAGGAAAACGGTAGATTTCGTGTAAACACGATTCAAAGAGGTCGTGCGAGAGGTAGAGGAAATTACACTACGCGCGGTAGAGGATACATGAAGCGGAATTTCCAAAATAGAGAAGAAATGGAAAACTGAAAACCGCGTGTGTTACGGGCCGGATTCACGCGGAAACCGATTTTGGGCCCAAAGAAAAGATGCCAAATATTAGATTCGAGAAGGAAAGACGTGAACTACGGGGCAGGATGGTTAAGGGCGCGCCTATAGCAGACGGGCGCGGAATGATACATAGTGGCGTTCCCAGTGCGAAGTCACGTGACCGTTCGTGCTCGGGCCAGCCGTTGCCGAAGCAGCGTACATTGCACTTGGCAGCAGACACAAATGGCAGACGTCGGAACAAGATGGCTGCCGTAGAGAGAGACAGAAGAGGCGGGATCGGACACTTCCGATGGCCGGTTTCAGTAGTAGATGAATGTAGAGATGAAAATAAAGTTAATATGTCATATGATAATGATAACTCGGTATCGGAATCGTGTGAAAAGACTTTTTTAAAGAATGAAAGGGAGCCAGAAATGGCGAGTGGAAAGGAGAACATTTGTACTGTTAATGATGTGTATGAAGTAAAAGACGTAAATGTGGGGGAGGTTGTGATGAATAAAGAGGAAAGGGAGGTAGAATATGCCACGCAAAAGACGTGTGCACAATTAATAATAGGCAAAAATGAGGTAGAGGAGGACGTTAGTAATCATGACATTATGAGCAGTGCAGATGAAATTATTGTTGATGGAAAGGTGTTTAATAGTTTTGATGCAGAAGGGTCTAGTAAGAATTCCTCACGATTACCTGAAAATGACAGCATGGAAGAAAATGAAATGAAAATTATTGAAGTATGTGACGATTATACTAAGTATGAAGTTAAGGCTGAAATCGTTCAAAGTGATATAACAGAAGTGCCTGACTGTCCAAACGATGTGCATTGTGAAGAAAATGAGTCGAAAAACGAAGTGGCTGAAACATCTAGTGATAATCTGCTCCACTGTCTAAAAGTTGCTTTCCTGCTAGAATCTGATGACGAAAATGAAATCAGTGATAGTTCAGATGATGAAGGGTATATGAATACAGATAAGAATGAATATTCTAACTTTCCCTATTATGCAAAGGTCGAGGTCTTAAGTGAATCTGATGGTGAGGAAGAGAGTAGTGATGACTCTAGTGAAGATGAATTTTCGGGTGTAAACGAAAGTGAATACACTTTTACTGAAAGAGGGTATGAGAAAATTAGTGACATTTTACCAAAGCAAGATACAGAAAGTGAAACTGGTCCAAAACCGGATGAATTATTCAGTAGTGTAACACAGGGGCATAGTTGGCAGGAACCTCCAGATGATACTATACTGGGGCAAGCCTTAACTAATGTTTTGAGTAAGTGTGAGGCACAGGAACAAAAAGAACCACCTGATAAAATAATAGCAGAGCAGGAGATGTTGTACCTTGCTAAAGACTTTGAAATTCCAAAACCTAAAAAGCCACCTGATGAAACAAAACGTTGGCAAGATCTGAATAGGTTAGTGAAAGATGTAGAAAGTAGGAGGCCTAAAAAGCCACCAGACTTAGTAACTGTTTTATGAACCATAAAAGACTGCCTTGTTAATAAAGAGACTGGAGGCAGGGTGCTGTATTTGTATATATGTTGTTAATATAATGCATCACTTTATTATTATTATTATTATATCTGAGTGTTACCTGAAAGTGGATTGTTGTTTTGTTGATCTTGAGGCCTGTTGGAGGTTGTTGCTTATTTATTATAGTGTACTGTTTAACTTTGCTTAGGAAATGTTTATTTTCAATTGAACACTTACTGTTGCCAGTCTAATTATGATGAGAGGGTCATGTAGTGTGAGAAACATGAAAACTTTATGAATAAATATGCTTATGGTAACTTATTGAAAGTGCAAAGAACTCTTCAAGATAATAATTAATTTCTAATATACCTAAAATTCAGAAAGGGCTTATGTTTGCAGTATGTGGTTTACTTAAAGATACATGTCCTCAGAAGAGGGTTATTAACCCTCAGGGGGCAATGCACTCTTTGCATTGTCAGGTGCCTGACGAGCACCAGGGACCCGAGTCGTTGCTAGCACTACTTCCATTTCTTTTCGTGCTGCCAACCTTCCTCTTCATCATTCAGAACTTTTACTATCTTCTTTCCTTCTTCTCTATCAGAGTGTATTGAATAGTGTGGCAATGATGTAAGATATTGTGTATTGTTTGTGGACAAGTAAATGGAAAAATAATATGGGTACACTAGAAAATGGCAAAGAATAATGAAAATATAGTGGGTACTGTAAAGGAAAAATGAAATTAAAAAGTAATTGGAAAGAGAAATATGGATGAGAAAAGGTAAGAATATTGAAAAGAAAAGGTAAATCAATGCCATAATATAATTAAATGTAAAGGTTTTTGAAAAAGAAAGGGGCAAATATGGTGTCGAAAAACTGTATATGTGTTTAAAACTGAGGAGATGAACCTGGCTAAGGTATGTGTAAAGTAGATGTGAGGTATGTGTCTAGTGCCAGCAAAAGAGTTGGCAGAAATCAGTTGCAATAGGATATGAAATTATTGTCCTGATCTTGATGTATGTAATGACCTAACTGTGTGTGGAAAAGCAATGATAAAGGAGTAGTAAGAAATACTTTATCCTAACTTGATCCTGAATATGACATTTAATTCTTTCTCGATTAATGTATATGTTACCTGATTGTGTCATTTGAAAAGAAATGGTTTTGTTACCAGTGTCTAATTGTTGTTTCAAAGTTACAGGTTTCATGTTTTATACCACTAATGCAAATTTTACCAAAAGTGTGTCAGAATGATAAAAAACCTGGAAATGATGACAATAAACTGCTCAAAAATATGTTGATGGGCAGTAAAACAAGACAAAATAATAAAAATGCTATGGTCCTGATGCTAAGGACTACAAAATATACGATGTGAGCAGTAACCAAAGGACTTGCCATTGTGGGGCAAGGAGCTGATAAGTGGTCATGAACTGCCAAACCTAGAGGATGGGGCAGTGTGTCAATTTAAAAATGTGTTTTTTGTGTATTCTTAATCTAAATTGTGTTTTTGTGCCTAAATATTTAAGGATAAAGGCTGCCAAACCAATAATGGGCAGAATGTGTAACATGGACTGCTAGCACTGAGGCAAGCAGTGAAGTAAATTAGGTTTTTTGATCAGTGTGTTATAAACTGACTATTCTTATTGAAGTCAGTGAAAAGTTATTATAAAATGTATAAGGAATCTTATTTAAATGGATGTAGATGTTTTTGATACTAGGTTTTTTGAAATAACGTAAAGTTTTGGACTGCCTTGTTTTGAAACACAGCAGTGATGATTAAAGATAGGCTCTGAATATGTTAGTGTGTTTATGTGTAACAAATATTTGGGACTGCTATTAATGAAGAGCAGCTTTAAAGTTAATTATATTGAAACAACCTTGCAAAGTTACTTTGGTATTTAAGCAGTCAGTTGGAAAAGGTTTCTCATAGTTGTTTGTATAAATAATTGTGCATATCCGGATGCAAACTGAAATTTTCAATATTTCATTAATTGCTGAACCTTGTAAAATATACTGTGATCATTAATATGCTTGTGTGTCTGTGAAATTTTACATTCCTCTATAATTATTGAGAGACAAAATTCTGTTTTGCTAACTTAGAATGTCCTGTGTTATTGTATATGTGTTTAAATTTTTTTTCATATTATTTAAAGGCTTTTCCTATTCTACTTATATGTAGATGAGTTTGTGTACTGATTGCCTATTAATTGAACTGTGTGTGTATGAAAAGAACATGCTTAAAGATATATTGTGTAATGGTGCAAAATTAGTTTCCTTAAACCAGTGTGAAATTGAAAATTGCTTTAGATATTTTACTTTGAAAATATTTTGGAAGAAATACATGCAATTTCTTAGTGTATATACTGTATATTTGTAATGTGTGTGTGTGTTTTTTTTCTCCCAACTGAAGTTGGATGGAATAAATTTTTTTTTTTTTTGCAGCCAGCACCACTTAGGTGTTATGGATGTTTCCTTGAAGTATCCCTGACGGGAAACTTCAACGAAACATGGGGCATGTGTAACACCACAGCTCTTATGCTGTATGGATTCATTTTGCTTTATTTAATGTTACATTGTTGATCGCCTGTGAATGTGTTCAAATCGATAACATAAAATTGTGTATTCTTTTCTTTGTCAAACCTTTGATGTCGTGATTTGATTCTATGCAAAGTAGTGTATCTGCAATTTGTATTCTTTGTCCCATTTGGAGGGAACAGAACTTATTGTATGTAATTGTAATTTTGTGTGAATAATTTTTTGTAGAAGTGTCAATATGTGAAAATGTTCTGTTTTATTTAATGTATTTGTTTGCTGTTATGTAAATTGCTGATCCTCACTTAGGGTTCTTAGTTAGTTTGTATGTAAATGGTGTAGTGGTTCCCCTCTGGAACGGAAATGCGTAGCACGCGCAAATTGTGGTTGGCATAGGTGGAAAAGGTGGAACTGATAGTCAGTCGGAGGCGAGCTACGAGTCGGAGACGAGCCACCAGTCGGAAAGGAGCTACCAGTCTGTTAGTGGTTCCCCGCGGGAACGGAACTGTGTAGCGCGCGCAAATTGTGGTTGGCCTAGGTGGAAAAGGTGGAACTGATAGTCAGTCGGAGACGAGCCACCAGTCGGAGACGAGCCTCTAGTCGGAGACGAGCCACTAGTCGGGAAGGAGCTACCAGTCTGTGCACTGTCAATGTAAAGGTGCATATCATGCTGATTCAGAGAGAGGCTTTTACTGCTTCTTTCCAATGCCTCGGATGGGTGGATAAATAGCTGGATCTATTCTGGAATTTGTATGAATCATCGCCATGAAGATACGATGAAGTCCGGCAATTCTACCTGTAATTCCACCTACCAACATGCAGTTGCCACCACATTGCACAATCACTGTAACGTAATACTATATTGATGTACAGTGAAGGATCAGCCTAATGGATGTGTTAGTGTGCTGAAATATAAGGTAATTCATATCGGAATTTATTTACTTACCTTGATTTTACTCCTCATCATAACACCTCTCAGGGTCCTCTCCGTTTGAAGTAAAGTGATTACCGAGTGTCCTTACTGAAAGTACGTTGAAGCCTAGAGCTTTGTTAAATAATGCCTCTTGAACTTATTAGAAAGATAGTTAAAGCTAATGTGGTAACAGAGTGAGTTAAAGCAAATGTTATTTGTCCAATAATAATTTTCCTATTGAAACTGTTATTTAAAGTGCTGTTACCAACTTCAAACTTTAGGCTGAGTCTTATAAAGTAAATGATCACGTTGTTGTCTGTAGTAAATTCTAAAAAGGAGAGTCAATTCCTTGCAAATTTGTCAACATTGTGTTTCGTTGTAGTAAAAGTGAGAAAGCTGCAGTGGTGAAACGTTACATTCTCATGTATGCCAAGTGTTTGTCTCTCTTGTGTGCATATTAACAGTATAAAGACCACTCAGTTTGTGTAAACCCTGAAAGTGATAGTGTTTTTCTGTACCTGTTATAATTTTGAAAATAGTTCCTGCTGCTCTAACTGTTAGCTTCAATCTTAAAACATATGTGTGTTAGAGTTCATTGCACTCGCGTCTTGCTAAGTCTAGGTTGTGTCTGTTGTGTTGTCCATTATAGTTACTTATACCTACTTTCATAAACGAGAATGTTAATCTTTCTCTTGCCTAATTAGGCTGGCGACCGTTTCCCTTATTCTATAAACAGTATAGCTAGGCAAAATTTTGTTTGTCACTATTCCAATATTAACGTAATTCTGACTTTCATTTCCGATAAGCCACTTCCATTAGGAACAATACGGCCAACTTAACAAAATTCCTCTCAGAGGGTAACACTGCTCTGTTGCTTTGTGCCATAGTTACTTTTACAAAATTGTTTTATGTTACAACCTGCTTCTGGCATTGAGGTTATGGTACAGTAGTTAGCAGACGGGGAGTGTTATAAGTTGTACGCGAACCCTCGTGAGGTAGTGATCAGAGTGGATTTTTATGTGTTTCTCAACTTGGATATCTCTGAGCTCCTTTTGGAAGACATAAGAGATGGCTACATGGTCTATCTGAAACTCTCCCAGCTGGGTTATAGGGGATCTCCACGTTTTCTGTTTACTAGGTTTCTTGTTGAAGGAAGTTGAGCTGACTTTCATGTTGAACTGTTGGCACAGCTGGATTAGCCGCAAACCGTTTTTGTTGGTCATTTTGTGTGCTGGATATAGGCCAACTGTTTTCCTATTTTCTTCTTTGCCAATCTGTGCGTTGAAATCCCCAAGAAGTATTTTGATGTGTGTTCTTGGTATTTTGGAGATTTCGAGCTCTAATCATTCCCAGAATTTATCTACATCTTCTCGGTTGTTCGTATTTTCAATGTTGCAAGGTGCTAACAATAATTAGAGTGTAGCCTTTATTGTTATTTTTAAACTTAAGAAACCTTAGCCTATTGTTGATGGTTCTTATAGACTTCATAGATTTAGCAGTGGATTATTTCACAATAAAGGTCATACCGAGCATCTTTACCCCTCTGCCAATTTTCCTATCAGTCCCAAATTTGATGATTCGGAATCCATTTTAATCAGTGATTTGATCTTCCGGACACCTTGTCTGTTGTACTGCTAGGGTTTGAATTTTCAGTTTCTTTAATTATTCTGTTACTATATGTTATTATCCTGGTTGTATCGGTGTCTGTACCTTTATTGTTACAATGTAATTTTATTCTTGTTTTGTATTTGGGAAGTTTTCCAGAACGCTCCGAATCACAAATCGTATAGGCCCGGTCTCCCCAGAATCCGAACGACCGGTTGCCTGTTTCATTATATTTATAATAGTTTTATTTAGTATGTGTTCGAATGTTGATAAAGAAAACAGTAGTAACTACAGCAGCATAATACAACGTTTCTCTGTCTTTTCCAGAATTTATGCGGTCGCATGGATCTCTTGGTTTCCATAATTTGACAAACTCATTTTATTTTAACCTCTCTACAGGGCGGGAAATATTCCGCAGAAAGTGACGTCAGGTGAGCCCTAAGGAAGTTATAGGAACTCCCATGTTTGCAATAAACATAAATAGTTTGTCTTTTGTTTCATTAATTCCAATCCGTAATCACAATTTCCGTTTTGTTCTCAAACTATCGATTTCGTACCGTGATGACTATCTTCAGATCTTTTTTAAAACATATCGAAATGAAACCAGAGTGACATCAAGAATTGATAAAACAAAATAATCTTGACGCTGCCAATGTGGCCTTTGATATGTTTCCATTAGATCTGGTCAACACTGAAGAAAATTACCAGTCTATAGAAAAAAAAATTGTGATCATAAACTGGAAGAAAACTAGCAAGTTGTACTCTACCTGGATAACTGTTTTTATTCTCCATCATGTCACATCTCATGCAACAAGTTATCAAATAGGTCCTGCAGTACTACAAAATGGTTCGCTGATGAAGCTGTTCTGTACAGGACAATGTTTAATCACGTTCTGGACGAATACTTAGTGCGGATTGTGAGAAAAAGGTAAGAGAGGTTAGGATGCATACCTAGGCATACAGATTGTTATTTTTCTCCCTCTCAGTATGCGAACTGAATGAGAACGAAAGATAATATTAGTACGCATTTTAACTTTTTCTGTATCGTATTTTCTGGAGCTCTGATTGGGGACTGAATCTGCCTAAACGATAGTCGGTAACAGCCTATAACCACATAAGGGTTGACCAGAGTATCAGTCCAACGGTTGTCTTCCCACAGGGATTCGACCCGTGTACGGGTCACTCCTCTGCCTCGCAAGCTCCCGCGCTGCTCGTACAGTACGAGCTGCTTGTCCGTGAAAGGCGCACTGACAGACTACTGGCAGAAATACGTCTCTCTCCCGTGGCAGCAAAGTACGAGAGAGGAAAGGCGAGACAGGTAGATTAAGATGAGTGTAATTAATCACATGGAGAAAATCATCCCAGAGTAGCAATTGCAACTTGCTTCCTCAATTATTTGCTTGATGTATTCATACAAATGGTTCACGTGGCTCTGCGCACTATGGGACTTAACATCTGAGGTCATCAGTCCCCTACAACTTAGAACTACTGAAACCTAACTAACCTAAGGACATCACACGCATCCATGCCCGAGGCAGGATTCGAACTTGCGACCGTTACGGTCGCGCGGTTCCAGACTGAAGCCCCTAGAACCGCTCGGTCACAACGGCCGCCTTAATGTATTCCAGTCTCTGTCTCTTTCTACAGCTTTTACTCTTTACACCTCTCTCTAGTACCATGGAGGCTATTCCCTCATACCTTAACAGATCATATCCTTCTTTATCTTCTTCTTGTCAGTGTTTTGTCACTGTTTCCCACACACACGAGTACCTCTCGGCATCGATGCTACGGTGAATCTCCGCATTCCTTACCTTATCCGTCCACCTTGTCTTCACCATTCTTCTGCAACGCCACATCTCAAAGGCCCCGATCTTTCCTGTTCCAGTTCGCTTACAATCGTTCTTCACTGTCACAAAATGCTTCGCCCCAAACGTGCATTCAAAGAAATTTCTTCCTCAGATTTAGGATAATGTCTAACATTATTAGACTTTTCTTGGCCACGAATGCTCCTTTTCCCAGTGCTAATCTGCTTTACATGTAACCCTTGCTCTTTCCGTCATGGGTCATTATGTTGCCTAGGTAGCAGAACTCCTTTGTGTTTAGAGCTCTTCTCATTTCAGATACTTCTCATTGCTTACCTCTTCCTCGACTTACTCTCAATCAATTTTCTGAACTCATTCGATGTCCATCCCATCTAACACATTTTGTAATTCTCCTTCACGAAAGGATAGCTATGTCTTCAGCGAATCTTACCACTGATTTCGTTTGACATTGAATTTTAATTACATTCTTGAAATTTTCTTTTATTCCCGTTCTGCTTCTTCGATACACAGACCCAACCGTGCATCACTTTCTTACATTATTTCTAGTCACAGCTTTTCGTTCTTGGACATCCACTCCTATCGTTCCCTCTTGGTTCTTGCACGTATTGTGTATCACCCATATCTCCCTATACCTTGACACCATTTAATTTTTCTCAGAATTTCCAGTATCTTGCACCATTTGACACTGTTGAACGCTTTTTCCAGGTCGACGGATGGTATGAACGTGTCTTGATTTTCGCCATTCTAGTTTGCATTATCAGCCGTAACTTGAGACTGCCTCTGTTTGCCTTTAGCTTTCCTGATTTGGAACTGATCGTCATCTAACAGATCCTCAGTCATCTTTTCCATTCTTCTATATATTAATCTTTTCAGAAAATTGGATGCATGATCTGTTAGCAGATCGTGCGATAATTCTCGCAATTGTCGGCGCTCGCAGACTTCGAAATTGTGTGGATGATGCACCTCCGAAAGTCTGATGGTATATTTCGAGTCTCATACTTTTACGCACCCACTTAAATAGTCGATTCTGAGAGTTTCTAATGAAATGTTGTCTGTTCCTCTTACTTTGTTTGGTCTTCAATCGTCCAAAGCTCATTTTAATTCAGACTCTAGTTCTTGATCCCTTATCTCTTCCCTGTCGAATCCTGATCCTTCTATTTTTACATCAGACAAGACCTCTCCCTCAAAGAGAGCATCATTGTATTCTTTCGACCAATCCGCTCTTTCCTTTGCATTTAGCAGTGGAATTCACATTGCACTCTTAATGTTACAGCTCTTACTTATAATTTCACCGAAGGCAGTTTTGACTTTTCCATGTGCTGAACCAGCTCTATAGCGAATCATATCTTTTTGGATTTCTTCACACTTTTCATACTACCATTTCGCCTTAGCTTCCCTACGCTACGTGTTTATAACATTCCTAAGTGACTTGCCTTTCTGTATTCCAGAATTTCCCTGAACAATTTTGTACTTCCTTCTTTTGTCGATCAGCTGAAGTATATCTTTTATTACCAATGGTTTCTTCGGAGTTGCTGTCTTCGTGAATACGTTTTTCTTTCCGACTTCCGTAACATATTTAGAAATCTCCATTTATTAGTGCCTCCGGAAAACTTCTAGCGAATTTCATCATGCTTTAGTATTTCCGTGTCCCGCTTCATTGTACATTCATACTTTCTGATTTCTCTCTTAAACTTCACCCTGCCTTCATCATTTCTAATTTGTGATCTGAATCGATATCTGCTCCTGGATACGCCTTACGACCGCTTATCCGATTTCCGAATCTCTACCTGACCATGGGGTAATAAAACTATATTTTACAAGATTATTAAAAATTTGTATATGAATGAAGTACATGTACTGCCGTGCCTTTCAGATTGTAGTACCGGCACTGTGGATTTGGACAGTGTTCTTGTTCATAGAATTGTGATTATAAGATGGTGAAAACTGAAAAGTCGAACAGTAATATGGTGAACGCCATGTTCTTATATGTGTATACAGGGTGGTACATTGATCGTGACCTGGCCAAATATAAGCGTCAAACGAAAAAAAATACAAGGAACGAAACTTGTCTAGATTGAAGGGGGAAACCAGATGGCACTATGGTTGGCCCGCTAGATGGCGCTGCCCTAGGTCAAACGGATATCAACTGCGTTTTTTTTAATGGGAACCTCCATTTTTATAACATATTCTCGTAGTACCTAAAGCAATATGAATGTTTTAGTTGGACCACATGTGTCGCTTTGTGACAGATGGCGCTGTAATAGTCACAAACATATGGCTCACAATTTCAGACGAACAGTTGGTACCAGGTAGGTTTTTTTAAATTAAAATACAGAAGGTAGGTACGTTTGAACATTTTATTTCGGTTGCTCCAATATGATACATCTACCTTTGTGAACTTATCATTTCTGAGAACAGCGTGATTACCTGTAAATACCACATTAATGCAATAAATGCTCAAAATGATGTCCGTTAGCGTCAATGTATTTGGCAATACATGTAACGACATTCCTCTCAACAGTGAGTAGTTCGCCTTCCGTAATGTTCGCACATGCATTGACAATGCGCTGACGCATGTTGTCAGACGTTGTCGGTGGATCACGATAGCAAATTTCCTTCAGCTTTCCCCACAGCAAGAAATCCGGGGACGTAAACTCCGGTGAAAGTGCGGGCCATGGTATGGTGCTTCCACGACCAATCCACCTGTCATGAAATATGCTATTCAATACCACTTCAACCACACGCGAGCCATGCGCCGGACATCCACCATATTGGAAGTACATCGCCATTCTGTCATGCTGTGAAACATCTTGTAGTAACATCGGTAGAACTTTAAGTAGGAAATCAGCATACATTTCACCATTTAGACTGCCATCGATAAAATGGGGGCCAATTATCCTTCGTCCCATAATCCCGCACCATACATTAACCCGCTAACGTCGCTGATGTTCCACTTGTCGCAGGCTTCGTGGATTTTACGTTGCCCAATAGTGCATATTATGCCGGTTTACGTTACCGCTGTTGGTGAATGACGCTTCGTCGCTAAATGGAACGCGTGCAAAAAATCTGTCATCGTCCGGTAATTTCTCTTGTACCCAGTGAAAGAACTGTACACGACGTTCAGAGTCGTCTCCATGCAATTCCTGCTGCATACAAATATGGTACGGGTGCAATCGATGTTGATGTAGTATTCTCAACACCGACGTTTTTGAGATTCCCGATTCTCGCGCAATTAGACTGCTACTGATATGCGGATTAACCGCGACAGCAGCTAAAACACCTACTTGGGGATCATCATTTGTTGCAGGTCGTGGTTGACGTTTCACATGTGACTGAACACTTCACGTTTCCTTAACTAAAGTAACTACGCAGCGAACGGTCCAGACACTTGGACGATGTCGTACAGGATACCGAGCAACATACATAGCAAACGCCCATTGGACATTTTGATCACAATAGCCATACATGAACACGATGTCGACCTTTTTCGCAATTGGTAAATGGTCCATTTTAACACGGGTAATGTATTACGAAGCAAATACCGTCCGCACTGGGGGAATATAACGTGATACCTCGTACTTACACGTTTGTGACTATTACAGCGCCATCTATCACAAAGTGAAAAAAGTGGTCCACCTAAAACATTCGTATTTCTCTACGTACTACAGTAATATGTAATAAAAAGTGGGGGTTCCTATTGAAAAAAATCGCAGTTGATTTCTGTTTGACCTATGGCAGCGCCATTTAGCGGGCCAACCATAGCGGCATCTGGATTCCCCCTTCAAGCTAGACAAGTTTCGTTCCTTGTAGTTTTTTTGTGTGACGCTAATTTCGTGAGATATTTCGCCCTGTCACTACCAACGGAGCACCCTGTATATACTAGTTATTGCCGGTACTACTCGATGGACATTTTTTGATGGGCCCCGAATGAAGTATTTCCTTAACACATATCTGTTCATTATATATTCGTTATAGTTCATTTTACACACTTCTGTAATATGACAACCACGGCTGTTGGTTTGCATGATTCCACTCTCTCAAACAGTAAGGGCCCCTCTCAAAATATCGTTTATGTTCACTGTATTCTGTCGCCCATTCTGGACTACGTAGTCATCTTTGCGACAGGAATCGTGCTGTAAGTCGACAACTCACTCAGTTATTTCGTATGTTTATCACCACTCTCTGAACCTGAAACACACTGCGTTAGTACACAGTCGGCAAATTTCGCCTCGGGTCCGCGTGGAAACTGCCACACAGTGCGAGGGCCAGTGGCCGTACCGCGTTCACTGCAGCTTTACTGGTGGCCCCTGCAGTCACCTGCTGCCCGCCCGCTGCCCGCTGGCAGGCAATTCGGGCAGAAGTGCTGTGTGACCGGCGCCGCCCACTTGCTGTCCCAGCGGCGCCCGCAGCGGACCACTAGTGTAGCTTTTATTTGTTTCGCTCCGCAGAGACAGAGAGGCGGCTCGTTGCCGGCTCGATATCTCGATATTGACACACACACACACACACACACACACACACAAAAGTGTTCGGCGAGAGCACTGTACAGGCTGTTGCCATCCACCGAGGCGAAACAACCGGCGTATATCTCACCTCTGAGCTGCCCTTTGCACTCTCCCTTTTACCATAAATTACTTCTGCTAAAAAAGACCAGCAATTTGTTTCAGACAAATACGACCGTAAGAAATAATTGCGTCACCAAATATTGCGTGCCATATCCCCGGTAGCAGTTTATTTGCATTATGGCACCGTTCTGCTCCGTCTGCACAGTGTATTTAACCATTAAGCAATTTTATTGCCTCGAAAACAAGGAAATGCTATGCCTTCGCGTTAAATATAGTGGCAAGGGCATCGACGTTATACCAAAGCGATTTTATTACAGAGAGGACATTGGCGCTTTTAAAACATGCACACTAATTCTGCAACAGCGTCTAATTTTCTTCCTAACGATGGCATTGTCTTGGGTGGCATGTCACGGATTGCACGGCCCCTTCCGCCGGAGGTTCGAATCCTCCCTCGGACATTCGTGTGTGTGTTATTCTTGCGTAAGTTAGTTTAACTTAGTTTAAATGGTGTGTATGTTAAGTGACCGATGACCTCAGCAGTTTGCTCCCTTAGGAATTCAGACACATTTGAACATTTTACTCCTAACGACAGCATGGTTGCTGTGTAAGTATAATAAGTTACGGAAATGTAAAATAGTCCTCTACCCCAAAATTGTCTTCAAAATCACAGTGCATTTACCAGTCTTAGTAGTCTGTGTTTTCCTTCCTCCGAACATCGAACAGATTGTTCCTGCTGGTTACAGGGTGACCTACAATAAGATATGAAGTCACAGTGGAATTCAATAATTTTCACGTTATGAATCCTTAAATGTAAAATCGTTCAGACTGGATGCATGCCATTGGACCTTCGGAAGAATATCGTCCATCGAACCCCTAAGATCGTAAGGTTAGAAAAATGGGAGATCTATCGCTGATTATGTTTCCGTGTTGTTGACAGGAATAATGTAAGTGATGTAAGAAACTCCGAATCTATTAGTTGACGGTCAGTTTGTCTTTAGGAACCTTAATGACAACGAAGAGGCTGTTCTGACATTGCGATGGCAGTATTGATCTCTAGCTGTTAAAAGTTAAGTAGGTTGATAAGGAATGATAAGGTTCTGTTCAGAATCGCCAGAGAAATGAACCTACGGGAGACAGTGGAGGACCTATGATAAAACTTCGCGGACTAACTTACAGAGGGACAAAGCGGATAATAAATACGTAGTATGACATAAATTGGAGTGCATCTAACAAATAATTGAGGATTTTTTTTTTATAGAAGTGTTCCCGTAACGTGAAGATGTTAGTACGGAAAAGGAAGATATGACCAACCTCATCAAACTAATTAACTAAAATAATGGGAAAGAAGCGATGAGACAGAATTCGTTTCTATTGGTAATCATATAGTTAACCGGTATTTTTAACTTGGCCTTTGGTAATTTCAGTCTTTGTACCTTGTAATCTACTGACTTCTAATCTACACGTAACTAGATACAAAAACTTTATCAAAAGCGATTTCTGCATGTATTCTGGCCGTCATTCCTAACATGCAAGGTGTCAGGAGTCAAAGTGCACATATTTTTATAGGTGACTTAAGACAGTGTACTGATCAACATTATATCAATATTTACTTAATATGCAGACTACTAATTATAGGCAGTATGCTTCTTAGGCTGATTGGTACCTCCAAGTACATGTGACAAGAGCAAGCCATTAATATTTATTTTCCCCTGGTCAGGTGTTGCAGTTTGGATGCGAGGATACATGACGGTTAGTCAATGCTGACAGGAGTAGTACACTTGCGGTCCAGTTACGACCGTCCAGAAAACATCTGGTAGTAATTTACGTGACGTGTTTGCGGGAATTCTGTTATTCCCTGAGAAAAAAAAGATACACGCTGAAGTGGTACACATTAAGGTACCAACGATCACAATATCTCCACTTAAGCCTCTAACATCCTGTGTATAGTAGTACCGCAATTCTTTCAATACAGGAAGGGAAACGAAGAACCATGTAACACCTAAAACAGCCACACAGAGACTTCTGTTGTTGAACTCTATTTCTTCCGAGTGAAAGTCCAGTGCCTTAAGTGTTGTGTAACCTCAGTTGGTTCCATAAAAGAGCAAAATTTGTGTATTTGACAGTTTATAACAAACCAGTTACTCATATGTGTATTACGGTACATAACAATCACCGGCATCACTAATGGTTTCAGTGGGCATTGTTTCCTTACACATTCTGATACCAGCAGGTGAGCTCTCTTGGGCTGCGATGTCTATCACTCTGTGCAGTTCCCACTGCTGGTTGAACAGTGCATTGTGGGCACCCAGGGACCAATATTCTATTTGTCAATAAAACATTCAGTTTCGAAACAAGATTGTTGTGTGGTTTAGCTAGCCTTTGTTGCTGCATTAATTCTTTCTGAAAAGCGAATCGGAGTTTGTTTACTTTGCTTATTACACTGCCACGAGTCTTTTGGGTCTTCAGAAGTTTCAGCTTTTTTTGTGAAAACATTGTAAGTCAGCCAATTTCTTTTTTTTTCTCACGTTTGTAATGCAAAAAAATGTTCTGCACTGGTGTGCAAAACTTAAGAACAAAAGTAACTCTCATACGATGTGTCACTGTCAAGTAACACAGGTCGCAAAAACTTGGGCCATGCATACAAAGAACTGCAGTGTATTAAACGTAGGTGGTTACTTAAAGAAGAACGCAATGAGACGAAAAGAAGTAGCACATATTCAAACAGTGATGTCACTGCGTTTTATTGTGGTAACTTGGACATTACAAAAGGCAGGATATGTTTCTTGTGGCGCCATGTTATGGATTGCGCGGCCCTTTCCGCCAGAGGTTCGAGTCCTCCCTCGGGCATGGGTGTGTGTGTTGCTCTTAGCATAGGTTAGTTTAAGTAATGTGTAAGTCTAGGGACCGATGACCTAAACAGTTTGGTCCCTTAGGAATTCACACACACACACACATACACACACACACACACACACACACACACACACACACACACATTTCCTAATAGGGTGTGTGATCACCCCGGGCAGCATTGCACGGTGTGCAACAGGCCACAAGGTTGGTGAGGAAAGCCTGCGCTAGTTCCTGCACCAGCGCGGTTAACAATTCTAGGATTGTCGTTGCTGCGTGTGGACGTTCTGCAATACATCTTTCTCCCTTCCCCTCCCTTAATGGGCTTTAAGTTCGGGGATGGAGTAATGGGCAGGTCAGTCGATTCCCCGAAAACCCTCTCGTTTCACGAGTTGCTTTACCAATTCTGTTCGATGAGATCACGCATTATCATCCAAAAAAACGGGGTCGAGTGTCACTTTTTGCCTCCTGCGCTATGCAACGGTAATTTACTGCTCTAGATGACCATGGTTGATCACGTCGCACCAGTGCCTGTGCTTCGGAATGCTCGCCATGTATGTATTAAGGTGCTGTGAGCAATACAAACTCCTGGGTTATATTTATCACGCTTCGTCCATTTTCCTGGTGATTCTTCCCCATGTGAGTAATTCATGTTCTGTCTCTAGGTCATGCTGTAGTGAACTATACCTCCACAGTAAACCGTAACTGTTCACTCATTGCCACACCCTATCTTTTCCCATTCCTTCAACTACCTCCAGTTCTGGGGCCAGTCCGTTTGGCCCTATAGTCTGGCTCACCACATACGATGTGACATCAAACATTCTGTGCACGACTCTGAAACCTTTGCATTTTCATTCGCTCCCATCGAATTAGGTTATTTAATCCGTCTCATTCGGAAGGGTTACGGAACTTCAATAGAACAGCGGTAGCTTTCAATGAACACCAGAAACGCTTCATTTTGTTTCCTTTTTTATCAACTGATAACAGAAGGTTTTGTTTCAGGTGACTGGCGATGAAAGGCCTTGCGACCTGTACGTTTACCAAACATAGCTGCGCAATTTATCGTCGGGCAGTTTATCTCTCAGGAGAATGGCCTGCGTGAATTGTGCAGTTATCCGCGAGATTTGTAAAGTTTATTGCTCACACATGACGTCACATTTGATAAAGTTCGCAGTTTAACTGAAACTGAGTAGGTCTCATTAGAACATGAAAGACGTATGGCCTTGTGCTTGTGATTTCACATATACACACATAAATTAATGTTTTGTATCACCCCGATTCCAAGAACTGCTGAAGATAGACGTTGTATCACAGACACAGTATCTTTGACTGTTCAGAGATGTCACTATCCCCACCTCCCCGCAAAGTAAAGATGTAAACAACCATGGATGAGCAGCTCCTATTAGACGAAAGAGGTCCGACAGGTGATCAGTCCAAGTCATTCCTCCAGAAAGAAGGTACACGGCTCTTGTTGCCTGTAGTTCAACCATGCCTAGACGATCCGGTCAACACCGCGGCTCCATCGCGTCCGCATTGTTACTTTGTGCCAGGAGGTGCTCTAATCAAGGGAAGTCTCCAGGCGTCCCGGAGTGAACCAAAGCGATGTTGTTCTGCTATGGAGGAGATACAAAGAGACAGCAACTGTGGATGACATGCCTCGCTGAAGTCGCCCAAGGGCTACTACTGCAGTGGGTGACGGTTACCTACGGATTATGGCTCTGAGGAAACCTGACAGCAACGCCACCATGTTGGAGAATGCTTTTCGTGCCGCCACAGGACGTCGTGTTACAACTCAAACTCGGCGCAATAGGCTGCATGATACGCAGCTTCACTCCCGACGTCCACGTCTAGGTCCGTCTTTGCAACCACGACACCATACAGCGCGGTGCAGATGGGGACAACAACATACCGAATGGACGGCCGAGGATTGGCATCACATTCTCTTCACCAAAAGTGTCACATATGCCTTCAACAAGACAATCGTCGGATACGTCTTTGGAGGCAACCCGGTAAGGCTAAACGGCTTAGACACACTGTCCAGCGAGTGCAGCGAGGTGGAGGTACCCTGCAGTTTCGGGATGGCATTATGTGGGGCCGACGTACGCCGCTGGTTGTCATGGAAGGCTCCGTAACGGCTGTACGATAGTAAATGAGATTCTCCGACCGACAGTGCAACCATATCGGCCGCATATTGGCGAGACATTAGTCTTCATGGACGACAATTTGCTTCGCCATCGTGCACATCTTTTGAATGACTTCCTTCAGGATAACGACATCACTCGACTAGAGTGGCCAAAATGTATTTCCGACATGAATCCTCTCTAAAATGCCTCTGATGGATTGAAAGGGGCTGTCTATGGATGACGTGACCCACCAACCACTCTGAGGGATCTACGACGAATCGTCGTTGAGGAGGGCGCTAGTCTGGACCAACAGTGCATTGATAAACTTGTGGATAGTATGCCATGACGAATACAGGCATGCATTAATGCAAGTGGACGTGCTAATTTGTGTTAGAGGTACCGGTGTGTACAGCAGTCTTGACCACCACCTCCGAAGATCTCGCTGTATGGTGGTACAACATGCAATGTGTGGTTTTTATGAGTAATATAGATGGCGGAAGTGATGTTTTCGTTGATCTCTATTCCAATTTTCCGTACAAGTGCCGGAACTTTCCGAACTTGATGTGATGCAAAACTTTTTTTGATGTGTGTATATTCGAGGGGCGTTCAGCAAGTAATACAATACACTTTCCCCGGCCTCTTTCGGTTCAAAATATACTGAATATATTGTGTAACATACTCTAGCTTCTGCTCATGTAGTTGCATGCAATTCCTAGAGGTCGCGGCGCTATATGTAGCCTTGAAAATGGTGTCCGTGAGCAAGGTACGTTCCACGCAAAGCTATCACCGAGTTTCTTTTAGCTGAAACCAAAGCATCGCAGACATTCATAGGCGACTGCAGCATGTCTACGGTGACCTGAAAGTGAACAAAAGCACGGTGAGTCGTTGGGCGTGGAGATTGTCATCATGGCAACAAGAAGCCGCAAATCCGAGGTGTCTCCGGCTAGCTGCAGACAACTGTGACCCGTGCAGTGTTGGAAAGTGTGGACATTCTCATTTGAGGAAATTGCCGGATCACAGTCAAACCTCTCTGCTCATCTGAACTTATATGCTGACAGTGCCGACACACTCTTCGACCGGTTGGGGTACGGAAAGTTGAGTGCCCGCTGCGTGCATCACTGCCAACAGGAGGCAACAAAAGACCATCTGTGCGAAAGGTATTGCTTGTTACGAGGCTGTTCGAGACCATTTTTTGTAGGTTTTCTACATAGATTCATTCACTTCGAACCGGAAACAAGCAAGCGAAACATTGAGTGGCTCCAATCCACTTCTCCAAGGAAGAAAAGCTCAACGCTGTATTCTCGGCGGGTAAAGTTATAGCGACGGTATTCTGGGACTCCAAGGTAGCTATTCTGTTTAAAGTCGTCTCTGATGGTACGAAGGTCAATTCTGAAGTGTATTGTGTTATCCTCAGGAAGCAGAAAATGAGACTTCAGTGTGTTGGTCGCCACAAAACTTGAAACGAATTTCTCCTTCTCCATGGCAACGCAAGGGCTGACACAAGACCGTACATACGAGAGGGGTTCACAGAAATTCATTGAACTGCTATTCCTTATCCACCCTGCTGCCATGAGCTCACCCCTTCCAACTTCCATCAGTTTGGTACAATGAAGGATGATTGTGAGGTTATTGATGCAGCCAGACGTTGATTAAGATGTCGGTCACTAGAGTGCTAAAAAGTGGGCATACTGGCTCTCCCAGTAAGGTAAGGTAAGGCCGTCACATTGGACGGAGGTTATGTGGAAAAATAGGGTTTTGTAGCCAAAGCAGTGGAGTACTATATAGTGACTCCTGAATCAAAACTAAAGTCTTTTCAGAAAGAAAGATGTTTTGCATATCTTATTAAACCTCACCTCGTATATTAAGAGATAAAAGGTGACATACAAATTTTTCACATTATACTGGGAGCATTTTAAAGGTATTATATGGCAACAAAACTGTACGTAGACGATCGATGGCGCGCCATCAGATCGCGGCAACGCGCCAGGAGCAGTCTCGACACAGCGCGGCGGAGGGTGTCTGGCGTCGCTTGGGAATGCGACCTGGGGTGGACTCCGACTTTAATTAAATTTATCTGCAGGTCGCGTAGCGGCGGGCGCGCCGCAGATGGCGGCGTGGTGTCTGCCGCAGACGACAACGCCGCCCCGCGCCACCTGCGGGCGCTGCATAGCGGCGGCGGCAGCCTAATCGCCCAGGCACGTCGGCCTCACACACATAGCGGAGCGCTGTGCGGCGAGCGCGCGCCTAAAAACAAGCCGGCATTGTGTCCAGGGAGGCGCTCCGCAAAGTGAATGCTTAGCGTTCTGGCCCTCTGCGTTTGTGGTCTCCCGACGTCATACCTCCGCTCGGGAAACGTTGTACCTGCACGAACCTACAGTGCCTTCTTTGTTCCAGAGGTGTGGTGGACTAACATACCAGCCTTGAGGAAAAACAGTCAGAAAATTTTTTTCCGGAACCAACAGCACTGGCTAAGAATAAATATGTAAACACAACGGTAGAAAATTCTTTCATCTTGGGCAACGGTGCTGACAATAAGCTGCGTCTCTTTCATTTCTGGTTTCATCAGCCGGTGGTAATGCCAACGTTGATGTCATTATCAAAGTACCCAAACGCGATAGCTTTACAAGTTAGGACATAATCAAGAATAAAGACAGCGCCCCAGAAACCCCTCCCCCACTCCCCCAACCCCCCCCCCCCTTTTTTTTTCAAATCGCTGGCTGGTAACTTAATCGATTTCGGTCCCTAATGACAATCTGCAATAACTTTTTCATATGTGGAGCCACAGTCATAGAATATCTCTTTAAAGTCAGTACCACCACTGACTTGTTTATTTACAATGTTACATTTACACTTACACAATCATGGTTTCGGCTTCAAAGTGCCATTATCAAGTGTTTTAAGTGTTACAAATTACCTAAGATGACAATATTTACAGTGTTACATTTACACTTATACTATCGCGGTTTCGGCTTCAAAATTGCCTAAGATGGCATACTGCATATTTTATAACGCTTAAAACACTTGTTAATGGCACTTTGAAGCCGAAATCATGGTTGTGTAAATGTAAATGTAACACTGAAAATAAACAACAATCTAATGGCGGTACTGACTTTAAAGGGACCATCTACAAATTTGTTATACCAGTTCGATGATGCTAGGCTAATTTCGTTCTTATTTTTTGACAGTGCCAAATGGTTCTAATCATACGAGGGTAACACAAGAGTTATTGTGAGATAATAAGAGAGTACGAATCTCCCTACGGGCCTAAATCGATAGACTAACAACATTTTTCGTGTCATGATCGATTGTGCATAAAGATTAAAACATTGTACTTGCTTTTAGTGTTCACTACAGGTGATACACACTTACATAATACGAAAGAGTAGTATGTTGTAAATACCGAAAAATTTATTTCACATTTTTGTAAAGCGCTCACGAAAGGAACTGTCGCATCACATTAATTAAGCCATGCAATACCAAAGGGAGTCAGGGGTACTTTGCACCCACCTTTTGAAAATGTTATCTGGTCATTTGCTTTATATTTCAAAGTTTTGGAAAAAATATCTATTCTTTTCAATGAATTCTTCTTTCAGAGTCCATAAATTTTTCACATTTTTTATGTAAGCTGAACCATAAATATAAGTCTAAGTAATAGGTATCACTTACCAAAACGAACGTCATTCAATATTTTCAGGTTCATTATCTTACATTCACTTCAGAATGTCTTTAAAAAGTATGCTGTCAGTGAAAGTAAAAAAAAAAAAAAAAGAAGTGGAACGAAACTTACCTCTTCAAATAGCTTTTTTGCGGTAGTAGGCCTACATGTTATTGGAAACTTAATGATATTGCTGAAAGTATGGTAAACTTCATTTTTACTTTCTGAATCCTAGTTACACGTCAGAACCTCTATAAATAGTGTGTTGTTTATACAAGTCAACAACAATAAACAAATTTTTGTTTCCTTTTAACTTTTGTGTAGTGTAGACATAAGTTAAGCCCCGCCTTGGTAATGTACGTTATGGAAAATGCGTTAGTATTGACAGTGTTAGTTACAGATTTGAAGAGTCTTAAGGAGACCTCTTCGTGTTGCTTACTTCTAAAGAAACAGGAAACATATTGGTGAAAGATTGCAGTTAGGTGTATCTCACTTAACCCTGTACTTACCAGAAGTACAATCTTCGTTTAAATTATTGTTTCTTAAATACAAGTATTACATACAAGTATTAAATACAAGTGTTTTACGATAATTTTATTGTATGTCATTTCGAAACCAACATCAGACACTGTACAATTTCTATGATAAATTGGCATATCCATGTGGTAGGAGAGGGACTGGCTGTGCTACGTCACGCACACCTTCTTAGTGCTTTCTTTACAGGCGTATGTGATGCTAGCAGAGTCTGATGTTTGTAGCAGCTAATTAGTATTGTTTTATTTGCTGGCGTGCACATTAATGCCTTTACAAGCCCAGCAATAACAGCAAATCTAAAACTTAACTCATTACACCATCTGGATTAACTTTGCTGACGTGAGTTCTGAAATTTTCCAGGGGTATTTCTTCTTCCAGTAATTTTCGGGTTTGCAGCCGGATTCCATCAACATTCTGCCATGATATATCGGCCCAGACACATCCATCCATCAGCAAGTGAGTAGACTAAGTACTGAAGAGACCTGGTGTAGTTAAGGTATTTATAGCAAATTCTGCGAATGCGAATCGCACTGCCAGGTTACGGCGCATGCTTTAGGAGGTGACATGCGTTAGGCAGCCAGGTAGTGATTGCTTCCCTCAGTGGTGAAGTAAGAACAGTCTAATCGCTGAATATCGACTGAGCATGTCGATTCCGATGTGATCTCCTGATATTAATCTAACGTAAAGTCCTATCTTTCTCAGTCTCTGTAGTAAACTTGATGTTCTCATATAAAGAGTTGAAATGATAAAGGATTTTTTCCAGTTCTTGTCTGCCATGAGGCCATACAACGAAAGTACCATCTACGTAACGCCAAAGCCCGTAGGCCTTTAGACGGCAGACTCAAGACATTTCTCCTCAAAGTCTTCCATAAAAAGATTGGCCACTACAGGGGACAAGGGACTTCCCATGGCGACACCATCAATTTGTTCAACAAATTCGTTATTAAATAACAAATACGTTGAGCAGAGAGGATGTTCAAACAAAGCCGTCAGATCATCACTGAACAAGTTACCAGTAAGATGTAGCGAGTCAAACACCAAAATTTTAGCACTGGTTTCCAACATATGGAACTCTGTAATTAAAGAATCCATGGAAATACGTCCTGCTGACAATTTAACAAATCGCTGGATAAAAATTGGAATCCAATTATAAAAATTATGCGGTCACAGTGGAATCAACATGCCCAGTCGATACTCATCGATTGGTCTGTCCTTACTTCACCACTGAAGGCAGCACACGCGCATGTCACCTCCTAAAGCATGCGCCGCAACCCGCCAGTACGATTCGCATGCACAGAATTCGCTATAAACACCATGACTGCATCAGGTCTCTTCATTACTTCGTCTACTCACCTGATGATGGCCAAACGTCTCTGGGCCCAAATGTCGTGGCAGAATGTTGATGGGATCCAGCTGCCAACCCGAAAATTACTGGAAGAATTTTGCTGACGATTATGGTGTCACTGACCACAGCCACATCAAGAAACTTTGACGACGTGCAATGCCACCATTTCACTTTAATTTTCGTTTTCTAGAGCCCCAGCTTCAAATCACTTGGTAATTCATTTAGTACTTCATATATTATGTTGCTGATCTGGTCAACAACACGGAGATTCCTCAAGTCTACTACTGGACCCATCAGCATTTAAACCAACGCCGTTATATGAGTAGTATGTAAAGTACTTTATTAATATTTTTAGAGGGTCACTTGTCCATCTTGTGACGGCTCATTTAGTGAGACTTTATTGTATAGATTTTCGTAGGCTCTGTACTGCTCATGCTTTAGTCAAAAGGAGAAGGTGAGAAACTTGCTGCTTCAGCTGCGAGGAGATTAGTTTGCTGGATAACGGTTTCCGGTGATAAAAAGGGTGGCTTGCTGCTCACTGGAGTACGAGGGCCCTGTGAACGCTGGACACCGAGAATTCAACCTGTTCTCAGAAACGTTTGTCGTCTTGCGATTCCTGGAGTCGTTGTCGAACCATAATGGCTGTGGGAACTTCGAGACTATTTAGCAAACGCCAGACACAGCCAAGTTAAACCGTTCTCGGAAGGTTTAGACACGGTGCCCTGCAATCGCTGGAGTTGGTACGGAATGTTAACGATTCTGGAAACTCAAAGCTACTTTGCAAACCCAGAACGGAGGTCATTCGGCAACTGCCAAGTGCTGCTTTCCCGTGGACAGAAATAGCTGTGGTTTCCAAGCCACCGCTGTGCCTGATTATTCATGTGGAAGGCGCAAGAGAGGCAGTGGGACTAGCAAGGAACTGACTGACCGATGACAGCTCGCCGCAGTGGTTGTTTATGAGACAGCTAATGAAATGAGGCAGAGGCCAAGATTTTTGTGTCGGGGTACAGTAGTGAAAAGAGTACTGAAGGCAATGGTTGATGGCCAGGGGTTGGGGCTGGTAGTTTAATAGATAAGTCGTGACAGCGGCGGGAGAAGCTGGAAGCAGCCCGGTGGACTGGAAGCTCGACGATGACCGCTGAAGAACGTAGAGGTGCAGAGCCTAATGTCAAACGTAAAGCGCAATAGTAATCCTCATGTAGTTTCATTTATGAGAGGGAGCGGGTAATTGTGATCGGTCGGAGGGTGGAGGATAAGTAGTCTGTGGACTTTACTAGCAGTCAGGAAATACTGGAAGTGTCTAAGGATTTAACAGAATGACAGCTTAAACCTTATTTATCACAATGTAAGAAGGAGAGTTTATGAGACAATACAAATACAGAGACTAGACGATCTTTTTTGCCAGAGCATAAAAGGATTGGAACAGTTATTAATGAAATCCTTTAAATTTCAAATTACGTTGCCGTATTCCTTTAAGAGTTAGTCTCCCCAACTGTAAATGTTTTGTGTTGTATGTGCTGTTTATTACTAGTATTATTATTTTAATATTTATTATTTCAATAGGGATTTAATCATTAGTCTGAATACTTATTATTAATATGTTATGGTTTTAATTTTTGTTGTTTCAGTAAGGTTTGTTGTCATTTGTCACAATTTCCATGTATACTTCAATGAGTACAATAACATTTATGTATTGATAGGCTACGTTTACATGTAGTGTCTGTATTCAGCATTGGTTTCGCCACGGTTCGACGATCCTTACGAACGGACGCTGGGTCTTTGTGACTGTCAGATGGGCCAGTAATTTCATTTTAGAATAATTACAATGGTCCTACGGGATGAATCATTTATAGTGAAGCTGGCGACTCAAAATAAATAGAGTTACCGCTGCTGGGGTAACTGCTATAAACTGCCTAAAGCTATTAACTTGGTTTAGGTAGGATGTTTAAGGGAGAGAATTTTGCAATGCCTTTTCAGTTTTCTCTTGGGATAGCTCCTAGGATTCCGACTACTGAAGTGGGCAGGGTGTGTGCCCCGTATCTAATGTAAATATGCTGAAAGAGGTCACTGAACTACTTTTCCAGTGCAATCCGATTGCTCCAAGATAATTCTGATTGGAAGCTACACGATGCTACTTAGATATGAAAAATATAACTATCAGTTGACCGTCTGCCCCAAACACTAAACGATTGAAGTGGTACTTTGATTCTTTTTTGGAGAAACACGGGTTTCAAATCGCGAGTATCTGAATGGTTCCTTTGAAAAGACAAGTTTGAACTATAGATTCAGCCTTGCCCTTTACCAGTTTGTTTCCATTCTTAAGGACATCTTTGCCGTTTTAAAGTTCCAAATCTGTCTTTCTTCCTATTGTTCCCATAGTGAAAGGCATTATAATAACAGCGTGGACTTTGAAAAAGTAAGAGCTATATTAAAATCATCTGGTAATGAACTACCAGGTAGCAGCTGAGAGAACAGGTCTACAGATTTAGACAAAACCAAAGATGCAAACGGTAATTTTTTTGCTAACTTCTACGAAAACTGCTTTGGAAGAGATCAATCGGGTGAATATATTCTAATACTAAGACGAGACTATCCGAGATAAAAGAATATAATCTAACGCAATTAACGTTCATATCTTAAAATTATGTATGGATTTCTATCTGATGGATTTTTCTTACGCAAAGAAACCACTTAGCACTAAAGCCAAGATGAAATTGTATAGAAAGCATATCAACTCAGAGTTATCATTTTCATAATTTTATTCTGGGTCGCGGATCGATCCACGCTTTGAAACACACCAAACACTGCTGCAACTTTCCTTCATCAGGACGTAATTCACTGTTGAGACAATTGAACTTTTAACTCTTATTTACTTTCTGCACTCCCGTCTCAGTAATTCCATAAAGCACGCGTCACTAAAATTCGTTATGTAACAGATCGGTAGAGAATTTTAATCGAATTTGAAATTTTTTGTAGCCGATATTGGCGGTTTATGTGGGCTTGGCTCTGAGCACTATGGGACTTAATTTCTAAGGCCATCAGTCCCCTAGAATTTAGAACTACTTAAACCTAACTAACCTAAGGACATCACACACATCCATGCCCGAAACAGGATTCGAACCTGCGACCATAGCGGTCGCGCGGTTCCAGACTGTAGCGCCTAGAACCGCTCGGCCACGCCGGCCGGCGGCGATTTATGTGGGTTGTATTCTTGTAACGTGTTGCTGCTTCCACGGTGTCCGGTCACTGTTAGGACTGGTCTGTGCCGTGGACCAGCCTCGTTATCACAGGTTCTTTCGTTTGACCTTCGGCGTGATTACAGAGTTTAGTCATTAAAAATTACAGAAAATTAAAACATGTAAATGAACATATTACCTTAAAATAAGTAAACTACATTTTTTGATTATTTCTAAAATAAGATCTCATTAATTCCTAACGATGAAGTAATAATGAATTTTATGTTTACGGAAACGTCTTACACATACTTTTGAATATTTATTACCCTTAAAAATGGTGTACTTCATCAGTGAAAATATTTATAGTTAATCAGTAAAAGTATTTTAAGAAGGTGGTACACTAAAACTCACAAAAATAAGAATTCCTAGATTTTGCGGAAGGTGTTTAATAGATTTCCGCACTGCCTTATAACGAAACAAAAATGAAAGCACTGAGTTTCATATAAGCTATTTACCTGGAGTGCCAACTGCCTTGCCGCAGTGGTAGCGCCGGTTTTCGTCAGATAACGAAGTTAAGCGCTGTCGGGCTTCGCTAGCACATGGTTGATCGTCCGGTCTGCAGAGAGCATTTGGCAAGCTGGGTGCACTCAGCTGTTGTGAGATCAGTTGAGGAGTTACTTGATTGGTAAGTATCTGCTACGGTCACGAAAACTCCCAGCGGCCGGGAGAGCGGTGTGCTGACCACATGCCCCTCCATATTCACATCCAGTAAGGCCTGTGGTCTGATGACAGGTTGGTGGGACGGTATCGTTGGACCTTCAAGGCCTCTTCGGTTGGAGCTTGGTTTTTATACAACTGGATTGAGGAGTTCCTCTCAAACAAAACAAAGCATGCCATTGTCAGCGGAAGAAAATCTTCGTGCTTACAAGTTTCACGATATTTATAAATGACTTATTGGCCTAGTGGATTAAATCGGAAGATCGATAAGGGTTCCGCGGTTGGTGTTTTATGCACAGAGGACTCGTGACTTTAGAAAATAGTAACGAAATGCGGGAAGACCTGCAAAGGAGCAACGCTAGGCGCTAGGAATGGAAATTGACCATCAACATTTACACACGTACTGTGCATAATTAAGCAGTAGCAACCATTACTGAACTGGAGCACGAATGCAGAACTTCCACCGTAAGTAGTCACATTAATAAAATACCTAGAAGTATGCGTACGTAGAGAAATAAAATGGAACGACCATATAAAACTAAATGCAGGTAACGCAGATGACAGACTGATATTCATAACAATCATTATCAGAAAATATAGTACTCTCACAAAGGAGGTAGCTTACAAAAACCATCGTTCGGCTAATAGCTGAATATTACTTTTCATTTTGGGATTGACAGAATTGATAGGTGAAATAGAGGAGATTCAAAAGACGAAAAAAATCATCGTACATCACGGTGTGGTTTACAGTTAAAGTTTCGAGAGCGTAAGTTTCTAGAAGAGTCAAGCAATATATTGCTTAATCTTATGCATGTCTCACATAAAGCTCATGATGGTAAAATTAGATAAATTCGAGCGCACACCGAAGCATACCAGCAATCATTATCCCAGTGAACCATTCGCGACTGGAAGAGAAAGGGAGGGAAGAAGCGGGAGGGGGGAAGGTGACAGTGGTATAAAGAGTACCTTCCGCCACGCACGGCAAGGTGGCTTGCGGAGTATAAACGTAGATATAGATGTAAATTATTCACAACCAACAGCTGCTGATAAAAATTTCTTTATTATACAGGTACTATATTTTCGGCCCACATACTACCATGAGGTACCATTATGCAAGTAGCGTACAAGGCGATATAAAATCCGTGGTGTCAAAAAAATAATTTAATCCACCTTTATCAACTGCATTTTCATTTGTTGAAAAAAGTTATGGATTTTATATTGTTTCACATCTTATAAAATTGTAAATATTTTATTTTACCTGATGGCCTGCGAACCAAAACTTGTAGTAGAGTAGAGAATTTTTTATCACACCTCTTGATGTCGAGTCATGGCATTTTTCAGTAAAAATAGTATTTACATTTACTATGTAGGTATGCAGTTTCTTAGTTGTACGCGGTACAGATGGAAAGGAAAGCTTCTTTGATGGAATTGTATTGTCTTGTAATAAATTAAAAGGAAGCACTGCAGAACACTGCGTTACTTCCTGAGCTATATCGACAATTTAATCGCCTGTTTTCCTGGTTTCCTGTGCTCTGTGACACTGAGAAAGTTTCCTGAATCTGAAATAATCAGTATCGTCGTTAAAAAGCAAATGATTCCTTTCATGACTGTCATTGCTTCCGCTGTATACGTAGATGCTGATGATGGAAGATTTTACTGTTCGTAGTGACCCATTGTTGGACTCTAGAAAGCACACCCTCCGTTACCTTCTGACGCTAATCTTGAATAGAGTGCTTCGCTCAATTTTCGACGGAGGCACGTTCTGGCTATCAAGTTGAGCTTTCTACCGTTGTTTTCGCTATACTCCAAATAGACTACCAGAATAAAATAGTTGCGGGGTTAAAAATTCATACACAGCAACTATTCTCGGCGTTGACTACATTTACCCAGATTTCTCACTGCGTCTCAACACATCTAAAAGAATGTTGCAGATCGGTAGAATGATCTGTTATCCTAAACAGTGTGAAGCTTGCCACATTTGTTAATGACTGCCCGAGTCGTTAGAGCTACCCTTTCTAGTATGGCCTATATTGTTGGAAACCATTGGCGCCTAAGATGACTCTTCTAACAGCACAAAACCATTGACAACAATAAAACGAGATCCCAGGAAGAAGACAAGAAAATCAGTAAGTAGTCCCTGAAAATGGATTTGTAATAAGTTAGAAACTGATGACGGTTAGTTTCAATAAACTTTTCACACCATACGTGTGTCTGGTTGCTGTTTTAAATTATAAACTTCACAACTTTATTACAGCCACACCTCTCATAATGTCAAGTTCCCACATGATAATGAAGACTGCTGATTCGTGCGTACAAATACAGAGGCAGTTTCCGTATGGCTAGAAGTAACTGGAATTTATTAGCGCAATTGATAAAGAGAGCGATTTGGTTGTAGTTACGTACAAAAGTTGTGACAGATTGGTACACCAGGAAACGTAACTAGGGTTCGGATGGTATTCACGAGTTCAAATGGTTCAAATGGCTCTAAGCGCTATGGGACTTAACATCTGAGGTCATCAGTCCCCTAGATCTTAGAACTACTTAAACCTAACTAACCTAAGGACATCACACACATCCATGCCAGGGGCAGGATTCGAATGTACGACCGTAGCAGTCGCGCGGTTCCGGACTGAAGCGCCTAGAATGGCTTGGCCACAACGGCCAGCTATTCACCAGTGTTTTTTACAGTGATCACTGACTTTCAAAGTGGAACAAAGACTTAGTTCACGTTTTTAATATTCAATCGAAGAAAAGATACGTCTTAAATAAGGGGCTCTGGAGATACTACACCTACATCAAAGATTAGAGAAGCCTGATACTGTCAGGACGGATATAGTAAATAAGAATTTGTTATGTGTGAACAAATATTCTTTATGCCTAGACCGCACTTTTCAATATGCAATTGAAGCACAATAACTAGTTTCGGTTGTTTCTTACAACCTACTTTCAGTCGTTCAAATGCAAGAAACCTGTGATCATGCATTGAAAAACACCATCATAAGCTGTAGTCATGCAATGAAATGCAATCGTATTATAGGTTCAAAATAGCATGTCACGGTCGTATGATGCAAGTTTTACTGATGAAATTGGTAGTTTTAATACGAGGTTTTGAACTGAATACTGTCATAGTCTTCTTGGTCCATAGTACGAATACATTACATTGAATGACTACAGCTAGTGATGATATTTTTCAATGCACGTTCACTGCACTTTTAACGATTCGAACGGTCTGAAGATGGTTGTAGAATACAACCAAAAGTAGTCATTGTGATTTAATTATATACTGAAAATTCCATTGTAGGCATTAATATTTTTGCCTTAATATATTATTTTTAATAAAAAGACAAAGATTGTCGTAACCCAACTCTGCGTACAAGGCAGTTTCACTCCTGGCACGTAAAAAAGTGTGTAACAAGACTCATCCCACCCAATTACAGACGCGCGAAGTTTGGCACAGACTTCAATGCGAGATGCCTTTAATAGGTTCCTCAACGAAACATTGTCTCGAAATTTGGTAGAAAATCCAATGAAATTCTGGTCGTATGTAAAGTACACAAGCGGCAAGACGCAGTCAATACCTTCGCTGCGCAGGGCCGATGGTACTGTTACCGACGACTCTAGAAAAGGGGAGTTATTGAACGCAGTTTTCTGAAATTCCTTGACCAGGGAAGATGAATGGAATATTCCAGAGTTTGAAACACGAACAGCTGCTAGCATGACTTTCTGAGAAGTAGATACCTTAGGGGTTGCGAAGCAACTCAAATTGCTTGATACGGCCAAGTCTTCAGGTCCTGATTGTATAGCGATTAGGTTCCTTTCAGATTACGCTGATACAATAGCTCCCTACTTAGCAATCATATACAACCGCTCGCTCACCGACAGATCTGTACCTACAGACTGGAAAATTGCGCAGGTCGCACCTGTGTTTAAGAAGGGTAGTAGGAGTAATTCATCGAACTACAGACCTATATCATAGACGTCGGTTTGCAATAGGGTTTTGGAGCATAAACTGTATTCAAACATTATGAATCACCTCGAAGGGAACGATCTATTTATACGTAATCAGCATAATTCCAGAAAACATCGTTCTTGTGCAACGCAGCTAGCTCTTTATTCGCACGAAGTAATACCGCTATCGACAGGGGATCTCAGGTTGATTCTGTATTTCTAGATTTCTGGAAAGCTTTTGACACCGTTTCTCACAAGCGACTTCTAATCAAGCTGCGGGCCTATGGTGTATCGTCTCAGTTGTGCGACTGGATTCGTGATTTCCTGTCAGGAAGGTCGCAGTTCGTAGTAATATACGGCAAATCATCGAGTAAAACTGAAGTGATATCAGGTGTTCCCCAGGGAAGCGTCCTGCGACCTCTGCTGTTCCTGATCTATATAAATGACCTGGGTGACAATCTGAGCAGTTCTCTTAGGTTGTTCGCAGATGATGCTGTAATTTACCGTCTCGTAAGGTCATCCGAAGACCACTATCAGTTGCAAACTGATTTAGAAAAGATTGCTGCATGGTGTGGCAGGTGGCAGTTGACGGTTAATAAAGAAAAGTGTGAGGTGATCAACATGAGTTACAAAAGAAATCCGTAGGAATTCGATTACTCGATAAATAGTACAATGCTCAAGGCTGTCAATTCAATTAAATACCTGGGTGTTAAAATTACGAACAACTTCAGTTGGAAAGACCACCTAGATAATATTGTGGGGAAGGCGAGCCAAAGGTTGCGTTTCATTGGCAGGACACTTAGAAGATGCAACAAGTCAACTAAAGAGACAGCTTACACTACACTCGTTCGTCCTCTGTTACAATATCGCTTCGCGATGTGGGATCATTACTAGGTGGGATTGACGGAGGACATCGAAAGGGTGCAAAAAAGGGCAGCTCGTTTTGTATTATCACGTAATAGGGGAGAGAGTGTGGCAGATATGGTACGCGAGTTGGGATGGAAGTCATTAGAGCAAAGAAGATTTTCGTCGCGGCGAGATCTATTTACGAAATTTCAGTCACCAACTTTCTCTTCCAAATGCGGAAATATTTTGTTGAGCCCAACCTACATAGGTAGGAATGATCATCAAAATAAAATAAGAGAAATCAGAGCTCGAACAGAAAGGCTTAGGTGTTCGTTTTTCCAGCGCGCTGTTCGGTAGTGGAATGGTAGGGAGACAGTATGATTGTGGTTCGATGAACCCTCTGCCAAGCACTTAAATGTGAATTGCAGGGTAATCATGTAGATGTAGATGTAGATGAATTACTTTCTTCCATTGCTGCACTGTCCAGTTTTCATGATATCGGCACCATATTTTTCCTGTTAAGGGCATTTGTTTCACTGATGGGTGGTTTCGATATTTCACCTCGTTCTGCAGTTCCTCGTTTATTGAACTACCTTCATGTTGTATTGCTACTGAAAGGCTTCCCGAGTGCGACATTCAGTTCTGCAGTGACTTCTGTAGCTGTCGCTGTCTTATTTTTTGTCAAAGTCCTCCTCAAACAACAGCACGTTAAAAATCACTCAACACACGCTTCCGACCGCGTTGTGACATAACGGAGGAAGCCTTTACGCTACCGCAGCCTGCGATATGAATGTCCACAATTACGCCTCTTGAAACACCGAACATTACGGCTACCTTAGTTACGGAAATATCCACCACACGAGCGCCAACAATTTTCCCACGTTCCACTTCACCCACTTTCGACATGGTGCACTCACATCTCCAGAGAACACAACTCTGACTACCTCTGACACCTGGAGCGTGCTCAGGACGTAGAATGGGTACCGTTAATGGTAAAATACACTCCTCGAAATTGAAATAAGAACACCGTGAATTCATTGTCCCAGAAAGGGGAAACTTTATTGGCACATTCCTGGGGTCAGATACATCACATGATCACACTGACAGAACCACAGGCACATAGACACAGGCAACAGAGCATGCACAATGTCGGCACTAGTACAGTGTATATCCACCTTTCGCAGCAATGCAGGCTGCTATTCTCCCATGGAGACGATCGTAAAGATGCTGGATGCAGTCCTGTGGAACGGCTTGCCATGCCATTTCCACCTGGCGCCTCAGTTGGACCAGCGTTCGTGCTGGACGTGCAGACCGCGTGAGACGACGCTTCATCCAGTCCCATACATGCTCAATGGGGGACAGATCCGGAGATCTTGCTGGCCAGGGTAGTTGTCTTACACCTTCTAGAGCACGTTGGGTGGCACGGGATACATGCGGACGTGCATTGTCCTGTTGGAACAGCAAGTCCCCTTGCCGGTCTAGGAATGGTAGAACGATGGGTTCGATGACGGTTTGGATGTACCGTGCACTATTCAGTGTCCCCTCGACGATCACCAGTGGTGTACGGCCAGTGTAGGAGATCGCTCCCCACACCATGATGCCGGGTGTTGGCCCTGTGTGCCTCGGTCGTATGCAGTCCTGATTGTGGCGCTCACCTGCACGGCGCCAAACACGCATACGACCATCATTGGCACCAAGGCAGAAGCGACTCTCATCGCTGAAGACGACACGTCTCCATTCGTCCCTCCATTCACGCCTGTCGCGACACCACTGGAGGCGGACTGCACGATGTTGGGGCGTGAGCGGAAGACGGCCTAACGGTGTGCGGGACCGTAGCCCAGCTTCATGGAGACGGTTGCGAATGGTCCTCGCCGATACCCCAGGAGCAACAGTGTCCCTAATTTGCTGGGAAGTGGCGGTGCGGTCCCATACGGCACTGCGTAGGATCCTACGGTCTTGGCGTGCATCCGTGCGTCGCTGCGGTCCGGTCCCAGGTCGACGGGCACGTGCACCTTCCGCCGACCACTGGCGACAACATCGATGTACTGTGGAGACGTCACGCCCCACGTGTTGAGCAATTCGGCGGTACGTCCACCCAGCCTCCCGCATGCCCACTATACGCCCTCGCTCAAAGTCCGTCAACTGCACATACGGTTCACGTCCACGCTGTCGCGGCATGCTACCAGTGTTAAAGACTGCGATGGAGCTCCGTATGCCACGGCAAACTGGCTGACACTGACGGCGGCGGTGCACAAATGCTGCGCAGGTAGCGCCATTCGACGGCCAACACCGCGGTTCCTGGTGTGTCCGCTGTGCCGTGCGTGTGATCATTGCTTGAACAGCCCTCTCGCAGTGTCCGGAGCAAGTATGGTGGGTCTGACACACCGGTGTCAATGTGTTCTTTTTTCCATTTCCAGGAGTGTATAACAACTCAGGCTTGGATATCATCTCAATCTTTTCTTTTCAAACATGCATGTCTCGTGACGACTCCATATTTTTGTCCTACCATTGTTGGTGTTACAGAGGGAACTCCGAAGACAACGTTTTACTAAGGAACCTGTGTCCTGAAATGTAGAGTTTCGACGTGATTTTTAAGATAGGTTCACTTTCAAATATTCCTCGCGGCGGTACATTGACAGTGGAGACTAAAAGCCCTAACCCGACTGCTCTACTCGAGTCATGTGTGGCATGGGAGACGCTTCGAGTGCTCGTCTATGGTTTCCTTCTGTGCGACGAAGGACATCGTCTTCATTTCCGTGAACAGGCGGCGTCCCTGGACACCAAAGTCATCTGTCGTGGTCTCCATCCATATCTACATATATATAGATATTCAACAGGCCACTGTATAGTGCGTGGTGGAGGGTATCTACATCTCCTCTACATCTACATCCATACTCCGCAAGCCACCTGACGGTGTGTGGCGGAGGGTACCTCGGGTACCTCTATCGGTTCTCCCTTCTATTCCAGTCTCGTATTGTTCGAGGAAAGAAGGATTGTCGGTATGCCTCTGTGGGGCTCTAATCTCTCTGATTTTATTCTCATAGTCTCTTCGCGAGTTATACGTAGGAGGGAGATGTATACTGCTTGACTCCTCGGTGAAGATATGTTCTCGAAACTTTAACAAAAGCCCTTACCGAGCTACTGAGCGTCTCTCCTGCAGAGTCTTCCATTGGAGTTTATCTATCATTTCCGTAACGCTTTCACGATTACTAAATGATCCTGTAACGAAGCGCGCTGCTCTCCGTTGGATCTTCGCTATCTCTTCTATCAACCCTATCTGGTACGGATCCCACACTGCTGAGCAGTATCCAAGCAGTGGGCGAACAAGCGTACTGTAACCTACTTCCTTTGTTTTCGGATTGCATTTCCTTAGGATTCTTCCAATGAATCTCAGTCTGGCATCTGCTTTACCGACGATCAACATTATAAGATCAGTCCATTTTTAATCACTCCTAATGCGTACTTCCAGATAATTTATGGAATTAACTGCTTCCAGTTGCTGACCTGCTATATGGTAGCTAAAAGGTATGGGATCTTTCTTTCTATGTATTCGCAGCACATTACACTTGTCTACATTGAGATTCAATTGCCATTCCCAGCACCATGCGTCAATTCGTTACAGATCCTCCTGCATACCAGTACAATTACAACTTCTCGATATACCACAGCATCTTCCGCCAAAAGCCTCAGTGAACTTCCGATGTCATCCACAAGGACATTTATGTATATTGTGAATAGCAATGGTCCTACGACATTTCCCTGCGGCACACCTGAAATCACTCTTACTTCGGAAGACTTCTCTCCATTGCGAATGACATGCTGCGTTCTGTTATCTAGGAACTCTTCAATCCAATCACACAATTGGTCTGATAGTCCATATGCTCTTACTTTGTTCATTAAACGACTGTGGGGAACCGTATCCTGTACCACTACTAGTCCTATCCTTTCGTGTTCCGCTGGCAAATAGTCTCATACGCCTCCGTGTGAGACCGAATATCTCTTGTAAATGTATGTTGGCGGCAGTAGAATCGTTCGGCAGTCAGTTTCAAACGCATATTCACTAAATTTTCTCAATAGTGTTTCTTGAAGAGAACGTCGCCCTCCCTCCAGGCATTCCCAATAGAATTCCTGAAGCATCTCTGTAACAGTTAAGTGTTGTTGGAACCCAGCGGTAACATAGCTAGCCCGTCTCCGAATTGCATCGTGATCTTCTTTCAGTGATAGACGGTAAATCACAGAGTAGAACAGGAGTGATATCTGGCGTTCCGCAAGGTAGTGTCATAGGCCCTCTGCTGTTCCTGATTTATATAAATGATCTAGGTGATAATCTGAGCAGCAGTGTTTGCAGATGACACTGCAGTTTACTGTCTAGTAAAATCATCAGACGATCAACTCCGATTACAAAACTATCTATAGAGAATTCCTGTGTGGTGCGAAAAGTGGTAATTAGCACTAAACAAAGAAAAGTGCCAGGTCATCCACATGGGTACTAAAAGATATCCAATAAATTTTGGGTATACGATAAATCGTACAAACCTAAAGGCTGTCAATTCCACTAAATACCTAAGAATTACAATTACCAGCAACTTAAATTGGAAAGACCACATAGATAATATTGAGGGGAAGGCGAAACAAAGACTGCACTTTGTTGGCAGAACACTTAGAAGATGCGACAAACTCACTAAATGGACAGCCTACATTACACTTGAAACTTCCTGGCAGATTAAAACTGTGTCCCGCACCGAGACTCGAACTCGGAACCTTTGCCTTTCGCGGGCAAGGATCCTTATCAGATAGGATTGACGGAGGACAACGGAAGAGTGCAAACAAGGGAAGCTCGTTTCGTGTTATCGCGCAATAGGGGTGAGAGTGTCACTGATACGATACGCGAGTTGGGGTGACAGTCACTGCAGTACAAGCTGTTACTGATTTGTTTCAATTATGAGGTTGCTAAGTGCTATACCACCTACTGCACTCCCCTGACTTAAGCACTCGTCAGTTCAACTCGATTTCTAAACTGAAGGAAACACTTCACGGCATTCGCTTTAGTACTGCTACAAATTCGTCGGGCAATAGACTGCGTCGCTCGAACTGTCAACACAACTGGCACTGCTAGAAGTATCCTTCGATTGTCACATCGCTGGCAATGGGTTATACACAATGCTGGTGACTACTTTGAAGGTCAGTAAAACTTTGAAACACGTGTCTATTTTGCACGAGCTGTAAATAAATAGTTGCCACTGTTAAAGTTCCAACCCTCGTATTTGCTTTCAAATATTTCAGTTGTTTCTCTACGCCAGGGATATTTATTACTAGTTCGCCCATACGTGAGTCTGCCCGATGCTCAAATGACGGTTATCCTTCCATGATTCTCCTGCGTTAACGATTTTTTGAACATGAAACTTAAAACTTGGACTTCAGTTTTGCTGTCTTCATTTGCAGCATTAGACTGGTCAACAAGGCACTGAATGGAATCCTCACGTACCGTCTAGAACGTACCATTGTTGTTGTTGTCGGACGAAAATGGTACGTGACGCTAGATCACAGGAAGGATTACAAGGACGCCCTCTTCTCTGTTTCTGCGTGTGCAGCGAAGCAGGATATTTCGGTACGTCCGATAATGAAAACTTACTTTACTTTCGGACTGTTCTTTCCCATTCCCGTGTTCCTCATCAAATGTTATCCTCTCTGCAACAGCTAGAAGCCTGTAAAGGAATTGTGGAACCTCATCTGTTCATTAAGTGCAGCGGCGTAAATATTATTATCATAAAAAAATTACTGTGATCGCGTGCACCACCATTTAATGATGTTACATTTCAGGTAATAGAACGTAGTTGTGTTTTTTGGATCATGATGGCGTTTCTACTGGTGCATGACCTATGTGTGGAAGCTGCGATCATACAGAAATTCTCAACATAGTCAATTTCTGTACTACGACCTTCTCCAGGAAGCAGTATGTAATATAAGTAACATACGATGGCGAAAATGAGCTGCTACTTCGGAAATTAGTGGTTCCTTACATGATTTCCTTGTTATTAACTTTAACCATTTGCTTGTGGAACAGTTGTACTACACTTAACTTTTTTAATACTTTGTATTCAAAAGGACGGAATTAATGGCGATGTTGAGAGATCTGTTTTTCCGATTAATGAGTTGACTGATTGTCTGCTGCGGAGCTTCGTTTTCAACAACATGTGATGAACAATGAAGTCCGAAACATCTGTGAACTATTTGGCCCCGTATGGGTCTGTCGTTAGCGCCCTAGATCACTAGTTACTATAGTTAAAACCGGTAATCTCACAACGGAAATGTAATACGAAACCGATCGTCTCTATAACGCCTATTTTTACTGTCAGTGGATTCTACCTTTGATACATCTGGATACTACTTCCTAGAGCATCCGAAAAGGCTTTCGGATTCCAGGCTACCTGTTCTCCCCGCATAACCTTTTCTCACAGTCAGTTAAATGAACAACGTCACTTATTCTGTAGGAGTACAATGAGAAAGGTAATTAATCCCTTGCCCAGCACCTCTTTGATGTCGTATTCCTTACCTTACTCTCTCTATTGAGTTCTTTTTAATACTCCATCTAATGAATAATATAAGATCTGCGGTAGGTATGCTTGAAGTTTTAGATTATGAGAATATGCATCCATGGAACGAATGGGGTAATGTTAATATTTTCATAAGGTACTTTCTGTGAAAATAAAAATTTTGTTCTTACTGGGGGGAAGGAATGTCTGTCGAGGATTGTTCTGATAACAACTAATACAAATAATTTATAAATAAAATAAAAATAATTTCCTATACTTCCAGTCTCAACTGATCATTGTTTGCTTAATGACAATCGAAAATGGTTCAAAAGGCTCTGAGCACTAAAGGACTTAACAGCTGAGGTCATCAGTCGCTTAGAACTTAGAACTACTTAAACCTAACTAACCTAAGGACATAACACACAGCCATACCGTAGGCAGGATTCGAACCTGCGTCCGTAGTGGTCATGCGGTTGCAGACCGAAGCGCCTAGAACCGCTCGGTCACATTTTAATGCCATTATGATAACAGATGCCTTTGGAAAGCAGCTATGTCATTCGTTCCTTTAATATTAAGAATTGCACTAGTTAGGTATTTTTTCATACTTTACAGGACACGTTTCGAAAATTTATTCTCATTATCACATGCATTTGTTTACAGATTTTTTTTTTTTTTTTTGAAGGAATTCACACCCACAGGCGATAATCACAAAAAATAACTGTATAAACGAAACCATGTGACAATGAGAATAAATTCTCGAAAGTCATCTTCCTAAGAATGAGGAAATACGTAACTATCACAGTTTTCATTATTTAAATCACAGATCATTCCTTAGTTGGCTTACCCACTGTGTACGTTTTTAAAACATGACTTGGTCGCTAGAGACTTCAACTGTATCATCAGTAGCTTTAAAAAGAGTACATTCGATTAGTTAATATTTGCCTCGGGAATATCCAACGTAATGGCACTATTTTAGTCTGGTCTTTTGTATTAACGGAGACCTACAGCTTAATCTTCCTTCAAGAAATTTTTCCCTTGCTCTGGCTAGTTCCCTATGGATTTTAATGAAGATCAGGCAGGTTGTTCTCATGAACATCAATGTTAATTCACGATGTTAAAGAACTGGAGTATATTGAAACGGACACACAGGGGGTTTAAACCTCTGTTGGATGTGCACTGTTTTCAAAAGTCTTCCACAACTTGGAAAAGGGTGAAAGAAAAAATCGAAGTACTGTGAGAAGTTTCTGATCATCATCGCTGATCTTTCCAGTAAGTCTTCGTTTTCCTGGTACACAACTATTCGGGTTACCGCAGGTGCTCCCGCAACACATTAAAAAAAATAAAAAAGGCAGCTGCTATTTCATCAATCGTTTGACGGAACGAGACCAATTAGGGGTCGGGCGCAAAAGGCAGCCGAAAAGCAGCAGAACGAAAAGGTTGAAAAGCAAGAGGATGGCGCAACAGACGGTACCACCACGACCTCCTCTGCCTCCCATTCCACATCCCTTTACATTAGTAAAATGAGCCTTTCTTGTTCAGTACAGTTTAGAGGCTGCAGGGCTAAAAATACTACCACTAATTTCTCTAATGAAACGTTATATGCCGAGTTACGACTTCACTGCCGTCACAGAGGCCCGTATTGTTTCTCACAGGTATTAACTCGGTTAGATTTTTGTGGCCATTCTTTTAACAAGACGACTTTGAATAGGTCGAACAACAAGTAATATAAGAAAAGAGCTTTCATTCGCTCTCCTTACTGCCTCTAGGAGGCATTTTAGCACTGTTGTAGATGACTCAGTTTACATTCATTTGGCGAACTCTTTAAAACACTAATAACTACTGAAACTTTCAAACACTCCCAAAACTGTAAAATACAGATGAATGAAATATTTTCACTACTAGACATCATTTGAAGGCAAATGAGGTAGATAGTACGTAGTTTGCAAACATTGCTGCAGTAGAATGCATAAAATAGACCCTTCTGTTAGAGAAAAGTACCTACAGCCACTGGAGTACATTGACAAATGTTCGCAAAGTGAACACTGTAAGGTGAAGTATCGGTACGGTACAATATTTTGGTAGCCGATGAATGCTTCTAAAATTGTAACTGTAGTAACCTATATACTTCAGTGCTTGTATACAAAACGCTCATTGACTTGATGGGGAAACCAACAAATAAATTTATAGCGAAATATATGATCTTAAAAGTCCCATATTAGCGTTTCTTCTGTTAGGATTAACGGCAGTATTTAATTAAGACAGTGTGAAAGCGACACACTATGGGGAATACCTGTTTCGGGAAGGAAAATATTATTGGCTGTCTAAGCATAGTAAGATATCTTAAAAGTACACCGCTAGAAACGATTATGGTGACAACGAGCTGCAGTGCATTTATTACCTTCTGATGCCACAAATACATCTTACACAGGTTTGGTGATCTGCGTGTACACAATACGTATGTAGTCAACAACTTTTTTCTATATTTGGGTACGATGTATAATACTGTTAACTAGTCCCTACTGTTAACTAGTCCCGAAGTTCATAAGCAGATGATTACATGTATTATGAGTAGTATCTGGCGAACGAAAAGTATTTGAAAGGAAAATAATATGTTTACCTAAATTTCAGTCATTTCAGCCGCCACCACCACAGTCTTACGTTCCTGTAATACCGCCATCTAGTGAACAGCCAGCATTGGCTTGAAAAGTACTTAGTCGGACAGTAAATCGTATCATAAAACAAAAAAGCGACTGACTGCATATTATACCCGTATAAAAAGCAAATTTAAAACACACTTTCAGTTCGAATCCACATTGTGTATACTGAATCAAGTTGAGTTTGTTTTCATGTCTCTCCAATGTTTCCCTACAAACATCGCTCCATTTACAGGATGGTGGAAAAGAGGTGTTAGGAATGTATTTGTCTACTGGGGTTTAATTGTGTGACAAAATGATTCTCCTTGTAATATTGTTATACCGTAACACTGAAAATTATGTAGCTCACTCACCGATGTCTCAGTCCAAGTTTCAGAATGGAGCACTAACACTGGAACAATGTTTATTGATCGCAATTATATTTAACGTAAATTTTGCAGTATCACTATGGTGACACACTCACTCCACAACACATTTGGACCAAACACACCACCACCAGACTTGTCGGGGAGACTGAAGTACAGAAATGGAATAAAATTGTGATGACAAAACTTAAGCGTTACTTGATACACACTGCGTAATGTTTGCCCTGTTTTTGTAAGAAGTTGATGAATTTTTTTGAGAAGAGCATATCCCAAAGTGATTGCATGAAGGACTTGTCCGAATGACCACTCTCAGTTATAACCCTGGAGAATGTGAAACGGGAGACAACCATATTCAAAGAGGTCACAAGACATGCAGAACAGTGACTCAAAATGTCAGAAAAATCTCTCAAGAGAACAGTGAAGGAAGAACAATCTTTTCCGTCACAAAATTCCACTGTTACCACCTTTGAAGGACACGGAGGTGGAGCGGCGATATTGTTGAAACGAGATGAATAGCGTCTTTGAAACTAGAACATTCGATCCGTATGAGATCTTGTTTAGTGTTGAAGTACACTTCCATCTCAGAAATAGCGCAGTGGTTCCATTTCTGTTTGTTGACGTTACCCTTGGAGATCTGGTCTTTCCAAAACAATTCGTCTACTCATAAAAATCAGGGCAAACATCACACAATATGTATCAAGTTATGCTTAAATTTTGTCATCACATTTTTCTTGCATTTCTGTGCTTTAATTTCAGCGACGAGTGGTCGTGAATGGTGGTGTTCCTGGAACAAATGTGTCGTTATGTGGGGTGGCGGGTGAAAAATAAAGTTATTTTATATATCTTTTGTATTGCCGTTCTCAACACAGGCTCTCTAACTTCAATGTTGGCAACCAGAAAGTGATTGGCAAAAACGTGATGCCTATAATTAAAGTTCACTGTGCCCACTCTGATGGTGAATAAATGTTTCTGATTATTGAAGTTTATTACTCTGAGGATTTTGGATGATGTCTGGGATTCATAGAAAATGCAGTTTACTGTAACAATTTTCACTATTTTCTGAAAACGATTAAGCGTAAAATTCCAGACAAATGATTACCTATATCAGCAATTGAGCTATGACAGCTGTTCAGAGTCTATCGCGCGGATCCCATTATCCCTAGATTACGAAACTGTTCAATAACCGTTATCGATGTAAATGTTCAAAGTGAATGCTCGCCAGAATTTGATGTTTGTACTCTTCAAACGCCACGCTAATAATGGTAGAAAGTCTGTCCTGCGGCGACACGAGAAAATACGATACACGCAAACTGAGAATAAATCACTGGAGTCGTTCTGTAATTAACTCTTTACTCCAATGCGAACTCATTGTTAAGTGCAAACCGAGTTACGTAGTACGGCACCCAAGGCTGTTCCTCGCAGCTCTACAAACGCGACGCGGCTTCCGACACGGAGTGTGCGCTGATACGAATCTAGAAGAGTACTGGGGCCTAACTCTAGCCAGCACGCTCTTATTTGCAGGGTGTTTCAAAAATGACCGGTATATTTGAAACGGCAATAAAAACTAAACGAGCAGCGATAGAAATACACCGTTTGTTGCAATATGCTTGGGACAACAGTACATTTTCAGGCGGACAAACTTTCGAAATTACAGTAGTTACAATTTTCAACATAGATGGCGCTGCAAGTGATGTGAAAGATATAGAAGACAACGCAGTCTGTGGGTGCGCCATTCTGTACGTCGTCTTTCTGCTGTAAGCGTGTGCTGTTCACAACGTGCAAGTGTGCTGTAGACAACATGGTTCATGGTTTATTCCTTAGAACAGAGGATTTTTCTGGTGTTGGAATTCCACCGCCTGGAACACAGTGTTGTTGCAACAAGACGAAGTTTTCAACGGGGGTTTAATGTAGCCAAAGGACCGAAAAGCGATACAATAAAGGATCTGTTTGAAAAATTTCAACGGACTGGGAATGTGACGGATGAACGTGCTGGAAAGGTAGGGCGACCGCGTACGGCAACCACAGAGGGCAACGCGCAGCTAGTGCAGCAGGTGATCCAACAGCGGCCTCGGGTTTCCGTTCGCCGTGTTGCAGCTGCGGTCCAAATGACGCCAACGTCCACGTATCGTCTCATGCGCCAGAGTTTACACCTCTATCCCTACAAAATTCAAACGCGGCAACCCCTCAGCGCCGCTACCACTGCTGCACGAGAGACATTCGCTAATGATATAGTGCACAGGATTGATGACGGCGATATGCATGTGGGCAGCATTTGGTTTACTGACGAAGCTTATTTTTACCTGGACGGCTTCGTCAATAAACAGAACTGGCGCATATGGGGAACCGAAAAGCCCCATGTTGCAGTCCCATCGTCCCCGCATCCTCAAAAAGTACTGGTCTGGGGCGCCATTTCCTCCAAAGGAATCATTGGCCCATTTTTCAGATCCGAAACGATTACTGCATCACGCTATCTGGACATTCTTCGTGAATTTGTGGCGGTACAAACTGCCTTAGACGACACTGCGAACACCACGTGGTTTATGCAAGATGGTGCCCGGCCACATCGCACGCCCGACGTCTTTAATTTCCTGAATGAATATTTCGATGATCGTTTTGGGCTATCCGAAACATACAGGAGGCGGCGTGGATTGGCCTCCCTATTCGCCAGACATGAACCCCTGTGACTTCTTTCTGTGGGGACACTTGAAAGACCAGGTGTACCGCCAGAATCCAGAAACAATTGAATAGCTGAAGCAGTGCATCTCATCTGCATGTGAAGCCATTCCGCCAGACACGTTGTCAAAGGTTTCGGGTAATTTCATTCAGAGACTACGCCATATTATTGCTACGCATGGTGGATATGTGGAAAATATCGTACTATAGAGTTTCCCAGACCGCAGCGCCATCTGTTGTTGACAATTGTAACTACTGTAATTTCGAAAGTTTGTCGGCCTGAAAATGTGCTGTTGTCCCAAGCATATTGCAACAAACGGTGTATTTCTATCGCTGCTCGTTTAGTTTTTATTGGCGTTTCAAATATACCGGGCATTTTTGAAACACCCTGTATATAGCCGCGGTGCGGATCGCCGAAGGCGCAGCCGACAAAATTTGCCTTCTTTACCAGCCGATAGGGCTTGTAAAACACCACTTCAAGTTACTACATAATTAATTGCTTCATTCGCTGGAGGCCAATGAACCCTCGATTTAATTCTGCACTCAGCACACAGGTAAGTATCTATAATTAAATTCTACTGTGGCTAGGTTAAAGACTATCGCAGAGAGAATTATTTTAGTTGTACCGTACGCAATAGATGAGCTCTGAACTTGCCCTTTGGAGAGACGCTACAGCTATAGTTTTATAGCTACCTTATGGAAACTTCTCACATATTTGTTATTATAGCGTATCTACATGCTACTTAAATCTAAACATCCTAGCTTTATCTAATCACTTACTTAATCTGTCTTGCTTGCACACTTTTAGGACACAAAACAGAACATCATGAATTTCAACCAAAATATTACTTTGTGAGATCCAGCATGCTGTTTCCATTAAATTATAATGAAAAAGGAATCTGAATGTAAATTTTGAAGTTTCTACCTCCTTTCTGTTCCGCCATTGATTTTTATGTAAAATGTCCAAATTTCGAAAACTGTTTAAGTTACCAAACTGAATCTTAACACATTATTAGTTTAGCATCACTTATACTATCAACTTTTCAGATTATTTACTTTATTTTTAAAGTATTGCGCAACATTCGTGACGTCAAAGCTAGCTACAGCGAATTGGGCTGGCACACAATGGAAAGCATATGAATTCTATATGGCGTGAGTAGACTGCTTACCTACAATTAGTTAGAATCCACTCGTTCCAGCTGTGGCTCCACCTCACGACCAAGAAGTTATGTTTGCTGCACAATGTGTTCAAAGTCGATTAGTGGGTTCATTTCTATTGACGGCCCTACCACAGCATAAAAATACGGACGGGTACTGGAACAAGGACTCGTACCGGTTGCACAACGCTGTCGATTGCTTCGAAAGAGCAGGTTCATACGGAATGGAGCACGTCAACACTGTGTTGCGGATGTCTTCGATTTCAGGAGACGTTCAGAGATGAGATGGTCGCCCTGGACACATTAGCGTTCACCGGAGATGATTGCCTCCTTGTAGCTCGATCTCAGCCAGTGTTATTAGTTCTAATGCGGTTATCTGAAAGACAGAGTGTTCAAAAATGCATCTGCACCACCGCAGGAGATAAGTATTGCAATTCCCAGAGAGACTCAGGCGGTCTAAATTAGTGTTCCTTAGAACATCATTCAAGGTTGTCTGATATGGCATAAATGTGATAAGAAGAATCTATCACCACACGTTATGTTGCAGTAGAGAAAAGTTTTCTGACACAAATTTTGCGCCACACTGTGCTTGCTGCTGTAATTCATTACTGGCAGTAGTCACTGGTTGTAAGCTTCCGGTCCCAGACACACTGATAGCTTATTCGGTCTGGGTTACCAAAGTTCCTCGAGGCCATTTTCAATTTTAGCTTTTTACTGTCTCTTGAGCCAGTGTCTTAAACTGCTACAAGGAACAAAGACTTTGCCGAAATACGCAAACAGAACTACACCAAACAGGACTTTACTTTCAATAGAAACAGCACAGTCCAGAGGTCATCTATATCACAGAGTCTGTATGACAGTGGGTGTGTGGATACTGCAACAGGGTCAGAAGAAACCTTATTATCTGACTCTTAACAATTTTACTCATATTTAGCCAAGACGGCTGTTTCAATCGTTACCCTTTCAGATGTATGGGTAAGTGAAGAGCTTATCCACATTTGCATCCTAAAATTTGATGAATGAAAAACATATTTGCCTTCCGATTGCTAACAAATGCATTGTTAAATGCCACGATGGACATTGGCATCTTATCCATCACTAGAGTTTATTTAACGACTAAACTACCATCTCTTAGAAGTGTCGCATCATGCAGCCTTCGAAATTATTGTGACAGATCCCCCGTCCTCTCAAAATGTTTAGAGACTGGATTAATAACAAAAACAGAAGGAAGAGCTAGAAAAGTCCTTCTTTGAGATATTGTTCAACACGCGCTTCACATTTACGTGAACGTCCGTTATTGTCGCTTATGTCGTCAAAACGCTGCCACGTTTCGCAATTTCTGCACTGTTTCGTGCCGGGTTCCTATTGTTAACACCAAATCTCGTCACCAGTAATGATTTTTTTCCAGAAAAGAACTACCCCTATTTTGCATTTCAATCAAGTCTTGATACGCGCCTACACCTCATTGTTTTTGTTCGCGTTTCAAAGAGTGCGCAACAAAGTCTGAACACTGTAACCTGCCTCTTACTAATCGGCCTAACCTGCTTGCGATATAAAATATGACCGTGGATCTCGTGTATGCCTAATGGATTTTTTCTAATTGTATAAGGCTATCTTTCCCGAAGAAGTGATACGGATAAGTAGGAGGAAAGTCAACAACCGACTCTTCTGATGGAAAGTCTACTAAAAATAAAAATAATTAAACCGAACGGGACTATAATTCGGAAAATGAAAGTTATTTTGTGCATTCACTCACGAACAACACTGGACAGAAAGGGATACAATCGATCATGAATCCAAAAGCTTCACTAATGAACGAAAAGGAAGTAATTAACGGTCGCCAGCCCACTAGGGCAATTTACATCCAAAATGCTGTACAACAAGATGGGAAAGAAAATTATGTATTATTAAACACTTACGTGGCAACATAAGGTTGCCAAGTTTTTTTCGACACTAATTTTAAGTGAGTATGTAATGATAAAGAAAACTGATAAGTCACTCTTACGTTATGATTGACATTAAATTTCGAAAAAGGCAATCGAGTAATGATTTGAAAATATGTAATTAAACTGTATGTTAGTACTGAACTTCGTTACGTGAACGACGACTTTCAGTGACCTCAGCATGACGTCATCAAAGAAATTTAGAAAAAAGGCAAGCACTTTCTACTTTGCCGTTACTTATTTTGAAAATTGGATTTTTTATTATTGTCTGAACAACTGAGCCCTTTTTACTGACTTGAACATAATTAAATACTAGATTATGTACCAAACCAAATAGCCATGTGCTCCGAGCTATGTGAAAAATAAATAAGACTTCCGCACTTTTAATTTGTGCATTTCTTTACATTTGGATTTTTTTTCGAGTCATTGATTCTCAAACTTGAAAAATGAAATTGCTGTACTTTAGTCATGTACTGCAGCCTCTGTTATACCACAGTTCATTGAAGGTAGAATGGGGCTAAAATTCTTAAAGAAGAAATTATTCATTAATATACTGGCTGTAACTATTCTGTTTGTTTCTTATGGCATTCAGTTAGCACATTAGGGAAAAAAGGAATAAGGATCCTGTTTGGTAACGATGTGTGGGTGCAATGAGGACACAATCACCCTGAGTTTAACTGATTATTATTTAAATAAATCTTATCAATCAAGTCACATTCAGTTGTGCTGCTGGGTTAGCCGTTAATACTTTTTACCAATCAACAGCGCTGTGCATAAGACGAAATTGGGAGACGACGACGAAACTGTGTTGCTGGAACTGCTGCTGTTGTTGAAGACGGTAGCATATTGTGGAGCCACGGCTAATTACAGGAACGGGCAATCGTAATTAATACAGCCTCTTCCGCCCGTCCACTGTCCGTACTCCTGCTCTAGACATCTGACCGGCGCGCGTACATGATGCCGCCCACAATGGTAGTCTCTTCTGCGAGAGCGTTAACACCACAATTCCGCACACTGCAAACGCTGGAACCCGTCTCTCCCTCTCTCCGCGTGCTCTGCACAACTCTCAACCCAAAGATCTTACAACACACCCTCACTGCTATTATCGTTGCTAGTCGATGCAAATAACAATTTATTTGGCTTTTTCCCATAGCCTATAAGTTTCACAGAAAAACACAGACAAAGACAATGAAACGTGAACAGACATCTACCTAAATGTACACATACTGTGAAGCAATGTCCTTACTTATTAAAAGAAAGCATTTAAATTACAAATATTTACATACAATTCAAAAAGAATCTTATATATCGGTAGCAGGTCCATGCATTCTGCATTTTCGGTGTAATAACACATTTGCGTTTGTAAAAAAATTCTGGATAATGTCTTCACCATTTGATTTACAGACATTCTTCTATTGCAGCCTATGACACAACAACGTTCATACACTACCGCCGCATGTTTAATATTTAATACTGCCTGGATACTACTGAGTCATAGAATACATATCTGTTGTTTACATTATTAATTCAAGTTCCCACCGTAATTTCTGCGCTAATGTCCCTTATACACTACGAATGAAATCAGCCTCGGTACTTTTTTGGAACAGGCAGTGAATATGTCTGACAATGATCTTTGTATCTGAAAAGTTCTCAGTAACTTGCCAATATTAAAGCAAAAAAATATCTCCATATGGTGAAAGTACCTAAACGACGATTCCTTCAACGTCGACACCAGGAAAACTCGAAAAGCTTGCGACTTTGAAGGAGGCGGGCGACCATTATTACGATAATCAGTAGTTGTACATTCAGGCTGAATGGGTCTCATAGATAAAAGTTAGACATCAGGCAAGGTATGACTTTATGACACTTTTCGAAATCTATCCATCATCAGATATCTATAAAAGGTCAAATACAAAAACATTTTGTAAAGAATCGTAACAGATACCTATAGACCTCCACCTGATTGAAATTAGTTGGCAGAAATCGCACAACCCCTGCCAAGGAGCGATTGCTGCACCTAGACGTGGCATTTGAAGTACGAGGGGCGTTAAACAAAGAATGCAACACTTCTTTTTCTGAAAGCAGGTTGATTTTATTGAAGATTCCAATACGCCATATTATTGCCCACGCGTTTATCTACGGAACCCCATTTTTTCAACCATATCTCCGTTCACTTACGCTACACAAGTGGGAGGGCCTGTATCCCCCGTAAGACACCGCCCTTCTGATCGACGCGGTGGCAACGTCTTGCTGCATCAGTCACTCCCTCATCATCCACATTCTGCTTCCCGTGAAGCACATCTCTCGCTAGGCCAAGCAGACATTCTTTATGGCCTTCTGTTAGACGCCGCGGAACACATCGGTCACCCATCTTTGAGTACCCCAGCTGACTGACTAATGTGTCAACACCATCTATAGAGTCGTCCAATTGGACAGCGATGCGTTTGATTGTGATCCGTCGATCACCTCGAATGACACTGTCCGCACGTTTCAACATTGCAGCAGTCACAGATACACTCCTAGAAATGGAAAAAAGAACACATTGACACCGGTGTGTCAGACCCACCATACTTGCTCCGGACACTGCGAGAGGGCTGTACAAGCAATGATCACACGCACGGCACAGCGGACACACCAGGAACCGCGGTGTTGGCCGTCGAATGGCGCTAGTTGCGCAGCATTCGTGCACCGCCGCCGTCAGTGTCAGCCAGTTTTCCGTGGCATACGGAGCTCCATCGCAGTCTTTAACACTGGTAGCATGCCGCGACAGCGTGGACGTGAACCGTATGTGCAGTGGACGGACTTTGAGCGAGGGCATACAGTGGGCATGCGGGAGGCCGGGTGGACGTACCGCCGAATTGCTCAACACGTGGGGCGCGAGGTCTCCACAGTACATCGATGTTGTCGCCAGTGGTCGGCGGAAGGCGCACGTGCCCGTCGACCTGGGACCGGACCGCAGCGACGCACGGATGCACGCCAAGACCGTAGGATCCTACGCAGTGCCGTAGGGGACCGCACCGCCACTTCCCAGCAAATTAGGGACACTGTTGCTCCTGGGGTATCGGCGAGGACCATTCGCAACCGTCTCCATGAAGCTGGGCTACGGTCCCGCACACCGTTAGGCCGTCTTCCGCTCACGCCCCAACATCGTGCAGCCCGCCTCCAGTGGTGTCGCGACAGGCGTGAATGGAGGGACGAATGGAAACGTGTCGTCTTCAGCGATGAGAGTCGCTTCTGCCTTGGTGCCAATGATGGTCGTATGCTGTTTGGCGCCGTGCAGGTGAGCGCCACAATCAGGACTACATACGACCGAGGCACACAGGGCCAACACCCGGCATCATGGTGTGGGGAGCGATCTCCTACACTGGCCGTACACCACTGGTGATCGTCGAGGGGACACTGAATAGTGCACGGTACATCCAAACCCTCATCGAACCCATCGTTCTACCATTCCAAGACCGGCAAGGGAACTTGCTGTTCCAACAGGACAATGCACGTCCGCATGTATCCCGTGCCACCCAACGTGCTCTAGAAGGTGTACGTCAACTACCCTGGCCAGCAAGATCTCCGGATCTGTCCCCCATTGAGCATGTTTGGGACTGGATGAAGCGTCGTCTCACGCGGTCTGCACGTCCAGCACGAACGCTGGTCCAGGTGGAAATGGCATGGCAAGCCGTTCCACAGGACTACATCCAGCATCTCTACGATCGTTTCCATGGGAGAATAGCAGCCTGCATTGCTGCGAAAGGTGGATATACACTGTACTAGTGCCGACATTGTACATGCTCTGTTGCCTGTGTCTATGTGCTTGTGGTTCTGTCAGTGTGATCATGTGATGTATCTGACCCCAGGAATGTGTCAATAAAGTTTCCCCTTCCTGCGACAATGAATTCACGGTGTTCTTATTTCAATTTCCAGGAGTGTATATGATGCCGGCCGACGCGTGGGAGATCGGACTTAGCGCGACCTTTCTGCGATGAGGCTCTGAGCACTATGGGACTCAACATCTGAGGTCATTAGTCCCCTAGAACTTACAACTAGTTAAACCTAACTAACCTAAGGATATCACACACATCCATGCCCGAGGCAGGATTCGATCCTGCGACCGTGGCGGTCTCGCAGTTCCAGACTGCAGCGCCTAGAGCCGCACGGCCACTTCGGCCGGCTTCTGCGATGACGACAGACACCACACACAACGACTCGCCGCGCTTTCGTTCGCTGTCATGTCTCCGTAGACATCCTGCAAGCGTCTATGGAACATCTGTCAATCTTGGTTTTCCGTCAAAAGAAACTAAATGACAGTTCTCCGCTGTGAAAACACTTCCCACGCAAACGCCATTATGAAGGTTACGTATAGCGCCACCACCTATTGGAAATACATGAAACTATAGAGGTTGAAGCAGGAAGATTTAACGATGTCCCACAACAAATTCCTCATTTGTTCAGCCCTAATTTGCGAGAAATATATGTGTTGCGTTATTTTGAATGTCCCTCGTAATATGGGAAACAAAATTCACTGACCACATTCTTTCTGTGTACAGTCCAAGTTTCATCCAATTGTGTTGCTTGGCATTGTTACATAATGTGAAAAGTATTCCTGTCCTTCTGTTTTGCACGTCACTGATACATAGTTTTAAGAGCACAGAACGTCGTTGCCCAGCATGAGTGGCTTCAAGAACAAATATCGCTTCAGCGTACTGAAATGTCGGTGCTGGATCACAATGTTTTAGAATGTTTTGACAAGTTGAGAGAACTGTAAGCTGAAAGTAGTACAGAGAGAAAGAGGTTCATCAATGAAGACGGTAAGATCTATGAGAGCCACACCTACTTAATGACGGCAAACTCACAGAGGCTTGGAATTGCCAAACTGAGATGCCGTTAAGAATCAAAAGTCTTACCAAATGTGTGGAGGTAATATTTACGTAAATATTAATTCAATGCCAGTAATCCAGTCTATCTGCCTGTTATTGTCCTAATATGTAGTATATGTCATGTGTCACAATACTGATAAATGTAGTAGAAATAATGATAAAAAGAGAGACAAAATTGTACTAAAATAATACCATTAATAATAATAACGGAAACACTTTCATCACATATTGTGAGACTATTCTTGCGTCGACTAGAGTAATGGCAACGTCTGTTCCTAAGGTCAAATATTTATTTTCACATAAGAAACGACGGAATGTGTCTTACACCGAAACACACCTCGAGCTACCCTTGGACGCTGTTCTTCTGCACAAACTTGCAGATGCACATAGGAACGCTCTAGCCTTCAGCATTCCATCAAACACGTATCGTTACTGTACCAAACTGAAGATGGCTCCAATCCCCTAACCCATTAAATGTTTTCTTGTTATGTTAGGAAAATGCTGGAATTGGTACTCCCCTCCACAATATTTCTAAATGAAAACCCGTCTGCCTCACTCTCATTCCACTGTGACATGTTTGAAAGGAAACGAACTTCACAGTGGTTAGAAAACGTGACAGCCCGCCTTCCTAAAAGGGCACAATGAAATTAAAGAAAGCAGGTTTTTGCATACGGGTGAGTTGTTACGAAACAAATATTTAATTGCCCTTTTATGTTAATTCTGAGAAGCAGCTGTATTTTTCTACAAAAACTATGTTGATATTAAACATTTAGTATTTTTTAAAATGTTATCGATGTTATGGTCCGTAGGTAGCACTGTTACGTCAGAAACGCAGTGCTATGTGTCAATACTTACTTACCGTATCGGTATAAGCGCGACAACATATGTACCAAATATGTTTCTAAACGCCGTTCGTGAAAAGGGGAGTTCCAGTACTCATATCTCGGATTCTACTCGTGACAAAAAGGTAGTGTCCGGTGCTTTGGACAGCACTTGCAGTACGGACCATTTGTATACCCAGCGGAAGGACCGTCCTACTGTCACTGAACAACAGTACGGGGTCAAATACGAATATTAAATCAAATACGAATATTAAACACATTCTACAGCTTAGGAAAATGGAGCAAATAGGTTGGTTCTCTTTTTATTTGATGCGGTCCATCACGTGCTTGATGGCATTTATGGAGGCACCATGAGTTCGTGGGAAAACACCATAAAAAAGGATTTTTACTATACTTTCGCAGTCACCAGTGGAGCAAAACCCAGCCGAGGATTCCAAGATGGCTACGAACAGCAAATGGCTACGATTTTTATGGTATACTCCTGAGATCTTGATATCTGACAGCAATGAAAATTTTTTTGATATCTTTATCCATTTTCATGGTGGAAAGATTCAAAATTACCCTACGCTACACGTAATATCCGATATAAGGCGAAAAAAAAGATACAGCAAACTGCTCAAAATTTAACTATATGTTCTTCAGGCATTATCTAGAGGTGTTGCATGGGGGCTTAATTAAATATAATGCAAATATTTTTAGTAGCTGTATGCTCGATTACGCTGTGTCTCGTAATCGGGTGGCCCTGACTAGTTTTTGTACGCAATCTGACTGCATAGAATAACAACAAACAATGAAAGAAAATTTTCGTTAACACAGTTAATTAATTAAGTTCCCAGCAACTATAAAACCTACTAAACCAAAGCACAAGTGTAATTGTTCTGTGTGTGGGAGTGTGACTCAACGTACACATCTGGCACGGTTCTTTTCCAACAAGACAAGAATTTTTAAATACCAATTATACTCACGTGATAAAAGAAAATTAGAAATACTATAATTGCGTAAGGAAAGCAGAATTAAACTCTAATACAAGAACACGCGCCAGATGCTTTGTTGACTGAACCTGTAATGACGCATTATTTAGGACACTGAAATAATGAGAAAAAAAGAAACGGAGTTTGTTACCTCATTTATATTGATGAAAATCACTCTAATCCTTACAATATATCTCACACCGACTCTCTACTATCACATCTCAACCAGAACTCTCCAATATCACATCTCAGCAAGCACTGCCTACTAGCACATCTCAACAAACACTCTCTGCTGCAACATCTCAGCACAGACTACCCCGAGTCCTCGACAGGCACTGACTACTACGAGCTCTCGGCAAGCACTGACTTCTACGAGTTCTCTCCAAGCACTGTGGAGGCGGCAGAATAATACTCTTTGGCGCAATCTCTGGCGCAGTGGCTCAGTGTAGCCATCTTTCAGTGTCATCTCCTCTTTTTCAAATAATCTGTATCCTTTTACGGAGAAACATCTGAAAAGCTTGTGTTTGGTGCCAAAACAGCAAATGGATGTAATTTTTACAAACTATTTGTAACATTCACGATCTCGAAAAGCCATGAAAATTTTCTTCATAGTTTTATCCGTTTCCAAGATACTCTACCTGTACACAAACAGTATGCTCGTAAAATCCGACATGAGACAAAATGTAGTTTAAAAAGTGACGTAGGCACAAAGCTATGCTGTAAAGTGTTTCCGTTATCATCTTGGAACCCCTTGTTGTAGTTTTTAATCACACGGAAAATTCATTCCGTGTAAAAGCTCGTCTCAGATGTAAAATTTCTTTCCATTAGTTCAATTTCACATAGTTAAACTATCTAAATTTCACTGACATTTCTTCTCATGTGAGTTTATGCCCTGCTGCAGAAGGGAAGTAGCGGAAATATGTTGCTATCGATGAACAAAAAACGCGAACACATTCCTCCTTATTTTAAAAGATTTGACAGAATTGTGGGCTTCCAGCTGCTTCATTTTACTTTTCTCAGGACACAGAAAGCGTTTTCAAAAACTCTGGCATGCAAACATATACTCGCTTTTTTTGTGCTGAGAGAGAAGAAGACAGAGGCAGTGACAAAGAGAAGGAAAAGCAATAAATTCCGGAACATAGTAGATGGTGTTTGTATTATAGAAAGAGCGAAAGAGACAGTGTGAGAGAAAGAGAAGGACACAGTGGCAATGGAACGTAATTGGCAGTGACAGATGAATCCTAAGAAAAGTGTGAAGGAAACAGTGTGAGGGGGAGAGGAATAAAGAGAAAGTGGAAGTTGGTGAGAGTCAGTGATAATTCAAGACAGAGTATATGATAGCGATAACGTGGAAGAGATATATAATGAGTATGAGAAGAGACAGCAGCATTAGGAATGAAGGAATGAGATTTCACCAATAAGAGAGAGAGAGAGAAGAAGACAGTGACAGTGACAGAATACTGTAGTAGTAGGATACAACGAAAGGGACTGTGGCTGTAACACAGGAGATGATGACAGAAAGGCGAAATGAGATAATGACAGTGAGTTGGACTGAAGTGAGTGAGAAATAATAAATCTGAGTAATGAGTACGAGAGACTTACAGCGATGGACTAGTGGGTGTGAATGAGATACAACTTCAGGAGCTTGTGGGAGGTCGAGGTGAGTTGCATTTAACAATACCAATGTTTTCGTATGCCAAAACTTATCGAAGAATCTTTAATGCGCTCGGGAAAGTAGAATGACGCAGCTAATACATCACTTTTCAGTCAGAAAATGTCAAAATATACAGGGGCATATTTGCATTTCTTCTGTTGCAACAGAAGTACTTTTCTACTGCTGCTGTAAACCCATAAATGCAATGATAGTTCAAATGGTTCAAATGGCTCTGAACACTATGGGACTTGACTTCTAACGTCATCAGTCCCCTAGAACTTAGAACTACCTAAACCTCACTAACGTAAGGACATCACACACATCCATGCCCGAGGCAGGATTCGAACCTGCGACCGTAGTGGGCTTAGTTCCAGACTGTAGCGCCTAGGTTCCGCTCGGCCACTCCGGCCGCCGCAGTGATACTTTAGTGATTTTCTTTTACTGGGTGCATGAGTGGAATCGTTAATTCAGTAATGAAGAAACCTTGAACATAAATTCAGTTTCGCTGAAAGCAATTAAATAACCTCAGACTGATATAAATTTATATTCTGTTAGTAAGCTGCCAGAGGACATATAACCATGTTCTGTAATTTTTTTCGTAGCTTTGCTTTGGAGATTGATTTTATGGTGAAACTGTGTTTTAGGACGCTGTACAGCATTTTCTCCAGGTTGGTGAAAGTAGGGTTTAGTCCCGTATGTGTATGGGTTGATAGTGGGTGAACACAGACCGAAGTGGAATTGAATGTTATTTTGAGTGTGGCTATGTAAGGATTCTGTTGACGTATTAAATAGTAGTTAGTCGTTTGAAACATTACAAGCTCAAATATGTCACTGAATGTGCATGTACATAATATGAATGGTAGAAGAGGCGGCTTAAAATGGAGACTATACTTGAACAAGACACAAGGTAAAACAAAGGAACAACAAATTGATTCATCTTATAACCGGTCTAACCTGACTCAATACAAGAAGGGACTTTGATAACGTCCTCAGCACTGTAAAATTTTAGCAAGGGCGTAATGATACGCTAGCCTTACAGAAAAGTATCCCAAAAAATATAAGAACGTCATTACACCACTATACCACAACAACCTGTATGTAAGTCGATGTTTGTATTTAAATAAATGCGAAGAAACTGTTATGTATTTCTTAAATACGCACTCCTGTAGCTTACAAGGTCAAATCATGCAACTATATGTGCCAAATCATAATCAAAACTCCTGTTAAAACACTGACTGAACTGTACACGTTAGGCATTCAAAATCTGACGCCTCCCAAATTCCGACACCGTAGGGCGTAGAAGATGCCAACTTCGCAGGCGATCTAGAGGCTGAACTGCTCCGCCACCTAGTAATGATCCTGTGCAACATCGTAAAATGGCGTCTATACGCGGGGAGGACTGGTGTGCCATCTCTTGGGCTAAGCTTGTACCCCGCGTGTTGCTAGCGCTCCAAGCGGCGAAACGCCAAGCTGTGCTTCACAGCCGTTCCGCTACGAGCATCGTGGCGCTCTCGTTGCGTCAAACAGAGACCCATCTAGCGGATGACGACGGAAATTTCAGACCCTGCAAAGGCAAGCAGTTACTAATGGATGCTATATAATTACAACTTTTATTAGTAATGTCGGCACCGGTTTCAATTACCGCGATCGACTGTTTAAAATCTGCGTGTGCTTGTAGGCTGAATAAGAGAAGTAGGCTTGTCCCAGCTTGATGGAATAATGTATTAACGAAACCCTGCGGTCGGAACAGACAGTAATACACTGAAACCGATAACTTGTGCGAAGGTGTGAGAAAAGTTTAGTACGGTAAATTATTTCGTATCTAACACACTTGGATTCACGCTTTCGCCAAGGAGTAGAACGTGGAACAGAAAAAACAAGGAGTCCACCGGAAAAGTTTCGCAGCACTGTACTTTCAAACACCCGAGCATGTCCCGGGCGCTGGACGATGACAGAAGACGCCACATAAATTATTGTTTTTCTCGGTTTGGACCGCTGTGTGTGAAAAGCACTACAGCACAACATACAAACTTATTTTCTTGTTCCTCACGTGAAAATGGTGTAGAGAGATGCATACTCCATGTACATTCGAGAAGTACAGCGGCAGATAGCACACGATCACTTTTGCTTTATTTCGATTGACAGCAGTTTCCTGACAGCATTTGTGGTGTATTTGAAGTACTAAGTGCAGTTAAGAAAGCGTACTTGTAACATTTACTTGCCGGATGCCAGGAAAGAGTAGAGGAAAGGTGCCTAAAATGAGACACACTTTTGTAACCCCATTTGAAAAACCTAAAAGTAAGTGAAATTGTATTTTTTATGATGGTAATAAGATCTTGCATTATTTAATCTTATCATACAGTTATCGTATTTGCAATAATAAACCATCTTTAGAGTATTTATTAAATCTTCACAAACAAGGCATTTCGTAGAAATGAGATCAAATATTCCTAATATGAGACAGTAATAGTATTTTGCTTTAATTATTTTGTTACATAGTAATGACATATGAATATACAATTTTTACATGTTCATTCATTGATTTCTGTTATACTTCACTCATTTCCCACTACTTAGGTTTATATTTACGACATCCGGGGCAAACAAAATTGTCTTCTGTACCACCCTACTGTCATCAAGATGGACATCGGATGCTGAGTCACTAGACGATTCTTCTGCTTTAGGTCTACGATTGGAAGATTTTCCACTCTTCTCCCCAAATAACGTTCTCGCTGCTTTCTTAGCTTCAGCCTCTGATTTCTTCTGTTTAGATTCTTGCAATTGCTTCACATAAGGAGTTGAAGTTAGTAACGCAGCAGAACACGAACGCAATGTTTGACCTATTTGATTAACTGCAGGTGGTTTTGCGATGTATGGGAGAGGTCTGATGTCTGCCGGGCTGACAGCTTGACCATCACCATCAGTAGTTTCATTTTCGTTTTTGGCACCTCTTTCTTGAAGAGCTTTAGCATGGCGATGAACTGAAAATTCATGTTCCCTAAAGATGTTTCTGTTGCATGGGATGAGACATCTTTTTCTGAAGGAATTCACAGATGTTTCCATTTTTGCTGCTCGGTTGTAAGCCGCCCTAAATAACTTGGCTATTAATAATGGGGTGATAACACGACCTTGGTTACTCGCCAACCGCGTTTCTATCTCTTGGGCATAGGTTTTCAAAGTCCCCATAAATCCGACGTCAAGTGGCTGCATTTTGTGCGTTGAGTGACGTGGCAAACAAACAATATGAACATTATTGTCATGTGCTTTATGTAACACATCGAGATTCTTTGTGTGGGAATAATGCCCATCAAGAATCAAAATGACAGGGTCATTTGAAGATGGCTTTACATGACTCACTAAATGGTCATCCACTGAGTAAAATTGTGAGTTTGTATCCTGCCACTTGGATGACAAGCTGATATTGATCCTGCAGGTGCACCGTCCATCAGGTTTCAGAAAACATTCCAATTTCTGATCATAAGCCTAGTCAAAGTAATCCCTGTTTATGATAATTTAATCGAATTAAAATAAACACAGTTGCCAAAATTTAACTACAATAAATGATGAAATATTGTTATCTCATGATAGTATTGCGTAAATTACATATAAAAAATCGTGACAGAACGATTTCCCCCAATAAGCGATAGGTATCGTAATATGCGACACTGTCGCGTATTTGGATCCCCATACTATCGCATATTAGGAATTTCGCCATCTTACACAAAGAATCACGGACTTGCTAAAAACGTTCGTTGGAAAATGAAACTAACTGTCAATAATTGTAGGTAATACCTTTACAAATAACAACAATAAAAGAGTGCAGTAATATCCACTCACCTTAAAGCTGAAATACTGTCTCAACACCGATGTCGCAAAAACTCCAAACACAAGAAATTTTGTATCAACCTCTACGTACTGTGTCCGGCTCAACTATGGCGTTCTGCTCGCTGTGTCGTCGTCTGCCACGCAATAGACGTGTTTAAGGAACTCTCCACCAGAGTGCAACCCCTAACATTAGCACAGGTGGGGTGTCTCATATTAGGGAACTATCGCATAATAGGCACCTTTCCTCTATACATTATCGTCCACACAGGTGTTTTCGTTATTGTGGCGTCAGGAAAATATTCAGCTGCGTGTACTGTACCTGTCATTCATGACTTGGTCGTCTTGATATTGCATTTACATAACAGATTCATATTCTTCGTTTATCATGCTTAAATAAAGATGAACAAAGTACTGTCTTTACCGAGCCGCTGAAGTCTACCCAAATTAAAATGCTCATGTTTTTCTTAAGTGCACGGAACGCACATTGGACAAAACACACATTTATAACTCACTTAGCAGTCTTTGCGAGTAGTGTGCACCTCATGACAAGTTGTGTAGACTCTCTAGCCCCCTGTGCTCGAAAATCTGAGACGCTCTGCAACCAATGTGGATGGTGCAGTTTTTCTAACCTACCAACTAAAAAGTTGTTCGCACTTGCTTTAAAAATAAATCTGAAGAAGCGTTGATCAGCACAATAATGATATGACCCAAGTTGGGACTCCAAAAGCCGAAGTGTATAGGTAACAATACTATTCTCCGACGAACACTCTGCATGCCCATATCTCGGGGAACCACTGCTCCTGATGAATTAATGGCGTTCCATTTTCTGACGAGAGGAGTTATCTTCGTGGGAACTTTTAAATACGGCCTTACCTTTCTTAGTGTTCTCCAGACATGGCATGAAACGCAAACTGTTGTTTAGTACGATAGGTTCTTACAAGGGAAACTACCCATCGCGCCCTCCTCGGTTTAAGTGGTAAGAATGCCCAGTGGATAGCGCTTCAAAAGCTGAACACAGATCAAGCATGAAAGCAGGAAGAAAGTGTACTGAACTGAGGAAAACAAGAGCAAAACCTAAATAGTGAACGGTCAAAACTTAACAACTGCAGCAGTGAGCTCACTTATAAAGTACCCCGTGGTTAAGTTAGCCGCTCTATGTAATCAAAGAACTGACGTAATGGAACGAGAATGAACTTGAACGAGCATCATAGGACGTTCGCCCCGAACAAATAGCACGAACAAAATGAGATAAAAAATTACGAACATACTTAAAAATAAAGCCGTCGCTGTGCGTGACTATAAAGCGGACGAGTCGTGTTCAAAACTCGCTCGTACCGTTTTGTATTTATGTTTCTTTCGCAACATTATGAACTATCCGTCAGGTCACTGAAATGGTTGTTCTCTTTCTATAAACTTGACAGTTCTCATGCTATACAATGGTTACAGAAAAATTATGCGGTAAGTATACGTTACCGTCCTAAATAAACGTGATGAATAGTGAGAGCAGGCGAGATACTACACAGACATCGCACAGAAATGACAAGTAACTGGGTGTGAACTATGTTACAACAGATTAATTCAAGAGCTGAAACTTCCAAAACGGAACGCAATTTTATAAAGTTGAAAACGTACGTTTTGATAAAGCGCAGAAAAATTGTGTGATTTTGAAACCATTGAGTTCATTCGTTGCAGCTTATCTAACAAACTAATTTGTTTTCATCATTTCCTTAAGTGTGATAACACTCACATTCTCCTTAACATCTAAACCTGGCAAGGATGTATATCTCTCTTACCAGGCGTATAAATTAGGTGCGTCGGTAAGAGATTCCTATCATATGACACACGTACTGTCACAAATAACGTGTATGTCACACCAGACCAGTTTTCCGGCAGCGGATGCGGTTGACTTGCCTCCCTATCATCAAATGTTTGCCGTTCCCAAACAAAAGTCACCTCCTTTCAGCTGCTAATAGAGTAGTTGTACAAAATCAACTGCCATTATAGTTCCCTACGTTGCACCTCGCTGTTACAAGCAGACGTTACACCACAACGCAGACACAAATTTGAATACAGCGAAAAAAAAAAAAAATAGCGCGGGGTAGCGGACGTCACATGACACCGTCGAAGTTCGTTGTTGCTCCCATCACTCAGTTTTTTACTACAGATACCACCCAGTTCTGTCCGACCAATCTGAGCTACCGTTCCGGCACTTAACCGTAACGCACTCGTCATTTCATTCTGCTCTATCGCAGTTCATATCCTTGGACATTTCACACTGTCCAAGGATATGAACTGCGATAGAGCAGTACCATAACAAGCAATTTTTTGCCTGGCTGTGCAGTAACTAGCTTATGCCCCTCTTATGGCAGTTCATATCCTTGGACAGTTCACTTTATTATATAAGAAGTGAACAGTCCACGGATATGAACTGCGATAGAGCAGAATGAAATGACGAGTGCGTTACGGTTAAGATGTACTGAACAGCAATATATATATATATATATATATATATATATATATATATATATATATATATTGCTGTTCAGTACATCTTCTTCCTGTTTTTATGCTTGATCTGTGTTCAGTTTTAAAGCGCTGTCCATTGGGCCCCACTCACCACTAAATCTGAGGGGGGTGCGATGGGGAGTTCCCAAAATAGTTCAAACATCTCTGAGCACTATGGGACTTGACATCAGAGGCCATCATTCCCCTAGACTTGGAACTACCTAAACCTAACTAACCTAAGGACATCACACACATCCATGCCCGAGGCAGGATTCGAATCTGCGACCGTAGCAGCAGTGCGGTTCCGGACTAAAGCGCCTAGGACCGCTCGGCCACAGCGGCAGGCTGGGGAGTTCCCATTGTAAGGTTTCCAGGTACTGCCACCGCTGTACCAGTTGTAACATACAGAACCATTACAAGCAATTTTTTGCCTGGCTGTGCAGTAACTCACATATGCCCCTCACATTCAAAGTTTCAAACCAAGCCACGAAGAATTTTTGGACATTTGACATTTTGTGTAGGCAATGTAAATGTTCCTAATCGTGAATGTGCGAAAGCTTTGGACCAAATGCTTTGCAATTTTGACAGAACGTTGCATTTGAAAATGTGAATATGGTGTGTTTTCAATACCTTTTTCATTATTACTTTTGAATACATTACGGGAAAGGCAGTGATCAATGTCTTACAAATATTTACTATTAAAACAGTTTTGATCACGATTTATTTATCAAGGTGACCGGTTTCGACCACTACTGTGGTCATCTTCAGACCATTGAGTAGGGACGTCTACTCAATGGTCTGAAGATGACCACAGCAGTGGTCGAAACCGGTCACCCTGATAAATAAACCGTGATCAAGACTGTTTCAATAGTAAAAAAAAAAAAAAAACTTTTTCAATATATTTTTTTATAAGTTTAATAAAATGTAAATGTTGTTATTAGAATGCTTCGTTGTGTAAAAATTTCAAAGTAAACGGTCAAGAACTTTCAGAGGTGCACGATTTGGAAGAAACGAGCATTTGCATTTTTGTTTATATGGATATAGATAAAAGGGAGACATTGTTCCTTTAATCTCAAAATGTACCTCTGCGATGTAAGAAATGTTTGGATACATATAGACTATATACAGTAATATACAGTATAAAGTATACAATAGTGAAACGTTGTTAGCCAACGGGAAATTAGTACTTATGGCTTATTGGTTTATAATTAGAATACTGCCACAGAATCCGAATTTGCAACCACCAGAAACAAGGCTCAAGGTCAGAGACAGGGGGACAAAGAGATGGACAGAGGAGAGGAAGTAAATGGACATATATAATGTGAATGAAGGGATGGACGGACAGAGCAGGCAGAAGATGGAGGAGAGAGAGGGAAGAGGAGAAAATGGACAGAGGTGATGACGGGAGCTTACGGACAGATAGTGGGGGAAGGATGGGGAGATACACAACCGGTAGGAGGAGATGGACAGTGACAGAGGGCTCCAGTTTCTTTACTTACTAGCAATTGTGAAGCACCGCAGGTTTCACTAGAACAAAAAATTAATTTCTGATGAAAAATGAAATTTCACTTTGCAACATACTTTTATTTTACACGGTGATGAATCATCAGTAAAATTTCCAATATCTGTAAATTTTGGTAACTTTAGTATGAAACTAATCGCAGTTGGAACTGAAACATCGTGTCACAAAACAATAGAGACTCACGGATACAATACTATAGAATAAAAGTTACTTAATTTTCCAAAGCGAACCTGGTACGTGCAGTAAAAATTAACAAATATCTTCTAATTTAACTTCCACAGTAGGCTAGAATTGAGTGTTAGTTACATGGCAATTGTCGAATATTGAATTTCGTAACGGTGTCATACGGCGCAGATCATTGATTTCCTCCAGTGCGTAACATTTATAATTTCGCCAAACAGGCAAATAAATTGAAGGAGCCTTGAACAGTTGTTACTGCTGTACTAAATTCATGGAAGAAATTTCAGATATGAGGTGTATTAGTACGATTTGCAAAGGAGTTATGTTGAACACATACAGAAACAACCAGACGACTTATTATAAATTGCATATCTTTTCCACCTGCGTTGGCTAACCTCAGAAAATTCGCCATATTTGTGCTCATTTTAACATAATGTATATCCTTCGTACCCTCACAAGCCAGTGGTCAAGGCAAAGCACTTACTGCATTGTGAGTGCCTTTAAAACTGACGTTTGGTAAGTTCCTCAGAATTAGTTGGTACAAAAATCAGCTTTAAACTTTCGTGATCCAGTGACTGTTAGATTACCACCAATCCCGAAAACATAGCCACTAGCGTTCTGCTGTCTGATTAACGCAAAATAAAACACAGTTCATGTTGCCCAACCATCACATTTAATTCCGAACATTGCAATCTCTGTGATTCTCTGTCAGTTTTCAGACTAATTCCTTTAGAAACGTGGTACATACATTTGACATTTGCGACTTTCTCCGTTCATATGTCTCCCTACTTTCTACAGTTTTACTTTAGAACAACAACATAGGAATTCAAATTTGACAAACAAGTACATTTACCAACACAGGTTTATAAGAGCAAGTCAAATACGTGAAAAATTAATTCGTGCTTACCAAGATATATTTATGCTCACAGACGTCAACAAAAATTGATCTGATCTTCTGCAGTAGTGGATGGCATCACTACAAGGTTTTTCCATGACATCCTACTAGTTACACCCTCGCCCCTGCAAAAGACCAAAAATGAATTGTAATCTAAAGCAATATTATAACAAGGATTCCATTTTACAGCGCGCGAGACCACTGTGCTGACAGCGTGTTGGATATCCCTTTACGTACCTTTTAGTGGAAATCTTAAGCAGTCCTTTAATAAAGAAAATGGGAAAAGAGAGACGAGACTCCGTGATTAAAAACTGGATATCTTCTTCGACCAAGAAGGGGAGCAGTACGTGGTGGATTATTCTGACCGTACGATTCATGCTGTATGTCAAAAAATTTATAATTTTTCCTTAATCGAAACAACGTACGTAATTAATTAGTTCAGTCCAAGGTACTAAAAACCATTGCTTAATTCTCATATTTCTCCGTCACAGTTATTCTACAACATTTTAGGCACAGTGGCTTCTGGATCTCGCCTGACCTCAGATTTTTTCTACACTGTCTATTAACCCAGACAAATTGCCTCAGGATAAGATAACATGCTAGATATAGGACGGGCATCGGAGTGAATTTATGAACTTACGAGTTTTAGTTGATTTTGATGTTGTATACAGGATGAATTCCCGAAACTTCTATGCCAAATACTTCTGAAATAAACGGTACCAATGAAGAAGTTTTCTTCACATAAATGACGTGTTCATAAGACACAGTAATTGCAATCCATACATAGTTTCTTTGGTTATCTTTAGAGTGTGAATTTATTTCATGACGTCTTATTGATCATAACACAGACGACGCTCGTAGATAGAGGCAAAATGAAACTGGAGTAAATCTGGAAATAAACGTTGCCTTTTTCAGGATTGTAGTACGAGAAGTCCACTAGCAATCGCAGTTAAGATATTTTAAATACAGGTTGTGTGTAAGTACTTACTTCATGAGAGTTCATAAACAAAGATTGTTCTCAGTATTTCACTTTCTCAAATACAAAGCCTCACAAAAAAGTTAAGCACTCAGGGGGTTGAAACGAAATGAAACTTTAGGAGTTAACAGGGTGCTATTTCAGTGATCGAGTCTGATTTGGCACTATGAACCCACTCATCAGCTTGAAGCTGCTCCCCTTCTGGCTTGAATTAACTGATTGCATTGGGAAAGCCGTTACATTGTCTCCTGAGCAAGCTGACGAATACCTGTTGTACCTGGTCCTTGATTTCCTGGATACTGGCCACTGCGACACAGTTGACGCTTGCTCACACACGTTCTGTGGGGGACTTGTCAGGGAATGTTGCTGGATAAAGCACACAGTGTCTATGGTATAGCACTGTCGTGTGAAAAAGAAAAGGCAGCGCAAAATTGTCGCACAAGAGGTAATACTTGAACACGCAGGGTCCCATTCGCGTAACGCGTCACCGTATGAGTTCCGTCAATTGCTACGAGCTGTGACCTACAGCCAAATCCAAGCCCATGCCACGACGGCATGAATTACACCACTGTACGATTAGCTCTGCTCTATCCCTCCAAAACATCGAAAGAATGGAACCGCTCCCCAGGGCCCCTTCATTCGTTTTGACAGTTATCCTGGGTCCAGAATGAGATTTTCACTCTGGAACGGTGTGTGCGCTGATATGAAACTTCCTGGCAGATTAACTGGCCCCGAGTTCGAGTCTCGGTCCGGTTCACAGTTTTAATCTGCCCGAAAGTTTCATATCAACGCACACTCCGCTGCAGAGTGAAAATCTCATTCTGGAAACATCCCCCAGACTGTGGCTAAGCCAGGTCTCCGCAACATCCTTTCTTCCAGGAGTGCTAGTTCTGCAAGATTCGCAGAAGAGCTTCTGTAAAGTTTGGAAGTTAGGAGACGAGGCACTGGCAGAGCTGAGGCTGTGAGGATGGGTCGTGAGCCGTGCTTTGGTAGTTCAAATGTTAGAGCGCTTGCCTGCGGAAGGCAAAGGTCCCGGGTTCTAGTCTGGGTCCGGCACACAGTTCTAATGTGCCAGGAAGTTTCATCATCTGGGGTGGTGCAGAACCGCGAGCCGTCGTTGCACACAGTGCGAAGCCATTCATCCATGCTTCCCGATCACAGCACCACTCCAAACGGAGCAGTTTGTACTGAGGAACTGATGGCAGCCTACGCATGGAACAGCAATTCCTTAGTGAAGGTACTTCTACTCTCCGACCAATGGTGCCGGGTGACACACGAAGTTACAGGGAATTCATTACGTCGTCCCGGATGGGAGGCATAGATACGAGGGAGTTGCGACGTACTTGGTGAAAAATACTGTGATCCTTACTTGTGATGGTCGGATGTGGTAGACTGGAAACCTTAGAACGAGTTCCCATGCAATCCGACATCGGGTCATTGTCACATCCATATGCCCCACTAAACTGGACAGTGTAGGATTCGTACAGCTGGCCAAATAGAGACCCAATTTGAGGCCCCTTTCGGATTATATTTGGTGCTGATAGCGCCGTCTCACACGTGTGTTCGGCATATCCTTGTCCTTCGCAGTGATCACTCAAAATCTGGCGCTGTTCACGTCTCTTATACAACCTACCAGACCTGATAACTAAACTAAACACGAATAACAAAATGCACTCGAGTGGCTGTTCTACCTGCTACATAGAATTGCAACTCTAACCATCTACATACAGTACCCGACGATAGCATGCGTGCATACTTAGTTCAGAGTGCATTTACATCCTACCATGTTTTTTGGGTACTTCACACTTTCGTCAGTCGGTGTAAATGCACACTGTAGTGATTATTAAATTCTTAATCAGGGCTGCAAATGTTGGCCCTTAGTTACAATTCGTGTATATGAAAACTTCAGATGAGTAGCACCTTACATTGCGGAAGTGTTTGTGATGCACGATATAGCTGATTTTCCCTATACAGAAGGTTGGTACAGCCATAAATCTGTAGAAAAGTGCTGCAAGACCCGCAGAGTAATGGCACTTAGTCAAGCACAGGCAGTACAACTTCCACGTAATTAAATGTAACGCACTACCTTGAAACAGGCATACTCTTCGACTACACTGTTGGTCGTAAGCGATCACAATAACAACCAGAAAATAACTTGTAGTGATCATTTAGAGTAACGAAAGAGGCACAATGATGTACAAGTAGTTATAGTAAAAGTAGGCGATAGGCTTACATTCATTGGAACTACCTTACAGAAACACAGTTCATCCACAAAACCTGTGGCTAAGATGCACTCGCTCAATCCGATTGTCGAGTATTTTTCACCATCCTGGAGACCTTAACTAGGTGGCCCGATACAAGAAACAGGACTCCGGTAGGGGCGCCGGCCCCAGATCGAATTCGCCGAGCGGATTAACGACTGCGGCCGGTCTGCGGCGGCGTGGATGTGGTTTTTCGGCAGTTTTCCATATCTCTCTTTGTGAATACTGGTCCAGTCCCTATGCTTCACCTCAGTTCAACGACTCACAGACATTTGAAAACATACGCACAATTTCATGTCTTAAACGAGACACAGACTGCTGGGGTGCACTACTTATCCCGAGGGGTTCTGGGTGGAGGAAGAAAGGCTGCATGGAGGCTTAATTAATTAAAATGCAAATAATTTTACTAGTAGCTGTGTGTCCGGTTACGAAGTCTCGTAACCGGTTGGTCCTGAGTAGTATCAGTACGCAATCTGACTGCAGAGAATAACAACAAAGAATGAAAGAAAATTTCCGTTAACACAATTAATTAAGTCACCAGCAACTATAAAAGCCACGAAACAACAAAGCACAAGTGTAAGTGTTCTGTGTGTGGAAGTGTGATTCAACGTACACATCTAGCACGGTTCTTCCTCAATATGACAAGATAATTTAAACACCATTTACAATGAAGTAATTAAAAAAAACCAGAAATATTATAATTGCACATAGAAACCAGAGTTACAGTCCAATACATGAACACAAGCCAGATGCTTTGTTGACTGAACCTGTGACCAAGAGGCATTGTTATTTAGGAAATTTGAAATAAAAAAAAATTCTTCTTACCTTCATATATATTGACGAAAAACACACTGTGATCATCGCAACATCCCCAATCAAACAGCATCTGCTGTCTCGTCCAACAGAACAACTCCACACGACATGCCCTCAACTAGTACTGCTATCGACATCCTCTCAACAAGCACTGCCCATGGCAACCTCGGAACTACTAAAGCTCCAGTGGAGGCGGCGGAAAAATACTCTTTGGCGCAATCTCTGGCGCTGTGACTCAGTGTAGCCACCTTTCAAGGCCATCCAGCCACCTTCTGCAACTAAAACTGCCAAATCCATAATAACACGGCTGACCCTGTGTGAGGCGGGAGAAGGCCCAAAGAAAGAAAAAAAAAGGTTTCTATTACTATCTGATTTCCAGTGAATAAAACTATCGAATGTCCTGTCACACAGCGCAGTGTAATACACTTACATGTATGTCACTCTTCCCTAACAACCGAACATTTTGTCCTGTCACAGGAAAAGCCAATTATAACACTAACGTGCCGTGAAACACTCTAATGTTATCCTCTGAGAGGATTTCGAATTTTCACCGCATGTGAGTCTATTGGACGAAGGTATCGGACTATAATTTTAAATATGGTCAAATTAACCGAAAACCAAACGGACTTTAACCTTGGGAGTTAATGAAAGTAGTAAAGTAATAAATGAATGAAAACAATGATCTAGCGCCAGCCCAATTAGGCATATTAATTTGGAAATATACGTTTAATAAAACTGAAGTTTGGTTATTGAAGCTAATTTCTTTGAGACTTCCATTTGAATGGCAAACAGGATACAAACTGACACATTGGTTCAAATGGTTCAAATGGCTCTGAGCACTATGCGACTTAACTTCTGAGGTCATCAGTCGCCTAGAACTTAGGACTAATTAAACCTAACTAACCTAAGGACATCACACACATCCATGCCCGAGGCAAGATTCGAACCTGCGACCGTAGCGGTCGCTCGGTTCCAGACTGAAGCGCCCAGAACCGCACGGCCACTTCGGCCGGCTGACACATTGCACTCAGAGCTGTGTGTAGCAGCGGCTACCAATAACGCATACAGCAATAAATCATAGGGAGTAGATTTTCACCAAGCTCATACTAAAGACAGCTACACTCTAAAGCATTATCCAGTCAAATACAGAAATGTTATTGCATGAAATACAGAACTAAATTTGGACATGAGGGGCTTTTATCTTAACTGACAAGAGAAGGAAAACAAATAACGATGAATTATACTATAAATACACTGTTTAAATTCCTCTACATATATCAGTGTTCCTTAGCAGTAGAAATAAATCAATTTTCTTTTCCAATAGCTGAAGAATATAATGGAGACCCATCAACTAGTGTAGTTTCACTAGTCAAACTCTCTGATTATTACAGTTGAAAAGACTAATTCAAAAAGCTAATCATTGTCTTCACTTGTAGTATTTACAATTTCTTTTGAAAGACAATAAAATTCAACACTGGGATCAATTAACTTAAAAAAAGGGACCAATCATTATAGAAATCAAAACCACACTATTTTTAAAATGAGCTTAACTTATTTGCCTTTTTATCACCTGTGAAGCAGGAACTGTCGACAATAATATTTACACAATCTTGCACTGTAATCCTACAAAACTATATTTTGTTATAAATGAAGGATACTTAGCAAAATCCCATCCAAATTCACTTTTGTGGTTCTAAATTTAACTTATACTACTACTTTTATATTAGACAAAAAATCACTTTTAAACACTTGAATGCAAGAATTGTTTATTTAAGTAAGGGTACTTTGTTTTAATAGCAGTTATGTGACGTTTGTGATCAGGATAGACAATATGGCTCCGGACACGGATTTATAGAGTTGTGATTACTATTTAAAAAAACACAAAAATTAACTGGTCCATGCCCTTGTACATTACTGAATTTATAAAGTTAGTTAACTAGTGGCAAGCGACGGCACTCACGGCTCTTAATGTTCAAATGCCCTATAAAATCTCTTATCGGCGTCGGATTTTCAGCATATTAGGGCCATTCCATTAAGCCTAGAATATTAAATAATAGCCAGATCGTCATCAGAGGCAAATCCTTTGTAAAGCAGCTTCCAATTGCCTCTCTTGGCACCGTCGAGGTGTACCGTGCTACAGCTACCCACAACCTTGGTGCCGTTCACACAAAGGAGCCGCCGAGTTCGACCGTCAAAACAACCTTTGACATCGCACCATTCTAGGTTCGTTCTGGGGGGACTTCCCTACAGCTTTTCCATGTTACAAACACAAGTACCCTAAGCATGAACCAGCTTTCAATAAACGTTTTCCTTTTATGAACATACACCTATTATAATAATTTATTATTTTAGCACATCCTTTTGCACGTTTTACAAAACTCTAATTTTCTTGTCACATATCACGGAGTATTAATAAATCAGAATACACCCTCCATAATTCCACATACACGGTTACATAATAGTAGTAAGTGCCCTTTTCGAGTAATTTCTCTGATATTACCTACACGGTTAATTCGTTAAAGGCATGCTCTTTCTTGTAAACTCTGGAGTCGAAATGTAAGTAATAAAAACCCCTTTATGATGCACTACGCCTTTTCGTTAGCGTCTGCCATTGGAAGTTGACTAACTATTCCGTTAAACTGCCGCACTAACCAAAAGATTTGTTGACCAGGATGCAGCGCATTCATGCCCGCTGCTACCATCGCTGGTCATTGTAACAGAAATATTGGGCGTAAAACCACTGCAAGAAGTGCATTGAATGTCCAGCGGACCGATCTGGTCATAGATGGGGCAAAATAATTACCAGGAGAATTTTCAGGTCTTTAAAAGATACAATATGGAGTGTTAACTAAATTAAAATGGATACAAAGACAACAGTAGGTCAGAACGTCAGAACTAGCGAAACGAAAAAGTACCTAGTGTACCAGTTGGCAGTAGTTCACTAGAGGGGAGCACAGATGACGCCACGGGACGGCAAAAGGCTTACGTTGAGTACCATACGCACGTCAACGATCAAATTCAGACGATGTGGTCGTCGCTAAGAAAACAAGGTATGAAGGACGACTGGAATGAAGAAATGAAGACAGTGATTATGTTAATGACTGAGCTGCTTCTTTGTGTGAACGGCATGCAGTGTGTGGCTGGCCGTAGCACGGTGCACCTCGAGGGTGCTAAGAGAGGCAGCTGGAAATTGCTTTACAAAGGATTTGCCTCGTATGTGGATTCGGCTATTATTTAGTATTCTCGGCACAAAGGAATTGCTCTAATATGTTGAAAATCAGACTCCAAGGAGAGATTTTATAGGGCATTCTCACATCAAGAACAATGAGTACAGTCAGCCGCCATGTCGCCTGCCACCAATCTTCGCCACTGCTTCACTAACTTCATCCATTCAGCAATGTATATGGGCATGGTCCAGTTAATTTTTGTGTTGTTTTAATAGTAATCACAACGCTATAAATCCCTGTGCAGAACCATATTTTCTATCCCGATCATAAAACTATGAAGGGTCCTCATATAAGTGCTACTAAAACCGAGTATCCTGATTTAAATGAACATTTCTTGCATTCAAGTGTTCAAAAGTGGTTTTTTGTCTAATATAAAAAGAATAGTAGAACTTACAGTTAAAATTATAGAAGTGAAGTTGGATAGGATTTTGCTAAAGTATCCTTCGTTTATTACAAAATACAGTTTTATTGGATGACACTGACAGATTGTGCAAATATTATTGTCGAGAATTCCTGCTTCACAGGTGATAAAAACGCAAATAAGTTAAGCTCATTTAAAAATGGAGTGGTTTTGATTTCTATCATGAATGGTTCCTTTTTTGAATTTAATGGATCCCAGTGTTTATGGTCTTGAAAAATAAATTATGAACTACTCCAAGTGAAGTGAATGATTAGCTTTTTGAACTAGGCTTTTCTACTGTAATAATTGGAGAGCTTGATTAGTGAAACTATACTACTTTATGGGTCTTCATCATATTCTTCACTTACTGGAAAATAAAATTGATCTATTACCTATGCTAGGGAAAACTATTATATGTAGAGGAATTTAAACAGTGTATTTGTAATATTATCCATCTTTACCTCTCTTTTTTTTAATGTCAATTAATATAAAAGCCCCTTACGTCGAAATTTAGTTCTGTTCTTCATACAGTAACAGTTCAGTATTTTATTGGGTAATGCTTTTGAGTGTAGCTGTCTTTAGTATCAGCTACTCCCTATAACATACTGGTGTATGCATTATCGGTAAATGCTGCTACACACAGTTCAGAGTGCACTGTATCAGTTTGTATCCTTTTTGCTATTCAAAGGGAAATCTCAACGAAAGTAACTTCAATAACCAATATTCAATTTACTGAAACAAATATTTCCAAATTAATGTGCTCAATTGGGCTGGCGGCGATCCATAACTTTTATTCACTTATGATTTTACCACTTCCATTAACTCCTAAGGCTAAAGTGAGTTTAGTTTTCTGTAATTTTCACCATATTCGAAATTACAGTCCGATACCTTGGTGCATTAGACACACGCACGTTCAAAATTCGAAATCCTCTCAGAGGGTAACATTAGCGTGTTTCACGCACATTAGTGACATATGTAGGTTTTCCTGTGACAGGACTGAATGTTCAGCTGTAAGGGTCTCCAGTAGAACTGTTGTCGGTGATGAGTCCCGCTTCCAGCTGAGCCCGAATGACCAGCGAAGACTTGTCTGGAGACGCCCCAGGTAGCAAAGGGATACCAACCTGACCGTCGCCCCCATTACTGCCCGACAGGCAGTATTTACAGCACAGCCGTACGTCGACTACATTCTACGCTACTTCCTGGCAGATTAAAACTGTGTGTCAGACCGAGACTCGAACTCGGGACCTTTGCCTATCGCGGGAACTTGCTCTACCAAATGAGCTACACACAGTTTTAATCTGCCAGGAACTTTCACATCAGCGCACACTCCGCTGCACAGTGAAAATCTCATTCTGGAAACATCCCCCAGGCTGTGGCCAAGCCATGTCTCCGCAATATTCTTTCTTTCAGGACTGCTATTTCTGCAGGCTTCGCAGGAGAGCTTCTGTAAAGTTTGGATGGTAGGAGGCGAGGTACTGGCGGAAGTAAAGCTGTGAGAACGGGGCGTGAGTTGTGCTTGGGTAGCTCAGTTGGTAGAGCACTTGCCCCCGAAAGGCAAATGTCCCGAGTTCGAGTCTCGGTCCGCCACACAGTTTTAATCTGCCAGGGAGTTTCATATCAGCGCACACTCCGCTACAGAGTGAAAATCACATTCTGGAAACATTCTATGCCTTCATATCAAGCCATTCTGGACTTATATTTCAGCACGATGTTGCCCGCCCGCACACAGGGAGAGTTTCTACTGCTTTGTCTTCGGGTTGCATAATCCTACCTTGGCCAGGAAGGTCGGATCTGTCCCCAATTGGGAACGTTCTGTGCAGTGCCAAGCCTAATAACTGCCGGTATAAGGGCAACAAGTGGACGAATGCGTTATGGAGTTGTTCAATTAGTAAAGTTCTGTGTGAAATTGTAATCATTTTTCTGTGCATGTACATCCATTCAAGAAATTAGTTAGGGATGCTTATTTCTTTTCCTTTTTTCTTTTTTTTAGTGTATTTTGACAGGTGTGAATTTCTGAAGGAACACTATCATCGCAAGTCTGTCGCCATGAAACTAAGAGCATCAATCTTTCGTCAATATATCTGACTGTAAAAGATCCATGCTCTACCCACATGTGATGGCGACGTACGCATATGACCAATAACTGGTACGAACTACTGTCCTTCATGAATGTCTTGTCACTGAGTTAAACTTCACCCCACGTAGTGCGCAAGCAGAGTGATAGCTAAGCCGAAGCTAATTTCGACCACACAATGAAATGTCATGATGGGGTAACAAACCACTCACTCAGTGATAACGGCAATACCCAAACTATTTATTCCAAACGTTATACAATGCTAGTGTATTGCTAGATGTATGCTATTCCTTGCTCTATTCCTTAGTCTTCAACGATCATTAACGACAGTACTAATGCACGTATTTCTTTGCGCTGGATACACCTGTCACAATAAAAAAACAACCTGGCTAAACTATTTGTAATACGAGCAACAGAATGCGAAACGAAAACATTTTTTCTCAACTGATTAACCGTTCATACCGCCCTAAGTGATTCAAGGGGACTTTTTAGACCATACTAAGCGGAGTACCTCTTCTCGCAGTACTTAACCCATCTGTCTGCCGAACGAATAAATTTACGAGCCGGCCAGAGTGGCCGAGCGGTTAAAGGCGCTACAGTCTGGAACCGCACGACCGCTACGGTCGCAGGTACGAATCCTGCCTCGGGTATGGATGTGTGTGATGTCCTTAGGTTAGTTAGGTTTAAGTAGTTCTAAGTTCTAGGGGACTTATGACCACAGCAGTTGAGTCCCATAGTGCTCAGAGCCATTTGAACCATTAAATTTACGAGTGACGTAACGGTATTAGGTCCCTTTGTTCAAGGGACGCTTTTTTGGAGGGGTATACACCTTTCCATACAGTTCTGTCACTGTATTCTAGCAAAATAACTTGTACAGATTGTCAATACTGAACGTTGGACACCCCTAGAAATAGTCCCAAATACCATTCATCACGAACACCGTAAAGGACCTTGTGCTGGGACTCTGCATTGGACTGAAGAATACACGCAGCATGTGGCAATTAAATTCCAATTTCTTGAGTGCACTGTTTAACTTCTTTTCACTTTCGTATGAGAGTTGCCTCCATTTATAAAGAAGATGTAACTTAACCGAATACCGATTTCGGAACACTTTTCTACATTTCGCATTTCGTTGTCGTCATTTTTTCCACGCTTGACAAAATAGTTAGTTCGGGGAAGTCAAGGAGGAATCATTGCAGGAAAAATGCGAAGAAAACGAAAACGAAATGGTGGGCAGAAGGACCTATTCAACCTATACAAAAGTGAAAGCCACCACTGATGACATTAAACGCAAATGCGTCAAGCTTAAGGGTGAAAAAAGGAATTTCGCTGTTAAACGAAAATGGCAGATGAGACATGTGGAAAGATTGGAATGAAGGCCTCCGTGAGTGGATGGAACACACTAATAACGTGACTGAAGAAGAAATGGAAGTCGAAGCAGAAGAAATAAGGATCCAGTAATATTCAACAGAGCTTTGGAAGACTTGCGAACAAATAAGGCGGAAAAATATATAGCATTTCTTCGGAATTTTTAAAATCCTTCCAAGAAATTGGCAACATGACGACTACTTAACTTGGTCTGTAAACTGTAACATGAGACATTCGGAAAAATGTCAACCAGGCACTTCCAAAAATAGCAAGTGATGAGATCTATGAAAATATCACATAATTAGCATGGATATCAGTTTAATCAATGTACATATTTGTTAATATCTACCTCGATTCAGCTTCACGGCCACATATTTATCCTGTCAGTAATTATAGACGCAGCCATTTTCTATAGTCACTTATAATAAATTCCATCATTTTCATTTGTTGCAGTTCGTTTTATTAGTGATTATTTCTATGCCCCCCCCCCCCCCCCACACACACACACACATACGTACACACACATGTACAAGCACACATATGCGTTGCATATCGTTTGATTCAACAACAATCGAGGACACGCCTAATAACAGTACTATACATATATGAAGACTGGCACACAGTTTGAGATCGACATTTGAACCCGTGATCGCTGGTGTACGCAGTTGCATCTGTAGCCCATATGTCACTGACGTCAAAACGGAGAGTCTTATCTCTCGTCCAGTGTGCAACGAATATAATGTACTAGAGATGCTTAGTTTATTACTGAGGTATCATGCTGTACACATCCGTATCAAAATAACTGTTTCCACCAAAACACACATTTCTTGTCTATTATTTTGAAGAGTTTTCACTAACGGAAGTGACAGATCCTGGCGAAATATTTGAAGTAGTCTTAATCGTGATTATTGACTTCAATTTAAATAAAACGTTTACTCACTTCCACATAGAGATATATTGTGTTACCATTATCATAAAAAAAAGTATAAACAGTAGCTGTCTGATACAGAAATACATCGGATCCCTTACGTAGAAGACAGCGTAAGTTGATACAACCCAAGTGTGACACACTATTCCACCTATATGCATGTATGTGTGTGTGTGTGTGTGTGTGTGCGAGGGGGGCGGGGGGGGGGGGGGTCGAAAGCGCCATAGTGTCAAACGCCAAATGTTTCGGAGTGGCAGTGCCACAGCCTGCAGACGCAAGCAAACAGCGCGGGTTCTTGTGACCGCAAGGGCGGTCAGCGGCAAGAGCTGCAGCGCACCTGTCGGGGAACTGTTGCACTGCGTCGAGCGCTGTTAGTTCACGCGCTTCTCGCTAGATGCCAAAAGCATGTACTGGCGCCGGCTGTGAGGGCAATTGAAGCGTAAGGAGGCGTTGCTCTAGGGGCGTCCACAATAAGCGGCTTAATCTCACATTACCGTAAAACGTCGATTTTCCAAATCAGTTGATTCATACTTGGCAGATTGGTGGTGCCAACTTCAATAAGAGAGGAGAAAACGATACTTAACTCGCCACTGAGGTTTTGTTTTCATCTTTCACTCTGCTAAAATTCACCTGAAATCTAGTACAGAATAATTGAAATTTAGATGTTAAAACCTTGCATAACTGCGCAACACGATATAAAATTCAGAAGTCGTGCCTAGAATTACTGTTGTGAAAGATCAGGGGATTATTTGCTGATTTTGTGATGACAGTCTACTACATTAAATATTGCGAATGAAGCACACAGAACACTGGCGTAACATTTTAGCATATTTGTTATTTGTAACACGAACAGGTTTTCGGCTGTTACGCCACCATATTTGATCCTGATGATGATGTAACATCCGAAAACCGGTTTGTGTAAAAATAATAAGTAACAGTGCTGTGTGTGCTTCATTCAAAATGTATGAAATATTCCATCAATAACCGACGGAACAGTCAGTCACTCTTACGTAAAATTCGTTATTATCATGCAATTAGGTCTTTGTTACCAATTAGACGCTGCCGTTGGACGCTACCAATTGTTTTTAGACGTCGCTGTTGAATTTCTAATGTTTCTTTGCACACTCTATACCTCGAAATCTGAATTGCAGTTTTCCTATATCTGTTTGTTACTGGAGACGGTTTACATCAGTCAAGTTAAAGCTCTTCAGACTGTTATTAGCAAATGAAGGAAATACAGCAAATACTTTTCGTGATGAAACAACGAAGATATACAGTACATGATGTTAGTAATGTATTTCCTCTCAGTGATACTAAGATGATGCTGCGAGCTCCTGGTAAATGATTGCTAAGATTTGTGGATCTGGAAGGCACAAGAGAGGATGTTATATCAAAACCGGCGGAGATGTGTATTCGGAATTATTTTTCTAAGGTGGTAGAATCTCATTTAGGTAGGAAGCTAGGACGAAAGACAGTTTTGATTCTGATATGGTTTACATTAAAGTGCATTATTTTTACACATATCTGTTGTGAATGTCTTTGCTATAGTGCCAAAAATGTACGAGAGGTACGCTAGCGTCTTTGTGCATGGCGTTGAGACGCACTATTATGCATTAACATATTCTCGGCAAAGTCACTAAGTCTTTACGATTTCCTAAATTTAAAATTTTACAGGGAAGCACCGTTGCATAATGTCAGCTGTGGGGACTTTTTAAGTAACGAAACCAGCATGGAGATTGCAGCACTGAGACGAATTTCAGACCGCCTCACCCACACTATCCGGAATATGACTACAGTCGCTGATCGTAATGATGTTTCATTTTATTAGGATTTACGCACATAATAATTTTAAATACTAACTAAATATTAGAGTGATTAGTATGAGTGTAGTTTTGTCCCGTTTACGGACTGGATATATTAACAGAACTAAAGTCAACTGAAGATATCGAATGATTTATTGAGCACGGAAAAAAGAAGAAAACGTGAGCTGCATACATTAGTAAAGTCGAAATTCAAATATTTACATATTACACGTCAAAACTTATTGCGTTTGTCTGAAAAATACACAGATGTCAGACAAATTCCTGGTAGGAGTATGTATGTGTTAAAGACGTGTTTCCTTACATACACATACCTCTAGAATTTATGGACAGACATCAGGGAAAATAAAAGTGCTATTACGGTTCAGTAGTCAACCACTTCCTGAATTAGGTATTCTTCTCTTATGGTTTACTTTTAACGATATTCTGAAAACCATCTCGTTATTACCGGTATCCAACGTTTCCTGTTTCTGATTCAATCTGGTGCGAGACATGACACAAAATTACGTAAGATATAACGGTTTTTCCGTAGTTTCTTCTGTGACGTTGTTGAGTGACGTACTGTAACTGTATTATGGTGATAGATTAAAGGAATTTTTATTTTCATTCATTTGTAATTCATCGATCTACTACATTAATACACGAGACCATCGCATACAGTCTTATCTATTTGTCGCAATGAAATTGGGACATTCAGCTGGAAGATAGGGAGGGATGACCAGGAGAAAGAGCGAGAGAGAGAGAGATAGAGTGGGAGAGAGAGAGAGCAATGGAATAATACATGCGACGTAACGAAATTCTGTAAAATCGATCTAAGTATCGTTATATAATAGCATTCATCAAAAATTAACATTAAACTTCATTTGCAGTCGACCTTGTCGGTCGGGCAAAAACAGCTATGAGTATTCCCTCTCGAGGATTAATAGTCGCTTCAGCTGTATTTCGATCAGACGGTACTGGAATTCGGCAGGTTTTAATCCATGACATACCGTCTTTTAGCGGTGTATTGTTTCGACGGGCAACGAATGTTGGGAAAAAAATGTACCGCACTTTTCTGTTACAATGTTTTAATCGTATGTCACCTGCGGATGTGGCTTTGACGCCATGAAGCCGGTGGTGGTACAGTAATAAAGGACAAAAATACAGCTGAAGCGGTTATTAATATCCAAGATTAAACTCTATGGTCGCCTTTGACGTTTTGAGCCTCATATGTACACAATAATGTCTCGTTTGTGACGTCATAAGTTCCTGACTCTATGCCATAATCCGTAATTAAAGGGAGATATCAACTTAAAGGTTGACTAAATATTCTATTTCAGAAGTTCGTACTAAAAATTACATGAAATTTTGTTGACCTTCCAGCAGTCTCTTGTATAATTCTTCAGATGTGTCTCGTGATAAGGTCGTGGATATTGGTACTGTAAGGTATAATAATACAAACTCATAACTACAGTCTAACACTCGTTTTTAGAGCAATTTTAAGTGGCGGCCCGGCACGAATTCCTCTCCTGTGCCAATCTCTTCCCCTCGCAGTAGCACTTCCGCCGTACGTCCACAATCATTTTTTGGATGTATTCCAATCTCTGTCTTGCCCTAAAGTTTATATCATTTGAAAAAACGCATATTTTTACACAAGTTTTTTTGTCCTGTCCCATCTTCTTATCGTTGTTTCCCATACGTTCCTTTCTTTGCTGATTCTGCGGAGAAACATATGAGTCTACGTACTTTTCAAGATCCTTCTGCAGCACAAAATATGAAACGCTACAATTCCATTCTGTTCTAGTTTTCCCACAGTCCATATTTCACTACCATATGGTGTTTTCTCCTTAAGGCGTATATCTGATACTAGTAGCCTCCTTTTGGACAGAAATCCCCTGTTTGTGGTAGTCCTTGCTATGCTTATCAACTGTTATTTTGCTTGAAAGGTATCGGAATACACTAATTCGTGGTCACCAGTTTTAATATTAAGTTTCTTGCAACTCTCATGTTCGATTTTCCTCATTTCTTCCGTATTTTTTAGTTATTCTCGAATATTCCCGGTTGTCATTAGACCTTTCAAAAGAGCATGTAATTCTTCACCTTCATTAAGGACAGTAGCCGGCCGGTGTGGCCGTGCGGTTCTAGGCGCTCCAGTCTGGAACTGCGTGACCGCTACGGTCGCAGGTTCGAATCCTGCCTCGGGCATGGATGTGTGTTTTGTCCTTAGGTTAGTTAGGTTTAAGTAGTTCTAAGTTATAGGGGACTGATGACCACAGATGTTAAGTCCCATAGTGCGCAGAGCCATTTTTTTCATGAAGGACAGTAGTATCTTTGTAGTATTTTACTATCGATATTTTTCCACTCTGAATTTTAGTCACGTTCTTGAAAATCCCAATTACTTGCGTCACAGTTTCTTCCACGGGTAGACTGAACCGTAGGGGTGGAAGACCACATCCCTCTCCGACATCCTTTTTAATCTGTGAACTTAATTATTGGTTTTACATAGTTTTTCTTTCCACTGTGATCTCGTACGTTTTATATAATACCCGTATTTTACTATAACTTATTCCTACTTTTATCAAAATTTTGAACTTCTTGCGCCATTTTTACATTGTCGAGCGCTTTGTACAGGTTCTTGATTTTTCTTTAGCCTTGTTTCCATTATCAATCTTAGCGTCAGAACCCCATTCTGGTACACCTATCTTTCCGGACGTCAAACTAACTGTCATCCAGCAAATCCGCAATTTCCTTTTCTTTGTATTTGATATTATCATCGTTAGCAACTTGCATGCGTGAGCTGTTATACTGACTGTGCAACAGTTCTTTCTCTTATCTGCCCTATCTGTCATAGGGATAGTGAATACAATATTTTTCTGAAATTCTTATGGATGGCTCCAGACCCATAATTCTGCACAACAACCTGAAAAGTTGCTTAGTTGCCATCGCTCCAATTTTTTTCAGAAACTCTACAGCATTGTACCCAAGCGCCTCATTTTATCGCAAGTCCTCCTTACAAAATTACTAGCACTGAATTCACTATGTCTTTGATATCGAGTCTCACTACTTCTTCTACCACGTCATCAATCCCTCTCCATCAAAAATGTCTTCAGTGTATTCTTTGCTAATATCCGTTCTTCCTCCGCGTCTAACAATGCAATTCCCCTTGCATTGTTACAGTTTAATACTTTGCTTTCAATTTAACCGAATGTTGAGTTTTCGATACACTGAATTAGTTCTTACGACCACAGTTTCTTTACCGATTTTTTCGCGTATTTGTTCATCCATTTTGCCTTGGCTTCACTGTGCTTCCTATTTATCCCATTACCGTGTGATTTAAATTGTGATTTTCTTGTCATATTCCGAAAGATTTGTTACTCATTCTTTTGTGGATCGTTTTAATTATTTCTTTTGTTGCCGAAGGTTTCTCGCAGTTACCTTCCTTGTAACCACATTTGTCTCTCTAGCTTCTGGTATTTCCCGTTTTAGAGAAACCTCTTCCAGTTCAAGTGGACCACTAAAAGCAGATTCATTATCGCAGTAAGCTCAGCCTTAGAGAAATTCAAATACACATCCTTGTTCCTCAGGGCTTGAGTATTCAATGTTTTTCAAAACTGCTTCTTCTTAACACTTTTGTTCTTTCTGTTCTCCGCAATTGCTGATTTGTGATCAGAATCTGCCTCCACTCCTGAGTACAGCAGCGATTCAATGTAAGATTTAGGAATATCTGTCTAAGCATGACATAATGTGGATGGAATATGCCTGTTTCCCAGGCCTTTTCCTAGTTTACCTCTTCCTCTTGTGATTTTTCCAAAGTTCATTCAATATTACTTGCTGAAACTCTCAGCAGAATTCAATTAGTCTTTCTTATATCTCATTTCTACTACACATTCCATTATCCAGAGGTTTAACGACACAGGTTATGAAAATTTCAGGCCTGATACATTTGAAAATGAGCTGCAGTTGTGAGGCAACGATAGCATCTTTATTACATGAGCATTCCGAAATGCCGCATTGTATTAAGCGCTCAACGTGATTCATTACAAATGTATATCTTCACGGCTGGCACGCGCTACTGGCATAAGGTTGCCTGGGAGCGGAAGAACCGAGATAAATAATGTATTGGGGAGATTGTAAGCAATGTCTCTTAAGAAGTGGTTTATCTTGTGGAAAATAAACTTAAACTGCCAATAACATTTTTCTGGGTTTGCGATTGCCTTGTCAATATGTGAAACTACCGACGTTTCGGTCACTGTTGCAAGTGACCCTCTTCAGGGTAAACAAAAACACCCTGAAAAAGGTCAGATGCAACAGTGACCGAAACGTCGGTAGTTTTACGTATTGACAATGCAGTCACAAACCCAGAAAATTTTTATTGATTGTGACAATGGCCGCAGAAGCCTACGTTTGAATTTAAATCAATATTACCTCAATGTGAGGAAATTATCACTTGAAACTGTCCCTTCAATGGTACCGTAGCTCATTAATAAACGTAAACTGAGGCTGGTTTGAGAGAAAGAAGTTAAATGAGCAGCAAACGCCGACATTAATTGTCAGGCATAGTATGCGAAATAGAACATCAGTGAACATGTACTACAGTTACTAGATCCCACAATCTGAAGTGTTACAGCTATTTTAATAATAGTGGGGATGTGGGCAGGGTATTGTAATCAGAATAGTCAAATATGAAGCAATGATCATGTGCTGGTAATGCTTCTTAAAGTTTGCTGAACGATGTTGCAGTCTGAAAACTTTCAATATGCATGGTTTGCCCAGACGTGCTGGGCTCTATGGACGTGAACAAGAAATAATACACTTTTGCCGTATTATGCACAGCGTCCATCTACTGGCGTACGTCGTCAACATCTCCCTGGTTAGGTAAAATTGTATGCATCAGAAATGGAGATAAGGAGTGGATAAAACAGTTCAGTTTGTGATATGAAATTGTCGATGAAATTTATCAGATGCACCAGTTACCTGAGATAAATCTAACACATCGTAATATCCGATCACGGAAAAGCGGCAGAAAAAAGTGTTCACCAACTTGTACGTAAACCTAATGAGGATGGCTAAAATACGAAATAGTATTTGGGTGTGAATCATATAGTCCAAATGAATGTAACAACACATGAACCCTTAGCATCACAAAGTCCCGTAAAACGCAAGTTGTATATATCAGAAAGACAAGAACCCGATTCCTTACATAGATTATAGAGGAAACAAAACTGAAGAAAGGAGTCAGCAAATTGACTACATTATCTTCGGGATTAAATGACAAAAGAAACCAGGTTAACGTCTACTGAGATCACGAAGGAACAAACCGTTCACGACATCAAGCGGAGCACGGGATTCACTTCTCCAATTCACTCAAGTTTAGCAGCACAAATAAGTGAAGAATTTAGCCGTGGAATGCGAGAACCTCAAGAAAGATTTCATGGAAAGCCCTTGTATATGAACAATCCTTTCGAATAATTTCTATAAATAAAAGACCTAATCCGAATGAAAACGAGACAGACGGAAGAATATAAGTAACCTGTTTATTATTCCGAAACCAATCGTCATAACTGTTAATATGTTTATCACACTGTGAGGTAAGGCGGTCAGTGTCTTCATGGGTAAAAGTTTGCGACAAGCTGTGCAGAACAACTTCTGTGAAGTCTGGAAATTAGGAGAAGAGTTAATGGCGAAAGTTAAGTTGTGACGGTGTGTCACTAGTCGTACTTGGGCATCTCCGACGGTAAGAATAAATCCTGAGAAAGGCGAGCTTCAGGGCTAAAACCTCAGTCTGGCACACATTTTTGATCTGCCTTGAAGTTTTTCCGCTACATTAAATCTCTTAATATTTCGTTCAGTGATGTATTACGTTTGCTGCTGTTGTGATAGAATTTACCTCTAAAATCAAGACAACGTTACTTAGACCCATACTGTTGAGTTAACACAACCTCGTCGTCTTTACACCTACGTTCTATATTCCGGTTTCTTTTTCCTAGAAACCACTTCGTCATCGTGGCGCGAATACTATAAACTGCACAGGTGCAGAATTTCTTTCCATTCTGTTCTGCTTGAAAACCCACGTGTGAGTGCAAGTTATAGTACTGGCAACGTTTATGTATCGTTGTATGCGTTCCCACGGTTTATACAACTTATCTCTACTTGCTAGCATCACGCTGAAGCCGGATGGGGGTGAAAAGTATAGACAGTCTGCACAGCTCCCAGGACTCTCATTGTTCTCCACAGGCTGTGCGGAAAATGCTCACTATAATTATGATAATATGACACTATTTAGAGTCGCTTTTGGTGTAATATTCTGTACATTAAACTTCCAAGTAGCGATAGACCATAATTCCATGAACATTGTTAGTGATGCGATTTCCATTTTTGTGGTATTCAGTCAGATGACTTCTTTTTGCAGCCGTCTAGGCTAGTATACACTCATTTGAACCTACGTCCAGTTGAACCTACATATAACATTTTAAGCCTTGGTCTCGCTATACGGTTGTTTTTCAATTACATTTTAACTGTATCTCACGAGCTATCCGTAGCAGGTACTTTGCGAATATGTTTCTGTAAGCAGTATCGACTAAAGACAGCCACTATCCTTGAATACGTGAGTACGCCGTAGAGCGATCTCTGTCCTCGGTGCTTCACGGTATGGATCCACTGACTGGTGTAATATGCGGCTGACGCGGGTTGGCAGCCTAGGTGAGAATGTTCTAAAAGGGAGAGTGAAATGAAAATGAGATAGGTGGAGAAAATAAGTAAACATTATTTCAAAGGAAATCCCCATAGCTGTTATCTGTTACTGTGTGAGTTAAGACGGTCAGAGCCTTCATGAAAAGAAGTTTGCGGTTGCCTGGAGATTGCACCCAGACGTACACATATTCGTCTGAAACAAGTCGACAGCCACTAAAATCTTTCTTCTGGGCTCCAAGAGTTCGGATATCGCATGGGGAGGTACCTTGACTGCATGGAGGATTTGTAAGGTCTTCACAGAGAATCTTGTCCAGCGGACACGAAACCATGTTAGCAACGTGTGTGCGGTATTTGCTGCTCACAAGCTGTTTCGACTAGGCTGCAGAAATTTTTCTAGAACGCCCTTAACATCATCCATACAGCCACGACCTGTCCCCATGCGATGTCAATATTTTTGCTGCCCCGAAAGAAAGAGATTCGTGGCCATCGATTTGCTTCGGACGAAGAGGTGCCAGATACGATGTAAGAGATATTAACAGTCTAGTCTTAACTTGCAAATATGTTGATCACTCAACGTAACTTCTATTAATTAAACGTTGAGGTAGACGGTTTTGCCTTCTTTCGCCTACTGACTAGGTCCTAGAGTACTGTCTGGAAACTGAACACTCAACTTCGGAAGTCTTAACTTGCAAATATGTTGATCACTGAACGTAACTTCTATTAATTAAACGTTGAGGTAGACGGTTTTGCCCTCTTTCGCCTACTGACTAGGTCCTAGAGTACTGTCTTGAATCTGAACACTCGACTTCGGAGCCACAGCATACAAGGTTCCAGGCTCGAGCCCAGGATTTGCACACCGTATTAACCGCACACGATGTTACCAAATAGAGCACGTGCACGTGCTCGTGCCCGTCGACCTGGGACCGGACCGCAGCGACGCACGGGTGCACGCCAAGACCGTAGGATCCTACGCAGTGCCGTAGGGGACCGCACCGCCACTTCCCAGCAAATTAGGGACACTGTTGCTCCTGGGTTATCGGCGAGGCCCATTCGCAATCGTCTCCGTGAAGCTGGGCTACGGTCCCGCACACCGTTAGGCCGTCTTCCGCTCACGCCCCAACATCGTGCAGCCCGCCTCCAGTGGTGTCGCGACAGGCGTGAATGGAGGGACGAATGGAGACGTGTCGTCTTCAGCGATGAGAGTCGCTTCTGCCTTGGTGCCAATGATGGTCGTATGCGTGTTTGGGGCCGTGCAGGTGAGCGCCACAATCAGGACTGCATACGACCGAGGCACACAGGGCCAACACCCGGCAACATGGTGTGGGGAGCGATCTCCTACACTGGCCGTACACCACTGGTGATCGTCGAGGGGACACTGAATAGTGCACGGTACATCCAAACCGTCATCAAACCCATCGTTCTACCATTCCTAGACCGGCAAGGGAACTTGCTGTTCCAACAGGACAATGCACGTCCGCATGTATCCCGTGCCACCCGACGTGCTCTAGAAGGTGTAAGTCAACTACCCTGGCCAGCCCGGATCTGTCCCCCATTGAGCATGTTTGGGACTGGATGAAGCGTCGTCTCACGCGGTCTGCACGTCCAGCACGAACGCTGGTCCAACTGAGGCGCCAGGTGGAAATGGCATGGCAAGCCGTTCCACAGGACTACATCCAGCATCTCTACGATCGTCTCCATGGGAGAATAGCAGCCTGCATTGCTGCGAAAGGTGGATATACACTGTACTAGTGCCGACATTGTGCATGCTCTGTTGCCTGTGTCTATGTGCCTGTGGTTCTGTCAGTGTGATCATGTGATGTATCTGACCCCAGGAATGTGTCAATAAAGTTTCCCCTTCCTGGGACAATGAATTCACGGCGTTCTTATTTCAATTTCCAGGAGTGTATTTGCAAGTGAACGTTATACTGCTAATATCTCTGACATATTCAATAATATCATACTAGTCTGATTTGACTATAAAATGAAGCAGGGCAGCAATAAAATAGTAATCTCGTTAGGTACAAAGTGGCTTGTTTTGCAACACCCTTGGTATAAAAATGAGCAGCCATTCAAATGAATGGAATAAAACTTAATAATACGAGAAAAGTTATATTTTAATACAAAAATTATTTGACAGCTATTAGAAATAATGCAGAGTATATCGCAGAAATCTGACGTTATCAAATTTGAGTAACACAGGAACTAATCGCGAGGAAGTTCAAAATTTCACACAAGGTAGAACATTTATTCAGCTTTGCTTACGAAATAGCAGGCGAAATGTTAGTCTTCTGACTCATCCTATTACACAATATGCACTCTTCTTCTGGATCGTCTTCGCCTCGTGACGTCGAAGAATGTTGTTTGTTCTACTTCTTTTGAGACGCTGTGGTCTTTCCAATCTTCATTTTCTGCTTCGTCGCCTTGTTTGAATATTTTCCTTGTGAGTATTAATTTTCTTCTGCCTCTTTTCTGGCTTTTCCTTCAGCATAAGAATTATTTTTGTGTGCCGTGGAGGGAAAGATTTCTTTTTTTCTCCTTTTACCTGTGGTAATTTCCTTTCCAGTTACAGCTACATCAACCTTTACGGGAGAGAACTTTGGTGACGACATTGACGATGGCGTACCTGACGTTCCAGCAACCACAGCCAGTCCACTCGATGTCATATCCGAAGTCATAGGAACAGCTACAGATTCACCTTGTGGTTCTTGACATTTTTCAGTTGGTGAAGACTGTAAAACTTACAAGGGGAGGCCACGAGATTGGGGTCATAGATTTACTTCAACCTTTGTACACCTTTAGTAGGCCATTACAACAACATAATGTGCAAATAGTAAGGTGCACTACTCTGCCAGTTGCGAGCAAATCGCTAGAGAAGTTTTACGTGTGTAATATGTAACTGATGTATCAGTGTGAAGATGTCGGAAGTAAAATGTCGTGGTCGTCAGCGGGTTAGCATTCGAGCTGCGTAAGACGAACGTGTATGACGTGGCTGTTTGACTCCCGCTTCAAATTTAAATTTAATCTGTTTTTTCATCACTGGTCATATCATTCGATTTATACGATATTTGAGAAGTAGCTTAATTAAAAAAAAATAATGTGTATTTGCATGAAGTTTTACTCACTTACATGTTATTTTACTGTCTGCTACTTTTAAATAAATTTAATCATTAGAACAAACATCACTATCGACAAGAAACGAAGAAGCGCATAGATTTCCTTAGAATGTGAGCCTGTCGTTATTTGCGAAATCCCGTATACACACAATCTGATGAGGTACCCCGAACTATTTTGTACCTCTACGCTTCGAGATGCACACACAGAGGCAGGCAACATTTGCCGGTTACCTTTGTAGCGGTGAGGTGTTGCTAATATAGAAAAGAACGAATAGCGTAAGTCCCAATTTTTTTAAGAACACGGAATTTGCAGTGATACTACAAAAATGACGGTTTGAGCGGGAGACAAACCGTCGCCTCACCATCACGAACATGTGGCACCTACACACAGATACATCGGTTACGTAATAGACGCATAAAACTTCTCTTGCGATTTTCTCGGAACCGTCAGTGTAGTACAACACACTGCTTTCACATTATGTTGTTTTAATAGCCAACTTAGAATGCACAAAGTTAGCACTCACATTATGTGCATCATACAAGCAGTGAAAAACGCTGCAAAATGTGTTTCATATGAACAGTTAGTTACCCTGGTAGTGTTTCTCTTCAAACCAAAATTCCAAGAGGGCCCTAATCGGAGAAAACTTGAGCAAAAAGTTTAAAAAGACCTAGAAGGAACAGTAAGAGGCGTCCGCTACTGATAATTTTCTAGAACTCACGGGCACGGCGGTTGCTAGTAGTTCCGACCCTTATCAGAACAACGTCAGCGCTAGTCACAGGGATATGGAGGTACCCGGTATTATACGTTCACTCAGTTTCATTCAGCTGTTTTCTAGCTGTCCCGTTTCTCCCCAGTATTCTCCCTCTCTCCCATTAGGGCTAGTGTTGCATTTTATGCAAGGGAAACTTCTGCGAATTTAGATATAGTTGGGTGGGGGATGGAGGGACTCGCGGAAATAAATATGTGAGGGGCTGGCGGAAGTAAATATGTGAGTGGAAGACCTTGAGTCGGGCCTGGAAAGCTACGTCAGTATACTGTGCGTGAGAGGCAACCTTCTGGAATCGATTCCCAGTGCGGGTCGCAATTTTAATCTGCCACAAAGTTTCGAAACAACAAACACTGCGCTGAAGATCGAAATGCTCGTTCTGGAAACACAGGAGGAAATTAAAACATAATAAAGACTTTTCGCTCTCAATAATGCTAGAAAGGATACGCCTTTCACACTTCAGTGAGAAGTAATGCTGCAAGAGTTACCTTTTACATCCCCAAAATAGAAAGCGAAAATTTGCAGACGGTGTTGATCTTTTACTGTTGGCCCAGATTAAGAAGGATATTTTTGAAATTATATCCTCAAGAGGCGAAGTAAGGAATGAAAAGTTCTTTAAAAAGATGTCACTATCGCGACAATTTTTAAGGTAGGCATACGAAATGAGGTATTTGTGTTTTAGTGTCTTTGAAAATGTAGCCTCTATGGCCATAATAAAGTTCGTTTTGTTAAAGTTACATATATGAAAACTGGTGTCTGACTCCCCAGTTATAAATGCACAAAATTTGGGATTCAGTGTTTCTAGAAATAAGCAAAATAGGTGTTTCACTGTATTTAGAAATAAACAAAATAGGTGTTTCAGTGTTTCAGGAAATTCAGCCGCTTAGGGGGCGAGATAAGGAATGAAATTTTTTTATCTCTCTATTGACTTCCGAAAGCATTTCTGAAGCTGAATCTATCGAAATTTGTTTTTGACTTTTCTTTCAGAAACAGAAAAATACACACTCGGCTGTTTTTTTTTTTTTTTTGTTTTTTTGGTATAAATACGATCTCTGAAGGGGTTAAGTAGGGTGAAGTATTTAGTGAAAATGTTTCGGCCTGCCGGGGTGGTGGAGCTGTTCTAGGCGCTACAGTCTAAAACCGCACGACCGCTACGGTCGCAGTTTCGAATCCTGCCTCGGGCATGGATGTGTGTGACGTCCTTAGGTTAGTTAGGTTTACGTAGTTCTAAGTTCTAGGGGACTGATGATCTCAGATGTTAAGTCCCATAGTGCTCAGAGCCATTTGAACCATTTTTGAAAATGTTTCATTGCGAGAGCATTTTTAAACTTAAATCTTAGAGATTGGTATCGGGCTTCATCTATAGGAATAAAAAAAAGAAATACGTGTTTCACTGTGTTCGAAAATACAGACCCTTAGGGGCTGGAATAGGGACAGACTTATTCATGACTCATCACTGCCTAGCAGAAACTCATAAGAACAGAAATTTTAAATTTGGAAGTGTGTTGACCTTATACTGTATACATCGTTAAGAAGGGACTGTTCAAAATTACACTCCTAAGGAGGGAAGTAGGGAACGAAAGTGTTTTCGAAAAGTGTTGCTATTAAGACAAGACGTACGGCAATTGGCATTTAGCTTCTCAGTCAGAAATATAAAAATATGTGTTTCAGCTTTTTTGGAAATTAAACCACTAGGGGTAAAATAGTGCATTATTGAAGCATTTTAAAAGCTACATCTGTGAGAACTGGTATTTGACTCTCTGCTAGAAATCAAATAATACGTCTTTCAGTGTTTCTCTAAATTAGATTTCCTAAAGAAGTGAAATAGGGGATGAAAAGTCTTATGGAATTATTCATTATGAATGCCTTTCAACGCTAAATCTATGAAAATTTGTATTTTCATCTACGTTACTAAGTTAAAAAAATGTGTGTCCCACTGATTCCGGAAATTGAGCCATAAGGAAAACTGGTATTTCACTTGTCAGTTAGACACAAAGAAGTATGTGTCAGGGGATGAAAATGTCTATGGAAATACCAGTACAAGAACGCTAAACGTATGATTAACAAAAAACTTTGTTCTTTGTGTTTATTATTTTAAGTGTTTGAGTATCGTGTCTCTGGTAGACACACGTGAAAAAAACATGATCTAGACGAGCTAGATTTCGGGACGTGCCTGTACAGCTGTCTCAACAGTTTCATGTCAATTATGACGATACGAACTCAGGATAACACATTACATAGTTCCGAAGTCGAGGAAACCTCCTATCCGGCCGGGAATCGACGTCGGGCCTCTGTGGTTAGCAATCGGCTGCGGTGACCGTGCAGCTTCTGCGTCGGACTTGAGGAATTTGAACTACTTTGCAAAATATTTTGTGTAGAGTCTAATACGAAAGTATCGACGTACTGAAGACACTGAAGCTCTACGTTTCTTCTGATTAACAAAAAACATCGTCAATTTCAAGTTGAAAACTATGTTTTGTAGGGGAAATGAGTATTTTAGTCTAAAATACCTAGCCAAGATTACTGTAAAGCCAAAGTGATCGAAAATGCCCTACTAATATATTATCTTAGATTTAAACATGCTTACGTATAGTCGAAATGAGCTAAATAGAAGAGCACTGCTTGGTGAGTCATACGTCAAGAAACACAATAAAAATGCATATACTGAACGGTAAATAATAAAAATATCAAAATAAAAAGAAAATCTTCTTGAGTGTTAAACTTCATTTTTCTTAACAGTTACATTTTTTTTCTTGTAAGCAGATTGTGCTCTTCCCTGAATTGCTTCGGTATACAATGGACTGTCCTATTCCAATTTTGTTAAAATTTTATTTCCAGCATATTGCCATATAAGTTTTTCCAGTTGCCCATCCTTATGGTTCTCCATATAGGTAATGATGTTCGTGATGTTACCACCTCGTCTTATTTTATCCAACTGATTTAATTTCCTAGTAGCTATATTAGAGTGTTATCTTTTGAACCAGAATACAACTTGGATGCTGGCCGAAGTAACACGTCTCTCCTGTAGTAGGCCAGCACGTCATCTGTATTCCTGATTCATCTTCATTTGCGTATATAACCACAGTAAGTGAAATGGTGAAGAAAGGAGTTCACCAATACATAGCACTGGCATTTATATGTGTCATTAACTGCTAAGGTATTTTTGACAACCCTGTACCATGCTGATGTAACGTCGAATGCATGCGTCTTAAGGGTTACGTTTATACGTACATTCTGCTAGTCGGTGGACGGTTATTTGTGTTGGATATTGTTAGGTCTTTCAGTCTGTTCCCATTTATTTTGAAAATGTCTTCTAGTTAGATGGTTCCTCTTTGGGAGACTAGCATCTATGTAACTGGCCCGCAGGTAGAATTCTCTAATGTATTTTAAACTATGATTAATTTTCTCATGTTGATCGTAGGTTGCATTCTTTTTGGGCTCACAGCAGGGGAAAAATTTGTTGTGATATTCCCTGGACATCCGTTTAGCCGTGTTATTACTCTCTTGATGAATAACATCGCTGCTCTTCCGTTGATGTGAACAAGACGTAGCGCACCAGACTCCTTCCATTTGGCTAGCATATTAGAAGTCATCTCTAACATTTTTTCCGTTAATATGCATGTCATTATCCTGTTGCCTTGCATTTTTGGAACTGGAAAGAAATCTGCAACAGAGTTTCCTTTGGAAAATACAAAGGTCTTTATTGTTCTAATCTTTTTGTTAGGTTCGCGGTGCGCCAGTTATTTTATACATAAGCCATTTTCTTTTTGTTTCTTGCAAATCTCCAATTTTTGGCTGCCGTCTTTAGATAACATCCATCTAAGCTGATTGCCAACGTTCTGTGATTGTCGGGAACTCGTGCAGCGACGGTGCGGAAAATAAGTGCGGTTGAAGTGTTCACAAGAATGCGCGTACACAAATGTTCGTTAAAAAATGGTAGTGCAAATTTCGGCTCTCACGTATGTCTCAGGGGATGATTTCCACACTTGCTGCATTAGTACACTGTTCCACACCAGCGCATTAGTTATAGTTTTTTAATTAATGTTCACTCACACATGCGTACTGTTTATGCTAGGGAACAAAAATTAGGCGATTATAATAGCAAAGTCATTTTTCACGACACAGTTCAAATAAATTTTTATCATAACTATTTATTGGCGTCGTCCTTTTCTTTCACACAATGAAATTAGCGCTGGTGAGACGGTTTACCGTTTTACTTTAATAACAATTTGACTCTGGGTCCCCAATAGCAGTAATGTAGGCTGATGTAATCCAAAGTTACTCAATCAACTCGAACAGAACCACAAGTCCTACTGCCCTCTTCATTCTAACAGTTTTGGCCCGAAATCACAGATCGCCACATGTTCACTTACGCCGATGTATACCTCGTAATTCGAAATCACAGAAAATAATCGCAGCACTTCCAGTTCACCAAATATATGCTTGCACACTTGCACTATCAAACAATACTCTTTGTCGAAATAAGTCGGCGCGAAAAACTCTTACTCAAACGACCAGATGGGCCACCCAACGGCCAACTCCACCACCCACACGCCCACCGACTTCCGAACGACTGACCCCCGGCCAGGGCTCCCTTATATAGGCTCGGATGTGTACCATGTGTACCCCCTCCACGGCTATTCAAGTACCAATCTCACCAGTTAAGGTTACAAATTTTGACACATACATCCCTCAACAGAAATAAGTACACAATCGGAATCGCGCTAAATAAGGTTACAAATTCTGACACATACATCCATACATCTCTCAACAATAATAAGTACATCATCGGAACCGTGCTAAGAAGTACATCTTATCCAGTAGGCTATATTAATTTCTAGGATTATTCGACCGCCCGTATACCAAGTTTTAGTTTTTTGCAGAACTTTGCCACTTAGCGCAAATTCGTTTCTTTACATCTCTGCTGCAAAGTTTCAACATAGAACTGCATATTGCACTGTTTTAGACGTAATGTATAGCAATTTGCACATTGAGCTACTCAAAATCTTCATATCTATAATAATTAATGAATTATGGGCGATAAATGTTGATAGTAATTTGAAAACAATGAAAACTATTGCCCCCGAAATATTATTTGGTGCCGTTCCTTACGTCATGAATTTTGAATCTTATAAACAATTTCCCATCAAACTTTGTTTATGGTTTTTTACGAGCTTAATTATTTATGTGTCTTAACATATGACTAGGGCACTCGATCCGCTATGGCGAGACGTTTTTAATGAGCGTTCGCTCACCTCTGTAAGTTGTTATCTACCATTTTTATACCGAGCGAGGTAGCGCAGTGGTTAGACACTGGACTCGCATTCGGAAGGACGACGGTTCAATCCCGCGTCCGGCCATCCTGATTTAGGTTTTCCGTGATTTCCCTAAATCACTCCAGGCAAATGCCGGGATGGTTCCTCTGAAAGGGCACGGCCGACTTCCTTCCCCATCCTTCCCTAATCCGATGAGACCGATGACCACGCTGTCTGGTCTCCTTCCCCAAAACCAACCAACCAACTATTTTTATAAAGGTTTCAGTATTCGTGATACTAAACAACTTCCAAGTTATTATAACTTTTGCTTCTCGTGACGTAAAATAAATATCGATCTTTCAGAAGGTGCATCTTGCTGACCACACTCCACTGTCCCATCCCTCTTCGCCATAAGTTACATGATTTTCGCGTAATGCGCGAAAAATCGTACAAGGCCCCAAGCTGCGGGCCACGTGGCCGCTCGGCGGCGGAGACATCCCACCGACCGTTGCAAATCTCGCGCGTGCGCGCCAACGCAATCCTTGCATACTAGACCTAGACGGTTTGTACCGTCACAGTGCTCACAGAATATGTAGGTTGTCGATTTCCCTGATGTTTGCCTTTCACGTTTCTGGTCACTGAGACACTGTATTTATCTTTTCTCATTTTGTGTGTCTTCACATCTTATTTGGATAGCAAGATCTTCAGTATATGCTCTGACGACTATCATCTGATCAGCTTATATCTGTTAACGTATAGCCAAAAAACTGTCTCAATGTTCCCAGTGACAGCGGACTGCCCTGTGGCACACTCTGCTGTTTTGTTAACTTTTTAACTTGTACCACACCGAATGTCACAGTGATCGTATTCCGAGTGACTTTCATTTCACTCTGTTCCAGATCTACTTTCCCCAGACCTCCTCATGCGTTAGGTGATGACAACTGACGTGACCAAAGGCTTTATGAAAGGCGATGAAAAAGACGCACGTTTTTCGTGCGCAGAGCAACTGCTGAAAGGAAGTCTTTAATCTGCCGTAATAGCCCTTCTGCGGACGCAGACCTGATGTGTTCTGACTACTGTTTTAAGAAATGGTGCCATTCTGCCGTTAGTAGTTCCGTCGAATGTTTTGTACTATATATTCAGTAGTGTAATGTCCGCGGCTCGTGGTCTTGCGGTAGCGTTTTCGCTTCCCGCGCACGGGCTCGATTCCTAGCGGGGCGAGGGATATTCTCTGCCTTGAGATGACTTGGTGTTGTGTGTCCTTCATCATCATTTCATCCTCATTCACTCACAATTCGCCGTAGTGGCGTTAAAGAACTTGTGTAGCGGCGGCCGAACCGCCCCGCGAGGGGGTCTCCCGGCCACAAATGCCATACGCTCATTATTATTAGTAGTGTTATAGGCAGGAGATGTTCTCAGTGTTTCAACAATCTATTCTTTGGATGAGAACAATTATGCCCTCTTACGTCTCGTTAAGTACAATCCAACACCAAATTACGTCGTTTAAAACTTCAGTAAAAGTGTTCCTGAAGGTGTCCTAGAATTTATGTCGAAACTCATTGGGATTTTTGCCTGGTCCTGGAGCTTTGCTCGATGGCATTCGATTGTTAATGCAGATTCTTGACCCACACTGAAATCAGGTACAAATTATCTACTTTCGCACTCTTCAGGGGTCGTATGGCTTCAGGTATTAACTCTTAATATGTGAGACTCACGGAATAGAGGCCTTTGTCACGCCATTTTACTTCACATACAATCTCATATTGGTGGGTAAGTACGTATATTTCCATACTCTGTTGTGCATCTAGGAATGTGAGTCTGCGGTTGACTTGTTGTTTAATGAAGTCACTGTCTCTGCTTTTTTGTTTAGAGTGAATCCACATACCACCTGACAGTTTCCTTTTCATAGTAATGGGTTTTGCGTTAACCATCGTCGTGTGCAGCAGGTATTCGTTTGTAAAGTACGGTGTTTGTGGAGTTGTCTAAAGATGATCAAGCAAACTTCCATGGTTTCCCGCATTTCATTGGTTTTATTTCTTCCATGAATTATTAATTATGGTCTTGAGCGTCTTTCCGGAAGTCCCGTCCATCATTCGGCTTCTTTCAGCTGCACCTAGGTAGTTGGTTCGTGTTGTAATGACAGCGTCGTCATGTAGGTGGGAGAAGCTTACATCCATTGCTTTCTGCACCTTCTTGCACGATATTGCCTAGCTTTAATGTCAGAAATATAGTACAGTGATCTGAAAATAGAGCGGGAGTGACATCTGTAGCACTTATTGACGAATGTTGTCTGTTAAGCACGTTGTATCAATTCGGCTGGCCGAAGTCTGTCACAATCTATCACAAGATTCTGTGTTGACTTGTGGTAACTTTTTGTGTATGCAATTATTTTGGTTATATATATAGGGCCTATATCCTGTTTTCTGCAGATCTCTTTTGAGGACTTTGTCCAAAACGGGTAATGTAGGATTAACAAGGGCAGCAAGCATGCAGTCAGGTCGTTTTCTTCAGCGGCGTAATCAGCAATTTGGAGACTGCACATATCTTTCAACCAGGTTGGATTAATAGAAGAGATAGACATGATCCAGCGAAAAGCAGCGCGATTCGTCATGGGGACATTTAGTCAGCGCGAGAGCGTTACGGAGATGCTGAACAAGCTCCAGTGGCGGACACTTCAAGAAAGGCGTTACGCAATACGGAGAGGTTTATTATCGAAATTACGAGAGAGCACATTCCGGGAAGAGATGGGCAACATGTTACTACCGCCCACATATATCTCGCGTAATGATCACAACGAAAAGATCCGAGAAATTGGAGCAAATACGGAGACTTACAAGCAGTCGTTCTTCCCACGCACAATTCGTGAATGGAACAGGGAAGGGGGGATCAGATAGTGGTACAATAAGAATCCTCCGCCACACACCGTAAGGTGGCTCGCGGAGTATAGATGTAGATGTAGATGACCTCGTACGTCCTTCGTGACTACTTGTCACAGATATGCCACTTTAAACCAGGTAACAAAACTTACATCATTGGCCCAAGTTGCAGTTGGTCACCTTGAGTTGCATCAAATACTTTCGAGGATAGTTTGTACAAAGAAAATGAATGACTTCCTTAGCATCAGATTTGAAACAACACAGTCTACATCTACATCTACATCCTTACTCCGCAAGCCACCTGACGGCGTGTGGTGGAGGATACCCTGAGTACCTCTATCGGTTCTCCCTTCTATTTCAGTCTCGTATTTTTCGTGGGAAGAAGGATTGTCGGTAAGCTTCTGTATGGGCTCTAATCTCTCTGATTTTATCCTCATGGTCTCTTCGTGAGGTATACGTAGGAGGGAACAATATACTGCTTGACTCTTCGGTGAAGGTATGTTCTCGAAACTTTAACAAATGCCCGTACCGAGCTACTGAACGTCTCTCCCGCAGAGTCTTCCACTGGAGTCTATCTATCATCTCTTTCGCGATTACTAAATGATCCTGTAACGAAGCGCGCTGCTCTCCGTTGGATTTTCTCTATCTCTTCTATCAACTCTATCTGGTACGGATCCCACACTGCTGAGCAGTATTCAAGCAGTGGGCGAACAAGCGTACTGTAACCTACTTCCTTTGTTTCCGGATTGCATTTCCTTAGGATTCTACCAATAAATCTCAGTCTGGCATCTGCTTTACCGACGATCAACTTTACATGATCATTCCATTTTAAATCACTCCTAATGCGTAATTTATGGAATTAACTGCTTCTAGTTGCTGACCTGCAATTTTGTAGCTAAATGATAAAGGATCTATCTTTCTATGTATTCGCAGCACATTACACTTGTCTACATTGAGATTCAATTGCCATTCCCTGCACAATGCGTCAATTCGCCGCAGATCCTCCTGCATTTCACTACAATTTTCGATTGTTACAACCTCTCGATACACCACAGCATCATCTGCAAAACGCCTCAGTGAACTTCCGATGTCATCCACAAGGTCAATTATGTACATTGTGAACAGCAACGGTCCTATGACACTCCCCTGCGGCACACCTGAAATCACTCTTACTTCGGTAGTCTTCTCTTCATTGAGAATGACATGTTCCATTCTGTTATCTAGGAACTCTTCAATCCAATCACACAATTGGTCTGATAGTCCATATGCTCTTACTTTGTTCATTAAACGACTGTGGGGAACTCTATCGAACGCCTTGCGGAAGTCAAGAAACACGGCATCTACCTGGGAACCCGTGTCTATGGCTCTCTGAGTCTTGTGGACCAATAGCGTGAGCTGGGTTTCACACGACCGTCTTTTTCGAAGCCCATGCTGATTCCTACAGAGTAGATTTCTAGTCTCCAGAAAAATCATTATACTCGAACATAATACGTGTTCCAAAATTCTATAACTGATCGACGTTAGAAATATAGGTCTATAGTTCTGCACATCTGTTCGACGTCCCTCATTGAAAACGGGGATGACCTGTGCCCTTTTCCAATCCTTTGGAACGCTACTCTCTTCTAGAGACCTACGGTACACCGCTGCAAGAAGGGGGGCAAGTTCCTTCGCGTACTCTGTGTAAAATCGAACTCGTATCCCATCAGGTCCAGCGGCCTTTCCTCTTTTGAGCGATTTTAATTGTTTCTCTATCCCTCTGTCGTCTATTTCGATATCTACCATATTGTCATCTGTGCGACAATGTAGAGAAGAAACTACAGCGCAGTCTTGCCCTGTGAAACAGCTTTGAAAAAAGACATTTAGTATTTCGGCCTTTAGTCTGTCATCCTCTGTTTCAGTACCATTTTGGTCACAGAGTGTCTGGACATTTTGTTTCGATCCACGTACCGCTTTCACATAAGGCCAAAATTTCTTAGGATTTTCTGCCAAGTCAGTACATAGAACTTTACTTTAGAATTCACTGAACGCCTCTCGCATAGCCCTCCTCAATCTACATTTCGCTTCGCGTAATTTTTGTTTGTCTGCAAGGCTTTGGCTATGTTTATGTTTGCTGTGAAGTTCCCTTTGCTTCCGCAACAGTTTCCTGACTCGGTTGTTAAACCACGGAGGCTCTCTTCCATCTCTTACGACCTTGCTTGGCACATATTCATGTAACGCATATTGTACGATGGTTTTGAACTTTGTCCACTGATCCTCAACACTATCGGTAGTTGAGTCAAAACTTTTGTGTTGAGCAGTCAGGTACTCTGTAATCAGCTTTTTGTCACTTTTGCTAAACACAAAAATCTTCATACCTTTTTTAATAATCCTGTTTACGGCTGAAATCATCGATGCAGTAACCGATTTGTGATCACTGATTCCCTGTTCTGCGTTAACTGTTTCAAATAGTTCGGGTCTGTTTGTCACCAGAAGGTCTAATACATTACCGCCACGAGTCGGTTCTCTGTTTAACTGCTCAAGGTAGTTTTCAGATAAAGCACTCAAAAAAATTTCACTGGATTCTTTGTGCCTGCCACCCGTTATGAACGTTTGAGTCTCCCAGTCTATATCCGGCAATATTAAATCTCTACCCAGATATATAACATGGTGGGGAAATCTACTCGAAATATTTTCCAAATTATCCTTCAGGTGCTCAGCCACAACAGCTGCTGAGCCAGGGGGCCTATAGAGACATCCAATTACCATGTTTGAGCCTGCTTTAACCGTGACCTTGACCCAAATTATTTCACATTTCGGATCAACGTCTATTTCCTTCGTTACTATGGCACTTCTTATCGCTATAATCACGTCTCCCCTTTCACTTTCCAGACTGTCTCCGCGGCATACATTCCAATCTGAGTTTAGAATTTCATTACTGTTTATGTCTGGTTTCAGCCAACTTTCTGTCCCTAGTACTATATGGGCTTTGTGACCGTTTATTAATGAGAGCAGTTCTGCGACCTTTCTGTGGACTCTCCTGCAGTTTACTATTCGCACTTTAATATTGTTATTCCCTGTTGAATTTTGCCTACTCCTACCTTGCCGCGTCTCAGGAGGCGTCTGGTCGGGCCAAGGGAGGCTCTCCGCCTTCACCAATTCCGCCAACCGCCAGTACGAACTGAGGATGGCCTCTGAACCCAGACGGCGGGAGTCATTGGTGCCGACATGAGCAACAATTTGCAGTCGGGTGCACCCAGTGCTCTCTATCGCCGCCGGCAGGGCCTCCTCCACATCTCGGATGAGACCCCCCGGCAAGCAGACAGAGTGAACACTGGCCTTCTTCCCCGACCTTTCCGCTATTTCCTTAAGGGGCTCCATCACCCGCCTAATCTTGGACCTCCCAATAACTGATAAACCCCTTCCCCCGTGTTCCTGCTCGGACCTTGCTGAAGGAGCGGCCACATGTTCACTCACAGGCAAATCGGGCCATGCCACACGGCCAGCCTCCACATTTTCCCTCCGCCTCGTGCGCCGCGAACGCCGCTGAAACCGCCACTCCCCTTGGGGAGAGGGTGGCCCAACCGCGCCCGGTACCTGCGAAGATGTCTCGTCAGCAGGGACAGCGGGTGAAGCATGTAACACCTGGGGTGTACCATGCGACGCACCAGACTCTCCACTGCCGCTACACTCCGAGGCAGCAGCCTGAAGACGGCTGACCGCGGCCATCAACACGTTCAGCTGTTCGCGAACAGTGACCAGCTCCTCCTGCGTCCGTACACAGCAGTCACACATCCTATCCATCCTAAGAAATCAATTTACTGTATAGTGTTAATCAACTTCTAACCAGACTGCTAATTCACTAAAAGCGGCTGGTTGTTGACTAAACTGTGGGTGCTAGCCACTTCTTGTAGAAAACAATTAAAATAGCACTACCTGTCTCTGGACTGTATTAAAAACAAACACTAACACTACTGGCACTATGGCTGACTGAAGGGACTCTCTCTGACTGTATTCAAAACAATCACGGAATCTATGGAACACCATTACTAGCTCTCGACAATTAAAGCTTCCTAAAAGTAAAAACACACGGAAGAAGAAGTGACAAGTAAGATGAATACAGTTAATACTTAAATTAAGGTAGCTCGCTGCACAGCAGACGTGAAGCAGACGGCAGTTACGAAGACAGTATTGAAAGAAGTGCTACCTAGGAAGGAAGTTCACGAATGTGGACGAAGTAAGAAGGATATGAACAGTAGTTAGAAACAAGCGGCAGTTTAACAGCTCTACATATATTGGCTACCAAAATGGAAATGAAAAAAAGTAACTGAAAGTGTACGCCTGAGGCAGAACATTGTATTGAATAGAGAGGAGGATCTTCAGATATATGAAAGCGTTTGTAATGTGATACCATCGAAGAACGTTAAAAGTTGGCAGATAACATTCGAAATACTCAAAAGAGTAGAAAAGGAAGTAGGTGTATGGAAGGTTCTTAACTGAATAAGGAACACGTTAGTGAGGCATAAACTACATAAATTCAGGAGTACCAAACTGTGCACTGTAAGTAGCCGTAGAGGTGATAATAGTGGAGTAAATAACGAAAAGGATACAAGTAAGAGATTTTAGGGGATTTGTAACGGTACACAACACGTAATAGAAAAAAGTAATCAGCATCCAGCTCTTCGGAAGAGTTATAAAGAAAAATATGCATTTATTGGAGAAAAGGGTAAGGGGAAGCAGTAATCCGTGGAACCGCGCGACCGCTACGGTCGCAGGTTCGAATCCTGCCTCGGGCATGGATGTGTGTGATGTCCTTAGGTTAGTTAGGTTTAAGTAGTTCTAAGTTCTAGGGGATTGACGACTTCTTATGTTAAGTCCCATAGTGCTCAGAGCCATTTGAACCACCAGTAATCCGTCTGCGTTATCTAGCGGATGACTCAGGGACCTGTTGGAATAACATGCCCATCGGTCTGTTCAGCCAAACGACCCCGCGGGGAACCTTAATCTTCAGTTGGACGAATCAGCACAAAATGAAGTGGCTTATATGTCAACCGATTTCCATTCTGTTGAGCACGTCTGGGATTCTATCAAGCTTTCCGAGAAGCATGGAATCGCCGCGAGTTGCGTATTGCCACGTGCGGTCATCGATCTGGATGACGCTCTAGTAGATACATGTTTCGTGGTGTCCACGGATTGCCAAACCACGTCTGTCATCTAAGTGATGATGGCTGTTACGAGTGCAGTTTAACCGCATATCTCTCTCTCTCTCCCTTTCTCCAAATTTACAGCCACAACGGTGCTTCTAAAAGAATCTTCCGACTGTACAAGCGTGTTCTAGATGAATTATAATGTAAAACAGGAATGAAATGTAGCTTGCGCATTTGACTACATTGTGATTGTTATCATATGAGCCATTCAACATTACAAAACTCTACCTCGTACTACACATAGTAATTTGGACTACTTCTTACCGCGCCAGCCGCTGTGGCCGTGCGGTTCTAGGCGCTTCAGTCTGGAACCGCGTGACCGCTACGGTCGCCGGTTCGAATCCTGTCTCGGGCTTGGATGTGTGTGATGTCCTTAGGTTAGTTAGGTTTAAGTAGTTGTAAGTTCTAGGGGACTGATGACCGCAGATATAAAGTCCCATAGTGCTCAGAGCTATTTGAACGATTTTTGAACTTCTTACCAGTAAACTTCGGGTCAGTGTTATAATTTAATTTCCACCCACTAGATGGACGACATACCATCCAGTCGAACATGAATTCTGAATTAATTTTTGATGCTTTGTTGCGACGTAATTCACCTAAGGTCTTAGTAAACGGCTGCAAGCACAGGGATCCTTTCATAAAACCGCACAAAAACGTCTGATACCGTCGAATTAGTTGGCCTTCGAGACAAATGATGCAAAGCGATATCCTTATGCCTCTAATGGACGGTCTATTATAGGGGCAACATTTCGCCAAAGAGGTTCTTTCACGTTCATACCTCTGCGATGGACGCACTTTCTCTTGAAAAACGAGATTCTCGGCATGTTGTACCAGTTGTGCAAAAAGCGAGATCTCCGTCACTTATACATCCGTAAGTGCCGAAGCCGAACCAACTAGCTGTACCAGGGAAGACCCGCTACCGTCGATCACAAGAATTGGCAACTTACAACTGGTACGAAGTACGTAAGTCTTTAGTTTCTATGTGTAAGTTAAAATTAGCGCCATGTTTCTCACTGCATTCATGTGGAAGATACAGTCTGGTGAATTCGTGCGAATCTTTTTGAAGCACCCTTTATTTTCCGACACGTTGCGGTGAGGCAGTTTGATCTCTCACTAGCTGTTAAACAGACAGTCCACCTACCTCGATCGGTTTCAGGGTATCTGCCCCTTCACTTTGCGGTGTTAAAATAGTGGTTTAGCCGAAAAAAGCAGTATTGATAAAATTCGGCAAAATACCTACCACGCAAAGGCCACATAACTCCTGTCCATGGGCAGTAGCTGAAAGTTAGTTAAACTACCGAGAGTTCGGAATTCTTGCATAACTAGTGTGAAAAAAAAAGTCTAAAATTTGCAGTATGTTGGTTTATTATGTTATAGCACAGAAAATGGCTATGAAGGCCATATTTAGTATCTCGATACTGTGATGTTCCTGACTGTGGCCGTCAGTAGTTTATTTTGGTAGAATCTCTCCTTGATGCAGCTTGATACACGTGAAGTAGCATATGGTACAAAAGTGGAGTGGGGTACAAGCGACAGATGGTACAGTATCTACCAGTCCCGTGGGAGAGTCCACCAGTTGTACTGGACTTGCTTATGATTGGTCGGCACATTCGGGTGATAGGCGCCAAAACGCGAACTTCTGTTATTAATTATTTACATACTTTTCATTGTATTTAACCAGTTTTTAGTATCGCAATCTCTCATGGTTACCCTACGAGTCAGTGTTTTTGTTTATTGAATTTCACTAGTTTTGAGATAAGAGTAACGATATTGCAACCGAAGTGCTTCGGACATCTTCGGGTGGCTTTGGTGCGCCCAGGGGGCGGAGTAAAAGTACTTCAGCTGTGCTAATTACACTGTTTCGGTCGTCCTTCGGGGCCGGACGCGTAACTGCCAAGGGTGAACATGTTGTACTCTATATCGGAAGCTGGATAGAAAAGTTACCATACAATTAAGGAAGCTATGTCAAATGTAGTAACAGACTGTGCAAAATGTCTGAACATTTAAATAATAACCAAACAGGATACATTAATGAGAAGTGTCCCCTACCATAATTGTCAGTACTACAGATCTTGCCATCTGTACATACAGAGAGTACCCCTGGTCATGTTGCGTCCCATAAAAAGCACGATCACAGGTTCGAGATGACAGCAGCCTCCGCCGAAGAAGATCCGACAACCGACGAGCTGTCTTTTGCTCTGGGGACAACTGTAGAAGAAGACGTGTTGGTCGAAAGAATGATCAGAGAGCCTTAACCATGTCTGCAGATCTCTCGAGCTTCCAGATGTGACTTCGAAAGGACACGTAATATATAATATCAATCACGCCATTTTACTAATTGTCATTGTTACAAGGTCACACGCGAAAGCAGCCAGAAGAAGTTTAGTCCGACCCGATATTTTCAACGTGCTAACCAGTCAGTGACCCAGGATAACTTGTAAGTTAAAACATTCAGTCGTTCATTAAGCTTCTTGTAAAGGTCGCCATAATATCGCATTATCTGCGCGAAACACGCCACGCGCAGTTTATGTACGACATGAAATGTTCACACGTGAATATCACCTTAAATACACCACTCAGAACTACACAAAATACTCAATACTGTAGTCTCTCTGTCAACGACGCGAGAACCGATCAAACACTCGAATTTCTTCATTTTGGTAGAAATTTGATCAGCGCGGAGTAACAAAGGTGTTTAGCAGAAGATGGCTCCCGAGCGACTACATCGACTCATAGATCTGAGGCCAAAAGCTCTATTCTAACGTAAGGGAAGTGATGAGTGCCTACTGGCTAGTGCGTTAAGCAATCAATTAGATCATCATGTGTGCTTCCATGCTCGCAATATTCCCAATGTTAGCCAATCATATTGCTAAAAGAAATTTACGCTAGAAATGTCGTAAGTCCATATCGTAATGAAAGTTAATGAAAATAAAATACAATTCCTTTTTATAAAATAAATTACTAATAAATTTAATACCCAATGCGCCTTCTGGCTTGCTCGGACATTTGTCACCAATTCCCCTATTGAACAACATCTTTCTCACGCATACATTTACTAAGTTTTAATAATATATCACATTAATGGTTCTGTATGTCCTTCACTCACTCTCTCAGTGTCTCCAAATCACCCACAAAACCAGAACACAATGAAATAATAATTTTCCAAAGTACTTTTAATTATGTCAGAAATATGTGTAATGAAACTACAGAAAATTCCAGAAAATTAGATTATATGAACCTATCCTTTTGGTTTTAATTTTAGCTGATACTATAGATGAATACATTACAGTCCCTAACTCGGTTTCACAATGCCAAGACAGTTATTATGCGTTTTCGGGAAATATCTGATCTCCGAAATTATTGAAGTTATTAATTTGAAATTTTAACAGTATGGTTCTGTTATCCATATAATTTGGTATATTAAGTGCGAGAAATATCGATTAAAATTTAATAGTATTTCTTGAGGTTCACAGAGAGTATGTGTAAAGTTTCAAATGCTGCGTTAGACAAGTAGCCCAGTAGCCATCGTCAGCTGTGCCAGCGAGAGAGCTAAAATCTGCTGTCCTCCCGGCTTCATGGCAGTGTAAGAAGTTCCTACGTTATGACGTTATGTGCGCTATGCATAGCCCTCCTTAAAACACATTATTTCATGTAAGACAAAATAAGGAACATGCCAGGAAAGAATTATTCGAACGGGAAGGAATCGGTTACACTAAGTACATATACAAACAAACAAAATATGATTAGGGTTTCAGAAAAACTGGATAATTTACCCAAGAGAAGGTCTTCATAAACTGAGCATGTCAATGAAACATTGGTGCACCTCGGCCTTTGTGCAAGCATTTCTTTGGCTTAGCATTTATGGACGACGTGCCAAATACTGCCCGGTTATCGTTTGACAGTCAAAGTCTCGAGATAGTAGCAGGGCGTTGCCCTGCCCTGCCCTGTCCCTAACTTTCTAAGCTGGGGGGTTATCCGGCTACGTTCTGGGCCAAGGTAAGGTTTCACAAGTACGAAGTGTTGTTGTTGTTGTGGTCTTCAGTCCTGAGACTGGTTTGATGCAGCTCTCCATGCTACCCTATCTTGTGCAAGATTCTTCATCTCCGAGTACCTACTGCAACCTACATCCTTCTGAATCTGCTTATTGTATTCATCTCTTGGTCTCACTCTACGATTTTTTTCCCCACGCTGCCCTTGAATGCTAAACTTGAGATCCCTTGATGCCTCAGAACATGTCCTATCAACCGGTCCCTTCTTCTCGTCAAGTTGTGCCACAAACTTATCTTCTCCCCAATTCTATTCAGTACCTCCTCATTAGTTATGTGATCTACCCACCTAATCTTCAGCATTCCTCTGTAGCACCACATTTCGAAAACAATCATTCTCTTCCTGTCCAAACTATTTATCTTCCATGTTTCACTTCCATACATGGCTACACTCCATACAAATGCTTTCAGAAACGACTTCCTGACACCTAAATCTATACTCGATTTTAACAAATTTCTCTTCTTCAGAAACGCTTTCCTTGCCATTGCCAGTCTACATTTTATATCTTCTCTACTTCGACCAACATCAGTTAATTAGCTCCCCAAATAGCTAAACTCCTTTACTGCTTTAAGTGTCTCATTTCCAAATCTAATTCCCTCAGCATCACCTGACTTAATTCGACTGCATTCCATTATCCTCGTTTTGCTTTTGTTGATGTTCATCTTATATCCTCCTTTCAAGACACTGTCCTCTCCATTCAACTGCTCTTCCAAGTCCTTTGCTGTCTCTGACAGAATTACATTGTCATCGGCGAACCTCAAAGTTTTTATTTCTTCTCCATGGATTTTAATACCTACTCCGAATTTTTCTTTTGTTTCCTTTACTGCTTGCTCAATATACAGATTGAATAACATTGGGGAGAGGCTACAACCCTGTCTCACTCCCTTCCCAACCACTGCTTCCCTTTCATGCCCCTCGACTCTTATAACTGCCGTCGGGTTTCTGTACAAATTGTAAATTGCCTTTTGCTCCCTGTATTTTACCGCTGCCACCTTTAGAATTTGGAAGAGAGTATTTCAGTCAACATTGTCAAAAGCTTTCTCAAAGCCTACAAATGCTAGAAATTTAGGTTTACCTTTCCTTAATCTTTCTTCTAAGATATGTCGTAAGGTCAGTATTGCCTCACGTGTGCCAACATTTCTACGGAATCCAAACTGATCTTCCCCGTTGTCGGCTTATACCAGTTTTTCCATTCGTCTGTAGAGAATTCGTGTTAGTATTTTGCAGCTGTGATATATTAAACTGATAGTTCGGTAATTTTCACATCTGTCAACACTTGCTTTCCTTGGGATTGGAATTATTATATTCTTCTTGAAGTCTGAGGGTACTTCGCCTGTCTCACACATCTTGCTCACCAGATGGTAGAGTTTTCTCAGGACTGGTTCTCCCAAGGCCGTCAGCAGTTCTAATGGAATGTTGTCTACTCCTGGGGCTTTATTTCGGCTCAGGTATGTCAGTGCTCTGTCAAACTCTTCACGCAGTATCATATCTCCCATTTCATTTTCATCTACATTCTCTTCCATTTCTATAATATTGTCCTCAAGTACATCGCCCCTGTATAGACCCTCTATATACTCCTTCCACCTTTCTGCTTTCCCTTCTTTGGTTAGAACTGGGTTTTCATCTGAGCTCTTGACATTCATACAAGTGGTTGTGTTTTCTCCTAAGGTCTCTTTAATTTTCCTGTAGGTAGTATCTATCCTACCCCTAGTGAGATAAGCCTCTACATCCTTACATTGGTCCACTAGCCATCCCTGCTTAGCCATTTTGAACTTCCTGTTGATCTCATCTTTGAGACGTTTGTATTCGTTTTTGCCTGCTTTATTTACTGCATTTTTATATTGTCTCCTTTCATCAATTAAATTCAATATGTCTTCTTTTACCCAAGGATTTCTACTAGGCCTGTCTTTTTACCTACTTGATCCTCTGCTGCCTTCACTTCATCCCTCAGAGCTACCCATTCTTCTTCTACTGTACTTGTTTCCCCCACTGCTGTCATATGTTTCCTTATACTTTCCCTTAAACTCTGTACAACCTCTGGTTTGGTCAGTTTATCCAGGTCCCATCTCCTTAAATTCCCACCTTATTGCAGTTTCTTCAATTTTAATCTGCAGTTAATAACCAATAGATTGTGGTCAGAGTCCACATCTCCCCCTGGAAATGTCTTTCAATTTAAAACCTGGTTCCTAAATCTTTGTCTTGCCATTATATAATCTATCTGATACCTTTTAGTATCTCCGGGATTCTTCCACGTATATAACCTTCTTTTACGATTCTTGAACAAAGTGTTAGCTATGATTAAGTTATGCTCTGTGCAAAATTCTACCAGACAGCTTCCTCTTTCATATCTTAGCCCCAATCCATATTCACCTACTATGTTTCTTTCCCTCCCTTTTCCTACACTCGAAAAAAATGTTCAAATGTGTGTGAAATCTTATGGGACTTAACTGCTAAGGTCATCAGTCCCTAAGCTTACACACTACTTAATCCAAATTATCCTAAGGACAAACACAAACACCCATGCCCGAGGGAGGACTCGAACCTCCGCCGGGACCAGCCGCACAGTCCATGACTGCAGCACCTTAGAGCGCGTGGCTAATCCCGCGCGGCTCCTACACTCGAATTCCAGTCACCAATGACAATTAAATTTTCGTTTTCGTTCACTATCTGAATAATTTCTTTTATCTTATCATACATTTCTTCAATTTCTTCATCATCTGCAGAGCTAGTTGGCATACAAACTTTTACTATTGTAGTAGGCGTGGGCTTAGCTGCAGCCTTACAGCAGGGCGCTGCTTGACGATATTCTATACCCCATGTTGTTGCTCTTCATGATAAACCATCCTTGGCTCACATTCCAGGACGATAACATCCAGGTCGCACACGGCGACGGTTTCTGCCGGTTGTCTTAGTGCTTCCGAAACCACGTGTTGGCTAGCAATCACCGAATCTCTCCCCAACTGAGAACGTTTGGTGCACTAGGAGAAGCGCCCTCGAACCAGCTCGGACAGAATTTTGTACACTGTTCCTCAGCTGGATATCACATAACTGTATCAGTCAGTGCCAAATCGAAAACCCGTTCACATTAGCACCAGAGGTACAACAACGCGTTACTGACCTTCCCAACTTGTGAATCTCTTTCTCTTAAATCTTTCAATATTTATTAAATGGTAATCATTTGTTTGTCTGTACATGTACATCACATGCACCTATATCCGTTTCATTTGGATAATTCCTTTGTGTAGCGTCGATTTCTTGCTCTTACAGCGTATGTTGAAGCTACAAATAGCATAGAATTTCTCATTATAAATTTCAATATTCTAACAACAGTGCTACAAACGGTGTAATATATTATGGCTTTGGAATGACATAATTCCATTCGGTAATGAAACACTATCCAATAAGAACTGGTGAAGTATGTACTTTGCTGTAAATCTGATTGCAGTAAAAACCGTGCCATTTCTTAAAGTGTAAATCCTGGTCTGCCAACGGTATTGTCTTTCTTTTACCGTAACGAATAGAAAACCCCACTTCCTCGTCACAGTTCTAACAAGTATCGAAGTGAACGAGGTGAGTTACGTAAGAAGTCGAGAGCGACCGAACGGAAAACCTGCTGCACACCGGGGACGGTGTTTGGCTTCGCATGATTGATTACCACAAGAACTGCCAGCGGTTCAGGTTTCAGTGTTGTGTCGAAAGTTAGCGAGGAGGCGAAAGGAAGGAAGCAAGAAGGAAGGAAGGAAGGAAGGACCTGAGAATGAGTTTTCTGAGAAACTCGTAAGTGGTGTTGTCTGTTCGCTACACGAACCATGATTTAATGGACATCCTTCCATATCCTCAATAAGCGAAGAAATCCGCAGCTGGTAATGGTGGTTAAGGATTGTACTTATCGTCAATAATGAGTAGCTTTTAGTCGTGTTTTTGTAAGTTGTAATACCGTAGCCGATTACAATATTTTATAATACACATTATGGTTCTGGTGCCTTTAATCTGTATATTTCGTTATAAATTAGCACGATAGCAGTTTAGGTCAATAATTTTGCACGTGTAAATGAAGGTACTGTCTACACCAGGGATGGCGAACACTTGTATGCTAACGTGCCTTGTTTTCCAAAGAAATTGTAAAGCGGGTGAGCGTGCCAACAAGCTAATTGTGGAACTAAATTTGGATACTGCATATTACTTTTCATCTTCTTGCGTACTTTGTACATGTTTAAATATATGATAGTGCGTAAATAGATGCATAATTTAAGAATCTACAGTGCATGGAAATTTGAGTTCTACTCAATAATGAAAAAAAAGAAGAAGTACTTCCGTACCTGTACTCTCTATTTGCAACCAGAAATAGGTGTTATACACAGCAGACATAAAATAACATCTTAAGCTTATATAAACCAAAGAAAAATTGCTGTTGGAAATTCGAAGTCAAATAATTTATATGAGCTGCATGCTATGTAAGATTTAGCAGGAAGTAAGGTGATCCCGACTCAACTGAAAAAACAGTTTCTTAGGGAGTATTTAATGTTATTGATTTCGGGAAATATCGTCCCACTGGCATATTTAGATGAACACATGCTCAACATAGTTGACGCCAGTTTCTTTAGACAGTTATATGTGTCTGGTATTGAATAAATGTTTCCTGATATTTTTGCTCGCGATAACTGACCGTTTTTCATTCGTTTACTTCTAATTCTTTTGTTGTTCCGCTACGTTTTTGAGTCCTAGTTCAACTAGACAGAATTTCTGTTCCTTCAGTTTCCAATCAGTCAAATTTAGACTACTTCGGTTTATCCAGCAAAATCACATCAGGATACACAATAATTTGTAGTGGTTCCTACAATTCTTTGAACTGAGGAAATCTTGACGAAAATTCCTTTATTGGTGAATATATTAACGAAGAAAATTCTTCTGTGTTTTTTTATTGGCCTCACGTTTCTTGTAAACCCTAATAATTTGTAATTTTTTAAATATCTTTATCAAAAATTGTAGTTTAGCCTCACAAGTTGGAATAATAATTACCATAACAGCAGATCTTCTGTTTGTACCTGGAATCTTTACGTGCAAATCAGTGAAATGCTGACGCATGTCGGTAGAAAAGATGAAGAAAATGGTTCAAATGGCTGTGAGCACTATGGGACTTAACTGCTGAGGTGATCAGTCCCCTAGAACGTAGGACTACTTAAACCTAACTAACCTAAGGACATCACACACATCCATAACCGAGGAATTATTCGAACCTGTTACCATAGCTGTCGTGCGGTTCCAGACTGCAGCGCCTAAAGCCGCTCGGTCACAAAGGCCTGCTAAAAAAGACCAGTTTTGGGAGCTACGTAACGTCCATTAATTGAGAATGTCGCATAATTTGTCCTCATTTTGTTGAAACAGCGTCATTTATTTAAAATATAGCCACATATTTTCGGCCCATAGTGCTGCAAATAACCACTCAACCAGCGAACGTTGTAATGCATCAGCAAGTCATTGTACGTACAACGGGATGGCTTCATCTAATGGCTTTGTTGTACTAGAGGCTTGCACCGATATAAGGTTCACTACTTTTTGTGACTACGGCCATTATATTACCACAGGAAGCGGAACTACCCTCGACACACAAGGCCTGTTCATGTATGATGGGGTGAATAGTGTGTCCACTGTGTACTTGGACTAAATTAATAAAACAATTTGGGAGAACCATTAGTTGTTACCGAAAATATTTTGCTTAAATCTACTTCTTTATCAGAAAGCTAACGTAAAAAACAATTAATATCCGTACAAATATCTGTGTCCTTAGTAGTTGCTGACAACGATATTACCGCAAAGAGTTCTTCTTGGAGGTTATTCACAACATAGTATCGAGTAAACGCGGCTAAACGGACAGATTCTGTTATATATGTACTCACGTCAAGTCATAGCGAAAAATAAGGGCAGGGTTAGTTGTATTTTCTTTTCCTTTAGATTTTACACCACTCTTAAGAATGTGTCTTTTATTGTGTTTATAGGTTAAAGAGCGACTTTGACGTGCTCAATTGTCTTACATTTATTTTCCAAATCATCCAAAGCTCATAACGAAAATCGACTTACTCCTGCCATATTTCTTTCCCTTTCTACTGATTCAAATAGACACTTCCTGTCTGTGCTTCGAAGGATAATTTTATTTGCCTAATATCACGTTTAATCTTCGTGTATGTCGTACCAAATTTTCCTACATCATACCCTTCAAAATATTCGTATATGTTTCTGTAATAGATTATGATATAGGGCCTAGCATGTTTTTATTTTCTGTTAAATTCGTCCCTAAGAAACATACACTGCAGATTTCCTACTTCATTCTTAATATTTTTGTAATTTCTTCTTCCATCGATAAGGAGCCCTATTTCCTAAGTGATCCATTGCCCTTTCATCTCTGATTTCGCTATAACCACGATGTTTCATCAAAATATTTCTCTAACATATGAGGTCATATTATTAGACTTTACCTGGATCTTTATCTACACTATCAACTTCAAAGCGTCCTTTTCCAGAGCGAATAACGTTTCTACCGTTTTCAAATGCATTCTAGAAACATTTATTTTTTAGGGCCTTTAGTATCCTCCGCGATTCAGAATTAATCTCCACCAATGTATCAAATGAACCTTCCTTGCAGATTAAAACTGTGTGCCGCACCGAGATTCGAACTCGATTCCCGAGTTCGAATCTCGTTGAGACACACGGTTTACTATGCCAGGAAATTTCATATTAGCGCACACTCCGCTGCACAGTGAAAATTTCATTATGGAAACATCCCCCAGGCTGTGGCTATGCCATGTCTCCGTAGTATCCTTTCTTCCAGAAGTGCTGGTCTTGCAAGGTTCGCAGGAGAGCTTCTGTGAAGGTTGGAAGATAGGAGACGAGTTACTGGCGGAAGTAAAGCTGTCAGGACGGATCATGAGTTGTGCTTTGGTAGCTCAAATGGTGGAGCACTTGTCTGTGAAAGGCAACGGTCCCGAGCTCGAATCTCGGTCCGGCACACAGTTTTAATCTGCCACGAAGTTTCATATCCACGCACACTCCGCACAGAGGGAATATTTCATTTTGGAATGTATCAAATATTCGCATCTTTAAACTGACAGTCGTCTTCCGGAAAAGAAAGAACTGGAAAGGAGCCACGTCTAGCGTGTACTTCGAGTGGTAACCAAGTATCTTGGTATCACACTCGATCGCACTCGATCTTATAAAGAACATCTGGAAAACGCATAATCCCAAATAAAAAGTCTCAACATCATTCAGAGGCTGTGTGGCACAACCCAGGGTTCTTCGAGGGAGAGTTTGCATAGATCGGCTGCTGCGCTAGTTTCTTCGGCAGCGGCCTGCCATGCTACACTGTGGGGTAATAGCTGTCATACCAGCCTCATCGATTCGCATCTGGACAAAACGATTATTGGTACAATCGGACCAATCCTGGTCTGCTGGATTCCACTGCTAAGCAGCATCTACATACCACAGATTCGCACAACTGACACCCAGCTTAGGAATTACCACAATGTACAAGGGAATAGGGAACTACCCATTCATTACCATATACCTGTCTTAAGAAGAAATAGGCTTCCTTCGATACACCCGCCACTACAGTACACTGAACAGATAGCTACAACTAACACTCAAAGTACATGCCAACAAAAGTAAGTCAGCTGCAGTAATCTTAGAGGCAGTTGCAGAAAGAAATTTCAGTGTTATTTGAGCAGAACAACATAATGAAAATGAGACATGATTTAACTGTAAAATATACAGGGAGCCTAAAAAGGATTTTTAATAAATCGGAAATATTTCCTTAAGAAACTCAAGGTAAATGACCTTTGCCAGAGCACACAACAACACTAAAACTACGTGATACAGTAGGTAAACCATGACGCCTGAATGGGAATGCTAGACGGCCCGCCGGTTATGAAATAGAAAAGCTGTTCGCTGAGAATTTGAATAAACATTCCAGACACCCTCCTGATTTCAGTATAAAAGTAGGAAACAGTTTATAAACAATTCGCATTAAGTATCAGGATGTATTCGTAACACCAACCACACACATGATGATAGGTGCAGTCTATAACTTGTGTGCTAATATAACAATTATTCGGGTGCGAAGTATTATCTCGGAAAATCGGCATACCTTTTTGAAAAGGCCAGCTAAGGAGGTGGAAGAAATGATGGGTCTATTAAAACCTGTTTTAAATTCGGGGATGATTTTTATTCATAAAAGAATACTTATCCATGTGCTCTCCACTCGAACATTGTAAAGAAAATATTTTTATTAGCAACTTTGGGCAAGAATTTATGACAAAATTCCTTCAACATGCCAGAAGATTGATTTTGTGGAATAATATGCTGACGAGGTTTTTGTATAATGTGGTGGCAATAATGTAGGAAGCGACCAGTTTTTCTGGGATCTAAATAGTTTGAATCAGAAGCTACAGTATGGGCAGTGCGTTGAGATTGACGTATTACTATTTTTGACCTCCAAGTGACTGCAGAAAATGAAATACGGGTTTCGGCTACCGAAGGCTAACCACGACAGATCTTGCTATATACAGGCAGTCATGTCACGCAGTGAAAAGTAAATACGCAGCTTTCCGAACCATGTCAAACCGCATGTATGAAATTGGGATTACTAGTGAAGCTCAAGTGGCTATTATGATATTATACAGTATATAGCGATCAAGAATTTGCTAACGCAGTTAATAGAAGTTTATTGGGAAAGAAGGAAGTATTCCTTGCCATAGCGGATCAGAGACAGGTTTTATATCTCTTACACAAGCCGATCATACAAAGGAACGATGTATTTCCCGTAAAATGCCATATCAGGGTGCTATCTCCAAAAAATTATTACCTATGAGATCTAAAAACATTATTCCAACATATTTTGCATTTTGGATCTAGGATAAAACTGAAGCACAAGAAAAAGGAAAAGAGAAAATAAGCAGGTGTAAACTGCATTTCATAAAAAGATAGTTGTAAGAAATATGTTAGGCAAAAGACAGATAACTTCGAAGAGGATTTCAAGAACAGCTTAGTGCAAATAACCTACGATCTGCATTAACAGTGCACTTACGCAAAGAGGGTCACAGCATCAAAAGCCCTTCAGAAAATATAAACATACTTAACAAAAAAGAAAAAAATACCGAATTTTGAACACATTACAGGAAGTATAAATTTTTATCTTCAAAGACGAAAACGCACAGTTCACATTGAATAACCACTTGGAATGAATGCACCGTAAGATTCTGTGAATTCGTAAAGGACAAAACTGTTGAGGTCATCGGTCCCTAGACTTACACGCTACTTAAATTGACTTAAACTAATTTATGCTAAGGACACTGCCCCCCCCCCCCCCCCCACACACACACACCCATGCACGAGGAAGGACTCGAACTTTCGGCGGGAGGGGCCGTGAAGTCCGTCACGTGGCGCCTAGGACCTCGCGGTCATTCCGGCCTAATATTGATTGTCTGTATGAGTAAGAGTTAGTACGTAATAAACTTTGTATTACTCTCGCTCGTGAAGGTTGCCCAGCGGTCCTCCTCAGGGGTATAGGACGTCGCTGTGTCCACATGGATAGCTTCCGTTTCGCCAGCCAGCTAGTTTCTCTTTTGTCATTCGAGCGGGCCACTCGTGCCTTGCCCTGGACCGAGCTTCCCTGCCATCACTCCGTGAGGGAAATTTGAAAGAATGGACCACATCTTCTTTACCCTTTACTCACCATAATATTGGCGATATTCTCTGAACAGCAAATGTTGACTAGGGGCGATGGGTATGGCTGTGATCATTTAACGTTCTTGCAGCCTTTAGGCCGCGAAACCGGTTGTATTTTAAGAAACAACAAGTGTACCAGCTGTTAGTGGAGTTTCTTTTAATACCAAGCCTTTCAGCAGCTGCGGTTGCACAGAATATAAAATAGGTGGTGAGACTGTGGATGTCGAACTTGACAGGAAAGTGTGCGTCAAATTAAATACAATCTGCACAGGATGTGGCCAGTACTCTGTCTCACTCTAAAAATGAGGTACTGTGGAGTCTCCAAGTTCTGACTGTGGTGCACTCAAACCATCTGCCAGACATGTTAGAGAGGAGCGTGTTCCACGATGTTATAAGCGGACGTGGAATAATTTTGTGATTGTCAATGCCACAACGGTGGATTAGAAACCTAGCTATTAATATTTAGCCTATTTAATTTTGTTTCGTAATGACTTTCCTTACATGTTATAGATGTACTGTGTGCATATGCAACACAAATGATGATAGTTCGTGTGTGGTGAACAATTACCACCTTGTTCCATAATATTTCGGCGTGCAGCCACATAATTTCAGTTTCTTCTTCTGATATTTCGGCTGAATACCGTCCAGTCATCTTCAGAGTGAGCCGAGGTGACTAGCGCTCCAGCACTTGATCCGTCCTTGTAAACTTGAGGACCGAACCACTGTGTATGCGGCCAAAGGTGCACAAGGGGCCAGAGACGTTGATAGGCAGAGCTCTGTATTGACGCTGTTCACTTTATGGTGTACGTTAGTGTAGAATTTTCATTCTTGACTTCATCTTTCAGGGACTCAGTAGTGAAAGAAGCAAATGAAATTTGGTTGGCGACGAATTTAATTAACAGAGATAGCGGCTTCAGCTTGTAGAAATCATGGAATCCGGAAATTTCTGTAATTAAATCACGAAGACGTCGCGACGGTTCAGCTCTCCGTGACACATCTATATCACCGCATGAATCGACTGTGCAGCCATAGATTTAATTTAAAAGCATATATTTCACCTCTTTACCGCCTATTAACGTCTGTGGCCCCTTGTGTATCTCTGGTCGCATACGCAGTGGTTCGGTCCGCGTGTTTAAAAGGACGGAACAACTGCTGGAGCGCTAGTCACCCCGGCTCGCTCTGAAGGCTGGACGGTATTCAGCGGAAATATTAGAAGAAGAAACTGAATTTATCCGGCTGCACGATAGAAGTATTATGTAACAGTCTTTACGCAGCGAAAAAATGAAGATGCGCATCAAGTACCATCTTGTTTATAGTCAACGTTATTGGCATAAATGGGGGCCGTCAGCGATCATGCATTGTCGTGGTAAAGTTCCCGAGCATTCTTAAGCCATTCCCGTGACGCTCTCTCGACATGACCTCCATCAGACCTCTTATAACATCGCGAAAGAGCTCGCTATTCACCATCTGACAAAGAAAGGAGGAACTGTGTATATTCCGCTCAACATACGTAAGAAAATGATAAATGTGGATTTACTGAACAGAAGAAAGACTTACGTTGTGAAGATTACGGCTTGATAATGAGTGACATGAAAATAAGTTTAGATCGTCTTGAAGCAGATGTTTAAGTTTCCGAAGTCTCTTACTCTACGTTGTTTCTAATCATCTTGGAGAAGTCGAGCTGCCAAATTCGTCGCACACTTTATGCTCACTTCTTGTGATAGAACATGTCACCACGCACCACAATTTATTTGTAAAGTGTAGCAGTAGTACTGGATGGCCAATCTATGATATTGGACCATCTCATCCCTTACTTAGTGTGCGTTTCCTGGTGCGATGCCAGTTCACGGATGACTGGAACGATTGTTACCATCAGTCGATGTTCGCTGTTTTCCTGAGACCCGTTTACCGGTCCTGTGTCTGTGCCTGACCTTGCTTCAACATTTGGTCCTTTCTTCACTGGATTTTTCCATGTTAAAAACAAAATTTTAAACAGACACTTTGTTCTTTCAAGTCAACCGTCACAGTATCGCGTACTCACTTAAACACAATTCAGGTACGTATATCACCAAAGAAATCAAAGCATTCATCTTGATCGCATTTGGAACACTTATTGAAAAAAAAGTGTGACGCGGAGAAGTGTTTCATTCTTCTCGTAACTATTTGAGTTCAAAATTAAAGTTTCTGGAACTTCTGAACGTAGTCTGGTGTACTCTACCCTCCATTCCCCTTCTCATTTACTCTATCTCTCAAATTTATACTTCATATTTTTCTGCTCATAATTTTCAGTGTTCAATTTCCTAGAATGCTATGGTCTACGTCCTCGCCTGGCTATGATTTGTAGTCAATAATATGAGCCGACATCTACATCTGCTTCTACATCAGTGCTTCACAAGACTCCTGACGGTGTATGATGAAAGTTGCCTTTGGTACCTTCAAACGTCCCCTTAGAAAAATTATTGAATTACTGTGCTGATAAACCTCTTACATTATTTGACTTTCAAACAGCTGAGCAAAACTGAACGAACTCAGACATTTCGCTCAATGAAAGATTTTGATAGAGAACAAACAATGTATTTACCTTAATAGTGTTCAAAAGTCATAATATATATATAGCAGTTCATGACATCCATTCTTACAAATGTACTGTTTCTGATGGACACACGTCCAGATCATGCGCTCTCAAAAATCCGCCATCTCATATCCCCACATCCACCACTGCTGGCGGCTCACCTCCAACTGCGCAACGCTACGCGCTTTTAACAGCCAACTGCCGAACGCCACAATAGCGAATATTACAGCAATGCCACCCAGCCCCAGACTGCACACAGCACAGCCAGTGATTTTCATACAGAGCGCAATGTGGCGTTACCAATATAAAAACCGAAACAGCCTACTTACAACCTTAAACTGATTTCGCCCCGCCCCTCCCCCCCCCCCCCCCCCTCCATCATCCCCTTCCAGCCCACCTCTGGCTGTTCCATTCGCATGGGAAGAATTCTTCAAGGGATGTCTCTGTATTTGTTCAAATTTCTCTAATTTTCTCGTCGTGTTGTCCGACTCTTCCCACAGAGTACTCGTGTAGTGTTGTCGCTGTGTAAATATTGTTGGTGGTATTTTCGCGATTGTTGATGGATCGTAAAAAACATATGACTCAATATTTTGGTGAACCAACTCTCCGCCGTTTTCAAGAGAGCCGCTCCTACTGAGTCCTTCAGAGGCTATCAAGCCCAGAATTTGGTTTATATATCTGTATTCAACCCTAGTTGAGAAGCACGCCGTTGCACGGGTATTTATATAGTACATTCTTCTATTAGTTCATTCCTCCTCCCTTCTCTCTCTGTCCATCTTGTTCATCTCCACCCCTTTCTCCATCTCTTGTAGTCCCCTCCTGTTCATTTCCTCTTCCGACTTCTCTTCTCCCTCCCCACTCGCTCTATCCGTCCTTCTCCACTAACCCCTCTCCCTGTCTATCTCCACCCCGCACTCTCTACCTTTTTTGTCCCTTCTCTGTCCATCTTCCTTTCGTGACCCCTTCCTCTGTCCATTTACCCCTCCCCTATGTCTGTTCATCACCTCTTGCCCTTATCCGTGCGTATCTCCTTCTTCCCCCTCACTTTCTGCCCATCTCTTCGTCCTCCTGTCTCTGGCCATGTTATCAGCTCACCTCAACAGGGAGCTTATCTGAGAAACCGAAGCCCTTAAGATGTTATTTATTATGTGGCATCAGTTTGGGTGCTTCAGTGCACCATCTGCAGGCCTTAGCTGATGTTGTAGGGGTTAACACCATCTGTATAAATGATGCACCAGTGGCCACCCGTAACCGCGATGTTGTCTCTCCAACCACCAGCTACGGTTGGAGAGAGAACATGGCGGTTACAAGTAGTCTGCATAAACTGGTTATAGGTCTTGGCATCGGGTACAAGGATGGTATTAACCCGTTCAGCATCAGCTAAGGCCTGAAGATGATTCACTCAAGCTCAAAAACTGGTAGTAGAAAACTGTGTTTCTTTTTCGTACGGCTTTTTCTTAACGGCTGAAGCCCCCCACACCTCCAATTACAGGGACGGACATACAAAAACGCAATAAGAGGCTGGTAGTTCTTTCCCAGACAATATTTCTTTCCACATCGTAACTAACATGTGTCCCAAAATTAACAGAAATCATTCCATGTGTTAAGGATGAGCTTTATACGCGTGACTTTGCTCGTATACGCTCATTTCAAATATATTTAACACATATTTAATATATTTGACCATTATTTGGACAGATATTTCATATACATGTATAGCGCATTTCGATCTGTAGTTTTTATTTACACGTAGCTCAATATTGATGAAGTCGTATCTCTTAAACTATGTGTTGCAAACTAAAACTATAGCTCAGGTACATCCAGTGGTACTTGTGCCAGCTGTATACGAAATGTGTCACGAATACAGTTGACAGTAAAGAAGTACCAAATGAAAGGAACGTGCATCATGTGGCAAGTTTATTGCGCGAACTCTCATTATCAAATACTCGATAACTAAAGTACTAAGAAGGAAGTACAAAAATGATCAGGGAAATTCAGGAATGCAGAAATACAAGTCACTGACGAATAAGATGAATACGAAGTGCCGGAGAGCAAAGACAAAATGGCTCCATGAAAATGGCAAGGAATCGAAAAAGAAATGATTATCGAAAGGAATAACTCAGCATATATGAATGTCAAAATAACCTATGGTGAATTTTAAAACAGGGGTGACACCATTAAAAGTGTAACGGTAATTCCGCTGTTAAATGGACAAGAGGGAGCAGATAGGTGCAATGAGTACAGTGAAGGACTCTATGAGAGGAAAGATTTTTGTGATGTAATAGAAGAAGAAGTAGGAGTCGATTTGGAAGAGATGGGGGGTCCAGTATTAGAATTTAAGAGAGGTTGGGAGGACTTAAGATCAAATAAGGCAGAAGGGATAGATAACATCGCCAGAAGGGATGGATAACATTCCATCAGAATTTCTTAAATCATTGGGGGAAGTGGCAACAGAACGACTATTCATCTTGGTGTGTGGAATGTATGAGTCTGGCCAAATGCAAACTGACTTTCGAAGAAATATCATCCACACAGTTCGGCAGACTGCCAGAACTGATAAGTGCGAAAATCATCGCACTATCAGCTTAACAACTCATGCATCATGACAAGAATAATACATAGATGAATGGGAAAGAAAATTGAGGAAATGTTAGATGGTGACCACTTTGGCTTTAGGAATGGTAAAGGCACGAGAGAGACAATTCTGACGTTGCGGATAATAATGGAACCAAGAGTAAAGAAAATTCAAGACACGTTCATAGGATCTGGTGACCTGAAAAAGCGTTACCCACACGGTGATTCCCTCCAGACAGTAAATGACACTGTGTACAAAGTTTGGATCAGATCGGTGCATTGTTTTAACAGGAGATATGGAACATACATACGACAAACGTATGTACACACAGTACTCGCCATTAAAATAGCTACACCACGAAGATTACGTGCTACAGACGCGAAATTTAACCGACAGGAAGAAGATGCTGTGATTTGCAAATGATTAGCTTTTCAGAGTATTCACACAAGGTTGGCGCCGGTGGCGACACCTAAAACGTACTGACACGTGGAAAGTTTCCAACCGATTTCTCATACACAAACAGCAGTTGACCGGCGTTGCCTGGTGAAACGTTGTTGTTGTGCCTCGTGTAAGGAGGAGAAATGAGTACCATCACGTTTCCGACTTTGATATAGGTCGGATTGTAGCCTATCACGATTGCAGTTTATCGTATCGCGACATTGCTGCTAGCCTTGGTCGAGATCCAATGACTGTCAGCAGAATAAAGAATCGGTGGGTTCAGGAGGGTAATACGGAACGCCGTGCTGGATACCAACGGCCTCTATCGCTAGCAGTCGAGATGACAGGCATCTTATCCGCATGCATGGCTGTAACGGATCGTGCAGCCACGTCTCGATCCCTGAGTCAACAGATGGGGACGTTTGCAAGACAACAACCATCTGCGCGAACAGTTCGTCGACGTTCGCAGCAGCATGGACTATCTGCTCGAGACCATGGCTGCGGTTAGCCTTGACGCTGCATCACAGACAGGAACGCCTGCGATAGTGTACTCAACAACGAACCTGGGTGCACGAATGGCAACACGTCATTTTTTCGGATGAATCCACGTTCTGTTTACGGCATCACGATGGTCGCATCCGTGTTTGTCGACATTGCGGTGAACGCACACTGGAAGCGTGTATTCGTCATCGCCATTCTGGCTATCACCCGGCGTGATGGTATGGGGTGCCATTGGTTACAAATCTCGGTCACCTCTTCTTCGCATTGACGGCACTTTGAACCCTGGACGTCAGATTTCAGATGTGTTACGACCCGTGGCTCTACCCTTCATTCGATCCCTGCGAAACCCTACATTTCAGCAGGATAACGCACGACCGCATGTTGCAGGTCCTGTACGGGCTATTCTGGATATAGAAAATGTTCTATTGCTGTCCTGGCCTGCACATTCTCCAGATCTTTTTACCAATTGAAAACGTCTGGTAAATGGTGGCCGAGCAACTGGCTCGTCACAATACGCCAGTCAGTATTCTTGATGAACTGTGGTATCGTGTTGAAGCTGCATGGGCAACTGTACCTGTACACGGCATCCAAGCTCTGTTTGACTCAATGCCCAGGCGTATCATGGCCGTAATTTGTGCCAGAGGTGATTGTTCTGGGTACCGATTTCTCAGGATCTATGGACGCAAATTGCGTGAAAATGTAATCACATGTCAGTTCTACTGTAATATATTTGTCCAATGAATACCCGTTTATCATTTGCATGTCTTCTTGGTGTAGCAATTTTAATGGCCAGTAGTGTATATTCATACGTACGTCCATTCTTGTAATTTGTATGGATGCTATAGACCAGTTGATATCTACGTGTCGCCTCCAGTTATTTCCAAGTCACCTCCTTCTGTTGCGAGAGGCGTAATTATGTGAGCGAGTGCTGTACGACGGGCGCAGTATGTCTGCAGGAGGGAGGCGTTACAGGCGAATACAAGCCCGCGGCGGACAGCAAAACCGATCCAGACGGCGCCGCTGCGTGGGTGTGGGGGTTGGGGTTCGGCTGCAGCGCCGGCCAGCGCCCACGCAGTACCGTAGCGGCGGCAGCTGCAGATAATTAATGCACGGCCACAATACGGCCGCTCGCCCGCCCGCCGCCCCTACCAGGCGCCGGACCCGCTCGCCCGGCGCGCCATCAGCTGCTGCATAATTTAGCGCCCTTTTCTGCGCCACGCCCCGCCCCGCGATATTCTGCTGGCCACGGCGCGAGGAATCACTGCCGGGAAGCGAGCAATGCGTCCGGTCCTAACGTCGTAAACGTGAGCACCCTCGTGTGTCGGACAGTAAAGATAACCGTGAGAATTACAAGAAGTAATTTTCCTGCGTAGGACAGAATTATGACGGAATGAAGGCAAAAATTGTAAATGCTATATTTGCGTTAGTTTAATGCAACAATAAACATATATTGATAAAAATATATTAAGTCTGCAGGGTGTTACAAAAAGGTATGTCCAAACTTTCAGGAAACATTCCTCACACACAAATAAAAAAAAAGATGTTATTTGGACATGTGTCCGGAAATGCTTAATTTCCATGTTAGAGCTCAATTTAATTTCGTAAGTATGTTCTTCCACCTACGCTCAATGGAGAACGTTATCATGATTTCATACGGGATACTCTACCTGTGCTGCTAGAACGTGTGCCTTTACAAGTAGGACACAACATGTAGTTAATGCACGACGGAGCTCCTGCACATTTCAGTCGAAGTGTTCGTACGCTTCTCAACAACAGATTCGGTGACCGATGGATTGACAGAGGCGGACCAATTCCATGGCCTCCACACTCTCCTGACCTCAACCCTCTTGACTTTCATTTATGGGGCATTTGAAAGCTCTTGTCTACGCAACCCCGGTACCAAATGTAGAGACTCTTCGTGCTCGTATTGTGGACGGCTGTGATACAATACGCCATTCTCCAGGGCTGCATCAGCGCATCAGGGATTCCATGCGACGGAGGGTGGATGCATGTATCCTCGTAAGCGGAGGACATTTTGAACATTTCCTGTAGCAAATTGAAGTCACGGTGGTACTTTCTGTTGCTGTGTGTTTCCATTCCATGATTAATGTGATTTGAAGAGAAGTAATAAAGATACAGATGACGAAATAACTTTCTGAAATATGAAATTATTTAAAAATTCCAAACTTCAGAGCATCATAGTTTTTATTCATCATGAAAGTCCAGAAAACATTTCTTTATCTTCTCTATCAACAAATTTACATCATACGTCTGGAGTTTATTTTTCAGTCTTCCATCTTGTATCTACCTCTCTTCTCAGACACATCTGGCAGATGTCCTACTGTGTACAGACGAATGACCTTTAGAGTATTTGGATTTGATCTATGCCCTATTTTCTTCTTTTCTGCACATTCAGTATATGCGCTTGAAGGTTTTCCGCTCTTTCACCCACTTACGTCGCTGTTAATTTTAGACAAGTTGTGTGGTGTGGGGTTGATCTGCTATTTTGTTATTCTGCGCAACGGATTAATCTGAGATGTACCCTTTACCCTGTCGCTCCTGCAAGATGCAATTTCACCCCCACACTTCCACAGAAGTCAGACAGACGCTCTTAACGTTCTAATGAGAATTGCCTGAAAAACTTTCAGCAATAAATATCTTCTGGAGTCGTCCGCTGAAAGGAAATGACACAAAAATTCACAAAATTTCTTACGTAACTAGTGGGATACTTGGGTACTGGAGTAGTGGTAGGTAGTGTAAGAAAAACGTGAAACTAACGAAAATTATTTTTTATTTGGCAAAAATTCTGCGAATTAACAATGGTACTTTTAGTTATTAATTGAACAAGTTACATCCTGGTTCTTTTCGGAATGTGAAGTTACCTCTCAAGGATTTGCTGTTGTGGTCTTCAGTCCTGAGATAGGTTTGATGCAGCTCTCCATGCTACTCTATCCTGTGCAAGCTGCTTCATCTCCCAGTACCTACTGCAGCCTACATCCCTCTGAATCTGCTTAGTGTATTCATCTCTTCGTCTCCCTCTATGATTTATATCCTCCACGCTGCCCTCCAGTACTTGATTGGTGATCCCTCGATGTCTCAGAACGTGTCCTACCAACCGATCCCTTCTTCTGGTCAAGTTGTGCCACAAGCTCCTCTTCTTCCCAATTCTATTCAGTACCTCCTCATTAGTTATGTGATCTGCCCATCTAATCTTCAGCATTCTTCTGTAGTACCACATTTCGAAAGCTCCTATTCTCTTCTTGTCTAAACTATTTATTGTCCACGTTTCACTTCCATACATCGCTACGCTCCATACAAATACTTTCAGAAACGATTCCCTGGCATTTAAATCTATACTCGATGTTAACAAATTTTTCTTCTTCTGAAACTCTTTCCTTGCCATTGCCAGTCTACATTTTATAGCCTCTGTACTTCGACTACAATCAGTTATTTTGCTCCCCAAATAGCGAAACTCCTTTACTACTTTAAGTGTCTCATTTCCTAATCTAATTCTTTCAGCAACACACGACTTAATTTGACTATATTCCATTATCCTCGTTTTGCTTTTGTTGATGTTCATCTTATATCCTCCTTTCAAGACACTGTCCGTTCCGTTCAACTGCTATTCCAAGTCCTTTGCTGTCTCTGACAGAATTACAATGTCATCGGCGAATTTCAATGTTTTTATTTCTTCTCCATGGATTTTAATACCTACTCCGAACATTTATTTTGTTTCCTTTATTGCTTGCTCAATATAAAGTTTGAATAACATCGGAGAGAGGCTGCAACCCTGTCTCACTCCCTTCCCAACCACTGCTTCCCTTTCATACCTCTCGACTCGTATGACTGCCATCTGCTTCCTGTACTAATTGTAAATAGCCTTTCTCTACCTGTATTTTACTCCTGCCACCTTCAGAATTTGAAAGAGAGTATTTCAATCAACATTGTCAAAAGCTTTCTCTAAGTCCACAAATGCTAGAAACGTAGGTTTGCCTATCCTTAATCTTTCTTCTAAGATAAGTCGTAGGGTCAGTATTGCCTCACGTGTTCCTATCTCAAGGAGAGGATTAGGTAATGCAATTTCTATACAAAGTTTAAGATAGTTATTGACTTGGCAGAATGGCTTAGAGGCGCACCTACTCAACTTGAATAATTATCCTTTAGAATGTTGCTAGGTATGGTCGAGGCTGTCGTGTGTGAAATGCACTGAAGTGTATTGTTGTGGAGGAAATATGGGGCTCGCAAGAGATGTAGCGCACAATACTGTAAGCTGCGATGACTGTTGTCTGCGCCGCTCGCTACTGACAAATAAGATAACTCTCGTTATATCTGGATTGACCTCCGCCAATCAAACTCTCCCTACGCTTTGATGACGTCAAGGATTTCTATTCTCCCCTAGTCCCACTATTGGCATGGTACACCGGTCAGATAACCAGCCCACCGCTATTCCACTCAAAAAATCGCTCACAGGCGCTTAACAATAACTCTGTCCTTTCACACCGCACAAGAAGTGTGTTGGCCAACACAGTAAACAATGATTAATCGCAAGGACGCAATACAGAGTCGCACTTCGATTCGCTCTCGACAGAGGTGCTCTCCAGTGAAGTACTGAGGAGAGACTTGTTCCTCGATCTAAGAGAGACAACGGAACGGCGCCTCTCCACGCCAGACGTGAAGGGGTATGTCTGTTGGTCTCTTCCATTATTCCTTCGGCTCAAGGCGTTAGAAATATCGTCTGCCAATCAGCAATGCTCTTCTAAATGGGAGATGACGTTTCATTTAAGGCAACCAATCCAGAAATCTTTAGTATCGGCGTTTGGCGCTTGCTGTCTCCATGTGAAAATCTCTGAAACTGCGTACTATGTGTAAAGAATGCGTAGGTTGGATGCTCCCAAACATTGTAGCGGAATTTGCTTTTAAGCCGAACACGGGGTCGTTACCCCTTTCACTCGGGCCAACACTGTCTGCACTATGGGCGGCCGAGGTTGACTCGTCCTCTGAAGGGAACGGCCTCCCGCTGTGTGGTCTGCCTCTCTCGAACTAAAAGCTCATGTGACCGTCGTGTCTGGAATGCATGTGTGTACGCCAGCCTTGAGTATTTCCACCCCGGTGCACACTTGTTATTTGTATATTTTCTACATGAATTCATACAACATTGACTTTATCTTATCGAGTTTGGTTTCGAATGAAGCGTCTTGATGTGCGGAATATGATTTTGAGAGCGGAATATGCAAGCAGTGAAGGTGAGGAGACCACGACGTCTTACAAAGTCATCGGATTTATCAGCTTTGAACTGACAAAGCGGCCTCTCCTTATTTTTGCGTACGCCTATCCTGTGCAGTAGCCCATGATATCGAAGAAGTGCAAAAATAGCCGACGGTAGTACTTCTTACATGTGATGTTGTGTCTATACACTGGTCAGACAAAATATTATGACCATTGCCGACCATGACGCAGGATGCCACATGAAAGCGTTACGACCACATGATGCAGTAACAAAAGTATGTGAACTGAGGAAACAGAGGGGAGATCACCCTGGTGAAGATATGGGCTGCAGAGGGGAAAATCCATTGACCTAAGTGACTTTGACAAAGGAAAGGTTATTATTACACAGAGCCTCTGAATGAGAATCTCGGAAACAGTGAAGCAGGTCGAATGTTCACGTGTTACTGTTGTGAGCGTCTACAGAGAGAGGTAGAATGACAGCGGAACTACCATTAGCCGCTAAATGGTTGGACGTCTACGGCTCTTCACAGAAAGTGGGGTCCGGCGCCATGTCTTCTCTGTAAAGTAGGATAGATGATGATCTGCCGTATCTCTGCCGAAAGAGCACAGTGGTGGTGCCCGCACAAGTGTTTCGGAGCACATCGTTCATCTTACGTTGTTGAGCATGAAGCTCTGCAACAGGCTACCCCTACGTGTTTACATGTTCACCAAACTACCTCGTCAATTACAATTGCCGAGGGCACAGGACCATCGGAATGCAACCTTCGTTCATTGGAAACATAGCGGATCCCAGGAAGAATCACATTTTTGGTACACTACGTCGCTGGTCCTCTACACAAACGCCTCCATCGAAGTGACTGGTGGCTCGAAACGAGCAATGCATCACGGATGCAGGCTGGTAGAATGAGTATTACATTATGGGAGACATTTCTCAGCATTTGCATTGGAACTTTTGCAGAAACTTAGGATATTCTGGCAGCTGGGACCCACCGGCATACCTTCATGGTTGATGTCTTCCCCAACGGCAGAATAATTGTCCATGTCTCTGAGCCAGGACCGTGCTACAGTGGATTGAGGAGGATTATAGTGAACCCACGTTGTTGCCTCGGCGAACAAATCCGCCTGATGTAAATCCTATGGAAACCATGTGGGTCGCTGTAGCCATCATCGGGTACCCAAGTCAGCGGCTCGGTATTCAAGTGAATTACATGACCTGTGCGTAGACATCTAATGCCACATACCTCCACAATCCTAACAGCCAACTTTCGGATCGATGATACATAGAACCAGTGACGTATTTCGATCCAAAAACGGACAAACAAACTATTAAGGAGGTAGTCATAGTGTTCTGGCTCATCAGTGTATAAACAATTAGTGAATGTAAAAATCTACTCCTCCCTTAAACTCGCTGTAGCAATGTCGCGATACGATAAACCGCAATCGCGATAGGCTACAATCTGACCTTTATCAAAGTCGGAAACGTGATGGTACGCATTTCTCCTCCTTACACGAGGCATCACAACAACGTTTCACCAGGCAACGGCGGTCAACTGCTGTGTGTGTATGAGAAATCGGTTGGAAAGTGTCCTCATGTCAGCACGTTGTAGGTGTCGCCACTGGCGCCAACCTTGTGTGATTGCTCTGAAAATCTAATGATTTGCATATCACAGCATCTTCTTCCTGTCAGCTGGTCGTAGGTTGTGTTTCAAAAATGAACAGCGTAGAGACAGAAGTGACGACACTTTCTGCGTGACCTGACAATCATTTTGCAGGACAAAGTTCAAGCACGTACAGCGCAAGCTGTTACTGATGTGTTTGACCTCTGCCTCGTTTTGACTGGGTGTTGTGTGATGTCCTTCGGTTAGTTAGGTTCAAGTAGTTCTAAGTTCTAGGAGACTGATGACCATAGATGTTAAGTCCCATAGTGCTCAGAGCCATTTGAACCATTTGTTTGAGTGATGGGGCTGCTAAGTGCCTCACCACCTACTGAACTCCCCTGACTTAAGCCCTCGTGAGATCAATTCGATTTCTATTCTGAAGGAAACACTTCACGGCATTCGCCTTAGAACTGCTACAAATTGATCGGGAAATAGACCGCGCCGATCGAACTGTCAACACAAATGGCACTACTAATAGTATCCTACGACTTGCACATCGCTGGCAACGGGTTATACACAATGCTGGTGACTACTCTGAGGGTGAGTAAAACTTTGAAACACATATATATTTTGCACGAGCTCTAAGTAAATAGTAGCCACTATTAGAGTTCCAACCCTGATATTTGCTGAGGAAAAGAGTGTAGCTAATACGCTTTTTAGAGATATGTAAGTATGTTGTATGTTAACCGGGGACCTAGAAACGGCCGAGAGGCTCCGTCCCCGCCGCAGCCGCAGTGGTCCACAGCCCTACGACGACTACCAGTCCACTTCACCCTCCAACCCCCCCCCCCCCTCCCCCGTCCCCCTCGCCGAACCAAACCGAACCCAGGGTTATTGTGCGGATTCCCCCCCCCCCCCCCCCCCCCCCCAGGGAACATCTCACACCAGATGAGTGTAGCCCCTATGTTTACGTGGTAGAATAATGGTGGTGTACGCGCACGTCGAGCACTTGTTTGCGCGGCAATCGCCGACATGTGTAGCTGAGGCGGAATCAAGGGAACCAGCCTACATTCGCCCAGGCAGATGGAAAACCGCCTAAAACCATCCAGAGAAAGGCCGGCTCACTGGACCTCGACGCAAGTCTGCCAGGAGGATTCGTGCCGCGGGCCAGGTGCTCCTTCCCGCTCCGGAAAGCGGTGCGTTAGACTGCTCGGCTAACCGGGCGGGCTGTTAGACGTATGGTTCTACAAGCAATCGGTCCGTTTCCCGTACAACCTCTCTTCATATCTTAACGAACATCTCTCCCATCATCACATCGACAGCATCTCGTATTCATGCCAAACGAGTTTTCACATCAGGCACTATAGAGACAAACACTTTATCGTTAACATAGATTCACGAAAAATCACCCACGGTTGAAATTCCTGCAACTGAGCTTCAAGGCAAAGTTCCAATACGTAGCCATAAAAACGTCTCGAGTTTAGCAACGATTTGCTACAAATCGCGGAAGTGTATCTAGCACAGTTTCTTACAATTAACTTTTTATAATCAAGAAAAGACTTTGTGCTTTGTGCTTTTCTTGGAGTGTAGACACTCGGAATTTTAACGGTGAACCACTCCTTAACGTTGAAATCCCCTCGTGCAGGTTCTGTCACTGGAAATGGCTGATTATCTCCGTTGCGCTTTCGCGCTTACTAAAGAATACTGTAAATAAGCGCGCTGCTATAGCATCGGTCTTGTCTATTTCCTCTGTCAGTTTGTTATGGATCCCAGACTTACGTACAATATTTATGTGCTATTGGTGTAATAAAGTGTTCTGTAAGCCACCTACTATGTAGGTGGACCACACTTTCTGAATATCCTTCCAATAATTCTCAATCTGGCATCTGCCATACCTGTGTGTGTGCATTCCACTTCTATTGACTTCGTAGTTCTATCCCTAGACGTTTAACGGAAGCGAATGTTTCCTATGAGTGCTATGTAATCGTGTAATCACACAATATAGGCCTTTTTTCCTACATATACGCAATAGGTTACATTCGTCGATGTTGAGGGTCAACCGAAAATCCATGCAACATGCGTCAATACTCAGATCTTCTTGCATTTCGTTACAAATTTATAGCTTTGCTACTTATCTGTAAACAGCAGCAGTATCCACGAAATTCGTCATGGAACATTTGTTTCTACCTGCCAGGTCATTTATGTGTATTACGGAAAGCATTCGCTCTATAACATTTCCTTGGAATGCACAAGAAGTAACTTTTACATCCGAAGATTTCAATCCATTATGAAAGATATTGTGTTAATTTCACCCCCTTCATTACCAACCCACATCATAATAAGAGATGTTATGCTTATAAATGGCTCTGAGCACTATGGGACTTAACTTCTGAGGTCATCAGTCACCTAGAACTTAGAACTAATTAAACCTAACTAACCTAAGGACATCACACACATCCATGCCCGGTTATGCTTATAGCTTGTTCCTCTAAGCAATGGGGCGGAAAAGCAACCTACGCACACAGCCACAATAACACTAATTTGAAATCCATATATATAGAGGAGAAAGTACATCCCGTTTGTGGGTTAAGTCACAGTACCAGCGTGCAGAATACGTCAAAGTACTTCAGCGTGACTGCTGAAGAAGAGACACTCTTGGCATGGACAAAGTAAAAAATCAAATATAGGATGGAACTTCAAAGTTTTAATGATAATTTAGAAAAAAAAATTCCGTAAGTGATGTTTCGCTTATTTACCCTCGTTTCTCCAGTCCTGGTATACACTGGAATACCCGCTCCAAAGTATTGTGTTGGACGACAGAAAAGCCAAAACGAAAGGTAGACTCCGTTATGCAGTTATTGGGTGTGGGATTACGGATGGTTAATGAACTGTACAAACAATCATCCAAACAGTATTTAGTTCTTAGCATTTGTCTTAGGCCACTACTTTCGACTCCTCAATAGAATCATCTTCAGGCCATGTAGCACGAACGACAAAATGCACCCAGTCGTATTGATAGGGAAACACTACTTACACCTGGTTTCCTTAAAAGTCTTCACGATCAATGTGAGATCGTCAGAGATTTAACAGTGAAGAGTTGTTGCTACATAAGTGAAGAAAACAGATTGCTCGTGTAGTCTTCTACGGAAACCAAGCCCAAATAGTTGTTCCCTGTTATACACAAGCACGATAATGGTTCAAATGGCTCTGAGCACTATGGGACTTAACATCTGAGGTCATCAGTCCCTTCCAACTTAGAACAACTTCAACCTAACTAACCTAAGAACATCACACACATCCATGCCCGAGGCTGGATTCGAACCTGCGACCGTAGCGGTCGCGCGGTTTCAGACTGAAGCGCCTAGAACCGCTCGGCCACTACGGCCGCACACAAGTACGACTGGATGCCTTTCTTAGTCCGCGGTACAGGACCTGAAGATGGCCTCTATTGAGGCCTCGAAACTGATACCCTAAATGAAATGCTTAAAAAATACAGGGTTATTACAAATGATTGACGCGATTTCACAGCTCTACAATAACTTTATTATTTGAGATATTTTCACAATGCTTTGCACACACATACATAAACTCAAAAAGTTTTTTTAGGCATTCACAAATGTTCGGTATGTTCCCCTTTAGTGATTCGGCAGACATCAAGCCGATAATCAAGTTCCTCCCACACTCGGCGCAGCATGTCCCCATCAGTGAGGTCGAAAGCATCGTTGATGCGAGCTCGAATGCGTGAGGATCCTCTACCGCCCAAATTCGCACATTGTGTCTGTTCACTTCACCATTAAGAAAAAATGTTGCTTCATCACTGAAAACAAGTTTCGCACTGAACGCATCCTCTTCCATGAGCTGTTGCAACCGCGCCGAAAATTCAAAGCGCTTGACTTTGTCATCGGGTGTCACGGCTTGTAGCAATTGTAAACGGTAAGGCTTCTGCTTTAGCCTTTTCCGTAATATTTTCCAAACCGTCGGCTGTGGTACGTTTAGCTCCCTGCTTGCTTTATTCGTCGACTTCCGCGGGCTACGCGTGAAACTTGCCCGCACGCGTTCAACCGTTTCTTCGCTCACTGCAGGCCAACCCGTTGAATTCCCCTTACAGAGGCATCCAGAAGCTTTACACTGCGCATACCATCGTCGAATGGAGTTGGCAGTTGGTGGATCTTTGTTGAACTTCGTCCTGAAGTGTTGTTGCACTGTTATGACTGACTGATGTGAGTGCATTTCAAGCACGACATACGCTTTCTCGGCTCCTGTCGCCATTTTGTCTCACTGCGCTCTCGAGCGTTCTGGTGGCAGAAACCTGAAATGCGGCTTCAGCCGAACAAAACTTTATGAGTTTTTCTACGTATCTGTAGTGTGTCGTGACCATATGTCAATGAATGGAGCTAGAGTGAATTTATGAAATCGCTTCAATCATTTGTAATAGCCCTGTAGTTGCTGCTCTAATAGAATTATTACTACAAAACCAAACGGCGGCGCTCATTGTTAAAGTGAAGATGGGCTGAGGCATTTCGTTTGGGCTTCTGTATCGTCTGCTGCGGTACAATGGAGTGGGGGTTTGATTGCGTACCGAGACAGCAGACGAACTGTTTCCAACTGTCCGCTCTCTCCTCAGCATTTAACAATGTAATTCCCATTACCGTCTTAATGTTACCACGCATGATTTTAATTTCACCGAAAGTTGTTATCACTTTTCTGTATGGTGAGTCATTCCTTCCGACAATTGTTTCTATTTTTATTTCATCACTTCTTTGATGCAGCCATTTCGCCTTAGCTTTCCTGCACTTCCTATTTATTTCATTCGTAAGTGACTAGTATTTCTCTATTCCTGAATCTCCCTGAACATTTTCGTACTTCCTTCTCTCGTCGGTTAGCTGAAGTTTATCTTATGTTACCCATGGTTTCTTCACAGCTATCTTCATTGTATCTATATTTTTCTATCCAAATTCTGTGATTGCCGTTTGTAGAGACGTCCATTCCTCTTCAACCGAACTGGCTACTGAGATATACACTGTCGCGATATCTATAGCCTCAGATTACTTAGAGCGTATCTTTTCATTCCCCACATAAGTTAATTAAACAAATATTCTTCAATGTTATAAGTACAAGAATAAAAATTTACAACTCTAGAATTGCGGTGTACAATTGTAACTAAATATAAGACAAATAATAATGTGAGAGGAAATATCTAATAAGTTTACGTACCCCCATTCTTTGTTCATTGATTCTTCCTGAACCTCAGCTTACTTTTAATCATTACTAAATCATGAGCTATGTCTGTATCTGCCCCAGGATATGCCTTACAATCCAATATCTGATTACGGAACCACTGCCTGATCATAACGTAACCTAACTGAAATCTTCTCGTATCTTCCGGGCTTTTCCAAGTGTACTTCATCCTCTTGTGAGTCATCAACAATGTATTCGGTTTTAATAGCTGAAATTCATTGCACAACTCAAACAGTCTTTGTCCTGTCTGATTCCAAGCACCAATTCTATTTTCTCCCTTAATCCTTTCTTCTACTCCTTCCCCTGCAATCGCATTCCAGTCCCTCATGACTATTAGAATTTCATCTATGTCTGCGTAATGCATTGCCCATTCAGTGTCCTAATTTACTTCCTCTGTCACTTCATATTCGCCCCGCGATGTCACCTTGTATACCTGAACTATCGTTGTCGCTTTGCTGATGATTCTGATGAGAACAACAGTATCATTGAACTATTTGCAGTAACTCGCTCTCTGCCCTACATTCCTATTCACAACGAATCATACTTCTTTTGTTCCATATTCTGCTGCTGTTGCTAACATCCTGTACCCACCTGAGCAGAAATCTATGTCGTATTTCCATTTCAATTCACTGACCCCTACTGTATCCATATTGAGCATTTTCATTTCCCTTTTCACATTTTACCGCTTCTGCACCACGTTTAAACTTCTCAAATTCCACGTCCCGACTCTTAGAACATTATCCTTTCGTTCGTTATTCATTATTCTTCATGGCCACCTCACCATTGGCATTTCCTTCCCAGAGCAGAGATCTTCATGACTATTTTTAATTACAGTCCACATGTTCTTTGTATTCTTTGTATACACGCTTCGTGTTTTTAATGCAGTGGTTTCCATTGCATCCACATGTCATCGATTATCGGTAATTTCCCGCCTTTAGTGCAGTTTCATATCCACGGGAGAGGGAGTGCCCTGAAATTCTGTTCACTCTTTCGCCATCTTTGACATGGCTATTGCCAGAATAAGGGTGACTTCTTACGCCGCAAGTGTTCTGCCGCCATTTCTGTCGACCTTTATTCAAAATTTAAGCGACAGCGGGGATGCAACCCGGGGCCGAGAACGTTTTACATACTGATCAAATACACTATCCCTTTATCCTTCTAAAAAATTACATTGTCTTTCATCCACGCAATAAAAAGGATATAACACAGTGTGTACTAATGAGTTGGATCATTAATAAATGATTTTTGCACAGATTTCCTCTCATAAACCCCACCATTTTTCAGTTCCCATTGTTGGATTATGATGGTTGAAACGAGGTTTTCATCATGGCTTTTTGTACTCGTGGTTCGCGATATTCTGGCCGTATTTCCGATACTGCTTGTGCCGTTAGCCGTTGCACGTAATAGTTGCGATAGCGTTTATTACCTCATTCTATGACGTGACAAAAGAAAACATCCAAATGACTCCATCGGCAGTGAATAACACGGTGCTTGCCAACTGGCCCATCTGCGGTAAGGGTCTGGGTTTTGGTTGTTTCGCTTATCTCTGCATTAAGATGGGCAATGCAAAGTACACCATCCGCATCCACGTTGGATTATACAGTTGGGTTGCCTATCTTATTTAAAATAGGCAATAGTAAGAGCCACAGCATGTGCGGACGGATTTCCCATCTAACAGTACATGAAATACTTTTCGGTTCGGTTTCATTTTGGTCATCTTATGTAACCAATAATAAGGGTTAATGTGTAACTCTGTAACGGAGCGTGAGCTGTTTGGAACCTTTTGACAGTCCGAAACTGTGTCTCGTTTTGTTACGCGAAACCGGAACATTTCAGTACTTCTACTAAGTAACATGTCCTGCCACGACTCACATTCTGCCCTCACCGTTTCCGCTCTGCTGCCTTCCAGACTTCACAGGAGATCCCCGTGTACTTTGCAGGACCAGCACTCTAAGAAGAAGGATATCGTGGAGACGTGATTTTCTCACATTCTAGGGGCTGTTACGAGTAAGAATCTTCCGACTTGCTGTGGGGTCATTGTTCCGGGTTCGAGACGCGGTCCGGCACAAAGTTTTAACGTGTGCGAATGCTAACAACAGCTCATACTCAGCCACAGACATAAAGATTCATTCTTATTAGTATAGAATGAGATCATGACTGTAGTTACAGCTAACACCCGCAAGTGCCAGTAGCACAACTGGTAAATGAAGTATTATACCGCAAGAAACACCACGAATGCTGTTTTCAGTGTTTTTATGGAGGAAAACTTTGTATTCAGCATCGGAAACAAGAAAAATTCTAGGATAAATTCGGTAGGGAAGCAACCATTTGGCTTTACGCAACACAGTTCTCCGTTTCTCTCCGATACGCTTTTCTCCCCGAGTGCAGCAGTGGGCAGCATAACTTCCGTGAAGTTCCAGAAGTAGGAGAGAACAGCGTCTCAACAGACATAAATAGCAATCGAGTAGAACAGAAGGGATATCTGGTGTTCCGCAAGGTAATATCATAAGCGCCCTGCTGTTCCTTATATACTTAAATCATCTAGTTGATAATCTGAGCAGCCCCCTTAGATTGTTTGCAGATGACGCTCTAATTTACCGTCTAGTACCATCATCAGATGATTAATTCCAATCACAAAATGATCTAGAGAGAATATCTGTATGGTGCAAAAAGTGGCAATTAGCACTAAACAGGGAAAAGAAATCCGATAAATTTTGGGTAGATAAATCACACAAATCTAAGGGCTGTCAATTCGACTAAATACCTAGGAATTACAATTACGAGCAACTTAAATTGGAAAGACCACATAGATAATATTGTGGGGAAGGCGAAACAAAGACTACGCTTTGTTGGTAGAACACTTAGAAGATGCGACGAACCCATTAAAGAGACAGCCTACATTACACTTGTCCGTCCTCCGCTGGAATATTGCTACGTGGTGTGGGATCTTTACCGGGTAGGATTGACGAAGGACGTCGAAAAAGTGCAAAGAAGGGCAGCTCGTTTCGTGTTATCGCGCAACGTTTGTTTATACCCACCTACATATGGAGGAATGATCAACATAACAAAATAAGAGAAATCAGCGCTCAAACGGAAAGATTTAGGTGTTCCTTTTTCCCACGCGCCATTCGGGAGTAAAATGGTAGAGAAATAGTACGAAAATGGTTCGATGAACCCTCTGCCAGGCACTTAAGTGTGAATTTCAGAGTAACCATGTAGTTGTGGATGTAGAAGTAGACTGTGAATAAATTCTGTTCCAATCAGCTGCATATATTCAGAATACGGAAGCAGACTAGCACATCCCCTTTAATAAGGAGGTATTTTTCCTGTAAATGCGCAAAGAAGTGTGTGAACACTACTAGACCTTAACAGAATAGCGTATTCCTCTCGAGCACGATCGTATACATCGTATCAAATGTGATATGTCACGAAAGATAACAGCATTACTGAAGCAAATAATGCGGAGAACAGAAAGATGGCCATGGAAATACCTTGGAGGAACTAAAAACTGCTGCACAATGTCGTGCCAGCTCTCTATAATTGTCCACAGCAGAATAATGCAATTTTTTAGGTTTTGAACACATTCTAAGCACGAACATTCCTCTATTGCGCAAAGAACAAGCCTTCAGGCCTAAATCATATGCCGTACTCCATACCAAACTGCATATATAGATTCACAGCGATAAGTTGATATCTAACGCATTTTAAAATTATAGACCATTTTAAACAGCTTAATATTTGACAATGACACAGTATCCAAACTCGTTGCAGAAAAATAAATATTTTAGCATATTTATGATGGTTGCACATCAAAATAGCTCTAACAGTTGTCTTACTAACAGTATAAGGTGTAAATTGTGCACTTCGATGAACAGATTGCTTATTGCTTCATATAGCCGTACATTTGCGTCCGAAATTGATCTGAAATTGCACACACATCTCATGTCACGCAACAGAGGTGTGAAAGTCAACCGTAACACTTCATTATGAACTTCAGTTGATTTTGAAAATATATTTGTTGTCTGTGCGTCGTACTAAGCGATCTTACACTGATGGAGTTCATCACAACGAAACATTATTATCACAAAGCGGTTAGCAATCTTTAAATGTGTTACATACGAGAAATCGGAAACGTTCTTTTCCAACAACTGTAAGTTCTTAATTTGTGACCACGATCGTTGCTCAAAGGATGTGACCTTAAATATGAAAATAAAGGACTTGCCAAGTTGAATTATTTCGTTTCTCTCAAGGCTCCCACGGCGCTATTCCTTTTGCATACAGGTAATTCTCGGCCATGTTGCTGCTGTAAACCTAAATTCCGTGTATCAGTTTCGTTTAACGTGAAATAGCGGATTGTTCTTTCTAGTCTTCCGTCTAGTTAGATCAATCTTCTTATTTATTTTTTATAGCACAAAACAAGGTATCGACAATAGTGCGTTAACTATATTTTTGTCTGCTCCAGAGTTTTTACCCCCCTTCTATAGCTCTAATTGCTCCAGCATTTCGTAGATATGCTCTATATCATTTTTAGGTAATGCCATTGTAATCTGTTGTCGGTCATACGTCTTTATGAAGTACTTTACCGTCATTGCCGGGTTTCTCATTGGGGACTTCGTGCTTTCATTTAGTGTTATGTTCCGGGTATATGCATGCAAGAACATACTGCTCATTAGGATATCGATATGATATCGTTATCTAATTTCAGAATTAATTTTAACTCTTAACATATCTCACCAGATTTGACTAAGTTACTTTTCTCACATCTTCAAGGGGGATCCTCTTGGCATAGCTCCCTTAATTTCTCGCTACGCATTCATTCTATAGGATTAAGGCACGAGTTCCAAATTTTTCTCACTCCAAGCCAAAGGTGGTACATCGTTTGCGAATTTTGGCAATCGTATCCTCTTGTGAAATTTGTTGGTGGAGGCTCTGGAATGGTGTGGGGCGTGTGCAGTTGAAGTGATATGGAAGCATTGATACTTCTAGATACGACTGTGACAGGTGACACGTGCGTAAGCATCCTGTCTGGCCACCTGCATCCATTCATGTCCATTGTGCGTCATGGCAACAACAGTAATGATGATTACGGGTAACGCTGACGTAAATCTAGTTGACATGCACTTGTCTCTCTTAGTATTTCACGTGTAGTATACATTAACCTGGTCAATTCATAATTAGACATCGTAAGGGTGCAAAAAAGGGCAGCTCGTTTTGTATTTTCACGTAATAGTGGAGAGAGTGTGGCAGATATGATACGCGAGTTGGGATGGAAGTCATTAGAGCAAAGAAGATTTTCGTCGCGGCGAGATCTATTTAAGAAATTTCAGTCACCAATTTTCTCTTCCGAATGCGAAAATATTTTGTTGAGCCCGACCTACATAGGTAGGAATGATTATCAAAATAAAATAAGAGGAATAAGACTCGAACAGAAAGGTTTAGGTGTTCGTTTTTTCCGTGTGCTGTTCGGGAGTGGAATGGTAGGGAGATAGTATGATTGTAGTTCGATGAACCCTCTGCCAAGCACTTAAATGTGAATCGCAGAGTAATCATGTAGATGTAGATGTAGATGTCTTTCAAAATACTAACCATGAAGAAATGTAATTTGTTGTTTATTATTTATTGCCGATCACAAAATAAATTTTTTGAACCTCACTCTCGAAGGAAAATCTAAAGATAATTTTTCTTTATTACTGAAGTGGTAGTGCAACAAATTTGTATACCTTCCACCAAATGAATAATTCATCTGACCACTAGGACTACAAACACTAGACGACATGCAGACAATCGAAACTCACTAGATGCTCATTACGACGAAATCAACCCAACAAAATCACTGACAATATCATAATAATAAGAATCGTTTGACCATCGCACAGAGTCCCGTACGGATGTCAGTAACAAGAGTCCCTGACTTAGAGAAATAAATGAAAATGTTGAATACCAATAAGTCATCATGTCCGGATAGAATATCGTCTCCGTACGAGGAAGACTCTACGGCATTGGCCTCTTACTTACCTTGCATTTATTGGAAACCTTCGGCCAGTGGAAAGTACCATGCGACTGGATAAAGCGGAGATTATTCCTGTGTATAAGAAGGGTAAAAGAAAGGACCCGGAGAATGACCGACCAATATCCATATAGTCGGTTTGCTGAGGGATTCTAGAACATATTCGCGTTCGAATGTCATACATTTGTTAAATAGCGAAAGGCTGATAACCACGTATCAGCACGGATTTATGAAGCATCGCTCATGTTAAACTCAGCTTGCCCTCAGGTCAACAGACAGATACCGTATTTCTAGTTTCCCTAAAATCATTTGACACGGTATTCCAATGCTGGCCGTTAAGAAAGGTACCAGCATCCGGATTGCGCTCCCAGATATATTCTGAAGTGACAGAACCCGGTATGTCGGTTTGTCGTCCCGGATGGATCGATGACGAGTGTTCATCAAAGGACTGTCAGGAGTGGCCAGGTAGGCTCATAGGACTGATATGCATATATACACACACACACACAGACACACACACACACACATATATATATATATATATATATATATATATATATATATATATATATATATATATATATATGTATATAATGCGGCAGACAGGGTGGGCAGCTGTTGTTGTTTACAAAAGAAAATGGTCTGAGCACTGTGGGACTTAACTTCTAAGGTCATCAGTCCCCTAGTACTTAGAACTATTTAAACCTAACCAACCTAAGGACATCACACACATCCATGCCCGAGGCAGGATTCGAAACTGCGACCGTAGCGGTCGCGCGGTTCCAGACTGTAGCGCCTAGAAGCGCTCGGCCACCCCGCCCGGCTTGTTGTTTACAGATGATGCTGTTTTGTACGGCAAGACGTCGAAGACAGTGGGATAGTACCGGATGACTTAGACAGAATCTGTAAGTTGATGTGATGAATGGCATCTGGCTCTAAACCTAGAAAAACGTAAGTTAATGCGCAAGAGTATGAAACACAAAGCCATAATATTCGTATACAGCATTAGCAGTGTACATTTAGATATTGGCACGTCCTTTGAATATCTGGGCATAACGTCGTAAGGCAATATGAAACTGAATGGACGTATGACGATTGTGGTATGGAAGGCTAAAGGTCAGCTTCAGTTTATTGGTACAATTTTAGCAGTGGTTCAGCTGTGAAGGAGACACTGTATAGGTGCCTGCTGCGACCTGTTCTTGAGTATTTCTTGAGTGTTTGGGATGCACACTAGGTTGGATTCACGAAAGACATCGAAACATCTCAGAGCATCGCGTCCAGATTTGTTATTTGTAGATTCGAACAACACGCCGGTGTTACGGAGATGCTTCGGGAACTCAAATGGATATACCTGGCGTGTAGACTACATTCTTGTAGAGGAACACTATCGAGAAAATTTAGAGAACGGGTAGTTGAGGCTGACTGCAGAACGGTCCTCCAGTAGCGAATTATGAATAGGAAAGCAAGATAAGAGAATTGTTGCTCGTACGGAAGTATACAGAGAGTCGTTTTTCACTCGCTCAGTTCGTGAGAGGAACAGGAAAGGGTAAGTAGCCGGGCACCGTTTGCTGGCTTACGGAGTATTTTTGTAGATGTACATATATGTGGAAGACAATCGAGGAGGAGGTGGTACATGAGACGGAAAGGATGGGATGTAAAGGATAAACAGGACGAGGATAAGGAGAAGGAGGAGGAGCCAAGAATAAGTTCGAGATGCGGGAGAAGAAGGAAAATGGGGAAGAAATGAAACAAAAGTACGAAAAGAAGAAGCATGATGGAGGAAAGGTGGAAAAAGTTTTTATCCCGGTTTTTCAGACCCCTTTACTACGAACTCCTTATACAAAGTTATAACGAAGTGTCGTCTTGGAATGATCTTGCTTTTCTCTGAGCTGAACCGAAGTAATCAATGTAGCATAATGTCTTCGAAATCTTTCCAGCATTCATCGCAAAACGAGCAGACATATTCGCAGATATTTTACCTGTATATATTTGCATAATATGTTCAAACATCTGCGTAAATCCTTTTATTGTTTGGGTGGGAGAGTCAATAATACTTTTCCAGAAGATGCAACATTGCCGTCGAAGATTACGCTTCAGACTTAAAAAGACTGGTAAGCTTTTGAGGAAAGAAGAATATAATAGGCGTGTAAATCGCTGCGTGATTTGTATCGAGTGGTTCGCAATTTTTTAATTTGCTGAAACTGTTCCAAACGAATGACGTCGACGTACGGTCCTATACGAGAGTTAATTAATAAACGTTTTAAACTGTCGGGGCAAAACCGAAGAGCGTAGCTCTTTGAAGTCCATAGTTAAGCATTAACAAATCGGATGTAAAACCACTCTTGCGAAACAGCAGCCGTGATAACTGGGGGCCTTTCGTATTACTTAATTTCATGTAGGGGTTTCATATGGAGCTAGACCAGTGGGAATGTTTATTCAACCCTGGGTACACGATAATAGTGCGTGAAATTGCATGTATAGCGTAATATGTCGATAATCATCAGTTTCTTTCATTTGGTCGGAGGGCTATTATCACTACCCTCTGGAACAGGAGGTGTGCTGATCTGGGGTAAAATACTTTCTTGCTCGGCCACACACATTTCAGTCGACTTCTTCCCGTATAAATAAGCTCTCCCCTTCAGGATACACATACACGTTCTTCATACTATTGCATACAAGTTCTTCATACTATTACAAATGCTTGCAGCACTAGGAACCATTAAAAAATCGTGTTAGATGGGGTGTGTCTTATTTGAAAATAGGTCCTCGTTTCGTAACACTTGTTCTTTGGAATCCGTAACCTTACCACTCTATTCTGTTCGGCCTCCTTTCCATATTCCGGTACATACGCACAGTTCTCATGTGTCCTGCGACATGATTACAAAACAGGGTTGTAATTTCTAGATGTAACAAACGCTAGGTGCTGAGGCAGTATACTAAGACACTTTCAGTTATTGTGTAAGCAACATGATAAAACAGCTGGTGGTATCTACACACAGCTTTTAATCGTTGCATCCTAAAATATTTTGCGTGGAGGAATGTAGATCGATGAGGACCGGTTTTCGGGTACTCAGCCGATCTGCTGTTTGCCTTTTATGCATAGCATTTCAAAGACCGCTGCGGTCAGCTTTTCCATGTGTTTGCGAGCTCCGTTGTAATGTGTACTCGCTACCTGAACTCTAGCGAGACGGAACTGTTGCTGGGCTCGCACCGCTGTTTATAGCCACGTGAAACTCTCTGAACCCACTACGACGCTCTGCCGCTCTTTTGTTTTGCAGAGCCCGCACTGAAACGCCGTGAAACGCTTCAGCGGCTCAAGACCAACGATAGTGCGCAGTCTAGAAACATAACAGCAGGACTTGCAGCACCTAAAGAAAACAACAGGGACGTTCGTCACAATATTATGCACGAAATGGAATCACCAACTTGGTGAAAACTCAGAAACACTAAAATTACAGGGCAGCGGTTGAGGGCAGTGGTAACGTGCTGGTACCAGCAAACAGTTAGGAACATAACGGTAAAATTTTTATCTAGGTAATTTCCAAAAATTCCTAAAAATTTTCTTTTATATTACCTTTTTCTTTGGCACTAAAGATTATCATAAAGCTATTACAGGATCTCTTTAACCAAAACGTTAATCATACTAGCACAGGTCATTGGCCTAATCCCATCAGTGATTACTACACACAAATACTGCAAACCGCAGTCGGACAGGTGTGTCCTTTAAACAAAATGGCCATTTACTCTAACAGCATCGAAGACCGGAGATAAAATGTGTGTTTACTTTAACTGCACAAAAGTACAATTTATCAAAAAGTAACGTATGTCAGCTTGTAGAAAGACAATATTTTAGTTGAACTAAATCAATGTCCCAAAATAGCCAAATGTGAACTATGTCACTCTTACGAAACAGATATTGCTCAACCAGAACCAAGAGCGACCACGTAGCTAAGCGTGATTCATGTCACTTTTAAGAAACCAGAACTTTACTCACATAAAATTATAGGTTTAATATAGTTTAGAGGTGACGTATGTCACTCCAGAACTTACAGGTACACAGCACCTCTAAGTAAAATGATCTCAAATTATGTATTAACTAGCTGTGAGGTGGGACGCCATTAAAGGAAGTAAGTCTTCCCTCCTTATTCTTATTTAAACAATTTATACTAGGGTCAGACGTGAAAAATAATGTAACATTGTTCGCACCTTAATAGGACACCAAGAAACCCAGCGAAGGCTATCAGTGAGACACAAAAGGCCAAATGTGAAATACAGGGCAAACATTAAAGCAATCTGTCAAAATTTTAAGAATAGAAATAATCATAGTCAAATGCATAAATTTTTAATTAATTATTTTCTTGTTTAGTTTCATCAAATTAATTTGCCATCCTCAGATCATACAGTTAAAGTTACATGGGAAAGCAGTCGCCAAGCAAACGCTGTCCAATAGAGTCCTGCGTTAATTTCCTTTCAAATTAATTTTCCGAAATAAGTGAAAAAGTTAATTTACGAAAAATTTGTGAAGCTGACGACTTATTATTTCTTTTCCTTTAACGTGCTTCAGAACTGCTGACTGATAGCCATGAATAAAATTTTAATCTATCACAATTTTGAAGTAGTCAGTATTCCACATAGGACCGTTAACAATAAAGGCTTAATGCCAATTACTTTAGTAGCGTAATCAGAAATCGGAACAGGTTTTGATTAAGGGGTGAGTTTTAACTGTGATGGTGCAACACTTACGGCTGAAATGATATCACTCAGCATTAAAACAGGACAATGTTCAAGTTAAAGTAATTCCAGGCATCAAATTACTCGCTGGGTATTCCGGACCCGGACCTCAAGAAGCCTACACGGAAACACCTTCATTGTAGTTATCAACATCAGTGACGACCGAACGAGTCGCACTGAAAGGCAGACTGACACGGGCGACTCACAAATTTGAACTGGCCCAACTGTCGCCTGTGCTCAACTGACAATTGGTAATTTGCTACTGTTCTTTCGCAAGTAAACGGAAGTACACAGAAAATTACAGTAACTGAGTGAAATACAAAGAACAGAGTACAATCACCGCAGCTCGAAGTACTGACGTCAGTGGACACAGTCCTGCGCTAACATAGTCACTGCAAGTGCGTGGGAACGTATCAGCAACTCGCACGATTTCAGTCCAATTAAACAGCCACCCCACGCAATTCTCACTAGTGTGGAACTTGTGGCTTTTCATGAGACTTGCACATCCACAAGGGCGGTAGTGACTAGTCCAGAACTACCTCCACTCCGTGCCGTCCAAACTGCCGACAGTAGTAATCAGAAAAGTTTACTCTTTCAACCACTGCATCACAGCCCGGAACCTACCAGCTGCCCCCACACTCGCTCTCTTCTAAATCCGTCTGTCCTCAGCTGGTCTATGTGTTTGGAAGGTATGGGGTGGAATTTTGTGCATGTTCAAGCCGCTAGCGGATCCGTAATGCGTGATCGCGTTGTCCAATTGATGGAAATGGGCATCGAAAACTGTTAGGAAATTTGGTACAGCAGCATCGTTCATATTATGAGCATTCGTGTTCCGTTCTTACTTTGACTAGTTTTCGTTACTGTAAACGTTAACTCCATCCACAGGCCGTCATGGGCTCATTGCTACCGACCGACCACCTTGCCATCCTCCGCTAATGGAGAGATTGAATGCGGCTTGGAGGAACGTAAGGTCAGCACATTGCTCACACAACCGTTGTCAGTGTCGTTACTGCCCGGTCAAGTATTTACTCACTTGGCGGACTCGAAGCCAGGTCCTCTGCATTGGATCAAATCCGTGCTGACCACTCAGCAACGTACGCGAACAATTTTCGTTATCACACATTTGTCCATTCCTTGTGCTGAATATTTATGGTAAAAAGCACTCGGAGAATTCTTTTGCCTTTAAATAAGCTTGAACTAAAGTTAAACAATGCCTCAGGCTGAATACTGCTCTCTTGTCTACATTTTTCACCACCGTGTGTTTGGAGGAATGGAATTTACTGCAGTACTGGCCTCCGCTATACACTGGCAATACCACAAGGTTCTGACAAGCCAGCTACTGCCTGTTCGCGTGAGGCTCTGACATGGGTGTCACCCCACTCACCTAAATCCACTGGTTGGAAATCATCACGATCAAGACACAGCGGCGGTTGCAGATCTTAATCATGTAAAAATTGCGGTTGCCAAGTACTCTACTCCACAGTCGGTCTTGTAAAACAGGTTGGTTTCGAGGGTGTACCTCTCCCGACAAGTGTAACTCGTCACCGTTTAGATGTACAGGTCGTCTGTCCTATGGATCGTCAAGCGCATTTTCTCTACTATTTCGTCTGACATTTGCATTTTTTGCGTCTTGTAGCTAGAGTCAAGCGAAACAGATCCTGCTCCTCGCGTCTTCCGTACGACGCCCAGCGTCGACGTGAACAGCCTTGGCTTCCTTAAGATTATTCACAACTTCATATTTTAAGTGGAACTTTACGTGTCCATTCGACAGAGCGATTCCAAATTACGGTAGTCTAATTTGTAGATATGTGTTAACAACAACACCCGTTGCTTGTCCGATTTTTGCGTGTGTTCGCCCCTGACAAATAACTTACAGAGAAACTGGGAGTGGAACTGTACGCAAAAATGAATAACGCTAGATTTAAATGCGGCCCTGTCACCCCCAATTAAACTGCGGTGGTAGTGACGACGATAAATCACACCAATTTTTACTTCCAAACAATGACGATCACGAACACTTAGAGAGTTCAATGACATCAAACACATACACAAAAATAAAATAAAGCAAAAGGCTGAATTCAGGATCAACTACTGAAAGTAAAGGCTCTACTGAATCACAATAATATTATTATACCCTTCAGATCAACGCTGAATAAAACACAATGAGCAATTTACAAATTATCCTCCTATCTGGCATTGGCAGTAACTGTGTTAAAATTGGTCCAAAACGCGATCTCTTATAACATATATACGAAGAACCACTACACTCCAAAGTACCATGAAACCTCTGTGGAAACAGCAATTGCAATTGATCCAACTATTTTACGTTACTCCTAACACAGGCCGAAGTGGGAGCGATCTCGCCGTAATATTCCTGTTGTAGCGGCGGTCTCCGACGGCGACGGTGCGGCCGTGCGATCGGTGTGTGGCGTCTCGGACAGTACAATCCTACAGTATTCGAACACCAGACTGCTGTCCGTAAACATCTCTAATTGCAACAATGTTTCCATCAGGAATGAGTTGGCGTGGCTAACGTCCTGTCAGAACGAAAGACCAAGAGAGGAGACGACTTGGCTAACGTCCTCTCAGTACGAGAGTCCAGAACGGATGACCTCTACGGAGAGTCCAGCAAGATCGCTCTTCACCTTTGTTTTCTCACCTCCACTTTTACCGAGCGAATCACATCGCTAGAAGCTCTCAAAATACCCAGTTTGCCAATGCCGACCAATGTACAGCCTGGGAATAGAACTCTTTTAAACAGTTATTTTATTTCTACAAAATTTCACAATTTAACTCCGTCCTCGCCGGCTGGCAAGAACCACAGCTGTGGGCAATAACACGTTTACTGGAAGTTTTCTTACAAGAGACCACTCGAGATTTTCCCGGCAAGATTCCCCGCCGTAGCGAACACAGATTCTTGCATTGAAAGTTTGTTATTCGATACTCCTGGCCTGCCCAACTTGAGTAACTCGAAGGCGTAAAATTAGTGGGACATAGGCGACGGCACGCACAAGAAAGTTCGTCCAGATATCCACTGCTCTATTTTGGTAAACACTTGAACACCTGCAGCAGTGCGTCCATGAGAGGTTGGCGGCCACTGTGGCCTCTCTAAACGGATTGCAGAAATCCCCTAGTTCACCATTGATACCGTCAGGCTGTGGTCTTCGGCGGCTAGACGGGGACGTAACCGAGCTCTGTCTCGCGTACTGCCTTTCCGCAAAATCTTAGAGTTACAAAATCTCGGAATTCTCGCGTGCCGATACGTTTCCATATAGACTTCCTACACCGTAATTTAGAGTATTACTCCAACAAAATCTAAATTATCACGTTAAATGGACTCGTGTGAGGTGCAAGGCCGTTGCCACCTTACAATTAAAATATGAAGAATAATCAGTCATGGCCAGGCTTGTACTGTCGCTGTTGGAGTACCGGTTATTCTCCTTGTTTTACTGCTCCCGCTAATCGTATGGATGGAAGGAGTATCGCACTAAACTAATTATGGACCATTCTGTCGAATGAGTGCTTAGAATTTCACTTTAAAAATAATTTTGTTAGTAACGGAAAACCAAACGATGTTTCCATCGACACTGGGCGTTGCGTGAAAGGCATAATGAGCAGCATTCGTTTGGATTAACTCCTGCTAGATGTCCCAAAAAGGAAATTGCAAAAATCTGTCTAAACACTAGCGAAATTGCTCTTGAGGACTTTTAGCAGAGACAGCCTGTATATAAACATTATTTCCTCATGAACCATTTAAAGACGCCAGTATCAAGCCTATATATATATATATACTTTATGGATCTCCCCCTTCCATTGCACCAGGCCTGTTTGTGTTTTTACTTTTCATTACCTCTGTAAGCGACGCAGCTGTACAGTTTTCAATTACAAAAATATGTAAACAGAAAATGGATGGGGAAGTAAGAACAAATAAGGAAGTGATTATATCATCTGCATCGGAACGTTAAGTGGATCAGAGGCGACGAGTTGAAACGTGTGGCGGACTGGAATCTGCGCACGGGACCTCCCGCTTACAAGCAGCTGCATTAACCACTACGCCACCCAGACACAGTGTTTATAGCAGAGGTGCCGACTGCCTTGGTACCCTCCCCGTGCGGCGCACATTCTCCTCTGTAACCTGCCCAGTTCGAAGTCTGAGTCGCAATGTTTGTATTTTTTCGTTTATACCACGAACACCTAAGATCTTCCCTCTCTTATCATTCTTCTGTGGTGAAAATTGCACTTATGTTACTCTGGCACTGTTCGTCTTTCAGTGTTTATATTTTACGTTGAGAACTTACAACGAAGTGATGTAAGCCATGGGACATTGATATGCACATATACCAATGGCGCCAGTATCTCGTGCACAAGGTTTAATCTATTGGCGGAACTATTATTTGTGCTCAGGTGACTCATGTGAATAGGTTTCAAACCTCATTGCGGCCACACGGCGGCAATTAACTGACTTTGAATGCGGAAGGACAGCATGGGACAATCCACTTCGCAAATCCTTGAGGAATTCAGTAATCCTAGATCCACAGTGTCAAGTCTGCCTAGAATACAATACTTCGGTTATTACCTCTCATCACAGAAAACGCAGTAGCCAAGGGCCTTAACGACTGAGAGCAGAGACGTTTGCGTAGAGTTGTCAGTGATAACACAGAAGCAACACTGCGTCAAATAACCGCAGAAAACAATGTGGGAGGTACGATGAACGTAACCACTACGACAGTGCGGGGAAATCAGGCGTTAATGGCCTATGGTGTCTGATGACCGACGCGGGTGCAGCCGGGAATAGTACGACATCGCCTGCAGCGCCAGTCCTGGGCTCATTAACATATTGGTTGGCCCTAGACTACTAGAAAACCGTCCTGGTCCGATGAACATAGACTGCATGTGGTAACAGCCGATGCTACGATTCGAGTGTGGCACAGACCTTACGAAGCTGTGAAGACAGGTTGTCAACAAGAAACTGTGCAAGCTGGCGGTGGATCCGTAATGTTGTGGGTTACGTTTACATGGAATGGACTGGATTGTCTGGTCTAGATGAGCTACTTGGAGTCCATTTGCAGCCGTGGTTGAACTTTATGTTCCGAAACAACGATGGGATTTTTACGGACGACAGTGCGCCAGGTCACTCAGCCACGATGATTCACGATTGGTTTGAAGCACATACTGTAAAATTCGAGAGAATGATTTGGATACCCAGACTGTCCGACATTAGTCCCATCTAACATTTATGGGACATAACCGAAGGGTCAGTTCGTGCACAATATCCTGCACCCGCCACACTTTCGCAATTTTGGATGGCTATAGGGGCAACAAGGCACAATACTTCTTGAATCCTTACCATGCCGATATAGTGCACTACGCTAAGCAAAAGGAGATCCAACATGATACTGAAAGGTTTATCAAAAGTAGACATGATTGTTTTATTGGGCTAGTCGCGATAGTGATTTGAATAAAAATATGTCATTTCAGTCTTTGATCACTATTTCTTATTTTCAATAACCAGTTTCAGGCTAGCTGCCCATCATCAGATCTCTTAGATAAAGTTAAAAATATAATTAACAAGAGAGATTATACAGTTCTGATAGAACTACCCTAGTTTACAAAAAACTTTTTCGGGATGAATTAATAATGCAAATATGCCATATGTTGTAGTTAAAGATTAACGTGTCAGTAAAGAACTACTGGTTTGCTGCCATAACTAAAGTAATTTCTAATCTGTTAAAACCTTATATCATACTTTGGAGAAACCTGATTGGTAAAAGTAAAAAGTTCCCTCTATCTGTAAGAACCGTGAATATCTACTAAGAGGTTATTATATCACCTTACATGTTAATGGCAGATCTACCTTTTAACAATAAGACAATTTTTAAAGAAATAACATTTACATAATCTTTTTTGATGGCACCACGAATTGAAATATTTTACAATAATTAATAAAATTTGCATAAAAACTAAAAATATAATTAAAACATTTGTATAATCTTTCTGAAATGTGCGTTTCCTCTTATTTGTATTAACTGGTGGTAGAGAGGAGCCGGACGTGTGGCCGTGCGGTTCTAGGTGCTTCAGTTTGGAAGCGCGTGACCGCTACGGTCGCAGGTTCGAATCCTGCCGCGGGCATGTATGTGTGTAATGTCCTTAGGTTAGTTAGGTTTAATTAGTTCTAAGTTCTAGACGACTGATGACCTCAGAAGCTAAGTCGCATAGTGCTCAAAGCCATTTTTGGTAGATAGGATTTCCCTACGTCAAGACGTACACAGTGCCACGCCTTGTCCTCTTCCGCCTCCCCCAATTCACTTCGCCACCAGTACGCTGGGGGCCGCTCCGCTAGAGCTGGTTCTCATTGGAGCTTGATTTTGTATTCAGGAGTAAGTCTAAAATGTGTTTTTAAAAATCTCATAATAACTCCTGTGCATAAAATCACTTTGCTCATTAAGGAGTAGGTTCGGGTTTTTCATTTGGTGAGCGTATATTTTAACCTCTTCAAGAACGTTAAGATAGAGACTTTTTGGAGCTTTGTGTAGCACCTCCATTAGTTCATTTATATTGCTCACTTCATGTTTACTATCCTTTACATGCGCTCCAAATGCTGTCCGACTGCTATGACTGCAATGTTCCCCGTGTCGAATTTGAAAATTCCGCCCTGTCTGCCCTATATAACAGCTGCTACATTCGGCACATTTGATCTTATATACTCCGGAATTGCTTTATTTCTTAAGTTTTGTCGCTGCTAATATATGTCTTAGTCTATGTGCCTTTTGCCCTTCATTCTGGATTGCCACAGCGTGTCTTTAGGAAAGCATTTAGAAAATCATTCCAACACACGCCCTTTGTATGTGAGTGTGACAAAATTCTTAACTTTAATTTTCCGAGAATCATAACTGATACCCGCGGATTTGTTTCTGATCTTCTTAAACATACATGAAACATCTTGTGTCCTGTACTCATTGGCTGTTGCTACTTGCTTAATGATTCCTAGTTCTTTCCATTTGTGGCAATCTCAGGACTCTGTTGAACATTGCATGAAAGTACGCCCTTTTATGATGTGCCGGGTGGTAAGATGTCGCTTGTATACTGCAATCGGAATAAGTGTCTTTTCTATATACGCCGAAATCGTGCCTACCTCCTTGCTTTCTGACAGTCAAATCTAAAAGTTAATCGTCCCATTGTTCTCCATTTCTAGCGTGGATTAAATTTTAGGATGCTGCTCGTTTACAACGTTAGTTATTTCCACTATTTCTTCTTTTTGTAAACATGATAGTACACATGAAGTGAGCAATATAAATGAACAAAATGGAAGTGCTATAAAAAGCTCCAAAAAGTCTCTATCTTAACGTGCGTGAAGAGGTTGAAATATACGCTCACCAAATGAAAAACCCGAACCTACTCCTTAATGAGCAAAGTGTTTTTGTGCACAGGAGTTATTATGAGATATTTAAAGACATGTTTTAGACTTACTCTTGATTACAACAGCACGCTCGATTGAGAACCAGATGCAACGGAACGGCACCCAGCGTACTGTTGGCGAAGTGAATTGGGTGAGGCGGAAGAGGACATGGCGTGGCGCTGTGTACGTCCCCTCTCTACCAAAAATGGCTCTGAGCAGTACGCGACTTAACTTCTGAGGTCATCAGTCGTCTAGAACTTAGAGCTAATTAAACCTAACTATCCTAAGGACATCACACACATCCATGCCGAGGCAGGATTCGAACCTGCGACCGTAGCAGTCGTGCGGTTCCGGACTGAAGTGCCTAAAGCCGCTCGGCCACAACGGCTGGCTCACATCTACCGATTTCTGTCCCATTCGGGTAATTTTTTCATGGAGTGTCGTTTCTTTTGTCTTAGAGTGTACTCGTTTCATTCTGTCCTGCAGACCACGCACGATTGAAACTTGTCTTACGTGTAAGTTATCTGCACCATCCCTGCCCCCTTCCCACTATAGCCCTTATTCCAGTGGAAGTGTAGTGTAAACCTTTCTTTTATAAATGGAGAATAATTTGTACCTATTCTCTTATGAAACATATTTGTTAATAAACCTTTCCCCAGGGTTTCATTCACAGATTTTGGAATAATGCGCACCTGTCCCTCATGCACGAAGGTAGATAGTAAAACCAATTTCGCAAATTCTTGCTTCTTTACGTATTTGCTATGTAGGGAGCATGTTCGCTACCGTCGCTCCCAGCCGTACCATGATCAAAGACGACTAGTTGAGCTGATGTGTTTCACCAGCTCTCTAAAGTGGGTGGCAAATGGGTTGTGCAAGCAGTTAAGATATTCGACATACTAGTATGTCACTTCCATAATTATGTATTTGACGTAAGTAGCATATGTAAAATTCTTAATTATTAATATGAATTATTTCCAGAGCACCAAATGAACGGGATTTACTCAAGATTTTGCACCGATATTAAAATATTTTCGAGCACAGAGCAAGTAATTTTTGTCTCTGTTCCCTAGCGGGAAATCTGACACACACGATCCACTGTTATTTTCGTTTTGCATATTTATTTGTATTTTAATTGTTTTTGTTGGAGCCATTTCTGTCACTACTATCGCCAGTAGCGCGTTTCGTTTTTCCAGAGATGTGATTTCCATATGAATTTGCCTACATACTGTGTCAGTGATGCAAAGAGTAGATATAACAAAGAAGATTTGATAATATGCGATTTGATAATTTAGCGTTTGCACGCACTGATCACTTTTACCTGAAACTAGTGAAATTTATAATACTGAAGTGTTCCAGACTAATGGGATTCTCATATATCCCTTTCATCTTTTGCAGGTAACTGAACTTTAAAGTAGGAACTAAAGAGGAATTCGGCTGCTAGAGAAGGTGCATAGAGGTGAGTTTTTGGGAGCTCGTCTCCCTTCAAAGCAATAAGTACTTTTAGCTCTTACTTACCATCACAAGGAAATGAGAGCAACAATTTCAGATACTGCCAAATGTACCAGTACTTCACTACAGGAAAAGAAACATCCCTGTTAAGACGGAGGAGAATGTCTGTGTTGTCATAACCAGACGAAACTACAACTGACTAGCCATACTTGTGGGTTCTTCGATTGCTCTGGGAGATGGATTAATTTAACTACAGCGTATAACATATTAATTCACTTTAGTACATGAAAGACGAAACGAATTACTGAAGATGATACATTCCTTTGCCACAGGAGTGCTTTATAATTTGCAGCTGTCATTGACTGTTAACTCATCACCTTATGTACCAAGTAATAAGCTTTTCTTTTAAAGTAGAATGTCCATCATTTACAAAGTACATTTTCATCTGCGACGTAACTACTCCTACACAATGATATTGTTTGCTGCAGATGAATGGCGACCTGCGGCACAGCGCTTATTGACCTCTGTGTGATGGCACTACTGTGCTGAGATGGAGGTCGTGTATTTCTCCGCCTTCCCATTCATGGTTGCAGATTGCAGCGAGTCATCGTTAATGTCTGTGGTATCGATGAGCGATGACAGCTGTGATCTGCCACCGCGACCTTTAGGCGATTTCATACGTGCAGCTATACAGAAGCTACAAAAATAATACCAAAAACCGATTAAAGAGAAATCGAGGATTACGGTTAAATATTAGAAACGACAGACTATGTTAAGTGACCTCGTCGAATTATATAAAATTTCCTCGAAAAATGTAATGGACATACCACAGTATCACAACAAGGTAAAGAATTTCTTAGGTTATCAAGACACGACCATATGAGTTAGTCAATGAGTGAAGTAGAAAAGGTTTGCAACTCGAAAATAAGAACCATGTTTACGAAGGAAGGATGAAGATTCATGTAAAATATCCATTACAAACCTATCGCTGAAATCAATAAGAATAGCTACGCTGCAAAACACACATCCTTCGTAATCTGCATCTAGTGACGTAGAGGATGAATTTTGCCTCTAGCAACGAAAAAAAAAAAGTTCCAATCCTAGATTAAAAGCTCTTGATCAGACATTCACGCCTAGATGGTCTCAAGAACACCCTGTAATCTGCAGGCAAGTACTTCATTTATAGTAACTGCAAAGAGCCTTGGCCACGATGTTTCAAAAATTTGGTTGTCTCCGGGTACCGTTTACCGAGCTGTGCCGAACAGAACCGAAGTTAGACGGCAGAGAAAATCGATGAGTAACTCTTTGAAAATCGTCGGTATTTGGTCTGGCGTTGGGACAGTAAAATGTTGCCGTTAGTTGCTCATGGTGTTACAAAACTTTGGAAGACTTCGGTACAGCTCTGGTGATTTTCAAAGATTATCAACATTTGTCGGAAGTATCTGTTGCCTGAAAGGCATTGTTGAGCAGGTGGCTGAAGTAGTTCTTCGGAAAGTGGATTCATTTGGGCTGCTTGGCAATATCAGCGGTATAACGTCTGATACACTTACATCTAATTCAGGACTGATTCAAAGATCGTGTACCAGAAGTGAAAGGGGATTGCGACGAACACTGTTGTGATTGGCTTGCGGCATCACACCTATAAACTAATACTGAAAGGAGGGTTTGGGGATTGGTGTGGCATTTCAAACAATTCTCCTGTTACCCAGATATTTCGTAAGTTCCAAAGTCATTTGGCTTCACTTGATAAGAAGTAATATACGCCAATGTTTTCTCGGATATTTAAGAGTGAAAATAGTTAAACACATCCTAAATGTCCTGCTCGCATAGCTCATAACAGACAGCTTTGATACATGTTAGGAGTAAACGTAGGATAGGCTTTTTTGGACGAAGACATCACTCAGGCTGCTAAGGAAAATACAACTAAAAATTCAGAAACTAAACCTTTTGAAGGAAAAGACCTGAGTCATATCACTGCTAATAAAGACATTCCTTCAATTGCTTGCAGCCGCGCGGGATTAGCCGAGCGGTCTGGGGCGCTGCGGTCATGGACTGTGCGGCTGGTCTCAGCGGAGGTTCGAGTCCTCCCTCGGGCATGGGTGTGTGTGTTTGTCCTTAGGATAATTTAGGTTAACTAGTGTGTAAGCTTAGGGACTGATGACCTTAGCAGTTAAGTCCCATAAGATTTCACACACATTCGAACATTCGAATTGGTTGCAAACCAAAACATGATAGAATTCCGCATTAACTGTTAAGAAACCATGTGAATGCTCTTATGGCGGTTAGTGATATCACAGAAAGAAGAAGTGTTCTGATGAAGAAGTTTAACTACTCGATCAGGGACGAACAATAAAAACTTGTTGAGGGTAGTCGGGCATCGCAACAAAAGGGCTGCATCGTTCGAAGTTGATTAATACAACGCATGCTTTGTCTACCATACTGGGTAATTTACTAATCTGGGTGTACTATTTTAGATTTCTAGTTATCTCAATATAAGTAATAAACACTGCCTACTTTTAGAAAAATTATTTAATTGCACTACTTCTAATTTGTATCCCATCTTCTTCACTTTAGCATGTATATCTTCTACGTTATTGTGACTCGTGACATAAGCAAAGAAAACAAAGAGTTCGCATTTCGTTCTTTGTGTTAGAAAATGGAATACCTTATTTGTCAGTTAGCCTATGAGTGGGAAGTCGATTGCGCCATCTGTGTGTGGACCGTGTGTATTTCTATCTGTGTAGTGCCGTATTTCAGTATTCTGTGTGTTGCCTACGGCGGAGATTTGGTACCAACCTAGAACTTGACCAAACAAACAGACTAAAATCTACGCTGAAGCTCGCCAAAGTACCAGGTCGATAGCGCTAACCCGCCTCATGTATTCTATTCGGCACTGACTACCTCTCTATCTCGCAAAGTACCGCGCTGCACATTAAATTACACAAGATATTTTCGCGAGTTTTTTGTATTAATCACTATATATTTGTATTTCTTCCAAATGGTTTATCAGGTATTCCGAATTATTTGTTCTAGATGGTTTCAACTGACTTCGATTCAGTACTGTATTCCTTCAGTGCACCAAAATAGTGATTATGTGTACTTTCAGCGTTATTCGAAGTGTGGCCATAAAGTACAGCACAAAACTGGCTGACCATGGACAGAAATAGTGGTAGCGATCAATGCTTGTGCGTGTCACAATGTAAAAAAATTCATGTGTACGTAAGTTTTTGCAACAAGGTATTGCAAAATACGTTGGAAGAAATCTCATCAAGCTGAAAGGTTCTCTCTGATATTTGTATACGCGATTGAATGGAAAAATATCTAAGAATATCTGTGGTAGCGGTATTTTGGCCGTTATGAAAGTACTTCAAAACCATCCTAGTTGGGAGCCACAAATAAAAGGCCTAACATTCACGTACAATACGGATATTACTCTCCCAGGAACCTGTAGTAAAAACGGATTCGTGGAACATTTTAACAATCCCATGGTACAAGTATCGACATCAGGCCGATCAGCGCCCACACACAGTTAAAAGTGAGCTGATTTTCTTCCTCTCAGTATGAGAGTAATTCTGGCACACGACCTTTACTATAATTGGTGGCACTCTTAGATTTATTATGATTTATGTCTATTTTCAAACATTTACAAGAAATCAACACACTGTCCTGTTCTTCAGTGATCGAGAGAATAAGCAAAGAATGAATCTTCAGTATCGTCTAACAATAAGTTTCATTTATAGGAAGAAAACTGAATGCCATGATAGTTGCATAGGTTATACCATAGCACAGTATCAACATCTCAGAATTTAGTCATTCTATTTATATTGGTATGGAAAGATAAGTGAGGTTAGTCGTAAAAGGAGTGTAATGTAGTGTCTCAGTTTATGTAAATTCGTCCACTACGAATGTGCAATACACTATTCTGTATTCATTAAGTCCATGTCAAGGATGTTGTCCATGGCGGTTACATTTTCATTCATAGACTGGTTTACATCCTATATCGATCCACATCAGTGACATTTGTCACTTAAAGAACCGATGAATAACTACGTGTATGTAGCCCCTGCGGACCATGATACTTTTCGTTCAAGTGTGTACTGAATTTCAGAGTTACAACACAGTTGGTTACTATTCTCTATCTGTCATCGAGGTTTAATATGACTGCTGCCACAGATATTATCCTTTCTGAGATATTTCACACAGGTCATCATATTTTTCACGTTGCATTTCGGGTTTTGTATTGGAGATCAGTCTGTCGTTGTAATACGCCTAGATATTGTGACAACTATCAACACCGGTTCTAGGTATTCACTTTCTTACACGACTTCTAAACTAGTTATAGCGTCCGAATTGTGTTCTTCATTTCAGCTCACTACAATATTCGTGGTTTTCACACATTGGGGCAGTATTGGAGTAGTTTTATAATATCCACAGTGACAATGAAGCACGTCACCAACTTCGCATCACATAACGTTTATGTTAGTACCAATTCCCCTGCCTTTTAACTTACTTCACAGTCTACGTTTACGACAACGTAATCTACGTTCCCACTGCCAAGAAGACAATATCACATAGCTCTGTTAACACTGTTCAAATTTTGCACAGTGATTTTATGCTCCATCACAACACTCCCACTCAGAATCATCAGTTGATCATATGTTTGACCAGTGAGGTAAATTATTAAAAATATTTTCAAAGCTTGTTACACAATCCAGTTATTAAGTTTGATGCTTTGCAGCGCAAGTTCTTATGAGGCTACTGAATTCCCTGAAAATCTTTACTTCAGGACTGGATTTTCCATGAAGCGAGAAATAAAAATCTATTTCATACATTGCACTCTTAAAGAGTTTTCCAGTTATCACTAATAAAATTGGAAGCATTGTCAGGCAACAGAGCTGATGGTTTACCTACTTTTGGAATATACTCTGGCTCTGTTCTTTTGGTAATCGAACTTGCTGTTCTGGTTTTTGTTGGATATAATTAGGATATCTGAAGAATATCACACATTGCTAATAAATATTTCACGCCACCATGTGCAGTGTGTAATGGGTCTGTTAAGCCAGTTTACCCTAGCTGGAGAGTTTTTATGCGAACTATCAGATTTAAGTCAATGTTACAGCATCTGTTGGTAGGTGTCACACTCTGGCAGAAAACGAATGTTCTTAATAGTTTGTGTATAGATCTATTCAGATTATTAAAACGTTACTGTAGTTTATTAGCACACTTTTCAACATCGATATGAATCAAAGATCTTTGAGTTCTATGCTAGATGTAGGAATGCACATACCGTTATTAGTTTCAATGTTGTGGCGAAAAGAAATATTAGGTTACAATTTAAAACGCAGTAATACCTTCTCATCCCTATTCTCCTTGAGAATTGAGCCATATCCTTGCATGGACGTATGTATTGTTGCCTATTTGTTTAGTCCTGCGCATAAACATTAATAAAACCAATTTACCATTCATAATTACATTGAAAACATAATTAAGAACATTCAGAATTATTAATATTATTAAATCATCGATCTTCTTTCATCTACGATTTCTCTCCATTATTTATGAAAATAAATTACTATTGATCGGTAGAAAGTTCCTTTCTATTGGCTACTTAAATAAAACTATGTAAACCCTTAAACATATATTTTCATTGAACACAAGCTACAAACTTTTGATGATTTTTGTCCATCGACTTGCCCACCATTCATATACAATAAATAGCAACAAGATTATGCTCGTCAATACCATAGCACCAGCTGCGTAATCATTACTGTCATTCGCTATTTCTAACAATATGCACACTGATATGCATGACATTTCGAACAGCAACGCTGAAAAGAAAGCAAAGGAAATGAAGCAAACAAAGTAATGAAAAATAAACGTGTTACAACAGCTTATTATATACTAAACAACCTACTGTCGTTATGCTATAGTTTATCTTACGCCACTTAAGTATCTTTGTGGTGGCACTCTACAAACCTTCTTATATGCATTTACTTACCATTATTACATTTGAAAATAGTCGTATCTTCGTACCTGAATTCTTCACACACATTGTTGGGGTGTCGGTTTGCGGCAAATGAGTGGAAATAGTGTAGCCCATGTCATATAGATATATACACCGGGTGTTTCACTAAATGTGTTAGCCTCTGTAAGTTACGAAGTAATAGGCGGCGGAAATCTTTATTTTGGTAGGTCACCATAAGAAACGTTACACTGTCTCCGGAGCTATGAACATAGTTCATTGTGTTTTATCCAAAGAGCTACAGCAAAAAGATACAATTTTTTAAGTGGAACAATAGTTGTTTCTATCGTGCACTGGAATCAGTAACACCAGCTGTGTATACATCAATTTAAATTACATTCCTATCAGTTTTAGTTTGGGAACTACAACCCTTCAAACTGTCAGGGGCAGATACCACATAAGCTGCGCATTACGCAATGCGCCTTCTACATGTGGTGCGGCGGAGTTGTAACGTCACCGGTGTCACGGAGCGAGAAGCTTCCTCGATCCACTGTTAGACTGCTGATGTCGCCGCACAGGGTCGTATACCCGACAGTTCGAGCAACGCGAAGGAGCAATGGCGTACGCCGTGAGATATCGTAGGCGAAGAGCTCCGGCAGCCATTACGCTCTTACGTGCCGAACAACGATTTCGGGAAACAGGCAGCTTGGTAAAGCGCTTCAGTAACAGACGAAGAACTGCCAGAAGGTAGGAGACGGAGGTATTTGTTTTAGCTGCAGTGCACCACGATCCTCATGTCAGTTTACGAGCCGTTGCTGCAGTCGCTAGTGTCAGTCTCACATCTGTGTGTCGTATAGTACTCGGCCACAGGTATCACCCGTACCTCCTGTCACTGACCCAAGAGCTGCCTGGGAAACGATTTCCGTGCAGGAGTTAATGGTTGAAGTGGCTCTGAGCAATATGGGACTTATCATCTGAGGTCTTCAGTCCCCGAGAACTTATAACTACTTTTAGCTAACTAGCCTAAGGAGATCACACACATCCATGCCAGAGGCAGCGGTCGCGTGATTCCAGACTGAAGCGCCTAGAACCGCTCGGCCACACTGGCCGGCGTGCGAGAATTACATTCTGTGAATGGGCCATGCGTAATGATGTTATGTTCTCTGATGAGTCCACGTTCACAAATTATGGTGCAGTGAATCGCCATAACGTGCACTACCGGGCCGCAGACAATCCTCAGTGGGTGCGACTTGTCGACCGTCAACGTATGTGGTCTGTTAATGTATGGTGTGGAATCCTTGGGGATGAAGTCATCGGTCCACACTACTACCCAGGTACACTGACAGGTGAGTTATATCCCGTGTTTATAGTCGACAGTCTGGGTGGTCTCATTGAACTTGTGTGTCTGCACACGAGAGTCCATATGTGGATGCAGTACAATGGTCACCCAGCCCATTCTGCACGTGAAAGAACTAAACAACATGTTTTCAGGAAGGTGACTGGGGCGCCCGTAAGGGCGCCCGATTTAAAACCATCAGATTTTTTTTGTGGGGATATCTAAAGCATCGTGTTTATGTCAGTGAGCCCACATCACCAGATGATGTACAACGACGCATCGAAGACGCATCCGTGACACCGGGTATGTTACATCTCGTCCGCAGATCGTTTGGAAGGCGCACTGCATTGTGCATTCAGAAATATGGACACAGATTTGAACATCTCATTTAAGTCAACTTCCCACCGCCAGAACATCCATCACCCACCACACAGCCATGTATTATGTACAGCGTATGGTGTCTGCCCCTGAAACTTTGAAGGGTTGTAGCTCCGAAACTAAAAGTGATTGGAATGTAATTGAAACTGATGTATACACAGCTGGTGTTACTGATTCCAGTGCATGATAGAAACAACTGTTGGTACATTTAAAAATTTGTATCTTTTTGCTGTAACTCTTTGAATAGTAACACAATAAACTAAGTTCATTGCTCCAGAGACAGTGTAACGTTTCTTATGGTGACCGCAATAAATATTTCCGTCACCTATTACTAGGTAACTTACAGAGCAAACACATTTAGTAAAACACCCTATATGCTACACCCTCTGCTTATTCTTCAGCGACGAAGAGAATAAGCAGTGAACCCTCAACATCAGCTAACAGTAAGGTTCGTTTATGGGAGGAAGACGCAACTCGTCGTAGTTTCGTGGAGGAAGACATTTTGAAGATGTTCTCTAGAAGAGACAACCACAATGACCTCTTGTACTCCAATTAAAGTGACGACTCCTCAATAGAAACGAATTTACAGTCCTCAAACTATAAAGGAGATAGTACTTCTAGTTGTTTCCACACGGGATGGAACGTCTTAAGAATTTAAGAATCTGTTTCACAAGTGCAAATACTGTGCACAATGAATAATCGTGTTTTCGAGGGCAGTTTGACTGGTAGAACACTGCGTTTTGATCACTTGTGCATGCGTTTCACGATTCAGCTCCAGTTTCAGGAACAAGTATTTATTAGGTCAGGATTAATACATAGCCTTTCCCTGTGTTGTAGCATTGCCACGGCGTCAAGGAAATTAGACACACAGTGCTCAAATCACCGTCCCAAAGGCAGACATCAGGTGACGCAGCCAAAATTCCAGACACGGCACACCTTATGTCAACCTATGGCACGTCTCTTGTTACGAGCTGGCGACGCAGTAGTGCGTGAAACACCGCTGCATTCATTAGCCACTAGACAACCACAGGGGCGTTATTTGCATGTACCTCTGGAGCCACCAGGCACACACTGATCAGCCAGAACATTATGACCACCGAGCTACTATCGACGTAAGCCCGTCCTTGCGATTGCAGCGGTACCTGGAGAGGAATGACTGATAGTAATACAAAAGCACGGTGCACGTACAGCGAGTAAGCGTGCTGTCCGTGTGTAGAATAGGGAAGGTGCGCAATCTATCTGAGTTTGACCGAGGACAGATTGAGATGGCCTGGAGGTACGGCACGAGAATTACGGGAACTATACGACTTGTCGAGTGTTCGAGGAGTGCTGTAGTGATTGTCATCAACAAATGGTGAAACCACGTCCAGACGTCGTGAAGTAGGGCGACCATCCCTCATAACAAATATCGAACGTGGTAGCCTGCACAGAATGGTAGAACAGGACCGGTGGCGAACTGTGGCGGAACTCACATCAGACTTTAATGCTGGTCAGAGTGGAAGTGAGAATACAGTGCTCAGAACACTTCGAACGAGAGGCCTCCGCAGCCGACGACCCATGCATTTGCCACTGTAAACACTGCGATATCGGCAGCAACGACTAAAACAGGCGTGTGACCATCGCCACTGGACGTTAGTGGAGTGGCAGAGTGTAGCAAGGTCTGGTCAATCACGACACCTTCTCCATCATGGTGATGAGAGGGCACGGATCCGCCATCCTCCAGGGGAACAGCTCCTTGATACCTGTATTGTGGGACGGAGACAAGCTGGCGGCGGCTCCATTCTGCTCTGGGGAACATTCACGTCCATGGGTCCGGTGGAGCTCGATCAAGGCACTATGATGGATTACCTTACTCTAGTTGAAGACCACTTATATGCCTTCATGAGGATTATGTTTCTCAGTGGCAATGTTTTTCAACAAGATAATGCGCCGTGTCAAAACGTTAGGAGTGTGATGGTGTGGTTTAACGAACACAGTGACGAATTCCAATTTATGTCCTAGCCACCACCTTGGCACATCCGAACCCTATTGTAGTCATCCGGTATATGAATGATTGCGTTTTCAGGGCTCATTGCTCCCTCCCCAGCATTTACGGGGATTGGGTGACTTGTTTGTGCGCATGCGGTGCCAACTTCTTCCAGCGACGTAGCAAAGCCTCTTTGCCTCCATGACACGACGCGTCTCTACCGTTATACGTGCCCAAGGCTATTAGATAGGTGGTCATAATGTTCTGGCTGCCGTAACCAGCGGCCGCTGTGCTGCCAGCGTACGCTCGACAGCGGTCGACGTCATCAGCCCGCCGTTTGAAAGCCGAGATCATGAGTTTGTTGCGCCGTACCGCATTGCCACTGTCCTGATGCCCGGTTCTGTTAGCCCCGCTGGTCACCACCGGCCGATACTATGGGAGCCGAGAACGCCAACCGCCGATTCCTCCGCTGCTGCTTCAGAGACGACGAGCCATCATGCTGCCCGCGAGGCAACTACCTGCAACGTAACGACGCTTTTCCGTTGCCCACGTGACTAGCGCCTGGCCACGCCCGTGTACGTTGGCGCTGTGGGTTGACGCCAGCTCGTGCTGAGCACGAACGTGAGCACCTATACCTGCTTTAGCTTGTTGGTATAGTAAAGAGTTTACATGCATACCACTTGTCTCCCTGTAGCCATGTTCGCCTCCGACGAACTTCGACAGCGCACGCCAAACCGTCGAACCCACAATGCCCAGGTGCAGAGGTGCTATTTCTTTTCAAACCACTGCAGGAATAGCTCCGCCACCCGTCCGTAGTGCCCTTTCTACACCCAATATTCAATACCCTGTTTTTGTTACATATTATCTGATAAAATGTGTAGCAGATTCAATCAACAGATTTCATTTATGTGCGGAAAGGTGTGAAATTATACAAATCTTTCTTGTGACACGCAGTGGACTTGTTCGTCTTGATTGTTCGTGCTCTCCTCACAGCGCTAATGGGACAATAAATACCAAGAGTAGTGAGTCTGTGGAAAGAGAATTTTGCTGGAATTAATACCAAAGTAGTGAGAGAAAATGGCACAGAAAGGTACCCTGATGGGAATGTATTACGAATTATTCGGAGACATTCTACATGTAGTGATATGCTCGAATGCTCAACGAAAGTTACACCAGTCCCTAGTTGTGCATGTGGTCGAAATTGGCAATGCAGCGAGAAACCTAGTACAGATATAACACATAGCATATACCACAATGTGCAGTATGATGTTATGAGGCCTAACATCAATACGTGGATATGAAACTTGAAATTACAGTGATACTCCTCAAAAATTAAATACAGACCTAAAAACATACGAATACATTTAAAATGTTGTCAGTGCGAATTCAAAACACACATCATGAAGTTGAAGAACACATAAACGTGATCTAAAACGTTTTCTTCATTTTTAAGCACATCTGTGTACGCTAAGGAACCAAAACATTACTTACATAATAACGAGTTGATCAACCTGCGAAAGCCAATAGGGCGTCTGTTCTGCCATGGCTTCACAGAGGCACTAGTAAGCTTTCGGAGTTATTAGGCATCAGGTGTTTACAGACACTTCACGCTATTCCAGTAAATTAGTAAAGAAATGGCTCTGAGAACTATGGGACTTAACTTCTGAGGCCATCAGGCCCCCAGAACTTAGAACTACTTAACCCTATTTAACCTAAGGACATTTCACACATCCATGCCCAACAGAGGATTCGAACGAGCGACCGTAGCGGTCACGCGGTTCCAGACTGTAGCGCCTAGAACCGCTCGGCCACCCCAGCCAGCCTAAATTAGCAACTCATGGTTTGGGGACGCAGAATTGATGCCCGAAAGCGACCCTGAAGTGTTTCATCGTATTCGGATCAGACCAATATTTGTGGCCACAACATAAACGTGAATGTGCTATGATGCTCCTCAAACCACTGTAACTTCAGTCTAACCTTCTGTATTCTGCTAGATGGTTCCGTCGCCACCAGGTATGACAGCTGATATTCAACGATGCAGTTGGTCTGAGTTGGTCTGCAAAAACGTTCTCGCATTCCACTGAACTCGCGACCTGTGATTGGTAAAGTATCATTGGAAAAAGATTCCATTCAGGTATCCAGGAGAGGCGGCCAAGGGGCAGTGAATACGAAGAAAAAAATTGAATAACCAACGAAATGGCGTGGAATTTCAGGATATAAACGTGTTAGAGAAGCTAAAAAGTTTGAAAAGAGAAACGCAAAAGTCCAGTGTGGATATAGTGGGGGGTCAGTGGAATGAAATGGAAAGATGAATATAGGATAATATCAACAGGAACAGGATATTATATAACGGGAGTAGGAATCGTTACGAATAGGAAGGTAGCGCACCACGTGATTTCTGTGAACAGTTCAGTGATAGGGTTGTTATTTTCGAACCGATTGCAAACCAACACCGAAAACCACTGTTCAGGTATACATGCGGACGTCACTAGCTGAAAGTGAAGGAAGTATATGAAGATATTGAAATGGTAATAAAGTACGTAGAGTGAGATGAAAATCAAGTAGTCATGGGGGGAGTGGAATGCAGTTATAGGGGATGGAGTGGAGGAAAACGTTACAGGATAATATGGGTTTGGGACAGGGAATGAGAGAGGAGAAAGACTAATTGAGTTCTGTCATAAATTTCAGCTAATAATAGTGAACAATCTGCTCAAGAATCACAAGAGGGGTAGATATACTTGGATAAGACCTGGTGATTCGGGAAAATGTCAGACTGCCCCATGGTCAGACGGAGATTCCGAAATGAGATATCGGTTTTTAAGGCGTACCCAGGAGCACTTATAGACTCAGATCACAATGATCGCAATGTAGTAGTGATGAAGAGTAGCCTGAAGTTTAAGAGGTTAGTCGGGAAGAAACAATGCGCTAAGAGATGGGATTCGTAATTACTAAGAAATGAGAAGGTATTCTTGAAGCTTTCTGAGGCTATAGGTACTGCGAAAATGAATAGTTGAGTAGTTTGTTCAGCTGTAGGGAAAATGACATGTCTAAAAAGAGCATACATAGAAACGGGAAAGAAACACGTATCTTAAATGACGGTAACTGTGAGGAAACTGTGGGTCAGAGAAGAAATACTTCATATAATACATGAAAGAAGGAAGTACAGAAACGTTCAGTAAATTCAGGAATATAGATTTACAGATCACTTAGGAATAAAACAAATCCGATATTCAGGGAAGCTAACGTCGAATAGCTACATGAAATTGTGAACAAATCGAGAAAGAAATTCCTGTCGGAAGGACTGACTCAACATGCAAAAAAGTCAAAACAATCTTAGTGAGAGGATGGGTACAAAGGCTACATTGAATTCCTCTATGAGTTGGCAAACTAGTCTGATACGTGATAGAAGAAGAAACAGGAATCAATATCGAAGAGAGAGGGGATCATTATTTTAGATCAGAATTTAGAACATCTTTGGGCGACTGAAGGAGGAATAGGTCAATACTAACGTCCCATGGAAATCTCTAAGACCATCGAGGAAAGAGGCAACCAACTGACTGTTCACGTGTGTGTGTGGAATGTATGAGGCCAACTACACATTAACACAGTTTCAGATCAGCTTAAGAGCTCATGCATCCAGTTTGATGATAACAATAATGTACTATAGAATGGAAAAGGAAATTGAGGTTTTGTTAGTTGACGATCAATTTGGCTCCAGGAAAGGTCCTGACCTTGTGATTTGATAATCGTAACAAGAGAGAAGACGAATCAAGACACGTTCATTGGATTTGTCCACCAAGAGCCAAGAGTGGGAGGCCAAGAACGAAATGGTGGATGTAAAAATGGCGTAAGACAGGGATATAGTTTTCGCCCCTACTGTTCAGACAATAGATCAAAGAAGAAATGACGCAAATGAAGGAAAGTTTGAAATCTGGTATTAAATTTTAAGATGAAAGAAGATCATTGAGAAGATTCGCTCATGACATTGCTGTCCTCACTGAAGTGAATAACATAACAGGACGAGCTGAATGGAATGAACAGTCTAATGAGTACAGAACGTGGATTGAGAGAATATGAAAGAAAGACGAGAATAATGAGGAGGTAGGTGATAAGAAAATAGCAAGAAAATTAACACGAAGTAGTTGAAGTTGAGGAATGTTGTTACCTAGGCAGCAAAATAACGGAGCCAGAATTGTGTAAAAAGCTGACCTCTTTTTCTGTCATCAGTCTTCCGACTGATTTGACGCGTTCCGCCACGAATTCGTCTCTCTTGCCAACCTTCTCATCTCAGAGCAGCACTTGCAACCTACGTTGATGTATTCCACTCTCTGTCTTAAGCTACAATTTTTATCCTCTATAGCTCCCTCTAGTACTATGGAGGTTATTTTCTAATGTCTTAATGTCCTAACGTCATGCCCTTTCTTATTCTCAGTGTTTTTCACACTCCTTTCCTAGTCGATTCTGAGGAGATCCTCCTCATTCCTTACCTTATCAGTCCACCTGATTTTTAAAATTGGTCTGCAGCACTACATCTCAAATGCTTCGAATATCTTCTGTTCCACTTTTTCCCAAGTTCACGTTTCCCTACCATACAATGCCGTGTTTAAAACGTACATTGTTAGGAATTTCTTTTTCACATTAAGACCTATCATTGTTACTAGTTGACTTCTCTCAGCCAAGAATGCACTTATTTCGCCACTTTCCTCCTTGCTTCGTCCATCTTGGGTTATTTTGCTGTCTGGGTAGTAGGATTCCTTTACTTCATCTACTTCTTGGTAACCAAATCTGATGCTAAGTTTCACGTTCTTCACATCTCTGCTACTTCACATTACTTTCGTCTTTCGTCAATTTACTGTCGGTCAGTATCCAATACTCATTAGACAGATTATTCCACTTAGCAGATCCTGTACTTCTTCTTCAATTTCTCTGAGAACAGCTATCTCATCAGTGAATCTTTTCACTGATATCTTTTCACCTGGTGATTTAGTTCCAGTCTAGTAACTTGCTTTTATTTCCGTCATTGATTCTTCGATGAAGAGGTTGAACAGTAGGTGCGAAAGACCATACCCCTGTCTTATACACCTTTTAATCCGAGCACTTCGTCCTTGGTCTCCCACTCTTATTGTTCCCTCTTGGCTCTTATACACATTATGTGCTACCCGTCTTTCAACTTTTCTCAGAATTTCATATCGGTTACACAATTTTACACTGTCCAACGCTTTTTCTAAGTCGACAGATCCTCTGAACGTGTCTTGAGGTTTCTTTAGCCTTGCTTCTGTTATCAACCGCAACGTGAGAACTGCCTCTGTGGTGTCTTTATCATGCGTAAAGTCCAACTGATGGTCATTTAACACTTGCTCAATTTTATTTTCCATTCTTCTGTATATTATTCTTGTCACCAACTTGGATTTAGGAGATGTTGCGCTGATTGCACAAGAATTCTAAACTACGCGGCTCTGCGATCTATGGAATTGTGTTGATGAAGTTTTTCTGAATGTCTGATGCTGTGTACCAGGTCTCATATATTCTACACTCCAACATGAATAGTCGTTTCGTAGCCAAATGCCCCAATAATTTTACAGACTCCGATAGAATGTTATCTTTCCTTCTGTCTTATTTGATATTATGTCCTGCAAAGCTCTTTTAAATTCAGACTGTAATACTGGATCAGCGGCCTCTTCCCAATCGACTTCCGTTTTTCCTTTTATCACATCAGGTAAGTCCTCCACCTGACAGCGGCATGCTCTTTCCAACGCTCTTTCCAACTGTTCTCTCTGTCCCCTGCAGTTAACAGTGGAATTCTCATTGCACTCATAATGTGACCCTCATTTCTTTTAATTTAACCGATGGTTGTTTCGATTTTCCTATATGCTGCACCAGATATTTCTTTTCCGATTTCTACACTAATTTCATGCAACCATTTCACCTTAGCCTCCATGCGCATCCTATTTATTTGATTCCTAAGTGACTTATATTTCTGCATTCCTCATTTTCCTTGAATATTTTTGTTTTTCTTTCTTTCTTCGACCATCTGATTTCTTCTGTTACCCATAGTATCGTTGCATTTACCGCCCTTGTATCTGTAAATTTTCTATCCTGTTTCTGTGGCTGCCTATTTTAGAGACATGTATTCATCTACAACTGAACTGCCAATGGAACCATTAATTCCCACAGTACCTGTTGCACCAGAGAACTTTAAGCTTATCACATCATTTCTCAGTACTTCAGTATTTCACCTCCTAGGGCATTGTTTCTTTCTGACTAGTTTCTCAAACGTCAGCCTACTCTTCATCAATATAAAATTATCTTCTGAGTCTATACCTGCTTCTGGGCATTCCTTACAATCCAATATCGTTTCGAAATCTGTGCCTGACCATGATGTAATCTAATTAAACTCTGCCATATCTCCCGGTCTCTTGTGTTTCTTGAACAGAGTATTCGCTATTACTAGCTCGAGTTTATTGCGGAACTCAGTTAGTCTTTGGCCTCTTTCGTTCATACCATCCATATTCTCCCGTAAGCCTTTTTTCTACTTCTTCCTATACATTCGCATTCAAGTGTCTCATGACTATTAGATCGTCATCTACGATTAGGTACTGAATTCCCCGTTCAGTGTCCTCGTATACTATCTCTGTCTATTCATCTTCTGCTTGCGACGTCGGCGTGTGTACCTGAGCCGCTGTTGGTTCAAATGGCTCTGAGCACTATGCGACTTAACTTCTGAGGTCGTCAGTCGCCTAGAACTTAGAACTAATGAAACCTAACTAACCTAAGGACATCAAACACATCCATGCCCGAGGCAGGATTCGAACCTGCGACCGTAGCGGTCGCTCGGGTCCAGACTGTAGCGCCTAGAACCACACGGCCACTCCGGCCGGCTGAGCAGTTGTTACTGGTGTGTTTTTTTTTTTTTTGTCGATTCTGGTGAGAACAACCCTAACTCTGACCTGTTCGTAGTAACTCGGTAACTGTCCTACCTTCCTATTCATTACGAATCCCATTTCAGTTACACCATATCCTACTGCTGTAGACAAAACCCTATATTCATCTGACTAGCGAGCCTTGTCTTCTTTCCATTTCACTTCACTGATACACAGTATATCCACATTGAGTCTTTGCATTTCCTTTTCCCGATCTTCTAGCTTTCCTACCACCTTCAAACAACTAAATTACCACGCCCCACATCGTAGAGCGTTATTCGATCTTTCAGTCACCGTCAAGCTGACTAGCTGGGAAAAAAAGAGCGTTCCTGGCCTAGAGAAAGCCACTAGTATCAAACATGGATCTCTGCCAGAGAATGAAATTCCTGAGAATTAACGTCTGGAGCACAGCGTTCTATGGTAGTGATTCATGGACTGTGGGAAGTCGGAAACAGATGTGCATCGAATCTTTTGAGATGAGGTGCTACAAAAGTATTCTGAAAATTGTACGAGCTGATAAGGTAAATAATGATAAGGTTCTCAAAAGTGGTTCAAATGGCTCTGAGCACTATGCGACTTAACTTCTGAGGTCATCAGTCGCCTAGAACTTAGAACTAATTAAACCTAACTAACCTAAGGACATCACACACATCCATGCCCGAGGCAGGATTCGAACCTGCGACCGTAGCTGTCCCGCGGTTCCAGACTGAGCGCCTAGAACCGCTAGACCACCGCGGCCGGCTGATAAGGTTCTCCATAGAATCGGCAAGGAAAGGAATAAACTGAAAATAATGACGAGAATAAGTGACAGGATGGTAGAAGATACGTGAAGATGCCAGAAAATAACTTGTGTAGTAATAGAGGGAGCTGCAGAGGATAAAAACTGTAGAGGGAGGCATAGACTGGAATATATCCAGGATATAACTGAAGTTGTAGGTTTCAAACACTGGGCTCAGATGAAACGTGTTGCTCAAGAAAGGAATTCGCGGCGAGCCACATCAAACCAGTGACGTGATTGGTGACTCAAAACAGAAAAAAAAATTCATCGTTGTCATGCTGCCGTCGATTACTACCACAGTTCCGATGGAAGCATAAGTGAATGTCCCACTTAGTGTAATACTGCCCCCACCGACATGTGTCCGTGGCATACTGAATGTTTCGAGCAGCTGTTCGGCTCAATGACGGCGTCAGCGGGCACGACAATCGGCATGGTGAAACATGAAACGTGATTGGACAACGCGAGACGTTTGACTGAATCCACGGTCCAAATTCGATAACCCTCTGTCCAACACAGTCGAAATTTGCGATGTCTTTGCTTAACAAGTCGAGAGTTGAGTATCGTATACTGCGGGGCCCACTTTTCAACAATGTCTACTGAACGATGTCTGCCGAAACGATATCATGCGCCAGCAATAACTCTGACGTCAGATCTGCCACAGACTATCGCGTATCATGCTTTACGGACCGAACGAGCATTCGGCTTCACGTTCTGTGATGAGGTGTGGAAGTCCTATTCTTCGTCGGTAATTCGTGGTTTCACCGCTTTTCAACCACATTCCCTAGACGCTAACGCCACTAGCGCATGAACAGAAGAAAAGGTTCAACGTTTCCGAGATAATCGTTCCAGCACAGGCCCATAACAATCTGCCCTTTGTCAGAGTCGCTCACCTCAGTGAATGTCCCCAATAGCGGCCCGTACCCTAGCTTGAATGGTTCGCCATTGGCCTCTGATCCGGTTACACATTTTCCTTAGCGCATCAAGCGATCGCACCGACACTACACAGCAGTGAGTCTTTCCGCTGGCAGCAGTGATAATGTTGTGATTCAGAATTGTATTATTGGGAAGGCAAATATTGAGATTTCTCTCTTTTTAGGTAACGTATTATCTGTTTAACACATGGATTTCAAAAATGAAAATCACAGCAAAATTTGTGTGAGTTAAGCAAAATTAAGCGTAATTTATTGACAATGCACAGCTACAGGGTGTGCAAAAATTCCGAAGAGGGTACACCTATTAATGACTTTTATTTTTATTCGGACGCCAACGAAAAGTAATGAGACACCACGACATTTTGGTCTTGACGGTGGCTAGTTCTTCACTGGGTACCTATGCTCGAAATGTAATAGTAAAATTCCTGAAGATGTCTTCTCAATAAGTATTAAGACGGAAATGTTATTCCGCTAGTACAGACTATCAGGAGCGACTAGACATTGAAGATTACACGGTATGTTAGTAGTAAGTCTCGTGCTAAACTGTAAAATTAAACTTGTTTGCGCCAGGAGGAAGTACACTTAAGAGAGCCAACTGTATCCAGTTCGCAAGATGTTGAAGGAGGCCTTTGATTAGATAGTAAAGACCACATCCTAACTGGACCTGTTAGTTCAGCTTAGTTCTAAGGCGCGGTACACACGATACGATATGCAGCACGTTGCAATAAAGGTGGAGCGACGCGACGGTTGTCGGTGCCACCGTGTGTTCGCATAGGATGATTCGATATGATGTTTCCGTTGCTGTTTCATTTGCAATCATGAGCACTTCTGAAGAGGACGATATTGTAGCTTATCACTATTTAAATATAAAACAATCGAAAAGAAATGTATGTTCTAGATGCATTCATAAAATATTACAAATATCAAACGTAGTTCGGCTATCGTTTCTCGTGAGTCTCCCAACACGAACGCTTAAACTCCACGAATTCTACAGTATGAGTCCAAACAGTTTCCACTTCTCAGAGAAACTTGTATCAGCTATTCTGACACAAATTTTCTGCATGCTCTTTCTTCTGCTGAGAAACTGCCTACTATAATAAAGTAAGTCGGTGAAAGTGTGTGAAGTATTCCTGGACTTCAGGAAGGCATTTGATACGGTTCCGCACTTACGTTTAGTGAAAAAAATACGAGCTTACGGAATATCGGACCGGGTTTGTGATTGGATTCAGGATTTCCTAGAAGAAAGAACACAACATGTCATTCTTAACGGTTCAAAATCTGCAGATGTAGAGGTAATTTCGGGAGTACTGCAGGGAAGCGTGATAGGACCTTTATTGTTTACAATATACATAAATGACTTGGTTGACAACATCGGTAGCTCCGTGAGGCTGTTTGCAGATGACACGGTTGTCTACAAGAAAGTAGCAACATCAGAAGACTCGTACGTACTCCAGCAGGACCTGCAGAGGATTAATGCATGGTGCGACAGCTGGGAGCTTTCCCTAAACGTAGATAAATGTAATATAATGGGCATACATAGGGGCAGAAATCCATTCCAGTACGATTATGCCATAGGTGGTAAATCATTGGAAGCGGTAACGACCATAAAATACTTAGGAGTTACTATCCGGAGCGATCTGAAGTGGAATGATCACATAAAACAAATAGTGGGAAAAGCAGGCGCCAGGTCGAGATTCATAGGAAGAATTCTAAGAAAATGTGACTCATCGACGAAAGAAGTAGCTTACAAAACGCTTGTTCGTCCGATTCTTGAGTATTGCTCATCAGTATGGGACCCTTACCAGGTTGGATTAATAGAAGAGATAGACATGATCCAGCGAAAAGCAGCGCGATTCGTCATGGGGACATTTAGTCAGCGCGAGAGCGTTACGGAGATGCTGAACAAGCTCCAGTGGCGGACACTTCAAGAAAGGCGTTACGCAATACGGAGAGGTTTATTATCGAAATTACGAGAGAGCACATTCCGGGAAGAGATGGGCAACATATTACTACCGCCCACATATATCTCGCGTAATGATCACAACGAAAAGATCCGAGAAATTAGAGCAAATACGGAGACTTACAAGCAGTCGTTCTTCCCACGCACAATTCGTGAATGGAACAGGGAAGGGGGGATCAGATAGTGGTACAATAAGTACCCTCCGCCACACACCGTAAGGTGGCTCGCGGAGTATAGATGTAGATGTAGATGTAGATGTAGATGTAGACGTTAAAAATTACACCATGAAAAGTCCAACGAGTATGTTTCTTCATTCATTGTGGTACTTATATGAATAATCGTTACGGATTAAAAAATCTAAGCTATTACTTCTACAGCTGTCAGTTTTGAAAAATTGTAAATGAGTCAGCTTGAGAAATATTCAGAAGAAATACTGCTGGCTCTGATGCGAACTCCTTCTTGGCGTCGTCCTACTCGTTCCGATGTAACAGAGTTTTCAGATCTCTCTTACCACTGCCACAAAGTTTCTTAAACTCAGGGAGTAAAGAATGGCATAGCTGATAAATCCCGTCGTCTCTTCATTTCGGTAACTATTTTTCATTTCCACCTTCGGCTTGAAGTGTGTAGCTGCCATACTCGTCGCGGAAGTCCTCCAATATATCTCACGCTTTTTTTCAAGTAGTGAAAGAGATAATGCTCTCCTTCCACCGTTAAATATAATTTCGCTATGTTGGCTAAGTTTCGCATGCAGCAGCGTATGACCTAACGCATACGTAACCTAATCTGGCGAGCGACAGCATTCTTCACTGCAGTATTTTCAAAACATTTCTGATGATTTACTTACTTGCGAAGTGTCACAATAGCTACGGGCAATAGCGTCAAAAAATTAAAAACAATTCGGTATTAAACTAAGCTGTGATGTTGGATTACGTGAATAAATAAGTTTTATACGGAATAGATTCCTTAGAATCCAAAGGAGAAGCCAACATAAAGGAGATCAGATACAAATCTAAAAACTGTGGTGTCTATTTCTTCTGCCCTAAAAGTGAAAGCTTTACTGCGAAACTAAGTAGAGAAATGGATGTAACTTTGCTTGATTTCCGTAAAAGGACTTTTTGGAGGCATATTTGGTGACTCGAAATCCGTATCCTTTGATACAGCTGTGAGAAGCAATAAGCATCCTTTGTTGCGCTGCGCGACTCCATAGAAATACTTGTCGGTGTGGTATTACTATCGTCCCAGTTGTAATTAGCTAAATCGCCTGATGTGGTTCTCTATGCGTTCCATCATCTACATCGAACAGCGAATACCATCGTTTACCATATCGTCTCGGTGGAAACTGCGTGCTACAGGTTGGCAGTCTGTCCACCTGTGTTAATTACAGAGACATACAAATTGAGCTACGTATACCGAAACGTTCTTACTGTGACTCAAAATAAATGTATTATAGCGATATGACAGGTGGTGACTGTCTGTCTCACACATACAAAGGATGTAACAGAACATTTTGGTGGCTTGCTCTATTCTATTTTCAGTTAGTGTATTGAGGAATACGTCTAATAGAGCAAATATTAAGGGACAACCACTTTTGTAGGAGAACTGAACTACGTGCACAAATCCGGAGACGCACGTTGGTATCGTCATCAGTTGCGAAAACAGCAACCAAACGTATGGCAATGATAGATTTCTTATTTCAGTAAAAAAGGAGTCCTGAGCGCAATAAATTATTTATATACGCACACAACAACGTGTGACAGGAACCAGTGGTGACACACAGCGGTTCCGTGAATTAGTCCTAACGAGATGTACAGCCTACGATATGGTGAAGGACATATAGACCGATACCGGTTACTGCAAATAAAAATATATAATATGTTGCTATCACGTTTTGCTTGTTATTAATAAAATACCGAGTTCGATCGCTGTGGTTTCCCAGTTACGTCAATAATTATTATATAATCCTTAAACTTCAAGTATTCGGACAGCTTATTCACTCGCTTTATAAGTGTCGCTGAGCAAACTATGAGCGTGAGATGGAATCGCCCTTCTTCGTAGCTTGGGTAAAATTACCTCAGATAGCAGCCGCGATAACGACGCAATGGTGTACACAGCCTCATCTTCAGCAATCAAAGAGTTAATCATAATCTTTTAAGAAATTATGTTATACTTAAAATAGATAACCACTGCAAAATTTTGAATGTACGAAAAGTAACTGCTTCTATTACAATTTATAACAAACACAATCAGGTGCATGCCGTATCTTTCCTCTTATAAGACCGTAGGGTAAGACTGTCTAGTTTTAATTCCCACCACGCTTACGTAGGTGCTTTGTTTGTACGTTTCTGGTCGACAAACATTCTAAATCACCAGACAAGTATGAAAACAAATTATCGCCACTCCTACGACTTAATCGGGCATAAAATACATCCAACACAGCTTGGAGCCGAGCATCTTTGGAATCATAAATAAACTGGAAAATACTACTTAGTATACCAGCTGTCAATGTAGTAACCCCAATTCAGCATACTAGGTCTTCAGAGTTTGATCAAATAGTGAATGAACTTGTAATTTCTAGTGTTTGATCTAAAAATCTGTACATGATCTTTCATTCCATTGTCTTTGCCATATTTTTGTTACTTTGCATCTGATATCGTCTTTTCGATGCGCAAACAAAGCCGTTAAAATACTTTTCGAAGTCTTTTGCAGCCTCTGCCTGATTACAACGGTAGCGGGAATACCTTGGTTCCTTACATTCTCCCTGAACTTTAATCAGTTTCCAAATTTCTACTTACTTTTATTTACTGTTTACTTAATATACAGATTAAATTACATCAGGGATAGTTTACAACTCTGTTTGAAGCACTTTCCAACTATTTTTCCGTTTGTGCGACTGTTGTTAACTTCTGCTTAATATCTGTGCTGCGTGTAGATAACCTTTCGCTCGCTGTATTTTATCCCTCCTCCCGTCAGTAATAAAATAGAATATTCCAGCTATTATGATTAAAAGATTTTTCGAAATCTACCGTTGCTGTAAACGTAGGGTTGCTTTTCTTCGATTTAGTAGTACTGTCTCGTGTGTTTCTAACCTCCTCCGGAACCCACATTGATTTTCCCTGTTTTCGTGTACATAATTTCTTTCAATATTTTGTAGCCATAATTCAATAAACATTCACACATCTAAGATCCTGTCTGCTTTGAAACTGTAATCGCCATATCCGTCTTGAACTGCAAGAATATTTCTCCTTGCTCATATAACTTGCACACCAAGTAGAATAGTTTTGTCACGACTGGCACTTCAAATGATCACAGAAGTCTTACGGAGATCAGTTTATTCGAGGGATCTTGTTTCGATCTACGTATTTAAGGAATATGTGAGTGTCTTCTCACATTATACGCTCCATCTCACTTTTATCTCATTTTTGTATAATATTCTCTTCAGTTGATCAAAACGAACTACACTACTCTATCAAATATAATACATAAATATCAGCCAGTCGTTCGTTGCTTTGAAAATTTATTTAATTTTTTATTTTGTACTATACTTACGAGAGTAGAATTACCTTTCTTTAAACATTTTTTTTTTAGATTAATAGTGGCTGTTTTGGAGTGGAGAGGATTCCTTGTTAGGATAAACAGGGACGGTATTACGTACTCCTACATTCGATAAGCAAGGAAAGTTCCAAGAAACCTTTCGTTGAATGCGAGAAAAATGGTATTTGGCACGATGTTTAACACTGTCGGGAAGAAAAACCATACTGTATAAGATGTGTTTGGTTTTATTTATTTTATTTATTTATTTATTTGTTAATTTTTTTTGAGAGAGTGTTGTTCTACATAGAATCAATCGAAGAACCCAGTTCTTATCAGATACATACCGTACGATTCTCAGCCAAAGCTTCAAGGTGACTGGTTGCGGTCATTACCCTCTCCGATCTCTCCATCCAAACATGCCTGAGAAACCCTCTGGTACCGACCGACAGCCATGTCATCTTCAGCCGATTGGATTCACTGGACGAAGATATGGAAGAGCATGTGATCAGCACACCGCTCTCCCAGCCCTGGTCAATTTTCGTGACTGGAGCTCGAGCTTCTCTGTCAAGCAGCTCTTCAGTTGACCTCACAAGGGTTGAGTGCACATCGCTTGCCAATAGCGCTTAGCAGACGCGGACAGTCACCTGTTCTAGTACTATCCAACCTGACAGCACTTAACTTCCAAGATTTGTTGGGAACTGGTGTTACCACAACGCTGACGCCGTTTGCTTACGATCATTACCGAATACATTTATTCATGTCAGTCTTAGTGTTTTACAACTGTAACTACTAAAAGTTTTGTATAAAACACGAGTTGGTAGTAGTACACAGTGGATTCTAATTGGCAATATTGGAGTGAAAATCTCATTTGCAGAATTTGTCTTCCAATCACGGTTAATGGTCAGGAAAACCTTGGTCGGAAACAAAAGGAATGCAGTTGTTATTTATATGACTCATACAATAATATAAAGACCTAGAGAATGTTAATGTGCCTGTTCACTTGTGTAAGTTAGTCAAGCCGAGAACGTGCTCAAAATGTGTAGTGTTCTTGCCCACGGGCACCACTGTGGAGAGGTGGTGTTTAGCCAGTTTCTTCTTACTCATTTCATTGGTTGGTCATGAGTGTAGTACGGTTTATTATAGAACATTGTCATTTTTAGAAATATGTCTCAGTAAGCTGTTAATATCTATGGAAGACCTCCTAGGAATGTTATATGGGAACTACTTTTAATTTATCTCTTGGATAGTCTTTGCTGTTTGTCTGCCTGTCTCTCTATCCCTCCCTGCCGGCCGAAGTGGCCGTGCGGTTAAAGGCGCTGCAGTCTGGAACCGCAAGACCGCTACGGTCGCAGGTTCGAATCCTGCCTCGGGCATGGATGTTTGTGATGTCCTTAGGTTAGTTAGGTTTAACTAGTTCTAAGTTCTAGGGGACTAATGACCTCAGCAGTTGAGTCCCGTAGTGCTCAGAGCCATTTGACCCCCATTTTTTTTTATCCCTCCCTCTCACACAAACACACACACACACACACACACACACACTCACTCACACACACACAAACGCGCGCGCGCGCGCTCTTTAATATTGAGTCACTATTAACTTCTCACCTTACGTCTGTTATATAAGGGTAGCAAACGATGAATTGTGTGTACTACTGCGCTGTATGTTTAATATGCTATTTGACTTAATGCAGAAAGATACTGCGCTGTACGCCACTGCCCGGACAACAATCACGCTATACTACACAAAAATAAGGCTAAATCTGGGATAAAAAATTTCCCCGACAAGCTTAAACTGATTATTCGGTGAAGAACCAGTTGTAGAATGTAGGATGGGATTTTATGTTGCTAGTTGATTCTACGAATTTATTGGTGGCATGGCGCATATTAGACGCTCTTTACACATCTAAGACAAGTCTCACGTTTCTTGACTGATAACATTCAATTTAGAAGGGCACTACCAATCAGTCTTCCACGGATCATAGTTTATTTTGGTCTCTGACAAATTTGAAATGTTTGTCAGTGAAATACTAAAGCTCACGGGGCTCTATTTCAGACTGTGATTTATTAATTTAGCTCAACAATATTTAATGATTTTCCTTTTTATGCAAGAAGAGAGTACTACAATAATAATAATTCAGTGAATTAGCGAGCAACCAAGAACTCCTATCATTCTCTTGTTTCACGGATAAATTTGACACTGGCAGAATAGCTATGGGCACAGTTGAATTACAATAAATCTTGACGTAATACAAAATTAACATTCAACAACTTGTTTCCACAAACAGCATTTGCAAAAGTTAGGCAGCTCACAATGTCATGCAGAGATTTTAAGTTTCTGTTTTTTGCAGATTATATGCCTCATATGTTGGAAATAAAGGACTATTAATGAACGGATTTCCGTTACAGTGTGGTGAGAATCAAATATACAGCAATAACTTTGTGATAATTGATGGACTTCTTGTAAATAAAGGTGGGGAATCACAGTGGATACTAAAATTATAAATTTATTATATTTGAGCCCACTTATTGCACTGTCATTTTTTTCTGATAAATCTTAGTGACTAATACTTCAACGATAATTTATGTATGTTAACGGTCGTTATTTCTCAGATAATCAACCCTAATTCATAAATTTTATATTTTTTAAATAATGCTACTGGATCGTGTTTTCAAAGTTATATTTTAACCGCTTTTCCAATCATAGATGATAGTCTACACAACTGCTTGAGTGGAACGTAGATGGCAGCGATAAAATGCATTGTCATCATGACTGGAAGCCACGGAAATGCCTAATGGTTATTACTGGTATGGATTAGATAGGGTCCTCAATAAAGAATATCTCGTATGCGGATCGCATTGGCAGCGGCTTGGGTGTTGGAAGTTGAAATAATTTAAAAAGAAGAGTGCTATTTCAGTGCGACTGCGGAATGATTAACAGAGAGTGAGGCAGGAATAGGTGGCCTAGAGCCCTCTGTTGCGCCCTCTAGCGCGACTTATTCACAAGGGAGCAAGTCATAAGCTCTATGCTGCGTAGGTGATGTAGAAGAAAAGTGAGCGGGATTCAAAAGCGTCTGCCTGCAGGAGGCCTAAAATTGGCCCTCTATTGCTCCTACTGTTTTGTTGTTTAAAGAATGAAGGATTATACAGAGACTGACTACGGCTTTGTTGTACTCTTGTACTTCGGTCTATCAATTCAGCTCTCACATTTTGGCACTGTAGCTGGCTGGATCTCCTGGGCACTGAATGCAAAAGCCTAGAGCATAGGAAGATAATTTTAAATAGTAATCCCTTGGGTTCCACGGACCGACTGAAAACAGGGGTTGTAAATACAATTATTGGGCTGTACAGGGGTAAAAACGATAATGATAGAAGTCTGTTATGATAACTACCAATTCTAAGAAATTAGGTTGACCTTTCAATAAATTTACTTTTCTCTATGCGAAAGTTCACTCAAAACTAGATTTCCTTTAAGTCGTATTGTTAGTACCATTTTTCATTTTTCTGCAGATAACGAGATTTTTGTGTCGTAACATCTGCTGGTGCAGTGTAGAGGAGGTGATGTACTCTCCAAACTCGTGCCGCTAGCTAAAGCTCCAGCTTTAACTCTGATGCCTACAACGCGATGCTCCAAGAGTTTTGTGGCCACTTTTAGTCTTATTTCCCACAGTCACACCATGCCTTGAGTTGACCTGCATCGCCGCATCATGCCACTGCGTTCACCAACTACTGCACATATCCTTCATCTCTGTCTGTCTGTCTATCTCTCTCTCTCCCTCTCTCTCTCTCTCTCTCTCTCTCTCTCTCTCTCTCTCCCTCTTTCCATCTCTTTTTCTATGTCTCTCTCGCTCTTCCTCTTTCTTTCACCCTTATTCGAAGTACCTTTTTCTGCAACGTTGTCATATAGTATAAAAGAAACACTCATTTCCTCCAAGATGTCGTAATTACATTTGCTTTAACGTGTTATAACAAATCGCAATGAAATTAAAATGAATTACAAGCAATATCAAAACAAGTTAATAGCCAAGTTAACATTTTCCTTTCATATAGTTCTTTCTTTATTGCATCCAGCCTTAGGATCGTATCTTATAATTAATGACACATATTTACTCAAAACTTTTTTCCTATTTATTTCGTACATATTCAGCAGCAGTTAGTGTTCAGCCACTTCCTAATGACGCGAAAAATTGCTCATTTTAATTTTTTATTATGGATCAGTCCTCAATAACATGAAGGGCAATTAGTTACAAATGGGAAGCACACAACTGAGGATAAGCTGCTGTATGGTGAAGAACAACATCACACACTTTGTGCTTATCATTTGTAATTACGGATTTCTGAGCAAAGTAGCGACATATGAATCAATGAACATTGGCATTTTGTTAGTAATTGGACATATTTGTTACCTATATTAAGAATATTTACAATTGAAATATTTATCTCTGATCTCAGTAGTTTCGAACAGTCCGTCAGCTCCGTCTCCTTCCATGTTACAACATTATTATCTCTTGTTCTCTTAGTATCATGGCTTCAGGAAAACTCAAATTTAGAGGTAAAAGTCGTTATTCCAGCTGCATTGCTTTTATTGGCAGTCAGTGGCACTAAATCAGTTATCGGGATCCAGGGTATTCTTGATATCATTGTATTCCACTTGCACATGTAGTTGCACAGCTGATGAAGCTTTGTCACCAGCTACTTAATGTATACCTATATTGTCTCTTTATTGATGTACATTTGATAATGAGCCATATATTCCAAACCAATACTTTTGCAAGGTATATGTAAACCATGTAGCTGCGGAAGAATATGTACTGCCTTTGTTTGTGTCGACATTTTGCATGTTACCTGTTATTTATCAATTATGATTTTTTTCTTCGGCATAAAAGATTCAAAACATGATCAAATTGGAGTACGATTGCGATATGAAGCAAGCAAGTATTTAGGATATACTGTATTTACTGGTTTTGCAATTCAAAGAAAGAGAGATTCATTCATTCACGTAAATTACTTATTTTATTTACACTTCGATTACTGTTGTGAAGAACACAGCTGCATAACATTATGCAGAATTTTAACACTCACTGAGAGATCTTTGCGAATTCTTCTCTGCTTTTCCAGTTTGCTTCCTTTTAGAGGTACAATGAGGTTCATTGATAGTATTACTCTTATCGAAATGTTTTAAAAGCATTTGTTCAAGGACTCTGTCCGCTGTAAACATTTTTCTGAGATAAACTAAAAGAACAGACCATGAAACTTCATAAGCAACTGAGGTGGTCACTTACCGGATTAACATTGAATGGTCATAGAAGTTCATATCCAGTCATCTTCAGTTCTCTGATTTTAGTATTACGGATTTTAAATAAAATTCAAGTAAATCTGCAGTAGATGGAGACGAATTTTCTTGCATGACCGTTTCGAAATTTATTTTAAACTTTCTTTACACTATATCAAGGGCTGTGTAAAGATTGTAACGAGTTCAACTGACATATGTGTAATCCGACTGCTATTGAATTAAATGTATAAGCATTTTTGAAAATATGCGCTCAATAGACACAGTGCCAACGCACCACATCCGTAGGTGGACCATATTAGAAGAGTTAGGTTGCGCCCCTGTACATTTTCTGCAAGTTAATCAGGGTTTTGTTGAATATGAAATAGAGTGCCAGTTATATCCATTTCACCAACATGAAAATGAATTAGGAATCATTAATGTAAAAAAGGGATAAAGTATTTGGTTTTTATAAGCTTTTATATTTTTTGTAAGGGTTAAAAAACTGAGCTTTAAATATTTGTCGAGTAGTAAAAAGTGGAAGTACTAAATTGATGAAACAGCAATATTCCGATCTCGGATTCCATGAAACTGCCGACGTGCATCTAGCTTGGTAGTTCATAGTCACTCTGCCCAGGAATTTGTTTTGAAAACCAATAATGTTGGCGGGGATTTTGTGTGGTATAAAATGCAGCGCAGTATACAACCAAGTGGAAGTCTATTTATAATTAAATTCCGTGCATTAATAACCGCAGCCAAGCCATTATATCCGTTCGTAACTAGTATTCTAACTAGTTTGTGGTAGTCAACTAACATAGGTGTTTCACCTGAGGCATGCGGTATACAGTGGGAACCAATATGAAGTGGAGACACGATTGGCTGAAACACCAACGCTCAGTTGCGTACAGAAATTTTTACGCAGTCAGAAACAAAATGGATGGTCGTACCTGCTATGTCCGATGTTTACTGCACTGTGTTTATGCATCTGCTTCTAGACTCGCATTTAACTGTACTTTATGAACCACCCAGTGACAAGTATTTGCCGTTAGTGACGGAAGAATGGGTAAGAATTTATGCAGTACTGATATAAGAACTACAGTAAAACCGAATATATAAAGCTGAATGCAATGATGGAACATTTCATTAAAAATTTTAATTTTGGTGATTTCTGTGTAAAAGTATTGCCGAAATGTTGGAGTGTTTGAGGAAGTTATCGACAGATGAATGTCTCATTCAGACTGTCATTTGAATTACAGAGTAATGACGAGAAGATATTCAAAAAATTAATTTTATTCCCACAAAATCTCGAATAAACGTTACCGAGGGGTATACTGAATTCGATTAGGTATTCTTTTACAACAGCACATTGACTAAGTTTCGAGTTCATCATCATACTCCGAGCCTTCTGCCGATAGATTGACCTACGCTGCGGACGTATACAAATTCCATGGACTGCTGAAAAGCGTCATCAAGCAAGAAGTGGTATTTTCAGAGGAATATTGACGAGAATTATAATTGTAGCAACGGCCTTTATGGCAAAGAATTGCTGAAGTCCAGCACAGATTACATAATGTGACAGCCAATAACCAGAAACATTGTTTTTCTCTTTTTTTACATTAATTCACATCGAAATGTGCTAACATACTAAGACGTTGTAATGGTGCTTGAGTTACGTAACCATTACGGCACCTCACAACCTCTCGATACCAGCAATATTCTACTGTGTTTCTGTAGAATAGTTAACATATTTCTGTGACAACATTCTGATTTGACTTCATTAATGTAGAGATACTTTGATACATCGATATGTTTATATTGCAATGATATTATTCTTATATGTATTCTTTCTTTTGTCACTATGATCTTTGTCGTACTTGTAACTCTGTTTTTTGGGCGTGTAAGCGGTTATTAGAGTGTCAAGTCTTGGTCGTCATGTTGAAAAGCCGCAAATTGTAGTCAGTTTATAAAATGTGAACTTTAACCGTGAGGAAGATATTTTCAAGTATGTTTTATGTTGTAAAGTGATGTTTTGTGAGTTGTGTGATATTGCAACAAAAGTAATAAAAAATAAATGCAGCTTAAATTCGGAGTGCTGATTACTTTTTTTACATCACCATTGTGCTAACTTGCAAACGTTTAATCTTCAAGAATGGTTTATGAAACACATCTATAAAACTTTTGAATATCTCAGAATAATTCCCAGTCCTCTTTGCATTCGAGCTTGGAATCATCACCACCTAGATTTTCGACGATTGAGCCATAAGTTCACCGCGAGGCCACCGTGGGAAACACGAAAAGATGAGTGCCTAGTTTATCCATTATTTCATGAAAAGACTTCATTAACTGTGCTCTAATGACACCTGCCACGTAATATAACTTCGTTGTTGCCCGAAAATGCCATATTTAGTAGCGTGAGCAACACTATAAATCATTATTAATTATTGACCTTTGTTGTGGTAGGGTTGTTAGAATGTGTACATGTAATAGGAGCCAAAACGTTTCTATATTTTAAGCTGAAATACTGTTTTAGCGATGGTGATTACCATGAACAGTACCCAAAACCTTGGAATGCTGCACAAAAGTGCAATATTAATCTGTGAATTTCTCATGGTACTAACGATGACCAGCTACGATGGTCAACTAGACATTTCCGCAGACCTCGCATGTTGAGAGAGAAACACTTTTACTTTTGGGGTACATGGTCAGCCTCAGACTGCCGAGTATGTGGCAGCAGTGGATGTTCAGGAATCGTTATATTAACTTCCCATAACAGAAGCACCACCTCGACGGCTGGAAGCGGCCCACCCCAGACGCCGTTGGCAGAGAGGAGGCGTCGCCTCGCCTCGCGGTGCGGTCCGCCTGTGGCGTCCCCCGGCGGTGGCGGCGGCGGCAGCGGCTACCCAGCAGCAGCGGCAGCAGCAGTTATCGATCCCGGTCCCGGGCAACGCCGGGCCAGCCCGCGACCAAGCCAAGCCCCGCCGGCCCGCGCTGCCGGCGCCGCGCGACAAGTGGCGCGCCTGACACGTAGGCCGCCATGCGCTACACTCGCGGGCTGCCTCAAGGTGACAGATGCTCCGTTGATCCAGGCGACACACAACGAGAGGTTCCATACCACCAGAGATGGCCGAGGAATATGAAACTTAACGAACATGAACCCTCCGGCTCAACTAGAGCAGTTTCAAATGTTTTATACACTGGTGACGCCTTACTCATTAAAGTTTCTCTGAACTGCCTGTTCTTTGTTTTAATCATGAAAACGATAGTGTACGCGGAGGAGAAGATTAGCGTTTAACTTCCCTTCGACAACGAGGTCATTATCGACGGAACACAAGGTCGGATTACGGAAGGATGGAGAAGGAAAGCGGCAGTGCCCTTTCGATGGATCTATCCCGGCAATTGCCATAAGCAATATAGGGAAATCACGGAAAACCTAAATCTGGATGACCGAACGCGGGTTTGAACCGTCGTCCTCTCGAATGCAAGTCCATTGAGCTCATCACTGCACTACCCAGTTCGGTACTTTACGAAAAGTATTTTACTTTATGAATTACGACAATCTTGTTGGAAACCCGTGACTATGAAAGTCATGTTTCCTTCTTGACTTTCAGCCGAAAGCATATGTAATGTTTCGTCACCGAATGTTGGCGACATCCTCAGGGATTTTTTAGCTGAAAAAAGCTCGACAATCTGAACTGTTTGTAGTTCTACGGTTATACCAAATTGGCCACATGTCTGGATAAATCGCCAGTATCTGAACGGGAAAAGTCAAACAAACTTTTTATTAGGATCCAATCTTCAGTATCCTAGAATGTAGAAAAAGACATATAAACTAAAAAAACACGAAGACACCTTTAATAAAAAATAAGAATATATGAAGTTATGAAAATTGTTGGCCATAGTACTAAATAGAACCATCAGCGCCAAATCATCCCCACTACAAACTCTGTAACCCAAGTCGGGGCGACTTCGCTTTCTGAGCTTTCCTCTTAAGTAGGTGCTGTTATCTGAGCTCTGATGATGACTCCAGCATCTATGGACGAAACGTTAGACAGTTAAAAATTCCGCTGACAGCGACCTAACGCATATGTATAAAAAATCACCAAGGACGCAAATACTATCCGTGAAAACACGCATTGTACTTTTTTTATTCGTATTTTGCAGCTTCAAACGTGACTGTACTCAATACACTCGAGGAATGAATTAAAAAACGGCTTCAGTTACAATTTTTCCTGTTTTATTAAGTACACAGTGCATTTCGGACCCTGTGGGTCCATCTTAATACATTCTTTACTTTTTTTCTCTTGTATGAGATGATGTGTATATTCCTGTCGAAAAGGTTCAATGGTAGGTTACGAATCGCGGATAATATGTGGGAAATAGTGGAAAAGATGAACAGTGTAAGCTTAGCAACCAACCCAAGAAAAGCGTTTTTAATATTTTGCAACAACGAACGTATTTTTCTCCATTGTTTTCAAACATATCACTTCATTGAAGAGGCACGTTCGCAAACACATATTTGTAAAAACTTCACAGATGTTTTTGTACATGGTATGGTAGGAGATGATATTTTCATAGGACTAACGATATAATTATTAAACAATTGATATATGCAAGAAGCAATTGACGTATGCAGGAAATAACTTTAGAATAGGTCTTTAAAATTACCGAAGTAGATGTGGCTTGGGGAATCTCTTTATTCATTTAACTTCGATTCCCTAACATGGAACCTTTTCGTGACAAGAATATACATTTCCTCCCTTTCAAGAGAAAAAATGAAGAAGGTATTAAGACGCACCACACCTGAAGACAGACCTACAGAGTCCGACAAGCATCGTCTACTGAATAAAACGCGAAAATTTGTGTCTGAAAGCGTTTTTCAATTCATAACTCGACGCATTGTATTGTAAATTGTGTTGTTATTTTATCAACTTTCCCATTTATTTTGTGAAAGAATACACCAGTGCCTACATAATTGCACCTGTTTATTTCAGAATAAAGACTACTGGAAAGGCTCACAAATTAAGAAACTACACTTTTAAAAAATATAATGTAGAAAAATACATCTGTGCCTCTGAAGGCAGAGACGCTAACCATTACAATAGGGAGGCGGTCTATATTTACGAGTGAAAGAAATAATTTTTGTCTAAATTATAGTTTTAGATTTCTGTTAGTAAAAGCAAATTACCCTCCCTGAAGCTTTTTTTAGTTGCGTAATTCATGAATTGTGAAGTCGCATCAAAACTGCTGGAAAATCTTAGGACACCTAACAAATCTATGTGTCAGCAACAAGCCCACTGCGACGCGCCACTCGACTGTGAGCTGACGTAATCGTTTGACAGCGAAAACTCAAGTATTGCTATTCCTGCCCAGAGCTGGATGAAGGAGCGTGACATAAATAATTATACAGACGTTGTCAATCAGTTATTGTGTTACAGTTAGCTACCCACGTTCTGGAAGGTACACAGAAATCTACTAGATATAGAGTTTCCTGCAAGATTAAAACAGTGCGCCGGCCAGAATCACGAACTCGCCTGTCAGTGGCTATGCCGACTGGGTTGCCCTGGTGTAACTCAAGACCTGCCCTCAAAGTTTTATTTCCTCAAGTATCTGTCTCCAAATTGTCAGATCTCGTAACGGTAATAATCACATTAACATACATTCACTGAAGTTACAAACATAATCCTCAACAATGTGTTACAGCAAAGAAACTCCCTTCATCTGACAGTCTGTCTTAATCCTACATACTCGTAAACATGCACTTGAAAAGCACACAGTCAACAAATAAAAACAAAGGAAAATATAAAGTTTTTCGAAGATGAAGTCCTCGTCTTGATTTAAAAAAGGGCAAAACTAGATTCCCTGCTCCATTTGTCAATGTTACCGCCCATCCACCAAGCATTCCTTCCGTCTAGTGGTAAAGGCCAATCCCATCAGCTACAATTTCTGTCAACTGCTTTTCTATGCACCTTATAGTTCAGCAAACTTGTGTACGGCTTAACAGATTGCAATGAGCCATCAGCCATTCCAAAATCTTCCAAAGACGCTACACAGGACGTGAAAAGACAATATACTGATAGTTACCGTACTAATGCTAACTTCAAAAAAGTTTCGGGAAGCCATTGAGGAAAGCATTTTCGCTTTAAGCACGTTATTTAGCTAACTCAGTTAATTGAAATTTCAAGTTCCCCAAATTGGTGAAGTCTTTTTTCCGTTCATATCTATTTGCATCAATTGTTAATCTCCTTCTATGCTTTCCAGTGTGTAGCCAGTGTCATCATTGATCCACCGTAGTTGCTAGGTCCAGAAGCGTCTTCGTGCTTCTTATAGCTTGTCCCTTTAATTTGCTAAGAAATTCCTCCCCATCTCTATTATGTATTTCGCGTTACACTATGCACACTTACTGTTTAAATTTACATTGTCTAACCTCGTAGTGCCGTTGTGCCAGTAGCGTCGGTGTCGTCGTAACTGCCGTCTGCGTCACGTCTGCTGTGCAGCGACCTACGTTAATTTAAGTATTAATTGTACTTTTCTTACTTATCATTTCTTTTTGTGTGTATTTTTGCTTTTAGGAAGCTTTAATTGTCGAGTGCTAGTAATAGTGTTCCATAGATTACGTGTTTGTTTTGAATACAGTCAGAGAGAGTTCCTATAGTCACCCATAGTGCCAGTAGTGCTAGTGTTTGTTTTGAATACAGTCCAGAGACAGGTAGTGCTATTTTCATTGTTTTCTACGAGAAGTGTCTAGCAACCTCAGTTTTATCAACTTTCAGCCGCCTTTAGTGAATTAGCTGTCTAGTTAAAAGTTGATTAACTCTCTACAGTAAATTGATTTCTTAGGATGGATAGGATATGTGACCCACTGTCCCTGCTGTCGAGACATCTTCGCGGGTACCAGACGCGGTTGGCCCACCCTCTGCCCAAGGGGAGTGTCGGGTTCAGCGGCGTTCGCGGCGCCCGAGGCGGAGGGTCAATGTGGAGGGTGGCCGTGTGGCAACGCCCGCTCTGCCTGTGAGTGGACATGTGGCCGCTCCTTCAGCAAGGTCCGAGCAGGCACACGGGGGGAGGGGTTTATTAGTGATTGGGGGCTCCTACGTTAGGCGGGTGATGGAGCCCCTTAGGGAAATAGCGGAAAGATCGGGGAAGAAGGCCAGTGTTCACTCAGTCTGCTTGCCGGGGGGTCTCATCCGAGATATGAAGGAGGCCCTGCTGGCGGCGATAGAGAGCTCTGGGTGCACCCGACTGCAGATTGTTGCTCATGTCGGCACAAATGATTCCTGCCGTCTGGGTTCAGAGGTCATCCTCAGTTCCTACAGGCCGTTGGCGGAATTGGTGAAGGCGGAAATCACCGCACTTGGGTTGGAATCTGAGCTAACTACTTGTAGTATCGTTCCCAGAACCGATCGCGGTCCTCTGGTTTGGAGCCGAGTGGAAGGCCTAAACTAAAGGCTCAACGATTCAGCGGAGATCTGGGGTGCCAATTTCTCGACCTCCGCTATAGGGTGGAGAAATGTAGGGTCCCCCTCAACAGGTCAGGCGTGCACTACACGCAGGAAGCGGCTACAAGGGTAGCGGAGTACGTGTGGAGTGCACATGTGGGTTTTTTATGTTAGAGAATTCCCTCCCCAGGCCCGACAAGAGGCCTCCTGAGACGCGGCAAGGTAGGGGTAGGCAATATGCAACACGGAAAAACAATATTAATGTGCTAATAGTAAACTGCTGGAGCGTCTAGAGAAAGGTCCCAGAACTGCTCTCATTAATAAACGGGCACAGTGCCCACATAGTACTAGGGACAGAAAGTTGGCTGAAACCAAATGTAAACAGTAATGAAATTCTAAACTCAGATTGGAATGTATACCGCAGTGACAGGCTGGACAGTGAAAGGGGGGGGGGGGCGTGTTTATAGAGATAAACAGTGCAATAGTATCGAAGGAAATTGACGGAGATCCGATATGTGAAATAGTTTGAGTGAAGTTCACGGTTAAAGTAGGCTCAGACATGGTAATTGGATGTCTCTATAGGCCCCCTGGCTCAGCAGCTGTTGTGGCTGAGCACCTGAAGGATAATTTGGAAAATATTTCGAGTAGATTTTCCCACCATGTTATAGTTCTGGGTGGAGATTTTAATTTGCCAAATATAGACTGGGAGACTCAAACGTTTATAACGGGTGGCAGGGACAAAGAATCCCATGAAATTTTTTTAAGTGCTTTATCTGAAAACTACCTTCAGCAGTTAAACAGAGATACGACTCGTGGCGATAGCATATTAATATTAGACCTTCTCATAACAAACAGACCCGAAATATTTGAAACAGTTTACGCAGAACAGGGAGTCAGCGATCATAAAGCGGTTACTGCATCGATGATTTCAGCCGTAAACAGGATTATTAAAAAAGGTATAAAGATTTTTGTGTTTAGCAAAAGTGACAAAAAGCTGATTACAGAGTACCTGACTGCTCAACACAAAAGTTTTGACTCAAGTACCGATAGTGTTGAGGATCAGTGGACAAAGTTCAAAACCATCGTACAATATGCGTTACATGAGTATGTGCCAAGCAAGATCGTAAGAGATGGAAGAGAGCCTCCGTGGTTTAACAAACGAGTTAGGAAACTGTTGCGGAAGCAAAGGGAACTTCACAGCAAACATAAACATAGCCAAAGCCTTGCAGACAAACAAAAATTCCGCGAAGCGAAATGTAGTGTGAGGAGGGCTATGCGAGAGGAGTTCAATGAATTCGAAAGTAAAGTTCTATGTACTGACTTGGCAGAAAATTCGAAGAAATTTTGGTCTTATGTCAAAGTGGTAGGTGGATCAAAACAAAATGTCCAGACACTCTGTGACCAAAACGGTACTGAAACAGAGGATGACAGACTAAAGGCCGAAATACAAAATGTCTTTTTCCAAACCTGTTTCACAGAGGAAGACTGCACTGTAGTTCCTTCTCTAGATTGTCGCATAGATGACAAAATGGTATAAATAGAAATAGACGACAGAGGGATAGAGAAACAATTAATATCGCTCAAAAGAGGAAACGCCGCTGGACCTGTTGGGATAGCAGTTCGACTTTACACAGAGTACGCGAAGGAACTTGCCCCCCTTCTTGCAGCGGTGTACCATAGGTCTCTAGAAGAGCGTAGCGTTCCAAAGGATTGGAAAACGCCACAGGTCATCTCCGTTTTCAAGAAGGGACGTCGAACAGATGTGGAGAACTATAGACCTATATCTCTAACGTCGATCACTTGTAGAATTTTGGAACACATATTATGTTCGAGTATAATGACTTTTCTGAAGGCTAGAAATATCCTCTGTAGGAATCAGCATGGGTTTCGAAAAGGACGATCGTGTGAAACCCAGCTATTCGCCCACGAGAACCCCGGGTTCCCAGGTAGATGCCGTGTTTCTTGACTTCCGCAAGGCGTTCGATAGAGTTCACCACAGTCGTTTAATGAACAAAGTAAGAGCATATGGACTATCAGACCAATTGTGTGATTGGACTGAAGAGTTCCTAGATAACAACGCAGCATGTCGTTCTCAATGGAGAGAAGTCTTCCGAAGTAAGTATTATTTCAGGTGGGCCGCAGGGGAGTCTCGTAGGACCGTTGCTGTTCATAATATACATAAATGACCGTGTGGATGATATCGGAATTTCACTGAGGCATTTTGCGGATGATGCTGTGGTATATCGAGAGGTTGTAACAATGGAAAATTGTACTGAAATGCAGGAGGATCTGCAGTGAATTGACGCATGGTGCAGGGAATGGCAATTGAATATCGATGTACACAAGTGTAAAGTGCTGCGAATACATAGAACGAAAGATGCCTTATCATTTAGCTGCAATTTAGCAGGTCAGCAGCTGGAAGCATTTAATTCCATAAATTATCTGGGAGTACGCATTAGTAATGATTTAAAATGGAATGATCATATAAAGTTGATCGTCGGTAAAAGAGATGCCAGACTGAGATTCATTGGAAGAATCCTAAGAAAATGCAATCCGAAAACAAAGAAAGTAGGTCACCCACTGCTTGAATACTGCTCAGCAGTGTGGGATCCGTACCAGATAGGATTGATAGAAGAGATACCGAAGATCCAACGGAGAGCAGCGCGCTTCGTTACAGGATCATTTAGTAATCGCGAAAGCGTTACGGAGATGATAGATAAACTTCAGTGGAAGACTCTGCAGGAGAGACGCTCAGTAGCTCGGTACGGGCTTTTGTTGATGTTTCGAATACATACCTTCACCGAGGAGTCAAGCAATATATTGCTCCCTCCTATGTTTATCTCGCGATGAGACCATGAGGATAAAATCAGAGAGATTAGAGCCCTCACATGGGCATACTTACAATCCTTCTTTCCACTAGCAATACAAGACTATAAAAGAAGGGAGAACCGATATAGGTACTCAAAGTACCCTCCACCACACACCGTCAGGTTGCTTGCAGAGTATGGCTGTACATGTAGATGTATATGTAGATGTAGACATATCCCGTTCGCAGTTTCATGGGTTAAGGTGCTGCAAATGCCAATCTGACAGTATGACCTCAAAATATTCGCCAATGTTCGGAAAATTTCCTACAATACGTATAGTAACGATATTTTTACCCCTATCTATTTCTTCATTCCGTTCCTTCTTGGCTCTACCGATAAAATTATTCACTTTCCTGACATCATACCTGTTATTTTTCCTATCCCCTTAACATCATATTGGTTATTTCATTCGACCTGTCTATGGCAATATTTGGAACATTATTGGTTCTATTCACTAAGATTGTAAATGCTAAGTTTACAAAAATTTGCGGGGAACAAGATTGGATAGTAATCACATATGTTGCATTTGACTTTCAGAAGAACTTGAACGCATGCTAATGGTCTTGCCACATTTCTTCATGGTTCAATAACGAAATATGACCTTTACTTTCCAGTTATACGGTTCAGTCAGTTTTCTTGTGGGGCCCCCAAAATTCATCAACTATTGTATCAGTGTCCTCCTAAGTTCCACCTACGAACTACGACCTGTCGTCTGTACATCGTTTGTGATCTCTTAATAAATACTCGGTATTTCTGCATACCTTGCGAGATCAGCACTACTAGAAGAAAAGTATACAGGAGAAGTAGTGAGAAGTTTGGAAGGTAGGACACTTGCTTAGAAGGAGATAAAGCTGTGGGAGAAGGTTGTGAGAGGTACCCCGATGACTAATTCGTAAGAGCAATGTCACGCAAAAGGAGTGGTCTAAGGTACGAGTCGCAGTATGGCATACAATTTTAGTCATCAAGGAAGTCTGCAATCAGCCCACACTTTATTGCACAGTGAGAGATTCATTCTGAAAGTAAAAGAATCCTTCTAACAAACCAGTCTTATGGTAAAAAATAATGCCTACGAAGAGATTGCAGCAAATGTAGTCATTTGTGTAGCCGTATTATCGCCTGCGCAACAGTTTGCAAACAATACAATCTTATATGCGCTCGTCGTTTACTCACAGTGGCTTCTGAATTAGTTTAAACAAATTTTTCTTTACTTGATAATGAGTCTTTCCCGAAATCCCTGCAGAAGAAACATTTCTGCGTGAAGTTTTCTGTATGAAAAATATGTTTCGTTTATGGCCAGCGCGACGACGAACTACTGGAAACTCAAACTAACCATCTGGAACCTGCACCTCTACCACGAAAAATAGAGACAAATTGTGACAATTGCATATACTCTCCAAAAAATGAGGTACTGGTACTTGTACCAGACAGTGTAACTAGCTCGGCCACAGGAAAGAACTAAAAGCTTCCCTTTAACAAAATGAACTGCATAGACCAAATCCTTGACGGGGTCCGTCACATAGTGACCCTAATTTGTACAGTCAACGAATATTCACACAATTATTGAAACTGTAAATTCCGTCTGGTTATTCTACGAACTCTCACCAACTTCTCCGCGTTACAAGTTATTATTTATTTCTGTTCGAACTGAAGAAAGAGGTTAATATGTATGTTTACTATAGTTTTCCATGACTAACATACATGAGAAGAAGGATTCATTTATTTAATCAAAATGATCTGATGCCCTTCTTCCTTTGCTATTTTTCACACGTGTCTTCCAAATAAATACTCTCCCTTCATTCTAATCTGGGTATTAATACAAAAACTGCAGCCTTCGTTCTGATGGCTCGAGGGCTAAAAGATTCAATAGGATCAATTATATCTATTCAGATCAATTACAGTTGTTCCGATCAACTACAGATGTTAATGTTTCTAGCAGACTTACAGTGTATATGATAAGAGCACATTCGGCACTAGTAATTACAATATTTTTTCTGCAATAGCTCGTTAGAAGCTGGGGAATTTTACGTGCATGTATGTTATACACTTATCACATACAGATTTCAAAGCAAGCTTGGGATCCTAATATGAGAGATAAGAAATTCGCAATAAAATACATAAAGTATGCAGAGGTGTCATTGGTAAAGTTAAGGGACGATTCATATATTGTTCCCATAAGCGTTCGTTTGCGTACAGTAACACTTAAAAATTTCTGTTCTCTACGTAACTAAGCTTGAAAGCACTCTTTTTTATTGTTTTGTACAATGTGCCCTTCAGAATATGTTTGATGGAATACAGTTACTACACACAACCCACGATAAGAAAGATTTGCGACTGAGGCTATCTATACTACAGAGTCATATGACATCAATGCAAGATAGTATGACGTTTTCGTAACTGATAAAGCCCATGTGTTCAATACTTTTGACTGAAGATAGGAGAGGTATGTACTCAGCATTCCGCCTACAGTTTTTTTTTTATTTTTAATTAAAAGTGTGTCACATCTATGATTACCTTCTTATAATTATTTTCCAATTATCTGAACTTGTAGCTGAAAACGCTTGTTTCGTACTGTAGCATGAACAGGCAAGCGATGATGATTTCTAACGTTAGGTCGCGTGTGAGTTTCTTCAGCCAACAGACGGTATTACTGAAAAGATGGTCGTTGGGACTTCGCTTATTTGAGTTCTGTAGCTGTAGATTAATAAATATAACCTGTCTAACGTGACAGAATTTCTGTTAATTAAGATTCACCTGTACGATTCAGGTCTTCTTTCCATCATTTCAACATGTATAATCTTGTAGCACTTCGTATTTTTGCCGTATGACTGTGGTCTTTTCCTTATCCCCCTCATGTCATATACGTGAAAAGGACAATCTGAAAGCTTCAACCATCTCCTGGGCCCAATTTGTCAACACACAAGGAAAAGAACGTCTCAAGAAGATTTTCCAACATCAGCAAATCTCCGATATCCACCCTCAACTATCACTTGGATAGAATGAAATCTGTTGCTTGGTTGTTCTACAGAAGGTTATAGAGACCATCTTACCGGTTACGTGCTTTTCTGGTGGTGCGTCATAAAACGGAAGTTTTCTTATTCGGTGTACAACGAGACGGATGCCAGTAACTCTTTTCGAGGAACTACAACAAGGTGGATTCGAAAGGAGGGGCTAATAATGAATTAATTTAATATTTCACATAACTGTGTTAGAATGAACCGGACAAACGAATTTATCAAAATAAATAAAGATAAACGTACACCTATAAAGGATAAATACTTCCTAAATATGTGGTGCATTAAAAAATGTGAAGCTATTTATGTAGCATTCAGATAATTAAAATTTAAACTGACCACTGGAATTCTGACAACGTGTGTAATAAAAATCTTCCTGCTTTCGATTGTTGCCACAGAAATTTATTCCTGTGTTTAGCGGAAATATTATTGTTTCATTAATTTCTGCATTTTATTGAAGAACGTGAGTTTGCAATTTTCTATTATTAGCACACTATTCTATTGTTAGCTACATAAACACTGTATTCTTAAGCTGTCGTACCAATGCTCCCGTTTGCCAACGCTGGTAGTACAGTAGCCTCCGGAACTAGTTTAATTATTTCATACGCTTCTCATTTTTGGGAGTGACTGAGATGCCAGTGAGACTCTTGCTACTACTCTGCCCACTGGATTTTCGGAATAACAAACCTTAAAAGTTTTTCACGGTAGTTAAATACTTCCAGTATTTCAAAAGTATTGAGAAGGTGTAAAAACTGATATTATTGCCACCTGTATGAAATAACTACATTTTCTCTTTTTTTTTTTTATATCGAGGTTGCCGGAATGCTGAAGACATGAAAAAAGAACTGCATAGAGCAGGGAATATCAGTGATAGCGATGGATGGAAGGTAATAAAAGTTTGTTTTATAGCTAGACACAGGTACTGCGAGTACCGGAAACAGGATACAGTAATTGTGTGGAGATGAAAGAAAGCAATTATTCTTAACGCGAGTTTCCTCTGCCGACTCCATTCGTTATTTGAGTGTGCAGCCGCCTTCAATTCAGCGTTAATTACTGTTCTTTAACGTACTGCCAATTATTACCAAATTCCTATTGCACAGTGGGCGTCATATTACATGGCATATAAGTATAGTCACTAAAAGGACGACTAACAATGATATGCCCTTTGGGCTTCACCCATTCACATCCATTTTGCTCCTATTCATTCTGTAAAGGTCCCTTTATGTACTATAGTTCGTTATACAGTGCGTGTAGTCCGCCAAATGAACTTCAGTCTCTCTACGGCCTCAATGTATCTTGGTATAAGGAGCCTGTAGTTTCTGGTGGTTCGTTTCGGAGCAGTAACATAATTATTATTTCTTCTGCATTGTTGGCATAACTATCTTTGTTTCTGTGAAAATACTTTCACAATAATGAAAGGGGTTGTAATGTGCAATCATCGAAACTGAGTATCACGTTAGGATCCGACTATTCTTGGATGCCTACATGCAGATATAAATCTATTGTGATGCAGTTGCTGTCGCTACGCAAACAGCTGAGCGTTGTGTCGTCGTGTTGCTTTTCCATTGCATTCTGTGAAGCCAAAGACATGGTGCATATCGGCCGATTCTCCATCAGTAAACCTATTCAGAACGCTGTGTTTCACTTTTGACACACAAAACTTCCGGTAAAACAAACATGAGAGAGGAACGAGGGGTGCTAAACGCAAGCTTAACTACCAAGGCCTTATTGTCCTCAGCTGCAAGTCCGAGAGTCAAGGGAACAAGTTTGTGTACAAACAAGAAGCACAGCGCATATTGTTGACATTTGCACTGTTGCTATATTTTCAATGTATCACCGATGCAAGAGGTAAGAAACCAAACAATCTAGAACGAACCACCCTAGACAATGGTGAACAGTGAATTTACTTTAAAAACCTTTTATTAAGAACGTACTTTATTTGCTAACGATTCATCAAGAACATTAACACATTTAATAACACTATGTGAGTGTGGAAGTAGTTGCCAGTGGATAACTGATGAAAACAAGTGAAATTTCTTTCAACAAATGGAAATTTTATTCTTAAAAGCCCTTTTTTTTTAAATAGATTTAAAATTATAATCAGAAAGCGCCCTATAAATATCAAGTTACAATTTATTCAGAGGCAGAGAGAACAAATTTTTGACTGAATGAGCTTTCGGGCTGAGAACCTAGCCGCTCCCTTTTGACACGGTGGTAGTCACGACGGCTCACAACAACCTCTGGAAGACTACACTGCTGCAAATCTGCAACACACCAGATTACTTTAAACTAAAAATTTTAACAACTCACAAAAGCACATAAACTATGCACCCCAAAGGCGGGATGGAAATGGTACAAAACACTAACATTAAAAGAATGATTTAAAGATTGATTCAAAAAAAGGTCTAACGGTGGAACGATGGCCACTTTATATACTAAAATGACCATTTAAGTAAAAACCATGAAATGCAGTCTTACATAAAATATACAAGGTTGATCAAACATGCTCTACATTACACATAAACCGTCTCTCAAGATGATAGACAGGATAAAAACATATATCAGGAATTCGCCCGTTACATTTGAAGCAATAAATTCGTTAACACCGAATCCGATAAACATGACAGACGCAGCTATTAACGTACGGCAGACCGACAGACAGTCACACAGACACAAACAGCCTAACAAATGCGGACGATAGACAGACGAGCAAGCTGCGGACGGGAGACTGACCAAAAAAACAAGTAGAATTTAACAAGTGAATGAAGCAACATATCACGAATCACTTGACTTCTAATAAACTGCGATATCTGGCGAAGACCTGGCGCAGCAACCCCAACGCTCTCCCGAACCATCCGCTGCCAGCCGCTTCAACGGACGCAGGAAGGCGCGCCGATCTCCCGTCTCACGGCGTCGCAGCTCCCACCGGCCAGACCGCTGTCGTGGGTTGACCCCTGTTGCTGTCGTGTCGGCCGCGAAGCCACTACCCCTCGCTATACGGCGCGGCCGACTGGACTGACGTGGCGACCTCACATGCGCCGACGCTCAAGACGGGCAAGTCACCTTGTGTCCCAGTGCAAGACCGATCAACTGATCAATCCAACCGCGAATGACCATTATCTGAACAAACTCGAACAGATTGGCGGCCTGACACACACCAGAACTCCGGACGACAGACAGACACTGACTGCCCCACACTGACCTGGCTGACCAACTGACCGACTGGCGACCTCATAGTCTCCCTTGAATGCACGCAAACAGGCTACCCTTTCACACCAGTGGGAGACACCAAAGCTGCGATTGCCACAGCGGCGCCACCGCCAGAAACGGAGGGCGACTACTTCACACTAGGTGCTGCAGCGCGATATTCAAAACAGAATTTTTTACCATGGCTCAAACGGGTCCCTTATACCAAAATACCCGGAAAACATTCCAAAATTTCTTCAGAAATTTCGTCGGTGGAGTTCTCGTTCAATCTGTATATCTGACTACTAATATATCATTCAAACTGTCACATGTACATCTTTCATTGCAGGATTTTCCCTGATTAATTTGTTTGTTTTCAAGTGTACCTTAGTAACGACGTACTTCGTACAAAATTGTTGAGGCATTCGTGGCCATATATCGTCGTAATTCCTGCTCTATTCCGTTTAGGGCTCTTCTGTCAACGTTTGTTTAATGATTTTTTTGACGTTTCACTATCACGACGCAGTGGCGTTTACATCGGCTCAACATCTATTGCTGATGGCGCTCTGGAGCCCAGAACTCTGACGGAGATAAAAAGTGCTTGTCGCGACAACGTATTAGGGTTATACTCTGCTAGCTGATGTCATGCTTCTTGCTATAGTCGTTCGCTGCGACAATGTATAACACTACCGTCTGCTGCTACTACTATACCATAACCTCAAAGCTGGAGGCAGTTCATATAAGGAAATTATTTTTGTTCAAGCAATTATAGTATAAAGAAGCAGAGCAGTGTTACCCTCGGAAATGATTTTAGTTGTGTTGACCGTTATATAACTAACCGAGATGGCTTATCGGAAGTGAAAGTCAGAGTTACGTAAATATTTAAAAAGTAACAAACAATAATATGCCTATCCACAGTATTCAAATGATAATTTCAACGGTCGCCAGCCTAATAAGGCGTAAGAATGAGTAACATTCTTATTCAAGAAACTGAAAATAAGTAACTGCAATGGGCAGTCACTGCCTATACTTTGTCACACGAGAGTGCAACGAACTCTGGCACCTGCATATGTTCAAGGTAAGGTTGGAGCTGAAAGAGCACAAGTACACTCCTGGAAATTGAAATAAGAACACCGTGAATTCATTGTCCCAGGAAGGGGAAACTTTATTGACACATTCCTGGGGTCAGATACATCACATGATCACACTGACAGAACCACAGGCACGTAGACACAGGCAACAGAGCATGCACAATGTCGGCACTAGTACAGTGTATATCCACCTTTCGCAGCAATGCAGGCTGCTGTTCTCCCATGGAGACGATCATAGAGATGCTGGATGTAGTCCTGTGGAACGGCTTGCCATGCCATTTCCACCTGGCGCCTCAGTTGGACCAGCGTTCGTGCTGGACGTGCAGACCGCGTGAGACGACGCTTCATCCAGTCCCAAACATGCTCAATGGGGGACAGATCCGGAGATCTTGCTGGCCAGGGTAGTTGACTTACACCTTCTACAGCACGTTGGGTGGCACGGGATACACGCGGACGTGCATTGTCCTGTTGGAACAGCAAGTTCCCTTGCCGGTCTAGGAATGGTAGAACGATGGGTTCGATGACGGTTTGGATGTACCGTGCACTATTCAGTGTCCCCTCGACGATCACCAGTGGTGTACGGCCAGTGTAGGAGATCGCTCTCCACACCATGATGCCGGGTGTTGGCCCTGTGCGCCTCGGTCGTATGCAGTCCTGATTGTGGCGCTCACCTGCACGGCGCCAAACACGCATACGACCATCATTGGCACCAAGGCAGAAGCGACTCTCATCGCTGAAGACGACACGTCTCCATTCGTCCCTCCATTCACGCCTGTCGCGACACCACTGGAGGCGGGCTGCACGATGTTGGGGCGTGAGCGGAAGACGGCCTAACGGTGTGCGGGACCGTAGCCCAGTTTCATGGAGACGGTTGCGAATGGTCCTCGCCGATACCCCAGGAGCAACAGTGTCCCTAATTTACTGGGAAGTGGCGGTGCGGTCCCCTACGGCACTGCGTAGGATCCTACGGTCTTGGCGTGCATCCGTGCGTCGCTGCGGTCCGGTCCCATGTCGACGGGCACGTGCACCTTCCGCCGACCACTGGCGACAACATCGATGTACTGTGGAGACCTCACGCCCCACGTGTTGAGCAATTCGGCGGTACGTCCACCCGGCCTCCCGCATGCCCACTATACGCCCTCGCTCAAAGTCCGTCAACTGCACATATGGTTCACGTCCACGCTGTCGCGGCATGCTACCAGTGTTAAAGACTGCGATGGAGCTCCGTATGCCACGGCAAACTGGCTGACACTGACGGCGGCGGTGCACAAATGCTGCGCAGCTAGCGCCATTCGACGGCCAAGACCGCGGTTCCTGGTGTGTCCGCTGTGCCGTGCATGTGATCATTGCTTGTACAGCCCTCTCGCAGTGTCCGGAGCAAGTATGGTGGGTCTGACACACCGGTGTCAATGTGTTTTTTTTCCATTTCCAGGAGTGTATTTACATAAATATAACATATGACAATACACACTATTACTCTCAGGACTTATTCAAACTGAATTGTCTTTATAACATTACTATTAATATTCACTGTAGAATCATAAAATAGGCATAGGTTCAATATAACTTTTCAAACATTTTCCTATGTGACAAAAATTGTAAATGTAGTTCCCTGCATATTTAGGAACTGGTCATAGGTTACGTCTCTCTCAGCTAAATACTTTTCTATTTCGAATGAAAGTTAAATGCACTAACAAGCCATATCTCATTGAATTTTGAATAAAAAAATTACTGTTTCCATAGATAGTGGTCTTTCTATCACTTGTTAGTTATCATGAGCATAAAGGATAAACTGTGGATCCTATTACACTATTAATATGCTCTTTCAATACACAGGAGGAACCCAATATCGTGCAGAATTTGACTTGAATAGAAAGAGTAATTAAAACTTTCTATAATTAAGTAACTTTGTGCATTTGAACTACTTTCAATGAAGGGGGGCCATTAATCTTGACCACTGTAGCAGGGCAAACTAAACACACTTTCAATACACTAGAGAAACAAGTACTTAGCAAGCATGAACATATAACTCTCAACAGTTGCAGCTCTGAAATTTTACTGCAGTGAAAGACAAATTAGAGGTATTTGTAAAATCCTTTCAACAAACAATATTAATTTTAGCATACTCCATTGCCATATTAATATTAATATGCCTTCAATAAAGGACACTCGCTAAACACGTTAGCGTGGGAGGAAACCTAAGAGGATATGTGACTGAGGATAAATCATGGTAGGTACAAGAGTTCAGTCACATTTTACCTTAAATTTGGGTACACTATAACATCCTATGAGCTGATATTTCACTGTAAATTACTATAGCGTTCCATTACATTGACTGCGCAATGTGGTGGCGATTGCATGTTGGTAGGTGGACTTGCAGGTAGAATTGCTGGACTCTGTCATTTCTTGATGGCGACGTTAGATGTCAATTCCAGAATAGTTCCAGCTCATTATCCATCCATCCTAGGCATTGGAAAGCGTCAGGAAAAGCCTCTCTCGGAACCAGCACAATACACAACTTTTACATGAGCAGTTGATAGTTTGGTAGCTCGTCCCAGATTGACTCTTAATCCACCTCTTCTACGTATACCAACCACAATTGGCGCGCCCTACTATGCCCTGTTCCGGAGGGGAACCACAACACCTTTGACATACCAAATAACTTAGAACTGTAGCTGAAGGTCAGCAATTTACATAACAACAAGCAATCACTTCAAACAAACCATATCATTTCCACATATTAACATTTCTACAAAATATTGTTAAACAAAATTATTCAACCTCAAAGATAACCAACGAGATTATGTGGGAGAGACAAAAAAATATCATTTGCTCGTATTACAGAGATTACACTTCATTACAGTATCGAATGAATCATACACTAATTATAGCAGTTCAACGATTGGATGTTGAACAAAACAGAAAGCTAAATGAATCAACAAAAGGTATGTAGTGTGTAGGCTATGGTGTTACAAATGGAATCAAACATACCTATATTTTGAGGCTCTCTTCTAACTTGTTGAATTTATCGTCAGGTGTGTGAATTTCTGTAGCTTCCTCGCACAATGGCATGTGTTAATTCTTCTCCACGGCGAATTCATTCTTGTCGTCGAATTTTTTTATGTGCTCCATCTTTTTAAGCGCGTAATCCCCCACTGCCGATTTCTCCATCCCATACAAAGCTGCAGTGCTTCTGATGTACTAATGGGTCGTTTATGCATCTCAACGAGAACTTTTCCACATGTACACAGTTCGCGGTGTATTACCGAAATTTCGAATGGGTACCATTCGTCCTTGGACGATCTGAGGCAACCTTTTGATCATCTTGGGTGATTTGTAAGTAGTCCTTATGTCACCACTGCGCAATATGTGTCCGATACCGTCTGTTACCCCTGAGACGTACGGGCAAAAGGCCGTACCCGAGACTTATTCTTGCGATGTCTCATTTTTGCCAAGAATTATGTTTCATGAAACTGCTTACGTGACTAGTGAAGTACCCCTCAGTAGACATTTCCGGCTGTATATGCCGTGTCCGAGGTGCTGTGGTTCACATTCGCCTTCCACGCGCTAAGAGCGTGTTAATCATTCCTCATATCTGGCTTAGGTAAAGATTTGACTGTTTGTGTCATTATCTTTCCATGTTTAATGGTTTTCGATGCTCACCTTGGCCTTTGTTTGCATCATTCTTCGTAAACTCTACGGTTATAAATGGCAGTTGCTGCTTCTTTATTATCTCCGTAGACAGTTTTATGTTAGTGCGGTGACGGTTCATATGTTTCAATAAATCACCGAACTGTTCTTGACAGTGGCGCTACTTGGTGAAAGTATCATCAGCTTACCTGCCCTAAGCCTTAAGTTAACAAGGCGCAAAGTCTGGCGCCTGTCTTCCAAACTGCTCCCAGAACAAAATGGCAGCTAATGGACTATGTGCTCAAGCTATGATGACACCTTCCAACTGCTGGTACAAATCAACATTCAACATATAGCAAAATCAGCACCTGCACTGTCAAATATGTATGCATATGCAAGAGTCATCCTGTCAGATGCACTACTGTAAAAGAAAACTTTGTTTTGAACAGTAGTGCTGCTGACAAGATGACTTTTGCATATGCTGTTATTTATATATATTTGACAATGCTGGTGCTGATTTTGCGTTTAACATTTGACGATGCCACTATAGCTGCAGTATATTAGGACATGTTTTTATAAAACATATCTGAGGATAGGCATATAGACCGAAACCGGTAGTCTGATGACAAAATGTTTTTGACCATAGACCTAAAGAAGTTAAATTTATTCTATATTCGGGTCTCTCTTTTAATCGCGACAATGTCGCGGCTTGTGTTCCCTTTTTCTTACTTTTTCTTCTTCTTTAATCATTCAACTTTAAACTAAATAGTATTTGTGCCACAGTCTTCTTAAACATCGATTGCCATTACTTCTACAAAGTGATTGTCTTCATTATTAACTATCTGTATTTCTGTAACACATCTTGAACTGCACCATTATTTGAAGTAAGTTTCGAAAAATTGTACAGCTTGATATGTTACTAGTTACTGTGGTACGTTCCATTAATAATATAACTGTTTACACTTCTCCATAGCTTTGTCATCTTTAATCATATCTGTATTTCACTTTCCAATATATCTTCTCATACACACCACATGGCGTTTATAAACGATTTTCTTTAATCCAGCAATTCCAACCATGCTTCTGTTAATGTCTGAAGATACAGCGTAGCCGCAATAGCTCAGTCGATCATATTATTATTCCTGCTTCGTACATGTAAATTTTTTTATGGTTATACCTTTGTTTCATAGTTTCCCATTTTTTCCAGATGCACAAAATATTTAGTCTCCAATGTGCTTCGAAACTGGTATAATTCCCCAGGCCTAAATGAATTCTTTAAAATTGCATTCCTTGTTTATTGTGCGAGTCAGTTTTCTTGCTTGTGGTTACTTTTTATCCTGGTACGTAATGTATGCCATAATATTGTTGTAAACATGACTGTTACTTAGCAACCGTATACTAGTTTCTACATAGTATTTATTATACAGCCTACCAGTTGCAGACAGCTATTAGATACATTGACCTAGGTTTCGGTACCTATTCTGGGTGTCCTCATCACAATGAAATGTTGCTAAATCAGAAAATTACGTTGCTTAAAAGCTATGGTCAGATTTTGAAGAACTCCTAGCAGAGCTGGTTTCTCAGAATGGGGCAGAATAAGGTTACGATTGTGGGGGCCATAATCAGTTACTCTCGGTTGTACAAGTAATACATAAACTTTATTTAAAGAAGTTAAAATTTTAAAACAAGCTCTTAAAAAAAAACACAATTTACTGTATGACGGCTGAAGACCTTATCACAGGACCAAAATTCCACAATTTTAGGGCCGAATGCCACTAACGATAACCTCAAACAAACAAATGTCTGAAGGCCTGGATTAGAAGGCAGAAGAACAATTCGAAATAGCACATATTAAGACAAATATTTCGTTTGGAAAAAAACGGTAATTTGACTGAAGGCCTTATTATAATAGAAGTGCTATTATCTCTCTGCTGAAGGCCACAAACAATTTCAAATAACCAACGGCTGAAGGCCTGAATTAGAAGTCAGGAAAACAAATCCAAATAGCGCACATCTCAACAAATACATTGCTTTTGAAACACGTTTGCTAAAAGAAACTTATTATAATACGGCTGAAGGCCTTATTATGAAAGAAGTGAAATTATTGGTCGGCTGTAGGCCACACACAACTTCAAATCGCAAACGGCAGAAGGCCTGAATTAGAAGTCAGAAAAATAATTAAAGAAAAAACAGTTTTTAAAAAAAACCTTGCATTTAAAACAAGTTTGCTAAATAAAAAAAACTTACTGTAACACGGCTGAAGGCCTTATCACAAAAGAAGTGAAATTATTGCTCGGCAGAAGGCCACACCAACAATAATTAGAAAATCACAAATATCCTTAAACAAACATCACAATCTAAGGAATCAGGACAAGCGGTTCTCAACAAGTGTTCCAAGGGTCTGCGTGGGAAGGTAACTCAAACATAAGGTAAAGTGAGACAAGCAGCCAAGAGTTTTACTCATGCAACAGGATGGCAACTCAAACTAGGGGCAGCTTAAGCGCTGACCGACCGACTAACCAATCCGCCTAACGTCCAATCACCGGCACAACGATGGAATATTTTTGGGCAATGGCGAAGAGACACACAGCACTACGTCTTCAGGAAACACCCATTGTCGAAGGAAACACTAGAACTAAGGTAAATCTCTCCCCTCCCCCCCAAAAAAATGTATATATATATAATACAATACAACAGGCTGTCGTACTACACTCTGTGTCGGACAACATCAACACGACGAGGAAAGGTACTCTGCCAGAAAAGTACGCTAACCTCCAGGGCAGGTGACTGGGGTGTTAGCGGCCATAAGGCAGAAAATACCGCTGGCTGCACTTCACTAGCAAGAATAATACTAAATTCAATGATGAACAAATAGAGAAAGACGGCTGCAATATTTCACCGTCTCAAACACTTCACTCGTTGCCGCCAGGCTCAGCGGCCCTGGGAGCAACAACCTGCCGACAAAAAGCGAGATATCAGAATAGTCGAGGTTGCAATAGCAGTTAACTCTTCACTCAAAGGTCCAGGGTTCGGTGTGAAAGGAAGTCGTCGCTCTCGCAGCAACCTTTCCTCGATCCGGCAGTGGCAGTGGCCCCGGCTTGCTCGCGCGCTTCACGGACTTCCTCACTGTTGCGCCCCCAACCGACCTGATGTCCATTCGCAACCCCCACTCTACACAATGCGACCCGGAAATACTAGCGGTCGCTCCAAAGATAATACCACAGTACTCGAATCGATAAGCACTTCTGCTGCCACCCACAGGCAGGCAAGCCAGCAACTTAGTGACGCCAGTAAATCAAATAAGAAACGAGATGCCATAACCGCAATGACAAGATATCAAACAAAAAACGTCATGAACACGAGCCGCGCACAGCTTAGGTACGCTCAAGCCTAAAGTGAAATAAAGCGTTCCAGGCTTTGCCACGTGTGCTCAACTGCTCTACATTTTTCTGACGACTGCTTTTCAGCAGTGTAATTTTACGATTTGTCAATATTTCATTCTGACGAAGGCACCCATAATGAGTGTCGAAACCTAGGTCAGTGTACCAAACAGTCATCAGCAACTAGTTGGCTGAATAATCCAATGTTCAGAGTTGTATACAGTCACTTGTAACTATAAAATTATTTAGGGGTCACAGATTTCGGCAGATACGAACATTTGCAGCTCACAAAAAATTACCGTATCGTTTATACTTTCTGTGGTTTCCGTAAGTCTGTTAAGGTTAATTCTGAGATGGATCCTTTCCAACATCATTTTCTGTTCTTTTTCTTCAGGAAGAATATGTTGAGGTTAAATACGTACATCTTCTCGGTAATTTGTTCTAATATGCAAGCGCTTTCAGTTAACTGGTGGCTCACTGCGGTTGTGGAAGAAGGGTCATTTTGTTGACTGAGGGGAGCAAACGGATAGCGACAGCAACACATTCAAGGTTTTCAATAAATCTTACTTTCCTAATGCAGCGTGTAATTTTTTCATTGACCTATGCTTAGGGGCGAACGTTTCCCATATGATGAGAGAGAATGCCATAAGCAGCAGACAGCTGTTGAGCTGTTCAGATTTACTGTTGGACAGAAGTTGTAGATAGGATTCCCCGTATTGCAAATGGCGAAACAATATGCGTTACAAATACGCAGCCAGGAAAGTTTTTGTTAAATGGTAGTGCCTAATGAAGAACTTTAGTGAAAGCAGTGGCTAGTTACTTAACAAACAAAAAATGGTTCAAATGGCTCTGAGCACTATGGGACTTAACATCTTAGGTCATCAATCCCCTAGAAATTAGAAGTACTTGAACTTAACTAACCTAAGGACATCACAGACATCGGCCACTCCAGCCGGCTTACAATGATGCAGAAACACACACATACTACGTTACAACAGTTGCGTTCTAACTGAAATCAGACGTACACACATAGCAAGCCGTGGTGCTGTTATTTTCGAGTGGAATGAAAGCAAACACGGATGCTTAGGCCTCATGCAGAGTCGAGAATGGCAGTTTGAGAAAGCTTTCGACTCCTCGCGCTACGTGACGTCTCTCTGTGCCAGAAGCTAACTCACCATCCTGCGCGTGCATCGTCTGGGACCCCCTATGGCAGCTTTCGGCCTCATAGTATATACAAGCCGAATTCAGTGTCAGGAAAACAGTTTTACTCCTGAGATGAAGGCGAAGACTGCCGTCGAAAGCTCAAATATTACACTTTTTTCAGTTACCATTACTTTGTTCCTGCCTGTTGCGTTTTCCCTCTGTTTCATCAATATTTATCGATATTGCACTATGGACTGCAAGTTCAGCTTACTCCATGCAAATCCTTGTGGCCTACCTTTTCTGTCCTTTGCCGATGAACAGAAAACGGCAAGTGCCTCCACCCGATTTCCCAGCAACTTGTCTCAATGGAAGTGAACTCAAAATAAGTGAACATGTTTCTCGGGCTATTCTCAGACGAAGTTGTGGCTCAGTGGTTAGCGAAGTGGCTAACTACTTTCGCGACCCTTGTCTGAGACACAATTAATGTTTCTATTTATTCTTATAGTGTTCATTTATCTACCCACTTCTGTTGAAGGTCATTACACTAATGTTTCTTATCAAGTTAGGCGATTGAAGGGCTTTATATTATTTGTAAAATTGCAACTGCTTTTCACAATGTCATACGTTTATTATGTATGTGTGGATTGTATGTTGAGGGGGAGCAATGTTATTAAATTCTCATTTTCTGGAACTTCAGTGTAATATTAATTATTATACTGACTTTTAAAACTGTATTCTTATTTTTATTCTTTAGGGAAATTTTGTGCATTTCCATGTATGATAACAGATCGTAGATACACAGATGTTCCGAACAATACGAGCATCGCGTGAAGGCATTTCTTCGTATAAGTATCAATCTGGAAGGTGACGTCGTTAACATTGCTGAATATTTAGAGCGTTGGTAATAATTTGGTGGCGCACTGAAACTGGTTCTTCCAGGCGAGTAGGAGTCAAGCTACAGTATTGGAATTGCTCCAAAAATTATTTTCTGATTCTTTATTTCATTTATAAATTATTAATCTGACATACAATTAATAGACGAATAAGGACAACTTTATATGAAAACACACTGGAAAAAATTTGTGCAGTTATCTTCTACAGGCATGGGTACATAAATGAAAAAAAAAAATTAAAGTACAATCGGGTTTCGAACCCGAGGCGCAAAATTACGAAAAGGAGACGTTATCTATTAAGCTACCATTTATTCTCAGGACGTCACGCGCTTAAGCACAAGTAAGATATCTCGAAAATACTTCGTAAACTTTGACCAAAGCTTTTCCAGAAACGGTCTATTATCTAGGGATAAGCCGAGACGCGCGGTCGCTTGTTTTGACTCGTCTTCCAATGAGCAAAGTTTCTGGGAAGTCGGGTCATCACACTTTCTCTCATGAGTGGTGTAGCTGGACGAAGTGATGTGCTCTCTTTGAAATGGCAACTGTTTATTACAGGAGCTAAACAAGGTCCTGAATTCGATTCCTGGCAATTCTTATATCTTTAATGACTCAATTACGATTCTGTGCACTAAGTTTTATGTATACTGTTTACACTACATTGCTAAGTATATTTTTAAGGTCTTGCCAAAGAACTTAATCTTCACACCTATCACAGTGTAACACACACATTTAATTCCTAAGAAATTACGATGAACCATGAAATTTTACATCTATTTCATGCTGCGAACGTAATTCATCAGCAGTCAGTGACAAGGGCAAGAGTTTCAATTACTCTAAATAGTCTGTGAAAGTAAAGCTTACAAAATTTTGGAAAAGAAAGCCAAACGTTTTGTGTGATGATTTGTCTTAAAGTGTGAAATAAAAAATATTAGGGAAACGTATGATGCACCACATCTTCTGTTCGTGATTTCGAGCATCATTCAAAATTACATTGGACGTTTCTCTGATCTACTTATTTCTTTTACACAAATAATTTCATAAAATATTTGAGTGATTTCTTCCATTTTTTTAATTTCAACTTTCATTCAGTAAGCATGATCTTACTGACTCCTCGTTTGCCTTCCTGACGTACTTGATTCGAAGGAAGCCTTTGTGACATTTAAATATCGCAGCAATGTATCTTTTTATGTGCAACATAGCTAGATCTTGAACAGATGACATTTTTGACTCTTCATTTACAGCAGCTTTCTGACAAAATATTTCAATTTTTCCTGAGCTTATTAATTAAGCTTTCGTTGATTACCGTGATTACTTTCAAGCAGATAAATATTTTTATGCCAAACTAGACCTCATGTTGGTCACTTTGATACCCCGTTTACCTGTTTCACTGTGTAAGTTATAGGGAGTCTTGTTTTCGGTCTGCTCACGCGTTTACAAAATCATATCGAGTGTTAATAGTGCTTTCTGCGTGTCAGCAGTTTTACTCCTGAGACGAAGGCAAAGACGGCCGTCGAAAGCTCAAATATTACACTTTTTTCAGTTACTTTTACTTTGTTCCTGCCTGTTGCGTTTTCTCTTCCTGTTTACATTAGTTTCATCCATATTTAGCGATATTGCACTATGGACTGCAAGTTGAGCTTACTCCATGCAAATCCTTGTGGCCTACCTTTTCTGTCCTTTACCGATGAACAGAAAACGGCAAGTGCCACCACCCGATTTCCCAGATACTTGGCTCAATGGAAGAGATCTCAGAATATGCCAACACGTTTCTCGGGCTACTCAAAAGTGCTCGACCGTTTCTGAAAAAATAAAGGTCAAAGTATGTTTGCCTTTTACCCCAAGATATTCTCAGACGAAGGGTACATAAATGAAAAACAAAAATGAAAGTACAATCGGTTCTCGAACCCGAGGCGCAAAATTATGAAAAGGCGACATTATCTATTAAGCTACCATTTATTCTCAGGACGTCACGCGCTTAAGCACAAGTAAGTAATCTCGAAAATACCTCGTAAACTTTGACCAACGCTTTTCCAGAAACGGTCAATTATCTAGGTAAAAGCCGAGACGCGCGGTCGCTTATTTTGACTTGACTTCCTATGAGCAAAGTTTCTGGGAAATCGGGTCATGGCACTTTCTCTCATGAGTGGTGTGGCTGGACGAAGTGATGTACTCTCCTTGAAAAGGCAACTGTTTATTACAGGAGCTAAACGAAGTCCTGAATTCGATTCCTGGCAATTCTTATATCTTTAATGACTCAATTACGATTCTGTGCACTAAGTTTTATGTATACTGTTTACACTACCTTGCTAAGTATATTTTTAAGGTCTTGTCAAAGAACTTGATCTTCACACCTATCCCAGTGTAACACACACATTTAATTCCTAATAAATTACAATGAACCATGTAATTTGACAGCTACTTCATGTTGCGAACGTAATTCAACAGCTGTCAGTGTTAAGGGCAAGAGTACTGGATACTCCATTACTCTAAATAGTCTGTGAAAGTAAAGCTTACAAAATTTTGGAACAGGAAGTCAAACGTTTTTTGAAATGATTTGTCTAAAAGTGTGAAATAAGAAATATTAGGGAAACGTATGATGCACCACATCTTCTGTTCGTGATTTCGAGTATCGTTCAAAGGCACATAGAACGTTTCTATGATCTAATTATTTCTTTTACACAAATAATTTCATAAAATATTTGAGTGATGTCTTCCATTTTTTAATGTAAACTTTCATTCAGAAAGCATGACCTTAACGACTCCTCGTTTGCCTTTGACGAACTTGATTCGAAGGAAGCCTTTGTGACACTTAAATATCGCAGCAATGTATCTTTTTATGTGCAAAATAGCTAGATCTTCAACAGATGACATTTTTGACTCTTCATTTGCAGCAGCTTTCCGTGGAATATTTCAATCTTTCCTGAGCTTATTAATTAAGTTTTCGTTGATTACCGTGATCACTTTCAAGCAAATAAATATTTTTAAGCCAAACTAGACCTCATGTTGGTCACTTTGATACCCCGTTTACCTGTTTCACTTTGTTTGACTATGAAAATTTGGAAAAAAACCTAATGGTGTAAGATATAGGGAGTCTTGTTTTCGGTCTGTTCACGCGTTTACAAAAACATATCGAGTGTTAATCATATGATAAAATAGTGCTTTCTGCGTGCTCTCATTTCCAAACATTGTCGTTTCCATATCTTGAACCTTTAATGAGATACGACGATTTTTACGACCACTTGATTCGCGGAGCGGAGGAAAGGTTCGGACGCGCCAGGAGCGACTTGTGCGCGGATAGAACAACCAATACCTCAAGAATGAAAAGTGGTATCATTCCGGTCTCAACTTTAAATACAATTTAGATATATTGGTTACATTTATTACGCAATAATGTATGGCCTTAAATGAACTATACGGAAAGGCTATACAATGAGATTTTACCTCTGCAAATTCTTAAAAATTTCGTGCACCCATGTACTAAATTTCGTGCAGCACAGTAACTATAACGAAACTGAATACATGACTGCACGAAATTTTTAAGAGTTTGCAGAGGTAAAATCACATTGGGTAGACTTCCCGTATTGTTCATTTTAGGACATACACTATTGCTTATGAAAGGTAACCAGTATATCTAAACTGTATTTAAATTTGATAGCGGAATGATAGCTCTTTTAATTCTTGAGATATTGTTTGTTATATCCGCGAAAGGGCCGCTCGCGGCACTTCCGAATCCTTTCCTGCGCTTCGGGAATCAAGTGTTTGTAAAAATCGTCATATCTCATAACGGTTCAAGATATATAAATGACGTTTTAATTTTTGGAAATAACAGCACGCAGGAAGAACTATTGTATCGTATGATTAATACTCGATTATATTTTGTCAAACGTGTGAGATCAGCAAAAACAAGACTCCATATAATTTGCTCCAAGAGGTTTTGTTGGAACTTTCATAGCCAAAGAGAGGGGTGCAGGCAAACGGCGTTTAAAAGTGACTAGCATAAGCTGTGGTTTAGCATGAAAATATTTAATTGCCAGAAAGTACTCAGGGTAATTATTGAAAACATAATTAATGAGTTGAGGAATAATTGACATATTTCACGAAAAGCTACTGGAAAGCAGCGTATATGAAATGTCAAAAAGTTCCCCTGTTGAAGTCCTAGCTATGTTACACACAAAAATACAGTGGTGCGGTATTTAAACTGTAAAAAGGCTTACTTCGAGTCAAGTATCAAAGTTATTTTCGAGAACAGAGGCATTTAGGAACACAAATGAGGTGTCAGTGAGATCATGCTCTGTTAATAAAACTTAAAAAATAAAACAAATGAGACAAATATTTTGTAAGATGATTTGTGTGAGAAGTATTAAATCGATCAGAGGAACGTTCTAAGTGACTTTCAATGATGCTCTAAACATGAGGAGAAAATGAGGTGCATCAAACGTTTCTCTAATAATTTGTATTGCATCCTTTTACAGAAATCATTTCACAGAACTTTTGACTTTTTTTTCAAAGATGTTGTTTGGTTTACATTTATAGACTATTTAGATTAACTGAAAAGTTTGGCTTTAACACTGACTGCTGATGAATTACGTTTGCACAGTAAAATTTCTTGGTTGTTCATTGTATTTTATTTCTTATTAGGAATTTAATGTGTGTGATGTACTGGGATATGAATGTATACACTTAAAGATCAAGTACTTTGGCAAGACCTTAAAAACATAGTTGGCGATGAAGTGTAAACTGTACACATAAAACTTGTAAGACGTCGTGGTCTCCTGACCTTCATTGCTTACATATTCCGCCCTCACAATCATATTCCGCATATCAAGACGCTTCATTCGAACCCAAACTCGATAAGATAAAGTTAATGTTGTATGAATTCATGTAAACGACATGCAATTAATAAGGAAGTGCACCGTGGTTGAAATACTCGAGGCTGGCATACGCACATACATTCCAGACACGACGGAGACAGAAGCTTTTAGTTCGGGAAAGAAACCGCACAAGGGGACGCCAGTCCCTTCAGAGGACGACCCAGCCTATGTCGGCTGGTGACCTCCCATGTAGCGAACAGCATGGACCCGAGTGAAAAGGGGGAACGACTCCGTGTTCGGCTTAAAAGCAAATTCCGCTATGCTGTGTGGAAGCGGCCAGCCTACGCATCCTTTACATATAGCACGCAGTTTCGGAGCTTTTCACAGAGAGACAGCAAACGCCAAACACCAATGCTACAGGTTTCCAGATAGGTCGCCTTAAACGAAACGTCATTCACCCGTTTTAGAAGAGCAATGCTGATTGGCAGACGATATTTCTGACGCCTTGAGCTGAAGGAATAATGGGAGAGACCGAAAGATATACCCTTTCATGTCGGGCGTGGAGAGGCGCCGTTCCGTTGTTGCTCTTGGAGCAAGGAACAAGTCTGTCCTCAGTACTTCACTGGAGAGCACCTCAGTCGAGAGTGAATCGAAGTGCTTCTCTATATTGAGTCCTTGCAATTAACCGCTGTTCACTGACACACATATTGTGTAGTTATAGTTAAGCGCCTGCCAGTGAATTTTCAGTGGCATCGCGGTGAATTGATTATCTGACCGGTGTACCACGCCAATAGATAGACTAGGGGCGAATGGGAATCCTTGACTTCATCAAGGCATAGGGTGAGTTTGATTGGCGAAGGTCAGTCCAGATAGAATGAGAGATATCTTATTTGTCAGCAGCGAGCGGCGCAGACAGCAATCATCGCAGTATTGTGCGCTACAGCTATTGCGAGCCCCATATTTCCTCCACAACAGTACACATCACTGGGTTTCACACGCGACGGTCTCGACCGTACCTATCGACACTCTAAAGGATAATTATCAAGTTGAGTAGGCGCGCCTCTCAGCCAATCTGGCAAATCAACAACCATCTTAAACTTTGTATAGAAATTTCATTAGCGAATCCTATCCTTGAGAGGTACCTTCACATTCCAAAAAGAACCAGGATATAACTTGTTCAATTCATAACTAAAAGTGCCATTGTGATTTCTCAGAATTTTTGCAAAATAAATAATAACTTTCGTTGGTTTCATGTTTTTCCTACACTAACTAGCACAACTCCAGTACCCAAGTACCCCACTAGTTACGTAAGAAATTTTGTGAATTTTTGTGTCATTTTCTTACAGCAGACGACTCCAGAAGATATTTATTGCTGAAAGTTTTTCTGGCATTACTCTTTAGAACGTTAGGAGCGTCTGTCTGACTTCTGTAGTAGTGTGTAGTAGTGTGCATCTTGCAGGAGCCACAGGGTAAAGGGTACACCTTAGATTAATCCGTTGCACAGAATAACAGACCAACCCCACACTCACAAACTTAGAATACAAAATTGTAGCTGAGTCAGTTAAAATATAAGAAGTAGGCTTGATTGAACCCTGGTCCTTTTAAGTACTGGAACTTCTAACCGGCAAAGCAAACGTTACATCATAGCTGGTCTGCGTATAGAACGCTCACTTTTGTATACATTTGTCACTCATTGTTCCGCATTTATCGGCTGTTAAAAATTCTTAATCATGTAAAAAAAAGCCGTCCTTAATTTATTGGTGAGGTATTCGAATGCTCCTCTACTCATTAACGTGTATTCGAAGAATTTGTGTGGTGATCTTCGTAGTTGATGATACAAATTATGAAATTCTCCATGAACATTCTTCCCTTTGTAAATTTCATGCTAGCTTTCCTTTTCGAATATTTTGCTCTGTAAAGCAAATTTATTAGCCTTATTTTCCTGCTATAGTATTCTACAGTTTATGGGCGCGGTTTTATAGAAACAGATAGTTGGCTCTTGGCAGCCGTTGTGTATGCGGTCGATGGACGCTCACACGCATAACACCAGAGCTTTCCGGCCTATGCTGGTGCTTGTTGCTGGAGTCTCACGTATCCAGAAGTCGCTCGCTGTCGGTCGCTTCTGACGTTTACGTACGATACGGCTTACAGCGAAGGCGCTACGATAACTAAACGGGCAGTAGGTGTGTCGGTGGTAGCAGTCTCGGCAGGGCGGTCGGTCACGGAGACTAGGAACGCGTCTTGATCCTCTGCCTCCGCAGGTGGAGGGCTAACGTAAGTAACGCGGTCGGGAGGGTACATCCATGGTTTCACAAGTACACGTGACCGCACGGACGCTGGTTACGTACAGCTATTAGCACGCCACACACGGCGCCCCGGGACGCTGTGGCGGCTGCAGGAGTCTTGGCTGAACAGAGTACCACGTTTCCGTATACAAACAACCAAATGAGCTAGGGGCTGTACCTGGCCCTCGAAACATACACGTAGGTGTGGAGGCCGAAGTGTGCAGAGGGCGTCCCTGCATATACCACACTACTTATTTTAGATACATTTTTAAATCAGCTGAAAGCTGAAACGAAGAATTATATTTAAAATACTATGTAAACGTATTACATTTTATATATTCGGCTAGACTGACAACAAGGCTGCAAATAAGCAACCAGTTAGGCTTCACAAAACACATTATCCAATTGCTAATAAGAGTGGCTGCACTTCTAGGCTGCAGTTCTAGGCGCTTCAGTCTGGAACCGCGGGACCGCTAACATCGCAGGTTAAAATCCTGCCTCGGACATGGATGTGTGTGATGTCCTTAGGTTAGTTAGGTTTAAGTAGTTCTAAGTTCTATGGGACTGACGACCTTAGAAGTTAAGTCCCACAGTGCTCAGAGCCATTTTTAACTCCTACAACACAGGTGGTACCAGAATTATCGCCACTATTGCACTCACTTAGATCCATACACTAACACTTCAAGGTGCCAAGATGCATTTTCCGCCCAACTCGATTAGCAATTCAATTGTTCCAGTTCAACTAAGTATCAGAGCTGCGTAACAGTCTTAGCTGAATTGTCACTTATCACAATTTTCGGTGCTGTGATTGCTCGATATCCTACTGAAATCTATTAGACGTTGCGCGCATTTACGGGTTGTAGCTGCTAGCTAGAAACTTTTATGGAGAAACATGAGCATTCTTCTGTCAACAAGGACCGTACATTGGAACCTAGAGAATAAAAAGTTGAAATGTGAAATTAACATGCGTAGTTAGTTAATATGCAAAAGTTCATTCAGATGCAAACATAGATATGAAGGTATCACTCAAAAATGTTTGCCTTGCAGTACGTGGTTCTTACTTAACAATTGGTCTTTGATTACATCAATAATAATAATAAATAATAATTATTATTATCGTTTTGTTTGCTGTTAAATGTGAACTGTTTAGAAACCACACATAATTATCCATTGTTCAATTCACTGTACAACGTTCAAGCACTCTTCCAAACTGCGAACAGTGGAGTTATATACTATGTCAATATTTTTCTTCAAGAAACGTACACCGTCGGTTTCAACATAGGTGCATGTTTTACAGTTCACATATCTGACCTATTACTCTGTACACTGTTCAACGTAAAATCATCCTCCACTGGTACAACACTGTACGTCAACACATTTTTTCAGATTATATTCTCAGTTTAGTTCGGTACACGTCCACCCTTTACGAACTGCAACTCCCGACAAGCTGCCGTGCAAGCCACCATGCTCGCTGATCCTTCAGCTGTGTACGAGAGACAAACAAATATGGGTAAACACTCTACAGCATGGTGCCCAATAAGCGGCCGCGTGCCGCAGGTGGCCCAAAGCAAGTATCAATGGGGCACAACAAGAGAGCACCGCAACCCCAAAAAAATTTTTCATAAAGTTATAATAGACTGAATATTCTGAATTTGAAAGTACCACTACATGTTAATATTCTTCGTTTTGTCCATCCCATTTCTTTCTGAGCGGTTCTTGTTAGTAGTTTAAGGTATATTACGTACAGTCCTAAAATACACATCAGTGATAAAATCCGGTACAGTAGCAGAAATTATTTCTACAAAGGAAAGCTCAACCTTGTTTCAGGTCATGTATGCCATCTTCAGGTACATATTAAAATATGAGTGCAAAAAGGAATCATAACTGAGGTTGAAATACGTTAAAATGTGTTTACCGGAAAATCAATACTTCAACATATTTTAATCTATTTTAATCTCGGTAATGCATCATTTGTCGACTCACTTTTCAATATGCGCCTGAAGATGATACACACGTCCTCAAATGGGTTCTGCTTTCCTTTCTAGAAATATTTTTCTTCTTTTCTACAACCATAACCGATTTTATCATTGCCGAAAAATAACAGTTATGGATGTCCCGTGAAAAGGTGTGTGCCAAAAATACTTGTCCTCTTTGCAATGTTGCCAAGGTAAGTTAAACATTTGGGCGCCCCTGCCCTCTAGTAACCACGTTAGAGTCACTATTGACCCTCCTCATCTTCTTCCTGGAGTTATCCGCTGCCGTAACACTCTCGAGATTTTAATCTTGATTTGGCCTTGTTGGTGATATATCCCGATATCCTTACTGTCACCATCTACCTCCCTCCCCTTCCTCCCACCAGCCCCTTCGTCCAAAAAGATGACGGAATTTGTTTGTTCCCACAGACGTAACTAGTGTTACGTTACGTGAAAGGAAGAAAATTTTCGTCTGATTCGCGAATCATGTAACGGAGACGGGACGTCGGTACCGGGCCGGTATTAACCTAACGGGCTGTGGGAAACCAGCTAACAACCACATCAAGGTTTACCTACATGCAGTCTCTCGTCATTAATTCGGTGGGTGAATATGATGGAAGACCGGCGCGCCTTCTCTATTCCCAGTTGCAGGGTGCTAACGCACGCTGCTATCCGTACAGGTCACTGGCACTTGACTCGTACCCAGCATTTAACATTTATAAAGAGAACAAAATTATTTACGTCACTTAACCTTATGGAACTCTCTCGAGATTATTCGTACAGCTACGATTTTAGTCGTAAGTTGAACAGACACACATTCTGAGACAGACTACTCGTGGACAGTATTATTACTATCGGCCTGCCTGGACTTGTTGCAATACTATCGCATGTACTCACATTTTTAAATTTCTTAATGCTGCATATTCTTGTTGTGGTCTTTGTCTCTGGTGTCGTATCAGAAGAAAATTCCAGCACTCTTCTACCGAGACAAGTTTTCAGAGACTGTTCTGAAGCCTCATGAACTTCATCACGGATTACTTGAAATTACACGAAAGCTAGTACTGAGCACAGCACCATTAAAATGTAATCAGCTGGTTTCGGTGCATTACGCAAAGAACCGCACGATTCAGCGCTCGTCCCGTAAGGCAAATACAATTTGTGTTTCAGCCGAGGGACATACATCTTTTAGCAGCTCACTTTAATATACGAAGTACTGCCAGCTGCAATAGTTTCGTGCCTCGGCGCTGCCGACCGCGCTACCTCGAAATTCTAATTACGCCGAATCGCAGAAAGGAAGGAAATAACATCTAACATTTTGTATTCCCTGTATGGGAAGCGAAGTGCATTTCATCAGCATATTAAATTGGGTAATAATGTGGGCCAACTTCCCCATTTTCATTTCGCCGCCCCGGCTGGCGAGGTCAGCCGCTTTGACGCTGATGAAACAAGCTCGGCGGGCGAGTCTCGCTGCAGGGGCGGCCGGTCGCCTACCACGCCGACTCGCCGACTCGCCCGCAGGCGTGGCTTCCCACGATCTCCGGCTAGCAGGGCAGCCAACTTTGCGCCGGATACCAGGCCGCCACCACGGTTCCGGAACCTGCCCGCCCCGCCCCACCCACCGTAGCTGACGGAAACTCCTCGTCTGTTGGCACAAGATGATATTAACATAGTTTCCGACGTCTTATTAGTTAACATACCGTTTATGTAAAGTAGAGACTATGTACAGGATCATCATACTCTGAAGTCAAAACAGTCATCCAAGTGTTTAGCAGCTAAGCTGCTTCCGTATAAGATCTCAATCAACGGTACCGGCCTGATTTCTGTGCGTTCCTACCACATGTTACACCGTAATAAAAGCGAATACATACGTCACGCTAAAGAAATGCAAACGCACTTGCTATAGTTTTCCGTTTACTTTCTCTTCTACACTTTCTAAATTACGTAATATACGCATAACCTTATTCGTGTTTAGTTATGCTTTCACATTATTTGCACTTACAAACTAAAATTTTCAGTGTTTTTCCTTTCACACGTAAAATTGTTCGGTGCTGTAGTGGCTGTGTGATGCATTCCTTAGACTGCATAGAGGGGAGTGTCCGCAGCTCGCTCCCACGTCGATAAGACGGGTGGGTGACTGTGAGCTCGTCAAATATATCAGTGACATGAAAAATGAAATGGATGACGAGATTGCACTAATAGAACATGGCATATTTATCTGTCGTTAGCGTCTGTGAATGTTTGTAGTGCCACATGAAATAAAACTTTTATTGGTTAACACGCAGAACACAGTTGGTAGTGTGTCGAAAACAGATTGCAAAATGAGCATCAACAAAAGTAAAATACAATGAAATATAGTGGAGTGAATTCATGCCATGCTGAGGGATTCAACACAGGAATTACGTACTGTATATTTAGGCGCTTCAGTCCGGAACCGCGCTGCTACTACGGTCGCAGGTTCGCATCCTGCCTCAGGCATGGATGTGTGTGATGTCGTTAGGTTAGTTAGGTTTAAGTAGTTCTAAGTCTAGGGGACTGATGACCTCAGATGTTTAGTCCAATAATGCTTAGAGCCATTTGAACCATTTTTACTTTATATTCTCAAATTATTTTAAAAAATGTTTATTCTTTTAATAAATTCTTCGAGCAGATTCCATAATTTTTTGTAAATTTTGAAGTTAACGAAATAAATTTAAGTCTTTCCGAATGAAAGTCAGGTCAATATTTTCGGGTTTAGTACCTCAGCTAAACGTCATGCCTTTTTAAAGAGTGTGTTGTGAGACACAGGCAACACAAAAAACGAGATTTGGATTTTAAATTTTTTTGTTTTATAATGAGCATAAAGTAGCGCCCTGTCCCCCTCCCCACCCACCTCCCACACCGTTAGTTTTATACGTATTAACGTTCTTAAGAGTGTGTTAAAAAACACTTTACTGCTCTGAACCATACTTACACATCAATACGTTTTTACACTCCTGGAAATGGAAAAAAAGAACACATTGACACCGGTGTGTCAGACCCCCCATACTTGCTCCGGACACTGCGAGAGGGCTGTACAAGAAATGATCACACGCACGGCACAGCGGACACACCAGGAACCGCGGTCTTGGCCGTCGAATGGCGCTAGCTGCGCAGCATTTGTGCACCGCCGCCGTCAGTGTCAGCCAGTTTGCCGTGGCATACGAAGCTCCATCGCAGTCTTTAACACCGGTAGCATGCCGCGACCGCGTGGACGAGAACCGTATGTGCAGTTGACGGACTTTGAGCGAGGGCGTATAGTGGGCATGCGGGAGGCCGGGTGGACGTACCGCCGAATTGCTCAACACGTGGGGCGTGAGGTCTCCACAGTACATCGATGTTGTCGCCAGTGGTCGGCGGAAGGTGCACATGCCCGTCGACATGGGACCGGACCGCAGCGACGCACGGATGCACGCCAAGACCGTAGGATCCTACGCAGTGCCGTAGGGGACCGCACCGCCACTTCCCAGCAAATTAGGGACACTGTTGCTCCTGGGGTATCGGCGAGGACCATTCGCAACCGTCTCCATGAAGCTGGGCTACGGTCCCGCACACCGTTAGGCCGTCTTCCGCTCACGCCCCAACATTGTGCAGCCCGCCTCCAGTGGTGTCGCGACAGGCGTGAATGGAGGGACGAATGGAGACGTGTCGTCTTCAGCGATGAGAGTCGCTTCTGCCTTGGTGCCAATGATGGTCGTATGCGTGTTTGGCGCCGTGCAGGTGAGTGCCACAATCAGGACTGCACACGACCGAGGCACGCAGGGCCAACACCTGGCATCATGGTGTGGGGAGCGATCTCCTACACTGGCCGTACACCACTGGTGATCGTCGAGGGGACACTGAATAGTGCACGGTACATCCAAACCGTCATCGAACCCATCGTTCTACCATTCCTAGACCGGCAAGGGAACTTGCTGTTCCAACAGGACAATGCACGTCCGCATGTATCCCGTGCCACCCAACGTGCTCTAGAAGGTGTAAGGCAACTACCCTGGCCAGCAAGATCTCCAGATCTGTCCCCCATTGAGCATGTTTGGGACTGGATGAAGCGTCGTCTCACGCGGTCTGCACGTCCAGCACGAACGCTGGTCCAACAGAGGCGCCAGGTGGAAATGGCATGCCAAGCCGTTCCACAGGACTACATCCAGCATCTCTACGATCGTCTCCATGGGAGAATAGCAGCCTGCATTGCTGCGAAAGGTGGATATACACTGTACTAGTGCCGACATTGTGCATGCTCTTTTGCCTGTGTCTATGTGCCTGTGGTTCTGTCAGTGCGATCATGTGATGTATCTGACCCCAGGAATGTGTCAATAAAGTTTCCCCTTCCTGGGACAATGAATTCACGGTGTTCTTATTTCAATTTCCAGGAGTGTATATAGTGGGTTGTTGTTGTTGTGAGTCAACAATACATAAGGAACTTAATTTTTTGTTTCTTCGAGTGGGCATAAAGTACTACCTCACTTTGGTAATTCGAGTTATAGAAAAACATCATTGATATTGCTAGGGATATCTGATGATGGCCGAAGTAGAGCAGAAAGATACTGCAGATGGGTACAACAAGGAAAGTATTTCTGTAAAACAGTTATTTGCTAATATCGAATATAAATTTAAGCGTTAGGAAATGTTCTTCTGAAGGTATTTGGAGTGTGATCTTGTATGGAAGTGAAACGTGGAAGGTAAGCAGGTTATACAACAAGAAAAGCCTCTGAGATGTAGTCTTGTATAGAAATGTTGGAGATTAGATGGACAGATAGCGTAATTACTGAGCGGACACTGAATCAAATTGGGGAGAAGAGGAAATTACGACATGTCACCAGATTAAGTACTCAGTTGTTCAAACATACTCTGACGTATCACGTAGGTCGGTTTTGTACTGGAGGGAAATGTGCGCGTGTGTGGTGGGGGACTGGGATGGGAGGTCGCTTTCACTGGTAACCGTACTCGGATTTGACTGCTGCTCGTCCTCTAACTTGCCAACGAAACCAGTTTCCAACTAGTAACATATGTGAGACTGTAAGGAATGAACAAGGAGGTAGTAGTCGGAGCTTACAAGTGCAGTGTCAATCGTTCTACGAACTACTTCTAACAGACCGGGGATTGTAGAGTTGCTCTTGGGGGACGAAAAGAAAAAGAATTGTTATATTCAATTTTTTTTTTTAAAAAATGTCGAGAAAGTGAATATTTTGGTGGGCCACTTGGAAAACAGATTCAGGAATTGTTTACCCTATTATAATAACATACGTTGAGCATTAAATACCTGAATAAGAGCAGCATATATATATTTTAGATCGTTCGGGAGAAACACTATCATTTCTGTGCATTTTTATAGTCACGATGTAGTCATACCCGGATCAACACTAAGGGACCAGAAGATTTATAGACTTTAAAAGATATGTAACATTACACAAAAAAGTTGGCTCAGAAATAATAGGAAAACGATAATGTTCCTTCTGCCTCATGCTACGTTCGACCCATCGGCGTGATAGTAATTTCTGGTGATGAAGTAACACCACATAATTATGTGTGTGTGTGAAATCTATTGGGACTTAACTGCTAAGGTCATCAGTCCCTAAGCTTACACAATACTTAACCTAAATTATCCTAAGGACAAACACACACACCCATGCCCGAGGGAGGACTCGAACCTCCGCCGGGACCAGCCGCACAGTCCATGACTGCAGCGCCTTAGACCGCTCGGCTAATCCCACGCGGCAAATAATTACAATTCAAGTAAATGAGGAGATGGAAATCATCAAGGTTAATCTACTAAAATAAGCACACACTCTGTAACGCACCTTTTTTTAATGCTACGTACCTTTTCATATTAAATTACAATAAATGACCATTGTGGTTAAATACTTTATACATAACAGTCAAAATGTCCTCTTGATGCTGTCTGTTCGTAATCAGTTACAAGAATTTACACGTTTTCTGATTGAAAAAAGATAACATTTAGCATATTCACTCAATATTTTCGCATAGAATATAAAATACAGTTGCCGAACGCAGCAGGTCCGCGTCCGCCTTTCATAGAATACAAACAGTAAAAGGTGAGGCGCCAAAAACCTCATTTGTCTTGAAACAACAGAATTCTTTTTTGTCCCATTAATCGATACATGCGCATAGAGATTTACAGGCACCGTGCAAGAACGGCAAAGATAAAGAATAATAGACTCTGTCGCTGCTATGCGATGGTTCATTTCCTTTACTTTACAATTGTTCGATAACTTTATGCCATCAGGCATTTACCATTGAGCGTATATAAATGTCTGTGACGCGAAAATTACTAATATTACACTGCCTCCAATGAGGCCTCCAATGATTTTTGGGTGTAACATACAGGTTATTAAAAGTTTCATTTCACATTCCTTCCATAATAAAAGAATTAACGTTTCAATTTGTAATTACTGACGGTTGATTATTGTGAATTTGTTCAGTGGTTCTATCAGTGTTTGCATTGATTCAGTCTTTCTTGACGATTCTTAAAATTAAGGGTGTAAGTACACATATTTACAAAATTTATAAGGAAATGGAGTCACACTTCATTTTTCATTGTTGCAAAAGTAATCTGACTATCACAACTGGTAAGCAACTTTCTGTTTTGACTGTATTCATTATATTGTCATCGTTTTGTCAATTGATTGCCTTGTCCGTTATCGCACTTAATTGTACATCTATTTTCGTCGCACATACACTATTTATGAAAGACTTTGATTGTAGAGCGGCCACTGGTGATGGCTTCGACAAGGAAGTCCTTATCTTTCACTTTCAGGGCTCGGGTGTGGCTCTCCAAATTATTTCACGTATGAAACAGAAAGATATCTTAAATTTGGATAGCTTACAAAACTAATTTTATATACATGTGGGATGGGATATAGGAAGGATCCGATCCTTTGACTATTTTAGTGTGCTTATATTCATTCGTATCGTGACCTCTCGTTAAAGTTTACATTTCAACAGTGTTCAGAGATGAACTTGTGACTTAACTCTGTGTACAATCAGTCATTATACTACTTACGCTAACTTCTCTATCTTAAAGTCTCTCAGAAGGTTTATGATACAAACAAAAATGTTTTCAGTACTGGATGTGAATGTTTTTGCTACAGAATATAGCGCACAGCAACTGCCCTTGGCGGTTAAAAGTTTACATTATTTCGTCACATGGTGGCTGTCTGCCTCCACTGTTCCGAGCAATCTTGAAATTCAGTCTGTGCGCGCGAACGTGACCGGAGCTTTCTTGCATAGCGTTGATTTCGCGTTTGAGGTGCCGTGTGTCGCTTTTCTTCGGCGGATCGTGGCTTTGTGCTTTTTAGATTGCTGGAGGGAGCTTCTGCCTCACATAACTTCCTGTCCACTATCCAATTACGGATTCACAGGTCAGTGGTAGCTACCGCTGCAACTGCATTTGTGGAATGACACTGATTATTACACACTGCACACATCAATGAATTTTTCACACAAATGGTGCAGTAGAATACTGTCACTGAAAATCGTCGAACTTTAAAACTTCACTTGCACTGTGGTGAGCGTCTGCGTGAACGGTGTGTTAAAAGAAATTCTCGCTTCATAACATCACACGGTGTTTACAAGTTGATTTACATACTAATATTTACAAGAGTTTATTTAAATCGAGAAATAATCTAATTGACCACTTTGAATCAGAACAATTGTTTCTTAATTAGTCTTTTTTTTTATTTATGCCTACCGTCACAGGTAAGTTTTATAAGTCCTTTCTATTTGACCAAATTCATTCCAATCTCCTTTACAAATTAATTTCATTCTGAGTAATCTTTATCACGCTTGTTTATTCATTTTGTAGGCTCAATACATTTTCTTTAATGCTCATCTTATTTAGTGACTTGTGAGGGGAGCTTCATTTATGTCAAAGTTTCTCTCGTACGTGTGTGTCTTTAAAGAAAGTTCGAGGACATATTTGAAAACAGCAAATTCGCCTCTGGAGTTCGTGTAGAAATACAAACAGTCGAAAAATAAAAGTGGGAAAAGCGGGCCTACTTGCGGATCGTCGACAGAATTTAAATTACTCCTCAAAAAGGTCGAAAATTTAATTTACTTTGCGCATTACAAAAGCAATTTGCGCGTCGCAAGCCTACTCATTTTTATACGTAGTGCCTCACTTCCCAAGCACACGTGCATCTTTACAAGTTGATCCTGCGGAGTGGATAGGATTAAGGATCTTAAAGGATTTGCACTTGGGAAAGGGATTCAATAATCACAGAGAAAACAATAAATATTGCAGTGCACACTTAAAATAAAATCTATCCATTCAAGCAATTATATCTAATATGTATCTTGCTGCAGCTTGCTTACTACTCTGTGTTCACTTCTTAGACTAAGTCATGTTTACGCATTAAGCATTTGGGTATTAATCATCATTTGTATATATAAGCCTCTCACTAGAGTGTTGTCGTTTGCTGCTGTCGCGACCTGTGAAGCGTGGGCGAGATTCATATTCTATTTGCTGCTAGATTGTGAATATACAGTATCGCTAATGCTCAATAGTACCGTGAAGTTGCCATAATAAACCATGTTACTAATATGTTCTTTTACTCAGCTTGTTTATAGTGTGGACTCATCTTACTTTGCGTTATATAATAAACTTCCTCTTTATTCCATCATGCTTTTACTTAAGGTTAACGTCAGGCCTGTTTAGAACAATTGCACTGCGTTATCAATCCGTTCATGCTTAATCCTAGGTACCTGTTTACTTCAAAGAGATGTTATTTTATCGCTGGCACAGCAATGTGCTGGAACTTACAAGTTAAACCTACCGACTGTTTTGCGCTAACGGGTGATGCCTTATTTACGTCACATTTGAAAATAGGGAATAACCTCATGGAATCGAATCTTTTCACACAACTTTCCTCTTTTGTCTGGACGTTTAAGCATTTCCTTTTAAAACAGGTCATTAATTTGTCCTCAACTACATTTCACTTACTAATACTAAGCACATATAATCATCATTTTCATATTACTATTTAGCGAGAGAAGTGCATTATTCGCTCCTTCCGCTTTCCTCAATTTAGTACCTCGGGGCTAATTAATACCTCTCGAGTACATCATTTTTCTTACATACTAATTTATAATTAAAATTGAAAATCGCCTCCAGGACATGTCCTCCTGTTTACATAAAGATTATTCATGTAAATATTTGTCTACAACTTAATCTGTATTTTATTTTCCAGACACGTTGTTTTAATACATAAGGTTTCCTTTTAGCTTCGGTTAACGTCCGTAGTCAATTCAGTTCAGTTCTTGTTACTCATTGGTTAATGCTGATCTCCGTTGTTGTTGTGGTCTTCAGTCCTGAGACTGGTTTGATGCAGCTCTCCATGCTACTCTATCCTGTGCAAGCTTCTTCATCTTCCAGTACCTACTGCAACCTACATCCTTTTGAATCTGCTTAGTGAATTCATCTCTTGGTCTCCCTCTACGATTTTTACCCTCCACGCTGCCCTCCAATACTAAATTGGTGATCCCTTGATGCCTCAGAACATGTCCTACCAACCGATCCCTTCTTCTGTCAAGTTGTGCCACAAACATCTCTTCTCCACAGTTCTATTCAATACATCCTCATTAGTTATGTGATCTACCCATCTAATCTTCAGCATTCTTCTGTAGTACCACATTTCGAAAGCTTCTATTCTCTTCTTGTCCAAACTATTTATCGTCCATGTTTCACTTCCATACATGGCTACACTCCATACAAATACTTTCAGAAATGACTTCCTGACACTTAAATCTATACTCGATGTTAACAAATTTCTCTTCTTCACAAACACTTTCCTTGCCATTGCCAGTCTACATTTTATATCCTCTCTACTTCGACCTTCATCAGTTATTTTGCTCCCCAATTGGCAAAACTCCATTACTACTTTAAGTGTCTCATTTCCTAATCCAATTCCCTCAGCATCACCTAACTTAATTCGACGAAACTCCATTTTCCTTCTTTTGCTTTTGTTGATGTTCATCTTATACCCATCTTTCAAGACCCTATCCATTCCGTTCAACTGCTCTCCCTAGTCCTTTGCTGTCTCTGACAGAATTACAATGTCATCGGCGAACCTCAAAGTTTTTATTTCTTGTCCATTTATTTTAATACCTACTCCGAATTTTTCTTTCGTTTCCTTCACTGCTTGCTCAATATACAGATTGAATAACATCGGGGAGAGGCTCCAACCCTGTCGCACTCCCTTCCCAACCACTGCTTCCCTTTCATGTCCATCGACTCTTATAACTGCCATCTGGTTTCTGTACAAATTGCAAATAGCCTTTCACTCCCTGTATTTTACCCCTGCCACCTTCAGAATTTGAAAGAGAGAATTCCAGTCAACATTGTGAAAAGCTTTCTCTAGGCCTATAAATGCTAGAATGCTAGAAACGTAGGTTTGCCTTTCCTGAATCTAGCTTCTAATATAAGTCGTGGGGTCAGTATTGCCTCACGTGTTCCAACATTTCTACGGAATCCAAACTCATCTACCCCGAGGTCGGCTTCTACTACTTTTTCCATTCGTCTGTAAAGGATTCGCGTTAGTATTTTGCAGCTGTGACTTATTAAACTGATAGTTCAGTAATTTTCACATCTATCAACACCTGCTTTCTTTGGGATTGGAATTATTATATTCTTCTCGAAGTTTGAGGGTATTTCGCCTGTTTCTTACATCTTGCTCACCAGATGGTTGAGTTTTGTCAGGACTGGCTCTCAAAAGGCCGTCAGTAGTTCCAATGGAATGTTGTCTACTCCGGGGGCCTTGTTTCGACTCAGGTCTATCAGTGCTCTGTCAAACTCTTCACGCAGTATCGTATCTCCCATTTCGACTTCATCTACATCCTCTTCCATTTCCATAATATTGTCCTCAAGTACATCGCCCTTGTACTACGTTTCCTTCTCTCCCTTTTCCTACTACCGAATTGCAGTCACCCATGACTATTACATCTCCAATACCTTAGAATTTTCTTACAGCTTAAATTAACTTAATTCCTGGCGTTATAAAATTTTCTTAAATCATGATGGTGGAACAATCCTTTGATTTTATTCGTGGCAGGGTCATATAGCAAATAGCTACCAATGTGTGGTTTCCTCATTATCACAAAGGGACCTTCATAAATGTGTTGCCACTTATGATTCTTCTTTAACAACAGGGATGGTTTAAAGTGAGTGCTGACTAATACCTTTTTTCCTTCTTTGAAATCTATAACTCTGTTTACCTTCTTATCAAATGACTTTTTTCGGAGGTTAGCATACGTTGTCAGTGATATGAGAGCTTGCCTGATTTTTGCGTCTACGTCCATTTCGTTGTCTTGTAACTTTGGAAGGGGGTCTATCCATTCATTCCTTTCTTTTTATCTTGACATTAACTCATGTGGCGTGAATCCGGTCGACACATGAGGAAGGTGGTTTACAATCTGTTCGAAAGGTGTTACGAAGTCTACCCACTTAGATTGCTTATTCGGAATGTACGTCCTTATAAATCTGTCAAATTCTTTGAAGATTCTTCCTGTCGGATTCGATTGCGGACGAAACAGGGATATCAAAATTTGTTTGATTCCATGGCGAGCAAGAAATGCACGCCACAGGCGTGATGTGAAATTTGAAGCATTATCGGACATGATTGATTCTGGAACCCCGAATCATGGGAAATAATCAATTTCAATGCGACGAATTATCGGATTTGCACAAGAAGATTTCACTGCGTACTGTCTTATGTGCTTAGAAAAATTGTCTACGATTGCTACTAAGTATTTAGCGCCTCCCCTACCGGTGGGTAGTGGACCTGCCAGATCAATACTAAGAAGCTAGTTTGGCCTTTCAGCAATTATTGGATTTAGTGGGATAGAAGTGGAAATGTTTAAGTATTTGGCCCTTTGACAGATGGCACAGTTTCTCAATAATTTATGGATTCTCTGATGTAGATTCGGAACATAACAGTAAGCCGAGATTTTCCTTTTACATTTTTCTGGTCCGTAGTGACCCCATGAAATGTGAGTGTACCACAGAAGATGTTCAATGAAATTTCGAGGGATGCAAACACACCACTTCTCAGATGACTCAGACGTCTTATGAATTAGCACTTGGTTATGAACTTTATAAAACTTGGACAACTTGTCTGCTGGATTTTCGTGAAGAATTTGTCTAACTTTTTTCATCGGTATTTTGAAGAATCTGAATCTGCCTACATAACTGAAGAAAATACTTTGTGTGAATTGGATCTTTCATTAACAAAACTTTATAATTAGACATATGTTCCACCAGTTCGCTGGTTTCTGGTAAACCCTCAGGTGAGCGAGAAAGTGCGTCTGCTATAACATTATCTTTACCTTTCATAGACATAATGTCAGAGTCATATTCCTGCAGGAATAAGCACCATCGAGTAAGACGGGGATGTTGCAACTTGCATCAAAGGAGGAATGATAAGGCTTGATGGTCTGAATTGACTTTAATTTTTCTTCCATATATATAATAGTTAAATCGCCTAAAAGCCCATACTACGGCGAGTGCCTCCAACTCCGTAACCGAATAAGACATTTCACACTCAGGTAACACTTGACTCGCAAAGCTGATCACTTGGATTTGCTCGTGCCCATTTACTAATTGAATCTGGAAATGACAAGCGCTGATACCCACAAAGGAAGCGTCTGCAGTAATGCAAAATTCCTTATCCATCTGAGGATGATGGAGAATGTTACTGTTAACCAGACTGTCTTTAATTTTCTGAAATCCGTCTTGGCAGTCCGGCGTCCAATTCCAACGTGAATACTTTTTTAAAAGGTTGTGAAGGGCGGGATTGTTCAATACCTGATTGGGAACAGAACGTCTGAAAAATGACGTACGACCGATAAATCCTTTCAGTTGCCTTTTTACAACAGGGGTTGGAAAGTGTTTTATAGCAGTCAATTTTTCTGGGTCAGGTATAATTACTTCAGGGGTGGTGATGTGTCCTAAAAATTTAATTTCACTTTTTCCAAACTTGGATTTCTTAAGATTTGGTATGACACCATACTCTCTGAATCGTTGAAATACCTCTGGAGAAGGGCCACATGATCTTCCCAATTTTTCGATGCTACAAGAACGTCATCCACATAGACTGTTACCTCATCTTAAAGTTCAGGAGCTAGTACATTGTCAAGGGCAGAAATAAAAATTCCGGAACTCACATTTAGTCCAAACGGTACAACTTTGAAATGGTAAGATCTACCTGCAAATATAAACGCAGTGTACTTCCTAGACTCCTGTGCAAGTTTTACTTCCCAGTAACTGGTTTTCAAATCAAGGGTGCTCCAATACTTAGCTCCATGAAACTTCTGCAGATGCTCTTCAAGAGCCTCTGGTCTCGTTCTTATGGGTGCTATAATTTTATTGATTAATCTTACATCTAGGACTAGCCTTACGCTACCATCTGATTTTAGTACAGACAATAAAGGACTCGAATAAGGTGAATGAGATACTTCTATCACATTCAAGCGTAACATTTTCTTGATCTCGCACTTGACAGCTTCGCGTCTCGCGAATGTAATAGCTTGTTCTACAGTAGGTTGAATGGAGCAGGACATCCATTCGATATTCAAAGCCTTTTATAAGTCCAGTTTTCTTAGAAAATACTTGAATGTAATCTGTTAACAAATTGTAGAGCTCATTCTTCTGTTGTTTGGAAAATTCAGTGGACTCACTAGCTTTACCGTATAATTCATTCTGACCGGGAATTAGGTCTTTATACTCATCGTCATTAACACTTTCAAGATCTGTCATGTCTTCTGTCTGACTGTACTGTTGTCTTTAAGTCCATGGCCGTACTGCTATTTGAAGCACCCCGAAGTTTGTCTTCACCTTACTTCTTAAGAAATTTACAGTTACTTGTTGCTGGCTCGCTACTAGAGTACAGATTCCACACTCGATGTCAATTTTAGTTTTCGTCTGCCTCAACAATTCCATACTGAAGATACATGGCACTGATAGGTTTTTAACAATAATAAAAATGCACGTTACTGAAATAGACTCTATCTGGATTTGAAGCTGAGTCTGAAGATTTACACGTTGTGTTAGTGGACCAATTGCTCCCGAAACGGAGCATCCTTCAATTGGAAGTGATAAAACTCTGCATTCAGAGGATATTTGCTTAAATAAACATAAAGATAAGACATTTATATTAGCTCCTGTATCTACAATGGCTGTTACTGGTATGTTGGCAATTGATACTCTTATGGAAGCTTGAACTTGTTCGTCCCATACGTCATCGTTGTCTTTCATCTCAGTGTCAGCTACTAGATCATCCCGTAACTTTGTCTCTTTGTCATACCTAATTGCTTTAATTTCGTTTGGACTAAGGGACAGGGTGCCCCCATTCAAACCTGCAGCATCCTCTAGGAGGCTCAAAGGTGCTGCTTTTAATTTTCCGATCGACGCTTACTTTCCTGCTGATTTATATTTCTTAAAGTTTCTTCCGTCGGGAACTGGTGTTGGTTTTGTGGTACGAACTTGGTTGGAAATGGATCTTGTTGTCCTGGCGTATTCGCTTGCGCATAATAGATTTGCGTATTATGTGGGCGTTTAGGCTTCAGACTTCCCTAAGGTCCGTTCGCTTGTTGCATGAAGTGTATATTTTGTGGCTGAAATGTATTTTGCTGTGGCTTGTGTTGATTGTAACCGTTACTGAAAGGCGTACGTTGGTTCCACCTTGATTATGCCATTTATTTCCTTCCAACTGACGATTCGAATTGTAAGACTGATCGTTTTGATAATTACCGTTGATCGGTTGCGTGTTTCCATATTGCTGGGGCTGTGAATTATAAAGTGCATTTCCGTAGTGAGGTGGTGACGAATTATATATTGGATTGTATCTCTGGGTCCGGCCGAAGTGGCCGTGCGGTTAAAGGCGCTGCAGTCTGGAACCGCAAGACCGCTACGGTCGCAGGTTCGAATCCTGCCTCGGGCATGGATGTTTGTGATGTCCTTAGGTTAGTTAGGTTTAACTAGTTCTAAGTTCTAGGGGACTAATGACCTCAGCAGTTGAGTCCCATAGTGCTCAGAGCCATTTGAACCATTTTTTGTATCTCTGGCCGTTATTGTACTTATTTTTGTATTTACTGTTGGAGTACGTAGTGAGTTTATTTTTGAAACCGTTGTGGGGTTGGTACTGACCGTCGCTGTGACGCGCTTTCGCTCGGCCACCATTGTTGCCTGCGTATTCTGTATTGTGCTAAACGCCTGCACTGAAGTGGGCGTTGCCAACATCAACTCTAGCGTCCTCGTAAATCAGATCTAACGAGTCTAACTCAGATAGGAAAGTGTCCGTATCGTAATCAGACACGTTTACTAAATTTTCTCTGATCGTAATCGGTAGCTTTGTTTTTAGATTCATAATAACGTCTTTGGCGGTGATCGGCGAATCCCAGAACTTGATTTTCGCTAAATACTTTTCAAAATATCTTCTCAAACTACCGCGCTTACTGTTAAACACTTCGGCGATGTAAACCTCTTTTCTCAGGCGCTGCTGCACACCAGAACTCCGGAATTTAACTAAAAACATCTGTTCAAACTCTTTGTAACTTTTACAAGAGTCGAGCATTTCGGTTCCCCATAAGGCAGCATCGCCTACGATAAATCCAGTAACGAATTGAATTCGCTGGCGGTAACTCCAGCTATTCGGGAAAATTCCTGAAAAATTTCGGAGGAACACTAAAGGATGAATTTCTCATTTCTGTGAGTGAAAGGTCGGAGAAACACAATGTTTGATCACGCTTTCCTCCTGCATGAAACTGACAAAACTGGATGGGCTGGTACTCTGGTTAAATTGTGCTTCTATAGAACTATAAGTTTGAGCGTTTTCAAATGGTGAACGGTAATGTACCTGCTGTTTTTCATCACATCGTGGTGAATTATTCCACTCTCCTGAAACGGAAGGTGGGGAATTTTCAGCTTGACATTTTAGTGTACGAACTTCATCAACTATCTGTTGTCGCCATTCACGCAAATCTTCGTCTTATCTGGTCTAATTGTGACATCACCGTGTCTCCTGTTTTTCCAGGGGCTGCCAATATTTTAAAGTTCACGTTTTTGACAGTTTCCCTGAGTTCGTTCTTGACCTTGTTTTCTATGAATCCGTCTTTGTTTTTAATCCACTCTTGGTAGTGGTCGGACAATGCTTCAGCATGTGCCTTAACAGTATTCTTTATTTGATCCTCTACATTAAGAGTCTCAATTTGTTTGGAAAGATCATCAACAACATTCTCGATCGTGTCTACTGCGGTTTCAACTCCTTTGACCTCATCAGAGATTGCAGTACAATCTTCTTTTAAGGTCGCAGCTTGTTTTTCGATATTCCATCACTTTTGAATTTATCTCTCCCTTGGCTGCTTCGATTTTGTCATCTAACCGTTCTGAAATATCCCCTATTTTTTACTCTACTTGTGTGTCAATTTCTAGCCTCATGGTCGTGATCTGACTACTGATTTGGCTTTGGACATAACCCAACAGGGTATTTAAATCAGCTTTTATGTCTGCCTTCAGTTCGGCCTTTGCCGAAATTAACCGTGTATTTAGGCCATTTATCTCCGTTTGCTGATCTGTATTTACTGAATTTATGTCTGCTTTTACTGAATTGCACAGATTTGTAAGGACCTGATTTTTATTATGCCGTCTTTCGGCCTTCTCTTTTTCTTCGCGGGCCTTTTCATCTAATTTTTCCTGCTTTTCACGATCCTGTCTTTGCGCTTCTCTCTGTCTTTGACTTTCGAACTTGCGTTCCATTATTACTTCGATCATTGCGGCCAAGTCATTTTTTTCAAAAGCGGGAATAGTTTGTACACTAGGACCGGCTCGTGTACCTATCGCGCGTGTTCGTAATGGATAGTGAGATCCATTCGCATCACCGCTGTCGTCTGCTTTTGTTTGTGTCCGCTGTTTACCGTCAGCCATGTTCATGAATTATTTGTCAAACGTCAAAACGCTATAGATATTCAGAATGAGATTTTCACTCTGCAGCGGAGTGTGCGCTGATATGAAACTTCCTGGCAGATTAAAACTGTGTGCCCGACCGAGACTCGAACTCTGGACCTTGCCTTTCGCGGGCAAGTGCTCTACCATCTGAGCTACCGAAGCACGACTCACGCCCGGTACTCACAGCATTACTTCTGCCAGTACCTCGTCTCCTACCTTCCAAACTTTACAGAAGCTCTCCTGCGAACCATGCAGAACTGGCACTCCTGAAAGAAAGGATATTGCGGAGACATGGCTTAGCCACAGCCTGGGGGATGTTTCCAGGTCCCGAGTTCGAGTCTCGGTCGGGCACACAGTTTTAATCTGCCAGGAAGTTTCGCTATAGATATTGTTTGTCACTGCCGTCAGTCGTTTGTCTGTGACGTAGTGCTATGGGTTACTGGGACCTAAGATGAAATTTAACTCTGGATAACAACTGACGTTCATGTACGCCAAGAAGACAAGATGGTTCCTACTAATTACAAACAAATGAAATAACACATGTTTTACCAGTTTTGAGCGTAGTTATCAGCCATATCGTAATTTTTTTATGCACTGACAACAATGGTACACTTCCACTGAACTACATAAGAATGGACTATGGAAAAATTGAAATAAAGCTGTTTAAACGCAAGGAAAGACAGGTTTACGCTCTGATCAACTCGAAAGCTGCAACGTCACTACAAAAGCTTCGCTACTGCGTATAAGAATTTGAGTTACTATGGCTGTCTTGATGGTGTTACGGCTGGTGTAGTGTAACGACGTAAGTTTTTATAACCGATTTTCGTTTGATATATGACCATGTGCAGACTTCGTCATCTACGTCAGTTACAACCCACTTCAAAATGATTTATATTCTTTTTAAATTGTCATAGAATGGTTCTTCAACGAAAGTGTAAAACATCAGTTGAGTCGTATGCAAAGAATTACATCACTTGGGCCAATTGGTTTTCGTAAACTTTTTCGATTTAAATTTCGTTTGTTTCTCCTCAGAAATTATATTGACACACGTTATCTTGATTTAATCGATATCAGAATCACACATTGAATAAAATTTTTGAGATTCAAAGTTTCGATGAACGCTGTCAGAATTCAATAATCTTGTCAAATATATTATTAATCCGTTCACATACTTCTTCATAAACAAATCCTCAGAACACGTGTTTCAACTTTAGTAGCATCCACTATTTTATTAGCTTCCTACACATGCAGATGTGAACTGGACCGTTGACAAACTAGGACTGACTTATCAATAAGATTAAGCTCTCTATGACGTCATTGTTGTACAAAAAGAGTACAAAAAAATTCTATTTTAATTTTTAGTAGCACGACGCAAAAACTCGGTTCCAGGATCTTCTGTTGCTCTTTGGCTGTCGACCCGTGACGTATAGTGGCCAGCAATTTCCTCTCTGGTCGCGGCAGCGAAGATGCTGTCTCCGTTCGTTGCGCCGCCCTCTCCGTACATGAAACATAAAAAAATACAAAACTTTTAGATAATTCACAGCTATTACAAATATTAAGAAAAATACATAAACAAAACTAAATTAAACTTACATTCACCTGCAAACTGGGCTGACACTCGTGGATGGGTGACGCTTCAATTTCGTCCCACTACATACCCCACCCACAAGCTCAGTTTTTCAGGTTTTAACCGAAAATAAGACCTTTTCTATATACCATATTTAACTGTTAATACATTTTCCTCACATATTACGTAATCTAGAGTCCTTGCTCTTAGATAGATTTAATCCTTTTAATACGATATTGTTGTGACTATTTGTCATTTACTCTTAATTGTGCTATTATGGTAATTCATAACCGAATATATGGAGATTACTCCTCTTCATTTAATAGTTGCTACTAAATACTAATTTAGTACGTTCTTTAACGTTGTTACATTAGGACAGAGCGTTGAAATTGTGATAAATTAGTTTCAGTTTTATTCACTTACTAGAGTTATTCTTTCCAAAAATGTATATTACTAATAAGTTTCTCACAATAACTAATAGTACTATTTACTTTACGTAATTCTTTTCCCTAATGCCTTATTTATGCCTGAGGTCAAGAAGAAATCAAGCAAAACTTTCTTTAGAATCTCGGCACGGCTTTCTTTATCCTCGGACACCTTGTTGGGTAATGGCAATTTATTTAGGAGAGACAAGCGAGAGAGCCCCGTCTGGTGTGTTCCATATTAACACTATTAGAAATCTCTATTAAAGGCACTCTGCTATGTTCTCGTGAGCCATATAGCTATGGACGCCCATGGTCCCTAAAATTATTAACCATCCCCTTTGGTTCCTACTATCAGAGTAAATTTAAAATATACAAAATTCCTTTTGACCTAATAGCAAAATTTCTTCCATATAAATCCCCCTTTTTGTTATCTTTCTCTTTTTGAAGTACCAGTAGATTATTGTGGAACTCTTGTTTAAGCTTTCTGTTTAATTCTTCAAAATAATACGTAACTATCACGAAAAACTTCACACCAATAAACTATGTATGCTCTTCCGTGTGTAACATATACTAAATATTAACTTATTTAGGAATGAAGAGTTTCATTTGATTAACACTATATAATCCTTTAATTACACCTGATGAAGGTTCCATAAGAAGTAACGCTTTGGGATGTACAATCTTATGTACAACATATGGACCCTCAAAGATAAACAAGAATTTTCTACATTCCTTACCAATCTTAGAACTTTTAGGATGAGATAGTACTAACACAAGATCTCCTACCTGATATGAGGGTTCTATAGCATGTTGATTATAACTTTTAATTCTCCGTTCGGCATTTTGAACAATCTGTTCGCAAACTTTTTCGTCTGGGATGTATTGTTGGATTTCATTTACTGGTGGCCAAGGTAGAGCAGCTAGTAAAGGCTCACCTATAATTCGTTTGCCTAAAATTTCTACAGGTGATAATCCCGTCGTTAGGTGAGGCAATTCATTTAATATCTTTTCGAATTCAGGCATTAGTTTGGCCCACCGAGTATGTTTATGTGCACAATAGGTTCTACATAATCGTCCTAATTCTTTCATGACTCTTTCTACTAAATTACTTTGAGGGTGATATTTCGAAATTAAGATATGTTTGATTCCATATTGTTTTATCATATCTTGAAATCTTTGACTAATAAAGGCACTACCGTTGTCAGACATAAGTCGTTTAGGAATGCCCCAGTTAACAAAGTAATTTCGGGTGAGGCAGCGTATAACGCTTGCTGTATTCGCTCGTTTCAAAGTATATAGCTTCACACGTCTGGACCAACATTCCACTACAACAAACACATAAGATAATCCTCCGGAACTCCGAGGCAGAGGGCCGAAAAAATCTAACGACAGTAGATCCCACAGACCTCGAGGAACTACAGCATATAATTTATAACGCTTATATTTGTTATGGACTTTAACCTTTTGACAGGTTTCACAAGCCCTAATAATACTCCTCACAACACGGGACATAGTTTTGAAATAATAATACTTCATTAGATGTTTAATACATTTATGAATTCCAAAATGCCCGTATCCTTCATGAATATAAGTAATTAACTCGTACACAACAGTTTTCGGAATGCAGATTTTCCATCTCTGGTGTTCCCTCTGTGCTTTCCAATACAACAAGTCGTTAAAATATAACCACACGCCCCGGGTGTTAACTGTTTCGTCCCTATTATTAAGGTTTTGTATAAGGTCCCTATATTGATCATCATTTCTTTGATTGCAACTAATAGCAGTTACTATCCGTTTAACCTTACGTTCGTTCTCCTGAGTTAAAAGGAAATATACATGGTAATTTGTTCCTGGTTCTTCTGCAATGTTAATATTCTCCATTCCTACGGGAAACCTCGACAAAGCATCCGAAACTACATTCTGAGATCCTTTTATATACCTAATTTCGTACTGAAATTCTTGCAAGCATAATACCCAACGCAATAGCCTACGGTGAAGTAACCGACAATTGTTCAAAAAGATTAAAGCCTGATGATCAGTATATACAATTGTTTTTCTTCCCATTAATAATCCTCTAAATCGTTTTTCGGTAAATTCATCAATCGTTCTTCTGAATTAATTACAAGGTTTTCCCACTTCTCTTTCTCGGTTGAATTGCACCCACATGAAAAAATGAAACAATTATTAGAACAAGCACTGAAAAATCTTTAAACACATACACGAAATGATTTTTCATCAAGTCCTTGTTCGGCCGCCAAGTGTAGCGTTGCTGTTGGGGGACGGAAAGAAAAAGAAATGTTATTTTTTTTTTTTTGAGAAATGTCGAAAAAGTGAATATTTTGGTGGGCTACTTGGCAACAGAATCAGGGACTGATTACACTATTATAATAAAATACGTTGAGCATTAAATACCTGAATAGGAGCAGCATAATGATATATATATTTGAGATCGTTCGGAAGAAACATTATCATTTCTGTGCATTTTTGCAGTCGCGATGTAGTCATACCCGAATCAACACTAAGGGACCAGAAGATTTATAGACTTTAAAAGAAATGCAACACTACACAAAAAAGTTGGTTCAGAAATAATAGGAAAACGATACTGTTTCTTCTGCCTCATGCTACGTTCGGCTCATCAGCGTGATCCTAATTTCTGCTGATGAAGTAACACTAAATAATTATAATTCAAGTAAATGAGGAGATGGAAATCGTCAAGGTTAATTTACTAAAATAAGCACATTTATCTGTAATACACCTTTCTTTAATGCTACGTACCTTTTGATATTAAATTACAATAGATAACCATTGTGGTTAAATACTTTATACATAACAGTCAAAATGTCCTCTTGATGCTGTCTCTTCGTAATCAGTTACAAGAAACTACATGTTTTCTGATTGAAAGAAATAATAACATTTAGCATATTCACTCAATATTTTCGCATAGAATATAAAATACAGTTGCCGAACGCAGCAAGTACGCGTCCGCCTTTCATAGAATACAAACAGTAAAAGGTGAGGCGCCAAAAACCTCATTTGTCTTGAAACAACAGAATTCTTTTTTTATCCCATTAATCGATACATGTACATAGAGATTTACAGGCACTGCGCAAGAACGGCAAAGATAAAGAATAATAGACTCTGTCGCTGCTATGCGATGGTTCATTTCTTTTACTTTACAATTGTTCGATAACTTTAGGCAATCAGGCATTTACTATTGAGCGTGTATTAATGTTTGTAAGGCGAAAATTACTAATAATACTAGATTGTTTGTATACAGTACATGGTGTATATCATAATTAATATTAAAATCAGAAACATGTGAACGTGAAGACAATAGAACTAATAACGTTCCATTAACCCATTAGAACCTATATTTATTTTTTTCTTTTTTTTTTTTTTTTTTTTTTTTTTACTTTCTGCGTTACTGCGTCTCTACAAGACATAAATTACAGAACAGAATTGTTTTTGCAAAAGTCATTACCACCTTCAGCGAGATATTTGCGTTATCCATACGACAACGCTAGGCGCTTTCACTAAGTTTATTTATATGGATTGCTACTTCAACTAAATAAATTGGTTAATGAAAGTTCACATTACATATGGAGCTTCGTGCTGTACATAAATGGGAATAAAACGATGTGTACACAATCCAAAATTACATTTGGAACTCACTGTTCTCATAATGGATTTACAGTCCTTGTGAGCACACTTTTTCTTCTTCTTTCCTCCGTGTGTCGGACGAGGGGGTCAGTTTTATCAAATCAAATTGAATGTGACATATGACTATCAGAAAGTTCCCTTGATGCAAAAAGTCTCCCGGCTCCTTTGGATAAAGCTTAAGTGCACTGTAAGTGCAATGCTGTTACGTTAGTCTTGAATTCCAGCTGAAAAATATTTTTTTTATTCCTTTACTATGAAAAATGGTTAAAATGGATCTGAGCACTATGGGACTTAACATCTGAGGTCATCAGTCCCCTAGAACTTAGAACTACTTAAACCTAACTAACCTAAGGACATCACACACATCCATGTCGTACGCGCGATTCCAGAGTGAAGCGCCTAGAACCGCTCGTCCACGACGGCCACCATTTATTATGAAAATCCAACTTTTTTGTATGGCGACATGTAACAGCTATGTAAAAATATACCAGCACTATTTCTTGCTTCTCATTCCACTACGGTAGTACGCTAAATTCTGATCCATCTGATAGGTACCTCCCATATGCGTACTATATTTGGCTACCAATTTTGGTCTGGGAATCAATGTACTTTGCTTTATTTGCTGCGAAAATCTCATGACGTGTACAACTTTTTGAGCATCACATGAAGAACAGGTCGTGTTGCCAACTTAGTTGTCCAGCCACCACATATAAAATAATCCATCATCCTTCTCTACTGCTCTCTCAGAATATCCACATATTCCTTCGAATATGATTTTTTAGTTTTCCAGTGGAAATTCTTTGAGAATTCTGTGTTCTCTGATGGTACCGATGGTAGAATACCTACAGTATTTGAGAATGAAAACAGAGATGAGCCTGAAAATAGATTGTTCACGTGGAACCTTTAACAAAGTTATCACTTTGCTTCAGAAATTCCATCTAATAAAAGATACTAGGGGCTTACCACCTTGCTAGGAAGCTTTTCATAGACTGCACTTCTTTTACGTTCTTTTCCATGATACACATGACAAGTAACAAAATATCCATCTTTCGGGTTGAGGCTCCAAATCTTATAGTCGAATCTAATAGGCTTACCACAGATGAACTGCTTGCTTCCGTGGCGGCCAAAGTACTTCACCATACGTTCATCATATGACAGGTGTTCCTCACGTATAACATTCTCAATGCAGTGCTTCTTTAACATCTCTATAACAGGACGGATTTTCCACGCCTTGTAATTTTCATCGATCTTAGTGTTGTCTGGAGAGTGGAAATGTACATATTTGTAGAAATCTGTCACTTCTCACAAACAGAGACACAGTCAAGTCTCTTATGTAGTCTTAGGAGTCGCAATAGTTCCTTTTAGAAGGTAACTTAGTGTAGTCACCAACATACAATATTGAGACGAAACAATATATCTCGTCTGGTGTAATTTTTGCGTCCTGACAATAGAGAAATAATCCATAACGCTTTGTTTCTTTCAGCAAATGCTCAATAAATTCCTGGTCAGTAAAAAGTTCAAATGTACCTGATAGACATATTTTATTACCTTTAGTAGTCAGGCCTTGGAAATGTGGAGGGAATTTGAATGTCAAAGTCAGCTCCTTTCTCTCACCACCGCCCAAACGTATCTCTGTCAAAAGATCAGTTCACCAATATTGTCCGAAAATGCGATGGATCTTACTTCGGAAGCAGATGGCTGTGTTACATTTGTACATTGTGCAGCTGGTTCAGTTACAGTTAGATCTTACGCAGCATTCATTTCATTGATTGTCCCGGCGTGTCATGATACTAATAATCAACGACGATGATTTCGTTATTTGGCAGCCTTATTTCAGCGTTAGCTGATAACTAACGACAATCTGTAAGAGGACGGAATGGATTAAAAATCATAAGGAAGTCAGTCAAGAGACAGTTCAAAAACAAATCACTCATGTGGCTACTTACCAGACAGTATCGTTTCCTGTATCTCCATCCGTGTCTATATTCGGATCTGGCGGCCCAACAAACACATAAGTTCGAAAGGCCTGGATCAACATATTTTATCTCACAGCAAGCAATAACTTGCAGAGAACATGTATTTCGGTATATAAAGAACAATCACACTAAAAACAAAATTATGTTTCACATGTAATTGAAAAAACCGTACTTCCTCGAAATTATACTCCATTTTTTATCCTCACTCTGCAAATGACGAATTCCAACACCACATACGTCGTAGCTTTTAAGTGAAGTTAGGGGAACAACGATTTTACAAAAGTATAACAAGATTTGCCATATAGCAAAGGAAGGAGCTAATGGTTTAACATGTATCTCCAAAGAAGCTCTCTGAGAGATTATTGCGAATGTGTGGTTATAAATCGCAAAAGCTTCACTACGTAATAGTGTCGTACATCGTGCACATGTATTTTAAATGTGCAATTTTACGTCAATGCTAGTTAATTCGGCTCGAATTCAACTCATGAACGATAGGAAATACGAGTATTACATGCATGATAGAACACCGCCGTATTTTTTTCTTAATTTTACGAGGACTCGGAAGTCACCAGTATCATCCAAGATGTTAGGCCGAACTGTGCTTCTACATTGCTCTCCAAGATCACCTTGTAACAACCCTACACACCTCTGCTCTATTCGAAATTATAGAGCACTTATTACGTCTGTTATTACTTGTTGCTGGTCGTGCCCGCAAATCTGCGTCACGTTGCCAGAGTCGTGAGTAGCTCTCGTAGTGTCTAGCTAAAGACTCGCAAATAATAATATAACCTACACTTAAACGACTGTTTCGAGATAAACTGAAACTCTTACAACTGTTTACTTCATAGCGGGTACCGCAGCATTCGTTGTACTATAACAGGACTGTACTCTTCACATTTGCTTTATTAATTTTATTTGTTCAGACCTTTTTTCCCTTTATAGGCCATTCGTAAGTGATTTGGTCCTTCTGCACAAAATGAAACATTCTGTATTACATCCATGGATTTAAATGTAATGATGTGAAAGCACAAGAATTTAAATACATTTACCCGTAAAAGACATCCGCACCTTAAATTACTGAAATGTTAGCGACTCTGTATTTGTATTTTCTATCCGGGTTGGTCTATAAATGCTGTCTCGATGGTTTGACAGCTTCAAATTTCCGTGAGTACTATACTGATGAACGGGTAAAGGTGAACATGGAGTGACCGGCACAGTAGTTTCAGATATTTTGTAATTTTATACGCTTAGTTCAGGAAAGTTAAGAAATAGTAAGGAATAACATAGTTAGGAAAATAAAATAAAATAAACTACAAATAAATGTTAAAAAGTGTGGGAAGTGAGATTAAATTTTTAATTTCACTTTGGTGTGTAGATTATTTCTGATTGCTCACTAGCAGAAATTGTAGAAAGTTAAAATTAATACAGTAAAGGGGGACAACGACACAATCTCTTAGTTGTTTACCCTATGTAAATCTCTTTGGATATTAGTTAGTCTATCGTTATTCCGAAGGGCTTTCTGAGAAACTAGGGGACGTTTGACCAGAAAAGAAGCCTTTCACTTCAAGTCTTATCATTTTATAATTAATGTTTCCCACTAAAACATAGTACCAGAACTTACCACTAAACCATGAACGAATACCGACTAACTTTAGAGCTTCACCCATAAAAATAAATAATTCAGCTTTCTAATACCGGTCACCAGTTACGAAGCTTTACTCTAACCCACCTCCTAGCACGCGCCTATATCGGTAGATGTAAGGTTCATAAAAGTACGATCTATCCCTCTCTGACTGTGTGAATTCAGTATCCATGAGAACCGGAAAACAAACGAATGTAGGTAGCGTTTTTCCAATATCGATCACTTTAAATAAATCGAAAGGAAGTAATATTTACCTCTTACTAAAATTAAAGTCGACCAGTATGATAGAGCTCCTACGAGTGCCATGTTCCAAATACTTTTAAAGATGCCAAACTAACGTACTGCAAGTAATGACTTGTAATAAAATATACAACGCTAGAAATATCCAAAGATATCATTCATCTTTATAATGCTGCCATAAATTATTGTTGGAATATGAATGGAATACTAGTTTCGCAAGTACGTGGTGTCTTACAGAAATGTACCTCAATTCGAAGTACCGCTCCAATACTCGCCACTATATAAATTCTAAAAATAAATGACAACGAGGAAACTTGGTGAGCAATGTGGGTTCCCATAAAGCGTTGCTAATAAAATTAGAGACATCAGCCAGTAGCTTCCGTGTAGGGCTTGCTTTAGATTAGTATCGGTATTTGTGGAAATTCAACTCAAAACCTTTGATCGTAAAATCAAGGGAAAGTACCTATAATGAATTTTTTTGGATTAATTTGCTTCAATGCTCGTTTCAAATAGCTATTGGTAGCCTATGAATGTTGGTTAGGCAAAATAAACGTTGCAATAAGCGTTGTTTATTTTTTTAACTTCACTTAGTTTCATATTGGCAGAAATCTTCAGTCAGTTCTAACTCTGTGAATAGATTTAACTGAAAGCAATCTTAATAAAATATTCCACTTGTATGAAGTATTCAATCAGTGTGAAATAGTCCCCTAGTACCTCAGTCATGCTTACTTTCACACAGTCATATAGTGGCGTCTGTTGTGCAACCAATTACTAGGCTCCATGTCACTAATGAGGTAATGAATATAAATAATTTCTGGTTTATTTTCAATGAGAAGAATTTATGTACCGTTAAAATCTGTTTATTTTACTCAAACAATAAGAAAAGAGCCTATGTTTGTCCACAACTTTCTTACCAGCGCAAAGCTTAATATCGTACAACGCAAATACATTTACGCTCATATGCTATGGATCTCATAAAACTGCTAAATCAGTTCACGCCCTAAGCTTATTAAAATATATAAATAATTAATTGTAAGGATATTTAAATAACTAATCGTCATATATTGACCAGTTGCTAATACAGATGACCTCAGCAACCGTATAAAATTCTTAAACACAGGAACTATACACTCAACCGATTGCAAATATATGTTTGGTACAATTGAGCTAGGTTTTGACACCTACTATGGGTGTCTTCATCAGAAAGAAATTCTGAGAAACCGTAAAATTACATTGCGTCAGATCTTAGAGCAGCTACTTTCAAATCAAACATAAAATAAAACGTGTTTCACCTCTGTCACTTATTCCTAGCTAGGAACAACGTCTGACTCTGGTAACCTAGGTCAGCTGTAACAAAAATGGTTCAAATGGCTCTGAGCACTATGGGACTTAACATCGATGGTCATCAATCCCCTAGGACTTAGAACTACTTAAACCTAACTAACCTAAGGACAGCACGCAACACCCAGCCATCGCGAGGCAGAGAAAATCACTGACCCCGCCGGGAATCGAACCCGTGAACCCGGGCGTTGGAAGCGAGAACGCTACCGCACGACCACGAGATGCGGGCAGCTGTAACAAACAGTTATTTGCAACCGATTGGCTATATAATTCCTATGTTTGAAAACAGATGACCTCATTAGAACAAACTTAAGAGAAAATATAACAGTGAAAGCAGATCAATTATCGATTACTTGTAACTGCAGCGATTATGACGATTGAGACACTAGTCGTGTATTTATTTCAGTGTAAGAGGATTCATATTCCATTTAACATGATTATTCTGCATCACATGTTATTCTCTCCATGACAATGGTAGACCCATCTATTGACACGTCTAGGGTCCATGCCGATGCAAACTATTGGCAGCTAGTCGTCGCTAATGTCGCAACGACGATGACTTCCTTGTCGAAATACAAGCCCTTTGTTGCACATGGAGCAATAAAAAAAGGGATTAGTATATCTTCTACTCACCTAATTCACAGGTTATCGAAGTAACTTATAGAAATGACTTGTGTTGTCCTGTAGCTGCAAATGTATTCATCGGCATACCCACATATCACGCGAGCGACAGTGTAACAGGGTCAGTAATGTAGGTAAATTGAACGATAAACAAAAAAATTATGAAATGACGAAATCTAGTAAACTATATGAGGTTGTTGGCTTATCATTGCGAGATCACACCGGTTGGTTACACTGTCCTGAAGGGACGAATCTTGAAAACCATTCTTCTCGTAAACTGTAAAACAGGTAATGAATTTATCTTTAAATACATGTTGTATTAACTTTTAGTGCCGGAATGAAACTCACAATATCTATAACCAATTATTTTTTTAAACCGCTTTATGAAACTTTTAAAATAAAAATGAAGTTAGTTATACTTTCAGACTAAATTTGGTTCAGATTTTAGAAACAAAGCAAACGAATTTAATCCAAAATGCCCTATAAAGGTATAAGCTGAACTAATGAATTAAAATTTGTACCAAGGCTGGAACTCGAACCAAAGTCTACTGTATACTAGGCAGATTTGTTATCCAACACACGATCCCAGTATTGTGGCTAACACAGCTGCACGGACTCTCCAGAAAAATTTACTTACTTCCTGACAGTAAGCCGGAATTTTTACCATGTGGCCCATCATAGTTGTGTGTCTCCAGTTTCTTACAGAAATGAACTGCACAAACTTAGCATTAAATGCCTCTTACGAAATACGTACGGTCAAAGTGGTTGCCAAATAAAATAAGTTTTGGTACTAGACGGCTGAAAGAAGTTTAATTTGACATGCAGTATCGAACATCCGGGTCCCACAACCATCTCTGAAAAGATGGACATGCAGATATTAGATATCCAGGTTTAGACGGTGTTTGAAAGAAGCAAAAACGTTACGCCAGGCCCCACAACCATCTTCTAAAAAAATGGACATAGAGATATTAGTTGTCCCGGTGTACACGGTGTATCAAAGAAGCCAAACCGTTACCGTATACATGCTTCCGCATGCAAGCTGTTTGCGTCATAAAGATAAATGAGCCGACCCGCGAGAAAGAATAGCTGGCGGAACGGTCTTTGCGGGCTGAATGGTTTTTAATTTGACATCCTGGATAGATAATAGTCTCAAACAGATAATGCTGCTTGAGGAAACATTTCTCTCTATTTGTTTCTCTTAACACATCTGCTGGCTGAAAGATTTATAGCTTCTTACCATGATCCATGAAACTGTCAGATTGTTATCAGCTACGAAATAGTAACAATTCCTATTGGAATTTTTTAATGATTTTATAACAAACAATAAATTTGGACACTCAGTGGAAGAAAATACCCACATCGTGTAGTGACGCACCATAACTACATGTTTCCATTGTACCTAAACAGTTACTTCATTTTTAATGTAATAATTAGAAGACATACAAAATCTTCTTCTTCTTGTTAGTGATTCAGTAGGTATTAGGAAGATTATATCATGTTTCTTGGAAATTAATGATCGTCTAGCGGAGATACGGTTTATGTCTGGAGGTAGGTTATCTACCAAAGTTAATTAACATGGTCCAAGATTTGTGCAACCAAACTTTTTGAATTTTATGTGTGTGGGCAACTGAGTTATGTGCGCTGGTCAACCCCTCGCTCGCTCGCTCTCTCTTTCTCTCTCTCTCTCTGTCTTCCTAGTCCTTCAGAACATCACTGCAATTTAGTCATCTGATATAAAATAAACAACTACAATGCAGGAAGAGAAACGCTCTTTTTGAAGGTTACAAGCTGCTACTTGGTTATTCAAGATTACGGAAAAAAGTTAAATGGGAAGAGGAAAGAAGGTCATATGTGAGTCTACAAGAGTACATTACACGTCAGATTCCTGTGCATAGTGCACAAAAGACACCAGTATTAACGATATTGCGTTTGGTATTTTTTCGCTTATGGGGCTGTGGTAAAGCGTACATCGCTGTACACGTCCTGATACCTTATTTACATGTTACCTACGGAAGGTGTAAGATGAGGCTGTAGAGTCTTAGTGCACTGTATCACGAAAATTACTACGGCAAATTTAACTAAACATCTATACTCATTCCTTTTGGCTTCAGTTGTTCCATTGTCATAATTCATTTACTTTTGTGACCGTATCACATATTATGAGAACGCATGCTGTTACTAATGTAATAAATGCTCAAAGTGATGTCCTTCATGTTCAATGCATTTGGCAATATGCGTAATGAAATTTCTCCCAACAGCGAGTAGATCGCCCTCAGTAATTGTCGCACAAGCACTGACAATACGCAGACGCATGTTTTCAGGCGTAGTCGGTGGTCACGATAACAAACATCCTTCAGTTTTTCCCAGATAAAGAAGTCCGGAGATGTACGGTCAGGTGAAAATGCAGGCCATGGCATGATGCTTCTAAGACCAATCCAGCTGTAATTAAATATTCTATTTTACACTGCTTCAACTGAACGCGTGCTGTGAGCCGGAATCAACCATGTTGAAAGTACATCGCCATTTTGTCATGAAGTGAAACATCTTGTAGCCGGCCTGGGTGGCCGTGCGGTTCGAGGCGCTACAGTCCGGAACCGCGAGACCGCAACGGTCGCAGGTTCGAATTCTGCCTCGGGAATGGATGTGTGTGATGTCCTTAGGTTAGTTAGGTTTAAGTAGTTCTAATTTCTAGGGAACTGATGACCTTAGAAGTTAAGTCCCATACTCCTCTGATACATCTGAACTAAACATCTTGTATTACAATCGGTAAAACATCACATAAGAAATTCGCATACATTGCTCCATTTTGATTGCCATCGTTAAAAAAAGGCCAATTAGATGTCCTATAATTCCACTCCATACATTAACCCACCAGGGTCGCTGATGTTCCACTTGTCGCTGCCATTGTGGATTTGAAATAAAAGCTGTTATCGTCTCGTAATTTACTTTTGCGCCCAGTGGCAAAAGTTTAGACGACGTTCAAAATCATCGCCATTCATTTCCTGGTGCATAGAAATATGATAAGGGTGAAATGTATGATGATGTAGAATTCTCAAAACCAACGTTTTTGAAATTCTCGATTCCCGCTCAGTTTGTCTGTTGCTGATGTGCGGATTAGCCTCGGCTGCAGCTAAAACACTTATATGTGCCTCTTCATTTGTTGCAGTTCTTGGTTGCTTCTTCTTCTTTGGCTGAACACTTCCTGTTTCTTTAAATAGATGAACTATCCGACTAAATGTCCGGACACTTGGATGCTGTCTGTCAGGATATTGATCAACGTACATAGGACAAACGTGTTGGGCATTTTGATCACAATAGCCATAAATGAACACCATATCTACCTTTTCTGTTAAACTCTCCATTTTAGCATGATTATGTCTACACGCAATTATTATTATTGGACAAGCGTATTATCAGACCTATTTAAGTAATGAATTGCACATAATCCTATCAGTTGCGTTGCTACATTTTTGAAAATATTGCAGCGCCACCCATCACAAAGCGAAACAAATGTTCCTAATCATTCACATTTATTTACGTACTCCAGGAATGTGTAAAAAAAATGGGGATACCTATGTAAAAATGTATGCAGTTTCTTTCAATTTGAACTGTGGCAGCGCCATCTAGTGGGCCATCCCTAGCGCCATCTGTTCTCCCCAGTCACGCTTTAACAGATTTGTTCTTATTTTTTCGTTTGATGCTACTTTCATGAGATATTTGGCCCGGACACTGTCACTGGACCAGGCTGTATATGTAGAAGGATACTGGGTTTAGCGCAACAATTAGTGCATATCGACCAATTCTCTTGTTAGTCTATCGTCAAGCAGGTATAAATAGGGAAACAAAAAAGAACAGGATGCTCAAAATGTATCCAGGACGAGTAAATTAGTATATCGATATGCAGTTTTCGAAAAGCTAAATTTCTGACTTACCCACGCGAATTTTACTTTTATAGCTGTCGCACTATAGCAGCAGATATTTTAACGTAACTATAGTTTTTTTTTCCTATGGTACTGGACAATTCCTTGTAAGACACTTCAGGGACATTTTAGGATTTCTAGCTTTGAGTGGTAGAGCACGTCAAACGCTGCTGTCTCGCTCGATTCTTGCTGAGTACGCGGCTCATTATCGCTGGCACGGGCGCGTGAGGTGGGGATGACTGACGTCACGGTACAAAACTGAGCTCAGATGAGGATTGTCGAAACAGGACACGTGCCGGCCCGAGAGTGCTTGAGGGCGAGCTGGCCGAGAGACTCTCATTATTGTAACGTAGCGGTAGGCAGTAGATTGTCGGGGGACTAAACTCATCATGAGTGGTTGCGGAACCGGGACCAGTGCAATGACAGGTCACGGTTAAACCAGGTACAAACATAGTAACTGGATGTCTCTATAGGCCCCCTGGTTCAGCAGCTGTTGTGGCAGAACACCTAAAAGAAATTTTGGAAAATATTTCGAGTAGATTTCCCGACCATGTTATAGTTTTGGGTGGAGATTTTAATTTACCAGGTATACTCTGGGAGACTGAAACGTTTATAGCGGGTGGCAGGGACAAAGAATCCAGCGAAATTTTTGAAGTGCATTATCTGAAAACTACCTCGAGCAGTTAAACAGAGAACCGACTCCTGGCGATAACATATTAGACCTTCTCGTAACAAACAGACCAGAATTATTTGAAACAGTTAACGCAGAACAGGGAATCAGTGATTATAAAGCGGTTACAGTATCGGTGATTTCAGCTGTAAATAGAAATATTAAAAAAGGTAGGAAGATTTTTCTGTTTAGCAAAAATGACAAAAAGCTAATTTCAGAGTACTTGACGGCTCAACACAAAAGTTTTATCTCAAGTACAGATAGTGTTGAGGATCAGTGGACAAAGTTAAAAACCTTCGTACAATTTCCACTAGACGAGTATGTGCCAAGCAAGATGGTAAGCAAAGGGAACTTCACAGCAAACATAAACATAGCCAAAGCCTTGCAGAGAAACAAAATTTACACGAAGCGGAATGTAATGTGGGGAGGGCTATAAGAGAGGCGTTCAACGAATTCGAATGTAAAGTTATATGTACTGACATGACAGAAAATCGGAAGAAATTTTGGTCTTATGTCAAAGCGGAAGGTGGATCAAAACAAAATGTCCAGAAACTCTGTGACCAAAATCGTACTGAAACAGAGGATGACAGACTAAAGGCCGAAGTGAAAAATGTCTTTTTCCAAAGCTGTTTCACAGAGGAAGACTGCACTGTAGTTCCTTCTCCAGATTGTCGCACAAATGTTCAAATGTCTGTGAAATCTTATGGGAATTAACTGCTAAGTTCATCAGTCCCTAAGCTTACACACAACTTAACCTAAATTATCCTAAGGACGAATTCACACACCCTTGCCCGAGGGAGGTCTCGAACCTCCGCCGGGACCAGCCACACAGTTCATGACTGCAGCGCCCTAGACCGCTCGGCATTGTCGCACAGATGACAAAATCGTAGATATATAAATAGATGACAGAAATATAGAAAAACAATTAAAATAGCTCAAAAGAGCAAAGGCCGCAGGACCTGATGGGATACCAGTTCGATTTTACACAGAGTACGCGAAGGAACTTGCCCCCCTACTTGCAGCGTTGTACCGTAGGTCTAGAAGAGCATAGCATTCCAAAATATTCGAAAAGGACACAGGTCATCCCCGTTTTCAAGAAGGGATGTCGAACAGATGTGCACAGCTATAGACCTATACCTCTAACGTCGATCAGTTGAAGAATTTTGGAACACGTATTATGTTCGACTATATTGACTTTTCTGGAGACTAGAAATCTACTCTGTAGGAATCAGCATGGGTTCCGAAAAAGACGATCGTGTGAAACCCAGCTCGCGCTATTCGTCCACGAGACTCAGAGGGCCATAGACATGGGTTCCCAGGTAGATGCCGTTTTTCTTGACTTCCGCAAGGCGTTCGATACGGTTCCCCACAGTCGTTTAATGAACGAAGTAAGAGCATATGGACTATCAGACTAATTGTGTCATTGGATTGAAGAGTTCCTAGATAACAGAATGCAGCCTGTCATTCTCAATGAAGAGAAGTCTTCCGAAGTAAGAGTGATTTCAGGTGTGCCGCAGGGGAGTGTCGTAGGGCCATTGCTATTCATAATATATATAAATGACCTTGTGGATGACATCGGAAGTTAACTGAGGCTTTTTTCGGATGATACTGTAGCATATCGAGAGGTTGTAACAATCGAAAATTGTAGTGAAATGCTGGAGGATCCGCCACGAAGTGATGCATGGTGCAGAGAATAGCAATTGAATCTCAATGTAGACAAGTGTAATGTGCTGTGAATACATAGAAAGAAAGATCCTTTATCATTTAGCTACAATATAGCAGGTCAGCAACTGGAAGCAGTTAATTCCATAAATTATCTGGGAGTAGGCATTAGGAGTGATTTAAAATGGATTGACCATATAAAATTAATCGTCGGTAAATCAGATGCCAGACTGGGATTTATTGGAAGAACCCTAGGGAAATGCAGTCCGATAACAAAGGAAGTAGGTTAGAGTACACTTTTTCACTCACTGCTTGAATACTGCTCAGCAGTGTGGGATCCGTACCAGACAGGGTTGATAGAAGAGATAGAGAAAGTCCGACAGAGAGCAGCGCCCTTCGGTACAGGATCATTTAGTAATCGCGAAAGCGTTACGGAGATGATTGATAAACTCCAGTGGAAGACTGTGCAAGCGAGACGCTCAGTTGGACGGTACGGGCTTTTGTTGAAGTTTCGAGAACGTACCTTCACCGAGGAGTTAAGCAGTATATCGCTCCCTCCTACGTATATCTCGCGAAGAGACCATGAGGATAAAATAGAGAGATTAGATCCCACACAGAGGCATACCGATAATCTTTCTTCCCAAGAACAATACGAGACTGGAACAGAAGGCAGAGCCGATAGAGGTGCTCAAGGTACGCCACGCCAGACACCGTCAGGTGGCTTGCGGAGTATGGATGTAGATGTAGATCACAAAATATGTTGTATTGAAGAAACTTGCTGATGGGACGTACATTCTGACAAATGAAGTGGAAGTAAGGAGTGGCAGATCTAGTTGGGATAAATTTATGCCAAGCCCTTCAATTATTACTGAATAATTACAGAATAGAGCTTCCGAATTCGAGACGTGATAGCATTTGATCAATCGAATCGCTTCGTTTGTGTAGCAGTTTTTAATAGATTGATACGTTTGTTGTGTCCGTAAATGAAAAGAAAAATTGTCTTCGTGAAACATACATGTAGTTGTTATATTACGACTCTTTCAGGTGATTGTTGAAAGTGATACACATCTTAAAGTTGGTTACGTTGAGTGACAAAATGGAAATTGTGGAGCATTGCTTGCTTACAAAGGAAGCGCAACTGGAATGAACAAACATAAACGTAAGGATAATCGACACTTGTCAAGCGTTGAAGCTGCCAGTGTTGATAAAATATCAATTAGGGACAAATGTGTTTTAATGTGTGCAACAGACCTCCGACCATTTAATATGGTACGTGGTGAGGGATTCATTGGATTAGCTTAAAAGCTGATACATACAGGAGCAAAATATGGACAAATCACCGTCCAGGACGTGCTACCTTCCCCAAGGACTGTAGCACGACATGTTAAGGAATTGGGTGATCAAGTCAGGAGTGTACTTTTCCAGTAGTGAAAGACGCAAATGGTAAAAACCAGTGTTCAATGACGTGCGATCTGTGGACAGACAGTTATCGTAAGACCTATTACCTGACCGTCACGTCCAGCTATATTGATGAGTCGAGGGACAAATGGAAACTACAAAAATGTGTACTGATGTTGCCAAGACTAGTGAACCTATCATTACGGTAATATATGAATAAATGGCAGATTTTCAGATAACGTTCTCTGAACTAAGTCAGGTTACTTTCGTTGCAATTCAGGGAGCTAACATCAAGAAAGCACTAGAAGCACACAGACGAATCCTAGGTGTGATGCACTTATTAATAAAACACTGAGGCACACATTCATTGATTTTTTGGTGGATGAGATTCCTGCAGTGTATGACTCCATCCTGACTGTACGTAAACTAGTGGTATTTATGAAACGATCTGGCTTAGTAGCGAGATTAGATAAAACCTTACTCCATGATGTAGAAACCAGGTGGAACAGTGTGTACATGATGTGAGACTCATTCCATTAACAGAAAGTCCAAAAAGAGACCGTTTTGCGTGATTAAAAAAAACACGAGTTGATGACGTCGTATCAGAATGCGACTATGGAAAGCTTTATTCAGTTTCTGAAGGTTTTCAAACAGGCCACGGACTATTTGGAAGGAGTCAATGAGCCAACAGTACCATTTGTAGTGCCGTGGATTTTGAAACTAATAGGTCTCTGCGAAACTGGAGCCTACGATGTGACAATGTGTAAGCTAGAGGATAGCGCACAACTGTTTATAAAACAGGAAGTTCTAAATGATCTACATGACATTCATTACGTGGCTAACGTTCTTGCATCCCTGTTTCAAGGAACTATTAGTTTTTCCCGAAGAAAGAAGAGAAAAAATTCATCAATATGTGCGAAAAATGTTAAATAACGTTGTTGATACGAACGCAACCAACAACCCACAAAAAAATTTCAAAACTGGCGAACATCCACCTCAAAATTGAAAGATGACGTTGAGAAATATATGAACATGTAGAGTCCTAACGACGAGTTCACAGACCTTCTTTCATGGTGGAAAACAAATTCGTGTGCCCTGTCGAAACTCAGCAAACTCAGCAAAGAGGTTTTCTGTATACCTGCCAGAAGTGGCTCGAGTGAAAGAAATTTTAGTAAGGGTGGGATGGTACTGACTCAGATATGTGGTCCAGATTCCGATCGCGTTTATGATATTCTCATGATCCATAATATAAGAGTACCAAATGAACTAAATTTGAAGGACAGAAGCAAAAGCAAGTGACAACTGGTTTTCTGAAGTGTGTACGTAGTCATATATAATGTTGAGAAGTGATAAGTAATGAATGCACAATTATGCAGTGGATATTACATACTTCATACTAAGAAATGTAAATTGTAGTATAACTATGGTACTAACAGGAGAACAGACTCAACTGCAGCGCAATATCTTCTGAAATGGGATTGCTGAATTGAGATTTCAGATTAATTTGCGAATCTATATTGTACATTATTCGTTTTGACTATATACACTTTCGTTTAATTAAGTGAATTTATTATTGCGTGCTACAGTCGTTTACATAGCTTGAGTAGAAGAAAATTGGTTGTGCATAAGACGTGACTTCTTCACTAAATAACAGATTGATTTCAACGTACTGTTTAGCAGGTGGATCAGATCCTCAGTTGCTGCTTTAGATCGTTTTTCTTTTGGGTGCTATTGTGCGACTATCTGTACAACTGTCTTTGGTTGGTCAGTTACTTAGTTAAGGGTTCGATAGATCATTTGAATGGTTCTTTTATGGAAATGGTGTGGAAAGGGCGTCTCTTTTTCTCTGGCTACCACCTTTTCAATGGACAATCATCAACGGAACAGAAGGAGATGTCCAGGAGAAGTGATTTTTAAGTTCGATTTAAAACTCACTTTGTTACCTGCAAGAGATTTTAATTTTTGTTCGATTCAAAACTTACTTTGCTACCTACGAGACATTTTATGTTGTTGGGCAAGTGATCAAATGGCTCAAATTGCTCTGAGCACTATGGAACTTAACATCTGAGGTCATCAGTCCGCTAGAACTTAGAACTACTTAAACCAAACTAACCTAAGGAAATTACACACATTAGAACCTGCGAGCGTAGTGGTCGCGCGGTTCCAGACTGAAGCGCCTAGAACCGCTCGGCCTCAGCGGCCGGCGGCAAGTAATCAGAGATGTTTGTTGCTTCATACTGAACTCCTTTCTGGGCAACTGACAGCTATAATAATGGGTAAGATCTTTTTACCTTCTGGTGTTATCCCTATGGACATCACTGTTCTTCTCAAACTGTGATGAGCTATTTATGACGAATGTCATTAGCAAATATATGTATTTTGACGGCTCAGTTAAAATACCAACCTCCTTGAAGATTATTGTGCCTACATGATTTCCGTTAGTGAAAATCGCATGTTATTTTTACTGCTCTCCTTTGTACAACCAATACTTTCCTTCTAAGTAATGAGTTACCTCAGAACCTCATTCCATATAGCAGTTCTCTTTGTTGAGTTCAAGAATCGTAATCTTAACGTTCTTTCAGCTTTAGCAACAGGTGGATCCGGCTTTTTGTAGTTTTTCTTATGTCTGGTGCTGTGATTTGTATATTTTCAGTCAGAAAACACAGCATATAAAAATAAGATTGCAAGGCGGTGACGGTTAACAGAAGGGTATCAAACGATAACAAATGGTAATTACGTACAGTGATTAATACATCAAGCACCTATTACCTGTGAAGTGTAACACCTCAAAAGGTGGTCGTTTCGTTCAAGCGTTCCAAGTATGTTGCTACAGAGCCTGCGAAAGACTGTTCCTAAATGCAAAGCCCCTGCTTTCTCGAACATTCTGCCTGTACAGCGTTGTTGCAAAAGTGAAATATCTTTTATAGAACTAGGGCCTACAACAAAATAAAAATAAAATAAAAAGTTACACAGTTATCTTTCAAATGGTTCAAATGGCTCTGAGCACTATGGGACTTAACATCTAAGGTCATTAGTCCCCTAGAACATAGAACTACTTAAACCTAACTCACCTAAGGACATCACACACATCCATGCCCGAGGCAGGATTCGAGCGTGCGACCGTAGCGATCGCGCGGTTCCAGACTGAAGCGCCTAGAACCGCTCGGCCACATCAGCCGCCCAGTTATTTTTGATAGCAAACGTTAGAAAATTAACTCTGAAACAGATAATGTGTTAACAACCTTGCCCTAGTTGACTGCAATCTTGAATGCTAGCGGAGGTAGTAACAAATACAATGAACCGTATTAAGTCGTCGAAGAATGAAGAAACAGTGGGATAGTAAATCTGCAACTATATAAATAGGGAGAGATAAACATAAGCATAAAGGCAATAAACTTCAAAACTAATTCCGCGAAAGGAGATCTTGCGTATGCGCAGTTACACACGAAATAGGAAACATTTGTAAAATGAGAAGTCACTTAAAAAACAAGCGTAAGTACAAAACGCACACACACAAAATTCAACATTAATATCTATGTTAGGCAGGAAAGTGGGTGGCTAGTTTTCCTACTGCAAGAAATGACTTCCTGTTAGTGCTTAGCTTAGACAACGGCCAGCCAGAAATTCTGCACGCGTGCGGTGGTCCTGCAAATGTGCAGCTTCCGGGTCACAGCGTGCACACCCCGCCGTCTGCATTCATGTAATGCATGTTTCTACGCACAGATGTCCTTTTATCCACTTGCTGGGATACTGTGTACTGGCGCATTCTAGTGCTCTTTCTACAGCTTGCTAGCCAACCGTGGGAAGGTATTTCGCGTGATAAACATTTAAAATACTGTCACAATCTACTCATTGAGACGTTTACTTTGATGTTAACTGTTTAACCCAGTAAGAGAAGTAGTACAGTTAACAAACGTGGGTTTTTACTGTGGCAGCTTGACTGACGGCACGTAAATACGCGTAATGTTTTTGATGTAGTACTTAAGAAACAGAGCACTTAGCGACTTCCAACGAACCTTATTCATGATTTCAAATAACATTAAACTAATGCAAGGTTTCCTATAACTAACTCTCGATGCCCTCAGTTACACCCATACAATTTTTGTCTCACTGACCTCTGAACAGAATTATAACCGCAGACCTTTCGATGATCAACTGTAATTTCAATACCATTGTTGCTATACCAATCATCAGTTCCGTTTGAAACCTCCATAATATCCGACAATTTGATGAATGTTACGCTTTATCGACTTCAGCTGAGCGTAGTTCTTCACACACTAAAAAAAAAAAAAAAAACCTAAATGTAATTATACTTTCGAACAATCGGTTAAATGACCAATTTTCCTGATAATAATGTAACATGGACCAGAATGAGGCAATAATGCACAGTTAGTAAACAATAATTTTTAATTATGAAAGGAATAAATCCAAACAGCTAGAGTAAATATCGAGCACAAAAGCACGGCTCATTGACTAACGCAAGTAGTTGCGAAGATTTTCATCACTTATGCTTGATCGAAACCTTCATTTATTCATTTTCATCACTGAGAAAAATCTTTCACAAACATATGTCGACCCGAACAGGGACATAACTCTCGCGGCTTCTTGGTTCAGGTGTTGAAATTCTTGTTGTGAAAAACTTTCGTAGAACGGTCGAGCAAAGAGGCGAATGACAGGAGACAAACGCTTAACAGCTGCAAATCGTGCTCGAAATTGTTCCTTAATTTTTACAATTATTGACACGCATTCTTGAAATCTAGCACTTTCATGGACCAGTCTAAGAGACGGGAAATGTGCAGTGTTTTCTGTCAATAGCTGGCTCACCCAAAGCGCAAGCTTCCTTTCCAAGGCATTTACTTTTTCTAAGATGTCAGAAATTAAATTATTGTCACCTTGCAAACTGACGTTCAGGCTGTTCATGTGAGACGTAATGTCCACGAGAAATGCAAGGTCTGATATCCATCAAGGGTCTTCCTACATAGGTTCACTTTTTCTCTTCTCATGTAAGAATGTTACTATGACCAAACGTAAACCAAAAAAATATTTTCAGCTCTTTACCTCGACTGACCCAGTGTACTTCGGTATAGTAAGGTATGTCGCCATACTCAGCTCCTAATTCCTCCAATAACCGCCGAAACTGGTGATGCATAAGCCCATGTGTCTTCAGATAGTTTACAGTACGCACAACAATTTTCATGACATGAAATTTCCTGGCAGATTAAAACTGTGTGCCCGACCGAGACTCGAACTCGGTCCCGAGTTCGAGTATCGGTCGGGCACACAGTTTTAATCTGCCAGGAAGTTTCATATCAGCGCACACTCCGCTGCAGAGTGAAATTCTGGAAACATCCCCCAGGCTGTGGCTAAGCCATGTCTCCGCAATATCCTTTCTTTCAGGAGTGCTAGTTCTGCAGGTTCGCAGGAGAGCTTCTGTAAAGTTTGGAAGGTAGGAGACGAGGTACTGCCAGAAGTAAAGCTGTGAGACCCGGCGTGAGTCGTGCTTCGGTAGCTCAGTTGGTAGAGCACTTGCCCGCGAAAGGCAAATGTCCCGAGTTCGAGTCTCGGTCGGGCACACAGTTTTAATCTGCCAGGAAGTTTCATATCAGCTCACACTCCGCTGCAGAGTGAAAATCTCATTCTGGAAACATCCCCCAGGCTGTGGCTAAGCCATGTCTCCGCAATATCCTTTCTTTCAGGAGTGCTAGTTCTGCAGGTTCGCAGGAGAGCTTCTGTAAAGTTTGGAAGGTAGGAGACGAGGTACTGGCAGAAGTAAAGCTGTGAGTACCGGGCGTGAGTCGTGCTTCGGTAGCTCAGTTGGTAGAGCACTTGCCCGCGAAAGGCAAAGGTCCCGAGTTCGAGTCTCGGTCGGGCACACAGTTTTAATCTGCCAGGAAGTGTCATATCAGCGCACACTCCGCTGCAGAGTGAAAATCTCATTCTGGAATTTTCATGACGTTTGCTAACGTTACTGATTTTGCACAAAGCGCTTCTCGATGCAGAATGCAGTGAATACCATACAACGTCTCGTCTGTGCGCCCTAGCTTTTTGCGCGTCCGTGCTATGAGTCCTCTCTGATGTCCTTGCATTGACGGTGTTCCATCTGTGGTCACTGAGACTAACCGATTCCAGTCCATAACGACACCATCAACCGCTTGCTCGACAGCTTGGAGTAATTCCGCACCTGTAGTAACTCCTTTCAAAGGTACTAGGTCCTAAACGTCATCTGTTACAGAAAGTGCGTTATCGACACCTCGTATGTATATAACATCCTGGGCTGTATCTGTAAGATCTGTTGCTCCATTGAGCGCAACAGAGAAAGCAACAAAGTCTTTAGCCTTATTTATTAGCTGCCTGTGCACATCGCCGGCCATAGCACTCATACGTCTTGTCACTGTTTGGTCGGATAGACTGATTTTTTGAAACCTGCTAACGTTCGTATGACACACAAGTTCTGGAGCATCAGTCAGACACCCTTTCACAAACTCCCTTTCGGAAAAGGATTTCCTAGATTGTGCAATTTTTAATGCGATTTTAAAACTTGCTCGAAGTGAAGATTTAGTGTGGTTGTCATTCTGGATAATTGAAAACAGTACATTCTACAGCGTATGTAAAATAGACATAAATGTAACACAAGAAAGTAAGAGCTCAAGAAGTATTAGTTAATTTGACGTACAGTAAAATATAGTTGATGTGTCTCATCCATTTTCTTAAGGACATTTAATTTTCCTTGCCGCTCTTCACTGTTGAGTACACTACACTTTCTTTGTGATGTGTATTGTAGTGTCTTTCAATTGAAAACTTACGCTGGTCGCCTATTATTCGGCGGCAGAGCAAACACTGAGTTTTCGCCAACGGCTACAAAAAAGAATTGCAGTTCCCAGACTTTTTTAAAGGACCGAGAACATAGATCGCCATTCTGAGTGGCCGAGCGGTTCTAGGCGCTACAGTCTGGAACCGCTACGGTCACAGGTTCGAATCCTGCCTCGGGCATGGATGTGTGTGATGTCCTTAGTTTAGTTAGGTTTAAATAGTCCTAAGTTTTAGGGGACTGATGACCTCATATGTTAAGTCCCATAGTGTTCAGAGCCATTTGAACCATTTTTGAACATAGATCTCCCGTCATTTGATTTTTCACAATACCTGCCATTTGTCAGTACTTCTCTGTTAAGGTTACGGTCACCAGGGGTAAACGAGACTGGGTATGTTGCGCTCTCGCTTGTTCCACATAAACAGGGAAGTGGAGCCGCCACCGTTCATTTAGGACACATGTCTAATAACAGATGTCGCTGTCGCTAGCTGTCGCACACGTGCGCACATGTGCAGCACTTCCGCACGTCCGCACACAGTGCAGTGTTTGGCCGGCCCTGGATTAGATCACACGATAATCGTATCTTCATGTAGAAAATAATTTTCAGTCGTCTTCCCTTGTTTTATCATTAGGTTTCACGATTTCCCTTGTCGCCGTTATATGAATGTTTCTGAGTAACTAGAATGCCACCACTGATATCACTGTTACAGTAAACGTTGAAAGCTTTACATTACGTCGACTAGATTTGTTCTAATGTCTCAGTTTTGATTCGTTCGGCCGAAATGTGTTTTAAATCTCCCAAAATACATTCATAAATACCAGCACAAGTGCGACATGTCACACGAGCACGTTCCTTACTAGTATACTTGTAACTCGGACAGCCGCACACACTACGACCCGCGTTCGGAACGGCCCCATGCGACCGGCGGCGCTGCGGATGGCCAGCCGAGAGTGTCGGGTCACCTCATTATCGAGACCGCGTTCTCGGAACACGATAATCTCGCAGACAGCATTCTCACTGCTCAGTCCTGCTTACGAGAACGAGAGCGAATACGACGACAGCTGACGGCCTCTATTAGGAGGCCTAGATTTCATTCCAAAGACTAACTTGTTAATTAAGGAAGATGAAGTTCACTCATGTATGATGTACGAGGTGAAGTGAGATACACACATTCTGTTTTACATTAACATACCTTTATATTTATGGCAAATTTGAGTGACCATTCTGGCTGTGATCCTTAAGAGTAAGCTCTCTTATTCTTTATTCAGATTCTTCCGTACCATGTAATGCAGGAAAAGTACGAGGCTTTCTATCTGATTACAGTACTAGTCTAGTGCTGGGTGGAGTCTATTGAGTGCAACGGTACCAGTTGTGCACGGCCCGGCGTAGGCAAGATCCCATATACTAATACCTTATATGCGTACCGATCAACGAAAAACCAATTTTTTGCAACCCTTTGAGCAATGCACAGTACAGCGTGTAAATGGAAAGTTTTTCTCATTAAGTAAAGTTTTATGAACGAGGCAGAAAACAAAATTTCGTTAGCATCGTTAACTGTTTGCACGATATTGCATGCGACACCATAGTCGAACGTCTACTATACCAGCTGTAACAGGTTTTGTGGCCTCGTTTGCTGATACTTTCCGTTGAATTGTAAGGACATTGGACGTACTTTTCAGTCTCACATAAAAAGAGAGGAACTCGACCACCTACAAGGTACTTCTGCACAGGGCATAGTCAGAAGATGTCAGGGTGGCCATTAATTAGACCTTTTTGCTTCCTGCCTTGAAACAGCAGAATACAGCTACAACCCCTCGCGTGCTATATATTCAAAGCACAAACTGGGATAGCTGCCTCTGATTTCTAAGAATACAGAGGACTGAATACGCAGCACCCTAGGACGCTTGTTGTAATGAAGACTGACTTTGGTTTCAGTATGGGCGCCGACGTTACTTAGTTCTCAACCAATTAGCGCTTACAACACAGCATGTTCTATCTTACTGTGTCGCTGTACATGACACCCCGTGGGGGCTAAATAATTAATAGACTCTGAATGTGTGAGGCTCGAAATAATCAGTGTGGACAGAGAACTGTTTGACCTGGGTTCATACTGGTTAGGACAGTTATTGAATGGTGTTTGAATTGTGTAGACTGTGCTAAAACTATTGTTTGTTTCATCATAGTGAGTGTTATGTGTGAGGCTAACGACATGAGATGGATCAGACAGTATCTAAATCGGGTTAAACTAATATTAGGGCGTGGCCATTGGATAATGTGCTTGGTGACATTACGAATATTTCGTGTTGTAACGGTTTTGCTCATCGCAGAGAGCAAAACAGGAGAGCAGGCTGCAGAAAATGAGAAGCACTCTCAGGCCTACAGGCTGTGCAGGCAGTCACAGCAGAGGCAACTGATATATTGTTTACATTGTCCGTACAACTGCAATGAGGCTTTCACATCCAGATAAGAGCATTGGCAACTGATACCATGTGCTAATGAGCTATAGAACAATGTAAATATTACTCGAAAGATACCTTGGGAGAGCCAGTCCTGACGAAACTCTACCATCTGGTGAGCAAGATGTATGAAACAGGCGAAATACCCTCAGACTTCAAGAAGAATAAAATAATTCCAATACCAAAGAAAGCAGGTGTTCACAAAAGAGAAAATTACCGAACTGTCAGTTTAATAAGTCACAGCTGCAAAATACTAACGCGGATTTCTTACAGACGAATGGAAAAACTAGTAGAAGCCGACCTCGGGGAAGATCACTTTGTATTCCGTAGAAACGTTGAGACACGTAAGGCAATACTGACCCTACGACTTATCTTAGAAGCTAAATTCAGGAAAGGCAAACCTACGTCTCTAGCATTTATAGACTTAGAGAAAGCTTTTGACAATGTTGACTGAAATACGCTCTTTCAAATTCTGAAGGTGGCAAGGGTAAAATACAGGGAGCGAAAGGCTATTTACAATTTGTACAGAAACCACATGGCAGTTATAAGAGTCCAGGGTCATGAAAGGAAAGCAGTGGTTGGAAGGGAGTGAGACATGGTTGTAGTCTCTCCCCGATGTTATTCAATCTTTATATTGAGCAAGCAGTGAAGGAAACAAAAGCAAAACTCTGTGTAGGTACTAAAATCCATGGAGAAGAAATAAAAACTTTGAGGTTCGCCGATGACATTGTAATTCTGTCAGAGACAGCAAAGGACTTGGAACAGCAGTTGAACGGAATGGACACTGTCTTGAAAGGAGTGTATAAGATGAACATCAACAAAAGCAAAACGAGGATAATGGAATGTAGTCGAATTAAGTTGGGTGATGCTGAGGGAACTAGATTAGGAAATTAGTTTTGCTATTTCGGAAGCAAAATAACTGATGATGGTCGAAGTAGAGAGGATATAAAATGTTGACTGGCAATGGCATGGAAAGCGTTTCTCAAGAAGAGAAATTTGTTAACATCGAGTATAGATTTAAGTGTCAGGAAGTCGTTTCTGAAAGTATTTGTATGGAGTGTAGCCACGTATGGAAGTGAAACATGGACGATCAATAATTTGGACAAGAAGAGAATAGAAGCTTTTGAAATGTGGTGCTACAGAAGAATGCTGAAAATTAGATGGGTAGGTCACATAACTAATGAGGAAGTATTGAATAGAATTCGGGAGAAGAGAAGTTTGTGGCACAACTTGACTAGAAGATGGGATCGGTTGGTTGGACATGTGCTGAGGCATCAAGGGATCACCAATTTAGTATTGAAGAGCAGAGTGGAGGGTAAAAATCGTAGAGGGAGACCAAGAGGTGAATACACTAAACAGATTCAGAAGGATGTAGGTTGCAGTAGGTACTGGGAGATGAAGAAGCTTGCACAGGATGGAGTAGCATGGCGAGGTGCATCAAACCAGTCTCAGGACTGAAGACCACAACAACAGCAACAATCTCGAAAATTATGGAAATTCTCTCCGATGTGAATTGGAAGTCGCACTACAACTACGCAAATACTCTTCAAATGTGTGCTAGTGTGCAAATAAATAAATAAAATAAAGTAAAAGTGGTCAAAAACGTGTTTTGTAGCAGCTTAGCAGTCTCTCTGCGAGATCTAGAAACCGGTGTCGAGTGCTGAAATGATGGTCAGCCGCGCTATGATCCACTGAGAGAAGGATGGAACTGTGTATGCTCTGATGTGACGCCATCCCTTCTAGGACTGTGAATGCAATATTGTACACAGCACCAGCTCAGTATTTCTCTTTGAAACTACAGGTAACGTATTTCACAATTGTAGAGTATTAGGGTTTTATGTTTAACTATTGCTGTAATGCTACACTTGATTGGGGGGGGGGGGCAGTATACTGACTGGAATGTGTTAGCAACATTTGTTCTTCTTTTTGTTTTATTACTCGCAATGTTTAAGTATAAATTTTAAATCTGAAAAATATTCAAACAGTTCTACTTATCTAAGTGAAACTAATTTATAAAATTTAGTCACAATTACTACGCTTGTAAGTCAAAAGGCTATGGACCACTAAGCTGTAGCATTCTGAATGAGTCATCACTGAGTAACAGCATATATTGCGTGAGTGTTATGGTTGGTGAGTGTTATTGTTTAAATGGCATAGTTTTATTCATGCAGAAGTTGGCATAAGAAAGTGAGTGAACTGGTAGTTGCAACAGCATATGCTGTATTAATAACTGTGTCTATGAAGCTATGATTAAAAGTTGTAAACCGTTTTTAAATTTTATGTAATTACAAGTATTGACAATAGAAGATATATTCTTAGAAATCATGTAGTTTTGAAGGCTAACTATTTTAGTGACGATCCTTCAAATCAACTACAAGTCACAAGTAACGATTGTAACGTGTCTGCTTTAAGGTTAAGTATCTGTTTCACCATTTCGATAATTTACTGTGGTGTTTCCACACATGCATACACAGCTGAAATCAGATGTAACTGAAAAAAAGAAAATGAGCCCAAGATGACAATTTTTTAGTCTTATTAACTAGGTTTCAACACTTCTAAGAGTGCCTTCATGAGAATTTAGACATTTACAGTGGTCCATAACACAATTACAATTTTATGGGGAAAATTTTTTTATATACAATAAGTATAAATACTGACTAACGGTACAAGACAGAGACAGCACTTACATATCACGTATAAAATAAATAACAGGCCAGAGGGACTCTAGTCAGAAAATATTTAACAGCAATGTGTGAAGGTGAGCCTCTAATGGCTGCTCATACCTATACAGCCACAGGTTGGAACGTACTTAACCTGTAGCTGTACAGGTATGAGCAGCCCTTAGAGGCTCGCCTTCATACATTGATTTTAAATATTCTGTGACTAAAGCCCTTCTGGCTTGTTATTTATTTTATACGTGACATGTTAGTACTGACTCTGTCTTGTATTGTTAGTCAGTACTTACACTTTTTTATGTAAAAAAAATTTCCAATAAATTTGTAATTTTATTGTAGACCACTTGAAATTTCTAAGTTCTGATGAAGGCACTCTTAGAAGTATGGAAACGTGGTTAATTAGACTACAAAATTGTGACTGAGGACTCATTCGTCTCAGTTTTAATTTATAAACGATCACTGAACCAAGCAGCCATATTTAAAACTTTGTAATCAGTCACTTACGAAAATGGGTGGATTGAGAATGGACGCATGTCCGAAACTAGTCAGCATCAATAAATAAATTATGCTTCCTAATGCAACCTAGGACGGTATTCAAACAATTTCTTTTATTAAAGGTAAAATCGTTGACCCACTTCACCTCTGGCATGCTAAAGACAGGTAAAAACAAGTAATAAATTTACAAGTAATGCGCTCGAAATCTACATCTACGTGTACATTTATACTCCGCAAGCCACCCAACGGTGTGTGGCGGAGGGCACTTCACGTGCCACGATCATTACCTCCCTTTTCTGTTCCAGTCGCGTATAGTTCGCGGGAAGAACGACTGTCTGAAAGCCTCCGTGCGCGCTCGAATCTCTTTAATTTTACATTCGTGATCTCCTCGGAAGGTATAAGTAGGGGGAAGCAATATATTCGATACCCCATCCAGAAACGCACCTTCTCGAAACCTGGCGAGTAAGCTACAGCACGATGCAGAGCGCCTCTCTTCCAGAGTCTGCCACTTGAGTTTGCTAAACATCTCCGTAACGATATCACGGTTACCAAATAACCCTTTGACGAAACGCGCCGCTCTTATTTGGATTTTCTCTATCGCCTCCGTCAACCCGATCCGATACGGATCCCACACTGATGAGCAATACTCAAGTATAGGTCGAACGAGTGTTTTGTAAGCCACCTCTTTTGTTGATGGACTACATTTTCTAAGGACTCTCCCAATGAATCTCAACCTGGTACCCGCCTTACCAACAATTAATTTTATATGATCTTTCCACTTCAAATCGTCCCGCACGCATACTTCCAGATATTTTACAGAAGTAACTGCTACCAGTGTTTGTTCCGCTATCATATAATCTTACAATAAAGGATCCTTTTTTCTATCTATTCGCAATAGATTACTTTTGTCTATGTTAAGGGTCAGTTGCCACTCCCTGCACCAAGTGCCTATCCGCTGCAGATCTGCCTGCATTTCGCTGCAACTTTCTAATGCTGCAACTTCTCTGTATACTACAGCATCATCCGCGAAAAGCCTCATGGAACTTCCCACACTATCTACTAGGTCATTTAAATATATTGTGTAAAGCAAACGTCCCATAACACTCCCCTGTGGCACGCCAGAGGTTACTTTAACGTCTGTAGACGTCTCTCCATTGATAACAACATGCTGTGATCTGTTTGCTAAAAACTCTTCAATCCAGCCACACAGCTGGTCTGATATTCCGTAGGCTCTTACTTTGTTTATCAAGCGACAGTGCGGAACTGTATCGAACGCCTTCCGGAAGTCAAGGAAAATAGCATCTAATATTTTCTGGGTCTCATGAACAAATAAAGCGAGTTCTGTCTCACTCGATCGCTGTTTCCGGAATCCATGTTGATTCCTACAGAGTAGATTCTGGGTTTCCAAAAACGACATGATACTCGAGCAAAAAACATGTTCTAAAATTCTACAACAGATCGAAGTCAGAGATATAGGTCTATAGTTTTGCGCATCTGCTCGACGACTCTTCTTGAGGACTGGGACTACCTGTGCTCTTTTCCAATCATTTGGAACCTTCCGTTCCTATAGAGACTTGCGGTACACGGCTGTTAGAAGGTGGGCAAGTTCTTTCACGTACTCTGTATAGAATCGAACTGGTATCCCGTCAGGTCCAGTTGACTTTCCTCTGTTGAGTGATTCCAGTTGCTATTCTATTCCTTGGACACTTATTTCGATGACAGCCATTTTTTCGTTGGTGTGAGGATTTAGAGAAGGAACTGCAGTGCGGTATTCCTCTGTGAAACAGATTTGGAAAAAGGTGTTTAGTATTTCTGCTTTACGCGTGTCATCCTCTGTTTCGATGCCATCATCATCCCGGAGTGTCTAGATATGCTGTTTCAAGCCACTTACTGTTTTAACGTAAGACCAGAACTTCCTAGGATTTTCTGTCAAGTCGGTACATAGAATTTTACTTTCGAATTCACTGAACGCGTCACGCATAGCCTCCTTCGCTAACTTGACATCGTTTAGCATCTGTTTGTCTGAGAGGTTTTGGCTGCGTTTACACTTGGAGTGAAGCTCTCTTTGCTTTCGCAGTAGTTTCCTAACTTTGTTGTTGAACCACGGTGGGGTTTTCCCGTCCCTCACAGTTTTACTCGGCACGTAACTGTGTAAAACGCATTTTACGATTGCCTTAAAATTTTCCATAAACACTCAACATTGTCAGTGTCGGAACAGAAATTTTCGTTTTGATCTGTTAGGTAGTCTGAAATCTGCCTTCTATTACTCTTGCTAAACAGATAAACCTTCCTCCCTTTTTTTTTATTCCTATTAACCTCCATATTCAGGGATGCTGCAACGGCCTTATGATCACTGATTCCCTGTTCTGCACTTACAGAGTCGGATAGTTCGGGTCTGTTTGTTATCAATAGGTCCAAGATGTTATCTCCACGAGTCGGTTCTCTGTTTAATTGCTCGAGGTAATTTTCGGATAGTGCACTCAGTATAATGTCACTCGATGCTCTGTCCCTACCACCCGTCCTAAACATATGAGTGTCCCAGTCTATATCTGGTAAATTGCAATCTCCACCTAAGACTATAACATGCTGAGAAAATTTATGTGAAATGTATTGCAAATTTTCTCTCAGTTGTTCTGCCACTAATGCTGCTGAGTCGGGAGGTCGGTAAAGGGAGCCAACTATTAACCTAGCTCGGTTGTTGAGTGTAACCTCCACCGATAATAATTCGCAGGCTCTGTTTGCAATAACTGCACTGAGTACAAAGACATTGCGATGTTTGATCGCAGTAATGTCGTGGATGTGAATGAAGATGCCAGAGACACAGAAGCTGACATTGACATTTCAAGTGAGCTGATAGTATTTTTTCTCAGGTTGACCCATGGCGCGCCATTGTCTGATACTTTGAGACAGTAATGTGGTACTGAAAGAGAACCGAACGATAAACAGAAGAAACTAATCAGTGGCAAACAGAAACTAAGGACGAAATAAAAGCGGTTAAAACAGGGCAAGATAGGATCAATCGCTACTTCAAGGAACTTGAAGTTATAACTGGTAACATCATCAACTAAATACTTGAGTCAACAGAATAATTATATAAAAGTTTAAATAAGTGTCAGGCTAATATAGAGAATACTGTCGATAAAGAAATTAAAGGTTTGTAAGGAGAGTGTTGAAGCTCATACAGATTTATTAAATGATTAGAACATAAAGTTCGTAAAAGCGATGACACACAAACTTTGCTCATTAAAACATGTCATGCAAATCAAAAACGGCAGTGTGCTTATTTAGAAAGCATTACGAATAATCAATGTAAACTAGATAGTTGAATTTCCGAAATAAGAACCAACAGTACAGAAGACACAAAAGTGATGCATCTGAAATTGCAAGTTTTCGAGGAGAGAGTAGAAAAACTTTCCAAGATAGAGGCTGTAACTAATCATGTTACTAGGAATGGGAAATCACACAATGGTTAGAAACATAGTACGAACAATGATAGAGGAAATGCTATGTTCGAGAACGTGAGTCTCCACACAATTTGAATTCTTCATTTCTCAGTTAAACGCTACATCCACCCTGTGGCGATCGTTCGCCATTTTGAGGGTATTACTGTATTTCTGCATACTGACCATACCAAGAGAAAATAAAGTGCGTTGCTACTTGATTCGAATGTGTCAGTGTAGCTTGGGGAACAGGAGTAATCAAAATATGTAAAATATGTGACTAATTTGTATGTGTGTTTCGCCACCAATACCGGTCTAGTAGCACACAGATCTGCTTAAGAAGTGAAGGGTACGAAGACAGAAGCATCGACAATTCTGGCTATGGCAGTTAGAAGGAGTTTTTGCCAACACTACTGGATCCTTTAAAACATTCCGACCTGATTGCCATCATAATACTTAAATTTCCGGTGTCAATGGAGGAAAAACTTAATGAGGTTATCAAATATGGCGTCAGTAACTAATTGTATGTACTTGAGCAGCTAATTATCTGGCAACCGACGAGGGCAGTAAGTTTCGATAAGAAGCAGGTGGAAAGCGGACAGGAGTAATGACAAGGAGCATAGCATATGTCAGCAGCACTGATAGGTATCTGCCGTGTCGCAACTGGAAAGAAAGTAAACAGCCGTAACATAGTTGCACGCATCGACGAGAACTGCATTTTTGCAGGGAAATGAAACTGAAACAGAAAGATATCTTGAAGGGCACGAGAACTAGAGTAACAAACTTAGGTGATGGAGAAAGAAGAACAGAATATTTATAATGTGGATGCGGCAGGCGAAGGAACGGGTAAAATGGGTAGACAGAGTGAGAAATTGGGTGTTGAGAAGAGTGGGGGAAGAGCGATATATGTGAAAGGTAATCTGGGAGAGGAAACACAGTTGGCTTGGTCACTGCATGAGAAGAGAATGTTTATTAGAGGATTCTATGGAAGGAACAGTGAACAGATGAAGAAGAACAAGAAGAAGATTACACAGACGACACCACATGGTGGATAGTATAAAGATAGGAAACAATTATGAGAAATCGAAGAAGGCAGAAAATTAGAGGAGTGCGTGGAAGACCTGCCCTAGAGCAGGTCATTGATGATGAAGATGAGGATACACTTTCTTCTGTCCAGTAACTTACTATCACCAGTTACCCTATTTAATTAGTGACAGTGCATCACTTTCTTTTCATATTGCCCATTCTCCCCCTAGCAGCATTCACTGCTACATCCATCTTCTTCTTCATTTTTCGCTATTGGGGATGAGACAGAATGTATCAAACTCGAGGGCAGGCACCATTTGTTCTGTCATGTAATTGACAATTACAAGGTACCCAAGGCTTTACCAGTTGTACAAAAGAAATTTTATGTCCTTAATCGTTTTCGAACACTTAGTGCCATTCTTTAGAAGGCTTCAATTTGTTTTTGTACTGCCAGTTCCACGTCTTCCTGCACTCAGAACTACATTTGCTTTTTTTCTTTATTGAATTTCCAATTACCCATCTGGGCCGGTCTGGCTCCAGCAGCATAAGTGCCGCCCTTCAGCTGAAAGATATTACAGGTAGACAGGAAGACATTTAAAACAGTATAAAGAAGAAAACATGGAACACAGAAAAAAACGGCGGAACATAAGGTTAGAAGGCAAACAAAAACTGGCGACTTTAAGATGGAGGTAAATATCTAAATATGTATTGTACACGCATAAACAAACACGATAAGGATTAAAAGGCATCAGGCAAAGTATGGTCAGAGCCTAAAAAGTTGCAGAACGATTAAAACAGTCACTTGGTGGATGGCGTAGTATGGAACAATCACGGATTATGTACAGGTCCAGCACACAATTAAAACCACATCACTGATGACACTTTAGAATGGCACTGTACACAACATTAATGCAGCACATATGATGATGAATAAAAAGTTGGGAGAAACTGCCATGAGTGGTGGACGAGGGAGAAGGGAAAGGAGGTGAGAAGGAGTGGAGGGAAAGGGTAAAGAATGGGGGAGCACTGAAGGGGGGCCAGGGAGGGAAGGGACAGGAGAGAGCCGAGGAGGGGGTACAGGGACTCGACGGGGTGGAAGGAGGAAAATCTGCTCTGGGAGAAGGAGGGGAGAGGAAAATGGGGGCTGGGGAGGGGGAGGGGATCAAGGCCTGGCTGCAGTTGGTAGGAAGTGTAGATTCATGGTGAAGTTCAACATCTGGGAGGAGAATGTGCTGGAAACTGCCCTGATGAAGGAGATGGAAGGTGTTCAGGTAGAGAGAGGGAGGGATACAGCGATAGGGGTGCGGCAACAGGTTGGGGGTAGAGAGGAAGAAGGAAACCAGGAGGTTGTGGGATCAAGCCTGCAGACAGTATAAAGGATGCAGAGATGTTGGAGGAAAAGGAGGAGGTGTGGGAATGGGATGAGATCATGCAGAAGTCGTGTGGGGGAAGGAAGGTGGATACGGAAGGCAAGGCGGAGCGTGTGGCGTTCTAGGATTTCAAGGGCCTTATAAAAGCGAGGGGAAGGAGCGGAGATCGAGGCAATGCTGCCCTAACAGAGGATATGACGGATGAGGGTCTTATAGGTGTGGATGACAGTGGAAGGATATAATCCCCATGTCCGGCCAGACGGGAACTACATTATTATTCTCTATCAGGGATGGAGTAACAAACTTCGAGATAAGCTTAAAATAATTGACAAGGTAAGTCGAAGTGTATAATGTGTGACACATGTCTACATAATCCGACGTCATGTGTAAATGTAGTTTGAACCTAACATGACTGAGACGTCGCGGCTTATACCGACTCTATTTTTGATAGAAGTCACACTCTTATTTTTTCTCGCTGCTCGACTCGGCTAGGTGGCACGCGGTGCCGGCAGATGTATGGTGGCGAGTACGGGTAAAAAAGCTGACATGAAGTCAATAGAAACACAAATTACCTCTCTGTGTGGCCGAACTGTTGCCATTTGCTTGTCTGTTGTGTGATGTGCCTGGGCACGTGGTGCCCTGCGGTAGCGTCTCCCTGAACGTTTCCATGTCGTAGGCGCTACAGTCTGGAACGTGCGACAGCGACGGTCGCAGGTTCGAATCCTGCCTCGGCCATGGATGTGTGTGATGTCCTTAGGTTAGTTAGGTTCAAGTAGTTCTAAGTTCTAGGGGACTGATGACTTCAGAAGTTAAGTACCATACTAGTCAGAGACATTCGAACCATGTCGTAGGAAACCGTTTGGTTCCACTTTCTTGATTAATGATTTATTTCTTGGCTAGCTGGAAAGTTAAGTCTTTCACATAGTGAGCTTGATGGGTTTGATGTGTGTGACCTCTCACTCCACACTTTGCAATTGCTTTTTGTTTTATCAGTGGCGCTGTTCATTGTGTGATCCATAATGTTGTTTTTAAACTGTTATATGTGTTTCGAGCCTCTATATGTGGTATGTTATCTCCAGCTTTTGACATTTCTTACTGTTTTCCTATTTCTTCTAACATTAAAACTTAGTTTGTTTTAGCTGTTTTCCTTAGAGCACCGCAAAGACACCTCGCGTCCTGGGGCAACGTGCGATTGCCGCGTGTAACTCTTCGGGCATGTGTTTGTTTGTATCTGCCCGTACATGGGAGAAAGAAAGCTGACTGAGAGCCACAAGTAATTTTGGTATTAAAAGTAACATGCATCTACGTCTATTTGGACATTTAAACCCTCTAAATTCAGTTTCGATGTTTGAGCTCCTCTGACAGCTAATTGTAGTGCGAAGTGCAAATGTTAACAGAGTTGATTCTGTTGTGTGCCTACCTTTTGATTAACAAACTGCCACAGGGTGTAATTATGTATTGTATGAAATCACAGTCATTGGCTTATTGGTTCGTGAAGCACTAAATTTTGAAAGTGAACTACTGTTATGTATACTATTTGCTGATAAGTGTCATTAACAGCTGATTCAAGGTACAGCTTTTACTTTGACCAAGTCTATTTGATACATTTTACCTTAAATACGCCGTAAAGGCTTTTAATTAATTAATGATTAGAGTTTTCCCTTTCTCTTGGGTCATCGGTCTCCCGACTCCTTTGGTGGGACCCGTAACGAATTCCTTTCCTGCGCCAACCTCTTCATCTCAGAGTAGCATTTGCCACTTTAGATGTGTTCCAATCTCTGACTTCTCCTACAGTTTTAGCCCACTACACCTCCCTCTAGTACCATGGAAGTAATTCCCTCATGTCTTCACAGATGTCCTATCATGCTGTTTCTTCTCCTTGTCAGTGTTTTCCACATCCTCCATTCCACTCCGATTTTGCACAGAGCGCTTCATTCCTTACCTTACCAAATTTTCGTCATTCAGCAGTAGCACCATATTCTCTTCTGTTCCGGTATCCCCACAGTCCATGTTTCACTGCCACACAGTGATGTCCTCTAGACGTACATTCTCAGAAATTTCTTCCTCAAATGAAGCAAGTTTTTGATACTAGTAGACCTCTTTTGGCTAGGAGTACCATTTAGTATGGTGTTAGTCAACTATGATGTCCGCCTTGATCCGTGCGTAATTGGTTATTTTGCTGCCTAGGCAGCAGATTCGGTAACTTGGTCTATTTCGTGAATATCAATCTTCATGTTAACTTTCTCACTGTTCTCATTTCTGCTACTTCTCATTACCTTCGTCCTTCTTCGATTTACTCTCAGTCCATATTCCGTACCCATTCCATTCAGCACTTTCACTCATAATAGCAATGTTATCCGCGAATCGTATCATTGATGTCCTCTCATTTTTAACTTTATTTATACTCCTGTGCCTTGCTTCTTCGATGTAAACATTGAACAATAGGGGTGAAAGGCTACATCCCCGTCTTCCACCCTTTTAAATCCAAGCGCTTCGCTTTTTGTCGTCCACTCTTATTATTTCCTCTTGGCTTTTGTACATATTGTATATTCCCATCTCCCCCTACAGCTTACTCCAGTTTTTCTCAGAATTTCGAACACTTTGCACCATTTTACTTTGTCGAACGCTTTTTCCAGGACTACAAACCTATGCACGTCTCTTGCCTTGTCTTTAGTTTTGCTTCCGTTATCGACTGCGTCGTCATAGTTGCCTCTCATGTGCTTCTACCTTTTCTAGAGACAAACTCATCATCATCTAGCTCGTCCTTAATTTTCTGTTCCATTCTCCTGTATATTAATCTGGTCAGAAGCTTTGATGCACGACCTGTTGAGCTGATTATGCGATAATTCTTGCAGTTACCAGCTTTTTCAGTCTTCGGAATTGTGTGACGATAGTTTTCCGAACGTCAGATGGTATGTCGCCTGACTCACACATTCTACACACTAACGAGAACAGTCGATTTGTTGCCACTTCCCCCATTGATTTTACAAATTCTGAGGGAACGTTGCCTATGTCTTCTGCCTTATTTGATCTTGAGTCATGTAAAGCACTCATAATTTCTGATTGTAATACTGGATCACCTATCTCTTCAAAACCGACACCCGGTTCATTTTCTAACGCATCAGACAAATCTTCACCCTGATAGAGGCCTTCAATATACTCCTTCTGCCTATCCGCTCACTCATCTGCATTTAACAGTGGAATTCCCGTTGCAATCTTAATGCTACCATCCTTGCTTTTAACGTCACAGAAGGCGGTTTTGACTTCCCTGTATGCCGAGTCAGTCCTTCCGACAATAAGTTTCTTTCGATTTCTTCGCATTTTTCATGGAGCCATTTCGACTTAGCTTGCCTGACCTTCCCATCTATTTCGTTCCTTAGCTTCATATATTTCTGTATTCCCGAATTTCCCTGAACATTTTTGTACTTCTTTCATTCGTCTATCAATTGAAGTATTTCTTCTTTTACCCACAGTTTCTTCGTGGCTACCTTCTTTGTACCTATGGTTTTCTTTCCAACATCTGTTATCGCCCTTTTTAGAGCTGTCCATTTCTCTTCAACTGTATTGCCTACAGAGTTATTCCTTACTGCTGTATTTGTAGCCTTAGAGAACTTCAAGCGTATCTCGTCATTCTTTTTTAGTACTTCCGTATCGCACTTATTTGCTGTTTCATTCCTCCTGGCTATCCTCTTAAATTTCAGCCTACTCTGCATCACTATTAAATTGTGATCAGAGTCTATATCTGCACCTTGGTAAGCCTTATAAACCATTATCTGATTTCAGAAACTCTGCCTGACCATGATGTAATCTAATTGAAATCTTCGTGTCACCGGGCCACTTCCAAGTTTATCTCCTCCTGTTGTGATTCTTGAAAAGAATATTCGCTATTACTAGTTGAAATCTATTACAGAACTCAATTAACATTTTTCCTCTCCCGTTCCTTGTCTCCAGTCCATATTCTCCTGTTACATTTCCTTGTACCCCTTCTTCTACAACTGCGTTACAGTCCCCGATGACTATCAGCTCTTCATCTCCCTTTACTTACTGTATTACCCTTTCAATGTCCTCATATAATTTCTCTATCTCTTCAACTGCAGGTTGCGACGTCGGCATGTATACCTGACTATCGGTTTCGGTGTAGGTTTGCTGTCGATTCTGGTATGATTACTGAACTGCTCACAGTAAGAAACTCTCTGCCCTACCATCCCATTCATAACGAATCCTACTCCTGTTGTACCGTTTTCTGTTGCTGTTGATATTACGGTATACTCATCCGACCACAAATTCTTGTCTTCTTTCCATCTCACTTCACTGACCGCTACTATGTCTAGATTGAACATTTTCAAGTGTCTGACATTCCACGCCCTGACTCGTAGAAGGTTATCCTTTCGTTGATTGCCGGCTAGTGTGGCCGAGCGGTTCTAGGCGCTTCAGTCAGGAACCGCGCGACCGCTACGGTCGCAGGTTCGAATCCTGCCTCGGGCATGGATGTGCGTGATGTCCTAGGTTTAGTTAGATTTAAGTATTTCTAAGCTCTAGGGGACTGATGACCTGAGATGTTAAGTCCCATAGTGCTCAGAGCCATTTGAACCCAACCTTTCGTTGATTATTCAGTCTTTTTCTCATGATAAACTTCCACCCTGGCAATCCTCTCCCGGGGATCTGAAGGGGGGTGAATTCTGGGATCTTTGGCAATGGAGAGATCATCATGACACTTCTTCAATTACAGGCCACATGTCCTGTGGATACACGTTATGTGTCTTTAATGCAGTGGTTTCCTTTGTGTACTGCGTCATCATGCCGTTGACCATTGCTGATTCTTCCGTCTTTAGGGGCAGTTTCCCACCACCAAGTAGAAGACGGTGTCCTGAACCACTGTCTATACTTCCGCTCTCTTTAATAAGGCCGTTGGCGGAATGAGGGTGACTTCTTATGCCCGATGCTAATTATTAATCAAGATTTCAGCTGTGGCAGGCTTCGAACCCGGGACCGATTTGATTATCAGTCAAAGACTCTACTCCTACACCACATGTTCATTCCCTAATTGGTTACTTGAAACCGGCCCATCGTACTCTAATCACGTACAGAGTCTCTTTCTTAATTATTATACACACGTAAAGAAAAGTTTTCCATCATCCCGGTTCCCGGAACTCATGAAGGTAGGCGTTGACTGTGGATATTGTATCACTGACACTGTCCCTTTGATTGTTCAGAGATGCCACTAAACCCACCGAAAGATGTAAACAACCATGCATGAGCAGCGCCTATTAGACGGAGACGGTCCGAGAGGCGATCAGATCCAGTCATTCTACCGAGAAGGAGATACACGTCTCGTGTTTCCTGCAGTTCAACCATGCCTAGACGGTCAATACCGCGGTTCGATCGCGTTCGCATTGTTACTTCATGCCAGGAAGGGCTTTCAAAAGCGGAAGTGTCCAGGCGTTGAGCCTGACAGGGTTTCTATAAACAAAGTGACGTTGTTCGGACATTGAGGAGATTCAGAGAGACAGTAACTGTCGATGACATGCCTGGCTCAGGCCGCCACAGGACTACTACTGCAGTGGATGATCTTTACCTACGGATTATGGCTCGGACGAACCCTGACAGCAACGTCATCATGTTGAATAATGCTTTCCATGCTGTCACAGAACGTCGTGTTACGACTCAAACTGTGCGCAATAGGCTGCATGATACGGAACGTCACTCCCGACGTCCATGGGGAGATCCATATTTGTAACCACGACACCATTCAGATGGGCCCAACAACATGCCGAATGTACCGATCACGATTGGCATCAAGCTCACTTCATCGATGTGTTTCACATATGCATTCGACCAGACAACCGTCGGAGACGTTTTTATAGAAACCCTGTCAGGCTCAACGCCTTAAAGACACTATCCAGTGAGTGCAGCAACGTGGAGGTTCCCTGATCTTTTACGGTGTCATTGTATGGGGCAGGCGCTCGCTGCTGGAGGTAATGGGAGGCGCCGTAACGGCTGTACGATACGTGAATGCCATTCTCCTACCGATAGTGCAACCATATCAGCAGTATATTGTCGAGGCATTCGTCTTCATGGATGACAGTTCACGCTCCCATCGTTCACATCTTTGTAAATCACTTCCTTCAGGATAACGACGTCGCTCGACTAGAGTGGCCAGCATGTTCGCAAGATATGAACCCTATCGGACATGCCTATGATGGATTGATAAGGACTGTTTACGGACGACGTGACCCACCAGCCACTCTGAAGGATCTACGGTGAATCGTCGTTGAGGGGTGGGACAAAATGGACCAACAGTCCCTTGATGAACTTGTTGACAGTATGCCACGACGAATACATTCATGAATCACTGCTAGAGGACGTGCTACTGGATATTAGAGTTACCGGTGTGTACAGCTATCAGGAGCACCATCTCTGATGATCTCGTTGTAAGGTGGTACAACATGCAATGTGTGGTTTTCATGAGCAATAAAAGTGACGGAAATGATGTTTATATTGATCTGTATTCCCATTTTGTGTACAAGTTCCGGATATCTCGGAACCGAGGTGATGCAACATATTTTTTGATGTGTAAATGTTATCTAATAGCCCTTTGTCTTAACTCAGCTGTTCTTGTATTTGTTATTTAGAATCTAGTTAAAGGTTAAACTGCTGCTGTGTTTTGACCTGTCCCAGCACTGAATCTAGTTCTGCAATCGCGGCCGGCTTTCAATGCTAATGGGCGCCTTAGACCTGCACCTTGATGTTTGGGCACAATCAGCACACATATTACATGGATCAGCCGTCAGTGAAGGCAGCTTTGGCTGTGTGTACTCTGGAAATTAATATTTTGGCCTGACCTATTGTCACTACCAAAGAAAGATTAAGTGTTTTCCTAGCTGTAAAATTCTCGTCAATTTACAACTTTTCTTTGATTCTTTCATCTGTTTGAGTGGTAAAGGCTGCTTTTACACGTGGATTAGTATTTTGATTGTTTAATACATTTAATCTATTTTATAGCGGCCTTATCTTGGGCGAATTTATTACTGTACGTAATGTCGAGTTTTTATAAATGTGAGGACTCCAGTAGGTCACTTGGACAATTAAAAAGTTACTCATGTAATTGTAACCCGAAAAAAATTTGAGTCCATCCATTGTTTGTTGCACAGTAAAATAGAACGAAAATCTTTAACTTTGCTAAAGTCCGAGATGATTAATTTCAGTCCTTTTAAATTCTGAGCCTGGAACAACGGTAGTTTCTTTTAATGATGTATGTTGTTTGGAAATACTTCAGGTCAAATCCTTCCACCCAACAGCGTTTTCTCTCACCTTGTTAAGTTCTTTTACCAGGCTCTGTGACCATATCGACGTATGAGAATCTTAAATTTATTATGTGGTAATATTCCACAGTGAGAAAATGGAATTGACATAAAATTTAGAAAGAATCTGTATGTCAAGATTAGATACTACTGAAGAAAATTAGCGACTCCTACACAGGTTCAGAGAACACATATTTACGTCTCGTTAGTAGAAGACGCATTCATCAGTTGTGGAATGAAGTATAGTTGAAATAATGATAAGAAAGATCATACTTTGGAACAATGTTGTCGTAGTAACCAGGTACACAAATTCTTCGACTGGAAACGTGAAGTTTAAGAACCCATGTTGTGTGCGAACAAATTTCCTTTAATTTAAAAAAGGGACACATACAGAGGTCTTATTCATGATCACGAAGGCCTTTAAGGAACAGTATTGCGCAGTATTGTACAGTTTTGTTGCATTAGAAGAAGTGGAGTATGGCAAAGTAAGTGTTCATGATGTATCAACACAGCCAAAGAAGCTGTGTGGCGCCATCAGATGCAGTGAAACAAGATTCTAAATATTTGAGAAAGTCAGCCAAACATTTGCATGTATAAAGGTTTATTAACAACCCTTGATTATGGTTTCAGAAAGTGTAGAATTTTGCAATTGTAGAAACCACGGTCAACAGCGTTCAATAAACCTTTACACCAGCAATCAGTTGGCTGATTTTCTTAAATCGTTCATTTGCATCCACTGCTGTTGAACACCAGCTGTGTTCAACATTTTAAATCAAGGTTATATACAGGTATAAAGGTTTATTAACAACTCTTGATTTTGGTTTCAGAAAGTGTAGAACTTTGCAGTTGTACAAACCACGGTCAACAGCGTTCAATAAACCTTTACACCTGCAATTATTTGGCTGATTTTCTTAAATCGTTCATTTGCATCCACTGCTGTTGAACAGCAGCTGTGTTCAATATTTTAAATCAAGGTTAAATACTTGTGAGTTAACGAGCATTGCACTCTCATTTAAGTAAATGGCCGAAAGAGTCAGCCTACAGGAATTGTGTAGCGAACCCTCTCGTCCAGGACCACGTGCGACAAAGGGTGCAGGTTGACCACAAAATAGGGAAACTCACAAGCATCTATTGTCTATTGAGGCCTAAGCAGTGTAGTGCGTGAGTGAGGCAGAGGAGAACCTACGTCATAGGGAAACCCAAAAGAAAACGTTAGTGGCCAGGGAAACGTACCAGTGTTAAATATGGCAGACCTAAGAACGGCCCTAAAGGGAAACATTTGTGAAAATTATTTAATTCTGCCGTAGTGCAGGGAATGAAGCCACAGGAATATTAATCTACCATCCTTCAGAAAATTTCATGGTGATCCCAATAAAATTTGAATATTGATCACATCTATAACAGTTACAGATTTTCTGTGAAAGTGAAATTAACAAGTTTTTTAACAATAACCTGAGTGATTGTTCGATCGTAACGATTGACATTTCATACAGAAGTGCGTCATTAAAAGGACAAATGTTGTAAATATCAACTCTGTAAGTTTATTTGTTTAAAATATATAGTAATTTAAAGTATCACTGTTTTCAGTTAAGCATCGGATCATCATTTTCTCCAAACAAAATACATTGGATGATGACAGCATGACACCTTACTGAATCATTAGGTAATAGAATATTTGTAGTGAAGTTTAGTGCATAATGGCTACTTTTGTTTCTTATTTATTTATCAGAAAGCACACTGAGGCAAGGCTACTGGCCATGACATTCAAAGCTAAGAAGGAAATTTTATTGGTTTTATGTAAAAGAATTTAATGTTTACTATGTAATGGATATTATTGTTACTTTAATTAGAACTTGAAAGTGGTCAAGCTTTGATTATTGAAATATGTTAAAATGTAAAATAATGTAAAATAAGCTGCAGTCAATCAGATTGACGGCTTCAGGAAAGGGAACTGCCCTAGTCAGCAGAGCAAGGAGTTCGGAGCGCGTGAAACGCCATCGGGGACAGGCAGAGGGACAGTGCTGATGTGGACGCTAAAGCGGCCGGTGTATTGTTCGGACTGAGACGCGAAAGCGGACTGTCCGCCTTTAGGTAGTTAGGAAGTGAGACGACTTAGAAAACTTCGCGTTGTGTGGTATCGCGAGACTTAGTCACTGAGCGGTGAGCAGCCGCGCACCTGGAGTGAACTCTAAAGTTTCATGTAGTTAACGAGGTGTGATGTTGGATTTGTGTTTCGCGATGAGATTATGAGTGATCGAACTGTGTCAAATGGATATGCGCCGGAGTGTAATAGTAACTCTAAATACAACCACTTTCGCTATTAGTGTGTTTTCTGAATAAATATTATTCTAACCAAATCGCAACTGCGTGACCTACATCATTTACGGGTCGTCAATTTAGTGCCCGATATTATTATTACAGTTATTATATGTTACATTAACTATGCATTCCGCAAACTTCCCACCAGCTAGACTATTTATTAAAGGGTCACAAGTGTCTAATTTAGGGCGTGTAATGCGACACGTGCGGTTTAACCCCTAGACGAGTTTGAGCCAAGACATTTCGTCGAAGAGGAACCGTAAGTGACCCCGAATATCTTTGGGATGTTAGCTCGCATACAATTCCTCGGAATTCAAGTTGTGGCCGTGCCTTGCAGGGCGGCTGATGGCTTCGTAAGCCTGCTGAGACCAGAGGCAGATACGTGGGTCGTGAAGATCTCCGCATCACCCACGAGCGCATGCCGGTGACTCGGAGTGTGGCGGGTTACCCGCCCGTACCGTTGGCAGTCTTACCTGAGAAATGCTGAGGCTTCAGAGCAGTTGGCGCCCTCAACTGGGACGTCGATGGTAGACTCATGTACTATCCACCAGTGGATCTGGTTCGTAGTCATTCATGGCTACGGATCGGTGGTCATCACATCAGGCAGCAAGAGAATGACCAATACTAGAAGAATCTCACACAAGATGTTACAATATAGTACCCAGAGAATCGAGTGCGAATGACATGAACATCATCTATCTGAGTGATCGATTGCCTCCAGGCTAGCTGAATGCAGTATTTATGGCGTGCAGCAGCGGCTTCTCTGTACAGCGTCATTCGTAATGACCAAATCGGTCTCGCCCATTACTAGTTATTAGCGGTCTTCGGTTTTGCTGTACTGACTTCATCAATTTGTGTCAGTACCATAGCTGCTTCGTCTAACCGCTGACACGTATTGTTGCGTCCTACCCAGTGCATCATATATACTGTTACGAAAGTAATGTGGGCGGGTTGATCTGCAGTTGTCTTTAACTTTTCTGATGAGCTCGCACACGTTCACACGAAGGAGTGTTGCTGTCGCATTCTTGATAACCGATTGATCAGGTCGAAGTGTACTCCTAGTGGCTACCTTGTGTTGATACTTCCGTGTACTTGAGGAGTGCTGGGCTCTAGGGACGAAAAAGTTGCTATCTCCCGTTCCCTTACTATGTCGTTGCATAACAATATGTTACAGGTAGTACACTGCCTCGTGGTCATAAAAGAATAAAGGTTGCAACGCTGTTATTGTTACAATTTATTAGGCTCCGCTCATTTCTCCCATGTGAGTTGTGTTGATGTTAATGGGTAGGAAATGGTCCTGCCAGTAAGATTATTGTGATGTGTTGGCAATATCTATAATGAGATAATTACGTTGGCCACATACAGAGAGAAGCTGTGACTGTGGAGATTTTTCCAGACGATGTTTATGTCTGACAGTTATGTGATGGGACTGATGTAATGAATTACAAAGCAACGTGCTTTTCGGCAAAGGTCAGGAAAGTAATGCAGAGCAAATAGTGCGACTGCTAAGTATGAGATAGCGCATCGGAAGTACGAAGGCAACACTTGATACGCAATATAATATAAAACAGAAAAATTTTGAAGGTAACATCACAGTATATTAATAATAACAACAGTCATAGACTTAGCGTAAACATTTTTACATCTTAAAACGTTTCAAATTATTGACGGAATGTTTACCTACCCTCGTACACTTTACACAAAAATAGTTCAAATGGCTCTGAGCACTATGGGACTTAACATCTGTTGTCATCGGTCCCCTAGAACTTAGAACTACTTAAACCTAACTAACCTAAGGACGTCACACACATCCATGCCCGAGGCAGCATTCGAACCTACGACCGTAGCGGTCACGCGGTTCCAGACTGAAGCGCCTAGAACCGCACGGGCACACCGACCGGTACACTTTACACACCCACACCCACCCATCCACACACACCCAGCCAGCCACTCACACACACACACACACATCTACTAAGATACTAAAAAGCCCGGGATGACTTTACGACATACGGTATGTTGTCAGAGTTAATATAAGTTACTACGAAAAGAACAATTCTGAATTACATATTGATAAGCGATGGAAACAGAGATTATTCTAATTTGTTTTATGTGTTAATTTTTTAAATTATGTTGCTTATTAGTGAAACTTGTTGTTACTTCCTGTAATGTACAGCGGTATGCTACCGAAGGAGAGGAGTGAGCATCAGTATTCACTTCGATCACAACGGGGGAAGTGTGGTGTCACGCCACGCCACGTTACGCTACCGATTGGTGATTCACGTGATTCATTAACTTACTAGTGCTTATGAACTGGCTAATAGAGCACACCAGGCTTGAAAGTTTTCTATTTAAACAGTAACTGTCTGGTATTACACTGATTAAATGTTAATGATGATTCGTTACGTACTTTTCAAAAAAAAAGTTTTGTTGAAGAGGCAGCCATGATGGCATGCTAACGAACTACTTCCGCTGTGAACACATTTAAAAGAATTAAGATAGAATTCATTTTTTATTGACATAATTAGACATTTGTATTCATTCTTGGAACGTTTGTTAACTATTCTCACACCGCAGTCCACGCGAACTTTATTCTGATGTTTTGGCATTTATTTATGCAATTCCTGCCAGATTGGCAGTGATACGTTGTTATCAGCAAAAGAAATACATTCTGTCCTCTTTCGTCAATACACACTCCTCTTTCTCCATCGAACCCTTTCCCAATAATCTCTCCCAGGTCTATGTTGAACAATAAAGGGGAAACTTGCAACAACCTTGTGTAACGCTGCCTCCAAAATTTCGTGTTCTGTGGAACCCTTGGCTTCAACGTATATTTATTGTCCAGTACCGCCTGATGTAAGTGAACTGGCATCTAGTTTACGATGTCGTTGTACTCATTAGAAAAGGGGAGTGGGGGGCGTGTGGAGTGGGAAGTCATAGGCGCAATTCTTGGGCACCATTCTACGCTCTTGCGTCTGGGTTTATGTTTGCCTTGTTGTGTAATGTTTTATCTCATCGCTTTTAATGTTTATTGCTTGATTGTAAGGGAGGGACCCCAGTCCCTCCTGGTCAGTTATTAATCGCGGACCGTGGTTAATCTACTGCTCATCTCGCCTCGCGGTTGCGTCTTCATCGCCCTCCGTGACGCAAGCGCTGTGCTCAGAGTGCAGAAGCTTTGCTGTACGCGCTCAGTATGGCTGGTGCAGTGTCACGGTGTTTTGGGCTACCACTACGACGAATTGCATAACTTGTAAGTATTTACACCATGGGTTTGGTACGGGATATTAGCCAGAATCCCTCTACTTCTTGTATTTTATTTTTGTTGTATGTTCGTCCCCGTTACATGGTGGATCAGATAAGCATTAATTGCCCCTTTTTGTAGATGATTACCTTGTTTAGGCGGTTAGTGTTGTTATACCAGCCTACCTACGTTGATGTTATTTTAATGTGTAAATGTAATGACAGCATGTTTTAGGAGCTGTCATACTACACTTTCGTGATTCTAATGTCATGACCTGAATTTCACTTAGGTTTTATGGTTTCCTGTTTAGGTATATACCTGTGGATATGACAATAGGCCGTGATATCGGTGTGAGTATGGTACCGCTGTAAACAATGTTCCTTTTGCAGCATATACTTATTACGTCTGCCATGTGTTACTTTGCTTCCAATGAATCAGATTGCTTTAAACTCAAGGACTGTATGGTAAGCCCTTTTTATGTTATCGCTGCATCATATCTGATGTTGCTGAATAGTTTCTCTTTCTCACTTTGGTCCCAGACCATATTCTGTACTGATTCGACCATTACAGTCATCATGTCCGGTTTTCTTTCTTTACTTTCACTGAGGTTAGCAACAACGTAAGAGAACCTTATCAGTGATATCCATTCATCCAGTTCTTGACCCAATTTCACTCTGTCATTTATGCTTCAGTCTACATTGTACCAGTTTATTTTTCCTCTGGCACTTCTGAATTCGCGCCGCAGCCACAGAGTGGGTAGTTCATCTGCCAGTTTCGCCGACCGATCATCAATGGTGATCCGTGAACTTTTATGACGTATCAAAGTGGTCACGAGGCATGGAGCGCTGTCTGGAGGCTTCCAGTCTCATAACGGCATTGCCTAGCCGCTCTACTGTGGCGGTGTCGAGTTTTGGCGTTTGCCATAGTTCTGGCATCCTGTGTGATTCCGTAGGACGTGCTGGTATTTTAGTGATATGGAACTGGTGAAGGATTTCAGCGTTCGTATGTCTTAACCTCCGCTGCTTGATACATCTAACAGTTAGGCCACGGTGAATGTTCAGGCCAGTATAAATCCGTCGTTTGGTGCTGTTGGTTCCGAACAGCCGGCCGAAGTGGCCGCGCGGTTCTGGCACTGCAGTCTGGAACCGCGAGACCGCTACGGTCGCAGGTTCGAATCCTGCCTCGGGCATGGATGTGTGTGATGTCCCTAGGTTAGTTAGGTTTAACTAGTTCTAAGTTCTAGGGGACTAATGACCTCAGCAGTTGAGTCCCATAGTGCTCAGAGCCATTTGAACCATTTTTTTTTGGTTCCGAACATTCGTTGGTATGTTTTTAGATCGTACACAGTCGTCGGCAGGGTTGTTAGTAGTAATTTTAACTTATTAAGATTCAACTCAGTCACTGTCCACACCCAATCAAGCGAACATAAGCGTCGCCGTGAAGGTAGACCCTATTCTATGTTGCAGCTGTGTATTACTAGGACTGACTGTAACAACAAAGTTAGTTGGTGTCAAATTGGTTTTGCTTGCGAGAGATTGTTGATAAAAGAATAGTTTATGTGGCTGGGCATCGGAACCGAGTGTTCCTGGGTTTGTGAATACCTACAAGCTGGAGCGCTGTTATGCTTTTTACTTCCTCTATCTATTCGTTTTGTATAATTGGTTATTATTGCGGAACTTTGTCTTGCGGAACTTAGTCACTTGATCTCTATTTTGTTATGAGCCTGTGGATCTTGTAGTGTGCAAGGATTGCCGCTGTTCTGAATTACGTTGTTGGATGATCAGACAACAATGCTAATGGAATCGTGTTTTGAAATGATTTCTTTTTAGTTTTGACTGAGCGTAATCCGCCACGTCGATTGACCTAAAAGGGTGTGATACAGTTCAGCTGTTCCGTCTTCTGTGACTGTTTTCATTTGTGGTACCGTATCGAGAAGTAGTTGTACTAATATTTAGTTAATCTAGGAGTGATGCACCACTGTAACTAGTTATTTAGTCTCAGTCACTGGTTTGACCATATTTATTGATCTGGGTATGATCGAATTGAATGGTGGTTAACCTACACCGTATAGATGGTCTCATTATTCTTATAGATGGTCACATTACGCACAGCGGCCGGGCTCTGTACACGGGAAAATTTATTGCGGTGTGATGTATTTTCTGAAGACGGCGAGGCCGACTTGCTGTTGTAAGCAGCTTGTGGATTTGTTGTAAGGCCGCACTCCGCTCGTGGTGTGAATTATCAGCTGAGTAAATCTGTGCGTCCCCGTCTGCTAGCCGTTACCTACTGAAGTGACTGATATCACCCTGATATTTCGTTATTTTTAAATAGACCTAGCGGCAGTAATTTGATACTATTTAGGCACAGTAGATTATATTACTGCCTTCTCGAGGGCTATCATCTAACCTTTTGTTACACGTCTTCCAAAACGTCTGAAATCTGGTTACGTAGGACAGAGCGGATCAGGTTATATTTGTGGAAAGGGGCGAATATCAGTTACTGTCAGTTGCACGAAACTTACAAACTTTATTTTCCTAAAACACTTAATCACACATGCCCTTAAAATCATTCGCAAACAACACTGCTGAAGGCCTGAACACAAGTTATTAAGATTGCCTTAAGGAATACACACGGCTGAAGGCATAAGTTAAAAAATTTTACAAAAAAAAAAAAAACTTACATAATTACTCGGCTGAAGGCCACACACTGGACACAGAACAACTGAGGCTTAAGGTCCGTACAACAAGAAATTCAAGTAGAGAAGAAAATTAAAAAAGGTTTGAAACAAATGAATTTTCAAATTTTAATTTAAGACGGCTGAGGGCCTTATCATAAATATGTCTGACATAAAATCTCGGCTGAAGGCCACGTACTAAACACATAACAACTCACTTCTTAAGGCCTGGATAACAAGAATTTGCAACAGAGCAAAACTCCCCTTTCTTTTCTTTTTTAAAAAAATTAGTTCAATCAAAAATCTACAAAGTTTTAACTTAAGACGGCTAAAGGCCTTATTTTAAAATTTAAACAAACTAAATTAGTAGGCGGCTGAAGGCCTCGCACCGTACTTGGGACAAAAATCACAATCTAAAAACAACAGAAGTGTTCCAAGGGTCGGCCTCAGGAGTTAACTCTAAGGTAAGGTTAGGTGAGATTGGCAGCCAAGAATAAGATAAAACAACCAGATGCCAACCCGACCGAGAGACGGCTGAAGGACCGACCAACAACCTAATCAACTCCCCTGCGGCGACCAACAGCACGAAAATGGAAAGTATCAGCGGTGGACGATGATACCAGCAGCACTACGTCTTCAAAATTGTCGTCTAAAAACAGCCAAGGCACAATAACCACTCAAATTATGAGCAACACCAAAGGCTGTCAAATTACACGCGGTACTGACAGCATCAAAACGGCGAGGAAAAACACACTGTGGAAGACTACAGTAATGCCCTCGCCGGGGAGATTTTCTCGCAGCACTGTCACAACCGACCGAGTGCCTACTCCAGTACGCAGACAGCATTAACGTAACTACTCAGTCGAAATTACACAAGCTAGACACAGTTCCACGAAAACACTTCCACAACAACTCGAACAATCGTAAGAGCAATCACTGTGGAACAACCTGGACGAATGACAAGTCGACACATACAGAGAACCGGAAGCGATTGACGACCAAATATACGTCGTCTCATCAGACGACCAACCGAACGACCAACCAAGGTCGTCCCCACTCAAGTCATGTGTGTCAGCAACATTCAGGCGAGTCTTGGCTGTCCGGACCTCACCGCTACACCATCCCGGCTCCGTTGATGTCTGTTCGCAACTCGGACACACGACGACACGGAGATTCTCTCTCGGATCCTACCACGCTGAGGGAACACTTGCCCATTGGCCACCATCTCTGCACAAGTAAGGAACCTACCCACGTGCCACAAGATGACCAATAGAAGAGGGCCAGAAGCGATCGGAAGCCAAACACACGTCGCCCGATGAGGCAATCGACCAAACGACCAACCAACGGTTGTCCCTGCTCAAGTCTCGTTCCTCCGGAAGCGCATGTGTGTCGCCAGCGGTCGGGAGAGTACTGGCTGTGCAGACCTCACTGGAGCTTCATCCCGACTGAACTCCCTGCACACCACGACCCGGAAATACTAGCGGTCACTCCAAAGATAGTACGACACTGCTCTTATAGATAGCGCTGCTGCTGCTACTCACGGTCAGGCAGGCCAGCGACTTAGTGACGCCAGTAAATCGGTTAAGAAACGGCACAGCAGTACCACAAAGACAAGATGTCAAGCAATAAACAGCACGAACACGATTCGAGCACGGCTCAGCATCTTTGGTTCTTTTTAAGTTTATCTGATATCTGAGGGTGAAATTATTCGTTTTAACATTTGGTTGGTAAATTCACTATTTCAGCTTCAGATTGGCAGACTAGCTTTATTAACTTTATTGCTGAGTTACGACGTGTCCGTTGAATCTACTATTTTAGGGCCCTTTCATTAATAGCACTTTCAAATATAGCGATTATTAGTTTAAGGAGGGCCGAAGAATTTTCTTTATGCATACGTTGTAGATGTTTTGATTGAAGGAAAGAATTTCTTAAATATCCTGAGCTTCCAGTGTGATCCAGTTCAAGGGCATATTAAACTGTTATTAATCGATTTGATTTAATTACAATATCGGTCATCTGAGTCTGTACTAAGCTATCACGTAGATTCATGGTGAGAGTTTCAGGCTCTCCCGGGTCAGTACTTTGGAGATTCTGCCATGTCTGATCCTCTGCTACCAGGATGGCGAAGACGCCTTCCCGCATGCCGAGCAACAAGAGGATATCTAGTGCCATGCAATATTGCGAGTTTCGCATGTTCTACCTGAATATTTAAGTAATAAATCAGAATGAGCATCGTCGGGATTAATATCCAGCCTTCGACTCACATCATATGGCATTATCCCGGTTCAGCAGAGGGGCAGGTAAATGCAGACTTTTTAATCCGAGTACCTAGTTCTTTGTCCTCGATTCTTATTGTCCATCATGGTTCTTGTGTATATTTTACATATGATGTCGTTTTGTGTAGTTTATTCCTATTTTCGTCAGGAACTCTATAATACTTCACCATTTTATACCGTCGAATGCTGTAGCCGATCGATAGATCTTACGAACTTGTGTTTGATTTCTAGGCTTGCATTATTCACTGTACCGTCAGTACCGCTTCTCTGGTGCCTTTACCTTTCCGAAAGCCACACTGATCTTCATCCAGCAGTTCCCCGACGTTTTGTATCATTATTCTGTATATTGTTCTTCTCGGCAACTTGGATGTATGAAACGCTGATTGTGTGATAGATTTCACATTCATTTGCTCTTGCTATCTTCGGGATTGTGTAGTTTAAATTTTTCCAGCAGGTTATTTGTCTTTCTCCAGACTCATAGATTCTATAGTCCAACTGCAATTACCGTTCGCTTGCTGCCACCCAACGAGTTTAAAAATCCTAATGAAATTTAACCGATCTTTGGTGCCTTATGTGATCGCGAGTCTACTAGAGCTCTGTTCAACTCTGACTCTATTACTAGATCGCTTACGTTTTCCATGTTGACTCCCTTTTCTGTTCCTACAATTTCATCACACTAGTTCTCCTCCTCATAGAAGCCCTCAGTTTTTCCACCTATCCGCTCTTTCCTCTGTGTCTGACTGTGGAATTTCGACTGCACTTTCAATGTTGACATCCTCCCTTAAATTTTACCGAGGGATGTTTTGACATTTCTACGTTCTGAATTACACTTCCCGCCGATCAAAGCCATTCGATTTCTTTATGTTTTTCCTGGTGCTTTTTCACTTTGCCATGCGCTGTAACCGGCTCCGACAGCAACATGAGGCTATCTGACCTGTTGAAGATGGACGCCTACTGCAGCTCTCACCACCAGTGGAGACGCTATACGTAAGTAGCCGCTCTCAGAAGACGCCACGCTCCCGCAGGGCACATTGCCTCACCTGATGGGACTCCGTGACCACCGAACGTCTATGATGATGATGATGATGATGATGATGATGTGTGGTTTGTGAGGCGCTCAACTGCGCGGTTATCAGGGCTCGTACAAATTCACAACCTTTGCTCAGTCTCTCCACTTTCATGAATGATGATGAAATGATGAGGACACCACAAACACCCAGTCATCTGAAGGCAGGTGAAGACTATCTATGATTGTGTCCACGCTGTCCTGTGACGGTTTACTTGGAACATTCAATTAGCCGACTGATATTAATTGACAACGTTGCCTTCATCACTGAAAATTGTATGGACTCTGATTCCGGAAGGCTGCATTCCAGTTGTGTTACACAGAACATACAAATGTTTACATTTATTGCGTGAATCTACTAGGAATGTTTATTTCGTCCTAAAAACTGTGTTCGTATTTGCAGACTTCAACAAAAGCGACGAATATTTCCGAACTTGGCATTCATCAAAAACTCGGACAACATTAACACGGAGTTTATGAACCAGTAGAGGCTTCTACAACTATAGGAACAACGACACAGCAGTAAATAAGACGTTTTGCAGCCAGGCTCGCATGGTGAAATGTTTTTTATTTCCTAAATGACCGGTTTCTATAGGTCTAACTGTCGTCTTCTGATGTTCTCGACATAGTATAACTGTGCATTGAGCCGGACGTTGTGGCCGAGCGGTTCTAGGCGCTTTAGTCCGGAACCGGGCTGCTGCTACGTTCGCAGGTTCGAATCCTGCCTCGGGCATGGATGTGTATGATGTCCTTAGGTTAGTTAGGTTTAAGTATTTCTAAGTCTTGTGGACTGATGACCTCAGATGTTAAGTCCCATAGTGCTTAGAGCCATATTTTACTGTGGGTTGACGCCTGGGTTCCCGGGTTCGATTCCCGGCGGGGTCAGAGACTTTCTCTGCCTCGTGATGACTGGGTGTTGTGTGATGTCCTTGTGTTAGTTAGGTTTAAGCAGTTCTAAGTTCTATGGGACTGATGACCATAGATGTTAAGTCCCATAGTGCTCAGAGCTATTTGAACCATTTTACTGTGGATTGAGGAAATAAAAATACTTCAGAATTTGATTTTATCGCACACAGCACCATGTGTGACTTATATAGTGACAGATGGGTCGCAAACTGCTGGAAGTAGAACACCTGCTAATAACAGCGGTGTGTATCCAAGATAAGACGTATTCCGCAGTTGCGCCGTTGCTTTGGCTTCTAGTCGGAGTTGATGAATGGCAAGCGCGTTTACGGCGCTCAGTAGTCACTTTCAAGCTTACAAGGTAACTAAGTGAGATCGAAAACGATCATTTTTCCTTTCTTGGTCTTCGCGTAGAGCGCCGGTGTTGTTGCATAAGTTCTCCCTTACGAAAAATCCTGATAGTTAGTCGCTTGCTGACATTTGTGATCTGTTGTCAGGTCTCCAGGGCCGTATGCTATGTTGGAATCAAATACCTGCGTTGCAAACAACAGTCAGAAACCTCTAAGGACTGGGTCACTGACCTTCAGGTTCTTTTGTGTGTTCAGAGGAAACAATTCACAAAACATGTGGTGACATAGCTTTTTGGGACTTGGTTCGACAACATTCACCTGACGGGAAAGTGCCCGCACAGTCTTTACGGCATTCGGATTCTTCCTTATTAGAGGTACTTAGAATAGCTCAGGTTTCCGAATTCACACAGGAAACCGAAAGCCAGTGGGAGGCTCAGTTCTCGGTGTCTGCCGTCACCGCAGGTGCGGCCGCAAACACTTCCAGCCAGCACACCAGGAGAACCAAAGGGGCCTCAGGCCTGTCCCGTAAACAGTCGACTCCGCATCTCCTCCTTCTCCTTCAGTAAAACAGTTTAGAAGCCCAAAGACGGAGCAGTGAAACTTATTCTTTCCCAACGTTATTTCTGTCGTAGTTCATTTTCCGAGAACTTCCGGAGCTCTCCATCTGAATGGAACTTCAGTCAGCATCGTTTACCCTCTTCCCCTAGTGTTGGCGCCAGCACACTCGATTCCGCAGCCCATGTTCTGCTACCTGTTCTTCGTACGGTATTAAAGGTTACATTCATAGTGCTGTTCGTTCGCCCACGACATATGCACTATGAGGAATTCCAGTTGGTGTCTTTTTCTCGCGCTTCCTCTTATGATGGATCTCGTCGATGTACGCCAATTGAACCATTGTACACATTAACTCATCCGGAAATGTTTACACCAATCAGTCTGTGATTAACGCTACAAGAGAATGGCTTTGAGTTCGGTTTTCAGGAGAACACTGGCACATCGTCTTGTGTCATAAGTGGTGCTTCAGATGTTGCGTTGGGTTCATCCACTCCCAAAATGTTTCGCACAAGAGTGATCGCAAACAGTGGCGATGACATTTCCGTTAAAGTTGTTTCTGATACGTATACCCTTGATAAAAACTTTTCTAGGAATTCTGCTGCTTAATTCTGTTAGTGTGTAAAACAAATTTGGGGTTAGGTGGATTTAAACAATTTGGTTTCTCCGTTTCGGAAAATATGTGTTTGGTTTTCATTGAGCACAGAAGATTTAACTGCCCCATATCTGGAGCTGTCTCCTCCTGGATTGGAACGGCCCATGGATGCGATTCGGTTTTGCATTTGTATCGAAACACGTTTAATAACACAAAGAAGAAATAGGATGATATAGCATTGGTTTTTAGTTAAAACTTTCTGTTCGCAACTGAACAAATAAACGCGGCTGCCAACCAGTACCAGTCAGTGAAGTAGTAGCAGCCATAAAGCGTCAACAGCAACCAAGATCTTTATCTGCCTCCATCCCGCAGAAGAAACGGAAGAGTAAGTACAGTAGCGAGTAACAGAATAATATGGAGGCTCAGGTAGTAAGAACCTACCTGAACCCTCATCTTACTCTGTTACTCGCTCCTGTGAATGGGAACGCGTTATGCAGATCTTGGTGCCTCTCGCTTCCATCTAGAAAAGATAACCTGAAGATGCCTAAATAAGGCGAAACGCATCGTTGAAAAATATAAAAATGAAATTGCAACCAAGACTGCTTTTAACCAATACTACACGGACCGGTTCTCGATTCACCTCGGTACCTTTTTTGTGGATGATTTTTGTTTCTATTACTTCATTGTTCAGTGGGCCCCTGCATGTCTGGAACAGCAGCAGCATCCCCCAGCTTTTCAGAATCTGTCCAGCCCAGGAGCAGTCAGCACCTTGCCCGGAACTGCAGCGATATTAGGCCTATCGGGTCCCAGTGAGCTAGTAGATCAACTACAGCTTCTCATGGCATCAGCTGCTGCTGTTAACACTGCTCATTCTGACAAGGTTGTTCCAATAATTTCTGAGAGAGGTATAATCGAATAAGAATGGAGACAGTAGTTCAAGAACTGCACAACTACATAACTGTAGACATGTTATGATTGAAGGTATGGATGACTTTCGGCAGGCTGATCTTGTAGATATGAGGAAATGTCCACATGCCAATAATATATTCAAATATATATCAGTGGTCATTGATACATACTCTGAACTAGCCTGGTCATTAGGTGTTAAAACAAAAACGGGGAGGGATATTGCATGGGTGTTCGAGTGTTTATTGCTGAAAGGGATGAATAGATGTCCTGAAAAACGTCAAACCGATCATGGTGGAGACTTTTACAATAGGTATATTAGGAACCCGATGCAGTGATACAGAATACACTACTACTCTACATCCACCCAACTGAATGTGAGTATCGTGCAATGTCTGAACAGAATAATAAAACATCCAATGGGAATGCATTTAATCTTCACAACTCATACAAATGAATGTATGTCCTTCTGGAAATAATTACACAGTATGATCAAAACAAACGTAACACAATAAAAAATGCGACCAGTCGATGTTCATGATAGTGGACTCATGGATACAGTGCACTACTGTATTAAAATGCTGGTCCACGTAACTTAGTGTGGGTTAATTGGTATGTATCTCAAAACACAAGACAACATTTGAAAAGTCATGCTCCTTAACTGGCTGATTGAGTTATCACAGTTTTCAAATTGTAGAGGACAAAGCACATAATTTACGGCCTAAAGGATCGCAATCGCATTGAGGTTTCAGGTTGCTTTTTCATACAATAAATGCTGAAGAGCTCAGAACCACTTTCGTTTCTGGTAGAGAATGCTATCAGATGTCGAGGCAATAGAGCACTAGTTAAATGAGTTGGTTTTGCTGCAGCACAAACCAGCAGGATTGATACTGACAATTTGCTACACTGTATAACGGAGCTTGCAGAGCACAACCAGCATGTATGACAGGAAACACATTATAAAGAGGCGCTGGTTATATTGATAAAATTCCAGCCGGATCGCACATTCTGGCCCATAAATACTGTGGCTGTATTGCAAAGCATCAAAACCATTAGAGTCATGGTGATAAAGGGTTAACTTGCTTGATGAGGCGTATTCAGAACACGACACTGCATAAACAAAAAGTTAAGATCTCCCAGGACGTCGTCCTGCGGATGGAATTTTAGCTGATAATGCCAAGGCAGTAATGTGCTGGTATATGTACTAGTATAGGACAACACGTTGCTCCATTTGTAGTTGATTAAACTAGGCGTGATGAAATTAGGTTGGACCTGAATTTGAAACAAGGTATGAAAGGTGGAGATCATTTACTGAAGTAGAAGAAGATAACGCAGGAAAAGATGAAAAGGTGTCGTAAAAACTGTATCCTGACACCGATGTATGCTGCAAAAAGCACCCTGAAGCATAAAGAAACAGTTAAAACTCTCCAAATTTTGCCAATACTCAAGACATGAGGTGGAAAAATCCGCCGCCGCGGTGGCCGAGCGGTTCTAGGCGCTTCAGTCCAGAACCGCGCGACTGCTACGGTCGCAGGTTCGAATTCGGCCTCGGGCATGGGTGTGTGTGCTGTCCTTAGGTTAGTTAGATTTAAGTAGTTCTAAGTTCTAGGAGCCTGATGACCTATGATGTTAAGTCCCATAGTGCCCAGAGCAATTTGAACCATTTTCTGCAATTATCCATTTCTTCATTCCTGCCCTCGGAAGTCTCCGACAGAATGGTTCACTGACTAGTGATGCTGCGGCTATTGCCAGAAGAGTCAAGAACACACAGAACTCACTGGAGCAGCTATAGGAGGCAAGGAGAAATAACCGCGTGATGGAACCAGCAGCCATCGGAAAGGACCTCACCTGAAACCATACAAGAAATGGCCACTCTCTTCGTGAATCAATAAAAAAAAAAGTCGCTTACCAATCTTACTGGAGAGTCCACTTACAAATAAAGATTTGCTCATATTTGTTGGGAAAATATTCAGCATTCCTAGGCTCCAATGTATGTTCATGTGGGATACATTACTGAAAAGTAAGTGGAAATCCAGAGATTGTGGAATTGTGTATTTAAATGTTACTGGAGAACCTATAACCCACTGGGTGGCGTATGTTAAGAAAAGTGCAGATAATGTCTACTATTCGTACTCATTGAAAGACCTGCAACTACCGGAAGAGTTACAACGTACTTCACCAATTATTTTACAGTTTTCATGCCACCAAAACCTTAATACTTACCTATGTGGCATCTATGTATCATGTTGATCCCAGCGATTATGAAGAGGAATGATTAGGAGCTTCATGAAGCATCCACTTATTGGTTGAAGTTCAGATGCAAAGTTGTATGCTTTGACTTTAAAGAACGATCGTCTGTATTATGCGCAAATTACTTCCCAACGATTGAATTAAGCAGATGAGAGTGGAGTTTTCCTTTCATTGGACTGAAGACCTATAACAGCCTTCCGAATGTTGCAGAGCCTAAGAATACACGGCATCTGTAAATACATGGTCCAAAAGAAATTGTAGAAATAAAACCTTGAGCATATGCTATTGAGTTTCAAACGAAATTTTGAAATAGTCTAAAAGGCAATCTGCTACGTGCAAACATCAATACACTTAAATTCAAAATAAAGACAGCGAATGCAACGAATGGCTTTAACTCGAAAAACTCTATAACAAAACTACTGGGTTTCAAAAAAGGACTGTATTTGATCAAGGATCACAATAAATTATATAGATCTGTCAGTACAATTTTTGTCAATTGCTGCATTGCGAAAGATCTCCTTCGTCTAAACTCAGTAGATTCATGCAATTTGTGGATTCTTCCTATCAGTTGGGACTGGGTATAAGACTGTCAAGTCCCCCAATGTACCTCCCAGCCACAGTCCAGAGGTGCATAGTGTGGACCAGGATAATAAACCTGTACGATTATATCTGAAGCCGAACCACAAGTGCCCTCTAATGGGCAGAGAATAGGAGTAAACTTCAACCTGTCAAGACCTACAGTGGACCCAGCCCCAACTTGTTGGTGAGAATGAAGATACCATCTCGCCTAGAGATTGGAAGCGGCATGGTGACCATCAACCGTTTGGGACTTGAGGCGTGCCAGTAGTCATAAATCAACGATGGGAATAAGATATAAAACTAATGTGCACAATACACAGCGTCACACTTTACAACATGACAGCGTGGCGATAACACATGCGAACTATGAGTTTCTTAAATCATTATTTTATTTGTTTGTTGTTCGTTTTGTTTCGTTTCCTTGGTTGCTTGGTTTTCGATATTACATTTGATATCTACTTTGATATTTTACGGTACTTAGGTTGTGTTGCAGTACCTTCGTCAGTGTAATAATGAGGGGACGTAGTATTATCCACTGCAAAGAAGAGCTGCATGCACATACACATTGTGCACCAAGTGCATCTGATTTTTGCAATATTATTGCAAAATTTACGGCGTGTATGACAATTGTTAAAGCAATAATTAACATGAGGTTCACATTTATCCGCTCTTGAACCAACCATATCTAAATATGTTCACAAATCGAGGGTATGAAAACTCATTATGTATCTAAGACTGAATTTTCTTGATATTATTCCTTAGGTGCCAATTTACAGCATAGCCGTCTAGTAGAATTACATCACAGAAGTGATTCGGAAATTTCTTCCACGTTCTGAATGTGTAAGAGTCAAGTGGCTGGATTATGCTGTTTGTTTCAGCAGGAATCGTCATAATTTTTACGTCATTATTACAATTGTCTATGTTGTTATTTTTTTCCATTTGTCCTGTCCAGGAATCCAAACACAGAACAAATCCTTCATCAACAGTAGGTAAGTAAACCTCCCCAAACCAGTTAATCGCTTGATCTGATGTTGATTTATCAGATGATGAAGCAGACGCAATAATATTTTTGGCTTTGTACATAGTTTGCGGAACAGTTGGTCCAAATTGGCCACTGGCTTCCTGCAGGTCTATGAGCAAAGAGGATTGTAAAACACTAGCTGCAGATAAGATTGGCTGTTCGTGTGGTTATGGGTTAACGAATTCAAAGACTCTGTTTCTTTAAAGGACAGGGTACGAACTGAATGTGTCTCGAAATTAAATCCAGATTGGTCCCAACTGCAAACATTGTGGTGTCCTAATCATGCAGTATTCAATTTTACGTTTGCCATAAATGAACTAGCTTGTTCTTTATTGGTTGATTATTTCTGAGCAACAAATTTATTAATCTCTCTGGATATAATTCTATGCCTTCCTTGAAACCTGTGAATCCATTTCGTAGATGGTGTGAATAGGTGGCACGGCTATTTAACTTCATTTGAACATTTAAAACTATCACTCACTGGAAGTCCTGTGAGACAGTGAGATGACCTTCACCCACCTGCTTCCGTGACGATAACTACTGCGGTTTTTAAGGCGGTCTCTCTTATTTGTCTGAGAAGGAAGTGAACTATATATCGAGAGTAAGAATTAACGATGCGGAGTAGTACTGCGTGTGATACCTACGCATCGTTACAATGAGTTCGGAAGAAAATGTCTTTGGGCATTTGTTTGCATATACTTCACAACCGTTTACAGATACGCCTAGCAAAAGAATTACAAACGTGACCGATGTGGGATTCAACTACGTTATTCAGTTTTAGAAAATGAATTTTCTATCGAGTTTTCCTTATTTCTCTTATCACGTGATGCCGGAACCTCGAGAAGAGAGGACCTATTTGTGAAACTACACCATTCCTTATCTCGAGAGAATCTATTTCTCAATGTTAAGATGTTTACACTGTAGATAAAGAGGGATGAGAAAGAAAGGAAGCACCGCAGAGAAAGAAAGTGCGATTAAACTTGAAACGCGTGCAGTGTCGGCAGCAAGTCACAGTTGCGAGAACCGGACGATCCCCTACTACTTTGCGGTTGATTTAATTGCATCCTGCACTCTAATTTCTCCTCGAGATATTGCTCGGGCAATTAAGTCTTAATTACTTCTAAGAGAAAAGCATTAGCTTTTAATGTTCCCCGCAGTCTTCGACGCAACTTTAATCAGGGTTGGAACTTGGGCGAAACTGACTGCTCGTTGTTAAGTTAAACTATTTGTGTCTTCTTGAGGCTTGCTCCTCGAGTTGCACTTTCACAATCGTCAGCGTGTTTCTGCTGTTTTAGGATACCTTAAACCAGGCCACAGAACGTAATATGCAGCAATACACGGTTTAACAAAAAGATACGGCCGAACGCACAGTGCATAACATCTCACATATAGAAGATGAATATACACTCCTGGAAATGGAAAAAAGAACACATCGACACCGGTGTGTCAGACCCACCATACTTGCTCCGGACACTGCGAGAGGGCTGTACAAGCAATGATCACACGCACGGCACAGCGGACACACCAGGAACCGCGGTGTTGGCCGTCGAATGGCGCTAGCTGCGCAGCATTTGTGCACCGCCGCCGTCAGTGTCAGCCCGTTTGCCGTGGCATACGCAGCTCCATCGCAATCTTTAACACTGGTAGCATGCCGCGACAGCGTGGACGTGAACCGTATGTGCAGTTGACGGACTTTGAGCGAGGGCGTATAGTGGGCATGCGGGAGGCCGGGTGGACGTACCGCCGAATTGCTCAACACGTGGGGCGTGAGGTCTCCACAGTACATCGATGTTGTCGCCAGTGGTCGGCGGAAGGTGCACCTGCCCGTCGATCTGGGACCGGACCGCAGCGACGCACGGATGCACGCCAAGACCGTAGGATCCTACGCAGTGCCATAGGGGACCGCACCGCCACTTCCCAGCAAATTAGGGACACTGTTGCTCCTGGGGTATCGGCGAGGACCATTCGCAACCGTCTCCATGAAGCTGGGCTACGGTCCCGCACACCGTTAGGCCGTCTTCCGCTCACGCCCCAACATCGTGCAGCCCGCCTCCAGTGGTGTCGCGACAGGCGTGAATGGAGGGACGAATGGAGACGAGTCGTCTTCAGCGATGAGAGTCGCTTCTGCCTTGGTGCCAATGATGGTCGTATGCGTGTTTGGCGCCGTGCAGGTGAGCGCCACAATCAGGACTGCATACGACCGAGGCACACAGGGCCAACACCCGGCATCATGGTGTGGGGAGCGATCTCCTACACTGGCCGTACACCACTGGTGATCGTCGAGGGGACACTGAATAATGCACGGTACATCCAAACCGTCATCGAACCCATCGTTCTACCATTCCTAGACCGGCAAGGGAACTTGCTGCTCCAACAGGACAATGCACGTCCGCATGTATCCCGTGCCACCCAACGTGCTCTAGAAGGTGTAAGTCAACTACCCTGGCCAGCAAGATCTCCGGATCTGTCCCCCATTGAGCATGTTTGGGACTGGATGAAGCGTCGTCTCACGCGGTCTGCACGTCCAGCACGAACGCTGGTCCAACTGAGGCGCCAGGTGGAAATGGCATGGCAAGCCGTTCCACAGGACTACATCCAGCATCTCTACGATCGTCTCCATGGGAGAATAGCAGCCTGCATTGCTGCGAAAGGTGGATATACACTGTACTAGTGCCGACATTGTGCATGCTCTGTTGCCTGTGTCTATGTGCCTGTGGTTCTGTCAGTGTGATCATGTGATGTATCTGACCCCAGGAATGTGTCAATAAAGTTTCCCCTTCCTGGGACAAATAATTCACGGTGTTCTTATTTCAATTTCCAGGAGTGTATTACTAGGCCTCAGGTTCGGAAACGTTACTTACATATCAAATTTTCCTACAACTGTTCAGAGGATGTTGATCATGGGTAACACACAGGTTGAGAGCATGTCAGCATACCACATCACATGGAATTCTTCACGCAGTAACGTGATACGAATAGTCTTTCATTCGCACGAGGTAACGTTGACTTGCGATTCGCGTCAGTATTTGCATCGTATGCGGCTCACTTCATTGTACACAATTTACGTATTAATGATTTGAAATCTGATTAACACATAAATTGATAGCGGGACGAAGTTGAATATTTTACACAACTTACACCATTTTTTCAAGTTTAGTTATGAAATACTACTGAGCCGTGCGTGGCTCATGTTCCTGCCATCCTGTGTTTTACACCCTGTTTTTAATGTATTTCCACCTCTCTACGTTAATTTAAGTTACTTCTGTCACTGAGTTGCTGCTTTGCCTGACCATGAGCGGAGTTGGCAGCGCGTGTCGATATATCCCCCCTCGTAGTATCTTTGCTCTACTGCAATTACTTCCCGGTCGTCGTCTGTCGTAAGCAGTTCGGGTTGCGAGTTCGGGCTGCAAGTCAGTTGGAACGCGTCTGGAGCGCAGTCCGGACCTGCCAGTCGGGGAGCTGTAAAGAGGCAGTAGTGCCGCCGTGAGGTCTGCGTCGACATGGCTCGCCCGACCATGGCCGCCACGCATCACTTGAGCCGGGTCACGGTCTTGGTGGATCGTCGGTCGGTCGTCCTACCGGACGACGAGTTTTGGCTCGCCGATCATTCATGTGTCGGCTGCGTGTGTGTGCAACAAACGGTTCAAATGGCTCTGAGCACTATGGGACTTAACGTCTGAGGTCATCAGTCCCCTAGAACTCAGAACTACGTAAACCCAACTAACCTAAGGACATCACACACCTCCATGCCCGAGGCACGATTCGAACCTCTGACCGTAGCAGTCACGCGGTTCCGGACTGAAGCGCCTATAACCGCTCGGTCAGAACGGACGGCTGTGTTTGCATCGACTCCCGATTTGTCTTCGTGCATGCTTGGTTACTGTTGGGTATCGTTCAGGTCTTCGTGCAAGTGTTTGTCAGGTTCTGTGTGTAGTTATGTGATTTTGATTGACAAGTTGTTTTAAATGTTGTCGGCGTATTGGATCTGAGAGGTTGGTCGTCTCATTGGGCGATGTGTAACTGGTTCTCAGAGTGCTTCTGCGCCCCTTCAGTTACCATCTTGTGGAATCTGGGTCGGCCCTTTCCTGCTACTGGGATGTCTCTTAGCCAGTGGGCGTGTTTCCTTTGCATGTTTGGGTCCGAGCCAGTATTTCCGCCGCCGTGTGTCTGGAAGTGAGTTGGAAGGGGCCAGCAAAACAGTTCGGGTTGCGAGTTCGGGTCTGCCAGTCATTTGAAACGTGTGTGGACTGCATTCCGGACTTGCCAGGCGGGGAGATGCAATGCGGCACTAGTGGAGTCGGGTTGGAGCAGTCAGGTCTGCGTCCACATGACTCGCCCGACCATTGCCGCCACGCATTATGTGAGCCGGGCCACGGTCTTGGTAGATCGTCAGTCGGTCGTCCTACCGGACAACGCCTTTTGGCTCGCTGATCATTCATGAGTCGCTAGGGTGTGTGTACATCGACTCCTGACTCGTCTTCGTGCGTGCTAAGTTACTGTGGAGTGTCGTTCAAGTTTTCGTGCAAGTGTTTGTGAAACTGCGTGTGAAGTTGCTATCATTTCTACTGACAAATTGTTTTAAGTGTTGTCGGCGTACTGGTTTGTCTGTCGGAACGTGCGAGGAGGAGAGTTCACGGCTGCAGTTCGAGTCGCGATTTGGGCCCTGGCAGCGAGTTAGCCGGCACGGTAGCTCAGCGTGTTCGGTCAGAGAGCTGGTTGGCCTTTGTAATCAAAAACTGAGTGGAAGGATCAACCAACGAACTTGAACGGATGTCATGTGACGTCCGCAACGGCCAAGCACAACGATCAACAACGGACAAAAAACTAAATACCGGGCCTGACCTTTGGTGGATTGTTGGTTGGTCGGTTGGTCCGAGCCCATCTCCATGCGATGTAGTCGACTGGGCCGCAGGCGGTCTCTGCGCAGTGTCGGAGTCTGTCTGGAGCTGTTTGAACGGTAGGAGCATCGTCGCTCGCCGACCCAGGACGTGAAGGTTAAGTGGTTTTGAGCATTATGTTATTGGTTCCGGCGTTGCTTCTGTGGAGGTTTTCCTGTGAGAAAGAACGAATGAAGTGTTCGAGATAGCCGCCGTCAGGTGGAATTGATTAAATTAATTTATCCATGGTTAAGTGCACCAGCGGAATTTTGTGCCTTGTGGGCGTTAGTGTTCTGGTTACCTGCACTGGCCGCCAACGTAGTTTTTAGGCAGTGTCTTTTCCTCACTGGTTGTTGTAGCCCGACATGGTGTGTAGTTTTGGCAGCTCAGTTCACATAAGCGTTTGGTTGGGGCTAGTGACACGGCTAACTTTGTTGGGGCCTTGAATTCTCGTGTACTCCGTCGTGGCAAGCAAGCGGTTGGTTGGTCGTTCCGTGACTGCCCCTTGGTTGGGTTCACACGAATTAAATGTAGTTGGACTCACCGTCTGTTTCGCCTAAGTGAACGAGGACAGACCGCTCCATTGGAGACTCCTGAGTGCCGTTCTCTTAATTATCCTTTTGGCAGTGTTAATGTTGTGCTAATTTAACTGAATTTTATATTTTTAATTTGGCAAGGTTCATTGTGGGCCTTCAGCCATGGAAACTTTGTCTCAGAGTTTCCTCCAAGTCCCAACATTATCGTCTTCTGCTCTTGAGAGGTTATTGTAATTTCCTCTGAACGATTTTCCAAGTTATTGTGGGCCTTCCAACGTTGGTGTTGCAAAAGTAAATTTTTAAACTTAATGTATTGTTTTACTGAGTGTTGCAATATATATTTCCTTAATTTGCAGAGTTTAACTTTGCGGCCTTCAGCGTTTCTTTATCTCTTTCTGTACACCTTGTGGGCCATCAGCCCTGTTAGCATCTCAAAACATTGTGGCTTTCTAACTTCAGTAATCATGATAGTATATTTGGAATTTTTAAAATTTAATCTGGCGGCCTTCAGCCGCTCCGCATGCTGATATCATACACGTGTATGATTTATCTTATTCGTAAATTTATCTGTGTTTCATGCCTTTTCAAAATTGAACTTATTCTAAAGCATGTGTTTGCATGCCTTCAGCCGCGAAGCAAATTCAATTCATTCAAAAGTGTTTTGTGAACTAAATGAAAATAAATTACAATTGTGAAATAAATCCGAGTGCAACTACCTTGACACTCTCCACAATCCTAATTACTTGTTAGACCTGCGTGATTTAGCGGGCGTTTCAACTACATTCGCGGCTACGCAGTGTATCAGGACTGTATTTGAACACATATTTCACAAGTGCTAGAGGAATTCCGGAAATTTCATTATGAATGCGATCTTTAGCAAACTTTTCGGACGGTTATTAGGACACGTCTCTGTAAGGACTGGAGACGGCCTGCCTGCAAATTGCTATGTACAAGTTCGATGTTCTCCGGAGTTCGAATGGCTTTCCTATTCGATGTACTGGCAGCTTCACGGAAGTGTCTTACCCGGTTCAATATTGTTCGACGAACAGGAATTGGTTATGACGCCTAAGTCTTGAAAGGCTTACATAAGGCTCGTCGCATGCGCGCGACACATTTGCCGTAGCGAATCTAGCTCTCCACTGTGAACACCCAATGTTGCTTCGTCGGTGCGATATCATTACTGACCTGCATACGGTATGAAACTTGACGCTCCGTACAAGAAACGGCACTATGGTATCAGTAACTTGATTTTATCGTACTTTGTTCAAATTTGAAGTCGTCAGAACTTCGTAAAACACCTTTATTACGTACAGGTAGCATCACCTGTGTAAGAGATTATTACGGACTTGACAAGCACTTAAATGTATACTAGCACGATCATTCCCCAGTGCAAAGGAACCTTACACAGATGCAAAGTGGATAGACGGTCATTCTACTCGTATATACTGATTTGCCTAGGGCAATAACCGTGCTGATCGACGTTTCGAATGTACAGCTACCCTAAAGTTTGACGTAATCGACCATCGTCTTCGGTCTCATCCTACTAACGTCTGGGGAGGACCTAAAGGACAAGGGGTCCGCCTCTTACGGCAGAATTCTTCTTGTTGTTGACGACTAGGGTCAGCATTGATAAGTAGCTGCAATAGGAACCTTTGATCACATGACTGTCCGACGAATGTTGAATGATGACCTGCCGTAAGTGTATCATTATTGCCATTTGACCATTTATCTGAAAGCACAGCTAGAAAAAAATGAGAAGGCTAACAGAGCAGGAATGGACTTCTATTGGTCTGTAATTACCTCTTCAATTTCACTGGAGAGAGGATACTACGGAACAGTTGATGGTCTTTACTTGAAAGGTACACGTCTGCAAAAGGTTTATTCGACTATTGCTCAATCCTTATTGAGCTGGAAACGGACAAGGCGCCATTTAAACGTGCTAAGACGGTAAATTTCCACGATTAACACCTACATACATGCGTGACTGCTACCCGAAAGTAGAAGCACGTCAGCAACAAAGACTTTCTGTCAGCAACAGGCTACTGTAGCTGCTAAAGACCTCAACATATTCCATACACAATGAACGAACTCACAATGCTTTCTGAGAGGAAGTTGCACATAATCTGGTGGGAGGTATTCCTTTTCAGTGCATCGAAACATGTACTTCGTGCACGATGAAACTCCTCTACTTTTTGGCATAAACGTCCGTCGTTTTCTAGGTAGCATCTTACGTACCAAATGGCTAGAGAAAGGTGGAACAATCCAATGATTTTCCTATCATCGGAAACTAATCGCACGAAACTTTTTTTTATGGCGATATCTCAAATCTCTAGGTAATTTAAGCCCACTACTAGATACAGGAAGTCTTCGTGCACATAGTGTGTTCGGCTTGTAATCCGTAAACAGTACTCAGGGGATACTACAGTGTATCTGGTGTTCTGTGAGACGGGAGGTTGTTAGAAGTATAAATGCCAATGGAGGTCTGTATGAGGTATGCCAGTAGTATTTATTCATGAATAGTCACTCTTGCTAACATAAGAACTGAGTTCTGAGGTGGAAATAACGACGTCCATATCACAATTTTCTTCTGCGTGATGTGCGCTCAAAGTTTCGACATTTTATTGAAACTCCCTGTATGAGAATTTTTAAATGACAGCAGCATTAATACACGGACTCCTTTGCGAGTAAAAATAGTCTGTAACTTTCTGCTATTTATTTTTATCCTTGAAGAAAAACATGGCCTAGTTGTTGTTCCCTAACAGAATTTTTACATGTCAAAATGTCGTACTGAGTGAATCTAATGAAATAATTGGTTGATATATGTCTGCTTTAACATACAGCAGCCGCGCGGAATGGCCTGCGCGGCATGAGGCGCCAAGTCACGGATGGCACGGCCCCTCCCTCCTTTGTGCATGGGTGTGTGTGTTGTTCTTAGCATAAGTTATTTTAAGTAGTGTGTTCGTCTAGGAACCGATGACTTCAGCAGTTTGCTCCCTAAGGAATTCACACACAATGGAACATTTTAACATACAGCAATAATTCTTGTATAATATGTAATCGAATGTCATTGTAAAGATGTTGGTTAGAATTTATGTGACTACTGCTTTTATGCCGAGATATATGACAGGGAATGATGTTTCCAGAGCCAGATCGAGAATGCTGTCACACAGGCAAAACCGATGAACGCAATACGGTAGTAACTGTATGTGTTTTCGGGCTCCTATTTCCTCTGAAGTCCAGCAAGATACATCTTTTCTTACGGTTTTGTGAAACCTGTTTTATCGAAGTATACCACAAGACCTCTCTCTTGCTGTTGCAGTGTCCCTGCACTCTATAAATAATTTCACCCATCTTTAAACTTTGGGATTCTAAGACTAAGTATATTGGAAGAGGCGAAGAACGAACGTCTCTGAGACAGAATAATTAAATTTTTCTTGGAGATCATCCTGTATTCTTGAGCCGTTGTATTCTCTTGTCTGTAGTCATAATCAAGTACGGTTCTACTAATTAACCTTTGTCCAAGGTCAAGATCTGTAGATTCCCGTTTCCGTTTACATCCCTTTCTTGCCGCATCAGAACGTTATGGAGGTTCTGCCGACGTTACTGCAATATAAATACGCAGTACAACCAACTGCGAAGCACTACAAGCTTTGGCTATCAGTTTATGAATTTTTATTTTTGCTGCTGGCCAGGCCTGCGTCTGACACGAGAAATTTTGTTTTCGAATGTCTTGTCGCCCTTTATGCACGCTGGCTGGGAGGCTCTTGCTCCTGCATAACGCTCACTGCAAAACACAAGTCAATGTACCTTCCTGCGGAGTAGTGATACCACATGTGAAGGTAAAGATACCGCAGTGGATCACGTACGAATACTGCTGGCGCTAAGCCCTATCTGCAATACATTGTGCGTATGGCAACAAAGCAGTGAAGTATGCGAATCACAGCTCTTCGTGCCTGTTGTAGTCGCACAGCGGGTATCATCTTCAGCTGCATGTTTTGATGACTGCGACTGTAATTGTGGTTCGTCCTGCATAGAAATCATACGGTTTTGACAACTCTGGCACTCATCTCGGCTTGGACCCCAACCTGTGGAGTGAGCCGCTTGGGTCTTAACCTGGCCCTGGGTTCCTTTGAGACACTTCAGTCCGCATAGATAGATGGGGCCATACTCTTCTGTGCTCCAGCCTGTCACTTCGCCTCTTTGAAACATAGTACTCCGCTGATTCGATACAAAAGACTGGCACATGCGCACCACTTCAGTAACATGTCTTCCGTGAATGGAGAAACGTTACACAACCACCTGGTACATGTTCAGCGTCATTTACAGCCCTCCAAAGAGACCAGCATGGTCTTTTAAGGGGAGAATATTTTTCATCTCGTGTATGCTTCATATTAGCCAAAACCATCTAAACAAATTCACACTGGCCATTGTTGTAAACTGTCATCGGTAGCGACTTACTTACTTCAGACATTCACTCTCAGATGTGATGTGAGATTGTGACGTCATCGGTTTCTTGGAACACGAGTGTGTGGGGGTGAGACAGCGACGGTCCAAGCTGAGATTTTCGGCATGACTCATGTACCAGGCTACAGAGGTAGATACGATGATGGTAGTGGAAAAGAGACTCTGGGTTGGGTTACTGTCTGCTTTTTATTCCCTCTTCACATGTAAACAACCACCATGTAGAAGAGCACAGAATGCTATATAAAAGCCGGCCGCTGTGGCCGAACTGATCTATGCGCTTCAGTCCAGAACCGCGCTGCTGTTACCGTCGCAGGTTCGAATCCTGCCTCGGACATGGATGTGTGTGATGTCTGTAGGTCAGTTAGGTTTAAGTAGATCTAAGTCTAGGGGACTGATGAACTCAGATGTTAGGTCCCATAGTGCTTAGAGCCATTTGAATAATTTTTTGTTCTATAAAAACATAGGTGATTACCAGATTCTCAATCAATTTATCAGAATAAAGGTCCGTCCCAGACTATAACTTTACTAAGATTCGGGTATACACTGTAATATACGGTACAACAGACCATGAACCATGAATGGACCAGGTTCTGTTGTTCTAGTCGAACCCTTAGGTTGAAGTATTCGTCACAGTTTAAGTGCCACCCAGACTTTGGTGCTTGTAGGTTAATGCATGATGGAAAGCAATAGCCGTAGAACAGAGGTACGTACAGGTGAGCTTCAAAATCGGTCACAGTGTACAGAGCCTGACGGCGTATTTACGCAGAATATGATGTAGGCGCGTTCATTGAGGTGGCTGTCGCCGGACTTCTTCTGTTCACTAAAACTTCAGAACTATGCTACACACTGCTGAACTCAGCCCTCCTTGGCGTGGGAGGCTCCATATATGATATTTCAGACTATTTTGATGTGGAAGATTCATGACTGTATGGCATTTTTCCTCCAGTGCCCAAACCGTGATGGCAAAGTCAGTAGTTTCCCAATGCGTGTGACCTCTGAATGGGCATGCAAAAGCGACTTGCTTTGATAGCCTTCACCTAAGTCATAAGGCTTACAGGTAATATGTGTACTAGATAATTTTTATCTTTTATTTTCGGTAAACGTTCACTATTTGGTCTTTACACTGGGGAGAGCTACTGTAACGTTGCACGTATTTAGGTAATCTGTATAATAAGCCATCCATAACTGGTACAAGGTATGGTATGGCTGGTGTACAGCAGAACGGTGGTGGGCCCTGGGCACAAAGAATGGGCTGCAGATGCCGCTCCAGGTCAGCCGGAGGCAAAGAAGAGCAGTGTAGCCGGATGTGGGTATATCCCAGAAGAGGGGAGCTGGACAATTGTCGTTCACTTAGCTGAATGCGGAAGACCAGTAATGGAGGACTTTGAGGCAAGCTGAAAGATGACGTCTTACAGCTCTTTGAGAGTCCATAATAATTTACAGTCGGATATTAACGCAATTATAAGCGCATTTGTGATCTCAGAAATATCAGGTACACCCAATGACACAACGACAAATCCATAACTTAAGACTAGACGGGTTAATATTCACAGCGAGTTAACTGTTTAATAATGAACCTTTGAATTAATAAAATTCAAATGATTCATGCAGTTTTAACAAACGATATCTAAGATGATAGAAGTGAATTACTGCTATCATCCCTGAAAGCCAATTATGTGTATCTATTTTATGTATTGAATCAAGATATTTTCTTTGATCTCTTTTCATATTGCAATTGTTTTTCACAACATTGTATCCCTCAATATGAATAGTGCCTGAGTGTCGCATATATTGTCAAATTTGAGTGTTTATTTACTGGACAGTTCACTTTTTAGTCATTAACTTTATTTAAATGTTGGCTGCAAATGCTGCTAATAAACTGTGCTAGATTAAAAGTGGACAGCTGCATATGTTAGTGCGTACGACAGTTGAAAAGAGAACCAAAAGATGTCTGTCAAGAAGATATAAATATTTGTTTGGTTATATTTAGCGACAGTTCTTTATCACTTAATGTGAGAACACTTGCGCAAGAACACTAGTCTATTTATTTATGAATTTATTTTTAATTATTGCGAATGATCCGATTATAGATGAATAATTATAACATTCCTTTATTTAAACATTGTTGTCATACTCCTATATGAGTTTCGTCTGGAAATGCTCAAAATGAGCCAGATAATATCTGTAGAACTTACGAACGATGTGTTTTTGATGGGGGATAGCCTTCAGCCACAGGAAAACCAGACAGTAGCGGATTATTATGGGACCGAGTGGTGCGTGGTACTTTTTGAGTGGAGAACTTAAGGGAGCCATTCACGCCACTTTTAAGCGAGTCCTATAAGAAGGCAGACCTACATGTGTTAACAAGTGGTATTCGATCATGGAATTATTTGATTTTGGATGGTTATCAGCCCCTGCAATGCTTTAACTTTTAAAGGGACTTCACGTTTCAATATGTCTGAAAGTACTCCAGAGTAGGACTCGTATCTATGTCCAACTAATCTACAAAGCTGTCAGATAACATTACCCAAGTGCCGCTTGCCAGTCCCAATGCAATTAGAAAATGCTGTAGTCTAGCTCAAAATGCGAGATGCCTTTAATAGGCTCCACAACAAAACAATGTCTCGAAATTTGGTAGAAAATCCGAAGAAATTCTGGTCGTATGTAAAGTACACAAGCGGCAAGACGCAGTCAGTACCTTCGCTGCGCAGTGCCGATGGCACTGTTACCGACGACTGTGCCGCTAATGCGGAGTTATTGAAAGCAGTTTTCCGAAATTCCTTCACCAGGGAAGACGAATGGAATATTCCAGAGTTTGAAACACGAACAGCTGCTAGCACGAGTTTCTTAGAAGTAGATACCTTAGGGGTTGCGAAGCAACTCAAATTGCTTGATACGGGCAAGTCTTCAGGTCCAGATTGTATACCGATTAGGTTCCTTTCAGATTACGGTGATACTTAGCAATCATATACAACCGCTCGCTCATCGATAGATCTATACCTACAGATTGGAAAATTGCGCAGGTCGCACCAGTGTTTAAGAAGGTTAGTAGGAGTAATCCATCGATGTACAGACCTATATCGTTGACGTCGGTTTGCAGTAGGGTTTGGGAGCACATACTGTACTCAAACTTTATGAATCACCTCGAAGGGAACGATTTATTGATACATTATCAGCATGGTTTCAGAAGACATCGTTGTTGTGCAACGCAGCTAGCTCTTTATTCGCACGAAGTAATGGCCGCTATCGACAGTGGATCTGAAGCTGATTCCGTATTTCTAGATTTCTGGAAAGCTTTTGACACCGTTCCACACAAGCGACTTCTAATCAAGCTGCGGGCCTATGGGGTATCGTCTCAGTTGTGCGACTGAATTCGTGATTTCGTGTCAGGAAGGTCGCAGTTCGTCGTAATAGACGGCAAATCATCGAGTAAAACTGAAGTGATATCAGGTGTTCCCCAGGGAAGCGTCCTGGGACCTCTGCTATTCCTGATCTATATATATGACCTGTGTGACAATCTCAGCAGTTCTCTTAGGTTGTTCGCAGATGATGATGTAATTTACCGTCTAGTAAGGTCATCCTAAGACCAGTATCACTGTCAAAGCGATTTAGAAATGATTGCTGTATGGTGTGGCAAGTGGCAGTTGACGATAAATAACGAAAAGTGTGAGGTGATTCATATGAGCGCCAAAAGAAATCCGTTGGAATTCGATTACTCGATAAATATTACAATTCTGAAGGCTATCAATTCAACTAAGTACCTGGGTGATAAAATTTCGAACAACTTCAGTTGGAAAGACCACAAAGATAACATGGTGGGGAAGGGGAGCCAAAGGTTGCGGTTCATCGTCAGGACACTTAGAAGATGCAACAAGTCCACTAAAGAGACAGCTTACACTACACTCAATCGTCCTCTGTTAGAATATTGCTGCTCGGTGTGGGATCCTTACCAGGTGGGATTGACGGAGGTCATCGAAAGGGTGCAAAAAAGGGCAGCTCGTTTTGTATTATCACGTAATAGGAGAGAGAGTGTGGCAGATACGCTACGCGAGTTGGGATGGAAGTCATTAAAGCAAAGACGTTTTTCATCGCGGCGAGATCTATTTACGAAATTTCAATCACCAACTCTCCCTTCCGAATGCGAAAATATTTTGTTGAGCCCAACCTACATAGGTAGGAATGATCATCAAAATAAAATAAGTGAAATAAGAGCTCGAACAGAAAGGTTTAGGTGTTCGTTTTTCCCGCGCGCTGTTCGGGAGTGGAATGGTAGGAAGATAGTATGATTGTGGTTCGATGAACCCTCTGCCAAGCACTTAAATGTGAATTGCAGAGTAATCATGTAGATGTAGATGTAGATGTGAAACGTATTATTTTATACATACCCATATGGCCGCTGACGTGTTCGGAACGCGTCTGTTACCTTTCTGAGCACATATCGTCAAAACAGTAACAGGAGGCCCACTCGAATAGCGTTGATTACGGCACGAGACATAGCTTTACACCTCGCCTGGGCCCGTCAACGCCGACATTGAACTGTTGATGACTGGAAACATGTTACCTGATCAACAAGCCTCGTTTCAAATTGTTTTGAGTGGATGGACGTTTACGGGTATCGAGACATCCTCATGAATCCATGGACCCTGCATTTCCGCGGGGGGACCATTAAGGCTGGTGGAGGCTGTGTAACGGTGTCGTGCATGTACAGCTGGGACCTCTGATGCATCTAGATACGACTCTGACAAGTGACACGAACGTAAGCATTCTGTCAGATACCCTGCATCCACTCATGTCCATTGTGCATTCCGACGGACCTGAGCAATTTCCGCTGGACAATACGACACGCTACACGTCCCTAATAGCTACAGAGTGGCTCCAGGAACACCCTTCTGAGATGGAACACTTCCGGTGCCCACTGAACTCCTCAGACACGAACATTATTGAACATATCTGAGATGCCATGCAACATGCTGTTCAGAAGAGATCTCCAACCCCTCGTACTCTTACGGATTTATGGACAACCCAGCAGGATTCATGGCGTCAGTTCCCTCCAACACTACTTCAGTCATTAGTCGATTCCACGCAGTGCCGTGATGCACCAGTTCTGCGTTCCCGCGCGGGCGCTGCACGATATTATGCAGGTGTGGCAATTTATTTGGCTCTTCAGTGTATGACAAGTGTGTATGGCGGACAGAGCGCATGTATAGAGATATGTAGGGGTACTTCCAAACTTATATCTGGCTACTGCGTCTTTGAGATCTGACTGTCATGTATGGTTGAATTTGTCGTTAAATATACTATTAGATTTACTTACTACAGATAAACTTTTTACCGTTTCAAAAATTGTGACGCGAGAAGAGTATTTCGAAATACGTCAAAATGTTTGAATACGTCACTGCGCAGTTGTAAAGTACAGTAGAAACAATGGAAACTATATTTCATAATTTTTGATATTCCTCCTACAGTTCCGACGGCAAGTTCTCAGAAAGAAAATAACCGCGTTTTCTTCATGAGGTTTTCACCAATTCAGCCCCCGTATGAGCACGTATAAAAAAAATATGTCTCTTATTTTGACCTATACTATAACATATTCGAAGAGTATCGGAATCGAGGCGTGGCACTTGGTTAGTGTCACTTGTGAGAAAAGACAGAGTATGAGTTCTATTCCTTGATCGCATGTGTTAGTTTGTGAATTATCATGATGAACCCTGAACTGTCTGGAGATGTTGAATATTTCATGTACTGTGATCACGAAATTGACTTAGTTTACACATACCTTTGAAGACTATTTATTTTGGGGACTTTGCTAGCATTCTCGTAACGCTGTCGACATAAAATTACTGCTTTTGATAAGGGTACTTCCTGTTTTCCTTTAGAGTGTTGTAGAACTACTTCACGTTGGTTTTAGATGTCTCCTCTTCAATAAAGGTTATTCATTATAATTCTGTATCGTCTACGCAAATGACATACGTTGGAGTATACCTCTTGTCATTAAATAATTCATTTAAGTTTTATTTTGGATTTATGTGTATTTTATTACTCCCAGTTCTGCCCAATGTGCAGACTAGCTGACTGCAAGACACAGCTACAGGCTATTATTATCATCGAATTAGCTGCGGGGCATGAAGGTAGACCTGCGTGGTCCGACGCTATGTCTGCATCGAGCTATTTATGTTAAATAGATCTGTGCGCAACCCATTTGCCTAAAGTACCAGTAACCGCAGGTAACACGCAGCTGGTTTGCTTGTATTGGATACTGTTTGCAAGAGCCAATACTCATCAATAACCGGTTAGTACGTCGCACTATGAAGCTATTCACGTTTCCTTCATTAGAACAAGTGAAGTTAATACAGTTGAAAGATGCAAAGGATCATGAATATGGAGTCGCTCTGTTGTGCAAACGGATCATATTGGAGCTGCAACGATACCAGTAAAGAACTGCTGTCCTGTTCCGTCTAAGAATTTGTATGCGTTTGCAGAAAGAAAAGTGTAAGTCAAAAACAGGTAAGAGTTAGAATAGAAATTTTCTAGATGACAACAGCGAAGTTGGAGTAAGAGAATAATTTTTTTCGTCTTGTAAATAGTACTCCCCTCCCCTCCACGTTATTAACCATGGACCTGGCCGTTGGGGGGCAGGCTTGCGTGCCTCAGCGATACAGATAACCGTACCGTAGGTGCAACCACAACGAAAGGGTATCTGTTGAGAGGCCAGACCAACGTGTGGTTCCTGGAGAGGGGCAGCAGCCTTTTCAGTAGTTACAGGGGCAGTAGTCTGGTTGATTGACTGATGTGGCCTAACAACATCAACCAGAACGGCCTTTTTCTGCTGGTACAGCAAACGATGGGAACCAAGGGGAAACTACAGCTGCAAATTTTGGTGAGGGCATACAGCTTAACCGTGTGGTTATAAGATGATGGCGTACTCTTGGATAAAATATTCCTGAGGTAAAATATTCCCCAATTCGGATATCTGGGCGGGGACTACTCAGGAGGACGTTGTTATCAGGAGAATGAAAACTGGCGTACTTCGAGTCGGAGCATGGAATGTCAGATTCATTAATTGGGCAGGTAGGTTAGAAAATTGAAAATGGGAATGGATAGGCTAAAGTTCGATATAGAGGGAATTAGTGACGTTCGGTGTCAGGAGGAACAAGACGTATACTCAGGTGGATATAGGGTTATAAGTACGAAATCAAATATGGGTATTGCAAGAGTAGGTTTAGTAATGAATAAAATAACAAGAACGCTGATAAGGTACTACAAACAGCATAGTGAACACATTATTCAGACCAGATAGACAGGAAGCCCATGCTTAGGACCGTAGTACAAGTTTATAAGACAACTAGTCCCGCAGATGACGAAGGGATTGAAGAAATGTATGATGCGATAAAAGAAATCATTGAGATAGTTCAGGGAGACGAGAATCTAATAGTCAAAGAATTCGATAGTAGGAAAAAGAAGAGCAGGAAAAGTAGTAGGTGAATATGGACAGGGGGTATGGAATGAAAGAGGAAGCCACCTGGTAGAATTTTGCACAAAGTACAAATTGATCGTAGCTAACACATCATGAAGGAAGTTTGTTTACATGTAAGACGCCTCGAGATGGAATGTTTCAGACAGATTAAATAATAGTAAGAAACAGATCTAGGAACGAGATTTTAAATTGTAAAACGTTTCCAGGGGCAGATGTGAGCTCTGATCAGAATTTATTGGTTATGAATTGTAGATAAAAACTGGAGAAACTGCAGAAAGGTAGGAATTTAAGAAGATGGGAAATGGTTAAAGTGAAAGAACAAGAGTTTGTAGATAGTTTAAGAGAGAGAATTAGGGAACGATTGACAAGAACAGGGGAAACAAATACAATAGAAGAAGGCTGGGTGGCTTTGAGTGATGAAATAGTGAAGGCAGCAGAGGATCAAGTAGGTAATAAAACGAGGGCTAGTAGAAATCTTTGGCTAACAGAAACAATATTGAATTTAATTTATGAAAGGAGTATATATAAAAGTGCAGTAAATGGAGCAGGCGAAGGGGAATACAAACGTCTCAAAAGTGAGATCTACACGAAGTGTAAAATGACTAAGCGGGGATGGATAGAGGACATACGTAAGTATGTAGAGCCATATATCACAAGGGGTAAGACAGATACTTCGTACAGGAAAATTAAAAAGACCTTTGGAGAAAAGAGAACCACCCATATGAACATCAAGAACTCAGATGGAAAACCAGTCAGAAGTAAAGAAGGTCCTGGGTGTACACAACATTCCATTAAAAATACTGGCAGCCTTGGATACCATAACAAATATCTTTTTTTGGTGATCAAGATATGAGACACGCGAAATACCCACAGATTAAGAGAAGAATATAATAATTCCGATCCCAAAGAAAGCAGGATTTGACAGGTCTAAAAATTACCGAGCTATCAATTTAACAAGTCACGGTTGCATATTACTAAAAAAAATTCTTTACAGACGAATGTAAAAAGTGATAGAAGTCGACCTCGTGGAAGATCAGTTTGGATTCCGTAGAAATGTTGGAACACGCGAGGTAATACAACGACTCATCTTAGAAGTTACGGTAAGGAAATGCAAACCTACGGACCTATCATTTGTGGACTTAGAGAAAGCTTTTGATAATGTTGACTGGAATACCCACTTTCAACTTAAGAAGTTTGAAATGGTAAAATACAGGGAGCGAAAGGCTATTTACAATTTGTACAGAAATCAGATGGCAGTATAAGAGTCGAGGGACATGCAAGAGAAGCAGTGGTTGAGAAGGGAGTGAGACAGGGTTGTAGCTTATCCAGGACGTTATTCATTATGTATATTGAGCAAGCAGTAAAGGAAACAAAAGGAAAATTTGGAGTTGGAATAAAGGTCCATGGAGAATATATAAGAAATCTGAGGTCTACTGACGACATTGTAATTCTGTCAGAGACAGCTAAGGATCTGGAAGACCAGTTGAAAGGAATGGACAGTGTCTTAATAGGAGGATATAAACTGAACATCAACGAAAGCAAAATAAGCATAATGGAATGTAGCCGAATTAAATGAGGATATGGTGAGAGAATTAATTAGGAAATGAGACACTTACAGTAGTAGATGAGTTTTGCTATCTGCGAAGACAAATAAATAATGATGGTCGAAGTAGAGAGGATTCAAAATGTAGACTGGCTGCAGCAAGAAAGCGCTTATGGAATACCGAAATTTGTTAAATCTAGTATATATGTAAGAGTCAGGAAGTCCTTTCTGAAAATATTTGTATGGAGTGTAGCTATGTGTGGAAGTGAAACGTGGACGATTAATAGTTTCGACAAAAAGATAATAGAAGCTTTCGTAAAGTCGTGTTACAGAAGAATACTGAAGATTAGGCGGGTAGATCACGTAGCTTATGAGGAGGTACTGAATAGAATTGGGGAAAAAAGGGATTTGTGGCACAGTTTGACTAAGACAACGGATCGGTTGGTAGAACACATTGTGAGGCATTAAGCGATCACCAAATTAGTACTAGAGAGAAATGTGCAGGGTGAAATTCGTAGAGGGAGACAAAGAGATGAATGCACTAAGCAGGATGTAGGTTGCAGTAGTTACTCGGAGACGAAGAGGCTTGCCTGTGATAGAGTAGCATGGAGAGAGGCATAAAACCAATCTTTGGACTGAAAACCACCGATCCTGTGGAGAACCACCTCATTCCTTTTCTTAATATCCACCTGATGTTGGTAGACTCTATAGGTCCACATTTCAGTCTTTCGATTGTCTTTTTCCCGCGTTTTCCACAGTCCATAAGTGGATGCCTAATAATATTATTTTCCAAACGTACACTGTCAGAAATTTCTTTTTCAAATTGAGGTCTACTTTTGATAGCAGGAGACCGTTTCGAAAGGAATGCCCTTTTTCCATGTTCTAGTCTACTTTTATGCTGTCCTTACTTCACGAATCGAGTGATATTGTGTTTCGAAGGTAGCAGAATTTCTTAATTTAGCTTACATCACGATCACCAGTCCTGATTTTCAGTTCATCGCTAATTCTTTGTATTAAAGTTTTACATCTGGAGTTTTCTTCGATGTTACTAACTGTTAATACGGAATACGCTCAATCTGGAAGACCCACAGACGTTTTCTGTCGGTATATGAATGTGTACTAAATTTATATTACTCCTATCATCTTCTTTGTTGGCCATATCTGTGAAAACATCAGTACGATCGTCGTCCTTTCGCAGTAAACTGTGTGTGCTCATGTGAACGTACATTTAGTTCCTCTCCTCCTCTAATTATTCTACATTTTCACAGAGGGCAGCATATCGTCAGGAGGGCTTATCGTTAGTATCCTTTCAAGCTACATTTTTATCTCAATTTTGAACTTTGTTCTATTCCTGTCACTGGTACCTCGAGATGAAGACTGAAAAGTAGAGGCTGTACTATAGAGATTCAGAACTCCAGACGCGATGACTTGTCCATGGAATGGAAGTATGTCTTTGTTCTGGATGGAGTTGCACTAAACGGTTTTTACACTTAACTAAAATATGTCTTTCTACTTAGCTGACTGTTCTGAAAACAGCTTCATAGTCTTCATATAGAGGTACAATAATATCGCAGGTCTGCTTTGTACAAAGAACATCCATTTATGTTAGAACTGTGAAATTGTGATAAATTTCGTACAAAGAACATCCACTTACGTTAGAACTGTAAAAGTGTGATAAATCTCTATGTACCATATGAAATATATATATATGTTTCGAATTTTTGTACTTAAGTCTGCAGATAGAGAGGTAACAAAATGCAACATTCATTTGCATTCACGATTAATCAGGTAAAACTGCAATGTCTGCTTTCTACCACAACACACAGACAACTTGTCTCCATTACTCCATGACTTCCCGCCAAGTATTCACAAAGAAGCAGTAAAGCAGCAAATACGTTTACATCGTGGTCTGACGGATTAAGGGATTAACAGAAAAATGAGTGGACTTAAATTTTCAGTGTTATATGTTTGATATTCACAATATCATCTGAATGTATAAAATATAAATAGTTAGAGACGAAGTAAAGAAATTTAGTATGTATAGTTTTATGTGAACACACAAAAGTATAAAATTAAATTACTGCCAATCCATGATATATAACAAATTTCCAATACGTCTCACTCTTCGTCACGCGTTGTTGTTGATGTTGTTGTTGTCTTCAGTCCTGAGACTGGTTTCATGCAGCTTTCCATGCTACTCTATCCTGCGCAAGCTTCTTCATCTCCCAGTACTTACTACAACCTATGTCCTTCTGAATCTGCTTAATGTATTCATCTCTAGGTCTCCCTCTACGATTTTTACCGTCCACGCTGCTCTCCAATGCTAAATTTGTGATCCCTTGATGCCTCAGAACATGTCCTACGAAACGGTCCCTTCTACTTGTCAAGTAGTGCCGCAAACTTCTCTTATCCCCAATTCTACTCAATACCTCCTCATTTGTTATGTGATCTACCCATCTAATCTTCAGCATTCTTCTGCAGCACCACATTTCGAAAGCTTCTATTCTCTTCTTGACCAAACTATTTATCGTCAAAGTTTCACTTTCATACATGGCTACACTCCATACAAATACTTTCAGAAATGACTTCCTGAGACTTAAATCTATGCTCGATGTTAACAAATTTCTCTTCTTCAGAAACGCTTTCCTTGCCATTGCCAGTCTACATTTTGTATCCTCTCTACTTCGACCCCATCATCAGTTATTTTGCTCCCCAAATAGCAAAACTCCTTTACTACTTTAAGTGTCTCATTTCCTAATCTAATTCCCTCAGCATCACCCGACTTAATTCGACTACATTCCATTATCCTCGTTTTGCTTTTGTTGATGTTCATCTTATATCCTTCTTTCCAGACGCTGTGCATTCCGTTCAACTACTCTACCAAGTCCTTTACCGTCCCCGACAGAACTACAATGTCATTGGTGAACCTCAACGTTTTTATTTCTTCCCCATGGATATTAAATCCTACACCGAATTTTTCTTTTGTTTCCTTTATTGCTTGCTCGGTATACAGATTGAATAGCGTCGGGGACAAGCTACCACCCTGTCTCACTCCCTTCCCAACCGATGCTTCCCTTTCATGCCCCTCGACTCTTGTAGCTGACATCTAGTTTCTGTACAAATTGTAAATAGCCTTTCGCTCCCTGTATTTTACCCCTGCCACCTTTAGAATTTGAAAGAGAATATTCCAGTCAACATTGTCAAAAGCTTTCTCTATGTATATAATTGCTAGAAACGCAGGTTTGCCTTTCCTTAATCTATCTTCTAAGGTATTGCCTCACGTGTTCCAATATTTCTACGGAATCCAAACTGATCTTCCCCTAGGTCGGCTTCTACTAGTTTTTCCATTCGTCTGTAAAGAATTCGCACTAGTATTTTGCAGCTGTGACTATTAAACTGATAGTTCGGTAATTTTCACATCTGTCAACACCTGATTTCTTTGGGTTTGGAATTATTATATTCTTCTTGAAGTCTGAGGTTATTTCGCCTGTCTCATACATCTTGCTCACCAGATGGTAGAATTTTGTCAGGACTGGCTTTCCCAAGGCCGTCAGTAGTTCTAATGGAATGTTGTCTACTCCCGGGGCCTTGTTCGACTCATGTCTTTCATGGATTGGCAGTAATTTAATTTTATACTTTTGTGTGTTCGCATAAAACTATATGTACTAAATTTCTTTACTTCGTCTCTATATACTCCTTCCACCTTTCTGATTTGCCTTCTTTGCTTAGAACTAGGTTTCACACCGAGCTCTTGATATTCATACAAGTGGCTCTCTTTTCTCCAATGGTCTCTTTAATTTTCCTGTAGGCAGAATCTATCTAAAACCTAGTGAGGTAAGCCTCTACATCCTTACATTTCTCCTCTAGCCATCCCTGCTTAGCCATTTTGCAGTTCCTGGCGATCTCATTTTTCAGACCTTTTACATTCCCTTTTGCCTGCTTCATTTACTGCGTTTTTGTATATTCTCTTTTCATCAATAAAATTCAATATTGTAACCTCCCCACAAAAATTTACAAGACAGAAATATTATTTAGGAATGCCAATGGACATTGCGCTAAGTATAATCTCTCCACTGAAATTTTAAAGACAGAAATAATAAATGAATAGGAGCCAAACGTAACCTCCCTGCAATTAAATTTAATGACAATAAAACTGAGAATCGCAATCTGACTCAAGTATAAGTTCTTCATAAAAATTAAGGTCCATTCAGTGATAAGAAAATCTCAGTGATAATAATGATTCAATTAAACCGAAATATCGGTCTTTGGCCCTGTGCAAAAATCAAAATTAAATTCTTACCTCATTGCAACACCTAGTCAAATTTCTGCTCTTGTTGTTGCGCACCGCTTGGAGGAACTGCATTGCAAATAATAATATTCCCTTTTTTTTTTGTAATCTAATTGAAAACTGAAACTTTTGTTTAGGGGAAGTGGAACGAAATAGTTACTTCAATTAAATGAAAATTTTATGTAAAATTGCTTTTGAAATCAAAGTTATTATTGGGTGCACTTGTTGAAAATTAGTTACAATAATTAAACTTTACATTATCCGATGATTATCTTAATTAACAGTATACCTCATTCAGCATCTTGACCAGGGTTGAGGACAGACCACATCACACAATCCCACTGGGCTGCTACCACTGACCGACCGCTCTGCATGACGACTACTAGCGTACTGCACGCGACGAGTACTGACAGAGTACTGCTCTCAACTAGACAGAGCTACAGACTCGCAACGACTGACTGACAGACTGAGAACCGCTCGCAACACTCGCGCGGTCAAGCGCATACTCTCTGGTCACAGATGCTACAATGCCTCGCCATCGCTGCTATGTTACATACGTGTTTCATAACCCTCCACTGGGGGGGCAAAAATTTGGCAGCGATGGTGAGTCATTTGGACTTGCCAAGTGCGGCAAAATTTTTCTTTAATTAATAAACTTCTACAATTTACAGAATATTTAGATGTAGTACATGAATTAAATGTTGTGCACACGCACTAAGTACAAAATATATAAGACAAAGACAAGATATGAGTACAAAACATAGTAGCAAATCAGAAAAATGTATATACAAATTATTTGACAGATAACAAAGTGCACAGGCACTGAAAAAATTCTTTAGCATTTTCAGAACAAATAAGCAGACTGGCAAAAAAATATTATGTTGACAAGTGACATGAGTGCACATGCACTGGAGTTGAGAACATATCAGTAAATGATGAAACGTATATACAATGAGTAACAAATGACATAAGTGCATACGCATTGAAGTATTGAATATACAGAATGAGTACAAATCATATTGAAAAATGAGAAAAGTGCACAGGCACTGAAGTTTAGTAGAAAACATATTAACACCTAACATACGTGCACATGCACTGTAGTTCAGAACATATCATTAAAATAAAAATGTATATACAATATGAAAGACAAGAGTGTACATATACTGCACTTCAGAACAAATCAAAAAAATGTCTTTAGCATTTTCGCAATAAATAAACATAATGGCAAAACAATCATGTCCAAAGTGCACATGCACTGAAGAAATGTCTTTAGCATTTTCACAACAAATAAACATAATGGCAAAACATCATGTCGACCAGTGACATAAGTGTACTCACACTGGAGATCAGCGAATTGAAAAAATGTATAGCCATGAACATAAATAATGTTAGCAAAAATGATTTTCACTATGTGACAAGAATTAGGATAGGAAAGGGAAGGATTGCATCATGGTTGTAGCACTTTAGATTGCACACAGCTGTTTTGAAAGTCCATATCTTTCCACAGAAGTACAACACCAAGTGACACAACTTGAAGTTCTTTTCCCCTCAGAATTTATCAGCGTAGCCAAGACACTGAACTGTCGTAGTAATATTCCATTTTTTTTAATTTTGGCAGTATATTAGGTACACCAAACAGTGGGACCATAATAACGTCTTCATCGCTCACGGTGGTGGACAGCATGTCGTGTCAACACCACGCTCTTACACGGCACATCAACGTAGAATTAGTGCAAAACCAAATATAGTGCTCCATGATCACTAGGATAAACAGGACAAATGGACATCGCAGTAATTCAGGGTAGTTAGCTCATGAGGTGAAGGACATTAAGTCACATAATATTGTCAATTACAGTAGTAGTCTGCGGCATTCATAGCCCAGTTATTGAACATTTCTGTACCATGTATGTAGTATTACAGAAAAATGTTCATTAATTGTTTTACATAGAATCAGTAATCTTCTTTTCCTAGTTACAAAGCATTATTAAATAATCGCATTCTTTTCCAGTTACAAAGCATAGCATAGTTAATTAATCATTTGTCATTCCAATATAGTATTAATCATTAACCTTCTCCTAATTACAAAGCATTATTAAACAATAATTAAACAGTCGCATTCTTTTCCAATTATAAAGCATATTTAATTAATCATTTGTCATTTCAATGTAGTAAGAATCATTAGCCTTCTAATTACAAAGCATTATGAAACAATCGCATTCATTTCCAGTTATAAAGCATAGCATAATTAATTAATCATTTGTCTCCCAATAGTAATAATCATTAGCTTTTTCCCAATCACAAAGCATTATGAAACAATAGCATAGTTAATTAATTATGTGTCATTCCAATCTAGTAAGAACCATTAGCCTTCTTCTAATTACAAAGTATTTTTAAACAATCGCATTCTTTTCCAGTTACAAAGCGTAATTAATCATTTGTCATTTGAATATAGTAAGAATTATTAGCCTTCTCCTAATTACAAAGCATTATGAAACAATCACATTCTTTTCCAATTACAAAGTATGGCATAGTTAATTAATTATTTGTCATTCCAACAGTAATAATCATTAGCTTTTTCCTAATCACAAAGCATAATGAAACAATAGCATAGTTAATTAATTATGTGTCATTCCAATCTAGTAAGAATCATTAGCCTTCTTCTAATTACAAAGCATTATTAAACAGTCACATTCATTTCCAATTACAAAGTATGAACATTGAAAACAAGAGCTAATTAATGGCATAATTAATAACAATTCATCGAGCGACATTAATTATTGGCACTCAGTGGCCAGCAAGTATTGAATGGAATAAAACATAGTTCATCATTCAGTATCACTCAGATCATTACAAAGTCAATATTAAAAATCAGCTAATTACAATCAGAGCATTAATAATCACGGGCATTTTAAATAGTCTCATTACAATAAACAGTGGCAGTTATTAGCCAGTTACAAAGCATTATTTTATACATATATATTTTTTTGTCTCATTAAGAAGTCATTACTGAAGTGACATACTATTCAGAGCTAATCAGCATTGCTCAGAATTTTCTCAAACTGGTATCACTATTTGGGACTGGTAATACATTTTTTTTTGTTTGTTAGCAATGCATTGCGTTGGGATCGATAATTAATTGCTGAGGCATAACACTATTTGCTTTTGACCTATTGTTGCAAATGAGGATAGTAACGTCATTCGTCATGAGTCAGCTGTAGCAAGGTTATGTAACAAGGCAGTATATGTGATCACATTTATAAATGATAAACACAAATGGGTAAAAAAAATAAAAATGCAAGTACTAGAACAGGTATAATAAGTAACAGGTTTAGTAAGTATCATGAAGAGCTTCTCCTGGAAAAAGTACAAAATGGATTATTGACCTGAAAGAAGAAACGCACACTATGCTGAAAAGTAGTGAACTTCGAATTAACAGGTAGTGAAATGTGTATAAAATGTGTTCCATAGCTGTCCTTTCCAAAACTTTCCGTCATCCTACTATGCAATATAACACCTGCTGTCAAAGGAAACTGCAACAAATACTTAAATAACTACATAACATAAATACATAACTTCAGCATTATCCTCATCTGTAAAGAAAACTTCATTATCCATCACTTCATTATCCACATTACCATAACTTCATTATTATCATTACCTATAAAGAAAAACTTCATTATTCATAATAACATATTCTTCATCTTATTCATCAGTATTCATTATCATCTGCAAAAAAAAAAATCAGTTCATTACTCATTACATAGCTATTCCTTATCTCTAGCATATTTCATCACTAAAACTAAGATGTGTAGTTCTGTCTGACAGCCTGCATCAATCACCTTGTATTCTGAAAGAAAAAATTAGCTAAGACTGCTATTCTACGATGAGTATAGTATATTCTTGTTAATGCTTGTTAATCCTGATCCATTTACTCTTCCTCATAAAGTTATTGCATCTCCTTTCGTTTATTCCGTAGGTGAAATTCCCATTTCTGTTGAATTTATTTCTTAAACGCATCATTTCTTTCTGAAATTGATGACAGAGATTAATGTCTTGCATTTAAATCATATACCCACTAAATAATGACTGGTTTATGGTAACATAATTAACCATACAGCATAACATGACAGAAAACGTAATATGTCAAAGGCATTGACAGTGTTCAGAGGCAAAATGTACAGATAATATCACAATGCAGCAGCAAAAAATGTAAAACAGTCACGATGTTGAGATGTCATAAGGCAAAAAACGTTAAAGTAAACAGGTGTGTTATATCTTAACTATTTCACAGTGCATACAAACAAAACTGGAGTACAATCATATATACAAAAAAAGTGGAAAATGTGCACGGTCTGATGTGTAACGACAAGAAAAGCGACCTGCTAACCTTACCTTGCCGGGCACTTGCCAAGAAAAAATGCGATAATCATCAGTAATTAGTGAAGTGAAATAATTGCATTAATAAATGACATCATAGTGTGTTGAATCGCCGGCCGGTGTGGCCGAGCGGTTCTGGGCGCTACAGTCCAGAGCCGCGCGACCGCTACGGTCGCAGGTTCGAATCCTGCCTCGGGCATGGATGTGTGTGATGTCCTTAGTTAGGTTTAAGTAGTTCTAAGTTCTAGGGGACTGATGACCATAGCAGTTAAGTCCCACAGTGCTCAGAGCCATTTGAACCATTTGTGTTGAATCATAAAGTGTCTTCATTCAATAAACGGTTTAATGTTTGAGATGTGGTGGTTGCCTTTCGATTTTCTAGTTCTCAGAGTTTCGACGTGTACAACATTGGGGTGAGGGATGCTGCGAATCCGATATGGACCTGCGTATAGAAGTTCAAATTTACTGCACTTACCTTTTAATTTACTGGATAAATAATGTGTACGTACTAATATTTTCTGTCCAACGTGAAAGTCTCGGCGTCTACAAACCTGTTTTTGCCGTCTTCTCCGGCGCTCTGCGGCACGTTTGATGTTGTTCAGCGCAATGTCAATTATTTCGTGGTGTCTTAGTCGACGACATTTGGGGAAGTTTACTAATTCTTTAATTTTGTTTGGTGGTTCAACGTTTTTCAATATAACAAACGGAGATAGCGTAGTGGATTCATTTGGAATGGAATTAATTACATCTTGGAATGAGAGTATGTGTGTATCCCAATCAATATGTCTTTTGTGGCAGTATATTCGGCACAGCTTACCAATTTCTTTCATTAACCGTTCACAAGGGTTCGAAGAAGCATGGTACTTGGATATATAGATCGGACAAACGTTTCTGGCTCGTAACATGCGTGTTCATACACTACTACGAAATTGTGATCCATTGTCGGAAATTACTTTCATCACATGCCCTACATGAAATAGAAAATGTTTTACAAATGCTTTCGAAACAGTTTTAGCAGTAGCTTTACGTAACGGAGTGAAAGTAACAAATTTTGAAGTGAGCTCAACAGCGACAAAGATGTAGCAAAAACCTCTGTTAGTTCTCGGAATCGGACCAAAAATATCTACCGCGGCCATGTGTCTTAATTTAACAGGTATAATGGGATATAATGGAGGAATATGTGAAGTGGTGTCTGATTTAGCTTTCTGGCAAATTTTACAAGACGCTAAAACTCGTCGTATACGTTTCTCCATGTTAGTAAAATAAGAGTTCTGTCTCAGTATAAGAAAACATTTTCGTGCTCCGTAATGTGCGTAACTTAAATGAGTGTACCAAATTAATTTGTTAACCAGTTCGTCAGGAATGCATAATAACCAATTGTTGCTGTCAGGATGAGAGCGGCGAAACAGAATGTCATTGCATACAGTGTAGTGGTTCCTAATCGTAACATTTTTCCTATCTTGCCAAAGGTGTTTAATTTCTTTCCACACGTTGTCCTTATTTTGCTCTTGCGCTATGTCCTGTAGTGACGATGAAATAAAGTTTTCAAATGCAACTTGCTGAATGTACATGACACTGAAATTTGTTTTGCAGAAGTTGGTTGCTACGTCTTGCTGATTGTTGCCGAGAGAACGCGATAGTGCGTCTGCTACAACATTTTGTGTGCCGGGAATGTGAACAATCGTAAAATTAAATTCCTGTAAATAAAGTTTCCATCTACTTAACCTGTCGTGAGTAAATTTAGCTGAAAGCAAAAATTGTATAGCTCTATGGTCTGTGTAAACGGTGGTATGTCTGCCATAAAGAAAGTGCCTAAATCTCGTAAAAGCCCATACAACACATAATGTTTCCAGTTCTGTAACGGAATAATTTCGTTCAGCAGGTGACAGAATGCGGCTTGCAAACGCGATGTTTTTAATTACTGTAGAACCATTTTCTTCAATTTCCTGGAAAATGTGTACGCCTAAAGCGGTGTTGGAACTGTCGGTGGCAATGGAAAAATTTCTGGTAAGATCTGGGTGCGATAAAAGTGGTGCATTCAACAGAGCATGTTTCAGGTTCATAAATTCAGAATGTGCTTGCTTATCCCAAGACCAAATAGTGTTTTTACCTGTTAATTGGCATAGTCTAGGCGTGTCTAAAGCGGAGTGATGAATAAATTTACGAAAAAAGTTAATTAAGCCCAAAAAACTGCGTAATTGTTTCTTCGTCGTAGGAACACTAATGTCACGTAGAGCCTGAAGTTTTTCCGGATCAGGCGCAATGCCTTCTGCTGAAATTACGTGTCCAAGAAATTTTATAGAAGTTTTGCCAAAGTGCGATTTACTAAGATTAACTGTAAGTCCTTGTGCATGAAAAGTTTGTAACAGTTGTTCAAGAATCATATTGTGTTCAGACCAGTTAGCTTCTGCGATGAGAATGTCGTCTACATACGTCGTAATTCTGTCCTTAAGTTCTGTCGGAAGTATAGTGTTCAAACCGCGAATAAAAGCTGCAGAAGAAATAGTGAAGCCGAACGGTAATTTGCAAAATTGATAACAGTCACCGAAACAGAGAAAAGCTGTATATTTTCTGCAATTTGGATGAAGTTGAATTTGCCAAAATCCCGATTTCAAATCTAGTGTAGAATAAATAGCTGTACCGTGAAATTTCTGTAGAAGTTCCTCTAATGTCTGTGGTCGATCAGTTTCATTAATAATAATGTCATTAATGTGACGTGAATCAAGTACAAGGCGAAGTGAGCCATCTTTTTTCTTAACAATATGTAGCGGGTTTATGTACGGACTAACTGCTGGTTCAATAATTCCTTGATCAAGCATATCTTGCAGCTCTTTTTTAACCTGTTCTCTGTGAATATATGGAATGGGATAATGTTTAGCTTTAAATGTATCGTGCTGTTTGACTTGAAATTCATACATAAAGCCGGACATAGTACCAGGAATGTTGTCAAAAACTGGAGCTTGCTGTAAAAGAATTTTGTGTAATTGCGTTCGTTCGTCGTCTGTAGTTGCACTGCTCTCTTTAACCTTATCAGAAATCAATTGCATTACGTCGTAGTCAGCTTCCTCTGGAGTATTATAGTTGTGTACGTACGTATCCGTGAACAATGTGGGATTACAGTCTATGTTATGTGACGCGGAAATGACCTCTGTGCGATTAATTGTTTGTTCTTCCGCAGATAGTGAGTGCTGAAATTCTATAGCAAATTGTATATTTTCATCCTTTAACATTAAATAAGAATTCTGAAAATCAATGACTGCGTCGTGTTGTACCAGAAAATTCGTACCTAAAATTACGTCTGTAGTCAATAAAGGAACAATCCAAAAATTTGAGTGGAAAGTATGACCTCCAATACAAAATGATAAATGCGTCTGTAATTTAACGTCTACTCCTTTACTCGGTACTGCTCCTTTCACTTTTGTTTTGCCTAATGGTAATGTCGGATACGTATTCTCTTTGTTGCACTCGTTGAAAGTCTCCTCATTTATTACTGAGATAGGTGATCCGGAATCGATTACTGCTGAGAATTTCGATGAAACAATTTTAATTTCGATAACAGGATGTGAAATAGTTTTCTGAACAAATGGTCTTTCCTGCAAGAGTGTGTCTCTGATGTCGCCAAAAGTAATTACATTTTCGTGAACTACATTTTGCGTGTCAAAGGTAGTGCTTGTGTTACTAGAAGATGCGACTTGTACAGTATCTAGTCAGATTCTATCTGATGTGTTACTATTTTCAGCTCGATGTTGTGGCATTTCTACTATTTGAACTGTTCTATTACTTCTTACTGACGTATTACGCTATCGATGACACCTATTGTCTGGATCATTCATGATAATGTGTTGTTGCTGATGTTCTTGCTGCTGAAAAGATCGACTGTTATTAAATGTACGCTGAAAATTGTGCTCGTTATTTTTACGTCTGTCATGATAGTAATTTCTATACGGCGCATTGCGATACGAGTTGAAATAGTGTGTTATTTGTACGTAGTTATTTCTTTGCTGCCATGCGTTACTATTTGTTGGAGCTGGGACTATACGTGCACGCGGCGAAACATTAAAGTTTGGTTGACCTTGTAGACTGCATTGTTGGTTAGGTATGCTAAGCGGCTGACTATCATGTTAGTGTGGTGAAAAACATCTATTGTTACAAAAATGTGGTTGCGACTGCCGAAAATTTTGTACATACTGATGATTACGATTTTATCTGTTATTAAAATTACGGCGGTAGTTGTCATTACGGGAGTGCCTACTGAAAATTGTCACATTCGGTAAAAATTTGTCACATCGGGTTTTGATTACTACGTTTCTTAATTCTAGATAGAGCAATAGTTAAAGAGCAGTTTTGATAGATATAAAGGATAGTGGAAGAGAAGGCAGCAGTGCAGAAAACTAAAGATGAAACAGCACTACTACAGCTCGGGGCCCCATGCTCGCTACGGCACATATTCATTAAAGCGTAATGAATCCCCTGAGGTCATTTACGCACTGCAAATAAATTTTGGCTTCTGCGTTACAGGCAATTGCGGTATAAATTCAAAAGCAAATAGTTGTATCCAAGTTAATTCTAGTTCCTTCATTATAGGAAATGCTGTTGTAAATACAAATATAAATTGTTGCATCAGATTCAAAGCTAGTTTCTGCATTACAGGTAATAGCGGTGAATGTACAAAGATAAATTGTCGTATACAGTGTAAAGCGTGTACCTGTACGCTGTCATTATTAAATTCCTTACATTTTCTTACAAATGCAAACTGCTTATTATCAACGTTCTCGTCACTGAATTTGAGAACACGTTCGGGTTTGTGTGTGAATCTGTTCGTCTGTGTCATTTCGGATTTCAAGTTGCATAGCTTTTCAGATTTTAAGTCGCGTGGCTTTTCGGATTTTAATTCGCGTAGTCTCTGTAAATTGTTCACATTATACACGCTGCGTGAGTCAGACAAATGTTCATAAAGTGGCGTCTGTTGTATGTTATTAACTGAAATGTTTTTCATCTCTGTTACTTCTTGTTGTAAATTTGACAGCTTCCTACGTAACGTGTTGTTAGATGAATCGATCTCATTAATGGTCTGCTGTAAATTTTGAAATTCAGGTGTTTGGATGAATCAGACGCATTAATCTGTTTTTGCAACTTACGCGTAGTTTCGCTCAGTTTTTTAACATCAGCTTTGATGACATCGCAATCCTGTGTTAGATCTAATTGTTCGAATCTGTCTGTCACTGTTTGAATATTTACTGTGTGTGTATCTGTTTTTGATTTAAGATCAGAAATTTCATCCCGTAATTCCGCGTTCAATTGTTCTATGGTATTAATTTTGTCGGACACTGTAGTAATATTATTATCTACATACGTCTTCGCTTTCGCGAATATTTTACGTTTGTCCTCTTGTCTTTGTGCAGTGATTGTTTCCATGGCTTGTCGTTTTACTTTGTTTTGATCTTGAATAAATTTGCGGAAACGCGTATCACTGTTTTGTATGTGCTGATTAAAGCGCTCGTTCATCTGAGTGTTCTGCTGTTCGAATTTCGCGTCTATCTTTGCGCCCACTGTGCGCGAAAGTTCTACCGTCATTGCTCTAAACTCTTCCCGTAATTGTGTAGCTTTTTCAGAGCATTGTTTAGCGACTCCGCTAATTTCGTCTCTGAGTGTTTCTGTTACGACTTTTTGCATTTCTCTTAATTCTTGCGCAACAGATTTAACTTCTTCGCTATTTTTTTGTGAACACGCCTCAATTTCCGAGCGCAACTGTTCCTTAGTGTCATGACACTGCGCGGCAACAGCTTTAATTTGTTCACTAAGCTGCCTCGAATTGTCGTCAAATTTTTCATTTTGTTGTCTGACCTGTTCACTAAGTTGCTTGAGGTTTTCATTCTGTTGTTTGTTATCTTCCCTAAGTTGTTTGAAATTGTTGTCTGTTTTCTCACTCTGTTGTTTGATATTTACACCAATATCGTTCTTAAACTGTAGCATTATTGTCATAAATTGATCCAAACTTAAAGTAGCTGTTGCATTCTCAGTAATCTGTGATGGAGTACATGCAATTGTCACGCTTTGTGTGACCATTTGGTCATTCTGCAACTTACAAAAAGGATTATCAGTCGGATGTACACTGTCAGACATTATTTCGGAATTAAATGGATCCGTCATACTCTCACTACACTGACCATTTCCATTCGAAAAATTTGTCTGTACATTACTTAGATTTTCTAAATCGGGTGTGTTAAGCTCGGCAGCGCTCATTACTACAGACCGCTCCGCGTCATCAATTGTCGTCAAGTTAACAGACGAGACAATTGAGTTCGTTTGTTCATCATTAAGGTAAAAGTCATCACTAGTGGTTGGAATGCACTGATTGTTAGTGAACGCAGGATTGTCATCATTACACTGCGTATCATATGTCCTATCGGTAAAGTTGTTTGAGTCGGTAATTTCATTCATAATACCTCGCGATACACTATTCACAGTCTTTCGCGGCATTTTTACAATAGTCACAATTTTTCAGAAAATAAATAAGCACAATGCAAAAGGAACACACAAATACAACAGAGCAACGAATTGCCGTTGACCTGTAGAAAGAAAGTCACAAGTTAATAAAAGCGTAGCGCCAAGTCCAAATTATATCTAAGCAAATAAGAGCAGATATCTGACTGTTGCTTAAAAGACTCTCAACGAAATTCGATCCTGGACTGGGTGTCGCCAAGTGTAACCTCCCCACAAAAATTTACAAGACAGAAATATTATTTAGGAATGCCAATGGACATTGCGCTAAGTATAATCTCTCCACTGAAATTTTAAAGACAGAAGTAATAAATGAATAGGAGCCAAACGTAACCTCCCTGCAATTAAATTTAATGACAATAAAACTGAGAATCGCAATCTGACTCAAGTATAAGTTCTTCATAAAAATTAAGGTCCATTCAGTGATAAGAAAATCTCAGTGATAATAATGATTCAATTAAACCGAAATATCGGTCTTTGGCCCTGTGCAAAAATCAAAATTAAATTCTTACCTCATTGCAACACCTAGTCAAATTTCTGCTCTTGTTGTTGCGCACCGCTTGGAGGAACTGCATTGCAAATAATAATATTCCCTTTTTTTTTTGTAATCTAATTGAAAACTGAAACTTTTGTTTAGGGGAAGTGGAACGAAATAGTTACTTCAATTAAATGAAAATTTTATGTAAAATTGCTTTTGAAATCAAAGTTATTATTGGGTGCACTTGTTGAAAATTAGTTACAATAATTAAACTTTACATTATCCGAAGATTATCTTAATTAACAGTATATCTCATTCAGCATCTTGACCAGGGTTGCCGACAGACCACATCACACAATCCCACTGGACTGCTACCACTGACCGACCGCTCTGCATGACGACTACTAGCGTACTGCACGCGACGAGTACTGACAGAGTACTGCTCTCAACTAGACAGAGCTACAGACTCGCAACGACTGACTGACAGACTGAGAACCGCTCGCAACACTCGCGCGGTCAAGCGCATACTCTCTGGTCACAGATGCTACAATGCCTCGCCATCGCTTCTATGTTACATACGTGTTTCAATATTTCTTCTGTTACCAAAAAATTTCTACTAGCCGTCGTCTTTTTACGTACTTGATCCTCTGCTGCCTTCACTACTTCATCCCTCAGAGCTACCCATTCTTCTTCTACTGTATTTCTTTCCCCCATTCCTGTCAATTGTTCCCTTAGGCTCTCCTTAAAACTCTGTACAACCTCTGGTTTAGTCAATTTATCCAAGTCCCATCTCCTTAAATTCCCACCTTTTTGCAGTTTCTTCAGTTTTAATCTACAGTTCATAACCAATTGATTGTGGTCGGATTCCACATCTGCTCCTGGAAGTGTCTTACAATTTAAAACCTGGTTCGTAAATCTGGCTTACCATTATGTAACCTATCTGAAACGTGTCAGTATCTCCTGTCTTCTTACATGTATACAACCTTCTTTTATAATTCTTGAACCAAGTGTTAGCTTTGAATAAGTTGTGCTCTGTGCAAAGTTCTACCAGACGGCTTCCTCTTCCGTTTTTCTTCCCCAATCCATATTCACCCACAATGTTTCTTTCTCTCCCTTTTCCTACTCTCGAAATCCAGTGACCCATGACTATTAAATAATCGTCTCCCTTCACTACCTGAATAATTTGTTTTATCTCATCATACATTCCATCAATTTCTGAATCATCAGCAGAGCTAGTTGACATATAAATTTGTACTTCTGTAGCAGGCATGGGTTCGTGTCTATCTTGGCCACAATAATGCGTTCACTATGCTGTTGGTAGTAGCTTACCCGCACTCCTATTTTTTTTATTCATTATTAAACGTACTCCTCCATTACCCCTATTTGATTTTGTATTTATAACCCTGTATTCACCTGACCAAAAGTCTTGTTCCTCCTGCCACCGAACTTCACTAATTCCCATTATATCTAACTTCAACCTATCCATTTCCCTTTTTAAATCTTCTAACCTACCTGCCCGATTAAGGGATCTGACATTTCACGCTCCGATCTGTAGAACGTCAGTTTTCTTTCTCCTGATAACGACGTCCTCTTGAGTAGTCCCCGCCTGGAGATCCGAATGGGGGACTATTTTACCTCCGGAATATTATACCCAAGAGGACGCCATCATCATGTAACCATCCAGTAAAGCTGCATGCTCTCGGGAAAAATTACGGGTGTAATTTCCCCTTGGTTTCAGCCGTTCGCAGTACCAGCACAGAAAGGCCGTTTTGGTTAGTGTTGCAAGGCCAGAGCAGTCAATCATCCAGACTCTTGCCCCTGCATCTACTGACGCTGCTGCCCCTCTTCAGGAACCACACGTTTGTCTGGCCTCTCAACAGATACCCCTCCGTTGTGGTTGCACCTACGGTACGGCCCACCACAGGGTGAAATAAAACATCCCTGTTTTAAGCCTTTTCTTCGAGCATTTCGTTCGTGTTCTTCATTTGTTATTGCTCCGTTTAGCATATTATCCTTCTGTTCCTACAATTTACTCTTATTTCTCTGACAACGTTGATCTTGCAACAATTTGCACTGTCAAATATTTGATTTGAGTTAAAGAATTCTATCATCATATGTTTATTTTTCGTAAGTGTGGGTTTCATTGCCATTTGCGACATCAGAACTGCCTCTGATTTTTCGAAAGCCAAACTGATAGTCACCTGACACATCGTCAGCTTTCTTTTCCATTACTGTATGAAGGGCGATCAGAAATTGTCTGAAAACTTTTGAATGTGCCGGAGGGTAGGTTATGCTATGTAATAACTCTAAAGACATTAAATTCGATACGTTGTGCTGTTTTCGACTTAATTAGTCCTGAAGTTGTGCGCGCAGATTCAAGCCAAACGTATTCTTCATTTACTTTCCTAAAACGTAACAAGAAAGCGATATCAAAATTGGACATGGGACGTAGCAAAGATCAAACCCCAGTCAAAGGCTGACCAATCTCGTGCGCTATCATCTGCGGTATGAGAACAACTGAAACTAATGGTATGGGGCGGGCAGTTAGAATCTGCGCGCGCAACGGCCGGACTGGCTAACGTCAGTACTAATTCACACAAACACGTAACAGAGTCCTGAATTTTCTTGTAAACAGGTATTTCTCGGCACAACGTACCCTGCAAAACCTTTACAAACTTCTGAGATAGCTCCTGACAAAACCTGTATGGTATTATTGTCAGCAACTTGGATGCAAGAGCTGGTAAGATAATGTTGCGACAGACCTCGCACTACGATACTATCTTTGCGATTATATGGATTGTTTGTATATGAAGCGTAAAATATCCTCTAACTCAAAATGATTTTTTTCTGTTTTTGGTTTTGATATGCTTTGGATTTTGCTACATTCCTATACGTAACTACATATTTTAAATTTGAAGATGTCTCACGTGTAGCCGAAATTAGTATTGAGAATCAAATATGTTCGCTATATTGACTTTGAATGTTTTTAACGTTTAATATACAAAAAATTACAATAGATCGCTCGTTTTCAACGTTAACGTGTCAACAAACATGATACGTTGGTAATATTACCCCGAAACGTTTATGGATTTCCACCGAACTCACATCAAGCTGAACAGTCATTTTGTTGCCGTGGTGATTTATGTGCCGTGGTGATATATGACAGATTTTGTAGGATCGGAAATACTGTGCAAGGCAGAGTGGGAATGAAGTTCGACTAGGGTATGTAGTCAAGGGGAAGTGAAATGGTATCATTTTGCAGTATCCTTCATATGAAGTATGAAGCGTGCAGCTAGTCTGATGGTGTCGCTCAAAAAGGTGGATACGTATTAAGCCTTGAAATTTATATCGTTTCATTGAGTCGATTAGAATTTAGTCTCAAATGGTTGAAATGGCTCTGAGCACCATGGGACTTAACATCGGATGTCATCAGTCCCCTAGAACTTCGAACTACTTAAACGTAACTAACCTAAGGACATCACACACATACATGCCCGAGGCAGGATTCGAACCTGTGACCGTAGCGGTCGAGCGGTTCCAGACTGAAGCGCCTAGAACCGCTCGGCCACTCAGACCGGCAGAATTTAGGCGTTACATAAAGGTTTGCGAATTGTTTCAGGATGTGATATCTTGGTAGTGACGATAACTGGGGAGAATTTAGCAATATTGAGTGATGTGCTCATGTTTGATTAATTATTCCACGCAACAGTATCATTGGACTTGTGATCAGGATCAGAAGATATCTTTCACTTTCTCTCACAACTACCAAGCTTGCGGCAAGTGCCGAATATTTGGTGAGTTTGAACGAGAAATATCGGCACCACACAACAGATTCCAGCCAGAAAACGTTGTAACACTGGCCGCAGCAAATCAACGGCAGTGGAGACTGAGTGTAACAGGGCAGACGAGTGTCTTCAGTAAGTTATATCGACAATTTAAAAGGCGAATACTTGCTGTCGCTGGAGAAGAAAAAGGACCCTTTCCCTTCTTAAACGTAAGCATCCGAAGCTGCGTTTATTTATCAAGGAAAATAATTGTAGCGATGTCTTCCACGTTGCTCGTGGAGTGTAAGGAGGAGAGCAGAACAGGCAGGGGAGCGGCGGCTAATGGCGTGCTAAGGACTAGTATTATTCATGTTAAATGAATCCTTCGCTGGTGTAAGCAAGCGAGCGGCGAGACCGGATAGCAGAATGCTGTATTGGTGCCCTTCTCCTGTCCGGGAGTAATAATAAAGGACGCCGGGTGACGAACGAGCGGGCCACTCAGATTCAAATTAAGGCTTCCTCTGATGGCAACCAACGCTGATCAGAATCTAGCAGCTGCTTCCCCTAAAAGGAAAATGTGATGACACTTGCTGCTCTGTTCTGCTGTGGAAACTCAGCACGTTACCCTGTAAACAAAGATAAAACGGTGGAATGTTTCGTCTAGTCAGCAGTAACAAAATGAAAGCAAGTGAAATTAACAGGGCTTCGAAATAACGTGTACTTCGTGATATTTCAACACACCTTCATTGGAGTAACCCAGCGTGACTTTTACCTGTGGATCTCGACTCTTACACGTGACGAACAACACAATCCTTAATCTCAATTATTTTTATGCATGGTGACATGGACTTAAAACGCGATCTGTAGTGCACGCGATCTGACAGTGCCTGCACGCGGTAGTCTACCTCTGTATCTTCATCCATACTCCGGCTCCCACATTACTCTCCATGGAGAAGGGTACTCTGTGCATCATTATCTTCTTCTTCTTTGCTCTGCCACTCTCGAAAAGTTCGCGCGAAGAACGATCGCTGTTAAGCTAGAATCCTTACGTTCATGTTTTTTTCTCGAGACGTACTACGATGAAGCAGTATATCGACTCACTTTTCAAAGGAATGTGCGTTCTCGGTGCTTTAACATTAAGCCAAACTATAATGCAGAACGACACTCCTGCAACAGTCTGTCCCTGGAGCTGGCCGAGAATATCCATCACGTTTTCGCAAATATTAAATGAATCAGTAACTAAACGCGTTGCTGTTCTGGGGATTCTCTCTACCTCTCTGTCGACCCAGTCGGGTAAGGAACCAAGACTGACAAGCAATACTCAGGTACTGGACGAGCTAGGGTCTTAAAAGTCACCTCCTTCATGAGTGGACGACACTTTCTGAAGATTCGTGCAGTAAAACACAATCCGCATCTCCTTCATCTGTGATTAGCTTTTATGTGTTCGATCCTTTTTCAGTCACTCCGTCTGCATACTCCTAGATAGTATATGAATGTCACTGCATCAAGAGGTTTTTCTGCAATCCTGTAATCAAACAGCAAAGAGCCTTCTTGCCAGTTCACGAGTAACACATCACATTTGATTATGCTGAGGGTCGACTGTCTGTCCCTACACCAAATATCGATACCCTGCATGTCATTATTCCGCCGAAATTTCTTAGATTTTCGACTTCTCCGTATGCAACAGAACAATTCTTCCAATTCTCGTGGACACTAAGAAATATCCACTCAGTCACCTACTAGTTGGTCCATTGATGGTGACCGGGCCAAATATCTCACGAAATAAGCATCAAACGAAAAAACTACAAAGAACGAAACTCGTCTAGCTTGAAGGGGGAAACCAGATGGCGTTATGGTTGTCCCGCTAAATGGTGCTGCCTTAGGTCAAACGGATGTCAACTACCTTTTTTTAAATAGGAACCCCCATTTTTTAATTACATATTCGTGTAGTACGTAAAGAAATACGAATGTTTTAGTTGGACCAGTTTTTTCACTTTGTGATAGATGGCGCTGTAATAGTCACAAACGTATAAGTACGTGGTATCACGTAACATTCCGCCAGTGCCGACGGTATTTGCTTCGTGATACATCACCCATGTTAAAATGGACCGTTTAGCAATTGAGGAAAGGGTCGATATCGTGATGATGTATGGCTATTATGATCAATATGCCCAACCGGCGTGTGCTATGTATGCTGCTCGGTATCCTGGACGACATCATCCAAGAGTCCTGACCGTTGGCCGGATAGTTACGCTATTTAAGGAAACAGGAAGTGTTCAGCTACATGTGAAACGTCAACCACTACCTGCAACAAATGATGATGCCCAAGTAGGTGTTTTAACTGCTGTCGCGGCTATTTCGCACATCAGTAGCAAACAAATTGTGCGGTAATCGGGAATCTCAAATACGTCGGTGTTGAGAATGCTACATCAACATCGATTGCACCCGTACCATATTTGTATGCACCAGGAATTGCATGGCGACGACTTTGAACGTCGTGTACAGTTCTGCCACTGGTCACAAGAGAAATTAAGGGACGATGAAAGATTTTTTGCACGCGTTCCATTTAGCGACGAAGCATCATTCACCAACAGCGGTAACGTAAACCGGCTTAATATGCACTATTGGACAACGGAAAATCCATGATGTCTGCGAGAAGTGGAACATCAGCGACCTTGCGGCATTATGGGAGAATAGATAGTTGGCCCCCATTTTTTCGATGGCAGTCTAAATGGTGCAATATATGCTGATTTCCTAAGTAATGTTCTACCGATGTCAGTACAAGATGTTTCACTGCATGACTAAATGGTGATGTACTTCCAACATGATGGATGTCCGGCACATAGCTCGCGTGCGTTTGAAGCGGTATTGAGTAGCATATTTCATGACAGGTGGATTGGTCGTCGAAGCACCATACCATTGCCCGCACGTTCACCGCATCTGACGCTCCCGGATTTCTTTCTGTGCGGAAAGTCGAAGGATATTTGCTATCGTGATCCACCAACAACGCCGGACAACATGCGTCTGCGCTTTGTCAATGAATGTGCGACCATTACGGAAGGCGAACTACTAGCTATTGAGTGGACTGTCGCTACACGTATGCCAAATGCAATGAGGTTGACGGATATCATTTTGAACATTTATTGCATTAATGTGTTTCTTACAGGTAATCACTCTGTAACAGCATGCATTTTCAGAAATTATAAGTTCACAAAGGTACATGTATCCCATTGTAACAACGGAAATAAAATGTTCAAACGTATCTACGTTCTGTATTTTAATTTAGAAAACCTACCTGTTACCAACTGTTCGTGTAAAACTGTGAGCTATATGTTTGTGACTATTACAGCGCCATCTATCACAAAACGGAAAAGGTGGTCCCACTAAAACACTCATAGTTCTTTACGTACTACACGAATATGTAATAAAAAATGGCGGTACTATTTATAAATACGCAGCTGATATTCGTTTGACCTATGGCAGTGCCATCCAGAGGGCAAACCATAACGCCATCTGGTTTACCCCTTCAGGTTAGACAAGTTTCGTTCTTTGTAGTATTTTGTTTGACGCTTATTTCGTGAGATATTTGGCCCGGTCACGATCAGTGGACCACCCTGTATACATATTGTGGACAGTAGGGGTGTTAATGCTCTTGGGATCAGCCTGAAGTCACTTTTACGTCTAAAAATTTCTGATGCATCCTGTCGCTAGAAACTAAGGAAATCACACAATTTTTATTTAACAATGAAATTCGCAAAACAGACTTACAACTGAGAAGTTATTGTACTTTATTTTCGCTACCAGTTTCGGCAGTTCATTATGCCATCTTCAGCCCCCATGTGCACCTCTCAAAACTTATCGACATTGCCATACTGTGGCCATATGTTTGCAAACGCCGTGAATACGTAGCTGAAGTGCGTCCTTCGGAGGGAGAGTGTCGGGACCGACGGATTCTATGTGTTTACTGGTTTAACATAAGAGCAAAGCTTCTTAGAATTTTGTGTCAAGATCGAAATGTAGTTGATTGAACGTCATATGAATGGCTCTTATTCAGCTAATTTCGGCATTTTACAATATTCGGACGGGCATAGTTCGTGGAACGTTGTTTCCAAAAAATCAAAAGAAATTTTTACACGTAAAAATTTCTGATGCATCCTGTCGCTAGAAACTAAGGAAATCACACAATTTTTATTTAACAATGAAATTCGCAAAACAGACTTACAACTGAGATGTTATTGTACTTTATTTTCGCTACTCTAATAAAGGCGATTAGGACCTACATCCAATTCTAATAACTCTTCATCAGCTGTGAAGCACTGTTACGTTCACTAGTAAAAATATGAAAACAGAGAACAGCGGATTACACAGGACACGGTAAACCCCTAAAATTTCAGAGTTATTAATAGATACTTAAGAAACTGTTAACATTTAAATACCATAGAAAGGGTAATTATCAGTGCCAGTTGTTGTTGTTGCTGTGGTCTTTAGTCCTGAGACTGGTTTGATGCAGTTCTCCATGCTGCTCTATCCTGTGCAAACTTCTTCATCTCCCAGTACCTACTGCAATCTACATCCTTCTGAATCTGCTCAGTGTATTCTTCTCTTGGTCTCCCTCTACGATTTTTACCCTCCACGCTGCCCTCCAATACTAAACTGGTGATCCCTTGATGCCTCAGAACATGTCCTACCAACGGATCCCGTCTTCTGGTCAAGTTGTGCCACAAACTTATCCTCTCCCCAATCCTATTCAATACTTCCTCATTAGTTATGTGATCTACCCATCTAATCTTCAGCATTCTTCTGTAGCACCACATTTCGAATGCTTCTATTCTCTTCTTGTCCAAACTATTTATCGTCCATGTTTCACTTCCATACATGGCTACACTCCACACAAATACTTTCAGAAATGACTTCCTGACACTTAAATCTATACTCGATGTTAACAAATTTCTCTTCTTCAGAAAAGCTTTCCTTGCCATTGCCAGTCTACATTTTATATCCTCTCTACTTCGACCATCATCAGTTATTTTGTTCCCCAAACAGCAAAACCCCTTTACTACTTAAAGTGTCTCATTTCCTAATCTAATTCCCTCAGCATCACCCGACTTAATTCGACTACATTCCATTATCCTCGTTTTGCTTTTGTTGATGTTCATCTTATATCCTCCTTTCAAGACACTGTCCATTCCATTCAACTGCTCTTCCAAGTCCTTTGCTGTCTCTGACAGAATTACAATGTCATCGGCGAACCTCAAAGTTTTTATTTCTTCTCCATGGATTTTAATACCTACTCCGAATGTTTCTTTTGTTTCCTTTACTGCTTGCTCAATATACAGATTGAACAACATCGGGGAGAGGCTACAATCATGTCTTACTCCCTTCCCAACAACTGCTTCCCTTTCATGTCCGTCGACTCTTATAACTGCCATCTGGTTTCTGTGCAAATTGTAAATAGCCTTTCGCTCCCTGTATTTTACCCCTGCCACCTTTAGAATTTGAAAGAGAGTATTCCGGTCAAAATTGTCAAAAGCTTTCTTTAAGTCTACAAATGCTAGAAATGAAGGTTTGCCTTTCCTTAATCTTTCTTCTAAGATAAGTCGTAAGGTCAGTATTGCCTCACGTGTTCCAGTGTTTCTACGGAATCCAAACTGATCTTCCCCGAGGTTGGCTTCTACAAGTTTTTCCATTCGTCTGTAAAGAATTCATGTTAGTATTTTGCAGCTGTAACTTATTAAACTGATAGTTTGGTAATTTTCACATCTGTCAACACCTGCTTTCTTTGAGATTGGAATTATTATATTCTTCTTGAAGTCTGAGGTTATTTCGCCTGTCTCATACATCTTGCACACCAGATGGTAGAGTTTTGTCAGGACTGGCTATCCCAAGGACGTCAGTAGTTCTAACGGAATGTTGTCAACTCCGGGGGCCTTGTTTCGACTCAGGTCTTTCAGTGCTCTGTCAAACTCTTCACGCAGTATCGTATCTCCCATTTCATCTTCATCTACATCCTCTTCCATTTCCATAATATTGTCCTCAAGCACATCGCCCTTGTATAGACCCTCTATATACTCCTTCCACCTTTCTGCTTTCCCTTCTTTGCTTAGAACTGGGTTTCCATCTAAGCTCTTGATATTCATACAGGTCTCTCTCTTATCTCCAAAGGTCTCTTTAATTTTCCTGTAGACGGTATCTATCTTACCCCTTGTGAGATAAGCCTCTACATCCTTTGTCCTCTAGCCATCCCTGCTTAGCCATTTTGCACTTCCTGTCGATCTCATTATTGAGACGTTTGTATTCCTTTTTGCCTGCTTCATTTACTGCATTTTTGTATTATCTCCTTTCATCAATTAAGTTCAATATTTCTTCTGTTACCCAAGGATTTCTACTAGCCCTCGTCTTTTTACCTATTTGATCCTCTGCTGCCTTCACTACATCATTCCTCAAAGCTACCCATTCTTCTTCTACTGTATTTCTTTCCCCCCATTCCTGTCAATTGTTCCCTTATGCTCTCCCTGAAACTCTGTACAACCTCTGGTTCTTTCAGTTTATCCAGGTCCCATCTCCTTAAATTCCCACCTTTTTGCAGTTTCTTCAGTTTTAATCTACAGTTCATAACCAATAGATTGTGGTCAGAGTCCACATCTGCCCCTGGAAATGGCATACAATTTAAAACCTGGTTCCTAAATCTCTGTCTTACCATTATATAATCTATCTGATACCTTTTAGTATCTCCAGGGTTCTTCCATGTATACAACCTTCTTTCATGATTCTTAAACCATGTTTTAGTTATGATTATGTTGTGCTCTGTGCAAAATTCTACCAGGCGGCTTCCTCTTTCATTTCTTAGCCCCAATCCATATTCACCGACTATGTTTCCTTCTCTCCATTTTCCTACACTCGAATCCCAGTCACCCATGACTATTAAATTTTCGTCTCCCGTCATTACCTGAATAATTTCTTTTATTTCATCATACATTTCTTCAATTTCTTCGTCATCTGCAGAGCTAGTTGGCATACAAACTTGTACTACTGTGGCAGGTGTGGGCTTCGTATCTATCTTGGCCACAATAATGCGTTCACTGTGCTGTTTGTAGTAGCTTACCCGCATTCCTATTTTCCTATTCATTATTAAACCTACTCCTGCATTACCCCTATTTGATTTTGTGTTTATAACCCTGTAGTCACCTGACCAGAAGTCTTGTACCTCCTGCCACCGAACTTCACTTATTCCCACTATATCTAACTTCAACCTATCCATTACCCTTTTTAAATTTTCCAACCTACATGCCCGATTAAGGGATCTGACATTCCATGCTCCGATCCGTAGAACGCCAGTTTTATTTTTCCTGATAACGACATCCTCCTGAGTAGTCCCCGCCCGGAGATCCGAATGGGGGACTATTTTACCTCCGGAATATTTTACCCAAGAGGACGCCATCATCATTTAATCATACAGTAAAGCTGCATGCCCCCGGGAAAAATTACGGCTGTAGTTTCCCCTTGCTTTCAGCCGTTCGCAGTACCAGCACAGCAAGGCCGTTTAGGTTATTGTTACAAGGCCAGATCAGTCAATCATCCAGACTGTTGCCCTTGCAACTACCGAAAGGGCTGCTGCCCCTCTTCAGGAACCACACGTTTGTCTGGCCTCTCAACAGATGCCCCTCCGTTGTGGTTGCACCTACGGTACGGCTATCTGTATCGCTGAGGCACGCAAGCCTCCCCACCAACGGCAAAGTCCATGGTTCATGGGGCGGTCAGCGCCAGTACTAGAACATAATTAACGTAAAAAACAAGCTATGGTGGCTACACATATAAAAAACCAAATGCCAGTGATCAGCAAGTTTCCAACTTAGATTAAGAACAAAACTAAAACTAGAATGATATTATAGCTTTGTACTGGACCGCAATGCCCTAATACCGAAGAAGGCGGTGAAGGGCGGACGTATAAATAAATTTAGCTAATGTTTATTTGTCTTAGGCGAACCAACCAGTCACTTGTATCAAACCCAATATCAGTGATCTGCACCTTTCCAAATTATATCGAGAACAAAACTAGAATCAGAATGAAATTTTAGCTTTGCATCAGACCGCAGTGCCCTAACCCTGAAGAAGCCAATGAAGCTCTTCACTACAAATAGCCTGCCTCGATCTGTCACCACATAGTAGCACTTCCCATCACATGCAGCACACAGACTGCGTCCCCAACAACGGCCTAGAGTGAACAGCGTGGTGGTCTGCAGGGCCACGGAGTGTGTCCGTACACTCTCGTGAGTGGCAGCATGAAGACTGCAGCGCAATCAAGGAGTACGAGCCTGCGTCGAGAGCGCTTTAAAAGCAAGCAGGAGGGGCATGTTTCGCACACTGGCAGGAAACCGTAGCCCTCGTTGCTAGGTTACAGAGTCATAGACACGATTAAGGGAACACATCTACCGATACGAGCCCATCAGAGCTCAATCACATTAAATCTTACTGAACAGTTTCCCTGTACCTGCCACCCTCCTTCATCGATAACTGAATCTCCCTGCTAGTAAACTGCAGTGTCCACTTAATAATATGATCAGGAGAATTACCTTCTCCAAGATTCTCCCCAGACATCTGGGCAATATTACTCCTGTGGCAGGGCCTCTATATATGCAACTTCTTGTAACACTTATCTTTACTTAAATTATTTGGGATCGGTACTAACCTGACAATACGTTATCGTTTTATTTGCGGTTATAAATGCGCCCAAAACACTGGCGTGCAACCTATCTTCCTGATACACAGTTCAGTTGGAAACTATATGTTATGGTTTCAGGCAGCTTTCTGACCGTAGTACTATGAGGACATTGTCACTGTTTATAAGCGACACCGGTTCTGAGACTTTTACTTACATGCTTCTGCACTAACTAATACTACGAGGGTGAGTCAAATGAAAGTCTTAAATATTTTTTCCAATATTATTTATTGTGCAGAAGTGTTACAAACCTGTATCACTTTTCAACATAATTTCCCCCACGCTCAATGCAAGTCCTCCAGCGCCTACAAAGTGCATACACTCCTTTAGAAAAAAATTCTTTTGGTAGTCTGCGCAAACACACATGCACCAAGTGGCATACCTCTTCATCAGAACGGAACTTCTTTCCTCCCATTGCGTCTTTGAGTGCTCCAGACAACTGCTGCAATGTTCTGTGAAGTCACAACTCGCTGTGCCTGACCTGCACGAGAAGTATCTTCCACTGAAGTCACACCATTTGCGAAAGTCCTGCTCCATTCGTAGATTTTCTGCTGTGACAAACATGCATCACCGTACTGAACCTTCATACGTCGATGAATTTCAATAGGTTTCACACCTTCACTACGCAAAAACCGAATAACAGAACGCTGTTCTTCGCTTGTGCAAATCGCAAGTGGGGTGGCCATCTTTATACTGATGCTGCGACGGTGTGTGTGCGTATGAACTATTCTGCCAACTACAGACCATTCTACACGCTGTTTGTAGCACGCTTACTAACTTAGAGGATAACGGCACTAAATATCGATTTGTTACTACAAATTTAAGGTTTTTATTTGACTCACCCTCTTATATAACCTACATATGTTGTCTTCCCTGATCTTCCATGACGAATTTTAACTCCTTAATTTTTAACGATAGTACATGCAACGTTTCAAATCAATGTCGGAGTATCTGTGACATATACTGTCAGCTGATGTTACACAGTCACTGCTGATCAAACATGACATCTACTTACGAGCTGAAAGTGAAGGAATTTAGTGGTTCATAAGTTCCCAATGTAATTACAACCATGATGGATCTCCAACAAGAGTCACGGGATTCACTAAAACGATATACGAATGGTAGTTAACGTAATTGTATAAATTAAATAAATCGAAGTGGTAATTATAACATTCGCTCAAAGGAGCAGTGGACAAAGTAAGCCTTCGCCTCAGCTTGATGACGGCATAATTCTGCATAACTCTCAGACTACACTGCGATCCTAGTACCAGAATGAGAACAGCAGAAAATGGTGAAGACAGTAACTGGAACTCTGTCTGCAATGCCACCGCTTTGCAAACAGCGAACGAAGTAATAACATGTTCGCTCCAATACGAGAGCCACAACATTTACACACAGTCTAAAGAGACGTTAAATAGTTAATTACATCTTGAGACCCAGCACTCTTCCTCTGTGACTACAGGCAACCGCTAAAGAGTGCTTCCTGTAACGAATTAAACTGAAGCAAACCGACTTTTCGAGCACGTTCGCATCGTGTAAAGCAACGATCTGCATTTGGAATTCGTCGAGTAACCTACAAGGCAGGCAAAGAAAATTCGACAGTCTCCCGTTAGCAGCTGTTATGTTCTAATGTGGTGGGATACGAAACTGCTAGGAAAGTTAGACGAAACAACCAAATTCTTCAAAGTAATGTTCCTTGTACGTACCCTGGGCTTGGTACAGTACCCAGACACCATTAACGTACCTCTTTCTAACTTTTGTCACAGAAAACATTATCATATTGTCCATGGGAAACGGACTAGATCCATGTGCTCCCTCATTTTAGCATATTCAGTTTGTGGAGCGGAGGGTAATAACATGGGTTTCGCTGTCTTTTTACGGGAGAGTGGCAACTATTTTTGAGGTTAGCCAGAAAGCGATGGAGAACATACTGACCATAGTTTCCGGTATGCACGTCCACATTCTTCTCCAGCCCACTGAAAGAAATGTTTCTGTTCTCTTTTTGCTTATCGGGACCGGGACTATGATTAATAATGAAGATTTCGACTGCTAATTCATACATACATTTGGTAAAGTTTACACGCACAACATTGTGAAATTAATTACGTTCATACCGACAGTAAATCTTTCTGTCCTAAACAACACTATTTTTTTCTTTTTTTTGCAGTTTACAGGTGACCTCTACGGTAAGTTCTTACACATTTTTCTTGCGGCCTGGCTAGTAATACACAAAATAAATGCTCCCCACCAAAGTGGAAAACAACTGTCACCACTTGCCACGTGGATTTGTAAATACCACGGACGGCACATTAACAGCTACTCAAGCGAAATTCTAAGCGGTCCAGTACGGTGTACAATCCTCGCGAGTTCACTGTCAATTATAACTGAAAATACACGTTTTACCACAGCCTGCCTCTGAAGTTGTCCGAGGCAGCACGCACTGCGGCGATTGACAGACGCTGATCTTACAGTGGCTGGGTGCGAAGCGAAGCCTAGTCTTGCCTCTCGGGCTGTATTTATGTATGTGGTGCAGCCGACGGCCAAGGGAACACCTGCTGTCAGCCGCATTGCGCCCAGGGTAGCAGTCTCTAAATGGTCTCTTCCTCGGACACATAATGTTTCATAACCAAATTATGAATTAATTTAGAATCTTCTAAATTTTTACATGCATGTAGGCAAGTTGGTTGAAATCAGAGAAAAAGTTTCAGCTCGCTTGCGTAAAAGGTTTGCATTCTAGAATTTTTAGAGTGGAACTGACAGTAGATCATTACCTCTGAACTACAACTTTAAGAGATCTTGTATTCGTTGTTATTAACACTATGGTCCTAAACCTTGTTATAGCTCTATTATGTAATAGGTTTTATCATGTGCTGTAACCAAAATTTTCTGGCATAAAAATTATAGATGCTTAATATACTACAAATGGGAATGTCTTGGTTTAAAATTTATTTTTCGTTAAATTACTCGAAAACCGTTAGTTAGCTTAGTGTGGTCACTTAGTTATTATTTTTAGGTTGAATTGAAGCATCATACAAAGTTTTATATTTCTATGTCTAATATTAAGCGCCTCTAATTTTTCTTAAAAACGTGAGTTCTGACCATAATTTTTATTTTATCATGCTGAGACTTGCACCAGTTAATTTTGATATACATTGGCACATTATTACCAATTTCTGTCTTTCTAGCTTTATTGTTTAGCGCTACTTATTTTTTTCTTAAAACTATGTATTTATGAAAACTATTGAACTAATCACTCTAAGACTTGACATTTAAAACGTTATTAAATTAAAATATATGTTGACAACGTTTAGCCGGCCGTAGTGGCCGTGCGGTTCTAAGCGCTACAGTCTGGAACCGAGCGACCGCTATGGTCGCAGGTTCGTGTCCTGCCTCGGGCATGGATGTGTGTGATGTCCTTAGGTTAGTTAGGTTCAATTAGTTAACGGTGTCAAGTCGTTCAAATGGCTCTGAGCACTATGGGACTTAACATCTGAGGTCATCAGTCCCCTAGACTTAGAACTACTTAAACCTAACTAGCCTAAGGACATCACCCACATCCATGCCCGAGGCAGGATTCGAACCGGCGACCGTAGCAGCAGCGCCGTTCCGGACTGACGCGCCTAGAACCGCTCGGCCACCACGGCCGGCGACAAAGTTAGAAAAAGCAATTAAAATTTTTAATTTTATACTTAATTATGGTGCAATACTTGTGCTCTACTCGCAGGCGAGTTATGGTGACGTTAACTGGGCAAGTCCCGGCACATTCGCTCGCCTCTGTGTCGCATAAACAATACAGCGCTGGTGTCGCCACAAGTTCCTGTTTAATCTGTTTATTGAAAGATAATAGTAATACCACAAAATGTTTGTAATCTTGGACAGCTATATTGTTGCTTACGAAATTTTTATTTTCATTGTTTCAAAGGAATGGAAAGGCCCTTGTCACTGTGTATGATGTGATAGCCAAAACGAAAAGGTTTCCGTTAAGGTGATGGCATATAATGTTAAGTTTTTGGAAGGCTTTCCTGCAAAATCCGTAAAGCATATTGTGCTACGCGAAGTGGAAGCTACTCATTAATTCACGTCCTCCATAAATTCAAAAGAAGATCGGTCAGAACAGGAAGCTTCAAGTATTACTTCAGCTGTCTGAAACTGAAGAGCATTAACAAATTATTCCGAGAGTACCTGAGAGATGAGGCGTTTGGAATATCTAGTCAACTCTTAATGGAACTATCCGAGGGAACTTTCTGTGTGAAGGTCCGTGACCAAACTAAATTTACTCACAAGACCCTTCTACTTTACTGTGTCTGTCAACACAGGTTTAATTTGATTTTCCATGCTTTGAATTTCCTAAGCTCCGTCCAGTAAGAAATTCTCTCTAGTGAGCAAAGGTCCCCTTTTCTGTACAATGTTTTACTTCATCAACCAATGCTCTCCTCTCCACCATACTCCTCAGAAAGTAGTCGTTCCTTGTTATTACATTGTATCTCCTCGGCCAGTGAGGTAGATTCTCTTTGTCTCTGTTGCTCTCTCCATCACTCTGGAATGTTAATATGAACCAAGGTCCGCCGGTCTTACATCCTTAAAGTTGTTGTAGCAGCTACGTGTTCGGTGGCGTCTCATAGATGTCAAAGGCCTAACTAGGAGTTCTCTTCTCACTAGCAAGATACCGACCTGCAGCGTCCTTCAGAAAGCCAGCTTTTCTTTGTTCTGCGTACATATCTCCTTAGTACAACTCGTAAAACTTCTGAGTAAGCAAACACTACAGAGTGTCCTAAATGCTGCACATCTGCACGGCGGCGCCATTGAGAGTATTAATGAAAAGTTCCCTTCTCTGGCCCTTCTTAGAAGAGCTCAGGAGGGCCCTTTACAGTTCCGGCACCTGACTGTGCCTTTGTCACCCAGTGTGCTTCCAAACATCCTCTTATACCCAACTAGCATACAAATCTGTTTTAAATTACTCCAAAAACTGGCAATCGCTTATACATTTAATATCAGTTCCATCCAAGTCTGGGGTGAGTCTCTACTATGAATTTACATGAAGTTGCACATGTAGCATGACAGTTCCAAAGGACTGTACTGTGATAACACCCCTCGCTTAAAATCCAACATTTTTGCTGAGGCAGTTGTGCTCAAAGCGTAGCTATATACTCTGATCATAAATAATTCTCCAGGTCGAGGATGAGTCTCTCTATGAATTTGCATCAATTTCCGTACGTCGCATGAGAGTTCCATACAAACTGTCCCGTAACAAAATAACAGCAATGTCTACTCACTAAAGTTCGGCAGTTATTGGATTCTTCCAAATAAACAACAGCACATCTGTTTCTCCATAATTTGAATGGTAAATGGCAGATTTCACACATTTCATATCTTACGTTATACTGACTTACTGTCTGTCGGAGCAGCAATCTACACAATTAGAAAAAAGGTAGTGCATTTTTATTTTGGTAAATAACCACCAGATTGGGTACAATGTGCCAACATCAGCTCATCTGAACCAGTCATCAGACTTGTTAGCAAAGTAGGTGCTCATTATGCTCACATACATGAGTTAACAAGGTTGATTACAGCACTTCAGGGAACTGCCGGATAACAGTATATGGTAACGAAACTTGTAATCATTGAGAAGATAAAAGTGCGACTGTCGACAATAAGCAAGTTATATTTTTTAACATTAGATCTTTCAAGTTAAGTGTTCCTCTTGATGCTCGTAATTTATTATTATTTTTGTGACTCGTCTTTCATCTAAAGAATCTTCCTCTCGATACGCCTAGAACGCATAATTCCCTTAGTATGATCAACTAGCCTGTCCTATGGGGACGTTCAAAGTCATAATGTACCCATCGTATTCTGTATAGGACGGAGATTCTGGAAATACTCAAGCACGGACTGTGCCTAAACAGTAAGGATAGCCAGAGAAGTAGCTTGCCAAACGTATTTGCTCAAATTTCTCTACGTCGAGACGGCTCTGCGTCGTCCAAGGGACAGATTCATTGGTGAACTCGACTGTGCAATGTGACCATAAAGGCCCAATAAATTAAGTGTCTTTTATTCTAATATTAATTTGCTGCAATTCGCGATACTACTCTATCATGCAGAAGTCCCTTCATTTCAACAAAATTGTTGCTACCCGACGGCCGGTGTGGCCGAGCAGCTTTAGGCGCTTCAGTCTGGAACCGTGCGATCGCTACGGTCGCAGATTTGAATCCTGCCTCGGGCATGGATGTGTGTAATATCCTTAGGTTAGTTAGGTTTAAGTAGTTATAAGTTCTAGCGGACTGATGACTTCAGATGTTAAGTCCCATAGTGCTCAGAGCCATTTGATTTGTTGCTACCCACATCTAATTTTACCTATTTAATGTGGACAAGCTGTGTTCTTCTTCCAGAATTTTTGCCCCGCAAAGCCACAACAATCTTCTGCTAGCGTCTTACGTATTCACTGGTGTCTCACGATATGTCCCATTGAAATCTTCAAAAAAGTGGTTCAAATGTCTCTGAGCACTATGGGACATAACATCTATGTTCATCAGTCCCCTAGAACTTAGAACTACTTAAACCTAACTAACCTAAGGACATCACACAACACGCAGTCATCACGAGGCAGAGAAAATCCCTGACCCTGCCGGGAATCGAACCCGGGAACCCGGGGGTAGGAATCGAGAACGCTACCGCACTACCACGAGCTGCGGACTTGAAATCTTCCTACTCTGAGCAGAAGTAAAGCTACGTTCTTCTCATTTCAGTATGGTATACCTTCATCATTTGCTCGGTGAACCCATGTAATCATTATGATTCTCCTGGAACAATACGTTTTAAATTGTCCTACTTCCCCCTGTTGTGTTCGTTGAATTTCCACATCTGGCTACACTCCAGCCAATAACTTCCCGGAAAGACCTTCTGACACATACACTCATATTATGTGCCAGCATGTATCTTATATTCAGGCATGCTATTCTTGTCATTGATAGCATACATTTTATATGCTCTCTGATTCGGTCCTCGACACTTATTCTGCTGCTCACATAGGTAAACTAAGCCTTTCCTTTCAGTGCCTCGTTTTTTAATGTAATTCCCTCAGAATCACGTGGTCTAATTGCTGTTGGTTTGCTTTTGTTAACATTCACATTACAATCTCTTTCCAAGACGCTAGCCATTTCATACAATTGCCAATCCTGACGGAATTATGTCACTGACCAACGTTAGTACCGTTATCGATTCACCCTTAACTTTAATTACTTTTTTCACACTTTTCCTTTGTTTCCTGCACTCCTTGCTTAGTGTACAGGCTCAGTATCTTGAGAGATTTGGTAAAACCTGGCCTGCCTCCCTTTAATATACTTCGACTACCTAATACCATCTTTTAATTAAAACAGCTGTTTTACTTCCGTTAATCTCTTACTCTGTCTTCTTTCCTTTTTTACCACCGTAAGAACACACTCCATTTAAGAAGGAGAAAGGAACAGAAATACAGCCAAATGCAATGACTTGACGCAGTTGCTCCACAATTGTCTGAAAAAAAAATAAAAATATATTGTTCGTACCCCAGACGGAATTCCACATTAATCAAGACGCCGAGAAGAGTTCACCGGATAAACACTTAGGTTTTTTTTTAAATCATCATCTTGAGGTTCGAAGTTCTTTTGTCTGTGTTTGCTTTAACAATACCATTCAAACATCCTTAAACAATCTTCCATTTTCCAATCACACAGATCAACAAGCAAGAGAATTTGATAACAGCTTATCTGAACTCTAGCCAGCCCATCTGGTCACGAGGACGAAGATATTACGTGGCAGCATCTGGCGATAGCTCTGCAATATACTGGAATATACACCGCTCGGTAGACACCATCCCAGCTGGTCAGCAATCACCTGAGTTTAGAGATTGGTTTCGATGTACTTTCAGTTCGAAATGGATTAATATTCAGCAGGTCCTGCAAGATATTCTCATGTTAGAAGGAAATAATGCATAATAAATATTTACAAAAGAGACCAGTACATGTTATTTACATTTCACAAACCCAAAGCGAAATGTTGTGGATATGGAATAAATAAAAAATGATCATCAAACGTACTTTCGTTTGAAAGGTAATAACAAAGGTGTCACTAAATATGTAACTGTGCCATATATCGAGGAGCATATGATATTTCTTGGGCTACTGTAGCCATCAATTTTCAATTAGTGATGTTGGTCACATTACTGCACTGAATTACTACAGAAGCCAGATTGTACACTACTGGCTATTAAAATTGCTACACCACGAAGATGACGTGCTACAGACGCGAAATTTAACCGACAGGAAGAAGATGCTGTGATATGCAAGTGATTAGCTTTTCAGAGCTTTCTCACAAGGTTGGTACCCAACCGATTTCTCATACACAAACAGCAGTTGACCGTCGTTGCCTGGTGAAACGTTGTTTTGATGCCTCGTGTAAGGAGGAGAAATCCGTACCATCACGTTTGCGACTTTCATAAAGGTCGGATTGTAGCCTATCACGATTGCGGTTTATTGTATCGCGACATTGCTGCTCACGTTGGTAAAGATCCAACGACTGTTGGCAGAATATGGAATCGGTGGGTTCAGGAGGGTAATACGGAACGCCGTGCTGGATCCCAACGGCCTTGTATCACTAGGAGTCGAGATGAAAGGCATCTTATACGCATGGCTGTAATGGATCGTGCAGCCACCCCTCGATCCCTAAGTCAGCAGATGGGGACGTTTACAAGACAACAACCATCTGCACGAACAGTTGGACGACGTTTGCAGCAGCATGGACTATCAGCTCCGAGACCACGGCTGCGGTTACCCTTGACGCTGCATCACAGACAGGAGCGCCTGCGATGGTGAACTCAACGACGAACCTGAGTACACGATTGGCCAAACGTCATTTTCTCGGATGAATCCAGATTTTGTTTGCAGCATCATGATGGTCGCATCCGTGTTTGGTGACATCGCGGTGAACGCACACTGGAAGCGTGTATTCGTCATCGCCATACTGGCGTGTCACCCGATGTGATGGTACAGGGTGCCATTGGTTACAGGTCTCGGTCACCTCTTGTTCGCATTGACGGCACTTCGAACAGTGAATGTTACATTTCAGATCTGTTACGACCCGTGGCTCTACCTTTCATTCGATCGCTGCGAAACCATACATTTCAGCTGGATAATGCTCGACCGCATGTTGCAGGTCCTGTACGGGCCCTTCTGGATACAGAAAATGTTCGACTGCTGCCCTGGCCAGCACATTCTCCAGATCTCTCACCAACTGAAAGTGTCTGGTGAATGGTGGCCGAGCAACTGGCTCGTTACAATACGCCAGTCACTACTCTTGGTGAACTGTGGTATCGTGTTGAGCATGCATGGGCAGCTGTACCTGTACACGCCATCCAAGCTCTGTTTGTATCAATGCCCAGGCGTATCAAGGCCGTTATTATGTCCAGAGGTTTTTGTTCTGGGCACCAAAATTGCGTGAAAATGTAATCACATGTCACTTCTAGTATAATATAGTTGTCCAATAAATACCCATTTATAATCTGCATTTCTTCTTTATGTAGCAATTTTTATGGGCAGTAGTGTAATAAATCTGTCATTGGAGTAGGAGGATTTGGCCACTATTACTCTTTAGGTTACTGCCACACTGGAAGTATTGGTAGTTAAAGTTTTTATGGCTGTTGGCAAAGTAATAACAATGTTTATTTCTGAATAAGGGGCACCTTTCTGGACTAAATTCAGTGACTGAAAATCTTTGTGAAGGTCATTGGAATTTATTGTACTGATTCCATAAATTCAGAAGCTGGTTTGATAAATGCATATGCATTTGAATGACAAATTTCATTAAAAATATATACATGGGGAGCTTTAAAATTTTGCAGATGGCTGAAGCAGGAACCATAGGATGAAGTCATTGTGAAGGAGTAATACACAGCCAGTCAGTTGCAAAAGTGAAGTTTCATTAAATCATCATCTTGAGGTTGAATTTCTTTTGTCTGTGTTTGCTTTAACAATACCATTCAAACCTTTTTAAACAACCTTCCATTTTCCTACTGTTTGGCTGGTTACCTTTATCATTTGTATCTCCTCCATATCTGACATCACCACCATCACAATTTTCTCTTTTATTTTTATATTATTATTTAATTTAGTTCGCGCTCCAGCAGTTCTGTGGCATTCTTCTTTCAGCTGAATTTATTATTTAGCAGTAATTCGAAGAATTTACCACTGTGAAATTCTAATATTTGCTTGTTGTCACATAGTAGACATATACTGGAGGGAAACTGGTTACAGGTTCTAAACTGCTTTTTCTAAATTTAATGGCAAAGTACTCGCTAGGAACCATGTATTAATCTCATTGAAAATTTCAGTAACTGGTTTTCCTGAGTATACTTTATTTAATACTTATTGCAATATTTCTAGCATCTGCAGACAAACAAACTTGGCATTTGGTGATGTTACTCAGCTATCACATTGGTTCTGGTGCAAAATTTATGCCACCACACTGCCTAGACATTGCGCAATCTAGTGCTGCCTATCGTCAGTCACACATTCTCATCAGCAGGGGGTATCTGACAATTTTTTTTTTTTTTTTTTTTGTAATGTTCCTGTGTGTATGTGTCATGAACTGGGGACCAGGTACTGACGGAGAGGCTTCGTCCCACCGTCGGTCTCGGTGGTTCACAACCCCAGAACAGGCCACAACAGACCACCCACTACACCGCCAGCCCACACCGACCCGGGGTTATTGTGCGGTTCGGCCCACAGTGGAAACCCCCCCCCCCCGCCCAACCGCCAACCCCCCTTCCCGGGATCTTCTCATTCTACTCATTCTAGACCAGTGTAACCCCAAATGTTTGCATGGTAGACTAATTAAGGCGTACGCGGACGTGGAGAGAGAGTGTTTGTACAGCAATCGCCGACATAGTGTAACGACGCGGAATAAGGGGAAACTTGCATTTGCTGAGGCAGGTGGAAAACTGCCTTAAAAAAACCCTACATGCTGAGCAGCACACCAGACCTCGACACTAATCAACTGGGCGAATTTGTTCTGGGGATCGGCACGCCTTTTCGCTTGGGAAGCAACGCGTTAGACCGCGCGGCCAGCCGGGAGGGCAATGTTCCTGTACTGAGTAGAAAGGAAGGACCTCGTATTTCACTGTTGACCGTAATTTCTTCTGTGTAGCTGATTACATATTGTGTTACGGAAGGTGCATATATTTTTAGAGACCAGGATCCATGTAAAGAGTGTAAGCTTTATTTCTGGAAGTATCTTATTCTAGTTTCCCAGAAGACTAACACAGTAACGCTTTTCATACTTCTATTTATTAGCTGCGAGAATATTTATGGCTGAAAAAAAGTAGATCCAACATTTCCGTGACAGTACACAGTCTCATGAATCAGTCTGCTTAAACAATATCTGAAATGAACATAAAAAATGCAGTCAAGTTTTTTTCCGGTCAACACAACTGACAAAAAAGGTGCTAGTTCAACTGTGGAATTTTGACTATGGATTGGAGAATCCCCTTCTTCACACAGGTAATTATAGGCATCTCTGGAAGTTGAATGAAGAATCTGAACCATCCAAAGAAGGCTACCTAGCAGACTTATCAGAATCACTAACAGGATAGAAAACTACGCTTCGTCCATAGATCACTTACAAAATTGCACCATTAATCCCATATTAATTCAGATCACTAAATCATGCATACAGAAATATTACCTCACGTAAGTCTCAATACACTGAGGTGATAAAAGTCAGAGGCTACCGATATGCACGTGTACAGTTGGCAGTAGTATAGCGTACACAAGGCGTAAAACACCAGTTCATAGACGGATCTGTCTTTTGTACTCTATGGTTCATATGAAAAGATTTCCGGCGTAATTATGGTCTCACGAAGGGAGTTATCAGAGCTTCAATGCGGAAGGTTACTTGTTGCTAGCCGCATGAGACGTTCCACTAAGGAAATCGATAGGGAATTCAGTAGTCCGCGATCCACAGTGTCAAGAGTGCGCAGAGAAAACTAAATTTCAGGCATCACCTGTCACCACATTACCTCTCATCGCCGACGACGGAGAGCAGTGGTGTTTTCTTAAAGTTGCCAGTGCTAACAGAAAAGCAACGCTAAGTGTAACCGTAGAAACAAATGTGAGACGTACGAGTAACGTATCTGTTAAAAACGTGCGGCGAAATTTGTAGTTCATGGGCTATTGCAGCAGATAAACGACCCGAGTGTCTTTGTTAACAGCACGATATCGCCTGCAGTGTCTCTACTAGGTTCGTGACCCTATCGGTTGGACTCTAGTCGACTGGGAAACCGTTTCCTGGCAGATGATCCCCGATTTCAGTTGTTACGAGCTGATGGTAGTGTGGCGCAGACCACAAGGATCCATGGAACCAGGTTGTCAACAAGGCACTGTGCAAGCTTGTGGTCGCTCCTTAACGGAGTTGACTGTGTTTACATAGAATGGAGTAGGCCCACTGGTCCAAATGAACATATCGTTGACGGGAAAAAGCTATGTTCGGCCACCTGGTGACCATTTGCTACTATTCAACAAAAGGTTCTGAGCACTACGGGACTTAACATCTGAGGTCCCCTAGAGCATAGAACTAACCTAAGGACATCACACACATCCATGCTCGAGGCAGTATTCGAAACTACGACAGTAGCGGTCGCTCGGTTCCAGACTGAAGCGCCTAGAACCGCTCTGCCACACCGGCCGGCTTGCTACCATTCATGGACCTCATGTTCCCAAACAATGGTGGAATTAAATTTTCTCTTTTTGAGAAGACGGAAGTAGCTTACCCTACTAGATGCTAAAGGCATTCAACCGCTATCACATAAGTGTTTCTTAATTTAAAACAATCGGTTTTGAGAGACATAGCTGGTGTTCACTTTACGTTGGGCATCACGTCAAGTTGTATTATATTTTTTAAATCTTTTCTTATGATAAACTATTTACAATGTGATATTTTTTTCCCCATTACAACTTGGCGTGAGGTACTACGTAGAAAGAACACGTTTATATAACAAAAGAAAGGAAGACCTGAAGACGGCTTCAAAATCTGTCGAATCTGGTTGTTTCAAATAAAGAAACATCGTTGGTTTGAAGAATATTCTGGACAATTTGAGTGAATGGTTTGGGTTCCTATCGAACATTTATGTGACAAAATCATGAAGTCAGTTCACTCATAAAATCCTGCACCAGCAACACTTCCGTAATTATTGACGGCCATGGATACAGCATAGTATTTCTGCAGGAGACTCCTAGCAACTTGATGAGTCAAACCACGGCGAGTTGCTGTACTACGTCGGGCAAATGGAGCTCCGACACAATATTGGGAGGTGTTCCATGACCTTTTTCACCTCAGTGTTTGACATTTTGATATGTTATGTAGAGTCATCTATGCATATATCATGCAATGTGTTTAAAAATAATGGAAAAACAACCTTTACAAACTTTTTTTGTTCCACAGTAGTGATCGCTGCCCACATTAAGAACAAACACGCACTCCACTACACTGTACTTCGCTGCACTGGAGTACATGGCACTGCACCTCTCTCTCTCTCTCTCTCTCTCTCTCACACACACACACACACACACACACACACACACACACACACACACACACACACACAAAACTTTTCCTTTTCTCACCCTGGCCAGGCTGAATAACGAGTGTCAGAACTTCACTACAGTGAGAGAGATGAGGCTAAAATTATCTTTTCCAAATCATGGGTGTAAGATTTTACAGTAACTCTGAACAGAAAGGGAGCTAGTCGGAAAAAAAAAACATTTATGGCTTGGAAAAAAAAGAACAAAGTAATTTCACAGCTGTGCTCAACATATATTTTCTCCTTGCCCTCGCTGTCAGTGTTACATTAGAAACCACTAGAATGAAGAATTGTCCGCATTGTTTGCAACATGGTGTTAGTTTCAACTATGTTTCTGCAGGAACAAAAAGCCTCTCAACCCATCTCTCCAGCCTTCAGTTTTTAGTCAGGCAAGCAGTGTTCTTGTATTAACGTATTACGACCTGCCCAGCAGCTCCTCTGAGCCTTCTGTTGTGCTCCACGCCAGTGTCTCCGCGGCGGCCGTTTAATTAATACAGAGCAACTATGTAGCGCAATTAGCTGCTACCTCGCTCCGGCTGACGTGTTGGCGGCATCTCGCCAATAGCTTGCTTTCCGGCGGCAGAGGCGCTCGATTTGTTACACGGTAGACAAGGCAAAGGAGCATAGCCGGCTCTGAAAGCTGGCGGCGACCACTTAACAGTTCGCTAGAGTGTCGCTGGAAGGGTGATACGTAATTACAGGTCGTCTGCAGCGAAACTCCTCCTGCTTTAAGTGCCCCATTGTTTCTTATTGTTTTCTCGTTCATTGGTACCGTTCACACGTAATTGTTTCGTTGCAGACTTGTTCTGTAATTGCCGCTTCAAAGCCCTTCTTGTAATGATAGCGGTTGACTTTCTCACAATGGTTTGAAGTAGGAAGATTGCTGTGGGAGTCTTGAAGCTCTTCTGTTTGTTTAAAACTGCTTCCTCTGTGAACACCTACTGAGGCGGATGCATCAAATATCGTCATGTGACATTAACTATAATATTGCTGAAACTACTTCGTCAAACTTCGCTCTGAGATAACACAGACATCTACAGACACCTATATGGAGAGAGAATACTGATGTATTTCTCGTACCTGAAACCGCACAAGATACACTTATTTGGTAAGTCAGAAAATCTACAAAACCCAGAACTTAAATTATCTTGTTCTGAATATACGTTTGTGACATACAAATCTAACGAATTAACAGAGAGAAATGAAGCCTTCATAGTATGCCTGAACACTGACAGAAGACAGATTAGTATGTGCACCGTATGCTGCTGAGTTTTCTTCTTTTTGAGCCATCACTATTCTGACTGGTCTGGTGTGATGCGGCCCGCTACAAATTCCTTTCCAGTGCCAAACTTTCCATCTCAGAGTAGCACTTGCAACTTACCTCCTAAACTATTTGCTGGATTTATTCCTATCTCTCTTCTCCTCTAGAGTTTTTACCGTCTAAGACTCCCACTACTATCATCAAAGCTATTCCCTGATATCTTATCAGATACCCCATCATCCTATCCCTTCTTCTTGTTAGTATTTCCCATAAGTTCTTCTCGTCGCCGATTTTGCGGAGAACCTCCTCATTGTTTACTTTATCAGTCCACCTAATACTCTACATTCTTTTGTAGCACCACATTTCAAATGCTACTTTTCTCTTCTGTTCCGATTTTCCCACCGTCGATATCCCACTGCCATATAATTTTATGTTCCAATCGTACTTTCTCAGAATTTCCTTCCTCTAATTTAGACCTATGTTTGATATTAGTAGATTTCCCTTCGCCAGGGATGCCCTGTTTCCCATAAGTAGTCTGCTTTTTATGTCCTCCTAGCTCCATAAGTCTGGAGTTGTTTTGCTGCTAGGTATCAGAATTCCTTAACTCCATCTTCTTCGTGATCGCTAATTTCCATGTGAAGTTTCTCGATGATCTTATTTCTATTGCTTCTCATTAGTTTCGTCTTTCTTCGTTTTACTCTCAATCAATATTCGGTACTCATTAGCCCGTTCTTTAAATTTAGCAGACCCTGTAATTCTTCTTCACTTTCAATGAAGATATTGATGTCATCGGCGAATCTTGACACTGATATCCTTACACTTTAATCGCATTCTTGAACTTCTCTTTAATTTCCGTCATAGCTTCTTCGACGTATAAATTGAACATCAGGGGCGAAAGACTATTTCTCTGTCTTACACATTTTTGAACCCTGCATTTCATTCTTCGTCTTCTCCTCTTATTATTCATACTTGGTTGTTGTGCAAATTGGTTATTAACTATGTTTCTCTACAGCTTACCCCTGTTTTCTCAGGATTTCCAATAACTTGTAGCATTTTACATTGTCGAACGCTTCCTCGAAGTGAACAAATCCTATGAACGTGCATTGTTTTTCCTTCATTCTAACTCCCATTAACAACCGCAACGTCGCAACGATTTCTGTGGTGCCTTAACTTTTCCTAAAGCCAAAGTTACCGTCATTTAACAGATCCTTAATCTTCATTTCCATTCATCTGTATGTTATTCATGTGAGCAACTTGTACGCAAGAGCTGTTTAGCTGATTGTGCGATAATCCTCGCAGTTGGTGACACTTTCAATCTTACAAAACGTATGGATGATGTTTTCCAGAAAGTCTGATGCTATTTAGCCAGTCTCATAAGCTCTACACTGCACCGTGAATAATCATTTCGTTGCCATTTGGAACCTCTGATGGAATGTTATTTGCCTCTTTTGTCTCATTTGATTTTAAACCTTTCAAAGATCTTCTAGATCAGATTCTAATACTGGATCCCCTATATCTTCCCTAATGACTCGTGCTTCTTCATCTATTACGTAATTAGGTAAGTACACCCTCTTTCACGGGCTTTCACGGTACTCTGTCTACAAACCCGCTCTCTGCTCGGCATCTGACAGTGGAATTTCCGATGTATTCTTCACGTTACAGCAATTGCTTTCAATTTCACTTTACTATATGATAAGTCAATCATTTCTTTTTCCATTTCTTCACATTTGTTATGTAGCAGATTCCCTACCTTTTTCTAAATTTCTTTCCTAAGTGATTAGTATTCCTGCAGTTCTAAGCTTCCCTGAAAATTTATCACTTCCTTCTCAGACGATCAGCTGAATTATTCCTTCTGTTACTTATGGTTTCTTGGCAGATGTGTACTTGTTGCTACGTTTCTCTTTCCAAATTCTGCAAGGGTCCTTTTCAGAGCATCCCATTGCTCTTCAACTGAAATGCCTGCTGAGCTGTTCGTTATCTCGGTATCTATAACATCAGTGAACTTCAAGTGCGTTTCTTCATTTCTTACTTCTTCCACATTCCATTTCTTTTCACACTGGTTCTTCCTGGCAGATCTCTAGAGCTTCAGCCTATTCTTCATCATTACTAAATTGTGATGTGTCTATATGTGCCCCCTGGATATGTCTCACAACCTATTATGTGATTGCGGCTGGGTGATACCGTAAGGATATGATTAAATCTTACTGTTGACTGTGTCGAGCCACTGAGCCGTACAGAGGATATATATGTGTCCCTGCACGGCGCGACGCAGAAGGACATGCAACGAAGTCGTGGGGCTTTTAAATAACAGCAACTGACCGGCCAGTTTTCTCGTCTTCGCAGCTGGGCGAGGGGCACTAGTCTTAGCTGAAAGTAGAGTTGGATGTGACTGTGATTGCTGTGGGACTCCACCATGGCAGACCAGTACATAAAATGCCAAGTGTTGTCACCAGTTTGAACAGTTCCAGGAAAGCTCCATTCGATGAATATATGTGGCAGTTTTGTTATCAGAATAATTATTGTTATTGATCAACCAATAACCATTGTTATATGAGCAACAGGAGAATAAGCAATTGAAGACTTTAAATCAACTTGATGGAAACAAATAAATCTAACAATAACGCCGCCTGTATGTTTATAACAACCGTCCGAACAGTGCCTGAAGGCCCAACATTACGGATCGGCCGTCGTGTCATCCTCAGCCCCAATTCGTCTCCAGATGCAGATTCAGGGTGCATGTGATCAGCATGCCACCACCTGGCATTTGTCAGTTTTCATACAAACTCATGTTCAGAAAAATACACACTAAACTACTAGGACTTCTCAAGAAATGATTACCATTTGGACCATTTCGGTCGGCGGGTTGAAAGTCAACGTTGATATCGCGACGCAACACCACCTACCAGTAAAAAGCGCCTGTGGCTCTCCTTGTCGCCATACTCCGAAGATAACAGATCAGTGTGACCTCAGCAGACGTGCAAGATCCCTAGAGAACGTATGTACGAGCCGTACCGTCAGATCAGTGAGTTGTGCATTTTTTCATGAGATGATATGCATCCATCCGCGAAACTGCTGCTCATGTGGGACGAAGAATTTCGGAAGTGCAGCTGGTGTGTGCCGAATGGTTCAAATCGTACCACGCTGACAACCACCTCCATCGCCTTCCTCCAAGAATAGATATCTCATCCAAATGGCACTGCAGGCCAGATCTGCGTCCTCCTCGGCTCTGGCGCAAAAGTGGAACACATCATACACTATCAGGGGTGACAGTCCATCACCGTTTATTACAGCGTGGTATACTGCGCGTCGATAACTTGCCCATCTACCTTTGATGACTATGCAGAAACATGCTAGATGGCAGTGGTGTATAGAACATCACTGAGGATAGAAATGGCATCAGCGTTTCTGGGCGAATCCAGGTTCTGTTTGTCTGAAAATGAAGGCAGCAGTTTTGTTCACACAGCCAGAAGGAGTGGCATCTATATGACTGTATTCGCACAAGACACACAGCGCCAACTCAGGGCCTTATGGTGTGAGATACTATTAGCTACAGCCACAAATTACACTTGGTGCGTGTTCAGGATACAGATCTGTGTGGCCTACATGAAAGACATCCAGTGACCTGTGGCCACAGCCTTTCCGTACAACAGCGCCGACCCCATTTTTCAGCAAGACAATGTACGACCACATGTTGCTGCACCAACACAAGCCATCTTGGTGTCACACGATGTCAGCTTTTCGCCCATCCCACGAGACTTGTCGCCAGTCGAAACTGTGTGGGTTGTGGTGATACGACAGGTTCAGCACTTTGACCCAATGGCAACCACAAAAATTTAACTCTGGAACTAGGTGACTGCAGCATGAATGGCTATAGCACAGGACACCACTCACGGCTAACATGCATCGATGTCGTCATGCCATGCAAAAATTTATCAGAGTGCATGACCAACTCTATGCCTACTAGGTAAAAAGTCAGATGCTAAACCCAGGTGACTGAAATTCTAATCAACTCTGCAAAGCATATTAATGTACATGTTCTGTGAATATAAACATTCTGTCCCTAGTCATTCAAGGTGTTCTGTTTTTCCTGATCATAAGTGTCTGTGTACGTGTGTACATTACAACTTTTTAATGTTGGAGTTCTGGAACCTGTACAGAAAATTGGGATAGATATCAACATAAACATCATTTACGCCCTTTTTATTTCTCATGAAAACCACACATTGCATTTTGTACCACCATACAGCGACACCTTCAAAGGTGGTGGTCCACACTGCTGATCACACAAGTACCTCTAAATAACAGTAGCACGTCCTCTTGCATTGATTCCTGTCTTCGCCGTCTCCTACTATCCACAAATTCATCAAAGCACCGTTGGTCCAGATTGTCCAACTCCCCAACGGCAATTAGGTGCTGATCCCTTAGGGTGGTTGATGGATCACGTCGTCCTAAACAGCCCTTTTCAATCTATCCCAGACATGCTCGGTAGGGTTCATTTCTGGAGAACATGCTGGGCACTACAGTCGAGCGATGTTGCTATCCTGGAGGAAGTCATTCACAAGATGTGCACGACGGGGGTGCGAATTGTTGTTCACGAAAGCTAACGCCTCGCCAATAAGCTTCCAATATTGTTGCACTATTAGTCGGAGGATGATATTCGCGTATTATCGTACAGTCGTTACAGCGCCTTCCATGACCGCCAGTGGCGTACGTCTGCCCCACATAACGCGACCCAAAAAAATAAGGATACCTCCACCTTGCTGCACTCGATGGACAGTGTGTCTAAGGCGTTCAGCCTGACCGGGTAGCCGTCAAACACGTCTCCGACGATCGTCTGGTTGAAGGCAGATACGACACTCATCGGTGAAGAGAACGTTACGCCAATACTGAGCGGTCCATTCTGCATGTTGCTGGGCCCATCTGTACCGCGCTGTATGGTGTCGTGGATTCAAAGATGGACGTCGCCATGGTCTCGGCACTGAAGTTGCGCATCATACAGTCTATTGACCAGAGTTTGAGTCGTAACACGACGTAACAGGACGTTCTGTGGCAGCATGGTGGCGTTGCTGCCAGACTTCATCCGAGCCGTAATCCGTAAGTAACGGTCATCCACTGCAGTAGTAGCCCTTGGGCGGCCTGAATGAGGCACGTGATCGACACTTCCTGTCTCTCTGTATCTCCTCCATGTTCAAACAACATCCCTTTGGTTCACTCAGAGACGCCTGGACAGTTCCCCTGCTGAGAGCCCTTCCTGGCACAAAGTAACAATGTGGACCAGATTGAACAGCTGTATTTACCATCTAGGCATGGTTGAGCTACAGACAACATGAGATACGTACCTCCTTTCTAGTACAATGACTAGAACTAATCAGCTGTCGGACCCCTCTGTCTAAGAGGCGCTGCTCATGCATTGTTGTTTACATCTTGGGGCGGATTTTATCCAACTCTCTAGGACAAAACCCGCCCTGGAGCCTACTGTATTTAATATTGACGCAATTTCTGTGTCGCATCCTTATTAGAAGATTGTGAGTGTTTCAGTAAATGGGCAGAAGTGTGTCGTATACAAACTACATTACTCCCAGGAGATCTTTCATGTGGAGGCTGTATCCGTTTTGCTCTCTTGGGCGGATTTAGTGACATCTCTAAACAGTCAAGGGGACTGTGTCTGTGATACAATATCCACAGTAAACGATTATCATCAGGAGTTCTGGGAATTTTATATATATGTGAGTGCGTGTGTGTGTGTGGATCTCAGCAGAATATGGTACACACACTAACTGCTATATGAGAATCAGCACTGTGTGGGTTATAACTTCCTAAGTACCATAGCGGTGGAGATACGGAGCAAAAATATATTCTAGCCCTAGCACTTTTGTAGCTCCAACATACTATTCAGATAGTGTTTCTGGATGACCCCAAGTTCTCTTTGTTTGAAGCTGATGGCCACATTTTGGTTCACCACAGACAGACAAAATGACTGCAATCACCCAAGATATACTGCTACTCTAATGAATTGTACCCTGTGACATGTAGCTGTAACCTTTCTGTACAACCCCCCAGATGCATTTTTCAGCATTACAATGTATGGCCATATGTTGCTTCACAATGGAGTGTGAATGATGGGGGAAAGCATGGTGGATAGAGAAAAGAAAAGGAGTTAATGGACAGAGAAGGGCAGGATGTGGACAATAACAGAGGGAGAGGAGGAAATGTGATGGAGGGGGGGAGTAGGCAATGTGACAGATGGGGAGGAGGAGGCAGAAAGTGTGATGGACAGAGGGGGAAGCGGGAGGAGGTGGACTGAGACAGCGATGTGGAGGAGATGAACACAGAGAGGGGGAGGCGGAGTTATAAAGAGAGACAGGGGAGCAGGATGTGATGGGAAAGGAGATGGGTCGAGAGAGGGGGGAGGTGTAGCAGACAGTTGGACAGTGTAGCAGTGCAGAAAGAGGGAGAAGTAGAAATGAATAGAGATAAGGGGAGGATGATGTGGACCCAGGGAGGGAAGAGGAAGGTATGTTAAAGAGAGGAGACAGAGGAGATGCACAAGAAGAAGGGTAGAAGGAGATGGAGGGAAAGAATGGGAAAGAGGAGATTAACAAAGATGGGAGGGTGAAGTGGATAATGAGTCAGAGAGAGAAATGGTAGACAAAGAGGTGGGTGAGAAGGATATTTGAGCACTATAATTGTTGGACTTGTATGTTTGCGAAACGTCTACTCTACAGTACAATATCAGTGATGCATCCCTTTGACATAGTTCCAGTCGATGCACAACCACTTCAATGGCAAAATACCTATTCCCAGCCAATTCGCGACTTACAGTAGTACTCACTGGTCTTAGCATGGGACAAGTAATTATGGGTTATCTTGCACATAACAGTGACTGTGAAGAGACAAAGAATACTAAGTATTACATTCACAGAGTTTAAACTACATCGACAACTACGGTTTGTGGCGAAGGATACTTTTTTGGCACTCGGATCATTTTTACTCGTTCATTTAAGAGCATCTATCGGTCAACTTCCGTATGAACTCTAGTTCTTCAAATTTTCTCATCTTTGTATTTTTTTGAGACGAATGTTTCAAGAATTAGTAAGCTGCTGGACATTTTTGTGAATCTCAACACAAAAATTCCTCATAATTCACAAGTTTGCTACTGGGGTTTCTTGAGCATATTCTTGAGGCACTCGTTTTGACTAAACGAATGTGTGACGAAACTCTCCCTCTTCTATTGGCCAACTTGGTAAGGATCCAAGATTGGCGAGCATATCTCAAGTATCGGTGGAATCAGTGATTTATAAGGCGTTTCCCGTATTGATGAGTTACATTACCTTAAAATTCTTTGCCTCTGAACAGCCGTTATGGGGTCATTCCAGTTTACGTCCCTCTGTACAATTACTCCAAGTTATTTAATTATTGTTACTGTTTTAGTTACTTGTCAGTAATAGTGTTATTGGAAAGTAAAGGATCTCGTCACTCATGCTACGCTGTAAGTTACTTTTACTTGCGTGCGAAGTTAGTTGCCTCAACTGACAGTTGATCCTCAATATATGTTCTTTCACTTGGCTACAGTTCACAAGTTTTGTAAATTTCATAGGCAACAGTGTTGAACGCTTAAGGGTTCATGGAGTTCCGACGTTATGCTCTAAAATAATTATATCTGTTGCTAACAGTATCGGCCCTATAAAACAGCCTTGAGGCCTCCAGTAATTGTTTTTAGATGTCGACTTTGTCCTCTCAATAAATAAGTTTTCATTTCTATCTACCAGGAAGTCTTGAACCAAGAAAAAACATTATTAGAGACTCGGAACGCTCATATTTAGTTGAGTAAACGTCAATGCGGAATTGTATCAAATGCCTTTGGAAAATCAAGGAACAGGATATCCACCACGGCGTTCTGATTCTTATGGACGAATCGAGAGAACTGTGCTTCACGAGATCTTTATGCGTATTAGTGAAACGTTTGTTGATTTTGTGGGTGAAAGTCTCGTCCTCCCCAAAAGTCGTACGTCATCTGCTAAACACGTGTTTCATAAACCTACAACACATCGATCGCTTGGTAACCTTCGTTGCTTCATTGCGCTACGATAAACTTTCTGCCAGAGAGTGACGATGATAATTCGTCAGTCTTAGTCACAAGCCTGAAAGGAAGAACCGCATTAAGATCTACCGCAGTGAAACAGCCTCGGAAGACAAAAGTCTGTAATTTCGCCTTTTCTCTGTTAAATTACCATTCAGTGAAAATATGATCACTCAAAGCCCGAACAGATGTTGAAGATTCACTGAATGATTCAACTCTAAATGTGATAAAATGTGCTACAAATAAGTTTTGCGCATGACCAATTGATTGGGAGCACACTGCGGAAGAATACCGCTTCGAATATTGCGCAAAAAGGCTCATCAAAAGCAAGAACAACAGCTTTAGGCTCATCAGAAGCAAGAACAACAGCTATAAAGATCTCTCAAAAAGATACGATTTAAAGAATAATCCTCTTTAGTCTAAAAATGGTGCTGTGTTTCGTAAGATGAGTGTCGTAATGCACTCCAGCCCCTACACGTACTTCGAAATTACTTCCCTGACTGCCAATTAATTAACATGAGCTGGGTTAGACATAGGTCAACTACCGAATAGTGACATATATGAAAATCTGTACCGCATCCGTACTCGAACCCGGATATCCGACTTATCATAAGCGGTTGCCTTATTCACGTCGTCTCTCCGTTCTTGCCCGTCACGTCCCTCCCCCTCCCCCACGTCACCATTGCGAGCACGACTTCAATATGTCAAACTGTCTCCATCCTTTTATTGGAGTCCACTAAATTCCTTACCTATTGCTCGCAACATTATACGGATTCCCTTCACAGGGAAAATGAAACAACGAGGATTCGAGACCAATCTTGTTATCGTCGTGTGCCCACATCTGCTTGTAGTGCTTATATGCATGGATGAAAGATCAGACACTGTTAGCGATCCACATCCTTACGAAATAGTTTAAAATTAATTCGCTGACAGTGATTTCTTTGATATCAGCTTTTTTAGATGTATAAATAACATCCAAAACTGACGTACGAAAATTTGTGCCAGACTGGGGTACGAACCCCGATTTCCCACTTATCTCTTGTGTTAGACTTAAATACTTCGACTATCCGAACGCGTTCTCGAAACCGGTCTAAACTTCCTTATGTCATACTATCTAGTACATCTATACCTAATACGTTTGATGGCAATAAAATGGCAGTTATCGAATTAGTTTCAACGTAAAGCGGCCCACCACTGGCCCGATTTCTCGGAGCAGGAAATTTGCCCCGATGGATTCAAGGCATTCCCCTGAATCAAACGAAGCAGCAGAATAGTGTTTCTTCCAGATTGGCCATACTATAGCGGAATCTGCCACGGTAGCCTGACATAATTCTCTGTCATTAGTGAAACGAATTAAGTCGTCTCGCAAAGGAGTTGCAGGGGCAACAGTCTGGATGGTTTATTGACCAGGCTTTGTAACACTAACCAAGACGGCCTTGCTGTGCTCGCACTGCGAACGGCTGAAAGCAAGGGGAAACTACAGGCGTAATTTATCCCGAGGGCATGCAGCTTTACTGAATGATTAAATGATGATGGCGTCCTCTTGGGTAAAATATTCCGGAGGTATTATAGTCCCCCATTCGGATCTCCGGGCGGGGACTGCTCAAGAGGACGTCGTTATCAGGAGAAAGAAAACTGACGTTCTACGGATCGGAGCGTTAAACATGGATGATAAATAATTTAGACAAGAAGAGAATAGAAGCTTTCAAAATGTGGTGCTACAGAAGAATGCTGAAGATTAGGTGGGTAGATTACATAACTAATGAGGAGGTATTGAATAGAATTGGGGAGAAGAGGAGTTTGTGGCACAACTAGACAAGAAGAAGGGACTGGTTGGTAGGACATATTGGAGGCATCAAGGGATCACCAGTCTAGTACTGAAGAGCAGCGTGGAGGATAAAAATCGTAGAGGGAGACCAACAGATGAACACATTAAGCAGATTCAGAAGAATGTAGGCTGCAGTAGGTACTGGGAGATTAAGAAGCTTGCACAGGATAGAGTAGCATGGAGAGCTGCATCAAACCAGTCTCGACTGAAGACCACAGCAACAACGACACAAAGGAGGGAACTACTACTATTTGTAGCAGAAGGTGAGCAAAGTGGTAACCATTCATTTCAAAAGTAAATACATTACAACTGCTGTCCGAAACTGTAAGTTTCGACAATTACTGCTGAAATCTCATTCAGAAATCGGATATGGGTACATGATATCGATTTTGAAAGATACAAGAATGTTGCACATCATGCACAGATTCCGCAGCTCCATCTATACGAGGAAAGATTTCCGTTTACTTTAGAATGGCCCGTGAATGTTTTGATGAGGTATTGAACTTCATTGGAGACAAAATGGGAAGAGAGGGCACAGCTTTTCATCTAGCAATTGTCCCTGCAGATGGTCGGTAATGACTGAACGATATCTAACACAACAGTCACACATGCAAGGAAGCAATTTTTTATTTATACAGCTACAAATGAACTGTACATAACACAGAAGAAACAAAGTAATTATCGTAAGTAACAGAGATACAGTTCGAAAAGTTCCGATTTGTTGTGAATGACTGCAAATGCGGTGCTACTTGGTTCTGTGACACCAAGCACTTCATGGATTAAATTGATAGAATTCGCATGCCTATCCTTTGCATTCTTGTCTTAGGTTGATTGCATGGCACAGTTAGCGTTATGTGTTGCTATTGCCCTCGTTTCTTTCAGACCTAAGAACTCTTTTTCAGCGATTATCTGTACCATTTTCATCCTAACCAAGGCTTGTGTTCTCAGTGTAAACGTCTTCAATGTTTAGGATTCTGCTGATAAAACGCTGTCTGTTTCATGTGTCTCTTTAGCAGTTCGTTTTGTTTATTGATACGCTATCACGTCTTTAATGGAGGAGGGCACTTTTGCGGAGTCCCTTGAAATCTATTTCCGGGCGGTATGTCGATGTAACAAATCGTATTTGTTTCTGCGGTAGTGATTCTATTGACGTTGCGTGTGCTGGTACAGCAGGCATTTCATTTCTGCTCTCTTCCGCATCACAGACTTCTAATTCCCTTTGCGGGGAAAAGCTTTCACATTACTTTGTTCCTTCTTCAAATATATCAACAGCTGCAGTGGCAGATATACAGTCCTGCGACTCTACAAGAACTGACAGCGTTTCAAGTCGAGGTTAACGGAAATGACAGAGAGAGGTTGAATGTGTCTGTTCGTTTAGACTATATTTATCTCTTGTTGTCAACAGACCACCCTGTTTCTCTTTTGGAGTTTATTAAAAATTTTCAGTATCTGTTATGAAGATTTTTCTATCTCTTTTTAACGTCTACCCCAGAAAGTAAATGCGAGGCATATATTACGAAACACAAATCTTCCAGATAAGCTATTCATTTTGCTGCATCAGTTATGATACCAGTAATATATATCAGTAATATTAATTTCTGTTACCGCTTTTTTCTAAGTATCTCTCTACAGGTGACACGTTTTATACCTTAGGCCACAGTTTCCAAGTGCAAATTTTCTTCAAATGCTACAAAGCAGATATAAAAAAAGAAGCCCATACGTTTTCAGGAACCTATCGTTGAAACCTCGAAAAATTGTGCAGCAGGCTTTAGCAGTTCGTGGGGATTTCCGCATTGTATAGGTAGTATTCACCGGAAATTAGTTTCTATCTAAAGTCCTTAAAAATCGGGTCAAATTATTGTGTAATCAGAAGAAATTTTCTTTCGTGGCAATGGCAGCTCTTGGGCCAGATTATAAATCAGTTTACTTCGATACTGATGCTAATGCAATAAAACGAAGGTGGGATTTCGGAAGTATCTAACTTGGGTCAGATATCAGAAGAGAAATTTTTTTGCGTTCCAGCTTCTGAAAACGTCCCAGACTGAATACATCCTCCGTTAATGTACGAACTGGTGACAAAGACTTATTTCATCTACATCTACGTCTACATGATTACTCTGCAATTCACATTTAAGTGCTTGGCAGAGGGTTCATCGAAACACAATCATAATATCTCTCTAACATTCCACTCCCGAACAGCACGCGGGAAAAACGAACACCTAAACCTTTCTGTTCGAGCTCTGATTTCTCTTATTTTATTTTTATGATCATTCCTACCTATGTAGGTTGGGCTCAACAAAATATTTTCGCATTCGGAAGAGAAAGTTGGTGACTGAAATCTCGTAAATAGATCTCGCCGCGACGAAAAACGTGTTTGCTTTAATGACTTCCATCCCAAGTCGCTTATCATATCTGCCACACTCTCTCCCATATTACGTGATAATACAAAACGACCTGCCCTTTTTTGCACCCTTTCGATGTCCTCCGTCAATCCCACCTGGTAAGGATCCCTCACCGCGCAGCAATATTCTAACAGAGGACGAACGAGTGTAGTGTAAGCTGTCTCTTTAGTGGACTTGTTGCATCTTCTAAGTGTCCTGCCAATGAAACGCAGCCTTTGGCTCGCCTTCCCCACAACAATATCTATGTGGTCTTTCCAACTGAAGTTATTCGTAATTTTAACACCCAGGTACTTGGTTGAATTGACAGCCTTGAGAATTGTAATCGAATTCCAACGGATTTATTTTGGAACTCATGTGGATCACCTCACAATTTTCGTTATCTAGCGTCAACTGCCACCTGCCACACCATACAGCAATCTTTTCTAAATCGCTTTGCAACTGATACTGGTCTTCGGATGACCTTACTAGACGGTAAATTACAGCATCATCTGCGAACAACCTAAGAGAACTGCTCAGATTGTCACCCAGGTCATTTATATAGATCAGGAACAGCAGAGGTCCCAGGACGCTTCCCTGGGGAACACCTGATATCACTTCAGTTTTACTCAATGATTTGCCGTCTATTACTACGAACTGCGACCTTACCTACAGGCACAACTGAGACGATACCCACGGCTCGTGCACCGATCATAACAGCACGTTCAAAGTCACTGAAATCTCGATAACCTGCAATTGTAGCAGCAGTAACCGATCTAATAACTGTGCCAGACACTTGTTGTCTTATATAGGTGTTGCTGAACGTAGCGCCGCATTCTGCCTGTTTACATAGTCTGTATTTTAATACGCATGCTTATACTAGTATCTTTGGTACTTCAGTGTACGTTCTGCAGAAGTACTCCATAACCACGGCTCTGGCTGCTTCTGTGTGTTCGGCAATATTCAATACCCAACAGAGAGGAGAGGCACTCACACAACAACGCTAGCTTAATCTGGTAGAGATCAATGCTTTCTGTTAAACACACAATCAGGATTTGTTTGTACTGTTTACAGTTAATATTATTCCACAATCTAGGTAGCCGGTATTTACATTCCAACCTCGTAATCCGTTATTGTTGAACCAGTATTATTGAATTTAAGTACGTGCAACACATAACATCATCATCAGCATCATCATCATCATTTAAGACTGATTATGCCTTTCAGCGTTCAGTCTGGAGCATAGTCCCCCTTATAAAATTCCTCCATGATCCCCTATTCAGTGCTAACATTGGTGCCTCTTCTGATGTTACGCCTATTAAATCAAAATCATTCTTAACCGAATCCAGGTACTTTCTCCTTGGTCTAACCAGACTCCTCCTACTCTCTACGGCTGAACCCATGAGTCTCTTGGGTAACCTTGCTTCTCCCATGCGTGTAACATGACCCCACCATCTAAGCATGTTCGCCCTGACTGCTACATCTATAGAGTTCATTCCCAGTTTTTCTTTGATTTCCTCATTGTGCACACCCTCCTGCCATTGTTCCCATCTACTAGTACCTGGAATCATCCTAGCTACTTTCATATCCGTAACCTCAACCTTGCCGGCCGGAGTGGCCGAGCGTTTCTAGGCGCTTCAGTCTGGAACCGCGCAACCGCTACAATCGCAGGTTCGAATCCTGCCTCGGGCGTGGATGTGTGTGTCGTTCTTAGGTTAGTTAGGTTTAAGTAGTTCTAAGTTCTAGGGGACTGATGACCTCAGATGTTGAGTCCCATAGTGCTCAGAGCCATTTTTGAACCTCAACCTTATTGATAAGGTAGCCTGAATCCACCCAGATTTCGCTCCCATACAACAAAGTTGGTCGAAAGATAACTTAGTCTTGGTACTGACTTCCTTCTTGCAGAAGAGTAGATCGTAGCTGAGCGCTCACTGCATTAGCTTAGCTACACCTCGCTTCCAGTTCTTTCACTATGTTGCCATCCTATGAGAATATGCATCCTAAGTACTTGAAACTGCAACCTGTTCTAACTTTCTTTCTCCTATTTGGCACTCAATCCGTTTATATCTCTTTCCCACTGACATTATTTTTGTTTTGGAGATGCTAATCTTCATACCATAGTCCTTACATTTCTGATCTAGCTCTGAAATATTACTTTGCAAACTCTCAATACAATCTGCCATCATAACTAAGTCATCCGCATATGCGAGACTGCTTTTTTATGTTCACCTATCTTAAACTCACCCAGCCAGTCTAATGTTTTCAACATATGATCCATAAATAATATGAACAACAGTGGAGACACGTTGCAGCCTTGTCTTACCCCTGAAACTACTCTGAACCATGGACTCAATTTACCGTCATCTCTAACGTCTGCCTGAGTATCTATGTAAAGACCTTTAATTGCTTGCAAAAGAGTGCCTCCTATTCCATAATCACGTAGAACAGATAATAACTTCCTCCTAGAAACCCGGTCATATGCCTTTTCTAGATGTATAAAACATAGATACAATTCCCTATTCTATTCGTAACACTTCTCCAATATTTGCCGTAAGCTAAAGATCTGGTCCTGACAACCTCTAAGAGGCATAAACCAACACTGATTTTCATCCAATTGGTCCTCAACTAATACTCGCACTTTCCTTTCAACAATACCTGAGAAGATTTTACCCACAACGCTGATCAAAGAGATACCTCTGTAGTTGTTACAACCTTTTCTGTTTCCATGTTTAAAGATTAGTGTGATTACTGGTTTCGTCCACTCTGATGGAACCTGTCCCGACTCCCACGCTATTTCAATTATCCTGTGTAGCCATTTACCACCTGACATTCCACTGTATATGATGAGTTCCGACTTAATTTCGTCCACCCCAGCCGCTTTATTGAACTGCAATCTATTGACCATTTTCTCCACTTCCTCAAATGTGATCCTATTTCCATCATCATTCCTGTCCCATTGTACATCGAAACCTGAAACATTACTGATCGTATTTTCACCTACATTGAGCAACTATTCAAAATATTCCCTCCATCTGCCCAAGGCATCAACAGGATACACCAGCAGTTTTCCTGACCTGTCCAAAATACTTGTCATTTCCTTCTTACCTCCCTTTCGAAGACTGCTAATTACACTCCAGAATGGTTTTCCAGCAGCATGACCCAAGGTCTCCAACCTGTTTCCAAAGTCTTCCCAAGATTTCTTCTTGGATGCTGCAATTATCTGTTTGGCTTTGTTTCTTTCTTCAGCATAACTTTCTCTGTCTACCTGAGTTCTAGTATGTAGCCATTTTTGATATGCGTTCTTTTTTCTTTTACAGGCTGCCTTGACTGTGTCATTCCACCAAGCTGTTTGCTTCATCCTACCTTTACACACTACTGTTCCAAGACATTCTTTGGTCACTTCTAGTACTGTGTCCCTGTACCTTGTCCATTCCTTTTCCAATGACTGCAATTGACTACATTCAACTAACTGGTACCTTTCTGAGATCACTGTTATATACTTGTGTCTAATTTCCTTATCCTGAAGTTTCTCCACTCTTATCCTCCTACACATAACACATATGCCGAAATCACGGTTGTTCCAGTAAGTACGAAACATTTCCTTCGCTGGTCACAAGAGCGTGCGCGTGATCGAACGCAACGCACATGTTTAAAAAGGTAGGAAACGAGAATGTACCTTCGCTCTTGTTATTCAAACAATCGCACCATACATGTTGCTTTCACTTTGAACTTGTAACTATACTGAAAACAGTCCACGTTATCCTCCAGTCACCGTCCGGACGCGTTTCATTACTGACATCCTGGCACGAGACAAGAGATCGAAGGTAGCCGCCATTAGATAAACATTAATACTATACCGTGAAGACTGATATGAATTGTACATCTTGCGTGCCAATTTTTTTAATTACATCAGAATGAGTGGTGAAATGCGCACTAAAGCCACGTCATCAACACTGCACATTGCCTGCGTCCCTCGGTAATTAAGCTACGACTGCTAATGCTCTCTACCCTCATGAGAGAGGAGGCAATCGATAGGTCAGCGATACAACAGCACGCTTACAAGTGGTAAACTCTTTCTGGAAATTGCTGTTAATATCTCCCTACCAGTAACAGTTACTCAAAAAAATGGCTCTGGGCACTATGGGACAACATCTGAGGTCATCAGTCCGCTATAACTTAGAACTACTTAAACCTAACTAACCTAAGGACATCACACACATAAATGCCCGAGGCAAGTTTTGAACCTGCGACCGCAGCAGTCGCGCGGTTCCGACCTGTAGCGCCTAGAGCCGCTCGGCCACAGCGGCCGGCAGTAGCAGCTACTAAAAATTATTTTGCTAATAAGTCTTGCAAACACCAGACTATAGCATGCAATACCAGTCTTACAGACAAATGTATCACACTATGATGGTTTCGGCAGTGTGCAGAGCACAGGGTATGCCTCAACAACTGGAAATACGTTCCGTCTAGACAGGCAATACAGTGACGTGACAAAAGTCGCGGAAGTCCCGCAGAAATATTGAGCCATGCTCCCTCTATAGCTATTTGTAACTGCGAAAATGTTACCGATGCAGAATTTTCTGCACGAAATGACTTCTCAATTTTGTGGCATAAAGGTTCGATGGGATGCTTATCGTGCCGCCTTGGTGACCAAATCATCCGCTCGAATTGTCCACAAGGTTCTTCAAACCAGTCGCGAATAGTTGTGGCCCGGTGACATGGCACATTGTCAACCAAAAAATTCCATCGTTGTTTGCGTACATGAAGTCCATTGAAGGCAACAGATGGTTTCCAAAGAGCCTAAAATAACCATTTCCAGTCAATGATCGGTTCTTTTGTACCAGAGGACACCGTTCATTCGGCTGGCCGGTGTGGCCGAGCGGTTCTAAGACCTACAGTATGGAACCGCGCGACCGCTAAGGTAGCAGGTTCGAATCCTGCCTCAGGCATGGATGTGTGTGATGTCCTTACGTTAGTTAGGTTTAAGTAGTTCTAAGTTCTAGGAGACTGATGACCTCAGCAGTTAAGTCCCATAGGGCTCAAAGCCATTTGAACCCAGTCGATTCCATGAAAACATACGCCACACTATTATGGAACCACCACTAGCTTGCAGAGTGGCTTGTTGACATTTCCAAGGTTTCGTCCTGTTTCCGCCACACTCGAACCCTATCATCTTTTTCTTTTTGGTCATCAGTCTACTGACTGGTTTGATGCGGCCCGCCACGAATTCCTTTCCTGTGCTAACCTCTTCATCTCAGAGTAGCACTTGCAACCTACGTCCTCAATTATTTGCTTGACGTATTCCAATCTCTGTGTTCCTCTACAGTTTTTGCCCTCTACAGCTCCCTCTACTACCATCGAAGTCATTCCCTCGTGCCTTAGCTGATGTCCTATCATCCTGTCCCTTCTCCTTATCAGTGTTTCCAACATATTCCTTTCCTCTCCGATTGTGCGTAGAACCTCCTCATTCCTTACCTTATCAGTCCACCTAATTTTCAACATTCGTCTATAGCACCATATCTCAAATGCATCGACTTTCTTCTGTTCCGGTTTTCCCAGAGTCCAAGTTTCACTACCATACAATGCTGTGCTTCAGACGTACATCCTCAGAAATTTCTTCCTCAAATTAAAGACGGTATTTGATATTAGTAAACTTCTCTTGGTCAGAAATGCCTGTCTTGCCATAGTGAGTCTGCTTTTCATGGCCTCCTTGCTCCGTCCGTCATTGGTTATTTTACTGCCTAGGTAGCAGAATTCCTTAACTTCATTGACTTCGTGAGCATCAATCCTGATGTTAAGTTTCTCGGTGTTCCCACTTCTACTACTTCTCATTTCCTTCGTCTTTCTCCGATTTACTCTGAAACCATACTGTGTACTCATTAGACTGTTCATTCTGTTCAGCAGATCATTTAATTCTCCTTCACTTCCATTCAGGATAGCAATGTCATCAGCGAATCGTATCATTGATATCCTTTCACCTTGTATTTTAATTCCACTCCTGAACCTTTCTGTTATTTCCATCATTGCCTCCTCGATGTACAGATTGAAGAGTAGGGGCGAAAGGCTACAGCCTTGTCTTACACCCTTCTTAATACGAGTACTTCGTCCTTGATCGTCCACTCTTATTATTCCCCCTTGGTTGTTGTACATATTGTATATGACCCGTCTCTCCCTATAGTTTACCCCTACTTTCTCAGAATCTCGAACAGCTTGCACCATTTTATGTTGTCGAACGCTTTTTCAAGGTCGACAAATCCTATGAAAGCGTGTTGATTTTTCTTTACCCTTGCTTCCATTATTAGCCCTAACGTCAGAATTGCCTCTCTCGTCCCTTTACGTTTCCTAAAGAAAACTGATCGTCACCTAGCGCATTCTCAATTTTCTTTTCCATTCTTCTGTGTATTATTCTTGTAAGCAGCTTCGATGCATGAGCTGATAAACTGATTGTGCGATAACTCTCGCACTTGTCAGCTCTTGCCGTCTTCGGAATTGTGTGGATGATGCTTTTCCGAAAGTCAGATGGTATATGGCCAGACTCATATATTCTACACACCAACGTGAATAGTCGTTTTGTTGCCACTTTCCCCAATGATTTTAGAAATTCTGATGGAATGTTATCTATCCCTTCTGCCTTATTTGACCGTAAGTCCTCCAAAGGTCTTTTAAATTCCGATTCTAATGCTGGATCCCCTATCTCTTCTAAATCGACTCCTGTTTCTTCTTCTATCACATCAGACAAATCTTCACCCTCATAGAGGCTTTCAGTGTATTCTTTCCACCTATCCGCTCTCTCCTTGGCATTTAACAGTGGAATTCTCGTTGCACTCTTAATGTAACCACCGTTGCTTTTAATGTAACCAAAGGTTGTTTTGACTTTCATGTATGCTGAGTCTGTCCTTCCGACAATCATATCTTTTTCGATGACTTCACATTTATCCTGCTGCCATTTCGTCTTAGCTCCATGCACTTCCTATTTATTTCATTCCTCAGCGACTTGTATTTCTGTATTCCTGATTTTCCCGGAACGTGTTTAACATCCTCCGTTCATCAATCAACTGAAGTATACCTTCTGTTACCCATGGTTTCTTCGCAGCTACCTTCTTTGTACCTATAATTTCTTTCCCAAGTTCTGTGATGGCCCTTTTTAGAGATGTCCATTCCTCTTCAACAGTACTGCCTACTGCGCTATTCCTCATTGCTGTATCTATAGCGTTAGAGAACTTCAAACGTATCTCGTCATTCCTTAGTACTTCCGTATCCCAATTCTTTGCGTATTGATTCTTCCTGACTAATGTCTTGAACTTTAGCCTACCCTTCATCACTACTATATTGTGATCTTAGTCTATATCTGCTCCTGGGTACGCCTTACAATCCAGTATCTGATTTCGGAACCTCTGTCTGACCATGATGTAATCTAATTGAAATCTTCCCGTATCTCCCGGCCTTTTCCAGGTATACCTCCTCCTCTTGTGATTTTTGAACAGTGCATTCGCTATTACTAGCTGAAACTTGTTAGAGAACTCCATTAGTCTTTCTCCTCTTTCATTCCTTGTCCCAAGCCCATACACTCCTGTAACCTTTTCTTCTTGCCCTTCCCCTACAACTGCATTCCAGTCGCCCGTAACTATTAGATTTTCGTCCCACTTTACATACTGCATTACCCTTTCAATATCCTCATACACTTTCTCTATCTGTTCATCCTCAGCTTGCGACGTCGGCATGTATACGTGAACTATCGTTGTCGGTGTTGGTTTGCTGTCGATTCTGATTAGAACAACCCGGCCACTCAACTGTTCACAGTAACACACCCTCTGCCCTACCTTCCTATTCATAACGAATCCTACACCTGTTATACCATTCTCTGCTGCTGTTGATATTACCCGATACTCATCTGACCAGAAATCCTTGTCCTCCTTCCACTTCACTTCACTGACCCCTACTATATCTAGATTGAGCCTTTGCATTTCCCTTTTCAGATTTTTTATTTTCCCTACCACGTTCAAGCTTCTGACATTCCACTCCCGGACTCGTAGAACGTTATCCTGTCGTTGACTATTCAATATTTTTCTCATGGTAACCTCCCCCTTGGCCGTCCCCTCCCGGATCTGAATGGGGGACTATTCCGGAATCTTTTGCCAATGGAGAGATTATCATGACACTTCTTCAATTACAGGCCACAAGTCCTGTGGATACACGTTACGTGTCTTTAATGCAGTGGTTTCCATTGCCTTCTGCATCCTCATGTCGTTGATCATTGCTGATTCTTCCGCCTTTAGGGGCAATTTCCCACCCCTAGGAAAAGAGAGTGCCCTGAACCTCTATCCGCTCCTCCGCCCTCTTTGACAAGGCCGTTGGCAGAATGAGACTGACTTCTTATGCCGGAAGTCTTCGGCCGCCAATGCTGATTATATATAAAATTTAGGCTGTGGCGGGGATCGAACCCGGGACCGAAGACGTTACCCCTAGACCATTTTTTTTTTTATAAAACCTCTATTAAAAAAACAATGTTACACATTGCAAATACATGCTAAGTTATACATACATGAAGTTATTTAAACAAAGCGGTTTGATCATTTCAATTGCGCTGACATTAAGGAAAGACAACAGAAGATTGTGTTACTGACTAAATCACCAGAAAGAGTTAAATTAAACATAAATACTTGAGAATGGCGGAAAGGAGGTATATAATAAAGTTGACTAGCCTTCCAACTACACTTTCTGGACATTAATTGATTCTAAGTATTTGAAGTGATCAGATCTATATAATCAGTCTTTCACTGCAAAAATGAACAGGGCAATGTGCCAGCCATTGAATATTACATTTATCGGATAGTATCTTATGGTTTTAACCAATCGATAAGGAGATTTCTATAAAAACTGTCTATTTCCAAATTTCTAGTATAAGCCAATAATGCACCTTTCATGATTTGTGTTTGGCACTATTAGACACACAATCTCAATGTCACATAAGTTCTGTACATTAGATTATAAATTTCAAAAAACTACTCTCTGAAGTAGAGAAAGCACACATCATAAATATACTGTAAAATCTTAAATAGTATCCTTAAGGTAACTACAATACATCACTGTCAACACAGTCTTCTTTTTTATATTAACCAATGCCCATTCTTTCAAATACAATTTTTAGCATATTACCGAACTTTTTCTTGTGATTCGAATAGCTTCTAATTTTGTGGAACTCACACAGCATGTGTACCTTGAACTCTATGATGCTATCGGATCCTAATTTGTTGAGGACGTAGTTAACAAAATTTCCCAGCAACCAGTACACAGCGTTTTTTTTTTGCTTCTGGGAAATAGCGTGCTTCAGGCCTGTGTATCAATGACAGCGATATATACTCAGGGGATGTTCTTGTAATCAGATCTATTTGCTCCCGGATCCACTTCCAACTATTCATGTGACCACTGCAAGTATATCGATGAATTACTGTGTCAACTAGATGACATTGTTGACATAAATTTGTTTCACAGAGTCCGATTGCGTGCAGTCTTTCATTGGTGCTAACTATGTTGTTAACTGTCTTGTACCATGACGTTTTTATATTAGACGTGAGCACATTAGAACTAATGTTTTTCCAAATCTCAGTCCACTCAATGTTTGGAAACTGTCGTTCTATTTTGTTTCTTCCTTCGCTTTTCTTTCGTTCCCGCATTATGGCTCTCGATGTTAAGTGTCGGGACTGCCTGAGTTCGACACTGACATAACTAAACTCAACATAGAAAATCCTCACGTGCTGTAAGCGACTGTTGATATTCTGCACGTCAATCGGGGGAAGCAGGCTTGGAGGTTTAATGATGTCGAAAAGTTGGCTGGTTATGCTTTCTCGCGAGTCTCTTATTAAATTAACTTGCCTTTTGATAAAAAGAGCAGAGGCTTTATCCGTTATATCAGTTAATCCTAGTCCACCATTTTTAGGATCTAAAGTGGCTACTTTAGCAGGTACTCTAAACACTTCACCTCTCCACAAAAATTTTGTGATTTTGGACATTATTCTCCTCGCTATCATTCTCGGTATTGGAAACAGCTGGGCAGTATAATAAGCCTTAGCAAGGATGCATGAGTTGATATACTGTGTTCTTTGAACTTGGTTCATATATCGAGTTAAATTCTCTACAATGGCTCCTTGCACTTTATCTGCTGCAACTTTCCAATTTAAAGCCGTCATTTTCATAGGGCATGCTGTCAGGGTGATCCCAAGTGTTTTATGTTGTCGGACTAAGTTTGCCCACTCGAAGTTGATATTATCAAAACCTCTGAGATTTAACATCTTACTTTTTTTTCCGTTTGCATTGGCTCCAGATGCTCTACAGTACGAATCAATCACTGTTGCTAGCGTGGTTACCTCGTCATTATTCCTTATAATGACCCCTATATCGTCAGCATAGGCTCTTATAACTGTTTTGTTTCCTGATAATGTTAAGCCTTTTAATGTAGCATGGACATGTTGGAGGAAAGGTTCCAGCGAAATTGCGAAGAGCGACATGGACAGAGGACTTCCTTGAGGAACACCTCGTTGTATTTGCATCGGCCTGGATTGTTGACAATTCACCGCTATTTTAGCATTTATTCCAGTTGCTATGTTCTTAATCAACTGTATAACCCTATCGTTGAAACCTATTTTCTTCAATGTCTGTAGAAGATATTCATGGTTTACTACATCGAACGCCTTATAAAAATCTAAAAACAATAAAGCACACTTTATGTTTGTTACAGAAGTTATTGCAATGATATCCCTGAATTCCGCTAGATTTTGAAAAATGGTTCTGCCTTGCGCACAGTTCTGATGTTGACTAATAATTTTATATGTAAGGCATGAAATTCTCTTGTTTATTATTCTAGCTATTAATTTATAATCAGAATTCAGCAGTGAAATTGGACGAAAATTATTTAAATCTTTGTTTCCATTATTTTTTGGCACCAGAACAATTTTACTCTCCTTAAACTCAGCCGGAATCATTTTACCCTGAATAACCTCATTTACAATGTCCGTGATTTTCGCACCCACTATTGGCCAGTAACGGATGTAAAATTCTGCTGGCAGACCATCCGGTCCTGGGGATTTTTTTGGTGGCGAGGCGCACAGAGTCTCATACACGTCTTCTTCACTGACAACCTCGAGAAAATTTTCGTTGTCATCTTCTGTCTGCTGTGGGGCTAGGATGTCAAGGAATTCTTCCAAGGAAGCATCACTACTTTGATGTACAGAATATAGCTCGCAATAATAGCGATATATCTCGTCCATGATATCCTGCTGGGTTCTGAGAATCGTGCCGTGTTCTGTTCGAATTTCTTCAATAAAAGTCCTTCTCCCGTTTTTCGTATGCTTCACTAAATGATATAGGGAAGTAGTTTCATCTGCTGACACCGAATTTGCCTTCGATTTTATTTTCAACCCTTCCATTTGACTTCTCTTGATATTAAGTAACTTGGCTTTGACTTTTTTGATGTCTGCTATCCGAAGTGAGGAACCTGCTGAGACTTGATCATATAGATCTCTCAAAACGGAATAGTAATACTCTATAGTGCATTTCATTTCCCTTGCGCTCTGGGCACTGTATTGAATAAGAACTTTCCTCAACTTTGGCTTTGCCATTTTAACCCACCAGTCAATAGCAGTGGCATATCTACTACGGGCTCGCAGGCATATTGCCCATGTTTCTTTAATCAGATCTTCTAAATCATGATTAACTAACAAGGAAGTGTTCAAATTCCACTGATTCTTGAATCGGTGAACCGGCTGTCTTGTTAGATTTATGCAAGCTAAGACACTTGAATGGTCTGAAAAGTACGTAGGAATGGTTTCTACTTTTGTCACGGAAGTTACAAGATTTTTAGAAATATATAGTCTATCAATCCTGCTACGTGATGTTGCCGTGACATAAGTGAACTCAACAATGGAGGGGTATTTGATTTCCCATATATCCTTTAATTCTAAACCAGTAACTAATTGTTTTAGTTCACTTGAGAAATTAAAATTAGGTAACTGATCTTTTCGATTTAAAACACAATTAAAATCACCTCCAAGTAATAACTGTCTTGGTGATTTCCTTAACAAGTATATCAAGTCGTCTTTGAAGAAACGTGCCCTGTCAGCTCGATGAGAACTTCCTGAAGGGGCGTCCAAGTTGATGATAGTCACATCATAGATATTTAGTCCTATTCCCCTTCCGGATTCCAGTCGTTCCACCTCGCTTACTGTAATCCCTTCCCTTACCAAAATTGCTGTTCCAACACTTGTTTCGGGAGACACATTTATGTAACTGACAAAACCGGGAATTACCAAATCCGAAATTAGAACTTCTTGTAACAGGGCAATATCAGTCGCGGATTCGTACAAAAATTCCTTAAGGGCCGATAATTTCAAACCGGTCGTGATTTTGTTTATATTTATAGTGGTGACAGAATAAGATTGCGTCATTGTGCTGTCACTATGTAGTTGTTTTGTTGAACTAATTTAGTTTACTGTGGTTCAGGGTTCAGTTAAGCTGTAACAGTTTTCTCGGAAGGCTGAACATGGAATAACACTTCAATCAGTTTATTAGTTACTGTCCCGTTTTTTTTTCTACTTCTGATGTTTTCTCTTGTACCGCAAGCAGACTGATTTCCTGGTAAATTTTCTGATTTTTCCTCCAGTGATTCGTGTACGACCGTTTCGGACTGAACATTCTTTGGGCTTGGGTCGCCCCTACTGGATTTTCCCTTCCCTTGGTTACGAGCTACATTCTCATTTGGTTGCGTCGGTATTTTACTTCGCGGCTTATCTGGAGCAGCAGCAGACGCTTTAGCAATTTCGGTTGCCGGCGCCTGCCCTGAGGTGTTGACCGTGATTTCAGTTTGGCCACCACTTCCTCGTTCTTTATTAATTTCACTCACTTTCTGATCGAGGGAAACAAATGGAGACTGCAGTTTTGCATCCTCTCCCTGAATTTGTTTATTAACAGATAGATTCTGATCTTTGCAATCGGCTACTGCACCTGTTGTTTCTTGCAAATTAATGCTGCTTACACCCCTTTCATTTTCGGGTACCGTATGTGTATTATCTTTCTGTTCATTAGTTTCCATTCGCATTTTGCCTTCAGGTACCTCTGCCTTCTCATCGCACTGTTTTTGCTTGCGAAGTGAGGGAGTGGGACAAGACAGCTCGTCCTCTGAACAACTATCAGTTATCTCCAGAGGTCGTTTTTTCGGTTGCATTTCAGTTTCACGAGTAGTGGCAACGGGGTTTCCTTTTGTTGTTAACGGGGGAAATTGACTGTTATCGTGAAGGGAGACATCAGCTTGTCCCGCTGCGTTAACATCCTCAACCAGTTGTTCCGGGCTATTCTTTGGTAACAGATCATTTAAGGTAAGCTTCTGACGCTGTATCAAATTACTTTTAAGCACAACAGTTCGCTGCGGACATTCCTGTCTGAAGTGGCCGGTTTCGTTACATATATGACATGTAGCTTCCTGACCTCTATAAACAATTTGTGCCTTATACCCACAAACAGTTATGTGAGACGGAATATTCGTCTTAACGTCCATCTCTACACAGCGGACCCCGTTAAAACACTGTAGTTTAAAGCGAGGCGACCATCTTTCATTTGCAATTGATTTAACGTCTCCGTAGTTTAAAAGAGCTTCCTTAATCTTATCATTTTCAATTTCAATGGGGAGATTCAAGACACGAACGGTTTTGTAATGAATGTCGGCTCTATAGATGGAAACCTTACTTTTATAACCATTTCTATGCACAAAATCTACTTCATAGCCCCACTTTCGTAACACTTTATCAACAGTCGAAGCACTGATTAACTTGACAAAAACACAGTATTTTTCCTGATCCAGTTGCCAGGTATGAACGGTTTCAGAATTTAGACCAATTACCTGTGTAATCCAGTCATCTATTTCCAGGGATGTCGGCTGAACAGGACGGGATTCTTTGTCAAAAGCAAATACCAGAGTATTCTTCCTGAGGTTTGTAGCCATGGTTAATCCAGCGAAGCAATTTCGGTTAAACAACCGAAATTCCAAGTAACAGCAGCAAGACCAGAAAGAGCGATCAGATCACAAGGAACAGGAACGAACACGGAGATTAACGGACGGACGGCACTCGGCGAAGCACAAGTACAGCGATGTAAACACTGAAGTGCAGCGCAACAGTTAACAGCGGCCACTCGCGAGCGCGGCTGAAACGGAACTGGACCATGGGTCTTACCCTCTTTCATCAGCCAACTTAAATCGGGAGTCACCTTAGCATGTCAAGGTTTCCCTGTCGTGTACGGCCCAACCGATATGGTCAAGAGCCCAAGAGAGGCGCTGCAGTCGATTATGTCGTGGTGTTTCCTACCTCACTCTCGTCTGTCGTCTTCTGCTATGGCCCATTAAAGCCAGTTTCGTGGACGTTTCTGATTTCTGCGGTGATTTCACGCTGTGTTTATTGTCTGTTAGCACTGACAACTGAACGGAATCGCCGCTGCCCTCGGGCGTCAAGTGAAGGCCGTCGACCACTGTGTTGTTCGTGATGAGAGATAATGCCTGGAATCTTACATTCTCAGGACACTCTTGACTCTGTGGATCTCGAAATATTGAATTCCGTAACGATTTCCCGAATGGAATGTCCCATGAGTCTAGCTCAAACTACCATTCCGAGCTCAATACACCCTAATTTCTATCGTGCAGCCCTAATCACGTCGGAAGCGTTTTCACGTGAATCATTTGGTTACAAATGACAGCTCTGTCAATGCACTGCCCTTTTATACCTTGCGTATGCGATACTAATACCATCTGTAGATGTGCATGTCGCTCTCCTATGGATTTTGTCACCTTATTGAATACAGGGTGTCACAAAAAGGTGCCGCCAAACTTTCAGGAAACATTCCTCACACACAAGTAAAGAGAAGATACTATGTGGACATGTGTCCGGAAACGCTTAATTTCCATGTTAGAGCTCATTTTTGTTTCGTCAGTATGTACTGTACTTCCTCGATTCACCGCCAGTTGGCCCAATTGAATGAAGGTAATGTTGACTTCGGCGCTTGTATTGACATGCGACTCATTCCTCTACAGTACTAGGAACAAGTACATCAGTACGTAGCATCAACAGGTTAGTGTTCACCACGAACGTCGTTTTGCAGTCAGTGCAATGTTTACAAATGCGGAGTTGGAAGATTCCCATTTGATGTATGGATTAGCACGGGGCAATAGCCGTGGAGCGGTACGTTTGTATCGAGACAGATTTCCAGAACGAAGGTGTCCCGACAGGAAGACGTACGAAGCAATTGATCGGCGTCTTAGGGAGCACGGAACATTCCAGCCTATGACTCGCGACTGGGGAAGACCTAGAACGACGAGGACACCTGCAATGGACGAGGCAATTCTTCGTGCAGTTGACGATAACCCTAATTTCAGCGTCAGACAAGTTGCTGCTGTACAAGGTAACGTTGACCACGTCACTGTGTGGAGAGTGCTACGGAAGAACCAGTTGTTTCCGTAGCATATACAGCGTGTGCAGGCACTATCAGCAGCAGTTTGGCCTCCACGGGTACACTTCTGCGAATGGTTCACCCAACAATGTGTCAATCCTATCTTCAGTGCAAATGTTCTATTTACAGATGAGGCTTCATTCCAACGTAATCAAACTGTAAATTTTCACAATCAACTTGTGTGGGCTGAAGAGAATCAGCACGCAATTGTGCAATCACGTCATCAACACAGATTTTCTGTGAACGTTTGGGCATGCATTGTTGGTGATGTCTTGATTGGGCCCCATGTTCTTCCACCTACGCTCAATGGAGCACGTTATCATGATTTTATACGGGATACTCTACCTGTGCTGCTAGAACATGTGCCTTTACAAGTACGACGCAACATGTGGTTCATGCACGATGCAGCTCCTGCACATTTCAGTCGAAGTGTTCGTACGCTTCTCAACAACAGATTCGGTGACCGATGGATTGGTAGAGGCAGACCAATTCCATGGCCTCCACGCTCTCCTGACCTTAACCCTCTTGACTTTCATTTCTGGGGGCATTTGAAAGCTCTTGTCTACGCATCTCCGGTACCAAATGTAGAGACTCTTCGTGCACATATTGTGGACAGCTGTAATACATACGCGATTCTCAAGGGCTGCACCTGCGCATCAGGAATTCAATGTGGATGCATGTATCCTCGCTAACGGAGGACATTTTTAACATTTCCAGGAACAAAGTGTTTGAAGTCACGCTGGTACTTTCCGTTTCTGTGTGTTTACATTCCATGATTAATGTAATTTAAGGAGAAGTAATCAAAAGAGCTCTAGCATGGAAAGTAAGCGTTTCCGGACACATGCCCACCTAACATATTTTCTTTCTTCGTGTGTGAGGAATGTTTCCTGAAAGTTTGGCCGTACCTTCTTGTAACACCCTGTATATTTCACTGTTTCCTGCTTTGGAAGTAACTTCGATATATCAGCAATGGTGTGTAACTTAAGGTAGCCAGTGACTTCACCTTTCAACGCAGCCTCGATAAATAGGTTAGTTAAATTCTGAACTTCATAACAAATATGACCAATAATGAAAACATTTGTAGTTGACAGTCAACTAGCGGTGGCAGACTGTAACAAGTAAAATAATTTATTGAATTGAACAGTGTCCTCAAAATCGCTTGACAAAGATGTAGTTCTTGGGTGCACGTGGAGAAAAAGTTCATAGGGCACTGGCACGTCATATCGGCGACGCAACGGGGCACGCTGCATCAGTGCGAAACCAGGGCGGCATCGCGCGTCTGACAGCCACTTCAGTTCGGGCAGCCGCAGTGTGTGCCACCTATCACAAACATCAGGCTTTCCGAGGCTGCGGCGCGATTTCCGTTGCGTCAGAGATAGCGAAGGACTTGGAAGAGGAGTTGAACAGAATGCACAGTGTCTTGAAAGGAGGGTATAAAGTGAACATCAACAAAAGCAAAACGAGGATAATGGAATGTAGTCGAATTAAGTCGGGTGATGCTGAGGGAATTAGATTAGGAAATGAGACACTTAAAGTAGTAAAGGAGTTTTGCTATTTGGGGAGCAAAATAACTGATGATGGTCGAAGTAGAGAGGATATAAAATGTAGACTGACAATGGCAAGGAAAGCGTTTCTGAAGAAAAATTTGTTAACATCGAATATTGATTGAAGTGTCAGGAAATCGTTTCTGAAAGTATTTGTATTGAGTGTAGCCATGTACGGAAGTGAAACATGGACGATAAATAGCTTGGACAAGAAGAGAATGGAAGCTTTCGAAATGTGGTGCTACAGAAGAATGCTGAAGATTAGATGGGTAGATCACATAACTAATCAAGAGGTATTGAACAGAATTGGCGAGAAGAGGACTTCGTGGCACAACTTGACTAGAAGAAGGGATCGGTTGGCAGGACATGTTCTGAGGCATCAAGGGACCACCAATTTAGTACTGGAGGGCAGCGTGGAGGGTAAAAATCGTAGAGGAGTCCAAGAGATGAATACACTAAGCAGATTCAGAAGGATGTAGGCTGCAGTAGGTACTGGGAGATGGAGAAGCTTGCACAGGATAGAGTAGCATGGAGAGCTGAATCAAAACAGTCTCAGGACTGAAGACCACAACAACAACAACAACAACAACAACAGTGAGGGGACCGCTTAATTCGTGTAGCTGTGTCTCATTCAGATCTCCATCTAAGGTACCGGGTGACTATAACTAAACTTTCCCTATTTGACACGTTATAACTCGGAAACTATTTACCGTAGGAATACCAAACCTGGTAGCATTAATGTCCGTAGTATGGGATGATTGATTTCCAAGCGTCACAGCGCCATCGTCCAGTTCCAATGGTGACCACCAGGTGCCGTATCAGTCATCGTGATTCATAGTCTCACACATCTGACAGTCGCAGTGCACTTGTTAATGTGTCAACATGAGCTTGGACAAAAAGAGCAAGCATTACTTGTGAAGCTCTGTTATCAAAAGAACAGTAATGCTGGTGCTGCACTTATACACTCCTGGAAATTGAAATAAGAACACCGTGAATTCATTGTCCCAGGAAGGGGAAACTTTATTGACACATTCCTGGGGTCAGATACATCACATGATCACACTGACAGAACCACAGGCACATAGACACAGGCAACACAGCATGCACAATGTCGGCACTAGTACAGTGTATATCCACCTTTCGCAGTAATGCAGGCTGCTATTCTGCCAAGGAGACGATCGTAGAGATGCTGGATGTAGTCCTGTGGAACGGCTTGCCATGCCATTTCCACCTGGTGCCTCAGTTGGACCAGTGTTCGTGCTGGACGTGCAGACCGCGTGAGACGACGCTTCATCCAGTCCCAAACATACTCAATGGGGGACAGATCCGGAGATCTTGCTGGCCAGGGTAGTTGACTTAACATTCTAGAGCACGTTGGGTGGCACGGGATACATGCGGACGTGCATTGTCCTGTTGGAACAGCAAGTTCCCTTGCCGGTCTAGGAATGGTAGAACGATGGGTTCGATGACGGTTTGGATGTACCGTGCACTATTCAGCGTCCCCTCGACGATCACCAGTGGTGTACGGCCAGTGTAGGAGATCGCTCCCCACACCGTGATGCCGGGTGTTGGCCCTGTGTGCCTCGGTCGTATGCAGTCCTGATTGTGGCGCTCACCTGCACGGCGCCAAACACGCATACGACCATCATTGGCACCAAGGCAGAAGCGACTCTCATCGCTGAAGACGACACGTCTCCATTCGTCCCTCCATTCACGCCTGTCGCGACACCACTGGAGGCGGGCTGCACGATGTTGGGGCGTGAGCGGAAGACGGCCTAACGGTGTGCGGGACCGTAGCCCAGCTTCATGGAGACGGTTGCGAATGGTCCTCGCCGATACCCCAGGAGCAACAGTGTCCCTAATTTGCTGGGAAGTGGCGGTGCGGTCCCCTACGGCACTGCGTAGGATCCTACGGTCTTGGCGTGCATCCGTGCGTCGCTGCGGTCCGGTCCCAGGTCGACGGGCACGTGCAGCTTCCGCCGACCACTGGCGACAACATCGATGTACTGTGGAGACCTCACGCCCCACGTGTTGAGCAATTCGGAGGTACGTCCATCCGGCCTCCCGCATGCCCACTATACGCCCTCGCTCAAAGTCCGTCAACTGCACATACGGTTCACGTCCACGCTGTCGCGGCATGCTATCAGTGTTAAAGACTGCGATGGAGCTCCGTATGCCACGGCAAACTGGCTGACACTGACGGCGGCGGTGCACAAATGCTGCGCAGCTAGCGCCATTCGACGGCCAACACCGCGGTTCCTGGTGTGTCCGCTGTGCCGTGCGTGTGATCATTGCTTTACAGCCCTCTCGCAGTGTCCGGAGCAAGTATGGTGGGTCTGACACACCGGTGTCAATGTGTTCTTTTTTCCTTTTCCAGGAGTGTATAATATCACCGGATGAAAGAATTACTTAAGGGTCCTCTTTCTCCACCTGCTGTGCGGACCATGATGAAGAAGTTCGAACCAACTGGAGAACAGGGCGTCGCTCCGGGAATAGGCCGATGACCGGTTGCACCAGTGGTGGTTGATGAAATCGTTGTTGCTATGGCTAACAAAGCTGCGCGCAATTCCCGATCGCCAGGCAGAGCGGTTGCTGTGTCACGACAGTTTAACATCGCGCGGTCCACTGTACGGAAAGTGCTTCGAATCATTCTCAAATGGTATCCGTATGTGGTGTGCGTACTGTAAGACTTTCGGTACACACACCATCAAATTATATGACTTGTCGCTCTAACGAAGTAGGCGAGTGTCAGCAATATGTATCGTGGTCTTATCGTGGCGTGTTTAACTTCTGCCGTTAGATCAGACGATAGAAATGCCACTTGCACGATTGGAGTAGCAGATTGACGGTGACCAACGTTAAACAGAACTAGATTAATTTTCACACACATTTATTAAAATAATAAAAAGCATACAAAATACTTAACTTGATTCTGGATGCTGTTTACAACTGACAATCTGAAGTTCCTTTGGTCTTGGTGCGTTAATCTTATTCTCACATATCTCTGATACTTGATAAAGTGTCTATTCATTTATCTTCATGGCTATGTACAGGAATATGGTAATCTTATTAGGCGCAGACTGAAACTTGACTATAGACTGGTACAGACTAATGCAGACTAATGAAGACTGGTACATACTGGAGCAGACTGACTAATCGGAGGTCTACACTCGTTATAATAACTCGCGCGTTCAGGTATCACTGCGCGAGTGTGATCCGCGAGAAGAAAAGGTTCTACGTTAGCAGCAATCTCATTGGCTGCGTTACATATTAATACGCAGATCGGCGGAATCAGAATATTGTCCGTCTCTATGACAGCGCCATCTCGTAGTGCGGAGACGGACGAGCGCTGCGCCTGCGATGTTGTGCTTAGCGATGCGCGCTCTAGTGGGAAAGTTGTGTACGCGCTGACTACGCGGAAGTATGTACACAACACCGTACAAGATCCATGTCGTACATCTGGCATCAAAGGACGCACAACCGCATGCCGGCCGCGGTGACTGTGCGGTTCTAGGCACTTCAGTCCGAAACCGCGCGGCTGCTACGATCGCAGGTTCGAATCCTGCCTCGGGCATGGATGTGTGTGATGTCCTTAAGTTAGTTAGGTTTAAGTAATTCTAAGTTCTAGGGGACTGATGACCTCAGATGTTGAGTCCCATAGTGATCAGAGCCATTTTTGAACAACCGCGTGTTGACTTCGCTCTCGGCTTCCCCGCAAGGACTGAAGATGACGAGGTCTGGCGTTGGACCATCCTACGGACAGTCGAAGCTCATTTTTCTTTCGCAGCTGAGGTGAACACATGGAATTGTCAAGTGTGGGGATCTCACCTCCAGTCACCTCCAGTTTCTCTGTTTAGCGAACGTGTCACCGTACGGTATGGCTTCACGGCCAAATTCATCACTGGCCTAATCTATTTTGAACTGGTTGGAACCGAAGAACCAAAAACGTGCAGTGTGACTGGTCAGAGTTGCTGCGATATGCTTTGCCAGCACGTCACACCCGCCCTACTGAAGGAAGACGCATTGATATCCACAGTTTTCATGCAACTGGGGGCCCCACCGCACATCGTTCATGAAATTCACCTGCTTTTCCGAAACGCATTGCAAAGATCGAATTATCATCCGATCGTTTTCAGATGCTTGGCCGGGGCGATCATCTGATCTCACTCCCTGTGAATTCTTGTTGTGGGGCTATCTGATTTCCCAGGAGAACACTTTCGCACATATGCAGATCTGAAGCACAGTGCATTAAGAGAGGCAGACAGCACACCTGCGGACATTTTTTGTTCTGCTGTGCAGAATGCAATCTTGCGATTTCAGACTCTTCTGGACACTGATGGGCACCATACTGAGCCTCTTTTGTAGCAGTAATGCTACCGGTATGTAAACGTATAATGCACCCACTCTCTCGATGTTTGGCGGAGACACTCCTAGAGCGAGTACAGCCTGCTTTGCCCGTATACTGAACGCTTTCGCCCGTCGCGGACGAGAGCGATAGGGACGTTCTAGGGATTCGCAGATATTAATAGCTACAGGGAAAGCCGGTGAAGTCGGTAACGACTGGAGCTTCAGAGCCTTTTTTTTTTCATCAGTCTATCGACTAGTTTGATGCGGCCCGCCACGAATTCCTCTCCTGTGCCAACCACTTCATCTCAGAGTCGTACTTGCAACCTACGTCCTCAATTATTTTCTGGGTGTGTTCCAGTCTCTGTCTTCCTCTACAGATTGTGCCCTCTGTAGTGCCACTTCCTCGGATGAAAATTGAGAAAAGAAAAAATAGCAACCAATACTCCAAAAAGTTCCCCAAAACAAGTTCCAAATTCTATGAAAAGTGAACAAGTAACCTAAGTTCCATTTAGCACTGTTATTGGATAATAACCAGTAATTGAAACTAGAAACGTATACTTAGTAATTTATGAACTTACTAAAGAAAGATACAATCTCAGTAAACTCAAACTCAAAATCATAATAAATCGCAAAATCATTAAAAATAAAATTAGCAAAGTAAAACTAACAATCTTAAAGAATACTTCGTGTGAGTACTTTTTGAGAATCGTGAGTAATGGCTAAGGAAAATTTGATTCATTGTCACTACGTTATGAGATTTAGCCGAAGCTGGTCAGAATTGCTCGTATATGTAGGCGCGCTTAGATTGTTTTCGAGGATTGATAATTGGGATCTACTATAACGCAGTGAAACGAAACATTGACTTCAACTATAACATCGTTTAGAATTCAGGTAGAGGACTACCTTATATTAGACCGAAGTGAACTTTTTAATTAGATAACTCGAACTCAACTCTAGTTAGGCACTGAATATTGATAGACAGTTCACTTCATTCGTAATTGCAAATGGACTCTGGAACTTAACAATAGCTTTAAAGAAGCCAATTTATAAATTAACGACCACCACCACCACCACCGTCACCTTGGAAGGCTTCTTCCTCACGGCTCTGTTAGGAAGTAAGCGTAATTGAGAAATAAACCACCCTTAGAAATTTGAAATTAAAACCAAACTATGGGGAAGTTGGTGTCGGTGCTACTGAATTGAATTTATCATTGATATTTTAATAGCAACTGTTAAACCATCGAATATAAACGAGTTAGTTACGACGAGTAGCGTAATATTGGTCACAATTGGTGAAGTAAATACCACGCACACGTTGAGGGTTCAGTTCAGCATCGTTTCTTGTAACGTCGTCTTTACCTAATAACCGTATCATCGCTCTACCGACTATCGCCGAGTTTTAGCCAGAGCCGATCAATACTAATCCATCAACTACCAACTAGAAAAACCGGTGACGTTACACTTCTTCATCTCCCTCTGGTATCATGAAACTCATTCCCTCATGTCTCCACAGATGTACTATCACCCTGTCCATTTTCCTTATCAGTTTTTTCCAATTATCCCTTTCCTTTCCGATTCTGTGCAGAAACTACTCATTCCTTATCTTATAAGTCCACCTAATTTTCAACATTCGTCCGCAGCACCACTTCTCAGATACTTCGATTCTCCCCTGTTCCGGATTTCCCACAGTCCATGTTTCACTATCATACAATACTGTACCCCAGACTATCATTCTCAGAAATTTCTTTCTCAAATTAAGGCTGATATTTGATATTAGTAGACTTCTCTTGGCCAGGAATGCCCTTTTTGCCAGTGGTAGACTGCTTTTGACGTCCTCCTTCCTCCGTCCGTCATTGGGTATTTTAATGCCTAGGTAGCAGAATTCCGTAACTTCATCCAGTTTTTGACCATCAATCCTATGTTTAGTTTCTCGCTGTTCTCATTTCTGCTACTTCTCATTACCTTCATATTTCTTCTATTTACTTTCAGTCTATACTTTGTACACTTTAGGCAGTTCATTCCTTTCAGCCGATCATGTAATTCTCCTTCACTTTCAATGAGGATAGCAATGTCAACATGGAATCGTATCACTGATATCCATTCACCTTGAATTTTAATTCCACTTCTGAACCTGTCTTTTATTTCCGTCATTGCTTCCTCGATGTACAGATTGAGCAGTGGGAGCGAAAGGCTACATCCTTGTCTTGCACCCTTTTTAATACGATTACGTCGTTCTTGATCGTCCACTTATATTATTCCCTCTCTTCTATTGTACATATTGTGTATCACCCGTCTTTTCCAATAGGTGACCGGTATCTTTCTCAGAATTTCGAACATCTTGCACCGTTTTGCATTGTCGAACGCTTCTTCCAGGTCGAAATATCTAATGATCGTGTCTTGATTTTTCTTTAGTCTTGCTTCCATTGTTAACCGCAACTTCAGAATAGCCTTTCTTGTGCCTTTACCTTTCCTAAAACCAAACTGATCGTCATCTAGCGAATCATCAGTTTTCTTTTCCATTCGTCTGTATGTTGTTGTTGTAAGCAACTTGGACGCATGAGCTGTTAAGCTGACTGTGCGGTAATGATCGCACTTGTCAGCCCTAGCCGTCTTCGGAAACGTGTGGATGATACTTTTCAGAAAGTCAGGTGGTATGACGCCAGACTCATACATTCTACGCACCAACGTGAATAGTCGTTTCGTTGCCACTTCCCCCAATGATTTTATAAATTCTGATGGAATGTTTTCTATCCCTTCGCCTTATTTGATCTTAAGTTCTCCAAAGCTCTGTCAAATTCCGATTCTGATACTGGATCGCATGGGTCTTCTAAATCGACTCATGTTTCTTCTACCACATCAGACAAGTCTCTTCCCTCATAGACGCTTTCAATGTATTCTTTCCACCTATCCGCGCTCTCCTTTGCAGCTAACAATGGAATTACAGTTGCACTCTTAATGTAATCCCCTTCCTTTAAATGTCACCGAAGATTGTTTTGACTTTCCTGTAAGCTGAGTCTGCACTCCCGACACTCATATCTGTTTTGATTTCTTCAAATTTTTCCTGCAGCCATTTCGTCTTAGCGACATTGCACTTCCTATTTAATTCATTACTTAGCGATTTGTATTTCTCTATTCCTGAGTTTCCGGAAACATTTTGTACTTCTTCCTTTCATAGATCAATAGAAACAATTCTTCTGTTACCCATGGTTTCTTCGCAGTTACCTTCTTTGTACCTATGATTTCGTTCCCAACTTCTGTGATGGCTCTTGTTACAGATGTTCATTCCTTTTCCACTGTACTGCCTACTGAGCCATTCCATATTGCTGTATCTATAACCTTAGAGAACTTCAATCGTATCTCGCCATTCCTTAGTACTTCCGTATCCCACTCTTTTGCGTATTGATTCTTCCTGACCAATATCTTAAACTTCAGCCTACTCTTCAAGACTACTGTATTGGGATCTGAGTCTATGTCTGCTCCAGGGTATGTCTTACAATTCAGTATCCGAATTCGGAATCTCTGTCTGACCATGATATAATCTAACTCAAATCTTCCCATATCACCCAAACTTTTCCAAGTATACCTCCTCCACTTGTGATTCTCGAACAGAGTATTAGCTATTACTAGATGAAACTTGTTACAGAACTCAATAGTCTTTCTCCTCTTTCATTCCTTGTCCCAACCCCATATTCTCCTGTAACCTTTTCTTCTTACCCCTTCCTTAATACTGCATTCCAGTCTCTCATGACTATTAGACAATCATATCCCTTTACATACTGTATTACCCTTTGAATATCCTCATTCACTTTCTCCACCACTTCATCTTCAGCTAGCGACGTCGGCATGTATACCTGAACCATCGTTGTCGGTGTTTGTTTGCTGTCATTTCTGATAAGAGCAAACCTATCACTGAACTGTTTATAGTAACAATCTCTCTGCCCTAACGTCCTATTCATAACGAATCTTATTTCCGTAATACAATTTTCTGCTACTGTTGATATTATCCTGTACTCATCTGACCACAAATCCTTGTCTTCTTTCCACTTCACTTCACTGACCTCTACTATGTCTGTACCTATATTTTGAATTTCCCTTTCCAGATTTTCTAGTTTTCCTACCACATTCAAGCTTAAGACATTTCACGCCTCGACTCGTAGAATGTTATCCTTCCGTTGATTATTGAAACCTTTTCTTGTCATAACCTCCTCCTTAGCAGACCCCTCCCGGAGATCCGAATGGGGGACTATTGCGGAATCTTTTGCCAATGGAGAGATCTTTATGGCACTTCCTCAATTACAGGCCACATGTCCTGTGGGCACACGTTACGTGCCTTTAATACAGAGGTTTCCATTTCCTTCTGCATCCTCATGCCGTTGATCATTGCTGATTCTTCCACCTTTAGAGGCAATTTCCCACCCCTGGGCCAAGAGAGTGCTTTGAATCTCCTCCGCCTTCTTTGGTAATGCCGTTGCAGCAAGAGGGATGACTTCTTTTACCGGAAGTCCTCGGACGCCAACGCTGATCATTAATCAATATTGAAGGAGCGGCAGTATTCGAACCCGGGACCAAAGGCGTTCTGATTATGAATCGTAGACCCTACCCCTTTTTTTGATTATTACTATCTGAATGACTTGGTACTATCATGAAACCTCAGTAGACCATAGTGAAATCATCATGTAATATAAGCTGCTACTGGGAGGAAACGTTAATTATGAGAGCAGAATAATACAGTAAAAAAAAGGAGAGAAAAAAATTAATAAGAAACCGTGAACGTAGCCAGGAAACCACCACCAAACTCACATGATATGCATCAACAACTATTTTCATTTGTTTTTTTTTGCAATTTTTAATATTATTATTGGTTTCTTATATATTTTTATGGTTTGTAATAGAATCTAAAAGTAGAAGGAACACGAAACAAGATTACATTCGAAATAGCAGACTAAGAAAATCCCAAGTTGATTGCAAGGATTATACAAACTCAGGTGTATCTATACTTCATCTATACTCGTTTTACAATATAACTTTTGCGTTGCTGAGTCAAAATAAAAAACTAAACAAACAGGGAAACCAGGAGAGGACAAGCCGAAGCAAATGAGATGGGAACATATATAACAAAGAAACACACCTATCATCTGAAAAATTAAATTAACCAACACCTTACCGACAGAAAACAAGTGACACACTCAGTGGTTACGGTTACTACAAGCCACACCACAAGTTGGGAAACGGGGCCAACTTTCTAGTAGTTTACTGTCGAGTTGAGAAATTTCACCAATGTTTTATTCGTATCTTACAGAAACTAGCTCTACGACAATAAACAGCCTTTTAAACACGCCGCTAACAGCAATCAAGTGATTTATAGCAATACAACAGTTTAAAAAATTAAAAAAAAACACAGAAGCTAGCAGTACGGCAGTAAACTACCTTTTAAAACACGACGCTAACGCCAATCAAAGTAATTTATAGCAATACAACAATTAAAAAAAAATTAAAGAACATTAGTAAACAGGCTACTAAAGTAAATACAGAACTTTGTTAATATAGCACGGTGAGGTAGTGAAGCTACCAACACCGCCATTAAAAAAAATCAAAGGTCTCAGCAAACACATGATTAATGGCAATAAAGGAATGGAGGAATTTAAAAATAGTTTTTAAACAAAAGTGTTCTGGAATATCATTAGAACATAACAGATATGACGGACCCGTGTAAGGCGGCCACAAATCACCCACTCAGGGATGCTCAGGCTAGGCAGAATACTGGCCAGTTTAAATATACCCGTAAACACAATTGCCACTCTCAGGCTGGTCACTGCACCGACCTTAAGCCAGCAAAAACTTGTAATAAGTTGGCTTAACTTGCTGACAGAATTAGAGCTAACCTCTTGCAAGGAAACATTACACCACACAGTCCTGAATGAGCGACCACATGATCAACCAACAACAAGCATGAACTTACTCATATCACACGACAGAATAGCGAAACAATGAAACGGCCAAAACTACACCTCCCATCGGACAGTAACGAGATGAGGAGGAAATATCAAGGTCTTCAACTTCACCGGTGCCAGGAACAGGAAACCCGGTCGCCGGAGGCCACAAGGCAGAAGAGGCGCTGGTAACACAAAATTATTACTTAATGATTAAACCTTCCACGAACTTAACTTGCAATTATGCTCGAACAGGCAGTACACGACCACCGATGGCAAGGATCCACACATCCGACCGCGCACGCGTCGCCAGCGTACCCAACACGCCACGGTCTCGTGACGAAACGCTCTGTCACCGGATTTCACGTCTTCTCTGCAACGTTGACGGGTAGTAACCGCTTCTTCATGTTAGTTGTCTCCTTTTAAGCTCCATTGTTGAAACGGAAGATTTAAAGAAGCTAGTTAACGTCCTACCAAGGCGTAATGAACAACAACTACTCGTCAGGCGATTCTGTATACTACCAACACGCGGGGAGCTCTTCCGTCAACTCGCCCCGCTCGTTACACACAAGCGACATACATCACGTGGCGACTTTGTACAGCCCTTCCACGACTGCTTCGCGCTGGAGAGCCACACTGCCCTTCATGTGCACCACACTCTCTCTCTGCAACGCCCCTACTTCCGCGCCACCACACGAGGTTACAACCGGTCAAAGATCTCACATCCTCCACAGCAGTTTCCCGGAAGCAAAAACGCAGATATCGATAGCAGATGGAAAAGACAACCAAGCAGCCACTTAATGACCGACAACGTATCAAACAAACATGCCAGGGGAAGAAAATGAAAACCAATGCAATCTAAACACAAGGCGTAGCACGAGTCGATACACGCTCAACAAGATTCAACATGCCCAACAGGCCGTGATCATGTACTGCATTAAGTCATGTGATATTCCCCCTCGCCTTCTACAACATAAAGAACGAAGAGTACCAGGAACCACAAAGAGGTATGGGTTTTCGACCGTGGAAAGAATGAAGAATCTGTGCACAATATGATGTTCGTAATATATGCAGTCTCAGAAGATCGAGTATGGAAGGCCACTTGTGTCCTCATCCAAGACCAGTTTGCCATATGACCTCCAGAAGTAAAGCGATGTCGTATCGTATCGGGAGACGTACAACGACTACATAAATCCGTGTCACTAAGCCCAATACGTAAAAGGCGCTCTTTCGTTGGAATCAAGTTATTTACTACCGTATACCATGGGGACGCTACTCGCATCGGCAAAATCGGAAGACTGACGTTGAACCAAACTGGCGTCCAGGTTGTTTGCGATGATTCTCTTTCAACGATGTTCGGGCAAGGGACTGCTTCTGCACGATTCGATAGGAATTTCATGGTAAGGACAGATCCCCCACAAAAAGTCAGCCCCTAAATAGCTCAACACAAGATAGAAGTCGCGAATGTTTTATAATGTATGCGACCAACATCAACAGAGGGTTCAAGACAAGCAGGATGGTAACAGAGAAATGAATGAGACGTGGATGTGTGAGTTTCTAGAGTCATCGTCATAATAGTACGACGCCAATACAGCATCTGCGACTTGCTTCGTACGTCAGTTAGGTCCAGCCCCCCAAAGAAGCGAGGCTTCGTGGTCACTTCATACCGTTTACGAAATATATGTCTTTTCCATAAGAAACGACCAGACAATTGTTCTAATTTCTTCGCCACCATAGAGGGAAGCGGATACCCTTGGGCCACGTAATAAAGTTTGCATAAGAGATATGTATTCACTATTCGGACTCTCTGGAGCAGAGTAAAAGAGCACCTTTCATGCTCTAGTATCACTCCCTGAATTTCTTATGTAACAGACTCCCAGTTAAGCGCCACCATTTTAAGTGGACAACGATCAATGGTGATACCGAGAGATGTATTGCGATTCACCACAGTAGTCCATGGAACAACTAAGTCATCAAAACTTCGCAAGGGAAAAAGCTTGCACTTACCTTCATTACGTTTTGCACCTGAACTCCGACAAAAATTATCGATTACAGCTTTCAGTGGAGGTATCTCAGCAGGATTTCAAAGTAGAACCATAACGTATGCGAGGGCTTCCTTGAGGTACTCCTCCACGGATATTTATTGGGGGCGTCAGTTGGCCATTAACAACCACCGAAGCCGAAATACCTGTAAAAAGATTTCAGAGCACTAGCACTGTCTCAAGAGAGAAACCAACTGCCTCCAGAATCCGAAGCAGAAACTGTTGATTAACAATGCGTTATCGAAGTCTAGAAAAGTAAGGGCACAACGTATGGACGTTACAGCAGCAACCGAAGCCACGTCACGACACTCGACTATAGGGTTAAGAATGGTACGACTATGTACTCAGCTTTGATGTTTTGCAAAAACCATCCTCATCAGAGCCGACATCATACTATTAACTGCCCTCGCCCCAGTCTTATAATCAATGTTTATCAAAGTGAGTGAGCGTAAGCTATCAGGGGCAGCCGGTACAGTGCGTTGCGGGATTAAAACAATTTTTCCCACTTTGAACGAGGTCGGCACTAATCTACCCTGTAACACTTCAATCAAAAGGGAGGTAAAAGTCCCACACAACAACGGCCAAAAGCGAGCGGAAATTTCCTTGGGAAGTCCACCCAGACCCGTAGATTTTCGAGAAGGCGATCCCACAATAATTTTGTAAACTTCCTCAGGCTGAAAGGCAGCTAAGAACATTGCATTACGTTCAGGTGTAATTGTCGTATCGAAGATGCTGATAAGTGGGTCGTAATAGGTTTCATTGAACTCATCGATATAGTAGATGTCTACATAGTACTGGTGTAAGATACGCACTACATCAGCTTCCGTCATTACGATACATCCATCATTTGTCGCGAGAGAATGGATACAAGCGCGTCGGTGACGGGTCTGATGCCGAAGCAAATGATACAAGGAAGTCAGTTCTTCCGTCACCAATGAACGCGGCTCCGATCGGATTTAGAGACCTTCCATTCGTATTGTATACAAGGTTAACGATTTTGCCTTTATACGCCTATCTTCAGCAATTCGCATAGGGGCGTGATCCGAAGCAGCATAAACTTCACGCAGGATGGAATAGTGATATTCATAAATTCTCCGAAAGCCTCGCACTATGGCAGCACAGAAACGTATCAAAGTTTTGCTAGCTGTGTCCACGAGTCAAGGGTGGAAGAGTATTTCCCAGGGGACCGTAGAGTACGCTCCCATAAAACTCGCATCACGTCATTTTATTTATTTATTTATTTGAATGTCAAGTTTCGTAGGACCAAATTGAGGATCAAATCTCCAAGGTCACGGAACGTGTCAGTACATGAACTTACAACATAAAAACAATGAGAATGATCTTGAATTTTCAAGGAACTCATCGACAGAATAGAAGAAGTGACCCATGAGGAAACTCTTCACTTTAGATTTGAAAGCACGTGGATTACTGCGGAGATATTTGAATTCGAGTGGCAGCTTGTTGAAAATGGATGCAGCAGTATACTGCACACCTTCTTGCACAAGAGTTAAGGAAGTCCGATCCAAATGGAGATTTGATTTCTGTCGAGTATTAACCGAGTGAAAGCTGCTTATTCTTGGAAATAAACTAATATTGGTAACAAGAAACGACAATAAGGAATATACATATTGAGAGGCCAATGTCAAAATACCCAGACTCGTGAAAAGAGGTCGACAAGAGGTTCGTGAACTCACACCACTTATTGCCCGAACCCCCCGTTTCTGAGCCAAAAATATCCTTCTAGAATGGGAAGAGCTACCCCAAAACATAATACCATACGACATAAGTGAATGAAAATAAGCAAAGTAGACTAATTTACGTGTCGAAATATCACTCACTTTCGATACCGTTCGAATAGTGAAAATGGCAGTATTAAGTCTTTGAACAAGATCCTGAACGTGGGCTTTCCACGACCGCTTACTACCTATCTGAACACCTAGGGATTTGAACTGTTCAGTTTCACTAATCAAATGCCCGTTCTGTGAGATTAAAACGTCAGGTTTGGTTGAATTGTGTGTTAGGAACTGTAAAAACTGAATCTTACTGTGATTTAACGTTAGTTTGTTTTCTACAAGCCATAAACTGAGGTCATGTACTGCTCTACTAGAAACCGAGTCAATGTTGCACACAACATCCTTTACTACCAAGCTAGTGTCATCAGCAAACAGAAATACTTTAGAGTTACCCACAATACTGGAGGGCATATCATTTATATAAATAAGGAACACGAGTGGCCCCAACACTGATCCCTGGGGCACCCCTCACTTGACAGTACCGCACTCAGATCCCACATCACAGCCGTTATCAACATTGTGAATAATGACCTTTTGCTGCCTGTTGCTAAAGTAAGAAGTGAACCAATTGTGAGCTACTCCCCTTATTCCGTAATGGTCCAAATTCTGGAGCAATATTGTGTGATCAACACAGTGAAATGCCTTTGTTAAATCAAAAAATACGCCAAGCGTTCGAAACTTTTTGTTTAGCCCATCCAGTACCTCACAGAGAAAAGAGAATATAGCATTTTCAGTTGTCAAACGACTTCTAAAGCCGAACTGTTCATTTGATAGCAAATCGTGTGTTATAAAATGATCAATTAACCTTACATACACAGCCTTTTCGATAACTTTTGCAAACACTGATGGCATAGAAATAGGTCTAAAATTATCTACATTATCCCTTTCTCCCTTTTTATAAAGCGGCTTCACTACTGAGTACTTTGATCACTCAGGAAACTGATCATTCCTAAAGGAAAAATTACAAGAATGGCTAAATACATGGCTAACATGTGCAGCACAGTACTTTAATATTCTACTAGACACTCCATCATAACCATGAGAGTCCTTAGTCTTCAGTGATTTAATTATTGTCTCAATCTCCCACTTGTCTGTATCACAGAGGAGTATTTCAGACGTCAATCTCGGAAAGGCATTTGCTAACAAATTTATATGATTTCCTGTAGATACTAAATTTTTATTTAATTCACCAGCAATGCTCAGAAAATGGTTCTTAAATACTGTATATATATCTGATTTATCAGTAACAGAGATATTATTACTGCAAACTGACTTTATATCGTCAACCTTGTGCTGCTGACCTGACACTTCACAACTGACCATATGGCTTTAATTTTATCCTGTGAATTAGCTATTCTATTTGCGTACCACATACTTTTTGCCTTGCGAATAGCATTTTTAAGCACCTTACAATACTGTTTGTAATGGGCTACCGTAGCTTGATTGTGACTACTTCTAACATTTTGATTTACCTCCCACTTTGTTCAACATGATATCCTTATCCTGCCAGTCAGCCAACTGTGCTGTCCATTACTGCTAGTACCCCATTTAGAATTTTCTAATGGAAAGCAACTCTCAAAGAGCATGAGAAATGTGTTATGGAAGGCATTGTATTTATCACTATATTATTGGCACTATAAACATCTTGCCACTCTTGTTCCTTGACAAGTTTTGAAAAACTCTCTATTGCTGTTGGATTAACTTTCCTACGTAGTTTGTAATTAAATACGACATTGGTTAGAATACAAAAACCTTTTAGTGTTAAAATTTGTGCATCATGGTCTGAAAGGCCATCTAGTAATGAAGAATGAATAAAAATATTGTCTATGACTGTGCTACTGTTCCCCTGCACCCTAGTTGGAAAAAACACAGTTTGTATCAGATCATATGAATTTAGGAGATCTACCAACATCGTTTTTCTTGCACAATCATGTACAAAATTAATATTGAAGTCACCACATATAACTACTTTCTGGTACTTCCTACAAAGTGAATCAAGAACCCTCTCTAGCATAAGCAAAAATGCTCTGAACTCGGAGTTAGGGGACCTATAGGCAACAGCAATTTCACTAAATTCAACTAATGCTGCACAACTTTCAAATATCGGTTCAGTGCAGTGTCGTGATACGTCTATGGTCTCAAACGAAATACTGTTTTTTACGTACAGAGCCACTCCACCACCCCGCAAGGAATTCCTTGAGAAACAGCCAGCTAATCTGTAGCCTGGTAATGGAAGCCTCTGAATTATCAAATTATTTAGGTGGTGCTCGGATATATCAATAATTTCAGAGTTAGCATCTATTAGCACTTCACTAACTTTGTCTCTAATACCTCTTATATTTTGATGATATATGCTAAATCCTTCTTTACTCGGAAACATTACATCCTCTGGAGGTGAGCCCTTAGTTACAGACACTTCCTTTAAGCAGGTATACCTGTCAGCTGAATTCAGTCTAAAAAAAGGGGCAGCTCTAACACCAACTACTATAGGAATTTTTCCATGAGTGATACAACTACCTCTACACTGTCACCTATAAGCTTAGCAAGCCTCCCCTTCCCATACCTATTGAGAGAGAGGGTCAGCTAGGTGAGCGACGTTTAGTACCCACGTAGGGCGAAAAAATTTGACTGGTTGCCGTTCAAGATTGAGAGTTGTGGCCACAGCACAGTGATCTGTAAGGGAAGCCGAGATGACTTCCACATTAAGAATACCATCGCTCAGGCAGTCTGATGAGTAAAATTTATCTAGTCTGCTATTAGAAGTCGCACTAAAGTGGGTAAATTTAACTAACGTCGGGGATATACATGTCCTGACGTATTTTAGGCGTAAGGAGCGGACCAATTGATGGAATTTGCGTTAGAAATTGAAATTTGGAGATACATCCGCTGAACGCAATACACAGTTAAAATCCCCACCCAACAGATTATCCGGAGGACTCTTACGCAACAGATAAACAACAACCTCTTTATAAAAACGAGAACGATCCACTGCGCGAACAGTGCCAGAAGGGGCATATAAAAGAACCAAGGTAAGAGTAAAAAGTGACAATCTGTACTCCTGCCAGAATCCAACATTTCCACCTCAGCAACAGGAATGCCTTCTCGAAAGAATCAGGTGGTCCCCGTAGAATATTCGGGTGCAACATTAAAGAACATACGAAAACCAGCTAAGGAGAAATTACTAAATAACACCTCCTGTAAGAAGACTATGTCCGCACGTGAGTCGTAACTGAACTGACGCAGCGAAGCCAACCGCAATTCTGATTTTACACGATTAACATTTAAGGAAAGGAACGTGTAGACTTACGTCATTGATAACAGTTACACAGGTATCTACAGAACGTATTGAGCAGAATTATGTAAGAAGCTGAGCGTCAAGGTCTATTGCGGAGTCCACAGATGAATCAGACGTCGGGGGTCCATAATTCCCATCATCACAACCCTTTTTCTTAGATTTCGTACGTGCCACCGCACGGTCAGGTTGCATACGCTGTTTCCATCGGCTACGTGGTACGGCAACCTCTGCAGACGGAGGTATGGGAGGGTCATAGGCACAGCCTTCTGCTCCTCAGAACAAGGGTCATGTACTTCAGCTCTAGTCAAGGAGGCGGAAGCATTCTGTGGAACTACCAACACAACTGGTGATACTTGGTCGCTAATTTTATTCTCCTGAGGAGTTGGTGTAGGCGGAAAATTCGAGAACCCGTCGGCGTCTGACGAAGGAGCAGGAGGACATTGCGTTGTCTCATACTGTACCGGAGGACACAAAGGGAGGGACTCGGCTTCCCCTCCACACGCAGGCAGCTCAGGAGGATTCACTTCGCGAGCAGGAGGGATGCGGAGATAAATTCTTCGCCACTCACCGTACCACGGATGGTAGGTATCGTAGTATCGAGAGGAGCAGGGGATACAACTGATGCGGAGGAGTTTCGGACAGAAGGCACAGCCAAATCCTCACCCACACCACCTTGAGTGCGACGTCGCTCATTTGTCACTTTTACGGGTTCTATCCTGGGGGCAACAGGATTCTGAACCTGTCGCGGAGGTAAAGGCGGACATTGAGTTACATGATTATCAGAACTGACTTTTTGTTAATTTTAATCTGAAGGAGAAGTTAACCCGATGTCGGGAGTGGAAGGATCAGGATCAGCAACCACCAATTTTCGACGCTTCATTTACGATGGCTTTAATACAAAAACCCTCCGCGTTAAATTAGACTGAAAGTGTCCACTTTCATTCCATAGGAAGCAGGTTCCTTCTTGGCCAGTATTCATGACAAGAACAAGATAACCACACACCAGTAAATGTGATGGAATATTGCGTTTGACATGTATTTCCAGGGAACGAATTCCACTATGACTGTAATCTGTGCTGAGTAGACCACCGCTCAAGACGGATGGTTTTGGCGTTACTATAAGGATCGATACGTCCTTTAGAAAGTTGTCATCAACCTCCGGCGTAGGGTTGAACATTCGAACATTGGTATAGTTAATTCAAGCATCTGAGAATGACACCATACAAACGGAATTACCGCAATGCTTGAACTGGACTTAAGAACCATGTCGCGACAATAAACTTTCAAGGTGAAGCGGATCCATATATTTCACGTCAAACACCTACTCGTCTACGTCAAAATAAGCGGTGTGCACCTGATCAGCGTTCACACGAATTGTATAGACAAACTAGTCGTGTATTTCTAGAGACCCTGACTGCACATGTCGCGTTGTTTTATCGAAAGTTAAGCTCACAGTACCTTTTCGTGAAATACTCGTGGAAACCATGGTAGCCATTACGGAGCGGCCGACGCCGCTGCAAGGAGACGAACACAAACAGGGAGCAAGGCGGAGAAGGGTCGCTGTGACTCACTCGCCGGACAGAACAACACTAACGATGTAAACTTCACACAAGCAACGCTGCGGCAAGTGAAATAAACTAGAACCTTCCCGCTCGTCGCTCGAAGCGGAACAACCCCTAGACCACGGGTGCATATATAGCCACAAAGTACCCCCACCGAGTAGCTAATGGCGGCGGCACTGCACTGCTCGTAAGCCCGGTATGGCGGCCGACCTATGGGCTCCTGCGGCCAATCTGATGCCCTCGTGGTGTACAGAGTCCAGCGTCTTTAAATATGAGATTTTCACTTTGCAGCTGAGTGTGCGTTGATATGAAACTTCCTGGCAGATTAAAACTGTGTGCCGGACCGAGACTCGAACTCGGGACCTTTGCCTTTCGCGGGCAAGTGCTCTACCAACTGAGCTACCCAAGAACGACTCACGCCCCGTTCTCACAGCTTAACTTCTGCCAGTACATCTCTCCTACCTTCCTAACTTTACAGAAGCCCTCCTACGAACCTTGCAGAACTAGCACTTCTGGAAGAAAGGATATTGCGGAGACATGGCTTAGCCACACGCTGGGGTATGTTCGCAGGAGGGCTTCTGTAAAGTTGGGAAGGTAGGAGACGAGGTACTGGCAGAAGTAAAGCTGTGAGGACGGGGCGTGAGTCGTGCTTGGGTAGCTCAGTTGGTAGAGCACTTGCCCGTGAAAGGGAAAGGTCCCGAGGTCGAGCCTCGGTCCGACACACAGTTTTAATCTGCCAGGAAAATTCAACTTTAAATATGTTGGTCGTGCCGAGCCATAGACCGTACAACCATAGTCAAGACGTGGTCCCACGAAACTCCTGTAGAACTGCAGCAAGCAGAATCTAACTGCACTCCAGTTCTCCCCATTCAAGCACTTCTTGATATACAGTGCTTTAAGGGATTGTGTTTTGGGCTCCATGAGATGTGGCAGCCAAGTAAGTTTGCTATCAAATAAGAGACCTAGAAACCAGACTGTCTCCTTAAAGTGTAAAGCGGTATCCCACACACAGCCTTAGTGCTTAAAATGTAAAAAGAGAACTATCACGATTAAAATCAATTCATATTATTTTCTCTGGAGAGAAATTAAGACCTGTCGGAGCAGACCATTCTTACAGCCGCTTAAGTATCAATTGTAACTCATGGGAGGAAGGTATGAGACTAGAAATGGAACATAAAATAGAAAAAATCATCCAAAACTGTGACCACTTTACAGGACCTTCACTGCAGACGTTACACCATCGATACCAACTGCGAATAAAGTCACGCTTAAAATGCTCCCCCTGTGGGATAGCATGAAGTCGAGCAAATCGATCAGAAATTTTCACTATTTCTGGTAAGGTCTCATTGGACCAAACTGCTGAGGTCATCGGTCCCTAACATTCTCCACTACTTAATCCAACTCAAACTAACTTACGCTATGGACAACACACACACCCATACCCGAGGGAGGACTGGAACTACCGACGGGGGGAGCCGCCAGGACCGTGAGAAGCCGCCCTAGACCGCGCGGGGTAGCAAATCGGTCAGAAAGAGTATTCCTGACTCTGTACCGAAAATAAAGTTCATGAAGAAAGGAGTACAGGAAAATGGGGAGTCGACCACGAAAGCCCCTTCCCTGTTGCTGACAAAGTATTCAGTGTCTGCTTGTAGTATCGCATGCCATTTAAGTGTTCATTACGGTAGCTGAGAAAACTTCTTTGTGATGAGTTATTTATTCTAATACTCTAGCACTGTTTCTCGGTTTATAAATCCTTTAAATACTTTCTTCATAAATTTGGTCGTTGGTATTCTGTAAATTACGTTCTGACTTTTTCCATGACGAAGTACGTCTGGCCTGCATGGTCTCACGGAATGTGAAACCTAAATAGAGCTATGAAGAAGTCTGTAATATTTGTTGCTTAAGTCCTGGTTTATATTGTAATGTCGTGTAATGTGGCTTAAGTCCTAATATGGTGTAGCCTGTTACGTCGGGTTCACGAGATAAACCGTGCTCACGTGGATTCTGATTTCTCACCTCTCACTCGTTGGTCGTAGCATCCAATATGGTGACTCTGTTTTCCGTGGCCTCTGATTATCCAGAACTGAGAGACAGGGACTCCTCTTCAAGGTGACGTCAGCTGCCGTTATTAGTCTTCAGTGAGGAGTCACGGCGGAGAAAGTTCGTGGCGCGAGCAGAATTGTGTTTACTGCTCAGGATATTGATTTTTAATGTCGATAATACTGGTTTCATTCCATTTACGGCCATATTATACACTTTTAGTATGCTTCACAACACAGTACTATCTGGTCACTAATAACTGGTTCTGTCTTGTTGAGGTTTTGAGTATCACGGAGAGTTTGACATCAATTTCAGACCCTCTGAAATAGATTAACTCGTTGGGGAAGGGGGCGGGCGGGGTGGGAGGAGGGGGGTGGGGGAATATGAGCTGCTGTGTTACAGTGAAATCCGTTACAAGCCTCTACATTTGTCCTTGGAAGCAAAAATTAATTTAACACGAAGGTACGAAAAGTACCAAATTTACGTTTGAGCAATGCTCTGAAGTTATAAAATCAGTGATTTCATAAAGTATATTTTCATGTCTTGAGATTCTACGCCGAGCGGGATTAGCCGAGCGGTCAAAGGCGCTGCAGTCATGGACTGTGCGGCTGGTCCCGGCGGAGGATCGTATCCTCCCTCGGGCACGGGTGTATGTGTTTGTCATTAGGATAATTCAGGTTAAGTAATGTGTAAGCTTAGGGACTGATGACCTTTGCAGTTAAGTCCCGTAAGAATTCAGACACATTGCATCATTGTATCATTGAGATTCTACCGTTGATGAAGGTTTACTTTCTGTTAATTAAATGATGTCAACTTCGAAATAAATTATACTCTTTTTTAAAAATATAAACACAGTTACATTCAACATCCAATCGAGGAAGTGGTGAACTTTCCCCTCTAAGTTTTGATAAATGAAGGGAACAATCGGACTTGTGAAGCGAAAAGCTATAAAAATTTTTGGGTTTTTCAGTGAACTGTGGTTAGTAGTCAAATTGTGCTGTATTCGCTACTGACACCGTTTGCCGTTTTGCCGGGCATTCGGATTTCTTGTCAGTAATTCAAATTCTGTATATCTATGTGCACGATACGTACCTAGACGAATTGCTGTTATTTCCTCCTGTGCAAGCAAGAACGGTGTTCAATAAGTAATGCTACATCAATTTTTTCGTACCCTAATTCCCCCGAATGGGGCCCCCGGCCAACAGTGCCATACGATCATTTCATTTCATTTCAACTGACAAAATGTGGAATTTGTTGTGGGACTTGATGAAGTATTCCTGCTACAGTCCATATAGTTTCATGAAGTTCCGATGGGTGAAGGCGCTGTAAGTGGCCTTCTACGTGGCGTCTGTACCAGAGGTGCGTTCCCACCAGACAGCTCTTATGGGTTTCTATTGGCGGAAAACAACAGAAATGCAGATATAAATGGGCAATTGTGCGTTTCCAACTGACAGCTATTATGAGTTTCTATTGGCCGAAAACAATAGAATTGCAGATATAAACGGGAAATTGTGCGTTCCCAACAGACAGCTGTTATGAGTTTCTATTGGCCGAAAACAACAGAATTGCAGATATAAATGGGCAATTGTGAGTTCCCAACAGACAGATGTTATGAGCTTCTATTGGCCGAAATGAATAGAATAGCAGATTTAATGGGCAATTGTGCGTTCCCAACAGACAGCTGTTATGAGTTTCTATTGGCCGAAAACAATAGAATTGCAGATATAAACGGGAAATTGTGCGTTTCCAACAGACAGCTGTTATGAGCTTCTATTGGCCGAATACAATAGAACTTCAGATATAAAAGGGCAATCGTGCGTTCCCAACAGACAGCTGTAATGAGTTTTTATTGGCCGAAATGAATAGAATTGCAGATATAAATGGGCAATTGTGCGTTCCCTACAGACAGCTGTTATGAGATTCTTTTGACCGAAAAGAATAGAATTGCAGATATAAATGGGCAATTGTGCGTTGCCAACAGAGAGCTGTTATGAGTTTATATTGACCGAAAAGAATAGAATTGCAGAAATAAATGGGCAATTGTGCGTTCCCAACAAACAGCTGTTGTGAGTTTCTATTGGCCGAAAAGAATAGAACTGCAGATATAAATGGGCAATTGTGCGTTCCCAAAAGACAGCTGTTATGAGTATCTATTGGCCGAAAAGAATAGAATTGTAGATATAAATGGGCAATTGTGCGTTCCCAACAGACACCTGTTATGAGTTCCTATTGGCCGAAAACAATAGAAATGCAGATATAAATGGGCAATTGTGCGCTCCCACCAGACAGCTGTTATAAGTTTCTATTGGCCGAAAACAATAGAATTGCAGATATAAATGGGCAATTATGCGTTCCCAACAGACAGCTGTTATGAGCTTCTATTGGCCGAGAAGAATAGAATTGCAGATATAAATGGGCAATTATGCTTTCCCAACAGACAGCTGTTATGAGTTTCTATTGGCCGAATACAATAGAATTGCAGATATAAATGGGCAATTGGGCATTCCCAACAGACAGCTGTTATGAGCTTCTATTGGCCGAGTAGAATAGAATTGCAGATATAAATGGGCAATTATGCTTTCTCAACAGACAGCTGTTATGAGTTTCTATTGGCCGAAAACAACAGAATTGCAGATATAAATGGGCAATTGTGAGTTCCCAACAGACAGATGTTATGAGCTTCTATTGGCCGAAATGAATAGAATAGCAGATTTAATGGGCAATTGTGCGTTCCCAACAGACAGCTGTTATGAGTTTCTATTGGCCGAAAACAATAGAATTGCAGATATAAACGGGAAATTGTGCGTTTCCAACAGACAGCTGTTATGAGCTTCTATTGGCCGAATACAATAGAACTTCAGATATAAAAGGGCAATCGTGCGTTCCCAACAGACAGCTGTTATGAGTTTTTATTGGCTGAAATGAATAGAATTGCAGATATAAATTCGCAATTGCAGAATGACTACGGAGACCTGGAAGTGAACAAAACCACGTTGAATCGTTGGGAAAGGCGTCTGTCAGCATCACAACAAGCTCGCGCATAGCTGTTCTATCTGCGTATGCCAGCCCACCGCGCTGAGTTCTGACTCCTGCAACGTTGGAATGTGAGGACGCTCTCTTTTGAGGCGAGTGACGATCACAGTGAAACACTTGGATACACAACTGGACGTCACTGCTGGTAGTAGTGACACACTCGTCCATAAGTTGGGGTATTGAAAGCACTGTGCCTACTGTGCGCAGGGTAGCAGAGGTTCATAAAGAGAAACAAAGGACCATCGTTGTGGAAGTGCCTGCCCGTAAGAAGTATGGTCATGGAAATGTTTCATCGTACATTGGACAGGCGATGAACCATGGATACATCATTTCTAACCTGAAATAAAACAGCAACAGTTGGAGAAAAACCATACCACCACTTCTCTGACGAGAAAGTGCAAAACCGCTCCCTCCGCCGGTGAAGTAATGTCCTACGACGTATATTTGAGTAATTATTACTGCACTGTAATTTCGTTTATTTCTCAAGGGAATACATCAGCCCATTTTTTCTCGTGTGATGTAAGTTGCAGCATCGAGTGTTTTCAACGATTTATGGATTTGTTCTGAACCACGAACGGTATGTTAGACATCCGTACTTTTCTGACTCGCACTCAAGTAATAGTAGCAACATCATTACTGATAAAGCTATTAAAGTCTATGTACTTCAAATTGCGTATCAGTTTTCTGTATTCCACAATAAAAAGTGTATTAGGGTTTATCTACAGTCATTTGTTAAATTCGTACGGCGAGGACTTCCCGAACACTCCGTCAGCAGCAAATATTGTAGCATTTTCTTTTTGGAGTATAGCTGTCACAGCATCTCTTAGTTTTCTTCAGATGTAGGGAGGATGCCGCTTGTAATCCCCGGTAGATATATTGTACAGGAGAAGTACTAAGCCCCTTGCTGCCTAGCTCAAGAGATGTGGTGGAAGCAGGAATATCGCTGTGCCCAGGAACACAGAAACACACACGCACACTCATAAACACAGACACACACAGAACAGCGCACACTCACACATACTCCCTCCCTCGTAAGCACACACGTACACATACACACTCACAGACACGCCACATACACTTAGAGACACACAGAAACGCGGGCGCCCTCTCGAGTATACACACACTCACACACAGTCCCTGCCTCCCTCCCTCCATCCCTCTCTCTCTTTCTCTCTCTCTCTCTCTCTCTCTCTCTCTCTCTCTCTCTCTCTCTCTCTCTCTCTCTGTCTCTCTCTCTCTCGGAAAATATGTGGGGAGTCACTGAGCTAAGTGACACTACCGAAGTCAGGTAGTTCCAGTTTTCAATAAGGCTCGTCGAGCAGATGCGCAAAACTATAGGAGTTCACGAACACTCCGCCAGAAGCAAATCTCTAACATCGATCTGTTGTAGAATTTTAGAACATGTTTCTTGCTCGCGTATCATGTCATTTCTGGAAACCCAGCAGGAATCAACATGGATTCCGGAAGCAGCATTCGTGTGAGACCCAACATACTTTATTTGTTCATGAGACCCAGAAAATATTAGATACAAGCTCCCTGGTAGATGCCATTTTCCTTGACTTCCGGAAGACGTTCGATACAGTTCTTCGCTGTCGCCTGATAAACAAAGTAAGAGCCTACGGAATATCAGACCAGCTGTGTGGGTGGATTGAAGAGATTTTAGTAAAGATAGCACAGCATGTTGTTCTCAGTGGAGTGACGTCTACAGTCGTTAAAGTATCCTCTGGCGTGCCACAGGGGAGTGTTATGGGACCATTGCTTTTCACAGTATATATATGACCATGCGACTTTTCGCGGATGATGCTGTAGTATACAGAGAAGTTGAAGCATTACAAAATTGCAGCGAAATGCAGGAAGATCTGCAGCGGATAGGCACTTGGGGCAGGGAATGGCAACTGACCATTAACGCAGACAAATGTAATGTATTGCTAATACATAGAAAGAAGGATCCTTTATTGTATGATTATATGATAGCGGAACAAACACTGGTAGCACTTACTTCCGTTAAATATCTGGGAATATGCGTACGGAACGATTTGAAGTGGAATGATCGTATAAAAATAATTGTTGGTAAGGCGGGTGCCACGTTGAGATTCATTGGGAGAGTCCTTAGAAAGTGCAGTGGTTACGTCTGCTACACACGACCCCTGCCAGGAAGACTACACGCACGACAGCCACGTGTACCATGTAACATATACAAGCACTTGCAGGCGCAACCATGAGGAAAACAATTCTTCAAAAATAAACAGTACTTGCTAAAGACTAATGCGAACGTTTTTCTGCAGAGGTCGCCTCACAGACACAGGGAAGTTGGAGTACTGCGCCGACCTCCGCCGGCTTTATAAGGTCAGCACAGCAGCAATACAGCCAGTTCCTCGCCGAGCTAGGACCATCTACGACGGATCTCACGGACGCTCTTGATGAATAGTCGTCCACTTGTTATTTGTTACTTTTGTATGTGTATAGTGATTGTTCGAGAAGTGTAATTCAGTTTCAGTAAACAACATTATACTGTATGTTCTATAATGCAGAGTATTCATCGTAGTCCATCAACAAAGGAGGTGGCTTACAAAACACTCGTTCGACCTATACTTGTGTATTGCTCATCAGTGTGTGATCCGTACCAGGTCGGGTTGACAGAGGAGATAGATAAGATCCAAAGAAGAGCAGGGCGTTTAAAATGGTTCAAATGGCTCTGAGCACTATGGGACTCAACTGCTGTGGGCATAAGTCCCCTAGAACTTAGAACTACTTAAACCTAACTAACCTAAGGACATAACACACATCCATGCTCGAGGCAGGATTCGAACCTGCGACCGTAGCGGTCGTGCGGTTCCAGACTGTAGCGCCTTTAACCGCTCGGCCACCTCGGCCGGCCAGCGGTGCGTTTCGTCACAGGGTTATTTGCTAAGCGTGATAGCCTTATGGAGATGTTTAGCAAACTCAAGTAGCGGACTCTGCCAGAGAGGCGCTCTGCATCGCGTTGTAACTTGCTGCCCAGGTTTTGAGATGGTGTGTTCCTGGATGAGGTATCGAATATATTGCTTCCCCCTACTTATGCCTCCAGAGGAGATCACGAATGTAAAATTAGAGAGATTCGAGCGGGCACGGAGGCTTTCCGGTAGTCTTTCTTCCCGCGAACCATACGCGACTAGAACAGGAAAGGGAGGTATTGACAGTAGCACGTGAAGTGCTCTCCGCCACACACCTTTGTGTGGCTTACGGAGTATAGATGGAGATGGAGATGTAGAAGTAGTGTTAATTTGTTTCGACTGAGCAATCCATGCACCAATGGAGAGTGGTTTGTGCAGAGCTCACTCAGTGCTGACACGCTCATTTTCAGAAGGGGCCTTTCACTATAAGCTTTACGCCGCTGTGAAACTTCTTCAATGAATAAAACCCAGACGAACGTGGGGCAACGATAATTCCAACTGATGCTGGTTTTACACACCTAAACATCGCCAGCCGGTGAGGCCGTGCGGTTCTAAGCGCGTCAGTTTGGAACCGCGTGACCGCTACGGTCGCAGGTTTGAATCCTGCCTCGGGCATGGATGTGTGTGATGTCCTTAGGTTAGTTAGGTTTAAGTAGTTCTAAGTTCTAGGGGACTGATGACCTCAGTAGTTAAGTCCCGTATTGCTCAGAGCCATTTGAACCATTTGAACACCTGAACATCATCCTGACTTGCTTGCTACGGCTCCACGTGGTAACCGTCCCTTTGATGGTATCTACGTTACGTAGTCGATTTCAAAACGTCATGGAATAAATGATATTTAATATTCTGGTATAGGAGAGGTACTCTATTGATGTTCCACATACGGAGTTATCCATACTGAATCTAGTCGAACCTAGTTTTCCCAACATAAGAACAAGAATTATGGTTCATTTACAAAACTTGTTGATTGGTAGCTAATATACATCTAGACAAATAATGAATTATTTTAAGAACTAATCTAAATCTAATAAAAGGAACACATGTCCATTGATAGCAGCCCCCTCCTATTAATTTACCGCTATAAAGCCATGAACGGACGTCATGCTTATTACCACAAACGCATTCGTTTCAGGACAAAATGTTGCTATATTGTTACCAACTAAAGTTGAATAGAGTTATACGTCTGCATATTTTATATGCTGAAATTTAGTTTACTGTATAATTATTTTCAGCATGATCAAAACGAGAACTACTCAACGTACGTTACTGAAACGTTCAGTATAGAGCACCAACTTGTATAGTCTCTTTGCTGGAATAACAGAAAAAACGTTTCTATCCCTTCTTCACTCCTGTACAGATCTCACGAAACCATTTAGGGCGAGACATGCAATGAATCATATCTTCTAATGAGTATACATTGCAAATCTCTGAAAACCAGCATTCCACCTCTTCGTGTCGTTATCCACATTTCAAAACTTGAGTCTGTGTTTCCTCTTCCCCTGATTCTTGATAATTGAAATCTGTAGTGACTGCTTGTCAGGACCTGAAACTGTAGCATTGTACTATATTCCACATTTTACACGGAGGATGAAGCCTTTGGCAAAGGTGAAATTTGGCTAACCCGAGATGACTCATTTGTGGGAACGTCTATTCATGGCTTGCAAATGGAATGACGTCAAGAACTATGAGAACAACGTGAGGAACTGAAGAAAGACGATCGTTGAAGTCTTCGTGAGTCATTGCCCAAATGTCAATTCCTCCAAATCAGCTGATAGTTTTTGAAATGATAGCTGCTTTCCCGTAGGCCTGACCAAAGGTCTGTGCAGTGTGAAACTGTGTGATACATATTTCAGTGTTCTCCTGTCACCATAATCAAGTCTCCATTCCAATGATGAAATAAGACCTCAAAGTCATAAAAAATGCGACGTTCAAAGTTTGCAGTCTGTGAGTCGTGCGACGAGCCAGTGCTAAGAGAATAACACCGTAATCACGTTCGGAGCCATGTGGTTCCATATTTTTAATCTGCGTCGAATGGCGATGTAAGAGAAGAAGCCCCTGAAAGAACTTACTGCCGACCAGTTTGGACGAGCGGTTCTAGGCGCTTCAGTCTGTAACCGCGAGACCGCAACGGTCGCAGGTTCGAATCCTGCCTCGGGCGTGGATGTGTGTGATGTCCTTAGGTTGGTTAGGTTTAAGTAGTTGTAAGTTCTAGGGGACTTATGACCTCAGCAGTTAAGTCCCATAGTGCTCAGAGCCAAGGAACTTCCTAAATGAAATGCTTCAACCACACCAGAGAAAATTCCTCCTTGGCGTATCCGCTTTCAGGATTGAAAACAAATACGGTATCTTGTGAAGTTTTATTTCTGAGTGCATCATTTGCTCTAACACGTTTATATATCATCACTGGTGACACCTAGTGGCCTGGTGCATTGACACAGCAAACTACAGTTGTACTTGTTCCCCTTTCGCCATGTGATACTCAGCGGATTTGCTCTTTATCTTATTGAGTTATAAATTTCCTCAGCTTCTTTTAACTTCTTATAACCCGGTTTTGGTTACATCTTAGACACGGCAAGCATCCACATGATTCTTTTGGTCAAATTTCTTCAAGATGACAAAGAACCCAAAGGCCCTAGTTTTATTCCAATCTTTAGCTCAGGCAAGAGGCGTAGCCTCATGTTGCCTTAGGCTGAATGTGATATGAACTTTCATGAGAAGGGAATACATATCTTTACCCGGTAACTGTTTCTTCGCCTTCATATTTCTCGATATATTATTTTGAATAGCATCTTGATATGAAGGAGATCGCAAACGACTCTCCAGCTCTAAAATTTGCTTCTCCATCTCCTGCCCTGAGTGACAGATCACTGAGGCTTTCTACTACCCTCTTTCCGTAAACGGAGTAGATATTCGTCCCATCATAATGGCGCATAATCGTAGCTTGGGGACAGATGTACGTTCTTGCAGCTACGAAGTGTACATAAAGCTCGCTATATATTGTTGTTCTCATTAACGATACAGTACTGCCATCGGTATTTTGAAAAATACGTAGGTCTAAGATGTAGGAAAATACAACATTCTATAACGAAACTACCAAGACACATTGTCCAAACTTATCTCAAGAAATAAGGATAGGTTCCACTTTCAAAACACTATTGTGGAATGAAGGAAAAAAATACACAAACTAGAAACACACACGAATTTTGTGTTTATTAGAATGTGTGCCAGTATTTGTAGTAGCTATTAATTATTTTAGAATTTCTATTTGCAGCGAATTGCTGATTGATGCCGAAATTCGTCAAAATGTGTAATAAATAATCTGAAATCAATCTGATTCATTATAATAACGAAAAACAAAATAAAAATATAGTAACTGAAAGTACTGTACATGCCTTGCCGATTCCGGCAGAATTTAACATGAATGTTCATAATAATATGTGGTGGCTGCTCGTTCCTATTTGTCCGAAAGAGCAGGAGCCATTTTGATCCATCAGCCACATGAATTAGGGTACAAATGAATTATAGACATTGGTGAGCGGGCACCGGACGTATGTTAAGGCAATATTCATATAAGATTAATATTGGTATAATGACTAACTAAATAGACTTAATATGCTAAGACTAACGATTCTTTCCATTTTTTTCTTGAATATAAATTATAACGCAGGTAAATTTTGAACTTAAAGGCAATTCAACATCTTATTATACAGGGTGTTCCATTTATCTTGAACACCCTAAATAACTATCTGTCCAGATGGAAATTACAAAATGTATCAAGCAAATGTTCTTTAGTCGTCAGGGGGACATCGGTCACCATGACTGCCTTCTTTGTAGCTTTGTTTTTTACAAACATATGATCAGCGGTATGACGTTTTTAAATGCCACTCTGTATTTTTTGTTTGTGGTAATTGATTTCCTCTCATAAATATCTATTCAAAAATGTATCACACTGTACCGTCCATTGAAACACAATGTTATTAATTACATAACACAACTTTGACGTTGACACAACCAGCACTTAAAGCAGGTGCTGGGGGTAATGGAACACATCCACATGCTGACGTTAACAAAAGACAAATGTAAACATAAGCAGAATGCACACCCGTCATTCCGTCAACCATCCTCAGTTGAAGAGTTGTATGAGTAGAATGTATACCAACGAACAGAAGGTAAAAATGCTACTTATCTATGGTAACAGATAAGTAGCATAACAGCATAGTATGGAATGTAAGTTAGCTGAGCAGTAATTGCAATACTGTTTTCTTGTATACAGGTACATTTAGTACAGTAGTTTAGTCCTTTTAAATACTGTTGTGTAGAGGAGGCATACAGTAAAGGCTGTCCTTCCTACGAGCTGCATTGACATAATATTAATTTTATTGTTGTGGTTGAAGGTACGGGAAATGCTACGCAGCCATCGGAACTGTACAGAGAGCGATATCTTGACAAGAACCCACCTTCACTGCGGATGTTTTCTGGTCTAGTTGCGACTCTTCAGGAAACGGGCAGTTTTAACCTACGAGAACGCAATCGTCGTAGCACTCGCAGAGACGAAGCTGCCTAAGTTATTGTTCTCGCTTCCGTTGCTATGAATCCACATGTGACAGCTTGAACACGAGATTAGCACTCTCAAAACCAGTTTGCATCGTATTCTTACATGTCACCGGTTCCATCCTTACCATGTACACCTACATCAAGATCTGCATGGGAATGATTTCCAGAATCGTGTACAGTTCTGTTGGTGTGCACAGCAGCAAATCCTCGCCAACTCGAACTTCTTCTTGAATGTTCTATTTACCGATGAATGTTCCTTCTCAAACAAAGGACAGGTAAATACGAGGAACATTCATTACTGGTCCAGTGACAGCCCACGATGGCTGAGACAGGTGGAACATCAGCGTCAGTGAAGTGTTAACGTCAGGTGTGGGATACTTGGCACTAAAATTAGTAGCCCTTATTTCACCAATAACAGTCTAAACGGCACAGCGTATGACAACTACCTCAGACGAATTCTATCTCATCTTCTGGATGAAGTGTCGCTAAGAACCTGAATGCTTATGTGGTATCAACACGATGGAAGTCTCGTACCTAATGACTTGCGCGCACGTCGTTCTCTGAACCGAATGTATCCTGTCAGATGGATTGGTCGAGGAGGAACTGTTACTTGGCCTGCAAGATCTCCCAACTTAAATTCTCTGGTCTAGGGGTAGTGTCTGATTCATAATCAAAACGTCTTCGGTCCCGGTTCGATCCCCGCCCCTGCCTAAATTTTATATATAATCAGCATTGGCGGCTGAAGACTTCCGGCATTCTGCCAGCGGCCTTGTCAAAGAGGGCGGAGGAGCGGATAGAGGTTCAGGGCACTCTCTTGTCCTAGGAGTGGGAAATTGCCCCTAAAGGCGGATGAATCAGCAACGATCAACGACATGAGGATGCAGAAGGCAATGGAAACCACTGCATTAAAGATACGTAACGTGTATCCACAGGACATGTGGCCTGTAATTGAAGAAGTGTAATGATAATCTCTCCATTGGCAAAAGATTCCGGAATAGTCCCCCATTCGGATCTCCGGGAGGGGACGGCCAAGGGGGAGGTTACCATGTGAAAAAGATTGAATAATCAACGAAAGGATAACGTTCTACGAGTCGGGGCGTGGAATGTCAGAAGCATGAACGTGGTAGGGAAAATAAAAAATCTGAAAATGAAAATGCAAAGCCTCAATCTAGATATAGTAGGGGTCAGTGAAGTAAAGTGGAAGGAAGACAAGGATTTCAGGTCGGATGAGTATCGGGTAATATCAACAGCAGCAGAAAATGGTATAATAGGTGTAGGATTCGTTATGAATAGGAAGGTAGGGCGGAGGGTGTGTTACTGTGAACAGTTCAGTGACCGGGTTGGTCTAATCAGAATCGACAGCAGACCAACACCGACAACGATAGTTCACGTAAACATGCCGACGTCGCAATATGAGGATGAACAGATAGAGAAAGTGTATGAGGATATTGAAAGCGTAATGCAGTATGTAAAGGGGGACGAAAATCTAATAGTCACGGGCGACTGGAATGTAGTTGTAGGGGAAGGAGTTGAAAAAAAGATTACAGGAAATTATGGGATTGGGACAAGGAATGAAAGAGGAGAAAGACTAATTAAGTTCTGTAACAAGTTTCAGCTAGTAGTAGCGAGTACCCTGTTCATGAATCGCAAGAGGAGGAGGTATACTTGCAAAAGGCCGGGAGATACGGGATGATTTCAATTAGATTACATCATGGTCAGACAGAGATTCCGAAATCAGATACTGAATTGTAAGGCGTACCCAGGAGCAGATATAGACTCAGGTCACAATATAGTAGTGATGAAGAGTAGGCTGAAGTTCAAGACATTAGTCAGGAAGTATCAATACGCATAGAAGTGGGATACGAAAGTACTACGGAATGACAAGATACGCTTGAAGTTCTCTAACGCTATATATACAGCAATAAGGAATAGCGCAGTAGGCAGTACAGTTGAAGAGGAATGGACATCTCTAAAAAGGGCCATCACAGAAGTTGGGACGGAAAACATAGGTACAAAGAAGGTAGCTGCCAACAAACCATGAGTAAAAGAAGAAATAATTCAGTTGATTGATGAAAGGAGGAAGTACAAACATGTTCCGGGACGATTAGGAATACAGAAATACAAGTCGCTGAGGAATGAAATAAATAGGAAGTGCAGGGAAGCTAGGACGAAATGGCAGCAGGAAAAATGTGAAGACATCGAAAAAGATATGATTGTCGGAAGGACAGATTCAGAATACAGGAAAGTCTTAACAACCTTTGGTGACATTAAAACCAACGGTGGTAAGATTAAGAGTGCAACGGGAATTCCACTGTTAAATGCAGAGGAGAGAGCAAATAGGTGGAAAGAATAAATTGAAAGCCTCTATGAGGGTGAAGATTTGTCTGATGTGATAGAAGAAGAAACAATAGTCGATTTAGAAGAGATAGGGGATCCAATATTAGAATCGGATTTTAAAAGAGCTTAGTAGGACTTGCGGTCAAGTAAGGCAGAAGTGATTAGATAACATTCCGTCAGAATTTCTAAAATCAGTGGGGAAAGTGGCAACAAAACGACTATTCACGTTCGTTTGTAGAATATATGAAATGGCTCTGAGCACTATGGGACGTAACATATGTGGTCATCAGTCACCTAGAACTTAGAACTACTTAAACATTACTAACCTAAGGACATCACACACATCCATGCCCGAGGCAGGATTCGAATCTGCGACCGTAGCAGTCGCGCGGTTCAGGACTGAGAGCGTTAACCGCGAGACCACCGCGGCCGGCAGAATATATGAGTTTGGCGACATAACATCAGACTTTCGGAAAATCATCATCCACACAATTCCGAAGACGGCAAGAGCTGACAAGTGCGAGAATTATCGCACAGTCAGCTTAACAGCTCATGCATCGAAGCTGGATATAAGAATAATATAGAGATGAATGGAAAATAAAATTGAGAATGCGCTAGGTGACGATCAGTTTGGCTTTAGGAAAAGTAAAGGGACGAGAGCGGCAGTTCTGACCTTACGGCTAATAATGGAAGCAAGGCTAAAGAAAAATCAAGTCACTTTCATTGGATTTGTCGACCTGGAAAAAGCGTTCGACAATATAAAATGGTGCAAGCTGTTCGAGATACTGAAAATGTAGGGGTAAGCTATAGGGAGAGACGGGTCATATACAATATGTACAACAACCAAGAGGGAATAATAAGAGTTGACAATCAAGAACGAAGTGCTCGTATTAATAAGGGTGTAAGGCAAGGCTGTAGCCTTTCGCCCCTACTCTTCAATCTGTACATCGAGGAAGCAATGGTTGAAATAAAAGAAAGGTTCAGGAGTAGAATTAAAATACAAATTGAAAGGATATCAATGATACGATTCGCTGATGACATTGCTACCCTGCGTGAAAGTGAAGAAGAATTAAATAATCTGCTGAACGGAATGAACAGTCTAATGAGTACACAGTATGGTTTGAGAGTAAATCGGAGAAAGACGAAGGTAATGAGAAGTAGTAGAAATGAGAACAGCGAGAAACTTAACCTCAGGATTGATGGTCACGAAGTCAATGAAGTTAAGGAATTCTTCTACCTAGGCAGTAAAATAACCAATGACGGACGGAGCAAGGAAGACATCAAAAGCAGACTCGCTATGGCAAAAAAGGCATTTGTGGCCAAGAGAAGTCTACTATTATCAAATACCGGCCTTAATTTGAGGAAGAAATTTCTGAGGATGTACGTCTGGAGTACAGCATTGTATGGTAGTGAAACATGGACTGTGGGAAAACCGGAACAGAAGAGAATTAAAGCATTTCCGATGTGGTGCTATTGACGAATGTTGAAAATTAGGTGGACTGAAAAGGTAAGGAATGAGGAGGTTCTACGCAGAATCGGAGAGGAAAGGAATATGTGGAAAACACTGACACGGAGAAGGGACAGGATGATAGGACATCTGCTAAGACAGGATGGAATGAATTCAATGGTACTAGAGGGAACTGTAGAATACAAAAACTGTAGAGGAAGACAGAGATTGGAATACGTCAAGCAAATAATTGAGGACGTAAGTTGCAAGTGCTACTCTGAGAGGAAGAGGTTAGCACAGGAAAGGAATTCGTGGCGGGCCGCATCAAACCAGTCAGAAGACTGATGAAAAAAAAAAAAAAAAGCATTGTAGACGTTGCCTATCGGGGTATTTCAACAACTCCAGAGGACATGCAGGAACGTATCGTGCTTGTTAGTAATTCTCTTCAGCTGGCGACTCTGGAAGCAGTAAATAATTCTTTAATTCAATGAGTGCACCAGTGTATCGGTGTCTAATGGTCACCACTTTGAGCACCTTTGAATGTTCGACTCCTGGGCAATCGTTCAGTAGAGTCACGGTCAATTTTGTGTTATATTTTTACTTTGTTTTAATATGTTTTCTGAGAACTCCAGCAAGTGGACCAGTTTGTGATCCCGGGCTCTAAGTCAGTGTTGTGTTATATAATTGATAGCGTAGTGTTTCAGGGAATGGTACACTGTGATACATTTGTGAATAGGTCTTCAGGAGAGGAAATGAATTATCGAATAAGAAATACACGGTGCCATTTAAAAAAGTCATACTTCTGTTCATATCTTTGTAAAAAAACAAAGCTACACCGAAGGCAATCATGCTGATTGAGTCCCCCTGAAAGCTAAAAAGCATTTTCTTGAAACATGTAATTTCCATCTGGACAAACAGCTATTTAGGGTTGTCAAGATACATGGGACACCCTGTACTATTTTGGAATGTGTTTATATGCCAAATAAATTACTGAAAGTAAATATGTAATGTAATAATAAGTTATCTTTGTTTATGAACTGTTATTGGTGTTTTCTCAAACGAATATTACCATTTACATGCATAAAAGTTCAATGGAAAATTTTACAGGTTGCATGCGTCGACCAGTCCATTCATAGCGGTGATTCATCCATGACAATCGTTGTGAAATTAAACACACACAACATGTTCTCCAAAGCGAAGAAGAAACAAATCATCATGAGCAAGCACGTGATATATTACAGTTCGAAGCAGGATTGGAGAAAATAGCTGTTGAAAACATTCATAAGTTCCAAGAAACATGCAAAAACACTTACCTTGTCGTTCCTCGTCACTATCGTGTATCCAGAGGTATGCGGATCAACTTGGCTAATCAATTTCATGAAACTATGACCAGACGTCAGATCACTATAACACAGTTCTCAATAACCTAATGACCTATAGAAAACAACGGTCCATCGATAGCGTTCCCCCCCCCCCCCCCCCTATACGACTTTGTGGATAACCACCATGATGCTGTCCGCAAGCGGTGCTGTTATGTGTAGAGGAGGTTTAACTGTAGAAAAATCTAGCGAAATGCACGAAGATCAATATACTGTCGACACTACACGCAGAGCTCTTGAGTAAACCAACATAAACAAATACAGCCTTTTGTGCACTGAAAGATGGAAATACTATTAATTGTACAATAAAATGATTGACAAACAGTTACTGGAAACAGCCATATTAAATTACATATGGGAGTAGGTCCAACGGGGAGATTTAAGGTGGAGGGACTACACGAAAATGATCGTAGGGGAAGCAAATGCCAGACTCAGATACATACGACGAACCCTCGGAAAGTGTAATCCACAGGCAAATAAGGTCGCTTACAAAGCCCTAGTTCGCCAAAACTAATACTGTTGAAACAAATTTCGGGCTTGCAGCCGGTCGTCGTATTGAACGACGAAATTTGTTTGAACAGTCAATTCGCCGGGAAAATTTTAAAATTCACAAAACTAATACTACTCGTCAGACTAATGCTCTTGCCAGATAGGACTGATAGACATAGGGACGATCAGAAGAAGAGCAGACCTTTTGTCATAGATTCTTTTAATAAGCACAGCATCAAAACGATACTCATCCAACTCGTGCGGCATGTACTTCCGAATGTTGTTCACGCACTGTTAAAATTTCGAGGGCGTACTTTCTTACAGGACGTAAAACAGTAAACGTATTTCTGCGAAAAGACCACGGAGGTAAAATTAGAGAAATTCCAGCTCACATGGAAGTTTACCGCCGACTGTCCTTCCCAAGCACTATCAGCCGAGTGAAATCGAAAACAGCGAAAGTAGCAGTGGTACGAAAGATACACACCACCACATGACGTAAGATGACATGCAGGGTGGAGATGTACAAGTAGGTGAAAATGTAACTTCAGAAAACTAGTGTTTTATTGACTAATTGTATGTCACGAGACGGTATATATAGATATATTCGGCCCAACATGATGACACAAAATGGTAGTTCTGTGAACGGTGTATGTTGTTGCAGATGCAGATAGAATCATGAGATCACTCCGAAGTGCACAAAAAGACCGCCGCATATTCTCGTAGTCCCATTTACAAGACTGCACTCCTTTCAGCATTTTGAGATATATATGGTGCTGGTATTAGACATCGGCCTTAATATGAGGAACACATTTCTCAGTATTTCCCTTCATAGCACAGCTTTGTAGAGCAGTGATTCATGAACTGTGGGAAAACCGGGAAAGAAGAGAGTTTAAGTGTGATTTGCCGCCACAGAAGCATCAGAGAGCACGTCATTTAATTGTTCTTCCAATTCATGGAGATTAGAAATATCATCAGAGTATCTTATTACGAATTTTAATCTCACTCTGCAGCCTTTCCGTCACTGTTTCCTAGAATCAGAGACAGTACTGAAGGACGGCTTCGTCGCTGTTTTATCCTCTTTCTGTAGCCTCGTTCTTGACCTAGTTTCTTATTCCTTCATCATGGCTCTTGTATCTGTAATTCTTTTTACATCTTTCCTGTAGCTTACTCATATTTTCTCAGAATTTAGAAAATGTCCCGTTATTTTTCACTGTCGACTGAGTTTACGATGCCGATAAAACCTTTCATGTGTCTTCATTTTTCTTAAGTCTTGATTCATCTCCTGTGCCAACCACTCCATTTCAGAGTAGCACTTGCGGCCTACACTCTCTGTTATTTGTTGCTGTATTACGATCTCCGTTTTCCTGTATTTTTTATCCTGTGGTGCCCCAGCTGTTTTATGGGCGCTATTGTGGAAGTAGGAGCTCTGCTACGGCTGTGTTAAAGGCCACAGCAGTTTACAGGCGCTAAGGCACCGGTGTGTCGATTTCATCAACAGGCTTGCTTACCCATAATGAGACGGGAAAGACTGCGTCTAGTAAATCTGGCTGTATAGCACAACTGTGGAGCAGCTGCACGACAATCCTCTACATCTCCCTCCCGTACCATGGAAGTTATTCCCTAACGTCTTAAAACACGTACTACCATCTTCTCTGTTCATCTTGTCATTGTCTTTTATATGTTCTTTTCTTCTCCAGTTCTGTGAAGAACTTGCTTATTCCTTATCAGACCACTGTATTTTCAACATCCTTGTTATTGTTGTTGGGGTCCTCAGTCCTGAGACTTGTTTGATGCAGCTATCCAAGCTACTCTATCCTGTGCAAGCTGCTACTTCTCCCAGTACCTACTGCCGCCTACATCCTTCTGAATCTGCTTAGTGTATTCATCTCTTTGTCTCCATCTACGATTTTTACCCGCCACGCTGCCCTACAATACTAAATTGGTGATCCCTTGATGCCTCAGAACATGTCATACCAACTGATCTCTTCTTCTAGTCAAGTTGTGCTGCAAACTCCTCTTCTCCCCAATTCTGTTCAATACCTCCTCATTAGTTATGTGATCTACCCATCTAATCTTCAGCATTGTTCTGTAGCACCACATTTCGAAAGCCTCTATTCTCTTCTTGTCTAAACTATTTATCATCCATGTTTCACTTCCATACAGGCCGACATTCCTTACAAATACTTTCAGAAACGACTTCCTGACACTTAAAATATACACAGGATGTTAAAAAATTTCTCTTCTTCAGAAACGCTTTCCTTACCATTACCAGTCTACATTTTATATCCTCTCTACTTCGAGCATCATCAGTTATTGTCCTCCCCAAATAGCAAAGCTCCTTTACTACTTTAAGTGTCTCATTTCCTAATCTAATTCCCTCAGCATCACCCAAGTTAACTCGGCTACATTCCATTATCCTCGTTTTACTTTAGTAGATGTTCATCTTTTATCCCCCTTTCTGTCCATTCCGTTCAACTGCCCTTCCAAGTCCCTTGCTCTCTCTGACAGAATTACAATGTCTTCGGCGTACCTCAACGTTTTTATTTCTTCTACACGGATTTTAATACCTACTCTGAAATTTTGTTTTGTTTCTTTTACTGCTTGCTCAATATACAGTCTGAATAACATCGGGGAGAGGGTACAACACTGTCTCACTACCTTCCCAACCACTACTTCCCGCTCATGCCCCTCGACTCTCATAAGTGCCATCTGGTTTCTGTACAAATTTTAAATAGACTTTCGCTCCCTGTATTTTACCCCTGCCACCTTCCGAATTTGGAAGAGAGGACTCCAATCAAAGTTGTCTAAAGCTTTCTCTGAGCCTACAAATGCTAGAAACGTAGGTTTGCCTTTTCTTAATCTAGCTTCTGAGATATGCCGTAGGGTCAGTATTGCCTCACGTGTTCCAACATTTCTACAGAATCCGAACTGATCGTCTCCGAGGTTGGCTTCTACCAGATTTTCCATTCGTCTGTAAAGAATTCGCGTTAGTATTTAGCAGCTGTGACTTATTAAACCGATAGTTCGGTAATTTTCACATCTGTGAACACCTACTGTCTTTGGAATTGGAGTTATTATATTATTCTTGAAGTCTGAGGGTGTTTCGCCTGTCTCATACATTTTGCTCACCAGATGGTTGGCGTTTTGTCAGCACTTGCTCTCCTAAGGCCGTCAGTAGTTAAAATGGAATGTTGTGTACTCCCGGAGCCTTGTTTCGACTTAGGTCTTTCAGTGCTCTGTCAAACTCACACAGTAATATATTAGAACATATAAGCCCGCGGTCACAAATATTAAATCAAAATTGAGCGGGTTTCGACGCTACTATGAGCGTCGTCTTCAGATTTAAACTAACTGTTCTAAAACATATTAGGTATATAATACATTAATAAAATTAAAGTTTGTACTGACTGGAAAGAGATGCAACCTTTACAAAGGTTGCAACAGGACTTGTTGCAACCCTTGTTCATTCTAGTACGAGCAGCCCGTAGCGGCTCGCCATCTTATTTACAACTATTTATGACGTCGCTTTTCCGGGTTAGATTCTTTTTAATATATGACTTGTAAGTACCGCATCTCTTTCCAGTCAGTATAAAATTTAATTTTACTCATGTATTATATACCTAATATGTTTAAGAAGAGTTAATTTAATTCTGAAGACGACGCGCATAATAGCGTCGAAACGTAATCAATTTTGAATTAATATTTGTGACTGAGGGCTTATTTGTTCTAATATAATTCTGACGCAGTCACTGAACCTTAGCAGCTATGTTCAAAGTTTTATCGTCACACAGTATCATACCTCCCATTTCATTTTCATCTACATCCTCTTCCATTTCCATAATATTGCCCTCAAGTACATCGACCTTGCATAGACCCTCTACATACTCTGTGGTGTCACCGCCAGACACCACACTTGCTAGGTGGTAGCTTTAAATCGGCCGCGGTCCATTAGTACATGTCGGACCCGCATGTCGCCACTGTGCGATGGCAGACCGAGCGCCACCACAAGGCAGGTCTCGAGATACGAAAAGCACTCGCCCCAGTTGTACGGACGACTTTGCTAGCGACTACACTGAAGAAGCCTCGCTCCTTTGCCGAGCAAATAGTTAGAATAGCCTTCAGCTAAGTCCATGGCTACGACCTAGCAAGGCGCCATTAGCCTTACATAGCAATTGATACTTATCGTATAAAGCATGTCTCATCAAGAACGATGTATACAACAACGATGGATTAAAGTTAAGTATTCCAAAAGCTACGTACTTTTCTTTATAGCATTCATTACGTATCCTGTTTCAGACCTCACGCCATCCTTCGTGTGTTTATAGCGAGCATTGCGGTCCCCTCAAATCACACTGTGTCGGCACTTCTGTCGACACATCATACTCCTTCCACCTTTTTGCTTTCCCTTCTTTGCTTAGAACTGGCTTTTCCATCTGAGCTCTTGATATTCATACAAGTGGTTCTCTTTTCTCCAAACGTCTCTTTAATTTTCCTGTAGGCAGTATATATCTTACCCCTAGTGAGATAAGCCTCTACATCCTTACATTTGTCCTCTTGCCGTCCCTGCATAACCATTTTGCAGTTCCTGTCGATCTCATTTTTGAGACGTTCGTATTCCTTTTTGCCGGTTTCATTTACTGCATATTCATATTTTCTCCATTCGTCAATTAAATTCAATATTTTTTATGTTACCCAAGGATGTCTATTAGCCCTCGTATTTTTACCTACTTGATCTTCTGCCGCCTTCACTATTTCATCTCTCAAAGCTAACCATTGTTCTTCTACTGTATTTCTTGCCCCCATTCCTGGCAATTTTTCCCTTATGCTCTCCCTGATACGCTATACAACCTCTGGTTTAGTCAGGCTATCCAGGTCCCATCTCCTTTAATTTCCACCTTTTTGCAGTTTCTTCAGTTTTAATGTACAGTTCATAACCAATAGATTGTGGTCAGAGTCCACATCCGCCCCTGGAAATGTCTTACAACTTAAAACCTGGTTCCTAAGTCTCTGTCTTACGATTATATAATCAATGTGATACCTGTCAGTGTGTCAAGGCTTCTTCCATGTATACAACCTTCTTTTATGATTTTTGAACCAAGTGTTAACTACGATAAAGTTATTCTCTGTGCAAAATTCTACCAGGTGGCTTCCTCTTTCATTTCTTCAACCCAATCCATATTCACCTACTATGTTTCCTTCTTTTCCTTTTCCTACTATCGAATTCCAGTCACCCATGACTATTAAATATTCGTCTCCCTTCACTATCTGAATAATTTCTTTTATCTCATCATACGTTTCTTCAGTTTCTTCGTCATCTGCAGAGCTAGTTGGCATATAAACATTTACTACTGTAGTAAGCGTGGGCTTCGTGTTTATCTTGGCCACAACAAGGCGTTTACTATGCTGTTTGTAGTAGCTTACCTGGACTCTTATTTTTTTTATTAATTATTAAACCCACTCCTGCATTACCCCTATTTGATTTTGTATTTATAACCCTGTATTCACCTGACCAAAAGTCTTGTTCCTCCTGCCACCGAACTTCGCTAAGTCCCACTATATCTAATTTTAACCTATCCATTTCCCTTTTTAAATTTTCTAACCTACTTGCCCGATTAAGGGATCTGACATTCCACTCTCCGATCCGTAGAAGGCCAGGTTTCTTTCTCCTGATAACGACGTCCTCTTGAGTAGCCCCCGCTCGGAGATCAGAATGGTGGAGTATCTTACCTCCGGAATATTTTACCCAAGAGGACACCATCATCATTTAACCATACAGTAAAGCTGCATGCCGTCGGGAAAAATTACAGCTGTAGTTTCCCCTTGCTTTCAGCCATTCGCAGTACCAGCACAGCAAGGCCGTTTTGGTTAGTGTTACAAGACCAAATCAGTCAATCATCCAGACTGATGCCCCTGCAACTACTGAAAAGGTTGCTGCCCCTCTTCAGGAACCACACGTTTCTCTGGCCTCTCAACAGATAACCTTCCATTGTGGTTGCACCTACGGTACGGTCATCTGTATCGCTGAGGCTCGCAAGCCACCCCACCAACGGCAAGGTCTATGGTTCATGGGGGGGGGAACATCCTTGTATGGCACGTACACCCATTCGTGACAATCATGTTTCACGACGGCAGTGGTGTTTTTCATCAAGATAATCCTTGTATAGCAGCAAATGCCCGACGGGCAGATTCTCTTCTTTCCCGGTTTTCCCACGGTCCACTAATCACTTGCATACAATGGCCTACTCTGTACGTACTTTCCTAGAAACTTCATTGACCTGTTATCGAATAAAGCCCGTCCAGGGGATAGGAGCTTTACCTGGCGAGGAATTACTGCACGTCAGGTACCTGCACGAGGGCTTAGTATCAGTGAGCCTGCTGTTCGTGAGTAGAATAGGGAAGACGCGCGGTCTGTTTGACCGACAGCAGATTGGAGCCGGGACACGAGCATTTCGGGTACGGTATTTACCTGGAGTGCCGTGGTGAGTGTGTTCAACAAGTGGCGAAACCAAGGTGAAAACACGTTCCTGGGGTTGGTCGGCCACCCCGCATTATAGATTACAGATGTCAGACGTCGTAGGATGGACAGTGGTGGAATCAACCCTACGACTTTAATGCTGGGCAGAGTACAACTGCATACGAACACATAGTGCACGGAATACTCCTAACGATGGTTATCCACAGCCGACAATCCCGGGTATGTGCCAATGTTAATACCATGATATCAGCAGCTGCGACTGAAGTGGGCACGCGACCATCAGCACTGGACGTTGGCGCAGTATGATCTGACGAATCTAGATACCTTCTTCATCACGCCAACTGGAGGGCGCGAATCCGTCTTGTTCCAGGGAAATAGCTCGTTGACACATGTACTGCGGGAGGGATACAAGGTGAATATGCACTTAGGCACCTATGGGTCCAATGGAGCTCGTACGAGGCACCATGACAGCATGGAGTACCGCACACTGGCTGCAGACCACGTATACCCTTTCGTGACAACCACGTTTCTCGACGACAGTGGCATTTTTCAACAAGATAATGCGCTACATCAAATACAGGTCACCCAATTGCTGTAAATTCTGGGAAGGAGGCGATGAGCTCTGACGCCTCATGCAACCACATCTCAAATGTGTTCTATCGTGTTCAGCTCTGGCGAGTTGTGGGGCGAGCTCATCAACTGTAAATCACCACTGTGTTCCTCGAACCAATCCATCACACCACCGGCCTTGTGACATAGCACATTATCTTGCTGAATGAGTGGTGTCACCGCCAGACACCACACTTGCTAGGTGGTAGCTTTAAATCGACACGCGGGTCCGACATGTACTAATGGACCGCGGCCGATTTAAAGCTACCACCTAGCAAGTGAGGTGTCTGGCGGTGACACCACAGAATGTCACTGCCGTCGGGACACATATTATCATGAAGGGGCGTAAGTGATCTGCAATCGACGTACGATACTCCTTGGCCGTCATGGTGCTTTGCACGATTTTCGAAGGTCCTTGCATTTATCCGCGGGATTCTCTCGATGATAATTGTCAGAAAATCCGACGGTGTTGGGACGGAGATTCTCTTCACCCAAGATAACACAGAGTGCTTTCAGTGATAAACAGTATACGTTTTGATGATATTATGTAATTTATATACTACTGAAACAATTTTTATTAGAATGTAAGTGAAACCAGTGCTATCTCTAAACGTGTTATGTACCACATAATTCTGTATCTAATTCATACCTACAAGAGAATGCTTTAGTCCAGTAGAATAAACTTAATCTGCGAAGACTGAGCGTGCGGAGAAAGGCAAGACGAGAAAGTAGTCTGCAAATTAACAAAGCAGCATTATTCGAGTGAAGTATTACAATTAACGAGTGAGACGTGCAGACTCCCATCTACACTACCGGACATTAAAATGGCTACATCACGAAGATGACGTGCTATAGACGCGAAATTTGACCGACAGGAAGAATATGCTATGATGTGCAAATAATTGGCTTTTCAGAGGATTCACACAAGGTTGGCGGCGGTGGCGACACCTACAACGTGCTGACTGGAGGACAGTTTCCAACCGATTTCTCATACACAAACAGCAGTTGACCGGCGACGCCTGGTGAAACCTTGTTATGATGCCTCGTGTAAGGAGGAGAAATGCGTACCATCATGTTTCCGACTCTGATAACGATCGGATTGTAGCCTATCACGATTGCGGTTCATAGTATCGCGACATTGCTGCTCGCGTTGGTCGAGATACAATGACTGTTAGCAGAATATGTAATTGGTGGGTTCAGGAGGGTAATACGGAGCGCCGTGCTGGATCCCAGCGGCCTCGTATCACTATCAGTGGAGATGACAGGCATCTTATCTGCATGGCTGTAACGGATCGTGCAGCCACGTCTCGTTCCCTGAGTCAACAGATGGGGACATTTGCAAGACAACAACCATATTCACGAACAGTTCGACGACGTTTGCAGCAGCATGAACTATCAGCACGGAGGCCATGGCTGCGGTTACCCTTGGCGCTGCATCACAGACAGGAGCGCCTGCGATGGTGTACTCAAGGACGAACCTGGGTGAACGAAAGGCAAAACGTCATTTTTTCAGATGAATCCACGTTATGTTTACAGCATAATGATGGTCGCATCCGTGTTCGGCGACATCGCGGTGAACGTACATTGGAAGCGTCTATTCGTCATCGCCATACCGGCGTATCACCCGGCGTGATAGGATGGGGTGCCATTGTTTACACGTCTCGGTCACCACTTGTTCCCATTCACGGCAGTTTAAACAGTGGATGTTACATTTCAGATGCAGGTCCTATACGGGCCTCCTGGATACAGAAAATGTTCGACTGCTGCCCTGGCCAGCACATTCTCCAGATCTCTCACCAATTGAAAACGTCTGGTCAATGGTGGCCGAGCAACTGGCTCGTCACAATACGCCAGTTACTACTCTTCATGAACTGTGTTATAATGTTGAAATTGCATGGTCAGCTCTACCTGTACACGCTATACAAGCTCGGTTGGACTCAATGCCCAGGCGTATCACAGCCGTTATTACGGGCAGAGGTGGTTGTTCAGGGTATTGATTTCTCAGGATCTTTGCACCCAAATTGCGTGAAAATGTAATCACATGTCATTCGATAATAATATACTTGTCCAATGAATACCGGTTGATCATCTGCATTTCTTCTTGGTGTAGCAATTTTAATGGCCAGTAGTCTATTTTATTTTTTTACCGCCAATGGTCGTTATCTTTGACTCAGTGTCATACAGGAGATACTAGTGGACTTGTGTGGTGAGCTCAGAGGTGGGGGGGGGGGGGGGGATCAGAATGTCTCGGAGCGGCCTGCGGGGTATTCGTGGACTGACGGCAGTGCTAAGTGCCAGGAAGTAAGGTGCCTTATCGAGTGCCTTATCGAGTGTCGACTGTGCGAGGTGATTTTGTATAGCTAGCGGTCGCAGATCATATACCAAGAGCCACCTGCATGGTTACTGGGAAATCCCAAGTTTCTCTGGCCAATAGAATGCGTTGGCCTGAGTTTCAGGCACATTTATGACCCCTGTTGGGTCAGTGCATGTATTAACATACGTGGCCATTTTGTCAAGGCCAGAGTTATTTTGTTTGTTATAGAAATATGAATGTAATTGCCCCTCTACACACGTCGTTGAGTCTTCTTGAATGATCCTGTTATGGTAGCTGGTTCAGCTGGGTTGTGGCCGTCTGTGTTGGCGTCTATTTATATATTTTAGTTCTGAATTTAATATTGTATACCTTTTGAAAACGTTTTCAGTCAAGGTCCTAATATTTTGATTACAAATAACGTGTGGAGTGACCTTTTACGTGTTGCGGCGTGACTGTCCCACATGGCTATCTAATTTTGCTGGCGCCAATGTGGCGTAACATAGCGAAGAGGAGATCACAGTTTTCCATATTATGGACGAAGAAGACAGAAAAGGAAAACGGCGCAAGAGACAAAAATGAAGAAATATGTAGTAGAAAATCTACAGAGGAGAACAGAAAATTACCTAGAAGAAGAATGAAGGGGCAGAAAGTATCAGAACGGTCCAGCCGACACTTACAAAACCGAGTATAAGCTGAACTAACAGAATAGGTGAGGGCGTAATTTTGACTACGATAAGTGGCAAGACTGTGAATTGTCTTAAAAGTCATATACAACCGTTCGCTCGAAGAAAAATCCGTACCCAATGACTGGAAAGTTGCGCTGGTCACACCAATATTCAAGAAACGTAGTAGGAGTAATCCACTAAATTAAACGTCCATATCGCTAACGTCGATATGCAGCAGGGTTCTGGAATATATATTGTGTTCTAACATAATGAATTCCCTCGATGAAAACGGTCTACTGACACACAGTCAACATGGGTTTAGAAATCATCATTCCTGTGAAAAGCCACTAGTTCTTTATTAACATGAAGTGTTGAGTGCTATTGAGTGCTTCCGATCAATTACGTATTTCTGGATTTCCGGAAGGCTTTTGACACTGTACCACGCAAGCGGCTCATAGTGGAATTGCGTGCTTATGGAATATCGTCTCAGTTATGTGACTAGATGTTTGATTTTCTTTCAGAGAGGTCACAGTTCTTAGTAACTGACGGAGAGTCATCGTGTAAAACAGAAGTGATATCTGGCGTTCCCCAAGGTAGTGTTATAGGTACTTTGCTGTTCCTTATCAATATAAACGATTTGGGAGGTAATCTGAGCAGCCGTCTCGGTTGTTTGCAGATGGTGCTGTCGTTTATCGACTAATAAAGTCATCAGAAGATGAAAACAAACTGCAAAACGATTTAGAAAAGATATCTGAATGGTGCGAAAAGTGGCAGTTGACCCTAAATAACAAAAGTGTGAGGTCGTCCACATGAGTGCTAAAAGGAACTCGCTAAACTTCGGTTATACGATAAATCAGTCTAATCTAAAAGCCATAAATTTAACTGAATACCTAGATATTACAATTACGAACAATTTAAATAGGAAGGAACTCACAGAAAATGTTGTGGGGAAGGCTAACCAAGGACTTAGTTTTATTGACAGGACACTCCTACTAAGGAGACTGCCTACACTACGCATGTCCGTCCTCTTTTGAAATACTGCTGCGCGGTGTGGGATTCTAAGCAGATAGGACTGACAGAGTATGCAGAAAAAGTTCAAAGAAAGTCAGCACGTTTTGTATTATCGCGAAATATGGGAGAGAGTGTCACAGAAATGATACAGGGTTTGGGATGGACATCATTAAAAGAAAGGTGTGTTTCGTTGCGACGGAATCCTCTAACGAAATTGCAATCATCAACTTTCTCCTGGGAATGCGACAATATTTTGTTGACACCGACCTACATAGGGAGGAACGATCACCACGATAAAATAAGGGAAATTAGAGCTCGTACGGAAGGATATAGGTGTTCATACATTCCGCGCGCTATACGTGATTGGAATAATAGAGAATTGTTAAGGTGGTTCGACGAACCCTCTCCCAGGCACTTAAATGTAATTTGAGGAGTATCCATGTAGATGTAGATGTAGATGGGGGTGTAGTGGAGGCCGTGTTTCAGGAGCTGGACTGTGAACGGAGCAAGATTCACAAAATTTTTTAATCTGAGGGCCAAATCAACTGCTAAGGCTAACAGTGTAATTATAATAAAGTAACGACACGCTTATCAAATATGTTGTTTCATCATCGTCAATTGTTGTGCGTAAAACAGTGACCTCTATATCATCCCAGCACATCCGATACCAATTTTCCTTCAAGTACAAAGTAGGTTTGAAACATCCTGGCAGATTAAAACTGTGTGCCGGGCCGAGACTCCAGCTCGGGACTTTTGCCTTTCGCGGGCAAGTGCTCTACCAAATGAGCTAGCCAAGCGTGACTCACGCCCCGTCCTCACAGCTTTACTTCTGCCAGTACTTCGTCTCCTACCTTCCGAACCTTACAGAAAATCTCTTGCGGACCTAGCAGAACTAGCACTCCTGAAAGAAAGGATATTGCGGAGACATGGCTTAGCCACAGCCTGGGGGATGTCCCGAGTTCGACTCTCGGCCCGGCACACAGTTTTCATCTGCCAGGAAGTTTCATATCAGCGCACACTCCGCTGCAGAGTGAAAATCTCATTCCACAAAGTAGGTCTATCAACGAGGCTCATCAGTAGTAGCGGCCAGGTGAGTGACCTATACTGTGAGCTGTGACGCTGGATGTGATAGTTGTGGAAGTTAGAAGTTTTCCTCACCCTGTGGAGAGGTTGTAGTGGTATCCTTACAGGTGCCAGGCTGTGATCCGCCATGGAATCAGCAATTATTGAAAGACCCCTTTGCTTCAAAACAAGATACAGCAGCGGAGTTGCTACTGGAAATGCAACCAGTGCGCTCCGTGATGTATGCTACCATTGATCCACTGGGTCAGCAGCGGTCCGACAGACCGACAGCATGTGGCGTTTTGCCTCAGACCCAGACAGCTGAAGCTGTGAACACAGTGGCTGATTCAAGAATAGAGCCACAGCCGCCAGCACCGACGATGATGGTGTTTAGTGAATGTAGCCCCCCTCCCAGTAGTGGTGAACAGCGACAATATTTGTCCGGTTACATGACGGCCTGCGGCTAGTGAAGATAGAGACTGGTGGTGGCAACTTGCTGATTCCTCACGTCTCGAATTCTGGTGTGGAACTCCCTTTCTGATTAAGGTTTGGCGGTGGCTTCATAAGGTCTCTCTATTTTAGGAAGTATATGTGCAAGCCATATCTGTTAGATGATGATGTTGATGATGATGATGTTTATGTTTGGTTTGTGGTGTGCTCAACTGCGCGGTATCAGGGCCTGTACAAATTCTGACCACTTTCATGAATGATGGTGAAATGAAGAGGACAACACAAACGCCCCGTCATCTCGAGGCAGGTGAAACTCCCTGAACTCGCTGGGAATTGAACCGGGGACCCCATGCTCGGGAAAAGAGAACGTGACCGCAAGATATCTGCTAGAGTTTTAGCAACAGTAGCACTCCCGGCCCCTGACGCTGTCTTCTCACACGACGTGGAAACGCACGTGGACGAGAAGCTAGTGATGTCAAAGCGTGGAATTCCGCGTCCCATTAAACAGCGAACCGTGACATAAAGAAACTGATATGTCACATATTTGCCTCGCGGAGAGGTACATGGTCAGCGGAGAGGAAGGTGGCCAATGAGATTCGACATCGTTGCCTGCTTCAATCATAACTTATGAACAGCCGTGTTTGGTTTTGTATTTCGTGCGTTTCCTTTATCATAGAGTACATGGGATGAATATAAGCTGTTTCAAAGTATCATCAAATCGAGGATCTCTAGAAAACGTCATTTTAGCGACAATTTGGTTGAAATGGCTCCGAGCACTATGGGACTTAACATCTGAGGTTATCACTCCCCTAGTCTTGCAACTACTTAAACCTAACTAACCTAAGGACGTCACACACATTCGTCCCCGAGGCAGGATTCGAGCTTACGACCGTAGCAGCAGAGCGGTTCTGGACTGAAGCACCTAGAACCACTCGGCCACAACGGCTGGCCCCCCTGCGGGTACGGGAGTTAGAATAGGCCCGCGGTATTCCTGCCTGTCGTAAGAGGCGACTAAAAAGGAGTCTCAACTGTTTCGGTCTTTAATGGGGACCATCCCCATTAGGGTTTGACCTGCATCTTTCTAAATTCTTCCGAAGAGCCAGCCAACTGGGGAAGGGCGCCTTACATGGTGCACTGTATCCATCGTGGGTTGAGACCTTTAGCCGGCTTTCTCGTCGTCGCAGTGCTATCCCGCTCGTTTTCCACCTCTTGGGCGAGGATACGTTCCTGGGTGCGATTACCACTATGTACTGTGCAGTGTTGGTTTTTGCTGAGACCACGACCTTGGACAATTTTGCATCTAAGATCCAGAACGGTAGCCAGCCTGTTGTAGTGGGGCTGCCATGTACCCTGTTGTTTGTAGCCACCTAACAACACAGGGATCGCTCTGCTGATGCCTGCGCCGTTAACTCCCCACTTATGCCAAGGAGTAGATGCCTATCTCCCTGGGGCATCGGAATTCCCAGCAATGGCCATCCTGCCAGGTGGCCCTTGCTGAGGCTGGGTGCCGCCCATGGGGAGGGCCGTTGGTCGGAGTGGGTGGCATGAGAGAGGATGATCCGCAATGAAGCGTGGTACATCATCTCTCGCTTGTGATCACCCGCCAGCAGTCTCTAAGCGTTCTCGGGCTCAATTCAATACTCAGAATTACGATCCGAAAACGTTCCCCTCCCCGACCGCACCGTGGGAGTCTCAGTATGGCGGTGACAGTTGTTCAACCCGCTTCCTAGTTCGTACGAGGGCTGATGGGGAGTTTTTCATGTCCACAAAGCCTTAGTGCTTCATAGAGCATTTCGAGGACACGTTTGGGGAGGTGGAGGGCTTGTCCGAAATGCGCTCTGGGTCAGTTTTGATAAAAACGGCATGCTCTGCCCAGTCATGAAGGTTACTTGCTTGTGACCAGTTGGGGGATGTTAATGTTACCATTGCACAACATAATAGTCTAAATATGGTCCAGGGTATTATTTTTCATAGGGACCTACTTTTGCAGCCTGATGACGAGCTGCGCGCCAACTTAAGGCGTCGAGGTGTTCATTTCGTCCGGCGCGTTCATCGGGGTCCGAGGGATAATCGGGTTGCTATTGGTGCCTTCATCTTGGCCTTTGAGGGTGGTACATTACCAGAGAAGGTGAAGGTGATGGTCTAGAGGTGTGATGTTAAGCCCTATATCCCTCCCCCGATGTGGTGCTTTAAGTGCTGGAAGTTTGGCCATATATCTTCCCACCGTACTTCCAGCCTTACATGTCGAGATTGCGGACGACCATCACATCTCAATACTCAATGTGCCCCGCCTCCTATCTGTGTGAACTGTGGAGAGCATCATTCACCTTGCTCGCCAGACTGCAGGATCTTATAGAACGAGCGCAAAATCAAGGAATATAAGACCCTGGACCTATACTGAGGCTGAGAGTAAATATGAACGACTGCATACTGCGTGAATGACTGCCTCATATGTCGCTTCAACGACAGCTGTGTTAGCCCCATCTGTTCCGCGAATTCCAGTCGAATCGCAAAAAGTACAACACATGCCCCCTTGCCTATAGGGGACACCATACCCCCTGTTGCTCCTGCGCAACCTACCTCAGGAGCAACCCCCCCCCCCACCCATTGGGGATGTCCATCCCCGCTTCTAAGACGGAGAAGCGTCTACCTTCTTCGGCTTCTCTCGGTCGCAAGGGGTCTCTTGGGTCCCTCCCTTCCCTGGTTTACACAAGTGGGAAGGCTGACGCCACACAGTGGCATAAGTGCCCACAATCAGCTGGTCGTAGGGCTTCGCAATCCTCCTCCATCCCGGAGTCTGAATCGGTGAAGCCCTCCCAGCCAATGAAACCCAAGGAGCAGCATGAGAAATCCAAGAGGGAGACCTCTAAGGCAAGTAACTTGCAGTGGCACCCACTCCACCACAACGTTCGAGCTCTGCGTCTGAGGATGAGGTGGAGATCATGGTGTCCACTGAGGACCTCATTCTCGCCAGTCCCTCATACACAATGGACAGCACTTGCGCAGGTGCTGAATCGATAGCAGCAGGTGACCTAGCGGCGTAATCTGCTTTCCCAGTCCCTTCATACTTTTCTCAGCCATGGACAATATCATCCTCCAGTGGAACAGCAGTGGTTTCTACCACCATCTTGCTGAGCTCCGACAACTTCTCAGCCCTCACCCTTTCCTGTGCATTACTCTTCAAGAAACTTGGTTTCCAGCAATGCAAACCCCCACCCTCCGTGGCTATCGAGGTTATTATAGGAACTGGGCAGCTTATGAAAGGGTATCTGGTAACGTCTGCATCTATGTCCTTCACTACTTTCACAGCGAGTCTGTCCCTCTACAAATACTTATAGAGGCTCTCGCTGTTCGGGTATGGACGCCACGGGCTGTTACTCTATGCAGTCTTTATCTTCCACCGCATGGTGATGTCCAGCAGCATGTCCTGGCTGCGCTGATAGCCCAATTGCTGCCAACTTTCCTGTTACTGGGTGACTTCAATGCCCATAACCCTCTGTGTGGTGGGTCAGTGGCAACAGGTCGAGGCGCCACCATTGAGAACGTATTGTCACAGCTCGACCTTTCCATTTTAAATTATGGTGCCTTCACACATATAAGTGAGGCACATTGTATGTACTCCGCCATCAGCCTTTCTATCTGCAGCCCTAGCCTCTTTCCATCTGTCCAGTGGAGTGTGCATGACGACCTGTGTGGTAGTGCTCACTTCTCGATCTTTCTGTCACTGCCACAGCATCACTCTTCTGGGCGCATTTGCAGATGGGCTATGAATAAGGCTGACTGGGACTTGTTTTCCTCCACTGCCGCTATTGAGCCTCTGTCTAATGAAGCCATTGATGTGATGGTTCACTTGTTCACCACCGGCATTGTTACTGCCGCAGAATCTTCCATTCCCCATTCCTCTGGGTCCCCTCGGCGGAGGACTGTGCTTTGGTGGTCGCCTGCTATCGCCAAGGCGATTTAAGATGGCAGGTGGGCGCTCCAGTATCACAACCGGCATCCCTTATTACAAAACCTCGTCGACTTTAAACGGCTCCGTGCGCAGGCCTGCCGCATCATTCGCCAACACAAACGGTAGTGCTGGGAACGGTGTGTCTCCATCATTGGCGTCCGTATCTTTCCATTCCAGGTTTGGGCCAAGATTAGGCGCCTCTATGGCTATCGCCCCCCCCCCCCCCATGAACCATGGACCTTGCCTTTGGAGGGGAGGCTTGCGTGCCTCAGTGATACAGATGGCCATACCATAGGTGCAACCACAACGGAGGGGTATCTGTTGAGAGGCCAGACAAACATGTGGTTCCTGAAAAGGGGCAGCAGCCTTTTCAGTAGTTGCAGGGGCCAAAGACTGGATGATTGCCTGATCTGGCCTTGTAACATTAACCAAAATGGCCTTGCTGTGCTGGTACTGCAACGGCTGAAAGCAAGAGGAAACTACAGCCGTAATTTTTCCCGGGGGCATGCAGCTTTACTGTATGGTTAAATGATGATGGCGTCCTCTTGGGTAAAATATTCCGGACGTAAAATAGTCCCCCATTCGGATCTCCGGGCGGGGACTAGTCAAGAGGACGTCGTTATCAGGAGAGAGAAAACTGGCGTTCTACGGATTGGAGCGTGGAATGTCAGATCCCTTAATAGGGCAGGTAGGTTAGAAAATTTAAAAAGGGAAATGGATAGGTTAAAGTTAGATATAGTGGGAACTAGTGAAGTTCGGTGGCAGGAGGAACAAGACTTTTGGTCAGGTGATTACAGGGTTATAAATACAAAATCAAATAGGGGTAATGCAGGAGTAGGTTTAATAATGATTAAAAAAATAGGAGTGTGGGTTAGCTACTACAAACAGCATAGTGAACGCATTATAGTGGCCAAGATAGACACAAAGCCCATGCCTACTACAGTAGTACAAGTTTATATGTTAACTAGCTCTGCAGATGGTGAAGAAATTGATGAAATGTATGACGAGATACAAGAAATTATTCAGGTAGTGAAGGGAGACGAAAATTTAATGGTCATGGGTGACTGGAACTCGTCACTAGGAAAAGGGAGAGAAGGAAACATAGTAGGTGAATATGGATTTGGGGGAAGAAATGAAAGAGGAAGCCGCCTTGTAGAATTCTGCAGAGAGCATAACTTAATCATAGCTAACACTTGGTTCAAGAATCATGAAAGAAGGTTGTATACCTGGAAGAATCCTGGAGATACTAAAAGGTATCAGATAGATTACATAATGGTAAGAAAGAGATTTAGGAACCAGATTTTAAATTGTAAGACATTTCCAGGGGCAGATGTGGGCTCTGACCACAATCTATTGGTTATGAACTGTAGATTCAAACTGAAGAAACTACAAAAAGGTGCTAATTTAAGGAGATGCGACCTGGATAAACTGAAAGAACCAGAGGTTGTAGAGAGCTTCAGGGAGAGCATTAGGGAACGATTGACAAGTATGGGGGACAGAAATACAGCAGAAGAAGAAAGGATAGCTCTGAGGGATGAAGTAGTGAAGGCAGCAGACGATCAAGTAGGTAAAAAGACGAGGGCTAATAGAAATCCTTGGGTAACAGAAGAAATATTGAATTTAATTGATGAAAGTAGAAAATATAAAAATGCATTAAATGAAGCAGGCAAAAAGGAATACAAACGTCTCAAAAATGAGATCGACAGGAAATGCAAAATGGCTAAGGAGGGATGGCTAGAGGACAAATGTAAGGATGTAGAGGCTTGTCTCACTAGGGGTAAGATAGATACTGCCTACAGGAAAATTAAAGAGACCTTTGGAGAGAAGAGAACCACTTGTATGAATATCAAGAGCTCAGATGGCAACCCAGTTCTAAGCAAAGAAGGGAAGGCAGAAAGGTGGAAGGAGTATATAGAGGGTTTATACAAGGGCGATGTACTTGAGGACAACATTATGGAAATGGAAGAGGATGTAGATGAAGACGAAATGGGAGATAAGATACTGCGTGAAGAGTTTGACAGAGCACTGAAACACCTGAGTCGAAACAAGGCCCCGGGAGTAGACAACATCCCATTAGAACTACTGATGGCCTTGGGAGAGCCAGTCATGACAAAACTCTACCATCTGGTGAGGAAGATGTATGAGACAGGCGAAATACCCACAGACTTCAAGAGGAATATAATAATTCGAATCCCAAAGAAAGCAGGTGTTGACAGATGTGAAATTTACCGAACTATCAGTGAATAAGTCACAGGTGCAAAATACTAACGCGAATTCTTTACAGACGAATGGAAAATCTGGTAGAAGCGGACCTCGGGGAAGATCAGTTTGGATTCCGTAGAAATGTTGGAACACGTTAGGCAATACTAACCTTACGACTTATCTTAGAAGAAAGATTAAGAAAAGGCAAACCTACGTTTCTAGCATTTGTAGACTTAGAGAAAGCTTTTGACAACGTTAACTGGAATACCCTCTTTCAAATTCTGAAGGTGGCAGAGGTAAAATACAGGGAGCGAAAGGCTATTTACAATTTGTACAGAAACCAGATGGCAGTTATAAGAGTCGAGGGGCATGAAAGGGAAGCAGTGGTTGGGAAAGGAGTGAGACAGGGTTGTAGCCTCTCCCCGAAGTTATTCAATGTGTATATTGAGCAAGCAGTAAAGGAAACAAGAGAAAAATTCGGAGTAGGTATTAAAATTCATGGAAAAGAAGTAAAAACTTTCAGGTTCGCCGATGACATTGAAATTCTGTCAGAGACAGCAAAGGACTTGGAAGAGCAGTTGAACGGAATGGACAGTGCCTTGAAAGGACGATATAAGATGAACATCAACAAAAGCAAAACGAGGATAATGGAATGTAGTCAAATGAAATCGGGTGATGCTGAGGGTATTAGATTAGGAAATGAGACACTTAAAGTAGTAAAGGGGTTTTGCTATTTAGGGAGTAAAATAACTGATGATTGTCGAAGTAGAGAGGATATAAAATGTAGACTGACAATGGCAAGGAAATCGTTTCTGAAGAAGAGAAATTTGTTAACATTGAGTATAGATTTAAGTGCCATGAAGTCGTTTCTGAAAGTATTAGTATGGAGTGTAGCCATGTATGGAAGTGAAACAAGGACGATAACCAGTTTGGACACGAAGAGAATAGAAGCTTTCGAAATGTGGTGCTACAGAAGAATGCTGAAGATAAGGTGGGTATATCAAGCAACTAATGAGGAGGTATTGAATAGGATTGGGGAAAAGAGTAGTTTGTGGCACAACTTGACAAGAAGGGATCGGTTGGTTGGACATGTTTTGAGGCATCAAAAGATCACAAATGTAGCATTGGAGGGCAGCGTGGAGGGTAAAAATCGTAGAAGGAGACCAAGAGATCAATACACTAAGCAGATTCAGAAGGATGTAGGTTGCAGTAGGTACTGGGAGATGAAGAAGCTTGCACAGGACCGAAGACCGCAACAACAACAACAACAACAACATGGCTATCGGACCTCTGTCAGCGTCCCTGCGCTCTCACTGAGTGGAGCAGTTTGTACTGACTCTGACATAATTGCAAACCGCATAGCAGACCATTTTGCTCTCAGTTTCGCCTCTGTGATTTACCCACTGGCCTTCCACTCCATTAAAGGGCAGTTGGAACGTTGGAGCCCTTCATTTCACACCCACCATCCTGAATCCTACGATGTTCCATTCAGTGAATGGGAATTCCACAGTGCCCTAGCCGCTTGCCCTGATACAGCTCCTGGGCGAGATCGCATCCACTGTTAGATGCTGAAGCACCTCTCAGTGGACTGCCAGCGACGCCTTCTCGACCTTTACAACCGTATCTGGGTCGAGGGTGAGTTTCCATCGCAGTGGCGGGAAAGCATTGTTCTCTCAAGTTTGAAACCTGGCAAGAACCCATTGGAGGTGGACAGCTACCGCCTCATTAGCCTCACCAACGTTCTTTGCAAGTTGCTCAAACGCATGGTGAGCCGGCAGTTTAGTTGGGTACTCCAGTCTCAGGGCCTTCTTGCTCCGTCTCAGTGTGGGTTCCGACAGACCGCTCTGCCACCGACAATCTGGTGAACCTGTAGTCGGCCTTTGCCCGCCGTCAGTACCTCGTTGCTGTCTTTTTTTGACATGCGGAAGGCGTACAGTTCTACATGGCGCCATCCCATCCTCTCTACACTTCTTGGTTGGTTTCTTCGGGATCCGCTGCCGATTTTCATTAGAAATTTTCTGTCGCATCGTACCTACCGCGTGCAAGTCGCGGCCTCCCATAGTTCCCCCCGTGTTTAGGAGAACTGGGTACCACAGGGATCTGTCTTAAGTGTCTGCCTGTTTTTAATTGCAGTTAACGGGCTCGCTACGGCGGTGGGAACGTCTGTCTCAGCTTCCCTGTATGCTGACGACTTCTGCCTCTATTATAGTTCCATTGGCATTGCAGCTGCTGAACGTCAGCTGCAGGGCGCTATCCGCAAGGCGCAGTCTTGGGCTGTAGCGCATGTCGTCCAATATACGGCTGCCAACACCTGCGTTATGTATTTCTGCAATCGACGCACTGTTCACCCTGTGCGGTGGCTTTATCTTGACAGTGAACCTCTTGCTGTGGTTGAGACACATCGGTTTCTGGGTGTAGTTTATTATGCCTGGTTGACTTGTCTCCCACATATTCGGCAGCTTAAACAGATGTGTTGGCAGCATCTTAATGCTCTGCGATGCTTGAGCCACACCAGCTGGGGCGCCAACCGATCTACCCTCTTACGACTCTTTTTTTTTTTTCTGTCATCAGTCTACTGAGATTATGGATCCGGATTATTATCTGTAAAAGTCGACGTTGTTTATAATAAATAATGAGATTGCTGCAATACTTACTCCAAAGGCCAAGGACTGGAACGTTTCCTGATTAGCCAGAAACATTAATGTTGCTGTCATCTATGTCACCAAGTGAACACAAGTTACATGATGGAAGTTTTTGCTATTATGAATCTCTGAATCTGTCTGTAGAATATGCATACCTATCTCCTCGCTTCATGGATGGCCTCATGCTTGGTTCTTGTCACTAAACATCCTTTTCAGTGGTGTTGAGCACCTTTGTTAAATAAGACCCTCCTCTTTCACTCATATGAAATTATGAAAAAAATTTTGATCTTTAAATCTATGTGATGAAGTAAATTACTTCAGAGTGATTTTTCGAGTGAAATATCAAAAATATGGATATTATGCATACTACACTGACATTATGAAATGTACTCTAAGTATATTCAATTCAAAACCGAACATGGAATGAATATTTAGTCGAGTTAACTAGTAACTTCTAGTATGTATTCAGACCTTATATGGCAATATGTAGTGTCCCTCTACTAGTAAATCCATGCTCATCTCATCGACGAGTCCAAAATCGCTGACATAGTTAACGCAATCATTTTTGCCTCACCCATTTTCGTAAAGAAACTGTTTGATTTGTGCACCAGATGCAGTCGGTAAGTGTTGCCTAAGAGCGCTAAAGTTGCAAATCACGATAAGTAAGCACTTTCCATGAGAAACAGCAGGTTGTTTCGGAACGTGCAGCTACCACGTCATACGCCACGTCTGGCGTGTTTCGCGATGAAGAACTCGTCTCCTGTGAGGGCGCGTTAAGTCGTAACAGGCTGCAGGTTCGGGGAATGTTAATTGGGCAATCATGACTTCACCTACCCCAGCTCTCCCGTCGTGTTTCCGCATCCGATGGACCTGGCTGTGCCGTATTGTGTAGCCACTCCTCTTCTCATGTGCCATGGACATCATGTTCCTCTACTCAGCTTACTGAATACATTTTTCTCGTGCAGTATACCTAGTGACTGAGGTGTCTCACATTTCGCCAGTCGGAACCGTGGCGTAACACGATCAGGTACATGTAACGAAGCAGCAGTCTGAGTTTTTGGTATTTTGTAATTAATGTGATCATTTTTTCATAGCTACCTTTGCATCTTCCCTCCACATTAGAAACGTTTGATGGTCCAAAAGCATCCAAGATTAGCAACCAGCTTCAACTGCAATTGAGGAAGCAATTATATTTCCCTAGTGTCAGCCCTTAGTTTCGTTGTGTCATGACTGTTTACCTTGGAAGTAAACATTACATACAGTTACTAAGCAGAGATATGCAACAGTAAAGTATACTAAGCCACAGACAAAAATGATAGTAAAACTGAGTATATTATACGTTCGAACACAGACTCTTATTCGCAAATGAATACTCTGCAGCAGGATTTCAATGATGGTGGAAAATCATAAAGAAATTTCAATCTACTCCAGAAAAATCATTAATTCCATTCTGTAGCACAGTAAAGGTGTTTTATTGAGAAATTAGGTCAACAGTGACACCTCGTTAGTACATTAATGGAAACAGATCCTAGAATACACGCATCCACATACAGAAATAGTAAACTTACGAAAGGTATTTCATGTTAAAAGCTATATTTAGAGAACACTTTTAACTACAGTTCTTTCAATACAGCCAATATGTATTGAAATCATATCAACACTGTTCACTTAAATTTGACAAGTAAATTACTGATCTAAACTGTTATATAAAAATTATAGTGGTTTTATATTTTTATCTGTTGTATGTAAGCGTGAATGTGCGTATGTTTCTGTGGTGTGGAACTATATCACCCGTGGTAGGGAAGAGCAGACGTGACACTAGCCATACACAGATTTAGGAAAGCATTTGTCCACCACTGAATTACTATGGCGGCACAATAGCTCGTTTGGTGGTTTCATTCTGCCAGTGAGAGCAAGTAGTTATTCAAGCATTCTTCAGTAGTTTTCAAGTACACCAAAGTAGTACTTCAAGGTTATTTAGTCAATAGGTCTATTAATCACGCGGAATATTAATTTATTATGAGTGTACCTAGGATTTTAGGTATAAACCTATTATGTTCTTCATTAAATAAACGCAATAAGAGTTGTACAAACACGAATTACGCCAATTTATAAGCGAAAACGCTAGTTTTATAGCATCTAAAAATACCTAATTTCCGATTAGTATCTGATTGTACGTAAATTTTAAAAATTAAATTAAATTAAATTTGTATGTCACTAACATTCTCTTGTGGTCCTCCCAGTTAAGAACTACGCAAATATTTCATCGAAAATAGTAATTTTATAGTACCTAAAATACCTAATTTGATGTTAGAGCCTGATTGTACCTCATTTTTAAAAATCCCAGAAATACTTAATTTCATGTTAGGAGCTGACTGTATCTAATTTTTAAAAATCCAGTCAAAGAAAGTTTGTATGAGTAAAACTACTCTTTTGGTTTTCCCGGCTCCTTAGAAAACAGTTACTGAATGATAACTGGTTTGTTTGCACGAGTGAACGCCAATCGCGAGTCAGACGTTCACAGCATAAACCAGGCTGTTGCAGGTAGTCCTGCTCCGCAGAGCGTAGTCGCTCTCTGCGAACCACCAAATGGGCTGGCAGGACGCGGAGGATCCTAGTGATGTGCCTCCGGCGCCTTCGCTCCCTGTTGGAACAGCCTGGTTGGCGTGCTGGTTGTATGTGGTGAAATATTTCACAGCGGCAGTTTACTTGTGGAAAGTCAAGCGTGCCGAAAGTAGCCAGCTCCAAATCATCTCTGATTCGACGGTGGTTACAAGAATTTCCTGATTTCTCTACAGACGGAAGAGTTATTCACTGCAATGTGTGCTACAAAGGCGTAATTCAATGTTAACCTTTAAAGTGCTACGCACACACAGAGACCAGTGATGTCAATGTCTTTTCCGAGTTAACTTGGACCAGACAGATGCGAATGAAAAAATATTGTTTCTAAATCCTTTATGTAGGTTCATTTTGCTAAGTACATCTCGAACTTAAATTCTACCCTAAAGTATTTCTCATATCTTTTTGTTCTTAGTTAAGATTTGAACAGAGGGCGCATTTAAGTCAGCATGTTGCAGGGATTAAACACCAGGAAAATTTAAAAAATAAATCAAACTGGAAACAGACATTTGTAACTAAACCAAATTCAACAAACACAAACGAATTTCATCTCTGTCTGTTTATTGTTGCAGCAAACATACAATTCAAAGCATTTGAAAGCAGTCAGTTCAAAACTTTTCTTGAGAAATACTGTCACCGCAGCGTTACATCAGAATCCACACTGAGAAAGAACTATTTACATACTTAACATGAAAATACATTGAGCATGGTAAGGGAAGATACAGGCATTCATACATGAGGATCTCTGTCGATGAGACAACTGACAGACAAGCTAGATATGTGGCTAATTTGATTGTCGGAATTTTAGATCCTGACACTAGCTCCGTTCCTCATCTGATCTGCAGCTTGGAACTAAAAAAAGATTAACCATCAAACAATTGCTCACTTTGTTACTAAAGCCCTCAAATTACTTTTCCCCAACAGTCTAGATGATAACAAGGTACTGTACTTGTAAACTACTCTGAAGCAGCCAAATACATGAATGGTACTGTTAAATTGTTGAAAGTGTTTTACCCAGCCTTGCGCGATACCACATGTCTTGCACATGCCGTGAATCTTGTGTCTGAGACGATACTTATCGAATTTTCAGATGTGAAGAAGCTCGTTTCAACCATCAAAAATGATTTTATTAAAGCACCTACAAGAGTCCAGCTTTTTCAAGAGGAACTTCCCAGCCTAACACTTCAACCAGAACCCGTACATACTTTCTGGGGAACGTGGCTAGAGGCCGTGGAATATTGCAGCGAGCATTTGGAAGACATTAAGAACTTTGTTCTTAAACTGCGGGAGGAGGCAATGAGTATTACTTCAGCTAAGGATCTTCTAAAAGACCCAAAGATTTCCAACGACATTGTACATATAAAATCTCGTTATGCATTTTTGGTCCCTATTATTAAAGCTCTAAAGTGTTCAGGGGAACCAGCACCCATGCAACTGCGATGGATAGAGGAGATGACAGAAAAAAATCAACTGGTTCCAGGTTCTGTTGGTATGAATGTTTGTGAGAAACTAGACACAGCTACAAATAAACCAAGAAGTGACCACCCCCTGCACAGTGGCTGACATCTTATCCGATAAGTCAACAGAACAAGAATGTGTGGTCCCACTGCGCCTAATACCGTCATTTAAATATGCTCTGGTGGCTTCTGTTGACGTGGAACGCTCATTCTCGGCATATAAGATGGTATTTCTCAACAGAAAATCTTGAGAAAATGTTAGTTATTTACTGTGACTGTAATAATGAACATGGACAATAATATAACGTGTAATCTGGATTTTTTCCAGACTATTTATCTTTCTATACAATCAAATGTCAGATTTTGGTCACCTGTTTTCTGATTTTTGTACCCTACTTTTGTAACTGATAGAACCTATATTAAGTACTTGATTTTCGATTTTTGGAACCTAAAAGTCCAAGGTCTAATTACGAGAACCGTTTTACAATGGCTCCAGACCCGTTGACTTTCCACACGAAATCCCTTGGTTGCCACATCCCCCTACGGATTCAAAACTATATATGGAATACTATCTACCCCGTCTGTTTTGATCACACGTCTCCCATATCTCTATTAGACTTTAACTTAATACTGGATCCTCTATGTCAGCCATTTAATTCCCACTTCTTCCTCCTCATAAGACGAGGTCCTCAATATACTCTTTCCTACTCTCAATTTTTTTCGGCTTGTAATACAGTTATACCGATTCCTTCAGGCCGAGTCACTCGAAGTATCTTCCAATTTGCTCACCAAAGTACAGAGATATATAAGTATTCCAGGCCTGATAAAAGCCTAGGGGAACCATCAAAGAAACATCAAACCCTTACGTTCTATTTGTGTCAATAAAGCTAAAGAATCATTACATCACTAATTTAGGAAAAGTACTACTAAACCTACTCGTACAGGTGCTTTTCCTAATAAGTCACATTCTCCACGTAAGATCTGGCCGACAAATATCTTTGGCACTCACTGAGCTACGACGCTATTAATACATAGATTTTTAATAATGTATTGCGTATTTTGCGAGGTGGTGGTATGGTCGCAAAGAAGAAAAATAGAATATGTCCAGTAAACATGGGCGCAAAAATAAGTAGCTTAAGAACTGTACTGTGAAATACATCTATTCTTCAATCTCTTTGACTTACGTATGAGTACAGAATACAGAACAAAAAGAGTAAACACATTCGAACCCGTTATTCTGTCAATGTCTGAAAATGTAGTATCTGATACAATATTTTTGCTACGATTTACGACCTGCACTTGAGAACCATCGCTAAAGGAGCTCTAGTCTCTAAAAAACTCAAAGTTGGCCATAAATGCCCTAGATTCATTGATGACGAGTTCCTGTTGAGTTTATACGACATTAATGGAGCTTGCGCATACCAAAGCTGTCGTGTGTCTCACTAACGAAAATCCAAGGGATGAAGATTGAAGGAACGAGCTGGCTAACGTACTGGATATTTTAGGTCACATGTATTGCCCATTAAATGGCAGTGAGATGTTCACGAGCGTTTCGAAGAAGATGACTGGTGTTCCATCAGGGATGAATCATCTCCACAGCCTTCGTTGGATTGGTAACTCATCGGGTAGGGCAGACAAGTATTTTCTTTTTTTTTTTTTGCTCATCCGCCTACTGACTGGTTTGAAGCGCCCCGCCACGAATTCCTTTCCTGTGCTAACCTCTTCATCTCAGAGTAGCACTTGCAACCTTAGTTCTTGATCGTCCACTCTTACTATTCCCTCTTGGTTGTTGTACATATTATTTGCTTGACGTATTCCAATCTCTGTGTTCCTCTACAGTTATTTCCCTCTACAGCTCCCTCTAGTAACATGGAAGTCGTTCCCTCATGTCTTAGCAGGTGTCCCATCATCCTGTCCCTTCTTATCAGTGTTTTCCACATATTCCTTTCCTCTCCGATTCTGCGTAGAACCTCCTCATTCCTTACCTTATCAGTCCACCTAATTTTCAACATTCGTCTGTAGCACCACATCTCAAATGCTTCGATTCTCTTCTTTTCCGGTTTTCCCACAGTCCATGTTTCACTACCATACAATGCTGTACTCCAGACGTACATCCTCAGAAATTTCTTCCTCTAATTAAGGCCGGTATTTGATATTAGTAGACTTCTCCTGGCCAGAAACGCCCTTTTTGCCATAGCGAGTCTGCTTTTGATGTCCTGCTTGCTCCGTCCGTCATTGGTTATTTTACTGCCTAGGTAGCAGAAATCCGTAACTTCATTGACTCCGTGAGCATCAATCCTGATGTTAAGTTTCTCGCTGTTCTCATTTCTACTACTTCTCATTACCTTCCTCTTTCTCCGATTTACTCTGAAACCGTACTGTGTCCTCATTAGACTGTTCATTCCGTTCAGCAGAACATTTAATTCTTCTTCACTTTCACTCAGGAAAGCAATGTCATCAGCGAATCGTATCATTGATATCCTTTCACCTTGTATTTTAATTCGACTCCTGAACCTTTCTTTTATTTCCATCATTGCCTCCTCGATGTACAGATTGAAGAGTAGGGGTTAATGGCTACAGCCTTGTCTTACACCCTTCTTAATACGAGCACTTCGTTCTTGATCGTCCACTCTTACTATTCCCTCTTGGTTGTTGTACATATTGTATATGACCCGTCTCTCCGTATAGCTTACCCCTACTTTTTTTCAGAATCTCGAACAGCTTGCGCCATTTTATATTGTCGGACGCTTTTTCCAGGTCGACAAATCCTATGAAAGTGCCTTGATTTTTCTTTAGCTTTGCTTCCATTATTAGCCGTAAGGTCAGAATTGCCTCTCTCGTCCCTTTACTTTTCCTAAAGCCAAACTGATCGTCACCTAGCGCATTCTCAATTTTCTTTTCCATTCTTCTGTATATTATTCTTGTAAGCACCTTCGATGCATGAGCTGTTAAGCTGATTGTGCGAAAATTCTCGCACTTGTCAGCTCTTGCCGTCTTCGTAATTGTGTGGATGATGCTTTTCCGAAAGTCAGATTTTATATCGCCAGACTCATATATTCTACACACCAACGTGAATAGTCGTTTTGTTGCCACTTCCCCCAATGACGATAGCTTCCACCAGTCATCCTGTTTTTTAGTATATGGGTCATTTTAAATAGGAAAGAGTTTGCATTAAGAGAGACATGTTTCACAGCAGAGATGATGAAGAAGTGTTCATACCTCTGACGGTATGAATTTTGAGCCCATGTTTGCTGTACTTATCACTCTTATGTTCGCCATACTAACACCTCTCAAAAAGTGGAAATTTTTGGGTCTCACTTAATAGACTGTAATTATCAAGTTCAGTTTCTGTGTGAAGTGTATTTAATTCACATAGCACATGTGCTGAGTAAAGCCTTAAAAGAGTAATTGTTTCGTTAACTAAAAGCTAGAAGTATTCAAGTAGGCGGTCGCAATCATTCTTACGAATTTTGTGCTAGCCTCAGGATTCCTGCAACAAACAGGAACGAAACAATAAATTCGGGAAACGCGCTAGTCGTCAGTTATCACCATTCTGAGCATGTATTACACGAAATATGAAAATGAATGAATGAAATTACATGTAGCTGTGTAGACTTCGCTTTAGTAGGAGCACATCATACCCCTTAAGCTTGTTCAGCTTCTTAGAAATCTTCAGAAGAAATTACTAAGCCTGTTGATCGTCCTGTGTATCAATGGGGCCATATGGGTTTAAGTTCGTTCCGGGTTCGGTACAAAAAGGTTCTCACCTAAAGTTCACAGATGACTGTAACAGTAAACAACACAGACTGGTGTTCTTATTATTTAAATAATGGCCATACGTAAATTGTCCGTTGTGTTAAAATGCTACTTTCCTTTCCGAATAGCAGTTTTATTTAACACGTCAGTAATATCGTATTACAGGCATTATCTTCACAAACTGTATCAAATGTCAAATATCTTTTGCATGATTATAGTTTTCCATGATGGTGGTAGCATCCGGTGGAAATCAGATAAACCAATCCTTGTGTGCTTCAACAGAGTTTGCCACTACTGGAAACCATTAACTGCACTGTCTTTTGACTCGCGGGAGCAAAATATAGCCTTTTGACATGAATCAAGGCAAGATAGAGAAACACAGCAATTTGTTTTTTTCTTTTCTTCGAAAGGTTTTTAACAACGCTGTACCAAACATTGCAAGAGCACTCTCATCACAGAAACCGTCGCCCACTGTTCTAGACAGTATGGGTGTAATGAAATGACCTTTGGCACTAACATAGAAATATAATAAAAATAATGCGCTGCCAATGGCACATACGAATACGTAGGCTCACTATCCTAGTGTTACAACAATCAACAGATAAATCAGTGTTTTGCTGAACACTTTAATATGGTTTATTAAATTAGTATCAAGAAACTAGAGAACAGAGTAGCTGCACTTAAAGTGGTCAGAAAACGCCTGTCAAAGTGCTAATGTATCCATCACAAAAACCCTAGGCAAAGACCAAATCTTCTTCAGGAACTTCCAGGTGGGAAACAATCGTTTTTCAGCAGGAACGAGCACTTTTCATTCAACTACAGCTTTTTTGTTAATTGGCCCCAAAACATGGCTTCAAATTTTGTGTTGTGCTATAGTATGGTCATTCGAGTGTCTTGATAAACTTCTGCCCAAAATTACTATGAAAACATCAAAAACGTAGCAGATTCTTAATCGCACCATTATCTTTCTTGATATTATACACATAAATATGCAAAATGAAAGATAATGGACATTGTGTACAGACAGAATACTTATTCAGTTATGACTATGCGTTAGAGTGTGAGTGCATATTAGAAAACTGCTTCTTGATATCAATGTCAATAGCTACATATTCTGAATGGTCTTCCTACATATCAGCTGCGGTCAAACGCAGCAAGACAGAAAAGAATGGTTCCTTTTTTTTCCGGAGATCGCTGACATGTTTGTTACTTGGTCAAATTTTGCTAAGTAGCTCATAATTTTACAGTGACTACCTAACGGTATCCGAACTCGGATCCTAGCCTATTTGCCTGTTTCAGGCAGCGTACAACTGATTACGCTGTCAACGTTCACCTTTCATGCGGACAAGGTTTCATCTGATCTCGCTCCATCCTCTAGACTTACAGGACTCGGATTAAATTCTATGTGAAGCGAACTGATTAATCTTCTCATATGAACAAGGCAGAATACTTTCTGCATTAGATAGACGACTTGTTTGTTATACGTCCTTTTTGTTACGTAGGAAGGGTGCTAGCTAAGGGATGAACTTGGTGCGATTATATCAACAGATGGTTACAGTAAACCTACTTGTAAACGATTCTTGACAAAAAAAAAACCTGTTTCATGTTATAAAAGTATTCATATGACCTCAGCTAACAAGGATTCAACAGTGTAAAGAGCATGATGCAAGTGCCGAACGTAAACCAAACTAGTGCGAACTGAATTAATAACGATTATCAAAAATGAGATAAGTGCTCATCGTAACATAGAAATTGACGAGCACGAAGTAGAGAAGGTGAAATAAATCTGCTATTTACCAAGCAAAATAACCCATGGCGGACGAACCAAGGAGAATAGAAAAACAAAATTGATGTTTCTCGCTGAACAACGTTTACAACGATGGCGTGCTGAAAAGTAATTCTTCCGAATATTTCATCGGAAACTCTTAAAGCTTTTTTAAATAAAACAACCTTTATTAACATTTTACATCCGTAGTCTTCATGTATACGTATTTATTTCTCAATGTATTCATCCTGGTATTGAACACATTTATCGCAAAGACTGGCCAGTTTATTGATACCGTCAGTGTGCAACGTTTGCCTTCGTTGACGGAGCCATAAGTACATCTCTGGTTTCACCGCTTCATCTCTATCAAAGTGAAGTCTTCGAAGGTATTATTTATGTTTTGCAAACACATGAAAAATGGATGGAACCAAGTCGGAACCGCATGGAGGATGTTCTGTGACAGTGAACACAAGGCGTCGTGTAATTCAACATATGGCAGAGGTTGTGTTTGATGTGGCGTTGTATGCTGAAGGAGAGGGAGTTCCATTTGTGGACACGCTCTTCGAATTGAAAACTCGATTACAGAATGCGGTCTCTCACACATTAGCATAATGAAGTTACACAGCGCCATGTTACACACTTATATTCGGTGCCGTCTAATAGCTGAAGGCTGGAAATACTTACCCGTTGACTATAAAGATGCTGAATGTTAATAACGTTTCCTACGTTTGAAAACTTTAAAGAGTTTTCGCATACAAATTGCGAAGGCATTCGTTCCAGCATTGAAACTTCGGCCTTACTTTTAGGAAGAAGTTTCTGTGAATGTACATTTCGAATACAGCAATGAACTGAAGTGAAACGTGAACTTAGGAAAAACAGGGAAAGAAGGGGGAATCGAAGGGTTTAACGTGTGTTTCATACAAAGATGTTGAAAATTAAATGCGCTGATAATAATGTGAGGAGGCTTGCCGAAGAATCGGCGAGGAAAGGAACAACTGTAAAACGCTGACAAAATAATGGGACAGGATGATATGACCTGTGTTAAGACATCAGGGTATATCTTCCATGGTATTAGAGGGACTGTGCTGTTGGTGTGGACATATACTGGAATTAATCCAACAAATAACTGAAGACGTTAGGTTAAGTGACGCTCTGAGATCAAGAGGTTTGTACGGAAAGGAAAGTCACAGAGGGTCGCGTCAAACGAGTCAGAAGACTGAAGAAGCAAAAATAAAATAATCGGAAAGGTACCAAACGAAACCATTATAGCACGACATAAATAAAAGTCGACCAGCAATTTTTTACTCAGTCCTGCTTTGCAAGTCTCGTCATACTGAATAGTGAGTGGGAAAAACAAAATCTGTGAACTATTATTTTATTCAACTGCGTATGCTCAGTACTAGTCCTCTGCATATTGACGGTTAGCCTTTGAACCATTTGTGTTATTTGAAACAAAGTATTTCTTTTTGAACTGACTTTTTCCTGTTTCCCTTTGAAGCGATAAGTAGATTACAGGAAAATTCCCACACTTCCCAGAAGACAAGTTTCAGTGATGTACTTTACAATCACCTCTAATACGATAGAGGTAGTTCCCTGATATCATAGCACATGTTACATCACCACGTCCCTACTTCTATTCAGTTTTCCAAATTAACTTCACCAGCTCTGATATTCCATTCTATTTATCATGTATACAGCTACCACAGTACACTGTCCAAAGAAACAAGTCTGAGATGCGTACAAATTCTTTTCTTTTCTGAACAGTGATGGACTTTCTCCATTATGACCGTTATGACTGTCACAGGATATGAAAGCAGAGAAACTCTTCCTCAGTTTCAAAATCTTTGGCAACCTTATTAATGTACAACTTGATGACAAAATCTATCACAAAAAGAAAGACTTTGTGAGTCTACATAGCATCTTAGAACAATGGCTGTCACATCAGTGTGATTTTAGCGAAAACAAGAGCAATGTGGGAAAATAGGGTCAGTGGTATCCTACACGCAATTCAACAATGGTGCAAACAAAACAGATTATTCATAGCACCACAAAAAACAGCATATATAATGTTTAAAGAATCACTACAAAGACACAGGGCAATTAAAATAAACAACGCAAACATAAAACGATGTTGCTTCAACGAACACATGCGACTAATCACAAAAAAGACGAAGGCTTACTGTAAAAAAGCGCCATTAATTTCGGAGCGGTAGAGACTTTCACTCACACAAATAAGAATGTACTACTGTGCACTTTTAGAGTTGGTATTGAGCTTTGCATGTTGTGCGTAACATGCATTAACATAATCACTGTTTTGTGGGGACAGTGGAGTGTGATACTTAGACTATCCAGGGCGTTCCGCAGCACATCAGTCGTTTCGATGTACGTGGCGCTTGGAATATGCCCGACTGATATAACCATCAGATATCGGGCTGCAACATACCGGCTGAAGATGTGTAGACCAAAGAGAGTGTTGTATTATTATGAGGCAACACACTGAACATATGAGGCAACTAAAATATCTGCGTGTGGACACGTGGAAAAACGAGTGGGACAAGAGTGGTAAGAGCTGTCGAGTCTATTCATTTTTCTCCAGTATCAGGGAACGGTTATGGTTGCGCCATGTCAACCTCGACCGAGATATCGTTCATTTTGCGACTGGACATGGCCCTTACCCCACGCACTTGCAGCTCATGTCACTTTCAGGATGCATTCGTCGCACATGCTGGGAAATTGGTTCCCCAGAACACTAGTAACGCATTATGTACAGACACTTATGTAATAACATATAATGCGAAACGGTAACAAGACTATACGTTGCACTGAGGAACCCAGATACAAGGACACACTTGGACGCAGACGCTAACAACATCTCAAAAGCGGAAGATGACATAAACTAACAGACTCATGAACGTAAAAGGCGAGGAGGATGAAGAGAGGCCGACTTAGGTATCTTGAGTAGCTCCAGTACCGACGGTGAAATGAACAGCAATGACAACGTGAAACATGCACGACTGCTCGTGTGAACATTAATCAAAGATTGAAATTTATATCTTATTATGAACGAATCTAATTTAAAGCAGAAGTAATTAGAATAGCCTGTGGATAGATACTGCTCGAAGATTCACAATATGTCAGTATTCAACCTTGTTATGTAGTTACATAAATGAACACATCATTGTAAATGTAATATATGAATGTAATATGAATTTGTATGTAGAAAGCCACTGCTGTAAATACAGAACAGAAACAGATCACGCAACTTACACAGTTATACAAAATTAATGGGCACACTACCCAAAAAGTCTAGTTTTATTCTACAAAAATGTTTTTACGAGATTAATGAAAGGTTAGTGGTGGTTTGTTACATCACCTACAGCTACATAGGAACAGTAAATAACTAAATTAGAATACAACGAGGCAGTATATTGTTCCAGAACCTAGTACTAGTAGTTGTTGTGATTCAACCTAATAAACATGAGCTCACACAGAACAATAAACAACACCGACATAAATTAGATCCGCATGAATTGAACAAATTGATTTTTCCAGAAGAGGCATTTTCATTTGTATAATACTGAAATGAGTGTTACTGTAAGTGAACAATGGACTTGAAGTTCAGTAGCAAGTCCCCATCCTGAAGTGGTGTTGGTGATAGGATATCCTTATCTATTCTTCTCTATCTTCTTTTATTCTCTTCTTAAATTATTCCCAAATTTTATAATTTCCTTTTTAAAAATTCCAATATTTTTCTTTAAAAGTTACTTGTAATTTTCTGTTACTAAATAACAGACAAAAGAACTACATGCATCCCCCCCTCCATGTGGAGCTGCATGGGCAACAGTGCCCGTGGCCTCAACTGCGTGGCACAATTTCGCTGGTTGGAGGTGACCATGGGTACTGGGTAAGAGGTCGATGTGGAACACTACCTGCATAAAGTAATTCGATGGCAAGTCCTAGTAGTCGTAATGCTGCTTAAAAAAGTTGCACCTGATCGCATCAGCGAACTTAGCACTTGTCTTTGTTCCCCGTGAGCTTCCATTCTTATTCTGAAATCGTCTTGAACTTCATTCATTGATTCTTTGGTGTATATATAACCACGACGTTACCTTACACTAGAGTTGTACCGACATTCGTCACCTGTTCAACAAAGTGCATACACGTTTGCGTGCTTCCATTCGACTATCCGACGGATATTCCGGTGATTCACGTGCCATGGCTTATCTCGCACTTAGACTAACCACTGATGTTGCAGTTATATTCACTTAAACATGTCACCTATGAATATGTACTAACGAAATTTCTTTACTCAATTTTTTTTTTAGTGTATAACGTACAGGTTAGGTTTCTTCTACATAGTTATGCTTCAGTCTGTTACTTAAATATAAAAAGCATTTGCAGCAAAATTGACAATGTCTGTGTTTAATTCAGTTTTTATTCGGAAATTGTTGATTTCTAACGTGAAATAGAGAAACGTTGTACTACAAGTTAAGAAATATAGTTTTATTTACAACGATCAAAAACCTAACTACTCAAAAATGGTAAAATGAAAAAGGAAAAATCTAAACAAAAACGTTTCAGATAACGTTACACTATTGCGTCGAGTTTATATAAACGTGTTCCTCCAATTCATTAGGAACTTTCACACTTATCAATAACAACAGAAAACTCTTGCTGTTGATGGTGATGAAGATCGTTTTACAAAGTAGCATAAAAAACAATAGTTGCACGTTTATAGCTATTTGTAGGTCCCAACGTTTAAACAGTATCCGTAAGAAAATTAATTGCTTTATGTGCATAAAAGCGCAGAATTTATGTAATCAGCAAGTGTTTATTACTTACAAAATTCAATATTCTTTGTAATCATATACAATGCACATTGGACTAACAATAAACAATGTGCGTTTGCAGTTATGTGCAAAACAAACAGCCAGAAAACAAAGAAAAATTGTCGGCTCCCAGTTTCTCTCTCACACATTCATTTACGTATCTTTCCCTGCCTACACTACCTACAAAACAGCTAATCGTACCCTTTACTACCTCATTTACATACTGTGCCAACTGCCGAACCGTAGTTATAGCAGAGCGGCACTGTATACTCTTCATAACACGGACGTGTCTTCCTTGACTTCCACTTTATTATTTTAACTTTCGTCTGCAGGTGCGGCAGATTATATGCCTGTATCTGTACTTTGATGCAGGCGTCTCAGGGGGTACTGAAATGAGGAATCTCGGCCAACATGGAGTCACGGTCATTGCTGATGTAATCAACCCAGGACCACATCTAACAGCACCGGTTCTTACTAAACTGGCAATAAGCCGACAACGTTACTCCAGTGAAATGTCTCGGAAATGACCGTGACTGTGCTTAATGAATAAGGTGTAGTTTCTTGAAAATATCACTATTCAAAGGAAGCAATAACAGAACAAACGAGAATAGAACTAAGTTGCTATTAGTAATGAAATAAACTGTAATTATGAAAAAGATAACGGTCGCCAGGCTCATTAGACAAAATTGTTATAAGTATCAGCGCTTTTCGTGAAGAAAGTTAACTATTGGTATTTACCTAACCTGATAGTGAAATTGTATTTTTGCGTATATGACAAGAGATGGCAGCATACTTCAGCAAGCAATACACCGCGAGTCTCATTGAAGGAGTATTAACATGTTTTTGCAACAAATGGCTCACAGTAATAATACTGTCTCTATATCAAACTTCAAAATTAGTTATTGCCACAGATAAATGAATACTAATGGTGGAGCAATACTCATGAAGACGAGAAGTTCTTATTTTATCAGCCACAGTATTGTGGAATACTGTCACAAAATGGTTCCCTAATACCTGAGTCCCTATTCTGATTATTAACTGTGGGGAAAGAAGGCAATTACTTTTCAGTTCATTAAAACTGGGCACTCAGAAGTATCGTAGCATTTGTGGTAGGACCCTGTGTAGGTAAATTATTAAGAAAAAAATATATAATTGCTCAACACACAATTTAAAGACCACAAACGTGTTATTGTATAATAAAACTTGTAACTTATCAATGCAGCTTCACATTACTCAACTGGTTCTTTGAAACTAATGTGATGGTATTGCCGATCCCTTCTGCCTAATCAGAAAAGATGACGAAGTGTCAACCGCTCTAGCTGTATAACAGGCTCTGAAAATTATCTTCTTAGCCCTGTTTTTTCATATTTCAGAGCTAACCAATGAATACTTTGAGTAATGAGCTTAATTTCTTCCACGCCAGAGACTACACATAATAATAATCTTGCAACTCTTCTTGCCCCATTCTCGTCACAAGATGAGAACGCTTTGGATGCTAGTCACCGAATGACTTTTACAGCAGACAGACATTAGAATCCTAAATGCACTGTGACTGAACCAGTGTTAGAAGCAAAGTTGTAACATTTCCATTCTTTCACAGAACATTACTTTTAAAACTGTGTCCATAGAGTAATTATCATTGACGTAATTATTTATAATATCGCTAACTGTGTTATACATGCACCAAGTTTCAGCAATGGATTCCTGTTAGGGATATGTCAGTGAAACATTCAAAACACCTCAAACAGTGTTGATAGGAAATGAAACAAAATTTCAAATACATAAAAACAGCATACACTTTACATAAACAGCAATACTTAAAACATTAATTTATTATATGTACATAAGAATATCCTTAGTTACATGTTAGAAAACTTATCATCATAGAAACGAAATTTTCTGTTACACATTGCGGTGTATAACAGTGGGAAGAATCACGAGAGTATGAGACATATGTAAGAGAACATATAGTGGTATCGTTAAGAATTTTAAACTTATATACATATATTAGCAATCTTTTAACAGCAAGTCTTAACAACAGTACAACAGTTGTTACAAAACACATTTCGTAAGAACAAGCTTTTTCTAAAACAGTGCAAAGTATGCAGTTCATATTTGTAGACACTACTACTTGTCATTCTGCTCTGTGGGCAGAAGTTTCAGGTCCACTATATTAGGAACACATAGCGCCTTCTTTGAGTTTAGATACACCAGATAGTATGCGTTAGAGCGAGGAGTTCCTTGCACTTCAAATGGGCCATTGTATACACATATTTGGGAGACTTCGTTATTTATTTTACTAGATTTTTCATGGTTTTTGACTAGAGCAAAATATCAGTTTTGAAGATCTCTTCTATTGTGATATTACTTTCATTATTTAGCAAATGGTGTAGGGCAATAATGATAACTTAAAGTACTGAAACAAATCCGACATGTTCCCTATATCTGTGGTGAGAGCTAGTTCTGCATACTCTGATTAGATCACACATGTAGCATTCAATCCAAATATTTCCTGCTCTGTAGGTCGAAATATAGTTTACTTGGACAACTTACTGTTCGATACCCTCTTTCCGAATCTTTGGCACACTACCTAGTAGCACTGACTTGGGTTCTCATATAGCATTATACTTTACTGCCATCCTGTTGAATACTGTTAGCTGTTGTCTTTTCGATAGGGAAATCTCTTATAAATTTTGAAACAACTTGTAATACTTTTAAAATATATGAACACTTTCCTAATTTTTTTCGGAAGAGGGGTGTACAAATCCACGGACAGTAAACCCATTGTATCGATGTCTTCGATTTGGTGCCTTTGTTCTTTGGCAAATGTCACACTACCTCCTTCCTTCGGTTACCTTCTTTGTCACATTATTGATTACACTTTAAAGCTTTACGACAATATCTCCTTTCCTCTGAGTCTTAAAACAAGGTAAAGTGGAGTATCACCTCAGATTCGGATGGAGATGGCCACCATTCCTTTCAATCGTATCGATGTATCTCTTTATTTATACAAAACGCCTTTAAAGATCCTGTCGTAATGAGCAATTTGCGGTTAATTTACACTGCAAGAATTAGCTTTTCAAACTGTGACTTCATTTTGGTAGCGCCTCATTTTTTACATATTTGTCCAATTTCAGTTTTCTCTATTAATTCTTTAATGAATGTCATTTGGAAAGTTCCGACTTCATTACCTTCTTTTTGAGCACAATTTAGATCTTTTGGTAATCTCTATGGATTGTCTGCTACGTAATTGTCAGTGCCTTTGACATACCATATATCGTAATCGAACTGTTCAAAATCCAGTACACAATGTATTAATCTATCGGTTAATAGGCTACAATTTCTCAGAAATTTTAATGCCTTATGGTCTGTATGGATAACTATTTTATGTCCCTATAAATAATTTTTGAATTATTCTAATGCCATATGATATGTGAGGGTCCTTTCTCCTATATTGTGTATTTAGATAAAATCCTGCTTGCGAAGGCCGTCATTTTGTGACCTGACTCTTCTGCAATAATGGTAACTTGAAATATTGGAAAACAGCATTTCTCGCTAGTTCACTTTTAAATCTTTTGAAGTTATACTGACATTCTTCAGCCCAAATAAAAACACTATTTTTTTAAGTGCTTTGTTTCAAAGAGGACTGTTAAATGCTTGCCCCATAGCAAATTTGCAATACAGCGTATAAAGGCCAAGCAAGCTTTAAAATGAGTTTTGTTCTGAAGTGATTGTATTTTTAAATAGCATTTAATTTTTGTTGGTCTCTGCCAGAACTTGAAGCAATAATGATACATCCCATGAATTTATTGTCTTTTAACGAATTCACTTTTTTTAGTTTTGATGTCATTTCTCTAGCTAGAGGAGCAGAGAAACCATTTTTAACAATTCACGGTGTTCTTGTCGTTCTTCTGTGGTGATAAACGAACCGTATACATATACTGTCAATTCATCTCTTAGTTTTCAGATGTCCAAAAGGGACAAGTCTCTACTGGTAACACTTTCTGGAAAATGCAAAAGCTGTATATTTGCGAGATTCAATGGAATCTTCCTGTATACAGTCGTTAAATGAAGTCCGGTTAAGTAATGCACATTATGAAATTTTTGTATCTCATCTAAATTTTCGGGATGATCTACTTCGCTTATGACAATCTTGTTTAAAGTTCGTTCACCACTAGTGAAACCTCGTCTTTCTTATCTACAATACACCTTTCTATCCTTATCTTCCTGTACAGCTTGTTTTTTAGCCAACGGGACAGAATAAGTTCTCAGGAAAAACGATTCTTGAGCCAATGCTTCGATACAGTACTCAGTGTTCCTTAGAAGCCCAGTTATGACCGGAAATACATCCTTGTTTCTTTTTAATACGTTACTGAGTTGAAATTTTCTTCTGGTGATATTTAATTTGAGTTCTTAATAAGTTCTTTAGAATCACCCTCCTCTAGATCGTCATAAATTAAACTTTTAATATGGCACAGTTCGAAAATGCTAGAAAACCTTCATTCTCGTTTGTAATTGCACTGATTTAAACTTAATTTCTCGTGAAGCTTCAATTTCTTCAAACCTTACTTTCAAGACTACCAGATGTACCTGTAATTTTGACAACTACTTTACTCCAGTCCATAATCACTTCTTCTTTATCCTACTAATCGATCCCCAAATCTTTTCAGCGCTAAAATATGGAACTCCCAGGAAAACAAGTAAAAGTTATCAGTCTTTGATTCTGAATTCTGCCGTTACTTACTTTTAATTGGCTTACTGGTTTTACCAGTAACCCCTACGACTTTGACACCTATTATAGACATCATTTCTTCCAATACTTACTTTTAATTGGCTTACTGGTTTTACCAGTAACCCCTACGACTTTGACGCCAATTATTGACATCACTTTTAATACGGCTTAGTCTGAAGTTTACTCAAAAATGACTGTGAGATGGTACTGATTTGTGATCCAGACTCTAATAGGACTTGTAGTTTAATATTCTAGATATTGACATATATTTACATAAATAATTAATAATGTATTTACATAGATGTTGAATGAAAGAGCTTGGTGACGCCCACTAAGCAAAAACAGACAAAGAAGTTAAAAAAGATAAATAGGCGTGATATAGATTACAGTGTTACATATCAACACCTCTTTTGTCTATAAGTTCTTTCACAGAGGAGCGATGTGCAAAAATAAATTGAAATATACGCCAACATTCTTTGTTCAGATTTCTCTTTCAGGGAAAAGGGTGCTCACCTAAATAGAACCATTCAGAGTACTGACCTGAGACAATGGATGTTGAGAACAATGCGTGAATATAGGGGGTCGCTTATACACGTGCAGTTCCCAAGAGATGAGTTGCGCGGAAGGCGCCACAGACTCAGATCCCTAAATTGAATTGAGGAAGGAAGTCTCGTCACAACACTGTTTCAACCAAATGACTATTTTGCATTGTACTCCGTGGTGAAAATACTGATTTTGTGAACAGCTGTGCACTTGTGGTAGTGACAATACCTTTAGTCTCTATATTTCGACCATGGTGTAAAGTTGTTTTCATTTATTTTCAAAGTAAACAGGTCTCTCTTTTTTACGTTTTCGGCGGAAGAATTACAATTGAGGCATTACGTGAAGAAATGCTTGGCTCCAGTAACCATCTGTAAAATTAAATGTTCGTAATTGATTTATTTCTTTGGACCAGGGTGGCATCGTCAACGAATTTAGTCACATGTTTTTTGAACTGAATAAGAAATAATATTTCAAATTGAGGAATATGTGCAAAATCGTAATTCTGTAATTTAATTACTGATTTAAAACGATTGATTAGTGAGTTTAGTGAACAGCACTGGGTTGGTCTGGGGTTTATTACTAAATCGTCAAGTCAACAGATGTCGAATCAGACGGTTTGTACTGAAGGCAATGTACGTATGTTCGCGTAATTACTCATGCATGTATCGTAGAAGATGCCTTGTTGTTGCAACCATTCTCTTCTGTCACTTGTTGTTGTCCTTTTTAGTTTGATGTAACCATCACATCCTACATTTTATCGATGCCTTACAAATACACCTTAAGACGAAGAAAAGAGCCACACACACCACGAAGAAATTGTTCGAATGGTAAGGAAATCAGCACATGTGACGTAGATGTAGTGCCAAACATTTTAACAGAATTTCAGAAAAACTGCAGGATTTGTTGAAGAGAAAGACCTTAATGAATCGAGAAAGTTAATGACGTGGTAGTCAACCCCTGACCCTCACGCAAGCAGTTTTTCCGGCAAGCCATTGATCGATAAGTTGTGGCATGTCCTCCAGAGAGAGACCGTGCCAGATTCTGTGTAATTCTCAAGATATGTCGTCAAAATACCGAGTTTATTGGAGGGCGCTACCCGTAATGCTCCGAATGTCCTCAGCTGGGTTGACAATCGGCGACCTTTCTGACCAAGGCAGCGTTTGGCAAGCTCGTAGGCAAATAGTAGAAAATTGCATGACGTGTGGGCGGGCACTGTATTATGGAAATCTAAGCCCAGGATGGCGTACCGTGAAGCGAAACAAAACAGAGATACAATACCATCGACATTCCGCTGTACTGCAAGGGTGCTGTGGATGGAAACGGAAGATATTCTGTTATGAAAAGAGATAGCTGCTTAGAGCATTACTCCTACGGCGGGCGACAGTCCGACAGGTGTCTCGCCACTGTATCAAGAAATGTCTTTGCTGGTCATCGGAGATTTGTTCAAAGCGAGACTCGTCAGTGGAGACCATTCTATCTCAATCAATTTAATTCGAGGTCTGATGTATTCGAAACACTGGAAACATACTTGTTGGCGAACAGATGCCTGCAGTAGCCGACGCAAGGGGGACCGTGTGATCAGCCCCCTTTCTGTGAGCCGCCTATAAATGGTCCTCATAGTTACTGAAATACCAGTTGCCAGTAGGATCGATAGTAATGATGAATGTTGGACTCTGAGTGCCTCTCTGACGATTGCTCGATCCTTACATTCTGTCGCCAGTCGCTTCCTCTTCGACACTGTGTCCACCAATGGTCAACCCATTCATGCCAACATCATCGAGTAATATGGCTCCTATTCAAATGTCGATCGATTCGCCGATAACTCCAGCCGGCTTGCTTGAGCCCAACTACACGTCCTTTCACAGATGTCGACATCTGCCTTTATTGTTCGCGTGCCGTCAGAGAGACATAATTACTGATCAGATGAGTACACAGAAATAAATTCACAAACACCTAGTGCCCTGGTATCGACATGTCTCTCGTTAAAAGTCCTTTCCATCTGCAATGTTAATCCATCGGCCGTCAAAGAGTACTGTTTCTACATTTTCCTTGGTGGTGCATCTTTTTCTTTTTCTTAGAGCGTACTTCATCCTAAGCCGTCCTCTTCCTTTCCTTCCCAACACTTTCCCTTCAAGTATATTAATGTTGAAGGTATTGAGTCTGATGACATTTCCAAAAATTTCTGTTTTTCTCGTCGTCATTTTCTTTAATAATCATCTCTCTTCGTTGACTTCCCTCAAGAATTCCAGTTCGGTTTTTCTTTCTGTGCAGCTCGTCCTTGTCGGTTTTCGCCGTCAAGGCGGTTCTTTTCCAGTTCACTCACAGTCAACTTCCACTTTCAAAGAGCAATGTGTTCCACTCAGATCATTTTACAAAGGATTTTATGAGATCTATGTTCACATGTTTGCAGGTTAAAATATTTTGCGTCACTAATGACTGCATTATCAGGGCTTTCTTTCTTTTCACTTCTATTAGACATATATTGTCCTCAGTCGTTGAACTCCCGCTTCTGACACCATCTAATGCTATGCTGGTTTTAGTATCTCCCATACTTTTCCATATTACCATTACTTTCGTTCTCCTTGAGTTTCCACAGTTGAAAAGATCGTGTGGTAAGATTTGCAACGTTCTGTTCATTACTTTTGTCGGAGTCTTCAACTAACACGATGCCATCAGCAAATCTAACACAATTTATGCTCTCACTATTCGTCTTAGTTCCCATTATCTTCTCCTTCGTGATTTGAACATGTTCCTCAATAAACACCTTAATAAAATTTAGGGATAGTGGACAACCTTACGTATTTCCTTATCTACGCGTCGCCTCTTCCTCTACGTTACTAATGTTTATTTTTGCGAAAAAGCTAAGTTTCCTCTTAGAGAAGTTTTATTTTCCCAGATCGCATTAATTATATACATGGACTACTCGTTTCCGAAAATTTTAATTCTGATCTGCCGACCATCTACACTATCGAACATTGTGCCAATCTGTGTAGTACACTTTCACCTAATCATGAACGTACAGGAGCTCAACTAGCGTCATACGTCAAATAATAAAAATTTAACACGAAAACGCCACAAAAATTACAGAGGAACTTTTTCTTCTCCATGACAATGCAAGGCATCACAGAGGTATGCGCTCTCGAAAAGCTCAGAACATTTTAGTGGACTCCTATTCCTCATCCAACCTACAGCCCGGCCACCGCACGTTCCGACTACCACATCTTTGGCACACTGATGCACTCCGCGGGCAGCAGTACGTGGAGTATCGGGTGGTTATTGATGTACCGAGGTGTGGCTCCGATGTCGACCAGTGGAGTGGTACCATGCGGGCATACAGGCCCCCGCTGTAAAGTGGCGTAAGGCCGTCACACTAAACGGAGGTTATGTTGCAGACCAGGGTTTAGCAGCCAGATGAATGGAGAACAATATGGTGTGCTGGAACCCTGAATAAAAGTAACCAGGTTTTAGAAAACAAATGTGTTGCAGTACTTATTGAACGTCTCACGTATTATGAATTGTCTTAGACCAGTAGTTGCCGAGACATGGGTGGATAATTTGTATAGCGAACTCCGTACATGATGCTGTAGCTGAATGGCCTTCAGTATAAGATATGGACCCTGGAATCTTATCTGCCAGTTTGACGATAAAATCGTTTCCTCCACTAGTTGTCAGTGAGAATACAGTCTGTGTCCACCATAAAGAAAGAAAGCTACATGTAGTGAGGGATCTCGGAACACAGAAATGAGCGGGGGCGTTTACGCTGATCTATTTGGACGAAAATGAGGTCAATATTAAGCGCTAAATATCGTGAAAGACAAAACGCTAATAGATTTTAGTTTACGGTTTGAAACATAATAGTAATATGTGTTATTCTCTGTAGGTTTCCTGTTCCAACGAGATCTGTACGCATGGTCAGCGATGACGAATTAGCCAGTCACATGCTAGGAAAGTGATTTTTCTGTTTACGGTGTAATAATTTTATGGTGGATCTACATTAGATATTAATACTTTGTGTTTTCTGTCCGTTAACGTAGTATTCCTAATTACCAACAAAGCAGATATACCCTACTCTAGTGCTCATGTGAGCGCCAATCCCTTGCGTTCCCCAATCTGGAATTTAAATGGGTACACTTTTGTGCTGAACGTCGTTTTGTTATCTCGATTCATTTCGTATCTTCAACCCGAAGAATGGTTTTCTAAAGATCTTAGCGCTTGTCCGTCACGTGTAAGCCCGTCTTTCTCTCTAAATCCGTATGATTCTGCCTGCTGTATTCATTCCTTGGTCTCCCTTTAGAATTTCTACCCAGCACCTTTGCCTCCAGTACTATACCTATTAATGATTCTTGACAGCTACATAATTTGCCCTATCAACCGATCCATTTCATATGCACAAACCTTTATCCCCGCAATTCTTACCGCCTCACTAGTTATTCGACCTATACATCTAATATTCAGCATTCTTGTACAGCACTAAACTTAAAAACCTTTAATCCTCTTATTGTCTGAACTTGTTGTCGATAGGGTCTCAACAATAGACAGCTGTACACTCGACAAATATCTTCAGAAAATATTTCGTAAAGTTACATTTTGTTTCCAAGTTCGATTCAATACTTTCTCATTCATTATCTGATTAACTCATGTGAACTTTAGCAATCACCTCTATCAACAAATTCCAAAAGCTTCTTCCCTCTTCTTGTCTGAACAGTTTATTCTCCACGTATCTCTTTCAACAAGGCTGCAGTAGAAACAAATGCCTTTAAAGAAAGACATCTCAACACTAAAATTTGTAGTCGATGTTTAGTAATTTCTCGTTTTGAAAAACTTTTTTATGCTATTGACAGCCAGCATTTTATTTCATCTCTACTTTTGACATCGTCAACTACTTTGCGAAACTCATCGATTTGTTTTATCATTATCTAATATAATTTATTCTGCATAGCCTGATTTAATGACACTACATTCGATTACTTTTGCTTTACTTTCGTTAATATTCACCTTTTAATCTGCGTTCACTACGCCATCCACTCCTTCCAGTCACCTTTTCCAATTCTTTGCGATCTCTAATAGATTTACGAAGTAATTAACAAACATTACAGATTTAATTTCTTCTTCCTGGACCTTAATTCCCTTTTGTAGATTTAGCCTCCGGTTTCTTAACAGTTAGCACCAGTGTACAGATTTAGTAACATTTGGGATAGGCTACATCACACTCGCTTCTCAACTACTGCTTCCTTTCTATATGCTTGGCGTCGCAACTGCAGACTTGCTTCTATTTAACTTAACAGATAGGCTATTCTTCCCTACCGAGTGAGGTGGTGCAGTGGTTAGCACATTCCGGAGGACAACGGTTCAAACCCGTCTACAGCCATCCTGATTTAGGATTTCCGTGATTTTCCTAAATCGTTTCAGGCAAATGCTGAGATTGTTCATTTGAAAGGGCACGGCTGACATCCTTCTCCATCCATCCCTAATCTGAGCTTGTGCTCCGTCTCTAATGACCTCGTTGTCGACGGGACGTTAAACACTATTCTCCTCCTCCTCTTCTCCCTATCCTTAGGTCGTTTTATTTTTCCCTAACTTTTTTATTTCAAGATATACCTCATAATCGCTTGGTATGGGAACTGCTTTATCTGCATTCTATCATACATTAAGGTCATTCACGTAGAAGGTTCGTGTAATTTAACAAAGGTAGCAGGAATCAAGTACGAGCGTATAAATTGAATTCACGTAACATTTATCTGATATAGTGTGGATGTTTCGATATGGAAGAGATCCGCGTACGTTTTAAAAGCATCAACCCACGATGCCTAACAAGCATACAGTCTAAATAAGGGAGTTAGATTTATTTAAAGTATTCTACAGGCAAAATCTCAGATATAGGTCCGAAATTTTACTTGTCAAGTGAAAAATAAAATTGGCGGTAATGTGACAGCTCTGTTTTCGGCTGCTACAGGAATGTCAGATAATGTTGTCATTTTCGGAGCCTAATTTCCCATGCACCACACACACTGCGTACATTTGATGTTGTCGCGCTGATGGTATTTATTTTACATTTCAATTTCGAGAGCTCTTATGAAACCAACCTCTGTCGAATTATAAATGCATCATTAATCTAAACAGTCTCTGTCTCTCTCTCCCTCTCTCTCTCTCCCTCTCTCTCTCTCTCTCTTTGCGCTCGCGCGCGCGAACCTTTGTGTATGTGTCTGTGTGTCCGTGTCCGTGTGTGTGTGTGTGTGTGTGTGTGTGTGTGTGTGTGTGTGTGTATGTGTTTGAGTGTGAGTGTGTGTATGTTTCTTGCGAAACTAAGCTAGGTGAAATCATTGAGAGAGAGTGAACTCATTGTACTGAGGCAGCACTGAGAATGACTTTGAAATTCCTGCCTGACCATCAAGATATAGAATTACCTTTGGTTTTCATATGGAAATGTCGCTACTTAAAGAACGACATAGTTTCCATCAAGGATTTACTCTAAAATAGTGGTCTATGAAGCACTGCTTGCTAGTTTTAAGACTTTATCATGTGCATAATAGACGAGTATAAATATTCTTCGTAAATTGCATAAAACTATATCATGCTCAAAGCTGCCATTACCTCACTAACATTTATCCTGTGAATACAATGCATGTCCTATTCCCGATGTTAATGCCTTGAAACTGTTCACAGTTATACAAAATTTTAGCCACAAGTGAATAACAACACAGTCAGGGTATTTTCATTGAAAGAAAAGTTAATGTACAAAATTTTAAAACTCAATTGAACGTAAAGGGGCCTTTACAATATGCTAAATCAAGATGTATTGCAAACATGATCTTGTAACTGTAAACCTAACAATCTATTAGTATAAATGTATCCTTCCTTTATAGGAGAAATAAGCGCACTGCACACATAACTGCACACGGTGTGCTGTAATGCCCAAAGAATGGTAAATAAATCATTTGTAAGCAAAGTGTCCAATTGAATTTTCTCATTTTGAGAGAAATGATGGGCTATCTGTTTACTTATTGAATGCCATGCAACAGCCAAGGTCGCATAAAATATTTATTTTAGACAACCAGTTTCAACAGACTATGCTGTGATTTTCAGGTCTTAAAATATTAAAACATTTTCTTACAACAAAAATATTTTGAGATCTGAAGATGACAACATAGTCTGGTGTAACCAGTCTTAAATATAGAAATACTTTTAGCGATCTTGGCTGTTGAATATTTCTTCCGAAAACGGTTCAAATGGCCCTAAGCACAATGGACTTACCATCTTAGGTCATCAGTCACCTAGACTTAGAACTACTTAAACGTAACTAATAAGGACATCACACACATCCACGCCCGAGGCAGGATGCGAACCTGCTACCGTAGCAGCAGCACGGTTCCGGACTGAAGCGCCTAGAACCCCTTTGCACATGGCCGGAGTATGTTTCTTTAACAGAATGTCAATACATTCTTCGTTCCAGTACGTCCTTTGAAGATGACAGCAATTTCCTGTTCAGTTACCTGATAACTGAGTATAAGTCAAGAAAATATCACTGCACATTCTAGCAACGTTTTGTGTGTTGCAGATAGCTCAGCTGAAGAACATTTGAAATACGTTCTGCACTTAAGAGTCTTACAGTGGTGAAAAAGCTGAAATGAGCTACTGTATTAATAAGCATTAAATATTGAAGGATTAGAAAATGATATTGCGAAGAAAAGAATGCGTAGGAGACATGCTTTTAAGTTGAGTTATCCTTCAGAAAATACACACAGAAGCTCATAAATAACACTTTTGTGGGAGCACTTATGACATACTTACAAAAGATCTATATTCACAGTAAACCCTTAGTATTACCTAAAGAGCAAGAAAATAATGAGTGAAGTGCCCGATACGCTCGGTGACTCATCGAGAAATAGATATTAATCCTCAAGTGTTCTAACGTCATGGGATTCTAACAGAGACTCATCATCCCTCAAGCGAAACTACAATTCATTAGTAGAGGAACGGAGCTGATTGTCCAGTTCCATATTTTTCTCAATAAGTTCCGGTACAGGAGAATTCTAGTGAGAGTGTTTTTACTCTGCAGAAGTAAGTCTGTGAGTAACAAGCAGAAGAGAATGTAACGAGCTGTGTTTATTTATTTATAAATTTTTTATTTCGTGTGCGCCACGTTTCCTTGCATCCTTCCCTTTTGTGACCTCGGATTGTATGAAGAAAAATGGTTCAAATTGCACTGAGCACTATGGGACTTCTGAGGTCATCAGTCCCCTAGAACTTAGAACTACTTAAACCTAACTAACCTAAGGGCATCATACACATACATGCCCGAGGCTGGATTCGAACCTGCGACCGTAGCGGTCACACGGTTCCATAATGTAGCGCCTAGAACCGCTTGGCCACCCCGGCCGGCGGACTGTAGGAATGAGATATTATGTGAAGTAGCAGAAAACTTTGGTCAGAGGTCGTAGCGTAGCATGATGAGAGTGGTTCTGTGGTGGGATAGGACCAACCCCTAAATACGAACAAGTTTGGCAAAGATAGTGTGCAGATCAGGTCAGAGAGGTGGCGAAGGCACGAGAATGGGCTCTGTCAGGTTGTCGAACCATCCCCTCCACCACGTTTTGAGCGAACAACGGTTAGGCGAGGTGTTCGCAGGCCCACTTGTTCCTGGGTAGCGGCGCTGGACAGACGTGGAGATGCAGCTCTCGATTTTGGTAATTTTAACAAAGGTATCAAAATATCTCAGAACTGCTAATAATGAAGTCCAGACGTTGAAATTAGGTGTGAGATTACCACCAAACCCCCATAAGGGAGTTTAATTTCATAATTTAGTTAAATTTCAGTAAGAACTTCGCATTTGTGCTATGGTCAGCCCACGCACCTTGGGCCTTAAGCTCACGGTCGTATTATTGCTCGGTGTTTAACGGAAGTTCACTCATTTAACATATTTTAATGTGGTCTTTCTTTTACAGTATTATTTTGAGGGATTTTATTTTTCATATGTTCGCTTTGTGTACTTGCTTTCCCACCACGTGTTTGGTTGGAGCAACCATCACTTTGGTAAAGGGCAGTTTCGGTCTGAAAATGTATAGTAGTCGAGTGAATGAACATACGGTAGTTGGTGGGTGCAAGATAGGGAAGCAATAATCACGTATGTCTGTACTTTTTTATGTTTCTGTTGGCTAGCGCAACTGGGCCACATGTGTGAACTAGTACTAATGTGATAATTATTTAATGTTTATTGTGCCCCCCGCCCCCAAAACTATTTGATTTGCTGGCAATGTTGAGCGTTATATAAAATATAGGGGTTAAGCACTTACATCCAGAAAAGTTCTGATTTTAATGCCTATTGATGGAATAAAGACGTGCAAAGTTTTCCGGCCATATGATAGTAACTGCTCTTCCCCCAGCTCAGTAACGTGGTGTTGTTTCTCAAAGACAGATTCATTCATAGATAAGCGCACCACTTGCTACCGATTCTTCAGCGTACGTTTAAACGAAAATTGAAATATTTATGCAAATACTCTTCCACACTGACCGAGTTCGCTGGTATTGTCTTTGCTGAACTTGCTCTGTATTACCTTTAGTAATTGGTTGTAATAAGCAAGCGTTTAGTTATAATTGTGTCTGCATAAAATTACATTGAAGTCAGGTCTGCGCTCCCCTCCCCCTTTACATAATTACGTGATGAAAGTGAATCATGATAACTGCAGAGACCAGTTGTGATGATATATATTCCAACAGACACACGGCTAGTTAATGAAATGCCATCGGTATTGAATAAATATCAATTAACTTATACCCTATGACTGATTATTTCTTCCCTTCATCGATAAGAATAGAATAGAATAGAATAGGTGAGAGTCACTACCACAGTTCAATGCTGTGTCATGAAAGTATATAATAGCTCTATGCTCCCTGTTAAGCCCCTCTTAGGTGCCTTCTATAGTGATTCCAAAAAAAATTGTGTTATCCGCTGCGATCAAATTTTTACCGGCTGGTTAAACCCACTTGCTAGAAATTATTTTTACCCCAGCCGTAACTCGCAGGGGCCTGTAATTCCATGGACCACACAAATTTGTTTAACCATTATTACAGAGAGTAGCTTGCAGGAGCTGTAGGACATGACAAGAGACGGAAATCTTGGTGCCAGGTTGAGTTATAACTTTAACTATACCACCACCAGTATGAAGGTTACTTTGTAGTAGTAGCAGGCAGAACAATACCCACAGCAACCACACGGAGTGGCTGCGCAGTTACAGACGCCGTGTCACGAATTGCAAGGACACGTCCACAGGAAGTTCGAGTCCTCTCTCGGGTATGGACGTGTATGTTGTCCTTGGCGTAAGTTAGTTTAAGTCAGTTTACGTAGTGTGAAAGTCTAGCGACCGATGACCTTGGCAGTTTGGTCCCTTAGGAATTCACACGCACCATTTAATGCCCACAGCGCCAAGGGCAGAGAAGAGAACAGAACGAGAGTGAATGTACAGCAGACCTCGCTGCCCAACTGAACACAAATCCCTGGCGCCTAGCATAATGGCTGGCCAGCTAATCAAAGACATACTTTATACTACTTAGCCAGAAATAAGATTGGCAGACGAAAACATTGACTAGAGAATCTTTCAGTCATACACATGCTTTGAAGCTTGCAGTGTGGTACGTAAAATGAAAGTCGCTTCTGACAGATGGCTTTCAAGCCATGCTCAATTAAATATAACAAGCATATCAGAACCAGTGTGCTTTAGGATTAAAGTGCTACGTTGGCTCGAATTAACTGTGGTAGTACTTGTGCCTATTATTCTTACTATTTGTGTTATTCATATCTTTCCCTCGAGTTGCTTAATAGCATATCTTATCATGATAATAAACGCTCCACAAAAATTTAATACAGCAACGCGATATGGTGCAACAGTGTATTTTATACGACTGTAACAGTCAGTTCTCATTCATACCACCGAGCGAGGTGGCGCAGTGGTTAGACACTGGACTCTCATTCGGGAAGACGACGGTTCAATCCCGCGTCCGGCCATCCTGATTTAGGTTTTCCGTAATTTCCCTAAATCACTCCAGGCAAATGCCGGGATGGTTCCTCTGAAAGGACTCGGCCGACTTCCTTCCCCATCCTTCCCTAATCCAATGAGACCGATGACCACGCTGTCTGGTCTCCTTCCCCAAAAACAACCACCCAACCAACCAATCATTCATACCAAATGGTTGCGTAGCCCGTAGCAGACAAACTTACTGCCATCATCTCTACGTAACCAGCGTGGTAGGTTGCACTTGGTGAATTTACAAGGAGAATATGTTAAGTGTGCAAAATGATTTTTGAATTTTGGTTCGATTTGTGGGTATCCAGCTCAAGTGAATGCGACATTAATTTACATTTTCCGTTGTGATACTAAACAAAAAGTTCTTCATTTTATAGCCACGTCAAATGATTAAAATAGACAAACTTTCGGCCACTGTATGTCAATTGTCAAGTGGTATGACTGCCAGCGGGCTGCTGTTAGACCCGTTGTATACACTACCTGTGACGTCATTGGTGCACACGTTTACTCGGCGTTCGATGCGTCCGCTTCCACAGCGTGATCGAAGGATCCCACGCCGTGTTGAGCAACAGACCCTCGTCTCATTTCAAGGAGTTTCCAGTGATTTTCATTTCAATGGCTTCTGTAATTACACAGTCATAGAGACCGCTACTGCGAGCCATCGAGGATGTTTCGTTAAATATTATTGGGTGACCGTTTTCTATTGAATGGCCAGCTACAGCAAATTAATCGGGGTAGCGTAGGCGACAAAACTTATCATTCCCTTCCGGCGTTCTTCCACAGAGCGTATTGTTTGAGTAAAATAATATTTTCCACACCCACACGGTGTGTTGTTGACCACGGGTTTTCTGAGATCTGCTACATCTTTAACTGGTCTCAGTAGTTGACGGATTTTTATCAGACGCCGAAAGATCGGTTCGATCCTGCGTCTTTTCTGCAGGCGGTTTATCTCACCTGATATGGAGCTGCAGAATGACAAGAAGGCAAGTTTCCTTTCCTGCTCTTCATTGGTGGCTTTATTGTGATTCTTACTTGAATTCCCTTCACTTATTTGAAGGACTTTATAGCCATCGTTTCTGGAGACCTAATGTAGGTGGCACAGCTAATGGGGTAGGTATCTCCGTCTGATAACATTCTTGCACGATGCACCAATGTTTGGAACATAGTGCGGTTCTGTGCCGGTTGCTCACAGCTCATGGGGCAGTTATCACCGTCTAATACCATTCTTGTGCGCTGCACTAATTTTTGTAACATAGTAAGCTTCTGTGCCGGTGGATGATGGCTGATGGCTTGCAGGTAGAGATCGTTATTGTTCGGTTACCACTTGCATGAATATAAAGAGCTCAGATGGAAACCCAGTTCTAAGCAAAGAAGGGAAAGCAGAAAGGAGCAAGGAGTATATAGTGGTTCTATACAGGGGCGATGTTAATGAGGACAATATTACGGAAGTGGAAGAGGAGGTAGATAGAGATGAAATGCGAGATATGATACTGCGTGAAGAGTTTGACAAAGCACTGAAAGACCTAAGTCGGAACAAGGCCCCGGGAGTAGACAACATTCCATTAGAACTACTGACAGCCTTGGGAGAGCCAGTCCTGACAGAACTCTACCATCTGGTGAGGAAGATGTATGACACAGACGAAATTCCCTCAGAGTTCAAGAAGAATATAAGAATTCCAATCCTAAAGGTAGCAGGTGCTGACAGATGTGAAAATTACCGAACTATCAGTTTAATAAGTCACAGCGGCAAAATACTAACGCGAATTCTTTGCAGACGATTGGAAAAACTGGTAGAAGCCGAACTCGGGGAAGATCAGTTTCGATTCTGTAGAAATGTTGGCACACGTGAGGCAATACGGCCCCTACGATTTATCTTTGAAGAAAGATTAAGGACAGGTAAACCTACCTTTCTAGCATTTGTAGACTCAGAAGAAGATTTTGACAATGTTGACAGGAATACTCTATTTCAAATTCTGAAGGTGGCAGGGTAAAATACAGGGAGTGAAAGGCTATTCACAATTAGTACAGAAAGCAGATGGCAGTTGTAAGAGTCGAGGGACATGAAGGGGAAGCAGTGGTTGGGAAAGGTGTGAGACAGGGTTGTAGCATCTTCCCGATGCTATTCAATCCGAATATTGAGCAAGCAATAAAGGAAACAAAAGAAAAGTTGGGAGTAGGAATTAAAATCCATGGAGAAGAAATAAAAACTTTGAGGTCTGCCGATGGCATTGTAAATCTGTCAGAGGCAGCAAAAGACTTCGAAGAGCAGCTGAACGGAATGGACAGTGTCTTGAAAGGAGGGTATAAGATGAACATCAACAAAAGCAAAACAAGAATAATGGAATGTAGTCGAATTATGTCGGGTGACGCTGAGGGAATTAGATTAGGAAATGAGACACTTGAAGTAGTAAAGGAGTTTTGCTGTTTACGGAGCAAAATAACTGATGATGGTGGAAGTAGAGAGGATATAAAATGTAGACTGACAATGGCAAGGAAAGCGTTTCTGAAGAAGAAAAATTCGTTAACATCGAGTATAGATCTAAGTGTCAGGAAGTCGTTTCTGAAAGTATTTGTAAGGAGTGTAGCCATGTATGGAAGTGAAACATGGACGATAAATCGTTTACACAAGAAGAGAATAGAAGCTTTCGAAATGTGGTGCTAGTGAAGAATGCTGAAGATTAGATTGATCGCGTAACTAATGAGGAGGTATTGAATAGAATCGGGGAGAAGAGGAGTTTGTGGCATAACCTGGACAGAAGAAGGGATCGGTTGGTAGGACGTGTTCTGAGACATCGAGGGATCACCAATTTAGTACTGGAGGGCAGCGTGGAGGGTAAAAATCGTAGAGGGAGCCAAGAGATGAATACGCTAACCAGATTCAGAAGGATGTAGGTTGCAGTAGGTACTGGGAGATGAAGAAGCTTGCACAGGATAGAGGAACATGGAGAGCTGCATCAAACCAGTCTCAGTACTGAAGCCAAGAACAACAACTACGACAACGTACAGACTCTGTGGCAAGGGTATACATTACGGTGGCCTCGGAGGAGGAGGTCAAGGGACCAAATAAAGAATGTATTCTCAACGTATCGTCAGAAAGAACTAGGCTTTAATGGCTCCTTGTCTGAGGCAATATCCTCAAAATTCTCCACAAAGGCAACCGCCGAGGTGCTTTAAAAGGTATTTGCTTTCTTGTCCTTCTGTGGACCTGTGTAGCACAATATAGAACTCATGCTGAAATAACACGTTAAACTGATCTTCGTGCTCCGATGGAAATTCGTTAGGTACTGAGTCCAGTTAAAGATGCAGGAGGTTTCAGAACAGCTGATTTTTAGGAGACACCTAAAGAGTGTAGCTAGTCTTACGTCGGACAAACAGTACCCGCTGTAGCGCATAGACAGGAAGGGGCATGAGAGGTTTTATCGACGATGCTTCCCAAGGAAATCCGCTTCCTTGAGTAGGTTTTGGATAACTGTTACAGGATAAAACTCGACGGAACATCCGTCGTGGCTCTCACTAACGGCTTCTGTGTAATGAATGAAGCCAATGAAATAAAATCATCGATGTTAATCGAAACAGAGACTGCTGCCTGCAGCTCAGCTTGGTTTCGGATCCAGCGATCGTGCGGCTGAAACGGGCACATCAGACACTCAGTCAACGTGTGTGTGCCCATATATAACGATGCCGCGAGCACCAGTGATGCCACAGCCGGTGGATAACGTACATAAGCGGTGTACCAGCAACTCAATGGGAGTTATACAACTTGACAATTGCCAAGGAGTGCTTGCCCGAATACTAGTGGCATTTTAATTGCTTGATGCACCTGAAAACCCGATAACGTTATATTTATATTGCCACCTCGAGACTCTTCATCCTTAATTTGTGATTTTACTTACTGGATGTGCAGGTGAGTGAAATGTTGACGTGGGAACCTTAGGATTATTTTCCTGTCCTGTCGGAACAATCCAAAGTCACATGTGAGAGTTTCAGTACAAACCGAACTAAATTAAGGGCTTACTTTTCATTACTGTTCCTCTTTAACTTTCTTAATAGAAGTCTGCCTAACATTAATTTTTTTCTCGGTCCTTGTCCACCTACATTTCTTGGAAGCATGGTTACTCTAAATCCTGGTAACCTGCGCAGTGAAAGTAGACGTATCAGATCAACATTTTTGGTGCACTCGCAAGTCTGGTTTTAAATATGTCTGTAACAAGAAAGTTGTTACATTGATGTACTTCAGATTTTGAGAGACTGCGCGATTGACCAGTGAAAAGCCATGTTATTTGTTAAATCTCAGTGCCACCATTGTATCATTCTACAGTTAAACATTGCCTTTCCGAAACCAGTAATTTGCAGTGATTCTTAATAACAAATACAATTACAGCATATTTAAAGTAGACTTGATCTTTGGGGCAAATCTCAGTGCATTTTTGCTGTTTTCTTGAGTTGTCAGTCTTCTAACTCGTTCGATGAAGCCTGTCACAAATTCTTCTTGCAACTACCTACTTCTTCAATTATTTTCTGGATTTAATCCAATCTCTGTTTTCCTCTGCAGTCTTTACCCTCTACACAGCTCTGTTGTACCATGGAAGTTACTCCGTAATGTCTCAAAATTTGCATTACCTCTATGCCTATCTTAACGATAAGAGCTACTGTGTCGTTGTTAAGGGCCTCACAGAATTCTGAGTAGAATGTTGAGTCCATAGGGATGCAACCGACACTAAGGGTACAGGTAGCAAGGCACTAAAGTATCCTCTGACACGGAACCAGATTTCAAGGTAACTTCCAGTCGTGTTAATAGGATGTAGGATAATTAGCGTTACTACTGACATGCAGGTGTTCCACACTCGGTTAGTTAACTAACATACAATATATGCAGAATCACCCTGTGAGCATCATTGTTTGCTAGTTCAGAGCGTGAGAAAGTATGAGTAAACAACTGCCTCGATGTGTCATTAATAGTGATTTTGCGTTCGTATCAGTGGTCCACGCGTGCATCCAAGTGAACTCTGTTTCCTGGTCACGGCACATCGTTTACCCTTCGTCCGTGCTGAGTGGAATTTTGTTGGTAAATAACGCATAGTCGTCTGCAAACTCGATGCTTGCTTGAATGTTTGCGCAAATAGCCCGAGTGTGTGTACTTTCTGAGCAGTCTAACACTGTTTGCGTTTCAATGCACGTTACGCATTCTGGTGTTGGAACAAGTCAATGCTTATCTTTGGTTCAAAATGGTTCAAGTGGCTCTGAGCACTATGGGACTCATCTGCTGAGGTCATTAGTCCCCTAGAACTTAGAACTAGTTAAACCTAACTAACCTAAGGACATCACAAACATCCATGCCCGAGGCAGGATTCGAACCTTCGACCGTAGCGGTCTTGCGGTTCCAGACTGCAGCGCGTTTAACCGCACTGCCACTTCGGCCGGCAATGCTTATCTTTGAATGTGTACAGCTGTCAGGAGTTTTCCTTGCGCCATCGCCGAATAATTGCGTAGAACGAGCGGAAGCCAAATATTTTTCATGAACTGTTGTTTCGGAAGGTCGTAGTTTATGAATATCACATCATCTACACTTATTTCTGATAGTGAATACTTACGCTGGAGATGCACCTTGACTCAGTATCACTGATCATAGCCTGTAATTGCTGTTACACTGAAAGTGTTTCGCAGAAAGTTTATTACGTGAACCAATAAGGTAATGAACTCTTTTGTAGAACTGTTTTTAAGGTCAAATTCTGCTTCTCTGTTACCCCAATGCGATTGGTTCACTAGAACCATGAATGGATTCGCAGATTGCGAAAACTATTACACATCAGCAGTACCATTTACTTCAAACACTTGAAAATTTGTGCCGAACCGGAACTCGAACACGGATTTCCATATATCACTAGCAGCCGCCTTAACCACTTCGGCTCTCTGTGCACGCCTGGACCGATAGGACCATCCAGTAGTAGCCGACCGAGACAGATGCAGCTACAGGGATGTACCCGCATTTGTCATTTACGATTTCCTAACCAGGCGCGAAATTTATTATATCATCTATGTGCTTTAAAATTTCAGTTTATTTTGCTTCTTCATGTAAATTTTAATATGTAATAGCCACAGTTGTCGAGCTTTCGTTTTGCGTCGGAAAGTAAACAGAATTTGTGACACATTAAAAGTTCCTAATCAGAGGCAAAGTATTTACTTTCACTTGAGTGCTTCGGTAGGTAGGTTTTTGAATACCTGTGTATTACTAGAAACCGTTGCGCAGCATGTGCCGATAGTCCGTTTATCTGCGAGGTTTAGTTTTTCACGGCCTTTAATATTGACAGGGGCTGCAATTGTTGTGTGGGGATGCGAGCCGCCGAGATGGTGACACTTCGCTCTCAGCTTCAGGCTGTGATGGCGTCGGTTACACAGCTTGTGGCTGCAGTGGATGGGCCACTGTTGCGGGCTGGCCATCGGGATCAAACAGACATCCACCACGTCCGAGTCCTCCGATCGGTCCTCACCGGTGGTGAACCCACTTACGGCTGGCACTGAGCCTGACCCCTCACCTGTGGTGGAGTGGGAGGTCGCCCCAGGGAAAAGCAGGAGGCAAATGATTTCCCAGGCAGCCGCACGTAAGGCCGCCCCTCTTTGTCTGACAAGCAGGTTCCAAGAGCTATCTGCGGCTGACACTGTCGCTGAGCTAGATGCTGTCATGTTTCAGAGGAAACTACTCAGCCTGCAATATCCGGGCAATCGTAGATGGTGTTATTATTGGTAGTTGGGGGCTCCAACGTTAGGCGCGTTATGGGGCCCTTAGGGACTTGGCTGACAAGGAGGGTAAGAAATCCAATGCGCACTCCGTGTGCATAACGGGTGGAGTCATTCCAGATGTGCAAGAGGGTCTTCCTGGATGCCTTGAAGAGCACAGGGTGCAGCCAACTCCAGGTGGTGGCTCTATTCGGTACCAGTGATGTGTCTCACTTTGAATCAGAAGACATTCTCTCTGGTTTCAAGCGGCTAACAGAAGTGGTAAAGGCGGCCAGTCTTGCTTTCAAGATGAAAGCAGAGCTGACAGTTTGCAACATAATGGACAGGACTGACTGCGGGCCTCTGGTACAGAGATGAGTGGAGGGTCTGAATCAGAGGATCGGACGGGTCTGCGACTGCGTAGGCGGCAGACATCCCGACTTGCACCAAAGGGTGGTTGGGTTTCGGGTTCCGCTGAATAGGTCAGGTGTTCACTATACGCAGGAGGTGGCGACACCGGTAGCAGTGGCTGTGTGGCGTGGACTGGGTGGTTCTTTAGGTTAGAGGGTGTCAGGAAAACACAAAAAGGGCTTCAGTCACAAAGGGTGCGGGCTGAAGAAGGGAAAAACGTAGATACAGGAACCATTGGTATAACAGTTGTAAATTGTAGTAGCTGCACTTGTTTTGCAAATCAAACTGCCTTTTCCTGCTGCTAGTTACTTTATTTATCCCATACGCGTTTCGCCTTCACCCGTTCTAAGGCATTATAAGTGCGATCTATAACGAAACAGTTTTGTTAGTTACATATTATCAAAGAGTTCACTTGGCGATTTTTTGTAAAAAAAGTAATTACTTAAAATTTGCTGATCTGCGTTTTCTCAGATCTGGTATGGAGGTCGCACTACAACTTTTATCACTGCCATGGCAGAGAATGATACAGGTGTTCATTCTTTCCACATGCTGTTCAAGATTTGAATAATAGAGAATTGTGAAGGTAGTTCGATGAACCCTCTTCCTGGGACATAAATATGATTTGCAGAGTATCCATATAGATGTAGATGTAAACTGACATCCTATGTAACTAATATTGTCAAGAGAGTACTGGCTCAAAGAGTAATTCTGGGTCAAATTTCCAGGAAAGTGACCAAAAAAACAATTTTTTTTCAGTTTGCTGCAACCAAAAACTCACTTTGCCTGTATCGAAAAAACCAATTTCTACATACATATAACTGAAACAAACAGAGTTGAGCTATTTAAAAAAAACATAGAAAGTCATAGTAAAGGAAATCTCAATTTGAGTAAAGAAAAATACCAAATTTAATAACATGAATAAGTGTTCTTTATTTGATCTTTCCTCAATAAGCAAAATGTAGATTTGCAATGTTGTCTATTTTATCATGATTATTTATAAAGATTTTCATATATTGATCTGGATGAGTAATTTTAGATTTTTGATATTAAAGTAATAAAATTTTTTCACAAAAAGTAGTAGATAAAAGTTCAGCTTTTCAAATTACATAAGATTTATGTTTCCCAAGTTCTGTTAATTTATTGAACACTTCTGAACAACCATTAATCTAATTGTTAAGTTCAGTTAACAGATTTTCATTGCTAATGTTCATGGACATTATTATTCACATAGAAAAAAATTAAATACCATTTTAATATTTCAAAAACATAATTTTGCAGTTTTTATCTTACATAGTTTTATGAAAATTTTCAAAAGGAAATGAAAACAAGAAGTTAAATGATATTAAATTTTTTTTTTAATTTGTAATTTATTAACTTAAACAAAAATTTTCAGTGAGCACTCTATGTTGTGGATCTTATGTTAAATTCGTTTTACCATAACTAATAACATAAGCAATTGTATCATTTGAAATGTTTTAATTAAGGAAATTTCATTGTTGTTCTTTAAGTAGTTAAATCATTCATTCTTCTTGTCAAATTAATTAGTAGAGTGGATAATTTTCAATAATATTAAATGAATCTACATTTACACATGTACTTAACTCAGTTAGTGTTTTAAAATTTCTAAAAGAACAATAAGCTTTTAAGAATATACTTTGTTGGATCAACATTCCATAATTCTTGTGAAAAGACTTCAAATCATCCATTTTTAATGTGGATATTTTATAATTTATCATGATCGAATAATGAAGAACCAAGCAGCTTATTATTTTTTCAAGTAGTTTGAAAAACAGTATAAAGAAAGGCATTTCAAATTGTGAATGAAATTGGTAGATGTCTTTGGTATTCATTTATGTGAGATATTTCAGGGTTTGGTTCACAAGTTTGAATATCTGTTAATAAAATTTCGAAGTGGAAATGAACTACAAAAGGTACATGCAATGAATGATTATAAATTTCAAATTCTATTTTCTGACCATTAAAAGACATATCTCTTTTTACTTCGTTTTGTTATTTACAGTCATTTTCAAGAGTGCTTAATTTTTCCTGCAAATCAAAATATCTTAAACATTTGTCACAAAGATAAGTCTATCAATTGTGTTTGTTTGTGTATTAATAATCTAAAAAGATATTTTATCCAACAATAATGTGAATTGTTTTCGTTTCAAATAAAACAAGATTAACATGTTTTTCTTGCTTATTTTGTGTATGGTAAGGAGAATATATAATTTTTTCTTCCTCAGTGCCTTCATATACATAAATATTAATTGAAATATTTGATTTATTTCAAATTTTGGAATATCTGTTAGCTGAAGAAGAAATTAATTTTCTCTTTTTCAGAAATTTCATCTAATTACAGACCAATAATTTTATAATTCCTAACTCTTTTTAAAGGATACAATGCAGATTTTATAGCCCACACATAATTTTTTTCTCTATTTCTTACATTACTTTGTCTTTAATAACTTTTGATAAATCGATATAGGAATAACCAAAAATTGCATTATGTCAAGTAAAATTTAATTCTAAACTATTGTATAAAGAAAGGAACAACCAGATTTCTTCCTCTGCAAGTCTTCCATTTCAGTTAATAGTTTATTCATTTATTTTTGATAATATCTTCTAAATCTGTTATTTTTATGAATACTTTATTACCAGATTTAAGATTAAATTATTATATTTCATGTTGTATTTTAAAATTATAATAAAATTTCAATTACCTTTAATTGCTCTTCTTTGAATTAAATATTCTGGTTACTATTTCCTCTTACATTTGATTAAAAAATTCTTGTTGTTCCAGAATATTAACAATATTGTTAATGTCATAGGTTATTAATCTTAATGTAAAAGCAGAAGCTTTTCTATAAATGTGTTTGTTGATTTGAGAAATCTTCAACTTGTTGAAAATTGAAACTGGGAAAATTTTTCTCACAGTGTTATGTTTATTTTCTTGATATTTATCTACAGGAAGTTTCTGAAAATAAGCTACATTATCATTATTGTTTTAACTATTTTTCTCAGATTTATGGATTAGATAAATTGTTTATTAAGATTAGAATAATTTTAAAAATTTTTAGATTTACAGTTTCTATGAAGTTCACTTACAGAATTTTTACTCAGATCGTTTTCATTACTAATTTTAACTTCAGATTTTTAATAAGATCAAATTAATTGAGTTTTTCTAAATTTAGAAGAATTTTTTATCCTTTCAGATTTCATGAAGTTCTTTCACAAATTGTTTACTTAATTCATTATCATTATCACCATTGTTAACATTGTCAAGAGCTTTTACAATAAGATCAATTAATTTTTGTTTATTAAGTCATGATAATCCTCCAATTTTTCTGTTTTTGTAATTGTTCGTTATTCATTTCCTTCCTATCAAATGAGTCAATAAATTCAAACAGATTTTTCTTCAGTTACATATGTCTAATTAATTTCTTTATAATTATTAAGTAAATCTTCATAACTCAATCCAAATTATTTTGCAATATTTTAGCACTCTTTTAAATAGCACAGCTTTGTTTGTAATTTTATTCCATTGTGATTATTGAGACAGAAATTAGATTTTTCTTATTTTAAAAATTTTTGTTTGAATGTATCATTTGGTAAATTATATTTGGAGGTTCTTATTTATAATGATTAAAATGTGATATAACTGAAAATTTTATAATGAGAAAATTAGAATTTGATTTTTCGATGTAGGCAAATGAGATTTTTTGTTATTATTTCTATGGAATAACTCATTACATTTGAATATTTTCAAATCACAAAATGAGAATTAAGTTTCTACAAAACAGGCAAATCTGATTTTTTTGTTCATTAGATACGAAAATTTTAAAATGAGAAACTGAGAATTAGATTTTTACGAAATAGGTGAATGAGAATATTTGGCTGGTGGAAACTGAGAAATTGGATTCTTGGTCAGCACCTGCAAAATTTATCTCTGAGCTATCTTAATTAAGCTGGTCGTACTTTTGTCTTTGTGTCGTCATGAAATACAACTGTTGCGGTGTCTGCATAGTTAGATGCAAATGTCCTTCAGAGACGCCACCGATTAAAGGGTATGGACTGTGGTGAACAAGTAAATTCTATTGGAAGACATTTTTATTAGAATGGTCTCTCCATATGTAAAGGAAGTCGCATAAAGGTCATTTCCAAAGGATTTCTCCAGTCCTCAGTGTTATGCGGTAGAAAATACTTCACAGGAATTCAGAGGTGCGCTGTCAGAATCGCACCAGGTGGTTAGTTAGTCAAATATATTGGTGTAATATCTTCAAAGGAGCAGAGACAATTTTTGTGTGAAAGACAGATGGATGAGGTTACGGAATTTGGGGAGTACTGCATGACATTTCTACTGTCGACGACATGTTTTCTGTGGTAGTTCATGTGAACAAGATATGAATAGTTAGAGCGCGTACAAGGAAATGGAGTAAGTCAGTTTTCCTCATCTCCAATAAACGATTGGAACAGAAGATACTGCGACGCACTGTCCTGTGGCTTGTGGTGTATACACGTAGATGTGGATGTAGTCTTTGCTAGTTCAGTAATCGGTAGTTCAATTACGTTTCAGAAATCAACCATTTTAGTGTTTAAAACTATTATTTATGAGATGTATGTGTTCATATAGAAAACGAATTAGCGGATACCCAAGAGATGACTCCATGGGATCCAAAATTCTGGTTCGTATCAAAGACGTTTGTGGATGCTAATGACAAGATTTTAGACACCAATAAATGAAAAAGACCTAATAGACGGCAAGTCACAATAGATAAACCCAAAATTACGACCCTTGCTCTAAATGTCCCCACTATTGTGACATCAGTACCTCGCTATTAAGCGACTTTGGAAGAGCCATTGTGCTTTGATCAGTGGCTTTGCAGTATAACAGAGAACCAACGGATATGATGCATTTGGGGAATACAGCACGACTTCTCAAGCTTTTCCGCTGTGGCCCACTTCTGAAACAATTTATTTTATTCCCCCCCCCCCCCCCCTCCCAAGGACGCTTCTCATGCCTGGCACCAAAACGGTACATAATATCAATTTATTTCTCTCTAATCAATGCCACTATCTTTTACAATAGTATGTATGTGGAGTAAATCTGACAGAGTTGTACTACTAGGTGAGACAAAATGGTTGAAATGGCTCTGAGCACTATGAGACTTAACATCTGAGGTCATCAGTCCCCTAGAACTTAGAACCACTTAAACCTAACTAACCTAAGGCCATCACACACATCAATGTCCGAGGTAGGATTCGAACCTGCGACCGTAGCGGTCGCGCGGCTCCAGACTGAAGCGCCTGGGATCGCTCAGACACCACGGCCGGCTAGGTGAGACAAACCAATGGTGTAATTCACAAAGCACATCGATTAGTTCCAGATACTACCGACGAAGTTCTTCTGTGGACGAACGTTGATCAAATGTGTTGCTGTTATTTCCATGTTAAATCTGGAGAAAATCGTATTCGCTGTTCTGGTAAACCAAAAAGTTTTATTATGTTCATACGTAATTTTAATTTTTAAATGCTAAGTTACTCTGTATTGTTGCAGTCCTTTTTTTGTATTGCAAGACTGACAAATGTGTAAGCGTGAAACTAACGTAAAATGGCCACCGATTTCGGTACATGTAGACGGAAGTCATGGTTCTCAATCTCTCCCAGACAACCAGGACAAATGCACGCATAATATTTGCGAAAGATGGACCACGTGTCTCTATTAGATGATAATTGAAGTTTAATGTATATTTTGAAAAACGGCTGAATAACATTTGTTTTTTTCGTGGTGTAAGTAGGCTGTTTAGGTTTTTTTATTGGTAACGCCACCTCTGTATGAAAATCACTGGCTGTGCTGTGTGCAGTCTGTAGCTGCTTTGCATTGTTGTAATACTCGCCATTGTTGTGTTAGGCAGATGGATGTGAACAGTGCGTAGCATTGTGCAGTTGGAGGTGAGCCGCCAGCAGTGGTGGATGTGGGGAGAGAGATGGCGGAGTTTTGTAATTTGTCATGAACTGCTATATTTATATATGATGATATCAAGGTAAATACATTGTTCGTTCTCTATTAATATCTTTCATTTGCTAACTGTCCCTATCAGTAGTTAGTGCCTTCCATAGTTTGAATCTTTTATTTAGCTGGCAGTAGTGGCGCTCGCTGTACTGCAGTAGCTTGAGCAGCGAAGATTTTTGTGGGGTAAGTGATTTGTGAAAGGTATAGTTTAATGTTAGTCAGGGCCATTCTTTTGTAGGGATTTTTGAAAGTCAGATTGCGTTGCGCTAAAAATATTGTGTGTCAGGTTAAGCACAGTCGTGTATAATTGTTGAAAGGGGACGTTTCATATGTCGACCCTTAGCCTAGGATACCTCACTGGAATCTTCTGATTTTTTCTTGTAGTTTGTGTATTTAGTGTAGCTTTTGTTTATTGCTAGCGCATAATTGTAGAGAGAATCTCCTTTGTAGTTGTAGCCTTACTTTGTTGTACAGTAAAACAGTTGTGGCATGCATATAGATTTGCACCAAGTATTTCGCAGCTACGCTTGCAATTAACTAGATATTATTTTCAGTGCTATGTTAATGTGTTCCCCTATTTTTGCACTTCAAATTGTGCTTTTCTGTGTTATCGTGTGAAATATTGTGACAATTATGGCGTGTGAAAAACGTAACACTAGGCTCCAAACTAAACTGAGAAATAATAGTGACGACGAGCGTAGCTTATCAGCGCCGCCGAGTAATGAATTTACTAATGTTCAAAGTAGTAATTTGGTAACTGTGCACAGGGAAGTGGAGCGGGCGACAAACAATGGCGTGGACAGTGGAACAATTAGTGAAGAGGGAAGCATTATCGATCGATCGGTCGGCAATAGCTCGCCTCAGGAAGCCGAAATGACACGACACGATCTCGCAAATACTGTAGATTCAGGTTTTGGATCCTCACCGTTTTCTCAAATAAGTCAAGACCCATTTTCTGCTTGTCAAAATGTGAATGTTTCCGGTGTAAATTCACTGCCGAAAAGCACTGAGGAACATGTTTCAGACACCAATGCATTGTTATTACAATTAATACAACAAATGGGACAAACACAGCAAAAGCTTCAAAAGTTAGACACAATGGAACAAAATCTTAAAAAGTTAGACGCAATGGAACAAAATCTTCAAAAGATAGACTCATTGGAACAAACTCTTGAACAAACACGTGAGGATTTAACTACTGAGTTACATCACATTGAACCGAAATGTCAAAAAGTCTGTAATGACGTAAAAACACAAATTTGTGAGCATTTCCAAACTATTTTTTCGCGTCATGAAAATGCACTACAGAATCACGAAGCAGCCGTAAAAGAACTGGAAACTACTGTTCATGAAAATCATGAGACCTTGCAAGCTAAATTTGAATCAGTTGCATCTACCGATTCGGTAGACTTGCAAAAACTCAGGAAAACTTGAAGGACACAGTAGATTCGATTTCAACACAAATGGACACTCTGAAACTTGGTTCAGAAAAACACACTGAGGAAATGTGTTCACTATCGGAGAAAGTAGCCGAACTCTCGGATCAGGTCACTAACTTATCTACAAAGCAAAGGTAGATGATGATCTGAATAACACAACACCTGTAGCCTTCACGGACACTGAAGAGTATGAACAAATTAGAAAATTCAAACAAAATCAAAATCAAATCAATACACAGTACAAAAGAGAAATCTGGGAAGTGCAAGGTCAGTTGGCACAAGTAGTACAAGAATTACGTGTTTCAGAGGACACTCGCGCCCCAATACGGGAAGAGGGACATAGAAATACGGAACAGACACAAAATAACAACACAGGGCACTTCGGAAATTGTGATAGAAGTTGGCAAGGTACGCCGAATTTTGAGATGGAACCGCCGAAACGACGTAACAATGACCGACATGCGACTTGCCGACATGATGATTTTGACTATAAGCTGTTCATTACTACACGTAAATTCAAAACATTTAAGAATTCTGGCAACGACATTCATCCACAAGCGTGGCTCCATCAATTCTCTCATTGTTTTCCTCCCAACTGGTCGTTAGAACACAGATTAGAATTCATGTGTGGCTATTTAGAGAATGAACCAGCTGTAAGAATGCGATCGGTCATTCACGATTGCCACAGTGAAGGAGAATTTTACCATGCCTTCCTCTCAGCATATTGGTCTCAAGCCACACAAGACCGAGTAAAACATGGCATCATAATGATGAAACATTTCGAACAATCTGAATTCTCCAGTCTTGTGAAATATTTTGAAGACATGTTGCACAAGAATCAGTACCTGTCAAACCCATACAGCCCCTCAGAACTCATCCGCATTTGCTTAATCAAATTACCTGCACATTTACGACTTATTATTTTAGCAGGACGTTGCAAAGAAGACATTGAGGCTTTTCAGGGACTGTTACAAGAACTGGAAATTGACACTGACAATCGGGGAACGCGGGAACAGGAGCACAACAATTACAGGTCACATCTGTCACAATTCCGCGATGACAGAAATAATAACGTAAATCGTGACCAAAACAGACACCACCCATATGACAACCACTGGCAGAGTAATAATAGTTACAGAGAAAGATCGCATTTCCGTAGTAATGAATATGACAGAGACAATCATAGAAATAGACAATATGACAACCAGAACTATTATTATCAAGGGAGACAGAATAACTTTAGACGCAACGGTCCAGCGCGCAGTTACGACTGAGGGAGAAATCCTCCACCACGTGACCGACAAGAAAGAAACTATGGAATCTACCGACATGACGACAGACGATATGATCGTAACGACAGACCAGAAATGCATCAGAACTGGCGGAATTTAAACAGGGCAGGGCCTTCTCGTCATAGTGAATTTGTAGAAGTTAGGTCTCCTAATCCCAATAACGGCGCGCGCCAAGAAAGAGACAGATAATGACTCGCACAGCAGTCAGCCGCGTGCGCCCGCTGGCTCCGAGAAAAATAACATAAGACGCTAACCTTGAGAAAAATTTTAGCATTCCTTACCGACGTATACAACATGATAATTGCATTCAAATCAAACTGTGAGTACTATGAAGAGTAAAGGATAGCACCACACTTCACATGTAAAACTGTTTATTTAAAGATAATCTGTTTTTTAACTTAGTCTTTGCTATAAAACTTTTCACTTCACATTTCTAGTATGCTTTGTCAGATTTAGAATCTGTTAACATGTAACAATGTTTGAAGTGAAATATCCAGTCAAGAACCAAGAGAACTTATTTAAACAGAAATTACGAATGCATTGTTATAATGAACAGACGACACAGTGTTGTTATTTGTACATTCTTGCTTGTTAGTTGCACGACTACGTAATGCCTATCAGGCTTACATACTTAGGACACATACTGGTACTGCTAATAAGATTTTAATGCAACATTTTCGTTTACTTGAAAATACATTCTGGGTTTAAAGTACTTTCTGTGAGATACCAAAGGACACAGTGGTTAGTTTATGTGACAGCTACACGATGTTATCACGACGCTACTAATGAGTGACAATTTACAATGTTGCTTTTGCAGTGTATCTGTTTTATATCTGCACAGTTTTCTGAATTCTTATGGGAAGAAAAACATGTTTTAGTAGTAACTTTTGTGGTATAGGAACAATGAGACAGCCTTTTTCGTGGCATAACAATAAGTTACTGTACAGTACTTTCTTCATCACGCCAATAAGCATAATAACTACGATATCTATACGCAAAGCATTTCATTTTTGTATATCATGAGGTAAGTTCATTGACTTCTGCAGAACTTAGCTTTCAGAGGACGATAACTACGACACTTCCACAGAGATTATGTTGCGACAAGACGCACAGTTTAGCGCTACAGTACACGCATTTGAGTGATTAATCTTATACTTAAAACACTTATTTTTAAAGATTTTTTAATTACAAAGAAAATTTTCCGTGATACATTTCATTCCATTGCTGTAATTTGTAACACCTGAGGGTATAATTACATTTATCCTCAGGGGGGTACACGCTTACTTTGTGTACCATGTGTGTGGCAACCACAAGGAACCCTAGCTAATATGGTATTTGCTTACACAACTTTACACATCGGTACCATATTTCTCTAATACACAAATTACACAGCTATCTGATCATTTAACTGAGAGATAAACATATTTATACTACATCAGTGACACATGTTTACGCAATACACAGTTGGGTAACTTCACACTTATGAAACTGTATTTTGTCTGTACTTTGTAAACTGTTCATATTTTTTCAGAATCATTGTGATACTATGAGAGCTTTGAATGATGTATTTGGTAAGGGAGCATGATTTTAAAGTACGTTTGAGGTAGATGACACTATTGAAATGAGCAGAGAATTTTTTTTAGGTTTTGAAATTATTGGAGGAAGCTACGACGATTTTGAGAATTGACTGAGATGTTATGATATTATTACGACGACGATGTGTACTATGCTGTTGAGATATGTTTATGATCAATAAGATGATGCTACCGTATATGAGGAATAAGAAGTATGTTGGAAACCAAGAAGCGTACTTTAAGAGTTATGAAATGTGCGTAAATGCGTGACTGTATCATAATGCTGACGAATATTTTATTTGGACACTTATATTTATAGGGTTTTGTTTCTACACATTTGCAACGCAAATTCTCGACCCGTGAAATTTTGTATATGAGACTGTCACAGTAGCGGAAACTGCTGTCGCAAATATTTCCGTAAGAAAGTTAAGTAACCACCTGCACGTAATGTGTCGTGGGCACGCAGCTGTGTCAGACGCCAGGAGAACAAGTCATTAGTGAGTGCCTCATCCAAAGCACAGGTAGAATAAAAGAAAGGGGAGGCCATTGTCCTCGCTATTGACATTTCCTTGTTGAAAGCATACTGTGGAGCTCGTAATTTATGATATTTACTAAAATGCCTAATGAAATGATTAGAAACATTTTACATCTATTGTCTTTGTAGTTAAGAGATTGTTCATTTTGTTTAATATCTGGTTTCCAGCTGTGTTGCAGCATTGGTTTTATAAAATAAACTTAAATGCATCTGCTAATGTGAACACTTTCTGTCAACAGATTTATTAAATAAGTATTTTCTGATCCACATTCTTCGAAAAAGGAGCTCTTGGAATGGAGAGAACAATAAGAAGGGACTAATAACAGTAACTGCATCTATAATTTTCTTTTCAAGTACTTGGTAATTTCTTTTGTAGAATAATTTGTGGTGCACCACTTTAATTACATAGACATTAAGATGTGAATATACATTTCCCTTATCTGCATTCTTGTTTTTACTGTAATATTTTTTCTGCTTGAGCTATGTCATGTTTAGGTATACGGGTAAGTTACTGCTGTTTGCCAGGCATAGTGTTACTGAATTTGACTTTGTGTTACTCTGCTAAGCCAGTTTACTACTGATTTATTTTTCTTGTTGCTGCACATTGGCTCATATTAGTTGTAATGTTGCATTGCTTGGTAATTTAGATTTACTGTAGCTTGCTTTGCTATTTTCCATTTTTTTGGTCATTGCTGTTTGTGTTACTTATTTTGTGCTGCTGCATTGCCTCGTCCCTTAGTTTAGCATCTGAGCTCAGTAGATTTAAGTTAGCTTAAGAGGGGGTAGACTATACAAGAAACTAACTATCATGAATTGGAAGAAATGCATTGAGAAGCTATAAGAAAATGGTGTGGCCAAAAAAAGAATTTTGAAAGAGGATGTGAACATATAAATACAGAAAGCATGCTTAGATAGAATTTTTTTGGGTGGATACAAAGGATGAAATAAGAGGAAAGATGTATAAAGTTTTGGGTTGGACTGCAGTACCACATGTTACACTGAAAACGAACCCTGTCCTTTCCTACTTGTGTTATCCCACTATGTGTTTGTGTACCCTTGTGTATTTGTTTTCTTCCTGTCTCTGTGTAGTTTCATAGAATTTTTTCTTCTTTTAATATTAAGCTACATTCACTATGATGAGGAATACTGTTATCCTCGAATATAATTGGCATTAATAATATGTTATTTACTTTGTAAAGATGTTTAGACATTATTTATTCTGTTCTGTTTAATGCTCATGTGTGAAGTTGATGTTTCAAAAGTTATTGTGATCTTTTATGTATGTACTCATGTTATAATTCCTGTAACACTGATGTATATGCTTATTTCTATTCTTTTGTAAAGCCCCTATTACTACAAATGTTATCTGTATTGTTATGTTCTTTAATGATGTATTTTGTACCTTTGTAATTGTATTCTTATGTTATACAATTGTAATTGACACCAGTTCATCAAATTAAGTAACTTGTAAGCATTCATTTCACTGCACACATTTCTGTTGGTCATAGTATATGAACAATATGTGAGAAGTAGGGACTGTTAGTGTTTGCACGTGTGTTAATAATTCAGCAAGGGACTGGATAACAGCATTGCTGGTTCTAAGGACAATTCCAAAAACTTTGTGAGTGCACAAGTGGTGCTTATGGACTTGCTATATTATCCGCAAGACTCTTCGATGGTGACTGTGCACCTGCACAGTCGCAGCAGATGGCTGCTGGCCATCTCTACAAGGACTACATTGGGGCTGTATCTTTGATGGCCCACAAATACTATTATTTCTACAAGGACTACAGTGAGTCTACACCTTTGCTGACTCACCAGTACCATTATTTCTACAAGGACTACAGTGGGTCTGCACCTCTGGTGGCCCACCAACACCGTAATCTCTACCAGGACTACAGTGGGTCTGCTCTGTGATGACCTACCCACCAATATTCTTCAAAACTTCGACTGACTCTGCTGTGGGTTTGCTCTGTTGTGGCGCATTACCTGTATGCATGTCAAGAGTCAGCACTGTCTTTCCGTTGGAAGGACAACGCTACTTCTTCAAGACTGCATGGAAATCCACTACTTCCGTGTGCATTTTCTTCTACTGCTCAGACTTTGAGAAAAACACTACTATTTTACCGTAATGAACGATCAAGACTGTCTTTATGGACTGTGAGAAAATTTGAGCTTTTGACCAACATTGTATCAATAAGTGTGTGCATTTGATTTCTTTGTTATTGTAATTATGAAGATTTTTTCAAATCTGTATTGGCCACTGCCCAATCCAATTTGTAAAATTTTTTGTGGGGAGCATGGGGGCTATGTAAGTAGGCTGTTTAGGTTTTTTTATAGGTAACGCCACCTCTGTATGAAAATCACTGGCTGTGCTGTGTGCAGTCTGTAGCTGCTTTGCATTGTTGTAATAGTCGCCATTGTAGTGTTAGGCAGCTGGATGTGAACAGCGCGTAGCGTTGTGCAGTTGGAGGTGAGCCGCCAGCAGTGGTGGATGTGGGGAGAGGGATGGCGGGGTTTTGTAATTTGTCATGAACTGCTATATTTATATATGATGATATCAAGGTAAATACATTGTTTGTTCTCTATTAATATCTTTCATTTGCTAACTATCCCTATCAGTAGTTAGTGCCTTCCATAGTTTGAATCTTTTATTTAGCTGGCAGTAGTGGCGCTCGCTGTATTGCAGTAGCTTGAGCAGCGAAGATTTTTGTGGGGTAAGTGATTTGTGAAAGGTATAGTTTAATGTTAGTCAGGGCCATTCTTTTGTCGGGATTTTTGAAAGTGAGATTGCGTTGCGCTAAAAATATTGTGTGTCAGGTTAAGCACAGTCGTGTATAATTGTTGAAAGGGGACGTTTCAGTGGATGGTACTGATATTGTTTAAAAACCGACTTCACGACCAGAAGCCAACTGGGAAATCAGTGCTTGTGCTTGTTAACACACGTCTCACACCAGCTGTTTGAAAATATTAGAGTCTGCAGAGGAACGAAGGGTTATTTTAACACCCTTCACATATACATTCGACTGCTTGCAGCTCCCTGGACCGCTGATTTTTCAAATAATTGAAAAGATATTGTTACAACGCCTGTAGCACTTTCATAATAAATAACAAGCCTTGAATTTTTATTTTATTTTCTCTTTTTTTTATTTGCTCTTCTCCTGTGCTAACCTCTTCACCTCAGGAAGCCCTGGCAACCTGCGTCCTCAATTATTTAATGGATGTATTCCAACCTCTGTCTTCCTCTACAAATTTCGCCCTCTACAGCTCCCTCTAGTACTGCAGAAGTCATTCTCTGGTGTCTTAACACATGTCCTATCGTCCTGCACTTTCACCTTGTCAGTGTTTTTCGCATCTTGCTTTCATCTCTTATTCTCCACAGAACTTCCTAATGCCGTACTTTATCGGTCAACCGAATTTTCACCATTCGCCTGTACCACCACATCTCAAACGCTGTGTGTTCTGGTTTTCCCTCAATCCAAGCTTCACTACCACACAAAGCCATGCCCCATACGCTCATCCTCAATAATTTCTTCCAAAATTAAGGCCTATGTTTAATACTAGTAGACTTCTATCGGACCTATCGCTGGGGCCGGTCTGATTTTGATATCTTCCTTTCGCTGTCTGTCATCTTTTTTTGCTGCATAGGCAGTAGAATTCCTTAACTTCATCTACTTCGTGACCATCAATCTTGAAAGTCAGTTTCCCGTCTTTCATTTGTGCTACTACTCATTACTTTCTTCTTTCGTCGATTTACTCTCAATCCATATTCTGTATGCAGATCATGTAATTCTTCTTCACTTTCACGCAGCATACCAACGCTAATCGTATCATTGATATACTTTCCCCTCGAGTTTTAATTCGAGTTTAGAACTTGCACTTCATCCTCGGTTGTCGACTCGTATAGTACCGCCTTGGCTCTTATACATGTCGTATATTAGCCCTCTCTCCGGATAGCTTGCTGCCTTTTTTGTCTGAGATCCGAACTACTTGCACCATTTTATATTGTCGAACGCTTTTTTCAGGTCAACAAATCCTACGAACGTGTCTTGATTTTTCTATAGCCTAGCTTACTTTATCAACTGCCTCTCTTGTGGCTTTGTCCTTCCTAAAGACGAACTAATAGTCATCCAACACATCCTTCATTTTCTATTCCATTTTTCTGTATATTGCTCTTGTCAGCACCTTGGATGCATGAGCTGTTAAGTTGATTGTGCAGTAATTGTCACATTTGTCAGCTCTTGCATTCTTCGGAATTTTGTGGATGATATTCTTCCGAAAGTCGGACTCCTACACTCAGCACACCAAGGTGAATTATCGTTTTGTTACCACTTCCCCCAATGATTTTGGAAATTCAGATGTAATTTTAACTACTCCTTCTGCCTTATTTGACGTAAAGTGCTTCAAAGGCTTCTAAAATTCTAATACAGGATTCCCTATCTCTTCTCAATCGGCTCCTGTTTCTTCTTCTACTACATCAGACAACTTCCCCTTCATAGAGGCCTTCAGTGTACTCTTTCTACCTATCCGCTCTCTCCTCTACATTTAAGAGTGGAATTACCGCTGCGCTCTTAATGGTACCAGCGCATTTAATGTCACCGACGGTTATTTTGAATTTCCTATGTGTTGAGTCAGTCCTTCTGATAATCATTTCCTTTTCGATTTCTTCACATTTTCCATGCAGAGATTTCGTCTTAGCTTCCCTACTCTTCCTTCTTATTTCATTCCTCAGCGACGTATATTTCTGTATTCCTGGATTTTCGTGAACGTTTCTGTACTTCCTTCTTTCAGATGTCAACTTCTGTTACCCACTGTTCCTTCGCAGTTACCTTCTTTGAGCCTATGTTTTTCCTTCCAACTTTTGTGATTACCCTTTTTAAAGATGTTCATTCCTCTTCAATTGTCCTGCATACTGAGGTATTCCTCAATGTTGCATCTATAGCCTCGGATAACTTTATTTGGATCTCTTCGTTCACTAGCACCTCCATTCCCTCTTCTTTGCGAATAGATGCTTCCTGATTAATCTCTTAAACTTCAAGGAAATTAACCGCCTTCAATTTTGGAAACCACTGAACTTACAGTGGGATAGGCAAGTGGCCAGTGGAATGATAATACCGAATATGGCCGCTGTCACACACCATGCCCATTTGCCAGAAGATTTGTACTAGACGGCAAATGAAACAGCTGAATCTTACACACAGCCAACCAACCATTTCAAAGCTGATCAAAAGATCAAGTGAATTCAAGCACATCATAAGAGCAAAGTTACCTGCAGAAGTCAAGTTGCTTCACTGACACAACTTCGGTTTATACTCCTATTAAACCTAAAAGTTCCAAGACTACCACTTCGAAACTTACTGTCCCTAGCTCAACATCTACAAAACGTTTGGGAGACATATCACCTGTTCCTTCTATTGACACAATCATGGGTTTTAAGAGGAAGGCAACAACTGTATCCAGAGAGCCAAACTCCGCTGAAAACATTGAAACGGTAAGGAAACGGAGGTATTAGAAAGGGAAGGAAGCGCTAAACAGACGCTAAAAACATGACCAAAGAAAATTACTGGAGAAGAGGGAAAGAAAGCGAAGAAGCATAGAAAAGAAAAATGACACAAGCAATTCATCGTGATCATAAAATGTAGAACACTAAAAACATAATGGAAGATAACGGATGTAGTCATGATGAGTGGAGTGAAAACGAATGTGTTGGGTGTGGTGACATCTATTACCGAACTTATAAAAGGGATGACTGGATTCACTGAGTATTCTGTTCACGATGGTCCCATGTGTATTGTTCAATATTTGGTAATAAACGTAATTACTGTGGCAAGAGAAAGATAGGCTACTGCTTGAACAAAATCAGAAATTCATTACAAAAGTCAATATTCACTTAAGCTTTACAAATAACTAATAAAACTGTTTGGGGATAAAATACTGGATAGTATAATTCAGCACTCATTGCAATGAATTCCAAATAGAAATATGTAATTTTAATTTGCTCATTTCTTCATGTATTATTTTAAAAAAAAGTATAAAATTCCACCTAAACTGGCCATGAACGCCCCAACGGCACCGACCGGTCGCTATGTCGTCCACAGCCCACAGGCGTCACTGGATGCGCATATGTAGGGGCATGTGGTCAACACACAGCTCTCCCGACCTATGACTGAGATGGAAAACTGAAGTGTATTTACATTTTGTCACATCTCTCGTATTTCAAACGGCTGTTCATCAATAACGTATTGTACATAACATTAAATGACTCTCAATACCAACATGCTGCTGGAAGTTCAGAAATTCCCAGGGCGTCAGGTTATCTGAGAGAAGCGTCAGGAGAAGGCCCTGAAAGGGACGGGCACTGATCAGACTGTCGCCCGACATACGGCACGACAGTCGGAAGCAATGGTCTGAGGTACCATTTCAGTACGTAGCAGGACCCCTTTGGCAATCATCCACGGCACCCTTACGGCCAGCAGTATGCTGAAGGTACTCTACGCCCGTTTAGTTGTTTCTCTTTGCAAGCACATCTGGGCTTAAGTTTCAATAAGATAAAGGCCGTCCCCATATGGCCACAGTTTCTGCTGCTTATCTTCGTGCTTGCCAGATCCTACCTTGCCAGCAGGTCCGACGGATCTCTCCTCAGACGAGAACGTAGAAGTATTACGGTCAAAGACCCCCCGCCCCCATGAACCTCAGGATATTCACGATATGAGGCGCCAACAGGACTGAATTTGGAATGATTCCCTGAGGAGGTTATCCAACAACTCTATCAATCAATGCCAAGCTGAGTAACTGCTTGAATAAGGGACAGAGGACGACCCTCGCGTTATTGACTTACTAGATTTGTGAAGCTTTTTACTTTAAATAACCTTTCCAACCCCCCCATGAACCATGGACCTTGCCGTTGGTGGGGAGGCTTGCGTGCCTCAGCGATACAGATGGCCGTACCGTAGGTGCAACCACAACGGAGGGGTATCTGTTGAGAGGCCAGACAAACATGTGGTTCCTGAAGAGGGGCAGCAGCCTTTTCAGTAGTTTCAGGGGCAACAGTCTGGATGATTGACTGATCTGGCCTTGTAACATTAAACAAAACGGCCTTGCTGTGCTGGTACTGCGAACGGCTGAAAGCAAGGGGAAACTACAGCCGTAATCTCTCCCGAGGACATGCAGCTTTACTGTATGATTAAATGATGATGGCGTCCTCTTGGGTAAAATATTCCGGAGGTAAAATAGTCCCCCATTCGGATATCCGGGCGGGGACTACTCAAGAGGACGTCGTTATCAGGAGAAAGAAAACTGGCATTCTACGGATCGGAGCGTGGAATGTCAGATCCCTTAATCGGGCAGGTAGGTTAGAAAATTTAATACGTCACAGCTGCAAAATACTAACGCGAATTCTTTACAGACGAATGGAAAAACTGGTAGAAGCGGACCTCGGGGAAGATCAGTTTGGATTCCGCAGAAATATTGGAACACCTGAGGCAATACTGACCTTACGACTTATCTTAGAAGAAAGATTAAGAAAAGGCAATCCTACGTTTCTAGCATTTGTAGACTTAGAGAAAGCTTTTGACGACCTTAACTGGAATACCCTCTTTCAAATTCTGAAAGTGGCAGGGGTCAAATACAGGAAGCGAAAGGCTTATTACAATTTGTACAGAAACCAGATGGCAGTTATAGGAGTCGAGAGGCATGAAAGGGAAGCAGTGGTTGGGAAAGGAGTGAAACAGGGTTGTAGCCCCTCCCCGATGTTATTCAATCTATATATAGAGCAAGCAGTAAAAGAAACAAAAGAAAAATTCGGAGTAGGTATTAAAATTCATGGAGAAGAAGTAAAAACTTTGAGGTTCGCCGATGACATTGTAATTCTGTCAGAGACTGCAAAGGACTTGGAAGAGCAGTTGAACGGAATGGACAGTGTCTTGAAAGGAGGATATAAGATGAACATCAACAAAAGCAAAACGAGGATAATGGAATGTAGTCAAATTTAATCGGGTGATGCTGAGTGGATTAGATTAGGAAATGAGACACTTAAATTAGTAAATGAGTTTTGCTATTTAGGGAGTAAAATAACTGATGATTGTCGAAGTACAGAGGATATAAAATGTAGACTGGCAATGGCAAGGAAATCGTTTCTGAAGAAGAGAAATTTGTTAACATCGAGTATAGATTTAAGTGTCAGGAAGTCGTTTCTGAAAGTATTTGTATGGAGTGTAGCCATGTATGGAAGTGGAACATGGACGATAACCAGTTTGGACAAGAAGAGTATAGAAGCTTTTGAAATGTGGTGCTACAGAAGAATGCTGAAGATAAGGTGGGTAGACCACGTAACTAATGAGGAGGTATTGAATAGGTTTGGGGAGAAGAGAAGTTTGTGGTACAACTTGACTAGAAGAAGGGATCGGTTGGTAGGACATGTTTTGAGGCGTCAAGGGATCACAAATTTATCATTGGAGGACGCCGTGGAGGGTAAAAATCGTATAGGGAGACCAAGAGATGAATGCACTAAGCAGATTCAGAAGGATGTAGGTTGCAGTAGGTACTGGGAGATGAAGAAGCTTGCACAGGATAGAGTAGCATGGAGAGCTGCATCAAACCAGTCTCAGGACTGAAGACCACAACAACAACAACAACCTTTCCAATTTTTCTAAAGTGGCAATATTTTTTTTGGAAGTCTCTTCGGCTATGCTGCCGGATCTTAAAATCAAGTTGACCCGATATTTCGGAGATCCAACTGGTCGCCATCTTCAGGAGAATGGTGTTTCTGCTGATGAATCCCGCTGAGAACTGACACCAGGCTGCAGATGGACGTCCTATATAGACCACCGTTCAATAGACGGCACATGCGCCGCGCATCACGGTTGCTGCCCTCCCAGACAGGGAGGTAGCACCGCCCTTAGTAGAACACTGGTGGCTACAATATATCGCACTCAGGGCCTCACCGAAGAGCGTTCAATTTTGATGCGAGAAAATACAGGATTCCACGTCTTCCTAGGAGGAAACTCATTGTCTCCATTGATCAAATTATCCGCCAACCTAATTACAAACGCCTTTTATAGATACTGTTCCAAAAACCAGAAATTTAGGCAACTACCACAGTGTCATCAAATTTCATACCTTGTCCCCCACTTAAGCAGTGTTCCGCTGTTGCTGCTTTTTGCGGCTATTGTATCCGCGTATGACGGCGATATTCGAAATGTGCGAATAGAACGGCCATTGTGAGCCTTCCAACATTGACACGAAATTTTATGTACACCGGGTTTCCTAAGCCGCAAATCATCTTTCACACAGCCGAGTGGTGCCCTAATCTTAGAAGGTGGACGGCTCTTAAAGTTAAAATTCGTTAAAATTCGTCCCATCTTAAACGATATGCCTCCAGCACATGGAAGAAAGAGATAGGGCTATGGAATTGGACCACCTTTGGAGGTGGATGAAGAGGAACGCAAATCGGTGGCTTTTCTTCCTTATGCTGGAGGCATATCGTTCAAGATTGGACAAATTTTAAGGAATTTTAACATTAAAAGTGTGTTCCGTCCACCTTCTAAAATTTGGGCTACACTCGGTTCTGTGAAATATGATTTGAGGCTTAGGAAACCCGGTGAATATAAAATTCCGTGTCAATGTAGGAAGGCTTACATTGGCCGTTCTGTTCGCACAGCTCATGACAGGTGTGCGGAATATCGCCGTCATACGAGGCTACAACATCCGGAAATATCGGCAGTAGCAGAACACTGCTTAAACGAGGGACATGGTATGAAATGTGACGAAACTTTGGTAGTTGCCAACATTTCCGGTTTTTGGAACAGTGTGTATAAAGAGGCGATTGTAATTAGGTTGGCGGATAATTTAATCAACAGAGACATTGGGTTTCCTCTTAGCAGAACGTGGAATCCTGTATTATCTCGCATCAAAATTGAACGTTCTTCGGTGAGGCCCTAAGTGCGATACGTCGTTGGCAGCAGTGTTGTACTAAGGGCCAACTCCCTCCCTGTCTTGGAGGGCAGCAACCAAGGTGGACGGCGCTTGCGCCGTGTACTGAACTGTGGGCTATGTAGGACGTCGATCTGCAGCCTGGTGTCAGTTCTCAGCGGGACTCGTCAGCAGAAGCAGCATTCTCCTGAAGATGGCGACCAGTTGTATCGCCGAAATATCGAGTGAAGTAGTATTTAGAATCCGGCAGCAAACCCGAAGAGACTTCCGAGACATATTACTCCGGGAAATCCTACGTAGTCACATGGTAATCATTTGTTTGTTTGCACGTATATATCACATCCACGGACTTCCGCCCCATTCGGATAATTCCTTCGTGGTGCGTCGGTTTTTTTCCTTAGTGTAGTTGTTACATTAGATTCTATTTTAAAGATTCACCACTTAGAAAGTGTTGCCAAGTAACCGTATATTCTAGGTCCACCACTGGACTCTCCATCTCGTTATAAAAGAAATCTAAATTGGTATTGAACCATACACGTCAGATGCTGTCCCATACATGGGGCTGTACTGTGCGTTCACTTTTGGCTCGGGCCCGACATTTATAGCTCGGTGTACAACGCAACATAAAAAAAGAGATAACAGTAATTTTTTTCTTTTACATTTTTGAACCTTAGGGAGGGTCGAATCGGATTAATAGTGTCTGAAATGTATTCCCACTTATAGACAATCAATACTCGACCCGCAGCCCAAAGTATTTGACTATGTTCAAGTGTATGCAATTTCCGCCATTCGACCCGACGAATTTTCGTAACCGTACTGATGCCAGTCTTCAGTATGTCCCGCTAAACACGTGACAGTTGACAAACTCCAACAATGCGTTCACTGCCTGTGGAATGAGACCCTGCAGCTAACAGAAAGTTCACGTTAATCAAAGCGAGTGTCTAACAGCAACGCAATTGTCAGCCGAGTTTTACGGTAAACCGACCAGGTCTTCTGCTGGTGTCACAAGCGATAGTAGAAGTCCACTCATGGATGTGGACGTATCTCGCGCTGAGTACTAAAATGTACATAAAATGTAGTTATGGGAAGTGATTGTTGCACTACTGAACAAGAGTTTCAGTTAATGCTCTCATATCGTAGTACTTAAGAGTTACTATAATGCTTATACTGTACTATGTAACCACGATGGAAAACTGTATACTCAGCTACAGTACAGCACGCTGATCAGGGAACTGTAGAATTCGCAATACAGTAATTTAGAATATAAATACGTGCGATAACCTTGAAATTAGGTGTAAATGTTAACTGATGTCTCCATAAAGACTCGCGAAATAGCATTTAAAGCAATTTAAAATTACAATTCTTCCATCATTTTACTGTATATGAATGTCATGGAATTTTGGACATTGAGCAGCCAGGTTTCCAATTACGGGACTACTGAATTACAATTATTTCCAGAGGGAAATCGTAACCCAGATCGTACGTCAGAAAAGCATGCTGCAGCTCGAATGTTAACTAAGATTAACTTCACTGTCTACAGAAGAAAATAACATAGAACCAGTCGGTTTGTTTAAAAAATTTTTAAAAAGTTAGGAACATCTAATAGTTTCCATGACACTGAAGAATACGTAAATCATTCACAATGTTACTTGTCAGCCATATAGTATGAGAATATATGTGATGTGTTCGCTGTGTCTTCCGCTTGTAGAAGAAGATCTAACTACTTCCAACAACACGACAGAATGTGGGACTTGCTTAGAACTGAACACATTACGTCTATGACGTTTCCCCTTTGAAGCTTACCTTCGTTTGCTGTTCTTAACTCATATACCAATCTGGAGCAATAGCTGTCACACGATCTTCCAAGCAAGCATGTAATGAACGACGCAAAGACGCAGTAGCAGGAAAGTCGTAAGATTATACAGAGGCAAGTTTCAAGTTTGGCGTCACGTATTACGTTAAGATATACTGCGCCATTCCTAACCACAGAGAACAGGCCAAGGGCTGCAACAAAATACGATGGTTATCCCAAAAGTAAGGCCTTCAATTTTTTTATAAGCACAGAGTCCACTTTATTTCTACAATAGTTTATGTCAGTTTACACCTTGATCATTTAGCTATTTTTCGACATAATCACCTTATCTGTCGATGCATTTTTGTAAACTCTGTGGCAGTTTTTGTATGCCCATGTCATACGAGCTCACCACAATGCTGTTCAGAAAGTTATGAACCTCTTTTTCACTTCGTCGTCGGAGCTGAATCGCTTTCCGGCCAAATGTTCTTTTAACCAGCCCAGAAATTTGTCCTGTTCGGCTGCAAGAAGATGGATAAATGCGCAGGAAGCATAAACTCGTTGCGGCATGTGGTCTTCAGTCAGCACGCGTGGCACCCATCTAGCGCATACCTTCCGGTAGTACAATGTTTCCGTTAAAATTCTGTGAGCAGTGCTTCGGGAAACCTCAGGAACCACCGTGCAGAGATCATCCAGGGTGATCCGCCGATCTTCACGCATGCTTTGCTCAACCTTCAACACTGTGTCCTCAGAAATTGACGGTCTCCCGCTCCTTTCTTCGTCGTGAATCTCGGTCCGTCCAGCTGCAAACTCTCTACACAACTTAGGAACATTTATGACACCTGTGCACGACTCACCATACACTTCCATCAATTGGTGATGGATTTCAATCAGCACAGTGCCTTTTGCGTTCAGAAACCGAATAACTGGGCGCAATTCTCACTTGGCGGTAACATCCAACGGGAGCTCCATTCTCAACGGCTGCCAAGCCAACACTGAGCGCCTGGGCGCGACGTGCGCATGTTTACAGACAGCACGTGAAGCACTCCTCACAACAGTGCGACCAACTGCTACACAAACAGAGTTCTGTACTTATAAAGAAAAATCGGAGACCTTACTTTTGGGATTACCCTCGTAATTGATGGGACAGTAGAATTTCAGGAGCTCATGTGGGTTTTTCTGGATAGAGAATCAACAGTACCCTCAAAGTTGGCCAGTTACGCACACCTCCAATAATACACCATGGAAGGTACTGGCACATCCAACAATACACCATGGAAGGTACTGGTGGAAAGTAATTACACCAGTTTTTAGAATTTATATTGTTGAAAGGTAAACGCTGTTGATTAGAAGTGCCGCAACAGCCATATTGTAGCTAAGAAAATACATGCGCCACGCTGGTCTCTGAGTACCGAATACATTATTCTTTGTCTACATACGGCCTGCAGTTCCATATGTACTAGTAGAACGTTATTCTCTGCCATCTTGTTTAATGTACGCACTGTCTGGCGTTTATTCAGGATATGCTGCCTTTACCGGTGATTATAGCTCTAGTTGTCAACGTATGGATACAGCTTCAACGCAACATTCACCATCTTACTATTTCACCAACTGACTTCGATCTTAATGTCGGTAATTAATTAAAGAACGTATACCGTCGTTACTAACTTGTGATCAGACGTATTATAGACATATCAGCCATTCTTCTGATCTTTATGTATGGTCTCAGCGAATGCTATTGGGTTTCATGAAGTGTTTAGTATATGAAAGTCCAGTGGGATCTCTAGTGTAGCTGCTTGTCAGAGACTTGTCCACTTCTCTGGTTACACCACAAACCAAGGTGTTGAAGCGACTGCGACAAATAATGCTCATTTGTAAGACATGCACAGAGACTGCGGTACATAATTGTGAACACTTGCTATGAGCTACAAGAACAAAGATCTTTATGTTAGCAAAAAACTAAACATAAATTTTTGACGATTAGTTTCTGTCTGAATGTGATCAAATTCCTATCCCGAAATATTGGTATAAGTTTTACACTAAATGTTCGTTTCACCATGAGTAGCTTCCTGCGTACAGTGTAGCGACTATTACAGTGTTCATTTATTAGAACAAGTTTTCTAAACTAATTTGTATAATGTTCGAATATAACTTTAGTTTGCTATATGTGCAATTATGTTACCACTATATGCACAGTACTTTATGTTTCATTTTCAACTTCCTTCTCAACTTCCAGTGTTGCTCTAGCTGAGCAGCAAGTTCCCAACTCAGCTCTTCCTTCGCTTTTTCTAAGTTTAACACATAAACCCCAAGCCTGTTTTTGTATTCAAGAGGTACTGTATCGCATTTCAGCAACTGTAAACTGTAGATCAGCGCAGTCTGTAGCAGAGATGTCATATCTTCTGACGGTCGCCTTAACAGCTCTGTAAGGCGTTAGCGCCCGTTGGCGACATATCAGGGGAGCCAAAGTTAAATATTTAGCTCTCTCTGTGTGCTTTTACAGTTACTTCTTGAGTTAGTGGTACTAAAGTGAATAGCATGCGTGAATGTTGCCTGCGTACGCAGAAGCAAATGGACGCAATTCGCTAACAGTTGAGACGCTTTGGACCACTGTCACCCGGTCTAGCGGTGTGGAGAATCTGGCACATTGCATGGTACACTTCAGGTATCATCACAGGGTCTGCTTCGAAGGCACTTGCTATTGCACCCGTCGGAGATGGTCCGCCTTCACCGCTGAGTAAGCAGCGGGTGGTAACACGTTCGCCTTGCTCGGGCGGCGGGCCAGTGTGGAGGCTGGCCAATTGACTTCGTCCATTCACGGTGAGTGGACAAGTGGCGCTCCTTCTGCAAGCTCCTAGCAGGAACACTGGGGGAGGAGTTTGCTAGATATCGGGAATTCCGATATTAGATGCGTTATGGAGCCCCTTAGGGAGACAGCGTCCAGGGCGGGAAAGAAATCCATTGTGTGTTCTGATTGTCTGCGAGGGGCCCTCACGCGGGATGTAGAGGAGGTCCAGCCTGTGGCTATTGAGTGTGCAGAATTTACGTCTGCAAGTAGTGGTTTATACCGGCACCAATGACGTCTTTTTCTTACGTTCTGAGGCATTCTCATTCGTACGTGCTATTGGCAGATGTACTGTTGGTCTCCATTATGGGGTCCAGGCAGAGATCACAGATTGCCGCATTGCGCCAAGACATGATGGGGGTCTTGCAGTTTGGATCCAAGTGGAGAGTCTGAACCAACCTGCATTTTGAGATGGAGAACTGGACGACTCCCCTTGGTTGATCAGGGAACTCTACACAAAGGAAGGTGCTAAGCAGTAGTAAAATAGTTGTGGACTGCACATGGTTTTTCTTTTAGGCCAGACGTTAGTCTGAGGTCCTCTGATGAACGTTCGCCAGTTATTTCGCAGAGATCGAAATTAAAGTTAAAACACATTCATCCTCGAAATTTTAACGCAAAATATCTAAGTATTCGTAAAAAGGTTCCTGAACGTACTGCCCTCCAGGAAAGCTGTCGTGCTCAATTACTTTCGGAGCTGCGAGTTGCCTGAAACCCTAAGTAGAAAATCTAAGATTCTTAGCGAGGTATTGAAGGTACATCGGAAAGACAGATTCGACGTCACAGGAAGGAAAGCGTTCATTGGAGTTGACAAATATACTGTGTCCATCGAGGTTGAGACAGTGTCTGACTGTGAAGTTAAGTGGAAGAGTGCAAAACTCGTACGTCAAAAGAACTTATTATTCGGATGCTTTTACTGACCACCCGAGTCTGCCGTGAAAGTCTTACAATCAGTCAAAGGAAGTCTACGGTTACCAGCGAGGAAACACCCACATGATGTGATATCAGCAAGCGGTGGCTTTAACCTGTGGAATGTAGACTGGGACGTCTATGGACTCACTGGAGGCTGTCTTGTGAAGTATTTTTGAACGCACGTTCCGAAAACTATCCTGAGCAGAAATTTGGACAGCCCTTAGGCAACAAAAGCACTATGTAGCTTGAAGCAGTGTAAGTATAGAGTCGTGGATTGGCGACCATAACATCATCTTAGTGTCGATGGCACAAAAGGTAATAAAAATATGGCTCTGAGCACTATGGCGCTTAACATCTGAGGCCAGTCCCCTAGAACTTAGAACTACTTGAACCTAACTAACCTAAGGACATCACACACATCCATGCCCGAGGCAGGATTCGAACCTGCGACCGTAGCGATCACGTGGTTCCAGACTGTAGCACCTAGAACCACTCGGCCACTCCGGCCGGCACAAAAGATAATAAATCCATCAAGAAGGCAAGGAGAATATTGTTGCTAGAAAGAGCAGACACAGTTGTTAGCATCCTGGGCAATGAACGGAAATTACGTAGTTGCAGTTTGATAGCCGTAATGGAAATACGGCAAAGTTTAATCGGATGATAAATCACACTAAGCAAGTGGATTAACAATGGGAAAAAATACCCGTCCTTGGTTAATAAGAAACATGGGAAATTCTGAGGAAACGGAGACGATCTACTCTTGGTTCACAAGAGAACACACAATTGACGACAGACTAAAGTGAGTAAAAACACGTGGGGCCGTATAAAAATTGTTACGTTAAGCTTACAACTATCACCATCACAGCCTAGGAAAAGGTCTAGCGAGAACGTGAGAAAATTCAGAGTCGCCAAGCGCGTCGAAGGTTTCGTTGACGAGTCTGGTGTGGAAATGGATGTGAGATATGGGAGGCTGAAGATTTAAATTTCGCATTTCGGAAATCGTTGACGCAGGGCGATAGTGGAGACATAATGTCGTTAGACTGTCGCACTGACTCTTGTGTTGAGGACATAGTTGCAGGCATCTCTGTCTCTGAGAAGCAACTGTAAAAGATGAAAAGAAAGTAGTCGCTAGGTTACGATGCGATCCCATTTCGGTATTGCCACTTCTGAATATAAGACGGGCAGAATTGATAACCATATTCCCAGTTCGTTATTAGAAATTTCCTTTTGTCAGGAAGGTTTTTCTCTACGAATCAGCATGGAGTTCGAAAGCTTAGCTCATGCGAAACTCAGCTTGTTCTTATCTCGCACTATATTGTTAGAAACATGTGGAAAAGAACAGGCAGTTTCCGTGTTCCTTGATTTTCAGAACGCGTTTGACATGGTTTCCCAAAGCACACTTTTGACGTAGGTACGGACGTGCGGTGTAGGTTCCCAGATATGTGAAGATCTCGAAGATTTCGTAAGTAACAGAACACAGTACGTTACCCTCGATGGCAAGTTTTCATTAAAGACGAGGTTATGTCAGGAGCATTGCTCTTATTCTCTATACACATAAATATTGCGACAGACAATGTGAACAGCAATCTGCAGTTGTTTGATGATGACTGTGCAGTGTGTGTGAAGACTTCATTGTTGAGACTGTAGGAGGATGCAGCATGACTTAAGCGAAAAATCTTGTTCCTGTGATGAATTGCAGCTTGCTCTAAATGTAGGAAAAATGTAAGTGTTGTGTACATAGTTCCGCGTAGTCAGCGTGTACACAACTTTCCAACTAGAGCGCGCCCCACTAAGCACAACAGCGCAGGCGCAGTGCTGGTCCATCTCCGCACTACGAGATGGCGGTGCCTTAGACACGGATCAAGTTCTGCTTCTGCCGATCCGCGTATTAATATGTAACGCAGCCAATGAGATTGCTCCTAATGTAGAACCTTTTCTCTTCGCGGATCACTCTCGCGCAGTGATACCTGAACGCACGAGGTATTATAAAGAGTGTACAGACCTCCAATTAGTCAGTCTACATTTGTCTACACTAGTCTGCACCGATCTGCATTTGTCTGCACCAGTCTGCACCAGTCTGCATTAGTCTGTACCAGTCTATAGACAAGTTTCAGTCTGCACCTAAGCAGATTATCAAGTTCCTGTACATACCCATGATGATAAATGATTAGACACTTTGTCAAGTATCAGAGATATGTGAGAATAAGATTAACGTACCTAGACCAAAGGAACTTATGACTGTCAATTGTAAACAGCGTCCAGAATCAAGTTACATAATGTGTACGCTTTTTATTATTGTAATAAATGTGTGTGAATATTAATCAAGTTCCGTTTGAAGTTGGTCACCATCAATCTGCTACTCTCAGCGTGCAAGTGGCATTTCTATCGTCTGACCCAATGGCAGAAGATAAACACGCCACGATAAGACCACGAGACATATTGCTGACACTCGCCTACTTCGTTAGAGCGACAAGTCAAATAATCTGATGGTGTGTGTACAGAAGGTCTTACAGTACGCACACCACAGTAAGTTATCGCAGAAGAGTAGAAAACATAATCCCACAATCTCCCAGTACAGCATTGTTAGTGTGTGAGTTGCTGACTCACGTCAATAATGTATCTAGGCGTATCGTTACAGAGCGTTATGAAATGGAACGAGAATGTAAGGACTATTGTAACGAAGGAGAATTTTCGACTTCGCTTTATTGGTAGAATTTGAGGAAAGTGTGGTTCATCAGTAAAGGAGATCGCGCATAGAGCACTAATGCGGCCCATTCTTGAGTACTAGTCGGGTGTTTGGGATCCCCATCAGCTTGGATTAAAGAACGTCATCGAAGCGATTCAGAAGTGGGCTGCTAGATTTTGTCCCGCTAGGGTCGATCAAAAAGCGAGTGTTACAGAGATTCTTCGTGAAATGAGATATGATTTCCTAGAAGGAAGACGATATTTTTTGCATGAGGCAGTATTGAGAAAATCTATGGAACCCGAACCTGAAGTTGACTACAGAACGATTCTACGGCTGCCACTTTACATTTTGCTAAGACCCACAAAAGTAAGATTAGAGCAATTAGGTCTCATCCTGAGGCGTATTTTTTTTTTTCTCGCAGTGTTTGCGAGTGGAACAGGAAAGGAACTGACTAGTTGTACCAGAAGTTACTCTCTCCCATGCACCATATGACTGCTTGTGGAAAACGTATGTAGATGTGGATCTGAAGCTACTATTGCAATCTGTAACGACACGTGGTACCTTCTAATTTGTATCAGCTTTCTTGTCAACGTCCGTTGCAGTTTGTGACAACACACAGAACATTTTAATATATCCTCTGTCTGGTCAGAATGACTGAAATCGGCAGGTACTTTTAGTAATACAAGGGAAATTTATAGATTACGTTCACCAAATCGCTCCAGTTCATCAACACAAAATTACTGTTAAAAATAAGAACTTCAGAGTAGCTGATGACTTTCTGTCTGGGTCCATCTTTCAGTAACAGTACTAACACCATTGTGGAGTGGTACTCACCCATACACATTTTGTACTTCCGTTATGTAGCAGGAAAATCCTGTTTCTTGCCTATATACTTGTCAGCTTTACTGTCATTTGCTTGCGGCCTGAGAAACAATTTCAGTTGTGCACATTATTATTCAGTTGGTATAACAGTCTTTGATGTATAAAAACACTTTCATAGTCTCCTCACACATAATTATTTGTGTCACGTAATTAATCTAGAAAAGAGATAAGCGCTTTTAGAATGGTAAGCGTTTCTGCAGTGAACAGATATTTTCAAGAGTATTTACTGCCTACTTATAACAATCCGGACCGTTACTGCTGTACCATAACCTTAAAGTTGTAGGCAGGTCGCGAAATAAAACTATCTTGTTAAAGCAATTATGGTATAAAGCAACAGAGCAGTGTTACCCTCTGAGAGGAATTTTGTTATGTTGACCGTGTTGTACCTAACGGAGGTGGCTTATCGGAAATGAAAGTCAGAATTACGTAAATATTTGAACAGTAAGAAACAGAATTTTGCCTATCTGCACTGTTTAACTGATAAAGAAAACAGTCGCCAGCCTAACTAGGCAAGAGAATGATTAACATTCTCGTTCAAGAAAACAGTTATTAGTAAATTTAATGGATAAACGCAACCTATACTTTGTCACACGCAAGTGCTGTGAACTCTGACACATACATATGTTTACGGTGAGATTGAAACTAACAGTTAGAGCAGCACAAACTATTTGCAAATTTATAACAGATTCCGAAACACACTATTACTTTCAGGGCTTATACAAACAGAGTGATCTTTATAACGTTTTATTACTATTCACTGCAGAATCATTAATAGGATATCGGTTAAAATTCTCTCAGTTAAATACTTTACTATTTAAAATGAGAGGTAATTGGAATCCAGTTACAGGTTACTTTTCATTGTCTTTTGAATAAAGAAGTTACTGTTTTCATAGATAGTTGTCTTTCTATTAATAGTTGTGCAGTATGAGCACAATAGGCAAACTATGGATCCTGTTACAACATTAGTATGCACTTTTAATACCCAAAAGAAACAAGTGCTTAGCAACCATGAGTATATAACTTTTCACAACTGCAGTTTTCCACTTTTACTACGGTGAGACACAAAATTAACATATTTGTAAAATACTGACACACCTTCTGTGATTTTCAACAAGCAGCAATGTGATCATTTACTAAGCAAAACTTTATAAGCCTCAGTCTTAAGAACTTTTCATTTAGAATTTGGCAACACCACATTAATAAGCAGTTTTAATAGGAGAATTATTTTCAGAAAGCATCATTTAATTTAACTCACTCTCTTGCAACATTACCTTTAACTTTCTTTTTACTATGTTGAAGAGCCATTAATTAGCAAAACGCCGGCCGCGGTGGCCGTGCGGTTCTAGGCGCTCCAGTTCGGAGCCGCGCTGCTGCTACGGTCGCAGGTTCGAATCCTGCCTCGGGCATGGGTGTGTGAGATGTCCTCAGGTTAGTTAGGTTTAAGTAGTTCTCAGTTCTAGGGGACTGATGACCACAGCAGTTGAGTCCCATACTGCTCAGAGCCATTTGAACCATTTTGAATTAGAAAAACACCTGGCTTTAATGTTCTTTCAGTAGGGATACTCGGTAATCACTTTAGTTCAAATGGAGAGGAACCTGAGAGGTGTTATGATAAGGAAAAAAATCAAGGTGGATACATAAATTCAGTTATAAATTACCTTATATTTGAGCACACTAACACATCCAATGAGCTGATCCTTCACTGTACATCATTATAGTATTTCGTTACAGTGAGTGCGCAATGTGGTGACAACAGCATGTTGGTAGATGGAATTGCAGATAGAATTGCTGGACTCTGTCCCTTCTTGGTGGCGATGATGGATACCAATTCCAGAATCGTTCCAGCTGTCTATCCATCCATCCGAGGCATTGGAAAGCGGTAGAAAAAGCCTTTCTCGGAAGCAGCACAATATGCAACTTTTACATGGCAGTGCACAGTTCGGTAGCTCGTCCCCGACTGACTCTTGGTTCCACCTTTTCTACCTAGCCCAACCACATTTTGCGCGCGCTACACAGTTCCGTTCCCGAGGGGAACCACAAGACCTTTCATATACTAAATAACTAAGAACCCTAAGTGAGGATCAGCAATTTACATAACAGCAAACAAACATTTTAAATAAAACAGAACATTTGCACATATTGACATTTCTGCAAAAAATTATTCGCACAGAAATTACAATTATATACAGCAAGTTTTGTTCCCTCCAAATGGGACAAAGTATTTAAATGACAGATATATTCCATTTCATAGAATCAAGCGATGACATCAAAGTTTATTTTGTTTTTTTTTTTTTTTTACAGAAACGAATAAACACTCACATGATATCGATTCAAACACATTTACAGATACTCAATGTTACAACATTAAATGAAACAAAAGCAAAATAAATCAGCAGAGTATTAGAGCTCTGGTGTTACATACTGTTAGCGAGAAGAGACTGTTTACTATAAAAGACTGTTGTATCACAGGCATCCCTTTATATGTACAGGGTTATTACAAATGATTGAAGCGATTTCACAGCTCGACAATAACTTTATTATTTGAGATATTTTCACAATGCTTTGCACACACATACAAAATCTCAAAAAGTTTTTTTAGGCATTCACAAATGTTCGATATGTGCCCCTTTAGTGATTCGGCAGACATCAAGCCGATAATCAACTTCCTCCCACACTCGGCGCAGCATGTCCCCATCAATGAGTTCGAAAGCATCGTTGATGCGAGCTCGCAGTTCTGGCACGTTTCTTGGTAGAGGAGGTTTAAACACTGAATCTTTCACATAGCTCCACAGAAAGAAATCGCATGGGGTTTAGTCGGGAGAGCGTGGAGGCAATGACATGAATTGCTGATCATGATCTTCACCACGACCGATTCATCGGTTTTCCAATCTCCTGTTTAAGAAATGCCGAACATCATGATGGAAGTGCGGTGGAGCACCATTCTGTAGAAAGATGAAGTCGGCGCTGTCGGTCTCCAGTTGTGGCATGAGCCAATTTTCCAGCATGTCCAAAGTTTCGCACTGAACGCATCCTCCTCCATGAGCTGTTGCACCCGCGCCGCAAATTCAAAGCGTTTGACTTTGTCATCGGGTGCCCGGGCTTGTAGCAACTGTAAACGGTAAGGCTTCTGCTTTAGCCTTTTCCGTGAGATTTTATGAACCGTCGGCTGTAGTACGTTTAGCTCCCTGCTTGCTTTATTCGTCGACTTCCGCGGGCTACGCGTGAAACTTGCCCGCACGCGTTCAACCGTTTCGTCGCTCACTGCAGGCCGACCTGTTGATTTCCCCTTACAGAGGCATCCAGAAGCTTTACACTGCGCATACCATCGCCGAATGGAGTTAGCAATTGGTGGATCTTTGTTGAACTTCGTCCTGTCGTTGCACTGTTATGACTGACTGATGTGAGTGCATTTTAAGCACGACATACGCTTTCTCGGCTCCTGTCGCCATTTTGTCTCACTGCGCTCTCGAGCGCTCTGGCGGCAGAAACCTGAACTGCGGCTTCAGCCGAACAAAACTTTATTAGTTTTTCCACGTATCTGTAGTGTGTCGTGACCATATGTCAATGAATGGAGCTACAGTGAATTTATGAAATCGCTTCAATCATTTGTAATAGCCCTGTATACATGATGCCTCGTTGATATTTGTCAACAAAAAGTTCACACATTCACGTTCGTTACAGTTCACTGTTGCGAGATTCCAGTACCTGCCGAGCGTGGGGGGGGGGGGGGGGGGGGGTGCAATAAACAGATGCTGTTATCATCAACGTAAATGAATAACACCGTCAAATATAATTAGCACGTGCAACGATGACATACTGGTGCATCGCGTAGTGCGTCAGAGCATATTAAAAGCGAAAACTGTGTACGACACAAAATCAAATCAGAGATACTTGCTCATGTCACCTGTTTACTCGTGCGTGACGTTATGCACAATGAACCACGCAGCCTGAGCACACACACTATTTAGTAAACGAATCTAAATATGAAAACAAAGTGTTCGAAAAATCATACTACGCAATACGTCAAGAGATTTTATTTTACTAAGATTTCCTTTCTTCTTTATTTAATGAAATACTGAAACGACTGAAAATGGAAATTTTCTGTAGTTGGAATTAGCCTAATCATCTCAGAGACGTACTGTCACCCAATATCCTCAATTATGTGTTGTATATGTCACTAATTTTATCGTCTAAACTGCCCTCAAGTACCAATGAAGTGATTTGTTCATGTTTTGCCACCCCATCCGCAACTGTTTTCAATGTTTACCATGATTTCCTCTTTTCACGATTAGAGAAGCTCATCATTTTTGTCAGTCAGACTAATTTTCAGCATGATTTTACAGTATCGCATTTCAGACGCTTCGATTCCCCTTTTTTTCAGTTTCCTCATAGCCCATGATTCACCTTCACACAATAGTATGGTCCAAAGGCACATTATCAGAACTTTTTGCCCCAGCTTGAAAATGATTTTACATACATGTAAACTTTTTTTCCGGCCTAATGCTCTTTTCTCCTGCGCTATTCTGACTTTTATGTCCTCATTGCTTCTTAAGCCATGTGTGATTTTAGTTAGAAGGTAACGGAACTCATTCACTTCTTCTAATTCGTAGTCCCAAATTTTGATGCCAACTTTGTCGGTAACTGATTTCTACTAATGTGCATTATTTACATCTTTACTCTGTTCCTCTAAATCCGTTTCATGTGCTAATCATTCAATTTAACTGGTAGTATGTGTACGGCGAAACCTATCACTAATACTTTTTCCCACTGAATTTTCAGCACATTCCTGAACTTTTCCTTTGTTTTCTTGTTTTACAGATTGAACAACAGAGATGAAACACTACATCCGTGTTGCACGAACTTTTAATGCAAATATGCAGTATTGCATTCATATTTTTTTCGTCTTGTTTCTTATAAATATTATGTATTACCAGTATTTTCGTACAGTGCACAGCTATTTCTCTGAAAAATTCAAACTTCTCCACATTGTTAAAAGATTTTTTCAATTCTACAAATCCTATGAGAGTGTCTTTATTTTTCTTAGGTCTTGCACCCACTATGAAGTGAAACGTCAAAACCACCTCTCTGCTGCGTTTACTTTCCCGGAAAACGCAGATATGAAACAGATCCTCAGTTTTTGTTCCCTTTCCTTTGTGTAATATTCTAGCCATCAAGTTAGATGTATGAAACGTTAAAGAGATCATTCGAGAGTGCTCGGAGTTCCCTCCTCTTCCTATTTTCAGGTTTGTTTGGCTGCCGATTTCTGTGTCTGGTGGCATGTTTCCAGATTAACTGACTACACAAAACAGCTTGAAATTTTGCTTGGGTAACATTTTCTCCAAAGTTTCTCTTAAGTACCGGCAAACTTGTCCATCTCCCAAACCGACTGCCTGCGTCTCTGTCATGTGGAAATATGAAGTTTAATTTCTGCTACAGCCATGCTGTATTCGAGGATGAGAGAACTTAACGAGGCGTTCCCAGTCACGTGTAGCCACTTAAGAAGTCAGCTGAATTAGAAGTAGGGCCATTTAAGCCAGCTGAGATTGAAGTAGTGTGTGTAAGGTACAAGACATTGATGACGTCTGTGAGAGCTGTGTGCCATTTACGTGCAACACGACACCGCATCCTAATCTGGATATTGGCAGAGGACGACACGAGCAGGATCGTGAGGTCTCCAGCACCATATTGTATAGCTATTTTCTGCCAGTAAACTATGATATTAGAGGAAATGAGTGCGCAAAAGAAGCAACAGATGTCGCCTGCAAGACCCATTCTGCAGCACAGTGTATACATGTCATCTACCTTCTTGCTCTTGAGGCATTCAGTCATCCGTAGGAGGAAAAGTGGTAATAGGTGAGAAAAAATTAGGTGCAGCCTCGGCATACCTTTCTTAAACCACTGGACTGAAATGAGGCTACATTGTCCTTCGAAATGAGCGCAGCATTATTCTTTGTGGAATCCTTCCCCGATCAAAAGGCCTACCATTGTACGTGCAGAATACAGATTTCATTCGGCATTTCATAACTTCACATGTTTTTCAGAAACTTTGCGTCCACCATAAGAATATTCTAATTAAAATATCTTTAATTTCTGTCGACCATTATTAAAAAAATATTGTGTAAAGAGCTACTTATATGTTATGAATATCCAGAAACTGTAAATTTCTTTTAGTACTATCTACAAAAACGCATTTAGTATTTTTCACTATTTTCGGTTTAAGTTTATTTAGCCTTATTTTTCTTGAGCAGTATCTCTTCACATCGACGGTAAAGGTCATTACGAAGTTGCTGAAGATGATTTTATCATAAATAAAAAATATTACATTTTGATGTATCGTGTAAACGCCGCCTTTCGTCTCATTCTGATATAAATTTATGACTCATTAGTGTCAGTAATCCAACCAATTGCATCGTCATAATGTTGCGTCGACAACAACAGAAGGATTTGTTGGAATACAAATCTCTTCTTGCGAAATATTTCATTTCTTGAAATATATCCTACTATTATATTTTAGTGTTATCACCAGAGTTAGCTTGTGTTCATCCAAAAATCTTCGGCCAAATCAACTTAAGTGTCATATTTCTCCATGATGACATTACGTCCTGACTTATGTACACGAAGAACCAAGCGTTTCACTAGGACTGTTGCGCAATTTGATTGTTGGGGACAGTCATTTTTCTTCCCTGAATAAGGGCCCTATGCTGAGGACACAGCTATATTTAGAGACTGCGTGCTTTCTTATAAGTATACCATATATTCCATGTTCTTACAACATGAAGACTTTGAACCGGCACCATCCACGGAATACTGACAACATTTCATCAGTAACAGTGGGCATCCCAGCAGAATAAATTATTCTGTCAGTAATTAATTTATTTCGTCAAATGCTTTTCGTATTGCAGAAAACATGTCATGTTCGCTGCGCTAATTTCGCGTCTCTCTGACATCCAATCTTTTTAGTTTTAGTAAGCTGATGGAATCTAGCTCTACTCACAGTATCAGTATAAACAAACCTTCCTGAAGCGTTGGACCATAAATGAGGGATAGGTGACTTATTACCGCCCTCCATCCCCATAATAGTGAGTAACCCAATACATACCATGAATTCAAGACTGTTTTGGGTAATAGCATGCTGTCCGTTAATCCAGTTTTATACTCTGCTTATTTAACCTCAAATAGTCTGTCAATTAACAGATCCATTAATTCTTCACATATGTCCACAATCTGTTTCCTTAGATTGGCTGGTAAATGGTGAAGATGATAAATTGGAACATTGTTATCAACTTAACCAGTATTATTATACTAGAACAAATAATCCCTTGGTCACAAATATTAAGTCAAAATTGACCAGGTTTAGACGCTACTATGAGTGTCGTCTTCAGAATTAAACTAACTGTTCTAAAACGTAGTAGGTATATAAGACATTAATAAACTAAAGTGTGCACTGACTGGAAACAGATGCAGTATTTACATGTCACATTCTAAAAAAAAATCTAAGCCGGAAAGTCGACGTCACGAAAAGTTGTAAATAAGATAAGATGGCGAGCCGCTAAGGGCTGCTCGTACCTGAGTGAACACGGGTCTTATCTTATTTACAACTTTTCATGACGTCGCCTTTCCAGCTTAGATTTTTTTTTTAGAATGTGACTTGCAAGTACTGCATCTCTTTCCATTCAGTACACACTTTAATTTGTTAATGTCTTATATACCTATTATGTTTTAGAACTGTTACTTTAATTATGAAGACGACGCTCATAGTAGCGTCAAAACCAGGCCAATTTTGACTTAATATTTGTGACTGAGGGCTTATTTGTTCTAATATAATTCTGACACGGTCACTGAACCTTAGCAGCTACGTTTAGATGAACTAGTATCCTTATTTTGACGCCATGATCTTCCAATCGCCGCATACTTATAAAACTTAAAAGACTTTCATCCATTCAAATTCATAACTTTCCCTCACTCCATTGACTAACTATCCCAACGTTATAGATGAAGCCAGAACCTGAAATGGCCAACAAATACAGATTATATGTCACTTTAAAAACTTGGAATATCCACGTAATAACAGTAATTTGAGTCTTTAGTAGTACCCAAAAATCCGCATCTTTCTGAAAGTGAGTAGCTTGCAACACTCAACCCCACTGTACAATTCCAAGATATAACAACGCTATCGCCAAACGGATGCTCAGTCATCACTATTCCGAAAACAGAACGTCCATTGTCGAGAAGACCACGAACGGGCTCGTCACCTATTGTCAACACATACAAACGAGACTGCATCACTAGGAATGGCAATAATCCTTCTACAATGGGGCCCCCTCCCGGAATCCCCTTAATTCACCGTGATATATCGCTTAAGCTTCTCATATCTGTAAACTTCCTTTGTGTGTGCCCAACCCCTTTGCACCTGAAACATTTTATTGTTAATTAATTCTGACGCTGGCTTACGTTACTACCTTCTGCTGTATGCTACTTAAGATCGAAATCCTCCTAGGGTTTGTAAGCGAATCGCCAACTCTTTTAAGTGGCCGAAGCTTCGCGGCTGATCACAAAAAGCTCCCTGGAGTTTTCACAGGGACGCGTTCCTTCAAGGATATTTTCGATTGTTTTCCTTTACTATAATCCAAACACAAACTTCTAGAGCTTTCTTTGATTCTTTAATTTACTTTTGTTTTGTTCGTCATATCGTAACATGCCATAACAGCCCGTGGCGATTAGCTAATGTGGAGCACCGGCGCTCAGATGATATCGACAAATTAGCTTACAGAATTTATTAAAAGAGCCCGCTACATGGCTCAAATAATGCCTGCTCCAGCTACCTCCCCACAATTGCGCTCACCAAGTGATAGATGTTGAGTACTTAAGCCAAATTACTACCCTCAATCCCGTAATAAAAGGAACATTGATAAAAAGTACAAGATTTTATACTAATGAAATGACACAGTTTCTGAGAGCGTACTGGGTTCATACAGATATGATTTTATGTATATAGACTGAAACGGACAGCGAAAATTTGTACCAACGCCCGGACTGCCGGCCGCGGTGGTCTCGCGGTTAAGGCGCTCAGTCCGGAACAGCGCGACTGCTACGGTCGCCGGTTCGAATCCTGCCTCGGGCATGGATGTGTGTGATGTCCTTAGGTTAGTTAGGTTTGAGTACTTGTAAGTTCTACGGGACTGATGACCACAGAAGTTAAGTCCCATAGTGCTCAGAGCCATTTGAACCATCTGAACCGGGACTCGAACTCGCGTCTTCTGAATAATATGCGCGCAGCGGTTCACACCTTGCGCTGAGTATGCTGGCACTCCTCGCTCCACGATCCAAATTCTCACTGCCGCCCCATCAGACTGGGAGGCCGAATGCATCGAAACAGTAGCGACTTTGGACGTTTGTAGTTTCTTACGTCTTATTTATTGCCTTTCTTTTGCAGTGGATGTATCATCGCTACCTATCATTATCCTGGGAATTTTTGTGTTTTCCAAATTTCCTCGAAGATTAATCAGAGCTCACTTTTTATTTTTGTTAGACACCAGATCAAAAATTTCTCCACTATTCTCCACTAGCGTAAATGATTATTAAGGATCTTATTTTACTTTTTTGTTTGAAATTTATTAAATTACATTTCGTTTTCATACTGCATTTGGGATTACAGGTTTCCTATCTGTAGTTATCATCTAACGGAAATGTTTTTGAGCTGGATATGCAAAATCTTCCTTGCTATATTTTTACTGTATTGGGAACCAAAATGGATGAATGGTAACAATTTATCACGATGACCCCCACTGAATGGTTTAAAATATCCATTTTCTTTCTGTTAGTTCATAGTTTCGTCCGTGCAGCCATTGTAGATGTAGCTATGGTGGAAGTAGATCGGGGTTGTTTAGCATCTACTGTATGTGGTGGAACTTGGTTGCCAAATGTCAGTCGCCTCCCTACATTGCATAACAGTGGAGAGCGTGAGTGTGCTTGCTTGTAGTCCAACATTTGCTCACGAAGAAAACAGCACTTTTAGTCCTTAGCAAATTTCAGCAATCGTGAAATTTTTGGGAGAAGCTAACGCCCACAAGGTGAGAGCTATACATGGAGGGTGGGGCAATCCTGTAGCCTGCATGTGTCTCGATTTCTCTGGCCACCTGAGGCGTCGCATGGTCGAGGAAATGGTGGTGAAAGTGAATCAACAAAGAAGTTGATTTCGGCAGCGGATGGCAGCTCAAGATGGCGCGACGAGGGGCGGAATGGGTAAAGGCGTTCGCAGAACCACCATTCTGGAGAAGGCCCCAGGTGGCACTCAGTGCCTGTCCACGCCAACTGAGGAGAACAGCAAGGTGTTTGAACGAATTGACGATAGGAGCTGAGCAGTGGCGACATGCCGACCTGACACCGCTTGTGGCTGAAGTAAGAGTTCCACTGGTCCGTTAGTAGGAGAGAATGAAGTCAGGAGCAAGGGGCGAATGGCAGGGCCGCAGACAGCAGTGGCAGAACCTAGCTGATCGATGCAGTCACGTAAACCATCGTTGGTGCCCTTTCAGTGTTGGTGGCTGTCAGACTGCATGTTTATATATACTGATTTCGCGTGTTCTTGTTTTACCGTGGCATCGATTTTTATCACATAAGCCACAACGAACGTGAAGGAATCAGGTCACCTAGCGGCCGTGACTCTACCTTTTTGCTATATCCCACTGGTCCCTCTTCTGGGCCGAGCTGTATGGTAAATGTTTAACGCCATGGTGACAATATTTGTTGTGTCAGCCGGTCACTCCAGATGTAAGCACCTGGCCACTCCCGATCTGACCCGCTTCCATAAGGTTATTGTATTACCAGTAGTTGTTTCGTTATTATATTCAGCCGGAGCAGGTAAATTAGGCGTGGCGAAACACTATATCCAATTGCATTAACAGGTGTATTTCAATGAAATGGGTATTTACCTGTTCACATTCTTAATACGCTTTACGTCGACATCGGCGGCTTGAGAAGGCAGCATGCACCCCTCGCCCACAGGCGTTGGCATTTGTTTTTTTCATTATTAAGAGAATACCTTTCTACTCGTAATGAATCACACTCGCGTCTCAATTTTTCTTCCTACTTTTAATGTTACCCTACATTCGTCTATCCAGGAATCTTCATCTTCTTCCCAACTATAGCTTGTCGAAAGGGTTGTTATTGGCCACGTTAGGGTTTCTTGATGACGATGGCCTCGATAGGAAAGATTTAGAGGCGAGTCATAAGCAATACTTCGACGCAGTGCAGTTGAGAGGAAAATTACAGCATTTGCAGGGAGACGTCAGGGTCGCCTTGGAGGAATCGTTTCCGGCGGCTGAGGTCGAGCGGTACTATATGCTTCAGTCCGGAACCGCACTGCGGCTACGGTCGCAGGTTCGAATCTTGCATCGGGCATGGATGTGTGTGGTGTCCTTAGTTTAGTTAGGTTTAAGTTCAAAAAATGGTTCAAGTAGCTCTGAGCACTATGGGACTTAACATCTGAGGTCAGCAGTCCCCTAGAACTTAGAACTACTTAAAGCTAACCAACCTAAGGACATCACACACATCCATACCCGAGGCAGGATTCGAACCTGCGACCGTAGCGGTCGCGCGGTTCCTGACTGAAGCGCCTAGAACCGCTCGGCAACACCGGCCGGCTATGTTTAAGTAGTTCTAAGTCTAGAGGACTGATGACCTCAGATGTTAAGTCCTATAGTCCTTAGGGCATGGATGTGTTTGATGTCCTTAGTTTAGTTAGGTTTAAGTAGTTCTAAGTCTAGGGCTCTGATGACCTCAGATGTTAAGTCCTACAGTGCTGAGAGCCATTTGAACCATTTCCCCATTTTAATTCTCTGACTTAGCTTTTGCATTTCGCTTTTCAGGTTTTCTGGCTACCGTGTCACATTCTTATTAAAATACGCAGATATGCACACGAACATAATACGGCGATGCGGTTGGAAACGCCTGTACAAGGCCGCAAGTGGCTAGCGCAGTTGTCAGAGCGCTTACTGTTGCTTCAGTGGCAGGTTACCTGGATTTACTGGGTGTAGAAGTAGGAAACTGGAATTTGGTTGCAATAATTCCACGTCTGTAGTCTGAAACTCATAAGTAATATTTTATTCGAAATAATCTCCTTTTCTATGTACTCATTCTTTCCGGCAGGTTATGAATGCCACGCGAAAAATCGGTTCTTGTTTTGAAGCGAATCAGCCAGCTAGCCATGTTGAATTGAACCATTGTTCAGCGATAGCGCATACCAGTGACGAAAATAGATGAAAACCAGACATGCCCTAGTACTTTCCAACTGAACGCCTCGATCGTTTCCCTGACTCGTTTTACGGTGTCTGATGGGGTGTTATCATGGAGCAATAAGACTTTTTGTTACCTTTTTTCATAGGTTTTCACGTAATGTTCGATTTAAATCCAATGATTGCCTTTGGTAGCGATCATTTTAACGGTTTCACCACGTTTTGCAACTCCATAAAACACAGAGCATTGTCTTCTTTCCAAAGTGGTTTATTCTTGCGGCGGATGTCGATGGTTTGTCTAGGAATCACCCATGATTTACGACGCTTATGATTCTCAAAATATACCCATTATTCTGCACCTGTCACTATTCTATGTAGAAAAGACTTTATTTTGTACCTGGGGAGCAGCATTTCACAATTGGTCTTTCGATTTGCTTGCTGTCTTTCATTCTGTTCATGCGGAACCCATTTTTCCACTTTCTGCGCCTTTCTCATAATAGCTTTCAACCGGAGAGAAACTGCTTTCTGCGTCACATTCAGTTGTTCAGCGAGTTCCTGTTGAGTTTGAATATCATCTTCATCCAACAGGGCCTCCAACGCATTGCCTTCGAACTTTTTGTTGGTTTCCCATGCGCGTCGTTTCTCAAGTCAAAATCAGCACTTCTTAATTTTTTGAACCACTCGAAAGACTGTGTTTTCCGAAGAGCATGTTCGCCGAAAGCTTCGACAGTTTTGTTCTAATGGTAACTGGAAACCAATGCTGTCCACAAATCGTAGTTTTTAGGCACAAAATTCTACTTGTTAACGGGTTTGGAACAGATACCGATATAAAGAACTTGGGTTACCGTTTATCGACATTCGTCGTCAGCCGTTATAGGAAGCAGATGGCGTTGCAGACGCCGTCTCACGGGCCCGACACTGGCGACTAGCACCGTTTGTAGGAAAATTCCGGTTTCATACGTCTACGCCTGCTAAGTGAGCTTGAACGTCATGTTATAGTCGGAATGCGAGCGATGGGACACAGCATCTCCGAGGTAACGAGGACGTGGGGATTCCACGAGTGTACCGTGAATATCAGGAATTCTGAAAAAAAAAAACTCCAACATCGCTGCCGCCTGAAAAAGATCCCGCAGGAACGGGACCAACGCCGAATGAAAAATCGTTCCGTGTGACAGAAGTGCGACCCATCCGCCAATTGCTGCAGATTTCAAAGCAGGGCCATAAACACGTGTCAGCTAGTGAACCATTCAACAGAACATCATCAATATGGGCTTTGGGAGCTTAAGGCCTACACATATACCACTGATGATAAACCGACATTGGGCTGTTGATGAATGGAAGCATGTTGTCTGGTCGACGAGTCTCGGTTGAAATTGTATAGAGTGTGTACGAATAAGGAGACAACCTCATTAATCCATGGAACCTGTATTTCTGCAGGGAAGTGTTCAAACTGGTGGAGGATCTTTAATGGTGTGGTGTGTGTGTAGTTAGTTTGATATGGAACCCCTGATAAGTCTAGATACGACAGATGACAAGTACGTGAGAATCCTGTCTGTTCATCTGCATCCATTCATGTCCATTGTGCATTCCGACGGACTTGGGCAATTCCAGCAGGACAATGCGACAACCCATACCTTCAGAATTGCTACAGAGTAGCTCCAGGAATACTCTTCTGCGTTTAAACACTTCCGCTGGCCACAAAAACTCCCCAGACATGAACATAAATGAGCGTATCTGGGATGCCTTGCAACGTACTGTTCAGGTGGGATTTCCACCTCCCTCGTACTCTTACGGATTTATGGACAGCCTTGCAATATTCAGCACTACTTCAGACATTAGTTGAGTCCCTGCCACGTCGTGCTGCGGTACTTCAGCGTGCTCGCGAGGGCCCTACACGATATTACGCAGGTGGACCAGTTTCGCTGAATTTCCAGTGTATTTAACCATCCGATGATGTTGAAAGGTCTATCCTTGGAGCCAGTACAGGCTGGAATACGAAGCACAACACGTGCCACATGATGAAATTTAGGGAGTTTACATTTAGGTGACCAGAGCTATTGTCGTTACATTCAAAATTACTCTAATACGGTTTAGTATGAACGACTTATTTCACATTACTGAACTTAAAACTTCACCTCGCGAGTCTAAAATTACTAAAAGGAATAAATTATATTTAGAAAAAGAACCTCAACATTCAGTTTTATGAGATGAAACTTACGGGAAACATTGATAAGGGACAGGGAAGGATTAATTTCCGTATCGCTTGCAGTTGTGGAGAGTAAAACTTCAGGAGAAGAGCTCTGAATATAAGAAATAAATTAGTACTTTGGACGCTCAGATTAGGCACAGGAGAAGAATGCGTGACGGGTCACACGGAATTACTGAAAACTGATCTCTCCGTTTTGAAAATCACACTTCAGTTTTCCGGGGTAAAGCCAACCGGAAGTTTCTAATTGAAAATAGCAACATTTTATAGCATTCCAGATCTGTCTCTGTTACCGAGCGAGGTTGCGCAGTGGATAGACACTGGACTCGCATTCGGGAGGACGACGGTTCAATCCCGCGTCCGGCCATCCTGATTTAGGTTTTCCGTGATTTCTCTACATCGCTCCAGGCAAATGACCTCGTTGTCTTGTCTTCTTCCCCAAAAGCAACAACTCCGAAAGTCACCTCAAGATGTATGGTGGAGGGTCCTTTCTCTTTCCTTTCCTATTCCATTCATCAAGGCACGTGGGAAGAACGATTTTTCGCATATGATTGGCAGCGAAGATCCATATGACGTCTAATTTGTTAGATTTTCTCATTTAGCAAGACGTACGTGGGAGGATGTAATGTGTTTCACGTCATCCTGTATCTTGCTCGGTTACAATTTCAGATGTAAACCACTTCGTGTAACAAGCCCTGTATCATTGGCCGCTGCAGTACGTTGAACACCTCCATAACACTCACACTTAGTAGTCGACCCCGGGCCTGCACTCTAGGCTCTTCGTTTGATCTTCTGTATTTCTTCTGGTGATACTACTTGTAAGGGTCGAAGACTACTCAACAGTACACAAGAATCAATCTAAGAAGATCTTTTGAAGCCCGTTTTCAGTGGGTTAGTTAAATTTTCTTGATTATCCCAACGAATTTTTCTTAAATTGGTTCCAGGTTACGAGCAACGTGTTTTCAGTGTCCTGCGATGTCTTGAATCCAGTCACATATCTAGCCAGACACTCTTTAGCTCCGGATTACTGAACGGCAATGTGGAACTGTGTATAATGCCTTCCGGAATTCTAAGAATATGAAATCAACTTGGGTGTCATTGTCTGCCGCACTGGATCTTACTGACAAATAGAGTGAGATGCGTTTCTCTTTATCTGTTTGCGTAATGCATGTTGCTTTTTGTTGTTTTAACATCAGTGTGTAACCATCAACAATGATCCATAATTATCGAACAGATTAACGTCAGTAGTCCGATCATGAGCATCTGTCCGAATAACCATCAAAGCGGCAGCAACCTACGCTGTTTTTAAATGTACGTACCGCTTCTTGCTCTAGCGACCTACAATAAACGACTGACAGGAGGGGAACAAGTTATTTCACGTAACCTCTGTAGAATCCCAGGTAGTATCTCATCTACGTGGCTTTCTACTTTTCAGTTATTTGCTTTCCTATTCCGCGACAGCTTATCTCATTGTAAAACAGTTTCACAGACTTTCGGACTTCTACTGCGTCCATAGTTCCCACTGAAAACCGAGGTAAGACTGTGCAAACTATCTTAGACCCTTCCTAAGCTTATGAGCTACTGTCTATCGTTTCCCCAGATCATAAACAAGTGAGTTAAGTATATTGGAGTAGACTGTCGGCATCACATGCATGCGTTTAATTCCGCAATTCAGTTTTTATGTGTTCACGATTTAGTCCGCGTTGACTTGCCCCTCGTTAAGTGCTGTGGAAATTGGGACAACGTTCATCTTTCCCTCTGCCTCTCTAATCCAGAAAATTTAATCAAGACAATGGAACATCCCGAAACCCATGGAAGTAGTGCTGGTACCTATTAGAAAGGGCGGAAACCGACCTCTTCTCTCTTGTTGGCAATATGAAACACGACATGACCTGAACACAAAATCAGTGACATTGGCGTACCCGTCTAAATAATACGTCGACACATTGCATGTTACTCTGAAAGTAAGCTGATATTATAGAATTCTGTACGTCTGATTTCTCAGAAGTTATAGTGATTACCCGAGCTCCTACGTAAATTACGTTTTGAACAAAAAACTCGACATCCAGTTTTATGTGTTTTCTCTCTTATCTAATATTTACTCTAGTTCAGTCTACTGATACACTCGCTTCGTGATTCGAGCGAGCCTTACTGTCCTGCTCTACAGGATTCGAGATTTATACAAAAAAATATCGGTTTAGTCCTAACTTCTTTATTTATAGGCACGGACCGTTTCACAGCATTTTAGCTGCAGCATCAGTTGCAATTAAATCAAGCCATGTTACGATCGAGAAGAGAGACTGGGATGACCCAGCGTTCACAGGCAGTTATTTTCGCTAAGTACGTGACGTCAAACAGAAATTAACATAGAATACTCCCGTAATACCGTGAGTAACAGCATCCCGGAAGCTAATGGGGTCCCCATGTACCGAAATAGTGATCAAAGCACTGACTGTATTGATCATCTACTGGATAATGTGAAATCCGAGCAGATAAGGGTCGCTCATTTGCCCACAGCCAGCGCGGGCACTGGGTTTTGTTCTTACAGCCTGCGTGTCAAGAATTATATATATTTCGCTGAAAATACTCATACGAACGCATTCCACTGCGTGGGTTCCACATCTGATATTCGTCTTCCGTATCTCTAGCATTCTTCTTCTACTAATTGAAAACGACTGGTGGGCTACGCTGTAGAAGCAAACGAAGCGTGAAGTACTGAAAACATCCAGAGCACTTGATTGCATTTGCTACATCATCTGCGATAAAATTCACAATTTTAATAATTCAACGTCGCAATGAATTATTAAGTTATTATTTTAAAAAATTACACGTTATGAATATATTTGCAAGAATAGTTACATCACATGCAAATTTAGTACTCATAAAACACAAATCAGAGGCTTTAGCTTGTAAATACCTTAACCGGCGCGTATAATGTCATTCATAACCTGTTTAAAATGTTACTCTGCTTTCTGTCAATACTGTCGAAAGTAGCACAATTTTTTTTATTATTACTGTTGCTGCGTACGAAGCAGTGTACTAGTCATTAGTAGTTCCGCACGAAATATTCACTAATATTTACTGCAGCGGTCATCAATATTCTGTTCCTATTCATATGAATGTTAGCAAATCCGACCCACAGTACTCGAAATCAGTTTCTTTCATACATTATAATCTTTGTTCGACACCACGAAAAATTTCTCGATGATGTGGATTGTAGGATATTTTCATTTTACCGACAGGCAATTGATTTGAACACACTGCTATATAGGATGGTCCATTGATAGTGACCGGGCCAAATACCTCACGAAATAAGCATCAAACGAAAAAACAACAAAGAACGAAACTCGTCTAGCTTGAAGGGGGTAACCAGGTGGCGCTATGGATGGTCCGCTAGATGGCGCTGCCATATACAAACGTATATCAACTGCGTTTTCTTTCTTTTTTTTTTAATAGGAACCCCCATTATTTATTATTGATCTTTATATCCAGGTTCCTAAACTCTCGCAGCCGAGGTGATGGAAACCTTTTTCTGATGTGTGTAAAATAATATCTTATCATTCGGTGGTTCTAGTTGTAGTTAATGTCTTTCTTTAAATTTGTAACCTATTTTTCTTATAAATTGTTAAGTCTATGAGACCGCCTACGTCAGAAACTTCCATCCCAGCTGGGTCCCAAATATCAAGGCAGTGACAAAGGCTTAAAATCTTCTCTAATGTAGTCATGCTTCTCTCTTAAAGTCCCAAAATATTGTCAGTTTTTCTTGTTAGAAATAACTGGATCCAGAACGCTTACTGTATGCAGTGAGGAGAGGAAGTTCGTCTCTGCACTTGCATAGTAAATATTTTTCCACTCTTCGATTATTTGCACTTGACAGACTATGGTCGTCTTCATATTATCAGTCAGCCGTTTCAGATGGAAAGACGTGACGCATAACTGTTCCTGGTTTAGCACAGTAACGAATAGAAGAAGTGGTTGCAGATTTGTTTATTTCGCCCAATTTCTGTACATTTCCCCAAACTGCTTTTTTTTGTTTTGTTTAATAGTCAGACGACGCGCCTTAGACAACAGCGGATACAAATTCTTCATCACATCGTTTTACGTGAAAAGTAAACCAGATTGGTATTATTCGTTGGATGAATAAAATATTTATGAGTGTTGTGATAAAGTCCGTAAATGTAAAATTTTAGGAAGACTATGTGCGCCACTCACAATTCGTACGAAATCGAGAACTGGGTTTATCAGAGAGGAATTCTACAAATTATGACTGAAGTAACCGCAGAGGAGTTCAGACTGAAGCAAATGCTTGCCCAAACACTTGAAGATGATGTACTTATCAGTTTGTTGAAGCCAACGGCCTCGCTGCAGTGGTAACACCGGTCCCCGTCAGATCAAAGAAGTTAAGCGCTTGTCGGCTGGGCTACCTATCGTGTGGATCATCCGGTCTGCCGAGCGCTGTTGGCAAGCGGGGTGCATTCAGGCATTGTGAGACAAATTGAGGAACTACTTGATTCAGAAGGGCCGACCGCTGTGGCCGAGTGGTTCTAGGTGCTTCAGTCCGGATCAACGCAGCTGCTTCGGCCGCAGGTTTGAATCCTGCCTCGAGCTTGGATATGTGTGATGTCCTTAGGTTAATTAGGTTAAGTAGTTATAAGTATAGGGACTGTTGACCTCAGATGTTAAGTCCCATAGAGCCTAGAGGCATTTGAACCATTGATTGAGAAGTAGCGGCTCCAGTCTCGTAAACTGATATACGGCCGGGAGAGCGGTGTGTAGATAGGATGCCCCTCAATATCAGCATCCAGTGCCGCCTGTGGGCTAAGGAGGACATGGCTACCGGTCGGTACCATTGAACCTTCATGGCCTGTTCGGAAGCTTTGTAAGTAACAGCCGCTGCGGCATTTTAGTTACAAAATAAAGAATAAACCTACAGATACTATCAACGAACCTGAGTACACTCCAGAAGGTTGAGTTACTCACAGGAAAATCAGAGAGTTGGCTCCCTTCTTCATAGAATTTGCATTAGTTCCTTTGAGTCTGGGATATATTCTCTGCGACTTGAGAAGAGCAGAGGTCAGACCCATCAACACAAATAAAACCGAAAGTGACCAACAAGCTACCGTCTTATACGTCACATTTACTTGTAAGAGAATATTCGAATATACTCATAGTTCAAACACTATGAATAAACAACTTTCGCCATGAAAATCACTATAGGTTTTTGAAACATAAATCATATGAAACTCAGACAAGCACGCTGCACCCATACTAACATCAGTACTACAGCACAAGGCATCAGGTTGATGTAATAGCCGGCCGTGGTGGTCTCGCGGTTCTAGACGCTCAGTCCGAAACCGCGCGACTGCTACGGTCGCAGGTTCGAATCCTGCCTCGGGCATGGATGTGTGTGATGTCCTAACGTTAGTTAGGTTTAAGTAGTTCTAAGTTCTAGGGGACTGATGACCACAGATTTTAAGTCCCATAGTGCTCAGAGCCATTTTTGTTGATGTAATGTTTCTAGGCTACCGAAACGTTTTCGATGCAGTACACACGATACATTCTGAAGAAATCTGTATCCAGGTTTGCGACCAGACCAGTAGTTACTGTCAGGTAGGACGCACATCGTCATCATGGACGGCGGGTCTTCTACAGACACTGAAGGGATGTCAGTTGTTTCCCAGCACAGGCGTCCTTAGCGACGGATGCGTTGCTTGGACATGGTCACTAATGCACGCTGCACAACAGGTCAAGTTTGGACCACTAGATTTTCTGAATCAGCCTCTGTGAATTCCATGCTGTCACTTTTATTTATCATACATTATACGTTTATCCTACTAACTTCTTTACTCAAAAATTTAGAGTTTTACAGATGCACAACGTGTGTTGACACAATGTTTTTTGAAATATTATTTGGTCTCCTTACTTTGTATTTGCTGTATTGATGTCACAGACAGTACAGTTATTCGAATTTCTTTCTGAACCATGTGCAATTCGGCAGTGTTTTGCCTCCAGGTACAGTCAACCGGAGGAAGCTAAGAATAAGAAAGTGGATTGTATCACTGATGTACCTATTGCTCTAAGTAATCTATAACAAATTGCAGTATCGAGATTGCTAATTTCAAAATGCAGAGTTAAATACATCATTGTGCAACAGCCGCGCGGAGTGGCCTTACGATTTGATACGCCATGTCACGGATGGCGCTGCCCTTTCTGCCGGAGGTTCGAGTCCTGTCTTGGGCATGGGTGTGTGTGTTGTTCTTAGCATCAGTTAGTTTAAGTTACTTTAAGTAGTGTGTAAGTCTAGGGACCGATGAACTCTTCAGTTTGGTGGCTTAGGAATTCACACAAAATTGAACACCTGATTTTTGTCCAACACAGGAGTTACATGAAACTCATCAGGTGTGGTTGGCGATAATGTAGAATGGAGAGATTATTAGCAATGTCGCGTAAAGTTGCTTCGGAGATTCCAATAGTAGATACCCTTACGAACCCTTTCATACTCAAATACCAAGATATTGGCATCAGTTGATAGTTTTACCTTACATCGGTTGTTAATAGAACCTAATTATAAAGAAATTTTAATTTTATGATCAATTTCCTATTTCGTTTGTTAGTGTTTCTGTCGGTGGGCGATGTATGGCCGAACGGGGTCACAATGAAAACTGTGAACTATGGCAGATATTATATACAAAAAATCACTGTTCTCCATAGACGGAGGGTAGTTTTCGCCATAACACCATATGAAATTAAGTCATCAAAGCACATTCACGAGTATGTTATGCACTTGTTTATTTCGTGCGTAACTTACTCGTATTGATTTCAAAACCAAAGTTACACGTTTCGCCCTACGCTAAAACCATTGCCCAATAGCTGTGCTGTATTGCCAGAAGAGAGTACATGTGCAAGATTTCTCTCAGACAAGGTTCTGTTCGTATACAGTCAACGGGTGCATCACAATGGTGCAGCCACTGGCCACATACTCCAAATTGGAAGTCCACAGGCCACTACGATTCTTGTTGGTAAACGGTCCCGCGTAAAATATATATCAAATACAAACCCACTCAGCCGTCAGGTGGTTCCAACAATATGACCAAGGGCGCGCGGACGTAGATGAACCTTATCTGGAAGTCCAGTAATTTTCAAGTGTTGGGCGATCTGGAGGAACAACCTGGGGGGGAGGGGAGGCTGGAATACATTTTCCAGCAATGAGGACGTTCACAAAGCTGCCATTACATGACTCCATGACCAAGGGGAGGATTTCTACCGTAGAGAATCAGAACGATTAGTAGTACGTAATAATCGTTAATTACAAAGAATTGGTTACGGTGTTAAAAAATACTCTCATATATCTTTATCGTTTTGAAGTTTAGTGCATCAGTCATTAAAAGTTACTTGGCCCGCCATTATAACTTGTAACTTACTATCTGAAGCACTTCGGACATCCATGCAGAATATCTGTGCGAAATAAAAACCGCATATGTAGCCGAGAAGATTAGTGTTTAAGACCTCGTCGACAAGTAGGTCATTAGAGACGGAGGACAAGCCCGGATTAGGGAGGGATGGAGAAGGAAAGCTTGCCTTTCGAAAGAACCATCTCGGCCATTGCCTTAAGTCGTTTTAGCGAAATCATGGAAAACCTAAATCAGGATGGTTGTTTGAACCGTCGCCCTCCGAATGTGAGTCAAATGTGCTAACCACTGTACTACCCCGTTCGGTGCGAATGTGGCGCCAGCATACGTAGCACCCGCACTGCATGAATAAGACGGAACCCATCGCCAACCAGCCCCCCTCCCCCCCCACGTACACCTTGCACTCCTTATACAGCTCGAATCAAGGCGTCCCCACATTAAGGGAACATTGTACGTGAAATTCATTGAAATTTGGCATTTACTGTTTACTACTCCATAATGTACTTGGGACTTTCCTGAACATTTTGGTATGTAGTACATTCAAATCAGACAAGTGTGAGACCTTCAAATAACGTTTTGAACGTTGGCGTGTAACTATGCTATTTCTCGGTTACGCATGTACTCCACAGTTCAGCAGTCATATATTGGGAACTACAATGGCTGTGAATTGCTTTGTTTTATCTCTCCGCAAATAAGGCACTCTGTCTCAAAAGTGTTCTCTCTACTTTTCGTCCATTCATCATAGTTATCAAATACGAGCTTTCGTTGGTAGCGTCTGTGAAGTCTTCTCTTTACTTGCTCTATTAGAATCAGTAACTCGTTTCTCTCTCTCTTGAGTTGCTTTTTCTCTTCGTTTTGTTGTCGTCTGAATGGTATGGATATCTATATATCTTTCTCCTCTTCTTCTCCTTTTAACGATCTTCCTCTTTGAATCATTAGACACCTGCACCAAACACTTGGTGTTAATATAGGCAAGCTGAATTTTCTGGGACTCTGCATGAATTTACACATAAACATTGTCTTCCTTTGGCAGTAATGTAGGCTATAAAACCTATTTACAGAAATTAGTCAAATCCTTAGCTACTAAAGAAGTTTTTACATTGGAAGACCCAAAATGTGAATGAGACCTTCAACAATGTTGTGTGGTGGCGTGTGCCTAAAAAGTATTTGTTGGCCTTATCACTGTAAAGTTATCAGTGTCTGATGCTGTAATAACTTTTAATGGTGGGAAATATGAAAAACTTAAGGTTCTAGAGAAGCTAAAGGAACACAGCTAAAGGACTCTGGGAAATGGATGAGCTTCGTGTACGTGAAGCAGAGTTAGCAGTCCAGCAAATGACAAAAGAAGCAAGAAAGAAAAGGAGGTAGTAAGCACTGGGCTGTTGTGACACTGAAGAAGACACAGACTATGGGCCAGGGCAATTCTAGTGTATATAAGATACAGAAATGTAAGTTTCTACAGAATTTGTAATGAAAAAATTTTAAACCTCAATATCTCTGAACTACATGTTTTGGAATAAATAACCCATTTTCTAAAAAAGTACGGATGGTAGAGACTTGGTAATTTCGTAGCATGCCAAGTGTGAGATTCAACACATATGGAACTAGAATAAATAAAATATCCTTAGTTGTTTTGTTTTTTTATTCATTTATTTACAAATTTCTGTAAAAAAATTGAGTGTTTAAAGAAAAAGATAACATGCCCCACCATATAATTTTAGTAATAATATAGATCAGTGTATGTAAGAAGGTACATTCAATAACTATGGAAAACTGTAAATTGCTGTCTTAAAATGTTTTCAAGACAGTGTTTCACAAAATTCGATAATTTAACATTCGAGGCATACGCCCCCAACACCACAACGGCCCACGTAACTCTGTTTGACGGAGAGTGAGAGAGAGAGAGAGAGAGAGAGAGAGAGATAGAGATAGAGTGATCGTGATCGTCCATTCAACATTTATCCGTGACAAGGAAATGTTCAATGAATACTATTAATGATACAAAAAGGCAGCTCACATTGCAATCAAAATCAGTGTAAACGAGGATAAAAGTTCAATTACAATACTGTAGTACACACTGTGACAACTACACACCATTTCCCAATTAAACGTCATCTGTAAAAGTTTTTTCTCGTATCTTAAAAGTTAGTCTAAGCTGTTTGAATCTCTGTCACAGCTATCTTAAAAGTTAGTCTAAGCTGTTTGAATCTCTGTCACAGCTCTAATGTTCCGTGACGTATGGACTACTGCTCCACCTGCCATCTTTCTCCACAGGTTGGCACAGCCACTACCACAGCAACCACCTGCACCACCCGGACCACCAGCACCATCATCGCCACAAACAGCACGAGCACCATTACGGCCACTTCCAGCCGCCTGTGCCGGACGGCATCAGTCACCGCCTCCACACTGGGGACAGCGATGGGGGCGGCGACGGAGGCGGAGGTGGAGGCGGAGAGCTCGTTAAGAGCAAGCAGTGGTGGCCGCCGGACAACGCCATCGTGCTGCCAGCACCACGCACGGCCGTTGAATCTCCGACAGACGACAAGGACGGCGGATCCGGCGGGGGCGCAAGCGGGGGCGGCGGGGCCGTGTTCCTCTCGGAGAACTGCACGGTGGTGCTGGCGCAGACTGGCACCACGCCGCGACTCCACTGCGAAGTCGCCGACGTCGGCGAGAGCGTCGTAAGTAACCCCCAGATCACATAGCCAACTAGCCATACATAGCTTTCTTACTACTGTGTGAATGACAAGAAACGTACATACTGAATCTGACGCTTCAAGCTGGATGAGCATTTCATCAATTGTATACAATGCCTGATATCTAGCGAATTCTCAGCAGACACGGAGGTGCATGCATAATAGGGACTCGAAGGAGGCATAGTAAGAACTTGCATGGTCACAACATATTTGAAAGATTTACTAGATTCAGGAGTGGTATTAGACTGTTTTCTGGCGATTGTGCTGTCTGTAGGAATGGATATCCTTTCGGACGATCTTAAGAAACACGTCGATAAATGCACCGGGCGTTTCACAGTGTTTAAATACTTACCGATAGAAATGAGCTTCGATGTGAAGTGAGACGAAAACATAAAGCCAGTAACAGGGAAGGTGAATGAGACACTTGGGTTTGTCAAAGTGGTTCTGCGAAAGTGCAGGGCATCTGTTAAAAGAACAGTTCTCAATTTCCTCATGCAATCAGTTTTGTTATTCTAGAATTAGGTGCATTCATCAAAATCGCATGACAATAGACATCGACAGAATTCAAAGCTACGCTGCTAGGATCATATTAGGCCGTTGGATCCCATAAAAAATTACTGTGTAATAGAATCTAGAAGAAATACCTTCGGAAAATGGGAATCATCAAAAGAAATGCGATATTTTCCGTGTTGGCTCCATTCAGAGAACCTGCTCCGTGGAAGATGGTGCGCCGGCGACAACTCTCGTTTCTCCATCGTAAATCTCGCTTCCGTATCATAAGAGAAAGGTGACACTGCGGCATATTGACAGACATCGTTCCCTCGCTTAATAAGCAAATACGGGGTATTCAAGACGTCTTTCCGCAGTGCCGTATAATTGATAGCTGCGCGTGCCGTATGCGACAGTGAATATACTGAAATGAAACTCAGTGAAATAAAAGTTATTAATTTATTTAATATTCATTTTAACTGCAAATTTTCATATTAAATGTTGAAAGCGTCCCCTCTGTTGTTGAATATGCAATTCAATTCAGCTAATCATGTTTCCAAACACAAGCTGTAACATTTCTTCGGTAAGAGAAGCAGTGAAAGTGCATATTACAGTTTTCAATTCATCGATGGATTTTTGGCGGTTTTAATAGAGACTTGCTTTCGCTGCACTCCAGAAGAGAACGTCAGTTGGTGTTAGGTCAGGCGATCGTGGAGACCAAAGTCCCTGTGAAATTATGCGATCACCAAAAACATCAGCAAGCAGTGACATTGAAATGCGAGCTGTATGAGCGGTTGCACCATCTTGTTGAAAACAACCGTTCAGTATTTCATTTAATACAAGTTCTCCTATGAATGGGTACAGAATATCACTGCAGTATCGTTGTGCGTTTATGGCTTCGTTGAAAAACCCAGGCAGGCGAACAATCATTCGGCACGCGCGGCTAACAATCATACGGCACTTTTTGTATACCCCTTAGAACAGGACGAGAAATTACTATTATAAGTACGACGAAGCTATATCCGAAAGAGACACCAAGCGGATATTATGTAACCCGAAACTAGGGATAAAGGAGAGGAATGGAACTGTTGACGCCAGCTGCATCGGAACTTTACGTTTAATCTGCGGTGACGAGTGACAGTGTTTGTAGGATCGGAATTCGAACCTGGGATCTCCTGCTCACGAGGCAGTTGCGTCATCCTTAGGACACAGTGTTTATCGGCACGCTCCCGGGCCTACTCACACTCCCACCTACCTGCTATCACCCTCCACGTCCTCCACGCTCGCTAAATTTAGATTCCCGCTGGAGGTGCATCTCTGCCAAAAGTGGTGGATTCTTTTCCCATGCGTAGTTTTGTTCTGTCGGACATGTCCGAAAGGACCAACACCGCACATTCCTAAAGTCTGCGAGAGTTAGACAATTTTCCTAGCACAGTATGAGCACAAGCATAGCTTATCGTGAAATCATGATGGAGCCGCACTAGGCACACATCCCCTGGTTTTCTCCTTTCTTTTCTTTCTAATTATTGGCTCTCCGTTCGTGTCTATTTAGTCATTCAATGGAAGGACTGTACGACAGTGTATTGAAGACGATTATCTTCTCAGTTGAAACTACGGTAGGAACGTAAGGACAAGAAAACATTTACTCCTTGAGCGGAGAAAATCTCCAATTTTCCCGGGAATCGAAGCTGGGCCCCTTCAGTTATCAATCTGCCGCGCTGACCCCGCAGCTACCGAGGCAGACCATCCACTGGGCCCAACTCCCGAGTCGCGTCTCCTCCAACCATGACTCGTCCCCCCACTGCCCAGACGTTTTGGCGACATTGATGTCAGTCACTACAGTTTACCCAATATTACCTCTGTTTATAATGGTACCATTTTCTACTGTTCCCTGACATCTAGACAAGCTCTAAATAGTACTCTTATGAATCATGCGAATTCGCTACTGTCCGCCAAAATATAATATAAGGTGGACAATTTTTAATGTTACCTTATTCAGATGACGGACTGGTCACAGGAAACAAAGTGAAGGGGTGTCCGCCGCCTGAAGCTACGACTTAACTTTTCATTCGAGGACTTTCTGAGTATCCTTGCACCTACTTGCATGCTCTGCAGACAACGCTGCCTGGCGATACTGGGCCTGCCAGCCACGTTTACCTCTTCAGAAGCTACCGTGCCTCATCGTGTTCGGCCACTTCTGATTAAATTCTGTTACGCTTCCTGGTCAATCAGTAAGTTTTCCTACTAATTACTTGCCTAAGTTATTATGATTTTGTGTACATATTTACTTCGTTTCATTATCAAATTGAGCGTGCGCAGTGTTACGACATTGCACAGCTGTGTCTCATACCGCAAAAATTTTCAGTACACCGCGTAACGGTTCCCACTTCGTTGGCAATATTCCATTCAAATTTGACGTCAGTCTGAGCAGCGGTTAGATATATGCAACTTCATTTTGCAGTGTGCACCTGGAGACAGCTCAAAGAGATACTGCTCCATTTGACAGAGAGCATTTGTTTCCCATTGGAAATGATTTGTCAAGGGAAATTTTATGTTCCCATGCGATGTAACAGCCCGAAATTAATTTAATGCGACATTCGAATGGCTTAGAAATCGGTAGATGTGATGTACATAGGGTCTACATAGACAAACAACTGATTTTAATTTCATAAAAATTAGATGATTTAGAAAAGAGGTGAAGCTTTACAAATTGAGCAAGTCAGTACCGTGTTTGTGCACCTGTGGCCAATATGCAAGCAGTTATTCCGGTATCACGTAGAATTGTTGGGTGTTCTCCTGACGGATATGGTACCAAAGTCTGTCCAACTGGCATGGTACGTCGAGGATATCCTACGCTTCGTTTTGATGCCCTTCACGGCACGCCATCGTGGGCTTACAGTATGACCAAGATAACGCCCGCCCGATTACACACAGATATAATTCCTACTGATTGTCTTCGTGCTTGCGAAACCCTAACTTGGCCAGAAAGGTCGCCAGATCCCTGTCCAGTTGAGAACGTTTCGAGCGTTATGCGCAGGGTCGTCCCACCAGTTCGAGGTTTTGTTCCATTTGGACAGAAACTGGCACATTATCCCTCAGAAGTACACCCAACAACTCTACCAATCAATGCCAAGCCGAATAACTGCTTGCGTAAGGGCCAGAGGTGACCAACGCTTTTTTAACTTGCTCTGTTTGTGACGCACTCGATCTTGAGTAAATCATGTAATTTTTCAGAAACTGTAATCATTTCTCTGTACATTATGTCTCATGTACCAGTTCATCATTCCTAAAGTATGTCCATGTGTGCCTTTTTTATTTTCTGGAGTGCGTGAACAGGGTCAGTTACGCTGGAGAAAAGAGCAGCACTCCAGTGGGGACCTAGTTGCATTGCCTAATGGTGAACGCAAACAGCACGGTGCAGAGCGGCTTCCAAATAGCTGTTGGCGTAATAGTTATTCTTCGTGCCGTTCTTTAAATGGAAAATCCCACTAGGCTAACTTGGGGACATATTTTGTTTGTATTTGGAAACAAACCGATATTACCCATTGACACTAGGCGTCACGTGGAAGATCTTATGAAGAGTCTGTGTCTCTGCTGACACCAGCTACGTATTACAAAAACGAAAACTACACAGATTTACAACTATGCTTTCAATGTATCGAGGTTACTGCACAGATTCCGTTCGTAGTCAAGCACAACAGCTCAATCTGCAGGATTGGCTAGAACCTTGAGTTACTTTTAAGCTTGTGTTGCTCACAATTTTTTGTACTTTTGTCATTTTTTTGCCTATACATGGTTGCGCTGTTGCCCTTGACAACAACGGAATCTGTGCAATAGCCTCAATATGTTGATAGTGTAGTTATAGTTCTTGCAGTTGTGAGTGCACTATGCCGGAACTAAGTGAATTCGAACACGGACCAGCTGTTGGTGGTCGTATGGTGTGTGCTTCCGTAACCAAGGTAGCCAAATTGTTTGGTGTTTCGAGATGCACTTTGACGAAAATCCTCATCCGTAAAGTCACAACACGGAAGAGAGTGATCATGACAGACGATTATCGAAGAAGATTGTGACGAAACATAAGAAGACAACAGCTCCAAAAGTCACTGCAGAACTGAATGTCTCTAGTTGACCTGAGACCACGCGGCCCACCGCATAGGAAGCACGCTTCTGACGTTTGATCTAAGTACAGCTATTGCCGTGGTACACACGTACCGTTTCTTTTACATTTTATGCGAGTCTTTTGCGCTTTTGGGCGTTCTGTATTAATGCTGGACCATGCCTCTTTACGTAGTTTGTAGTTTTAGTGTGTTCCGAAGAAGGCGTGATCATCCGCGCTGAAACCTAGGTCAACATTCGGTTTCTATTTGCAATCGAGGCGGATTCTTTATAATCATTAAATTATTCACGATTGCTGACGCGCTGCAGTTTGAAAAGTTCTCAATATCGAGACACACTGCCGACAGTTGTTGGCCAGCTTGCCACACGAGATGATAGAAAGGCTTTATGTAACCCTTCCAAACCAATCGAACCAGTACACCCATTAAAGTCATTGAGGGTGTACTGACATAGGATACGTAGGCTCATGCTTTCTAATTCTTTACTAATCTCACCAATTTTTTAAATCACTGCAACAGCATCACACATTCTCTCAACCCGTGAAGTTTTATTCCATTTTCTCTCCGTCCCCTGTGTGTTTCGCTATTTTTACCGGGCAGAGTGTGTTAGAATAACTTCAAGTTATCGTTCACTGAATGAACACATCAATGTGAAGTTAAGCACATGAATGTTTGAGTTCGTGTTTAAACAGGAGCTATTGTCGACCGCAAATCTAAGCTTAAGAAAAAGCTGTCCAACTAATAAGAAGCACAGCGGAGTCACATCCGGTGTTTAACACTCACGGCGTCGGACTGTTATAGAGTGAGTTGACAAAAGTCATGGGATATCTCTTGATATTGCCCTGAGAAGTGCAGCAGTTTGACGTGGCATGGATTCAACAACTCCTTGGAAGTCCCATGCAGAAATAGTGAGCCTGCAGTCTCTATACCCTTCCATAATTGCGAAAGCGATGCCAGTGCATGATTTTGTAAACGCATTGACCTCTCAGTTATGTCACAAATATGGTATATTAGATGCATGTCTGGCGATCTATGTGGCCAAATCATTATCCTGAATTGTCCAGAAAGTTCTTCAAGCTAATTGCGAACAATTATGGCCCGGTGACATGGCGCATTGTAACCCATGAAAGTTCCATCGTTCTTTGAGAACGAGAAGTCCATGAATGGCTGCAAATGGTCTCCAGTAGCCGAATATAACCATTCCCTGTTAATGACCTGTTGCGTTGAACCAGAGTACCCAGTCCATTCCACGTAAACAAAGTCTATACCATTATGGAGCCACCACCAACTTTCACAGTGGCTTGTTGACTTGGTTCTATGGCTCCGTTGGGTATTCACCACACTAGAACCCTACCAACAGCTCTTTAGAACAGAAATCGGGACTCATCTGACAAGACCATGGTTCTGTAGTCGGTTAGTGTCCAACCAATATGGTCGGGAGTCCAGGGGAGGCGCTGCAGACGATGTCGCTGCTGTTAGCAAAGACAGTAGCGTCGATCGTCTGCTGCCATAGACCATTAACGCCAAATTTCGACGCCCTGTCCTAACAGATAAGTACGTAGTATGTCTCACATTGATATCTGTGTTTATTTCATACAGTGTTCATTGTTGGTCAGAATTGTGAACTCTGCGCAAACGGCGCTGCTCTCAATCGTTAAGCGAAGACCGTTGGCCCCTGCGCTAACCATGGTGAGTGGTAATGCCTGAAATTTTGTATTCCCTGCACGCTTTTGAGACTCTGGATCACGGAATGTTGAATTCCTTAATAATTTCCGAAAACTAATGCTCCAACTGCTATTCCGCTTTCAACATCCGTTAATTAGCGTCTTGCGGCCAAACTCACATCGGATACCAGTTCACATAAAACACCTGAGTACAAATGACAGCTCCGCCGACCCAATACCCTTTTATATCTTCTGTACGCGATATTGCTGCCATCTGTATACACGTACATGTCTATGCCATGTCTTTTTTCACATCAATGTACAACATCTATGTGTTGGAAAGTAGATGCCATCTCAAAAGTTACTTCAGTTGAATTTATCAAAGTATTAACTCTGAAGATGCCAAGTGCAAGAAAACGGATTAAAATTCTTTTCTTTTTTTAATTAGTGTTAAGTACTTTCTGTAGCGAATCAATTAACAACTAGGAGACAATTACCATAATACGTAATCCCCAGTGATGATATTGTTATGTGCAAAGATTACAATACTTTATTTCCATTGTAACAGTACTGTTTTAAGTTAATTTCTTTGTCGTTTTATTACGATTCCCCACTCGTCAAATGACTCCATGTGTAACTTCCACCCTCGGGCGTACGTTAACTCTTTAAAGCCTGTCCTATGATAAGTTGACGGGCTTCACCTTATAGGAGAGGATTTTAGTACATATGTTGACCGCGTATACCTAAATGGAAGCAAAACCGGACTTATACCCAGTGAGTAACAACAATGATACGTCCAGCAAGTATAAGTGCAATTACACATTAGGACAGGTAAGAAACGTACACTGCAGGTGCTACTAATGGTTAATAATACGGTCGCCAGCCTAATTAGGCATTGAGTGAGTTTTTCCCTTGTACAAGTAGATGTACGTACACGCATAACCACACATAGTAATACTGTATTATATGGTGGATTTTAGTGCCAGAAAAATCTACTGAATTAAGATATTCCCTTTTTGTACTAGTTTGAACAAGCTATAAATACACAACATTACACTGCAATGTTTACTACGAACTGCGTTTTGTCTACTGATCCGACTGAAATCGGACATAGGTCACCCTAGAAATAGCACTTTTGACACACACACATACAATGTCAATTTTAATAATGGTAAAACACTGATAAATTTAGGTTTTATCTTGACTTTAACTTTGGTGGTCAAATCAGTGCAATCACTTCAGAATTTAAATGAATAGAAAAGAAAAGAATGAGGGGGGGGGGAGGGGGGGGGGGACCCTGAAACTGTTATGATCACAATGTTGAAACCATTGACTGTTGGAAACATTAATTACTCAAGATTTAAAAAAAAATGAATTATTACTCTTATTGTCCAATTACTTCCTCATTTAACTACCATTATTTTTCTCTCAAATTAATTAAACTTCCTTACTAAGTCAATTCCAAATTTATCTTAGTACTCTGTCAGACCTTTACTCTTTACTCATATTTTCATTAACAATAAAGCTCAATAAGATTCATTCTAGCATAAACAGGTCTGCAGTTAATTCTTATTAATATAAACTTTAAATCTTCATTTCGGTACACTCGGATTGCACAACATGTGGAAAGGACCCTGTCTAGGTGAGTGATTAGGATAATTCATTGATAGAACAATTCTGGTAAAAGTTAAGTTATTATTGAACAGTCAGGAACAAAATTAACACTGGTCCACACGAATACAATTCTAAAGATACAACCTGTGCGAGTCGATGCGGCGGTTGGCGGGCGGCGAGATGGCGAGACGCACAGCACACATACAATCACAGCTACGGCTTTTGCTGTAGCGGCACTTTGCTTCTTGTTAGCGTCGTAATCCTTTTCAATCCAGTGCTATTAGAATATAGCCATGCTGTATAGTCGGCGGACACGGCACATCCGAGGCTCAATGGATCCAATTTTTTCCCGGATAGCCTCCTCGATCCGGTACGTGTTCCTTAGACCGATGCCCAACTCCGACTGTACCGCTACTGAGCCCGTTATGCCGTACCGCGCCCGTGTGCATTTCCCCGCGCTCGCCTGCCATCCACCTTTTACTGCCCCCCTACAGATAGGGTATTCACCAAAGGTTTTACATTCCACATATCTTAATACATTGCCTACGCATGGACCAGGCGCACAATTAAAATTTCAGACATGTTACAATAGATTCAACAGGGATTAGACCTCAATTTTGTTATAGCATTGCTTGAAATCTGACATAAATATTAATATTCACATCTAAAGTTGCTTACATTTTCTTTAACATAATAACACGAAAAGAAAAGGAAATGACATCAGAACATTGCTTATACTAATTTATCAAAAAATCCGAAGAAAAAAATTTATTATATGTTCAGTAGTTGTTGTTACACATGCACGTCCTAAAATATGTATACATTTCCCGTGAATGTGATATTTAACATCGTTATAGGACACTTAAGACACTTCAAATTTTCACTTCTCCGTTTTAATGGCGTTATTTCTTTAGCGTGTTGTACTTCAGATATAAACAGACAGGCTCCCGCGGCCGGTGCCAGTCACATTAAATTTCTTCCACACATGCCGCTGCGTCATCTTATGAACCACTTAACATTCGAACATTACTAAGAAAGTCCTTCATGGCAAAATAATAAGAAGAGCTACCATGTTCACCCGGAATCCAAACACAGAAAATGAAAAACAAGAACAACTCGAAGGGCATTAGCTTTCCAATAGGTAGGATTCTTCCAAGAAGAAGCAGCAAGCCAATTTTCCGGAGTGGCCGCAGGATCCACAATGCAGTATGTTTCTTTACAGACGTAGTAAAATACATCAACGCTGTAGCCGTAAACATGATACATTGGGAAGGTGTTGCTGACTGCACTGGGGAAACTGAAATGGCTGTTGATAACCGCATGGCAAAGCATGAGCGCTACGTCATGGCTGCACACCAATTAAGCACAGGCGATTACGAGCAGCTTATAACTTTTCAGGAAGCATGAACACAAGCGAGACGGCTGTGGACGCATGCACGCATTATAAGACGTGCAACTGACATTCCGAGCCAGCCAAAAATCATCAGAGGAACGGCTATAATCTCCCGTCATTTAGGTTGTCAGAAATTGCGGTAAGACAAGCAGAGTTTGACGGCAGGGCTGCGGTCTCAAATGTCCAATGCCGCGACCGGCTTAACAATCAGCGGCTGCGTAACTGGCACAGTTTCCTGTGACTGCCAGCAGGAAATTACGACTCATACAAGCTGGTCGCCTACTCCTGACGGGCTACCGATTACCAGGAAGCCCTGTAGCCCACAAACTGTCCTCTATATATCCTTTGCCTCACTCCTAACACGAACAGTGTTATTCTAGGGTCAATAAAACCTTTAATTGTGACACAGCTCATCAAATAAACAAATATAGATTGTTCTAGAAACATTCATAAAACATTCAAGTTTCTACGATGAGTGCTAAATCAGCTTCCTTTACCATGCATTCCTCATTTATTTGTTTTCCTAGTCTGGTAGTAACTGTTCTCCTGCGCCACATTTCATCATGTAGAATAACAGAACTATTATTCATTATGTTTCTACAATACCGAACTTCTTTAACGATGTAGTATGTTAAGTTTTTGATTGTGATAAATTGTTGACATAACTAGCTCACAGAACTGTTGTAGTGGGAAACAGAGAATATGAAACCACTTTACTTCACTGAGACAAATGCGTTTACTCCACTGCACTGTGTTAACTGCAATGAAAATCTATGACACCCTAAAATGTTGTGCTGGGAAGAAACAGGTTCCAGTTTGCATCACCACACGATAACTATTTTCGTCCCTTATGTTCTATACTTCCCCTAAGCTGAGGATTTGCATACAGACCCATTTGCATAGCTTTAAAATTCGAATCCTAATACCATAACTTTTTTTCTAACTATACACTCATCATCTCCAAGCTATGTGCCAAGTAACATTCAAAAAGCGAACTAATAGGCAGTCTTGAGCAACAAGCCAGTAAGAGTTGTCGTATTCTCAGAATCCATATCCTCGGAGAGTCCAAGGAATATCTCTTTGTTCCTAAGTATTTCTTTATCACTCTTCTTTGGGCTTAGATTCTTTCCGACTAGTATCTTAATCTTCAACTTACTCTTCATCATTATCAAATTGTTATCTGAGTTTATACGGGCTCGTGGGTACGCCATCCTGCCCAGTATCTGATTTCTGAATCGGTATCAGAGCATGTTATAAACAAAAGTGAAACCGTCGTATATCTCCCTTCCTTCCTTTAGTGTACTTCCTTCTCTTGCGCTCTTTGATAAAGTATTTGTTTCTACAGGCGGAAATTAGTTTCAGAACTCAGTCTTTCTTCTCTTTCGTTCCTATTACCAATTCCATGTTCCTCCGTAGCATGTTTTTCTATTTCTTACTGTACAACCGCGTTCGAATACCCCATGACAATTACATTTTCATTTTCCTTTATGTACTGACTACCGGTTAACTGTCCTCGTACAGTTTCTCTATTTCTTCATCTTCTGCTTGCCACGTCGGCATGCATATCTGTTGTCGGCGTTGGTTTGCTGTCGTTCCTCATGAGAACAACCCTATCACTGAACTGTCCAGAGTAACACACTCTATTCCCTACCTTCTTATTTATAAGGAATGCTATTGCTGTTATACTGTTTTCTGCTGTGTTAATATTACTCACCTAATCAGAAATTGTTATCATCTTTCCTTTCCGCTTCACTGACCCCCACTACATCTAATCCGAGCCACGATTCATAGAACGTTATCTTGTCGTGGATTATTCAATCTTTTTGTCATGGTCACGTCCCTTTTCCAGGGGCAGTTTCTCATCCCAATGGCAAGTGATTGCCCTCCGCCCCATTTAACGTAGCTGTTGGCAGGCTTAGTATGACTTCTTACGTCGGTAGTATTCGGCCGTCATTGCTGATGGCTTGTATTCGAAATTTAAACATTCCCGAGGTCTAACCAGGGAGTGAAAGTCTGTTGATTAGTAGTGCACCTCTCCAACAATTTTCTTTTTTCTTGAGTCATCTGTATTATGGCTGGTTTGGTGATTCTCGCCACGACTTCCTGTACCCACCTTTATATCTCAGAGTAGCACTTACAATCTGCGTTCTCATATATTTACTGAATGTCTTGCTAACTCCTGCAGTCTCTGTTTTTAACCTCTACTGTTATGTATAGTACAATGGAAGTTATTCCTTGACGCCTTACCAGATGTTCTATCATACTATCCCCTACTTCCATAAAGTGCATTCCACATATTCTTTCTTCGCTAAATCTGTGGAAAACCTCCTGATTCCTTACCCTGTGCGTCCACCTTATCTTCAAGGTTCTACTGTACCACCAAATTTCAAATGTTTGGAGTTCTTATATTCTAATTTTCCCACAGATCATGTCTCACTACCTTACAACGCTGAGTTCAAAACGTATATTCACAGAAATGTCTTCCGAAAATTGAGACCGATATTTGATGTTACCAGACTTCTTTTGGCCACGGATGCTCCTTTTGCCAGAGCTGGTCTGCTTTTTATGTGCTCCTTACTCCGTCGGTCATAGCTTATTTATCTGCCTCGGTACCAGAATTCCTTAACTTTGTCTGTTTCGCTGTCACCAACTCTTTTGTTAAGTTTTTGGCTTTTCTCATTTCTGCTACTTCCTATAACTTTCATCTTTCTTCGTTTTACACTCAGTAAATATTCTCTACTCGTTAGAGTGTAACTCTTCTTATGTCTCGCAGAGAATAGCAGTGCATCAGTGAATCTTATCATTGATGTGTTTTCGCCCTGGATTTTAATCCCACTCTTCAACCTTACTGTTATTTGTCCTTGGTTCTTCGACGTACAGATCGAGCAGTAGAGGCGAGAGACAACATCCCTGTCTTACATCCCTTTTAATCAGAGCACTTCATTCTGCATATTCCACTCCAATTGTTCCCTCTTGGATCTTGTACATACATTGTACACCTATGAGGCTACAATTGTTTACTTTATCTCACATAAAGACCTCCAAGGCAGCTATCTCGAACTTGTTTGAAAAACTAGCAACTGCATCCCTTCATCTCACGTTTCATATTTGAGGTGTTAGCCAGCAACATTTTCTCCCTAGGTACCCTTTAATGTTGGAACAGAAAACAGGTAGCAGGATCGTGAAGCCGACTAGTCGGGGCTCATGTAACTTTGTAATGATCTAGGCATCGATGGCATATTAACGTCTTATCACCTTAAATTGAAAACTCTATTATGTCTCTTTTGCATTTCAAACATATTTCTTTGCGTTTTAGAGAATAACAACTTAGGTATACAACGGGTTATATTTGTAATTTGTGTGTTCCCTAAACATGGAAAACTTGCAGGACAATAGAGGAAGCTTGAATTCTACGAGATTTTTATTTGCTCTTTACACGCTCAATTCACATAAAAGTGCAGTGGGCAAAATTCTATAAAATTATTTAAACAGGAATTATATAAAACGACACTAACTGTGTTGCGGGACCCCAAATTCTATGGAAGACCGCATGAAGAAAATGAAGCAATATTTCCTCATATGGGCAGTTCGTGAAATACAAGTCAACGATACAAAAGAGGTCAAAACTTATAAAAAAATGGGCTATACAACTTAAAGGGCAGAGCAACTAATCTGAGAACTTCTCCGAATATAGATCATGCTACCACCACTGCGACACTTACATTTCCCTAGTGGCCTGGAGACAAACAGTACAGCAACTTCCTGCTCCATCATCAACTGTCAACTTAAAAAAAAAGTAAACTAAATCAAAATAAAATAAAAAATACCTCCACAACAAACGGCTACTCAATGATTTTGTCAGTAAGATACATATCACGAAGAAACGGGGAACACACCAGAAACTTGTCACACAAAGCTTACCGAACGCACATTAACAAACAAGAGCTTGGTACTGACCTAGAGTTCTATCCCACCGCTTGTCGAGGACGGAGGCGGGAGAGACTCATTCAATTCGATACACCAAAAATTTCTCACGCCGCTCAGGCCTCCAAACGGCGTCCCGTCCTTCGGTGACCACAAAAAAATGGCTGAAATGACATACACATCTATTCTCTGGGGACTGCAGTCGTGGCAAGACTGTCCATGTTCTAAGGGGCAAGCGGCGGCTCCAGCCAATTAAAGCGCAGAGTGCGCCATGGCCTCATTTCCGCGAAACATCTCTTGTGCAATTTAGATACGTGGGTATAACATAAATAACCAGACCACTGAACTGTAATGCAGTGATTAAAGTTGCAGCTGACATCAACAATGTCCGAGACGACTGGGTCTTGACGTTATACGAAGAAAGGCAAATGCGAAGATCGTCAAGCTGAACGTTTGTTAGGACACTAAGTGTGAAAGGTTTATTCCTCCTGTAGAAGGCAAACCCCCATTGGTAAATGCAGTGTCGACTGTTATAGGTAGAAGTGTCCATGAAGGTCGAGCCTTGATGAAAATATATTCCCTTATGGTTTTAAGTCGGTGGTAACGTAAATCATATCTTGAAACTCTACTCAATTTTTTTTTTGCAAAAATCTATTTGGAGCAATTAGGTCAGGAGTCCACAGGAAGGGCATATGGGTCCGATAACTTTCTAGACCTCTTAGTGGCAAACGATCATGAAGAAATAGAGAACGTCAGGACGTATACAGAGACTGGTGAACACAAGGTCGTTTTACCGAGGCTGAAAGTTGTAGTGTTCAAATCCACGAAAACTAAACGTAGATATGTTGTTGTTGTTGTGGTCTTCAGTCCTGAGACTGGTTTGATGCAGCTCTCCATGCTACTCTATCCTGTGCAAGCTCCTTCATCTCCCAGTACCTACCGCAATCTACATCCTTCTGAATCTGTTTAGTGTATTCATCTCTTGGTCTCCCTATACGATTTTACGCTCCACGGCGTCCTCCAATGATAAATTTGTGATCCCTTGATGCCTCAAAACATGTCCTACCAACCGATCCCTTCTTCTAGTCAAGTTGTGCCACAAACTTCTCTTCTCCCCAATCCTATTCAATACCTCCTCATTAGTTACGTGATCAACCCACCTTATCTTCAGCATTCTTCTGTTGCACCACATTTCGAATGCTTCAATTCCCTTCTTGTCCAAACTAGTTATCGTCCATGTTTCAGTTCCATACATGGCTACACTCCATACAAATACTTTCAGAAACGACTTCCTGACGCTTAAATCTATACTCGATGTTAACAAATTTCTCTTCTTCACAAACTCTTTCCTTCCCTTTGCCAGTCTACATTTTATATCCTCTCTACTTTGACCATCATCAGTTATTTTGCTCCCTAAATAGCAAAACTCCTTTACTACTTTAAGTGTCTCATTTCCTAATCTAATTCCCTCAGCATCACCTGATTTAATTTGACTACATTCCATTATCCTCGTTTTGCTTTTGTTGATGTCAAGACACTGTCCATTCCGTTCAACTGCTCTTCCAAGTCCTTTGCTGTCTCTGACAGAATTACAATGTCATCGGTGAACCTCAAAGTTTTTACTTCTTTTCCATGAATTTTAATACCTACTCCGAATTTTTCTTTTGTTTCCTTTACTGCTTGCTCAATATACAGATTGAATAACATCGGGGAGAGGCTAAAACCCAGTCTCACTCCTTTCCCAACCACTGCTTCCCTTTCATGCCCCTCGACTCTTATAACTGCCATCTGGTTTCTGTACAAATTGTAAATTGCCTTTCGCTCCCTGTATTTTACCCCTGCCACCTTCAGAATTTGAAAGAGAGTATTCCAGTTAACATTGTCAAAAGCTTTCTCTAAGTCTACAAATGCTAGAAACGTAGGTTTGCCTTTTCTTAATCTTTTATTCTAAGATAAGTCTTAAGGTTAGTATTGCCTCACGTGTTCCAACATTTCTACGGAATCCAAACTGATCTTCCCCGAGGTCCGCTTCTACCAGTTTCTCCATCCGTCTGTAAAGAATTCGCGTTAGTATTTTGCAGCTGTGACTTATTAAACTGATAGTTCGGTAATTTTCACATCTGTCAACACCTGCTCTCTTTGGGATTGGAATTATTGTATTCTTCTTGAAGTCTGAGGGTATTTCGCCTGTCTCATACATCTTCCTCACCAGATGGTAGAGTTTTGTCATGAATGGCTCTCCCAAGGCCATCAGTAGTTCTAATGGAATGTTGTCTACTCCCGGGTCTTTGTTTCGACTCAGGTCTTTCAGTGCTCTGTCAAACTCTTCACGCAGTATCTTATCTCCCATTTCGTCTTCATCTACATCCTATTCCATTTCCATAATATTGTCCTCAAGTACATCGCCCTTCCACCTTTCTGCCTTCCCTTCTTTGCTTAGAACTGGGTTGCTATCTGAGCTCTTGATATTCATACAAGTGGTTCTCTTCTCTCCAAAGGTCTCTTTAATTTTCCTGTAGGCAGTATCTATCTTACCCCTAGTGAGACAAGCCTCTACATCCTTACATTTGTCCTCTAGCCATCCCTGCTTAGCCATTTTGCTCTTCCTGTCGATATCATTTTTATGACGTTTGTATTTCTCTTTGCCTGCCTCATTTACTGCATTTTTATATTTTCTCCTTTCATCAATGAAATTCAATATTTCTTCTGTTACCCAAGGATTTCTATTAGCCCTCGTCATTTTACCTACTTGATCGTCTGCTGGCTTCACTACTTCATCCCTCAGAGCTGCCCATTCTTCTTCTACTGTATTTCTTTCCTCCATTCCTGTCAATTATTCCCTTACGCTCGCCCTGAAACCCTCTACAACCTCCGGTTCTTTCAGTTTATCCAGGTCCCATCTCCTTAAATTCCCACCTTTTTGCAGTTTCTTCAGTTTCAATCTGCAGTTCATAACCAATAGATTGTGATCAGAATCCACATCTGCCCCTGGAAATGTCTTACAGTTTAAAACCTGGTTCCTAAATCTCTGTCTTACCATTATATAATCTATCTGATACCTTTTAGTAACTCCAGGATTCTTCCAGGTATACAAACTTCTTTTATGATTCTTGAACCAAGTGTTAGCTATGATTAAGTTGTGCAAAATTCTACAAGGCGGCTTCTTGTTTCATTTCTTCACCCCAATCCATATTCACCTACTATGTTTCCTTCTCTCCCTTTTCCTACTGACGAATTCCAGTCACCCATGACTATTAAATTTTCGTCTCCCTTCACTACCTGAATAATTTCTTTTATCTCATCATACATTTGATCTACACTCCTGGAAATTGAAATAAGAACACCGTGAATTCATTGTCCCAGGAAGGGGAAACTTTATTGACACATTCTTGGGGTCAGATACATCACATGATCACACTGACAGAACCACAGGCACATAGACACAGGCAACAGAGCATGCACAATGTCGGCATTAGTACAGTGTATATCCACCTTTCGCAGCAATGCAGGCTGCTATTCTCCCATGGAGACGATCGTAGAGATGCTGGATGTAGTCCTGTGGAACGGCTTGCCATGCCATTTCCACCTGGCGCCTCAGTTGGACCAGCGTTCGTGCTGGACGTGCAGACCGCGTGAGACGACGCTTCATCCAGTCCCAAACATGCTCAATGGGGGACAGATCCGGAGATCTTGCTGGCCAGGGTAGTTGACTTACACCTTCTAGAGCACGTTGGGTGGCACGGGATACATGCGGACGTGCATTGTCCTGTTGGAACAGCAAGTTCCCTTGCCGGTCTAGGAATGGTAGAACGATGGGTTCGATGACGGTTTGGATGTACCGTGCACTATTCAGTGTCCCCTCGACGATCACCAGTGGTGTACGGCCAGTGTAGGAGATCGCTCCCCACACCATGATGCCGGGTGTTGGCCCTGTGTGCCTCGGTCGTATGCAGTCCTGATTGTGGCGCTCACCTGCACGGCGCCAAACACGCATACGACCATCATTGGCACCAAGGCAGAAGCGACTCTCATCGTTGAAGACGACACGTCTCCATTCGTCCCTCCATTCATGCCTGTCGCGACACCACTGGAGGCTGGCTGCACGATGTTGGGGCGTGAGCGGAAGACGGCCTAACGGTGTGCGGGACCGTAGCCCAGCTTCATGGAGACGGTTGCGAATGGTCCTCGCCGATACCCCAGGAGCAACAGTGTCCCTAATTTGCTGGGAAGTGGCGGTGCGGTCCCCTACGGCACTGCGTAGGATCCTACGGTCTTGGCGTGCATCCGTGCGTCGCTGCGGTCCGGTCCCAGGTCGACGGGCACGTGCACCTTCCGCCGACCACTGGCGACAACATCGATGTACTGTGGAGACCTCACGCCCCACGTATTGAGCAATTCGGCGGTATGTCCACCCGGCCTCCCGCATGCCCACTATACGCCCTCGCTCAAAGTCCGTCAACTGCACATACGGTCCACGTCCACGCTGTCGCGGCATGCTACCAGTGTTAAAGACTGCGATGGAGCTCCGTATGCCACGGCAAACTGGCTGACACTGACGGCGGCGGTGCACAAATGCTGCGCAGCTAGCGCCATTCGACGGCCAACACCGTGGTTCCTGGTGTGTCCGCTGTGCCGTGCGTGTGATCATTGCTTGTACAGCCCTCTCGCAGTGTCCGGAGCAAGTATGGTGGGTCTGACACACCGGTGTCAATGTGTTCTTTTTTCCATTTCCAGGAGTGTATTTCTTCATCATCTGCAGAGCTAGTTGGCATTTAAACTCGTACTACTGTAGTAGGCATGAGCTTTGTGTCTATCTTGGCCACAATAATGCGTTCACTAATCTGTTTGTAGTAGCTAACCCGCACTCCTATTTTTTTATTCATTATTAAACCTACTCCTGCATTACCCCTATTTGATTTTGTATTTATAACCCTGTAATCACCTGACCAAAAGTCTTGTTCCTCCTGCCACCGAACTTCACTAATTCCCACTATATCTAAGTTTAACATATCCATTTCCCTTTTTAAATTTTCTAACCTACCTGCCCTATTTAGGGGTCTGACATTCCACGCTCCAATCCGTAGAACGTCAGTTTTCTTTCTCCTGATAACGACGTCCTCTTGAGTAGTCCCCGCCCGGAGATCCGAATGGGGGACTATTTTACCTCCGGAATATTTTACCCAAGAGGACGCCATCATCATTTAACCATACAGTAAAGCTGCATGCCCTCGGGAAAAATTACGGCTGTAGTTCCCCCTTGCTTTCAGCCGTTCGCAGTACCAGAACAGCAAGGCCGTTTTGGCTATTGTTACAAGGCCAGATCAGTCAATCATCCAGACTGTTGCCCCTGAAACTACTGAAAAGGCTGCTGCCCCTCTTCAGGAACCACATGTTTGTCTGGCCTCTCAACAGATACCCCTCCGTTGAGGTTGCACCTACGGTACGGCCATCTGTATCGCTGAGGCACGCAAGCCTCCCCACCAACGGCAAGGTCTATGGTTCATGGGGGGGAATGTAGATATATCTATTTAAAAACACTATGTAAAAGGTATCAAGCGAACCTTTATTTTCCTTTTAAACGTAGATATATCTATTTAGAAAGAAAATAAAGTTTCGCATGATACCTTTTACATAGTGTTCGTTCCTTAAATCAGAAGTACCGTTCTTATCGTACAAACGTGGACATTAACCCTGATGTCTTAAAAGACATCTATTATCCTGTCCCTTCTTCTTGTTAGTGTTTCCCGTATAATGCTGTCTTCGGCGATTCTGTGGAGAACCGCCTCATAGCTTACCTTATTAGTCAACCAAATTTTCAATATTCTTTTGTAGCACCACATCTCAAACGTTACGATTTCCTTCTGTTCCGATTTTCCCACAGACCATATATCAATGCCATACGGTTCTGTGCCCCAAACGTACATTCTCAGAAACTGTTTCCTCAACTTAAGACCTCTGTTTGATACTAGTTGGCTTCTCTTCGCCAAGGATTCCAGTTTCAACGGTGCTAGTCTGATTTTTATGCCCCCTTTCCCCTGCATCATTGGTAATTTTGCTGCCTAGACAGAGCATTCCATAACATCATCTACTTCGTGATCACCAATTTTGATGTTCAGTTTATCGCTGTTCTTATTTCTGCTACTTCTTATTACTTTCAACTTTTTTCCATTTACTCTCAATCCACAATCTGTACTCATTACACTTTTCGTTCCATTCAGTAGAATCTGTAATACTTCCTCACTATCACTGAGGATTGCAATAGCATCAGTGACTCTTAACATTGAAATGTGTCTCCTTGAATTATAATCCCACTCTTGAAACTTTCTTTTATTTCCAAGATTGCTGATTCTCATTTTGTATATCATCCGTCTCTCCCTATAGCTTACGTGTATTTTTCTCAGAATTTCTAATATTTTGCATCATTTTACGTTGACGAAAGCTTTTTCCAGGTCGATATGTCCTGTGAATGTGACGTGCTATTTCTTCATTCTCGTTTCCATTATCAACTACAAAGTCAGAAACGCCTCTCTGGAGCCTTTACCTTTCCTAAAACCAAATTAACTATCATCCAACAGATCCTTTACTTTCATTTTCATTCTTCTGCATGTTATCTCTGTCAGCAGCTTGGATGCATGAGCTGTTAAGCTGACTGTGCGACAATTCTAGGACATATCAGCTCTTGCAATCTTGGGAATTATGTGGATGATTCTTTTCCTGAAATCTAATGATATATCGCCAGTCTCATACACTCTACACATCAACGTGCATAATCGCTTTGTTGCAACTTCCCCAAATGATTTTAGACATTCCAATGAAGTGGTATCTATACCTTCTGCCTTATTAGATATTAAGTCTCTCAAACCATTTCGAAATTCTATGCTAATACTGAATCTCTCCCTTATCGACACCTGTTTGTTGTTATACCACGTCATAGGGTAAGTTGTCCCCCTCATAGAGGCTCTCAGTCCACTCTTTCCACATAACCGTTCTACCCTATGCATTCAAAATTCGAATTCCCATTGCACTCTTAATGCTACAATACTTGCTTTTAATTTCACCAAAGGGTGTTTTGATATTTCTATGTGGTGTTCTAGTCCTACCACCAATCGTTTGTTTTTCGTATTCTTCACGTTTCTCATGTAGTTATTTCATCTTAGCTTCCCGGAACTTTCTGTTTATTTCATAGTTACGTGACTTGTATTTCTTTATTCCTGAATTTCTCTAAACATCTATGCTCTTACTTCTTTCATCGCTTAACTGAAGTATTTCTTGTATTGCACATAGTTTCTTCGTTGTTACCATCGTTATACTACGTTTTTCTCTTCAGTTTCTGTGACTGCCTGTTTCAGAGACATCCATTCCTCTTCAGGTGAGCTGCTTACTGACCTATTCTTTATCGCAATATCTACAATTGCGGAGAACTTCAATAGTATCTCTTTACTCATTAGTATTTCCGTATTCCGCTTCTTTATCCTTTGATTCATCCTCTCTAGTAACTTGAACTTCAACCTACTCTGTATCATTACCAGATTGTGTTCTCAGTCTATATGTGCCCCTGGGTACACCATACAATCCAATAACTGATTTCGGAATTCCCTTTTACACATTGTATATGCAATTCTATAGCCGTCTGCATATGCAGATATTGCTATTCCATGACTTTTGTCACCTCAGTGTATTCTCTTGTACTATCTCAATTTAGACACACTACATCCCCATGAGTGATTGAATGAAAGGTATGCATCAGTTCATCGAATTTATGTTTAACTACAACGTCGTGGGATATTGTGACAAATCTTTTAACAGAATCTGACTATGAAATTAACTGCAGGCTTTACGAATGCTTCTTACAGATGCACGAATCTCTATCAGTACCCCTGCAATACATTTTGTAACGAGAGTGTAGTGGACCCTATTTTTGCATCATTGTATGAATGGTAACATTAAACCGTAGTAGGTCTCTGTCGTCTTTAATGACCTACATTGTACGTACTCATTCAGACTGGGGCTTGTAACATCTTCCAGATTTAACTAATATTGCAGAAAACCTTACAGACAGGGCAACCACACCTCTGAATAAGCACTTTGGGCGTTAAGACGCAGCTTCAGTTGTATTTAACCTTTTTAGTATCAGATCACAATCAGATTTCGGAATCTCTGCCAATCGTGATGTTATCCAACTGAAATCTTCCTATATCTTCCGGCCTTTTTCTGGTGTACCTCTCCCTCTACTGGTTCTTGAACACAGTATTCGCAGTTACAGTCTGAAATTTCCTGCAGAACTCAATTAGACTTTCTTCTCTGTCATTCCTACTACCAAGCCCATATTTTCCCGTACCCCCTTCTTTTAGTCCTTCCCCTACAACCGCATTCCGATCCCCAGTGACTATTAGATTTTCATATTGTTTTGCGAACTGGACTGTTCATTCAGTAACCAGATATATTTTCTCTATTTGTTCAACTCCTCTTTACGATGTGGACATTTCTACCTGAACTGTTGTTGTCGATGATGGTTTGCCGTCGATTCTGATGAAACAACTATATCAGTGAATTATTCCCAGTAACTCACTCTATGTTCTACCTTTCTGTTCATAACTAAACCTACATCCGTTACATTGTCTTCTGTTGCTGTTTGTGCTTCCCTACGAGTATAAGATGCGACCAGAAATCCTTGTCTTCGTTCCCTTATACTTCACTCACGCCCAATATTTGTAGATTGAGCCTTAAGATTTCCTTTTTCAGGTTTTCTAGCTTCCATACCACATTGAAACGTGTAACATTCCACTCCCAGACTAGTAAAACGTTGTAACTTCGTTGGTTATTGACTATTTTTCTCAAGGTCACCTCCTCCTGGGCGGTCCCCTACCGGAGATTCGAATGGGAGATTAGTCCGGAGACTTTTGCCAGTGGAAATTTCAGTACGACACTATTTCAGTCACAGGCCCCAAGTCCTGTGGATGATTTTTATTCAAAATTTAAGCAATGGTGGGGTTCGAATCCAAGACCGAGGATGTCTTGAGCACGAGTGGCCTAAAAATACCAGCGTCGAACAAATGCTGGTTGTATTCAACGAAAGCATCATATCGAGTAATTAGTAAGAGATCTTGTAAGCAGATATCCTTTGGTAAATGAAACAAGTCAGAAAACTATTACATAAGTAACGAGAAAAGGACATCAGATTGAAAAGGTACGGAAAATCGAGGTTTTGTTGAGTCCTTAAACAAGGCACCGAATTGAGTGCGAAATTCTGTCAGTAATTTCAATAATGAATTTCTGTCTCAAAATCTGGCAGCAGAAAATGTAAACACATCCTAGTCGTATGTAAGGTACGCCATGACAGGACACAACCACTGTCTTCATTGCGCGGTATAGATGTTACTGACTATAGGGCCAATTAAACAGAGTTACTAAATTCAGTTTTCCGGTTCCTTTCGCCAAGAAAGATTTAACCAGCTTTCCAGAATTCGAATCACGTTCAGCTGCCAAAATGAGTAACTGAGAAATAGATATACTTGGTGCAGCGAATAACCTAAATTACTTACTAAATGCAAGTCGTTCAGTCCAGATTTTATAGCAGTTACGATCATTTTACAGTATGCTCCTACAGAAACTACATTTTTGGTAATAATATACAACAGCTCTCTGCACAGGAGATTCGTATCTGAAGTCTGAACAGCTGCACGGGTCACACCATTGCACATAAAAGGAAACAGATATAATCATCCGAATTATAGGACAATTTGACTTACAATCCTCTCCACAGCCGAGGACGTAGACGCACACTTAAGAGAGATAGGCCGGTTCGAATCCTGCTGATGCAGATCTTTCCCTACTAATATTTGGCCGGCAAGAGGAGTGGGGTACTGTTCCTGAACCAAAACCGCTCTGTCAAGTACTAAGGACATGTGACACTGTTGACGGTGACCTGTACGTCGGATGTGGAAGTTAAGCTCAGTGGCCCCCATGGGGCTAATGTTAGCAGTAGGCTATGTGGCGGCACGGGGTTTCACACTTTCCTCTCCTTAAAGCCGTAACTACTCAAACACATCACTACACCCTACAGTCATTCATCATACGCATTTCCAGAAGAGTTTTGACTGCGTTTCCCACAATTCGTCTCCAATCAGATAGCTTATGGAGTATCTCAGCTGTATGATTGAGATCGTATTTTCTGAGAAACAAGTGTTATTGATAATCCCCAGTTATCAATTTATATAAGATGTTTAGGAGACTATCTGAGCAGACATCTTAGAATTTTTTGCAGACGATGCTGTCGTTTAGAGTGATCAGAAGGTCCAAACGAATTCGAAAAAGATTTAGGCAAATGTATGTACGATGCGAAAGATGGAATTCGATCATAATAAAGATTGTGAGAACTTCTACACATGTACTTAAAGAATTCGACAAATTTCGGTTATACGGTCAATATACAAATTTCATTATTGTCGATCCGTCTTAATATCCAGGGATTAAAGTCGCGAAAAATTTAAAGTGGACTGGAAAAAGTTCTAATTTAAAATAGAACTAGCACAAAGAAATTTTGTGTGGATGGCGAACCGAAGACCTCGTTGTATTGGCAGAACACTAAAAGATGCAACAATTCTTCTAAAGAGACTGCCTGCACTACGCTTGTCCGTCCGCTTCCGAAGTACTGCAGCACAATATGAGATTCTTAACAGTTAAGATTGATGAAGGACATATGAAAAGTTGAGAAAAAAGCTGTCTGCTGTGTATTATTATGAGAATTGATGAGAGGGTGTTAAAGATATTATCTAGTTGGGAGTGCAGTAATTAACACAAAGGTGTTTCTAGTTGCGACCAGATTTTTTAAAGGACTTTCAGTCATCAATTTTCTCTTCCGAAGCGAGCACGTTTTCTTGACTCCTACTTGTGGATGTAGAGATAACCGTCGTAATAAAAAAGATTACAGATAGAGCTCATTCCTCCCTCGTCTTAGTCGAGAACGTAACACTCATAAACCAAACAGCAAGTGGTTCTATGAACGGCCTCGAAGGATCGTGAGTGAAATTTGCAGAGTAATCATTTAGAAAAAGCGAAACGCATGTCCCACCATGGAAAAATATTGTTCCTTAACCACTCTACTACATTATTATGTTTCATATATATGATTCGACGGATCTGTGATATATAACCATTTACATTAACGCCCGAGTAATATACGTCATTAAATCGGGACCTATATTACCTATTTACATCAACACCATTCAGACAAATGAAGCCCCTTTCACCTGACTTGTTTTTGAGTGTAAGGTTTGTATATCCGTACTGCATAGCATTCAAACCTTCTCGCATGATGTGCGCTGAGTTAATTTGCGCGCCGGAATAACATGGCTTATTACAGTGCGGTTCAAAATAAACACGAGAATCCATTACGCACGTGGCTGCGTTTATGACAACAGTGTAGCAAACGCTTTCGCGTGTAACATAGCTCGGAACTTATGTAGTTTGTAGCAGAGATCATCAATCACCGTAAAACAAATTAGCCAGTCCCTTTGGCAACACAGTGTGGAGTTAAACCAGAGAATCAGTTTAATTGTATAGCACTTGCAAACACGTGTAACGCCATTGTTTATGCTCTGGCATGAAGTAAATTACTGAGTGGCGTGTTAACTCTAAAGTACGATTGCTGGGTCAGTGTACCCTTGAAAATCTGTTCCATGCACTGGCAGCACCTCTTAGATTACGTATTTCTTAACAGATGAAAACCGTCTATAAATAATCCTCGTGTGTTATGCGATTCCCCACTCAGTCCTAACATTTTATTTCTGTCACTTGTTTCATCATTCGCTTCTGGCTCAAATGGTTCAAATGGCTCTGAGCACTATGGGACTTAACAACTGAGGTCATCAGTCCCCTAGAACTTAAAACTACTTAAACCTAACTAACCTAAGGACATCACACAAATCCATGCCCGAGGCAGGATTCGAACCTGCGACCGTAGCGGTCTCGCGGTTCCAGACTGAAGGGCCTAGAACCACTCGGCCACAGTTACCGGCTCGCTTCTGGAAACTATTTGCCGATCTGAAAATTACTAAGGCTCGCTGTGAATATGATTCCAGATTCAAATGTGGGTTTTCCAGTAACTGACTGTCGAAAGAAGGAAACTGCACTATGCCTAGTACAAACTCAGCGGTGTTTAACCCATCCTGCTAGTTGATGACAGTTTCGCCTTATTCTACAGTAGAAAACAAAAGGCGAAAGTTCTGTTTTACTGTAACTCATTGTCGATGACCACGATACTTACAAATGTACCAGGAACCGTTCATTCCTGAGTTGTAAGTGCAAAAATGTGGAACTTCCTGAGTGTATATTGTGAACAGCTTTTCAACGTACCTAAAATTTACGGGAGCTCCCATTCAGTTCCTGTTAAGTCCCAGTAGTCATACTTCTATTATGAATACTACTTCAGAAAGCATGTGACGAAAATAATGAAAACGCATAACATTATGGAGTTCTCGGAATGGATTGGACAGACAACAACTGAACTGCAAAGTCTCTGAATACGATTGCATCATAAAATTAGTCATTCACAGGCACAGTCATGCAAAATTCGAAAAGAAATTTTGGGTTTCGGTTGTCTTCAGCTCAAACTTAAAATAAGCATATAAATCACCTGCAGTTTAATTGAAACCACATTCTCGCAGATAATTATGCATTGATAATAAGTGTTTCTTAACGTTGTCATTAATGTTCTGTTGACTCTTCTGTATGGTATGAAGAGGGCCGCTGATACTCATAAATGATATTATATTCTATGAACATAATAGTCAATAAATACATCAATAACTAGTTGTGAACCATAAAATTATCTTATTATAACGGTAGAACAGTAACGTCATAATAGTATCAGGATGGTTGTGGACACAATGAATAATTTCTATAGTACAACTCAGTCAATTAAAATGATCATCAGCATGTAATAAAAATTCAGTACTTGTGCGAAATCCTTTTAGATTTAAGGTCCCAGGCCGTGTGCGACTAAAATAACAACTGAATAGCCGAAAGCGGATGTTTCGACCGGACAGCTGTTGACTTTGGAGCGAGGATACTGAAAATGGTCCTTGCATACATTGGGTCCTAATTTGATTGCCAATTTGGACTCTAGGTGCCAGCGAATTAAGGGCCGGAATTGTTGAGTGAGTACCAAAGTTAAACAGCACCAAAGTTACAAGAGCGTTTTGGGAATTCAATGCTCCGACACTCCTACGTAATAAAACGTGTCCAGAATTGTGAATTTGCAGCTGGCATATTGAATGCCTGTGGCAGCATCAACAGCAAGTCGCAAGCACCCGTTTTCGCAGGAGGCGTTTTCGACAGACGGCACGATTCCTTTACGAAGCGGTGTGACAGGTCCCCAACAGTTATAACCTAGTATTTGTGTCCGAAATCCAAAGTAGTGCCAAGCCAAGATGATCAAGGTAACCGACACCTGAAGAGTGTTGGAGTTAAAGGAACAATAACACAAGATACAAAAACAAAAACGAAACCTGCGAATGTGTTAGATGAGGGTTAGCTGCTCCCGGGAAGTAAGGGGACTAAAGAGACTACTCTGACGTTGTGCTTGATAGCGGAAGCAAGACTGATGAAAAATCAAGACACGTTAACAGGGTTTTTCAACCTAGGGTAATCATTCAAGAATGTAAAATGGTGCAAGATCATCAAAATTCTGAGAAAACTGTGAGCAACAGGTAAAGAGGGGAAATATGCAATATTCACTGGAACCAAGAGGAGCAGACTGGAAGACGAAAAACAGAGAGCATGGATTAAAAATCTGGAAGACAACGATACACTGTTTCGCCATTTCTGTCCATTTCTGTTCAATTTTTCATGGAAGAAGCAGTGTTGGAAATAAGAGAAACTTCAAAAAGTGGGATTGAAATTCGGGAAGTATATCAATGACAAGATCCGCTGACAACATTGCTATCCTCAGTGAAAGCGAAGCGGAATTACTGGACCTGTTGGAAGAAATTAACAGTGTAGTGAGTACAGATTGAGAGCAAACCGAATAGACACGAAAGTGGTGACTAGTAGCAGAAATGAAATTAGCGATAGAATGAACATCACAGTTCACGTACTAGATGAAGCGAAGAAATTATGTCAAAATGAAAACAAAATAACAAATGACGAAAGTAGCAAGGAGGGCATAAAAAGCATTCTAGCACAGTAAAGGGTGCGTTCTTGGCCAACAGAGGTCTACTAGTATCAAACAGCGCCCTTAATCTGAGGAAGAGCTTCCTGACAAAGTACGTTTGGCGCAGAGAATTGTATAGGGGTCAACGACGAACTATGGCAAGGCCAGGATAGCTGGATACCGAAGCATTTGATATGAGGTGCTCTAGAAGAATGTTGAAAATTATATAAAGTACCAGGCATTTTTCCGCAGAATAGGAGAAGGAAAGAATACATGAGAAACAGTGACAAGAAGACGGCATAGAATGACAGAATATGTGCTAAGAGGTCCGGGGTAGGTTCCATTGCACTTGAGGGAGCTGCAGAGGGGAAAGACGGAGAAGACAGAGAATGGAGTTAACCAACTACTAATTTCGGACGTGTGGTGAAAATGTTAATAACAGATGACAAGATTGATACGAGAAAGGTATTCATGGCTGCCATCATCAAGCCATTCAGAAGACTAACGCAAGAAAGAAAAAACAGTCAACCGTAGGTCACAGACAGAACACTAAAGGAAATGCAAGGAAAACACCGTTGAATGTGGTATTCAACAGCTGTCGGACAAACATTTACCAAGGGTGCTGTCCCTTATCTTATGATAATCAACGTCGCTTTTCAAAGACGTTATTGTTGAACTGGTGGTCTATTCTCAAAAAACTGGTTTGATGCACCTCTCCGCCTTACTCTAACCCGTGCAAGCATCTTGATCTTAGGTAACTACTGCATACGACGTCTTTCTGAACCTGCTTACTATAGTCGTCTTTTGGTCTCCCTCTGCAGTTCCACCCCTTTCAAAAAATGGCACTGAGCACTATGGGACTTAACATCTGTGGTCATCAGTCCCCTGGAACTTAGAACTACTTAAACCTAACTAACCTAAGGACTTCACACACATCCATGCCCGAGGCTGGATTCGAACCTGCGACCGTAGCGGTCACACGGTTCCAGACTGAAGCGCCTAGAACCGCACGGCCACACCGGCCGGCTCCCCCCCCCCCCCTTTCTCTCCATTAATAAATTCCTTAATGTCACAGAAGCTGCCCTGTCACCAATCCAATTCAGTACCTTCTCCTTACTCGCACGATCAACACTTCTAATCTTCTATATAGAGCACCATATATCGAAAGCCTCTATTCTCATCTTGTCTGAAATGCTTATCGTCGTGTTTCACTTCAGTCCAACGCTACACATCAGACAAATTCCCCCAGAAATGACTTCCTAAAATTTAAATTTCCATTCAATCCAAGTAAATTTGTTTTCTTCAGAAACGCTTTTCATTCCATTACCCCGGCATCGTAAGTTACTTTAGAGTCCAAATAGCAAAACTCATCTACTACTTTTAATGTCCCAGTTCCTAATGTAATTTTCTCAGCATAGCCTTATTAAAGTCTATTACGGTCTACTACCTTCCTTTTGCTTTTGTTAATTTTCACCGTATATCCTCATATGAAGAAACTGACCCTTCGTTGAACTGCACTGCCAAGTCCTTTGCTGTCTCTGGCAGAATTACAATGGCGCTTGCAAACCGCAAAAATTTTGTCTTTTTCCTTTCTTTTAATTCCCTTTCCGCATTTCCCCTGGCTTTCCTTCACAGTTTGCTCAGTGAACAGATTCAATAACATCTGGAACAGGCTATAACAAAGTCCCACTCTCTCAATAACATCTGGAACAGGCTATAACGAAGTCCTACTCCCTTCTTAACCAGTGCTTCCCTTTCATGTTTTATAAGAGCTGTCTAGTTTCTGTACAATTTCTAACTAACTTCTCGCTCCCTGTATTTTATCCATGCTGTCGTCAGAAGATTAAATAGGGTTTTCCCGCCAGCATTGTCAAAATCTTTCCGCAAATCTACAAATACAGCAAATGTTGGTTTTTCACTCCTTAACCTATAATCTAAGATAACTCGAGGAAGGTCAGTAGTAATACATGTATCAACATTTCTCCAGAACTCAAGTCTTCTGTGAATAATTCATATTGGAATTTTACAACCATGACTTATTAAACTGTTAGTTCGTTAACTTCTCATCTGTAATAACCTGCTTACTTTGAAATTGGAATTACTACACTATTTTTGAATTCTGAGGTTATTTCGTCTGGTTCATAGAGCTTGCACGTCAGTTGGAATAGCTTAGACATGGTTGCCTCTCCTAAATATATCAGCACTTCTGAATGAATGTGATCTACTCCAGGGGCTCGGCTTTGGCTTATGTCTTTCAGCGCTTAGTCGAATTCTTTTCGAAGTGTCATATCTCTAATCTCATCTTCATCTACGTCGTCTTCCCTTTCGGTAATACTACCTTCAGGTTCATTTCACTTATGTAGCACCTCTAAATGCAACTTCCACCTTTCAGCGTTGCTTTCTTTGCTGGGTATTGTCTTCCATCTAAGTTCTTCATATTCATACAGCTACTTCTCTTCCTCGAAGGTGCTCTTTACTTTGCCCGTAGGCGCTATCTGTCTTACACCTAGTTATCCACGCTCCTATTGGGTTACATTTGCTGTCTACCCTTTCCTACTTAACCATTTTGCTCTGCCTGTCAGTCTCACTTATTAAACGTTTCTATACCCTTTCGTCTGCTTATTTTGTTGCATTTTTTGTTATTTCTTCTATCATCAATTTAAGTGAATATATCCTGTGATATCCAAAGATATCTACGAGGCCTTATCTGTTTACTTGTTTGTCCTCTGTTTCGTTGACTATTTCATCTCTCAAAGCTACTAATCTTCTGTTTTAATCTACAGTTTATGATCAATAAATTAGCGGCAGCGTCCACATGTGCCCCTTACAGTTTAAAATCTCGTTCCAAATTCTCCGTCTTGCCATTATTTACTCAATCAGAAAACTTACAGTGTCACCAGGTCTCTTCCACATATACAGTCATATTTCATGATTCTTAAACCAAGTGTTAACGACGATTAAATTAATCTGTGTGCATAATTCTGTCTGGCGGTTTTCACTTTAATTCCTTTCCCCTGTACACGTTCCCCTACTATGTTTCCTTCTCTTCCGTTTCCTTATATCGAAATCCAGTCACTCATAATAATTAACTTTTCTCTCCGTTAATACTGTAATTGATATCATCACACATTCTGTCAATTTCTCCATTATCTGCAGAGCTAGTTGGGGTATAAAGTTGTACTATTATAGTGGGTGTTGGTTTTGTTTCCGCCTTGGCTACAATAATACTTTCACAATGCTCCTCACAGTACTTTATCCGCGTTCCCATTTTCTTATTCGATATCAGAACTAGAGTCATCAATTACTTCCTTTTGATTTTTTACGTATAACCCCGTACGCACATGACCATAGGTCCTGTTAATCCTGCCACTGGACTCCACTAATGTCCACTTTATGTAACTTCAAACTGCGGATTTCTCTTTTCAAATTTTCTAACTGTGTACCCTGTTAAGAGATGCAACACTCCACGCTGTGATCCGCAGAATTCCAAGTTAGTTTCTCCTGGTAAGCCCAAGCCCAGTGATTCGAATAGGGGACTATTTTAACACCCGAATATTTTACCCATGGGGATGCCATCGTAACTATCTGCTTGTTATGGGGAGAATTGATGGCTGCAGCATCCTCTTGCCTTCAGTTATTCGTAGTACGAGGAGAGTGACACCAGGTTTGGTGATATTACAGGGCGTATCTGTCAATCAACCAAACTGTTGCCCCTGCAAGAACTGAAAATCCTGCTGAAACTCTTCAGACGTCGGAAATCACATCCCTCTTCCCTGTTCATATTCCGGGGGCTTAAGTACCTTTGCGTCCCCTCTTATTTTCCGCTGGTGTGTCTATGATTACCCGTAAGCTCAGCGACCAGTTGGAAAATGAAGACATTGCAGTGTTACTGGTTGTGTGTTGTTCTACACACTTGCACGTAGCGTTTGTGCTTCGTTGCGAAATTGCTTAAAGATCTCTCTGTTTCGCTAGCAGAGTCACCACAGAATTAATGCCCTAAACCTAGTGCCCGTAGGCAGCATGAATAGCCTCTATGGTATATTTTTTGCTGTCCCAAAAGGTATCAAATCTTTCAGGAGCTAAGAGATGATTCTTTTGTATTTGCCTGGCTTATACTTGCACGAACATTCGCTGACACAGCAAGTACAGAACTTTGTCTTGGTCTCATTCACTCCTCATATGAAACTGATACTGGTGTTGTTGAGCGACACATGTAGGGAAGGATGCAACTGCCTCAAGTTGTAGATGTGGCAATATCGACTTTGATATGATAACCTAGGATCTCACGTTTGAAATTAATTTTTGTCTTCTCGAACTGCACCGTGTCGGTCGTAACGTCAGCTGTTATTGCGCCTTTCGTGTGTAGTTTACACAATTATTTGCTCCCCATCGCTAGAAAGTATTTCATTCAAAGACAGATTTCCCCTAAAAACTACGAACATTCTATAAAATAGATGGCCTATTGCGCTCAGCTTTTTGTTGAATTTTTTTCCTGTGCATGTATTTAATGCTTACTGGCTGTTATCAGACTACACCAATGTTATTGTCATATCTCCGACCATTAGGTTAAACCTATTCATTTCATGAGTTCCTGGTTGCAAATAAACTTCGACTTATGAGCTTCACAACTAATTAAGATATTCGTAGACCTTGAACATATCTCATTAAGAAAAAGAAGAAAAAACATAGGCAGTTGAAGATTTGAAGCTGTCTAGCCACAATAGGAAACAAAACCTCACACCTCTCTTTGGTTACACAAAGATTATCAGTGTATAAAATCCGTCCATTGGCGATTTTTTGTTATCCACCAGCCACAGTAAAGTAGCACGTAGTGTACCGATGAACGTACGAAGTGTCACATGTTCGCTGCTCAAAATCTGCTCTAGTTTCATTGCAGATTAATTTAACATAGGAAATTCCGGAAACAGGTAGTTCTGGCTGCCAGAGTACCTCAAATATACGACAAAATGAAAAATTATATTCTACCGAGAAGGCAACGAAGAGGTTACCTGGTATATTGTTACGCTTCGTAGTTTTTCCTACGATTTGGAAACTGTGACTTTTTCTCACATTTTTAGATACCAGAGCATTTAGTATATTATTTTTTAAATGGTGTTTAAAACTGTACTATGAGAAGTGGGGACTCAGTTGATCACGTTCATGATAACTGTTGTGATTTTGAGTTCAGTTCTGATATCAAAGCAATTTAAGCAACGTGAAAAAGTCATACCAATAGGACTAATAACAGTTTTGAAATGGCTCACCTAGTTTGAAATTTTCAAATGTTTTTGGTTGTAAGAAACATTCAATCAGAGACAAGATAGTGGGAAAAGTAAAGTTACTAATCGGTATTGTAACTTTCTAGTTTTTTTTCTGTTTGCCAATATTAAGTACTAGTGTCCATTCACAACACAAAATACTTTTTATAAGGACCTCGAAATGCCATGATGTTTCTGTCTCGTGTTGGATTTCAGTGATAAAAAGTCGCACTTAACTCAGCGTACAGGCGGAACATTACGTAAGGCAAATGTTGAACGAAAGTCAAAATTGAAAGAAACAGCTTTGAGAAAGACATCTGATGAATACACCAGAAAGAATCAATTCTGCAGTTACCTGTATCTCGCTCTTGTGGTAGCAGACAATCCTTTTCAGAAATTTGGATATCTTTCATCCAAAGGATTTCTTAAGTAGTAGTGCCATCGGTCTTCTCCTGCAGAGGCAACGTTACGTAAAAATTATGTAGATTAAATTTACACTGATGTATTGCACCGACTTCGAGAAGGTATTGGGGAGTCTTGCTTATGGATTGAAACTACTGGTAGTCTTGGCAGGTACCAGGCCAATCTGATTGTTGGCAAGTGGGACCCAGATTGCCATCGAGGGCTTCTTTTATTTGTTCATAGCAACTCCCAAAGACTAACCAGCATGAGAAGAAACTGTATTCTTTGTCAAGAATGGGCTGAAGGTACTATATCCAAATGGTGTGAATGAAACCAAGGTGTTCTGGTCTTCTGAGATGCTACTTAATGTATGGTTGCACCGTTTCAGTTGCTTCCAGTATTCCATCCTTTCATACTGCATGTGCTTGTTTAGAACATGGTGTCAGTCGCATAACAGAGCAAATAACGATTTCCCTAAAAAAAGTAGTTAACGTCTACGGCAAAGAAAGTTGTTACTAAGGCACCAGGGATTCAAAGACCAACTTCCACATATCCCCTAACCAAGTAAACCTGTTGTTACCCGCTATGGGATGTCGTTAGCAGCAGTGAGATTCTACAGTAAGCATCTGCCAGAAGTCCTGAAGGTAACTGAGAATCCAGCGGAGGATGCAGCTGCTGTCACTTCAGCAAAACAGTTGTGCAACAGTCCCTCAGTCCAAAGTGTCTTGGCTTATATTATGACCAACTGCGTATTTATGGGACGAATTACTTCAGAATTACAAGCCTCAGGAAGAACTACGTACGAGAATATTTCTTTACTGGAGGAAGTTAAAAAGATATGTAATGAAGCGTTAGGTAAGTTTCGACAAAATGTTCAAGGAAAACTGCAATAGTTTTGCAGAACACCGGCCTGAAGGACGGCTGAGCAGCAACATACATACTTAGTGGAAATACCAGCTTTTCTTATTGTAGAGTTCCTTTATAATAAGTGCCGCCCTTTACTGTAAAATGCTTTTCAGCATATAAACTAGTACTGGATGAGAAGTGCCATAGATTTACTCTCGGAAACTGTAAAGTCAACTACGGTCTAAATGCTTGAAACCATTAGTTTATTCGGTATTTATTAAATTACCTATTACAAGTCTTTCGTCATGTGGCTATACGTTATTTATAGTGTACCTATATATTGGAAAAACCAATAAAAGGTTTGGGATCAGTCTGAACATTAAGGTAGTACAATCTTTGCTTTGTTGTGCTACTGTGCTTATTTTCATTTTCGTTTTCTTGAATGAATATCAGTACTCTCATATTTGAAAACAGTGTATTTTGATTTATGTATAATTTTTGTGCTAATATTTAGGCGTGTATAGATTAATATAACCTACATAAGGCACTGAAAGGTCCCTGAAAGTCTCCTTTCACGACCTAAAAATCTGCGGTCCAGTTACTACGTAGCCATTTATGTCACAATCACCTGCTTTTATTCTAATCCCCCAGCCTATCACTCTTCCTCTCCCTTAAACCGTTGAATTTGACATCATCTGCTTCTTGCGTATGACTCCATATTGACGGGGTTGCAGTACATCTTACCTGGACATAAATATCGATCTCTAACAAAGTTAACTGTCGTTTCTTTTACTAGAGACAGAATGAATCATTCGAGAGCTCTCTGTCAATAGATGTTGAGTGGGGTGCCAGTTCTCCAAAAAGCGCGGAGAAGCACTTATACTTGCTTCGTTAGTCATCTACAAAATCATTAGCACTACCCTCACAAAAAAATTAACACTTTAAATCAGGGAAAACAAACCACTACCGCAGTAAGGAACATGGTCTCATGCCTTACACAAGAAAGTTTGGGATACAGCTGAATGTCCGGGTGCTTTGTGTTAAATTTAGAGCTGCTAACAGCACTTATATACGACCAAAATTTTGCGGAAGATTATTAGACATTATTCTGTACGGTGCCATTGAATACAGGCAAACACGTTTAATTCAAAATCTCCCTACGTATAACCCTATGCATCTTTTTACATCTACTATGCAGTAATTTCTGTTTCTTTAGAGGTTTATTTACAGTGACTCTATACAATCAAGGGTCTCTAGCAATCTAAAGTGTTCTACTGGGTATATATCTATCTAGCGCTCAGTTAACCATTCTTTTAAACATGAGCCATAGTTCCCTAACGTGCAAGTACTATGCTAAAAATTCCTCATTGAGATACCACACTACTGCCTTTCATCTAGTTTACTACACACACACACACACACACACACACAATATATATATATATATATATATATATATATATATATATATATATATATATTCCTTCATGTTCACTGAAACCGGCTGTTGGGCATCCTCGAAGAGATCAGGTCTAGTGGTTACCATTAGGTCTAATACACTCCTGGACATTGAAATAAGAACACCGTGAATTCATTGTCCCAGGAAGGGGAAACTTTATTGACACATTCCTGGGGTCAGATACATCACATGATCACACTGACAGAACCACAGGCACATAGACACAGGCAACAGAGCATGCACAATGTCGGCACTAGTACAGTGTATATCCACCTTTCGCAGCAATGCAGGCTGCTATTCTCCCATGGAGACGATCGTAGAGATGCTGGATGTAGTCCTGTGGAACGGCTTGCCATGCCATTTCCACCTGGCGCCTCAGTTGGACCAGCGTTCGTGCTGGACGTGCAGACCGCGTGAGACGACGCTTCATCCAGTCCCAAACAAGCTCAATGGGGGACAGATCCGGAGATCTTGCTGGCCAGGGTAGTTGACTTACACCTTCTAGAGCACGTCGGGTGGCACGGGATACATGCGGACGTGCATTGTCCTGTTGGAACAGCAAGTTCCCTTGCCGGTCTGGGAATGGTAGAACGATGGGTTCGATAACGGTTTGGATGTACCGTGCACTATTCAGTGTCCCCTCGACGATCACCAGTGGTGTACGGCCAGTGGAGGAGATCGCTCCCCACACCATGATGCCGGGTGTTGGCCCTGTGTGCCTCGGTCGTATGCAGTCCTGATTGTGGCGCTCATCTGCACGGCGCCAAACACGCATACGACCATCATTGGCACCAAGGCAAAAGCGACTCTCATCGCTGAAGACGACACGTCTCCATTCGTCCCTCCATTCACGCCTGTCGCGACACCACTGGAGGCGGGCTGCACGATGTTGGGGCGTGAGCGGAAGACGGCCTAACGGTGTGCGGGACCGTAGCCCAGCTTCATGGAGACGGTTGCGAATGGTCCTCGCCGATACCCCAGGAGCAACAGTGTCCCTAATTTGCTGGTAAGTGGCGGTGCGGTCCCCTACGGCACTGCGTAGGATCCTACGGTCTTGGCGTGCATCCGTGCGTCGCTGCCGTCCGGTCCCAGGTCGACGGGCACGTGCACCTTCCGCCGACCACTGGCGACAACATCGATGTACTGTGGAGACCTCACGCCCCACGTGTTGAGCAATTCGGCAGTACGTCCACCCGGCCTCCCGCATGCCAACTATACGCCCTCGCTCAAAGTCCGTCAACTGCACATACGGTTCACGTCCACGCTGTCGCGGCATGCTACCAGTGTTAAAGACTGCGATGGAGCTCCGTATGCCACGGCAAACTGGCTGACACTGACGGCGGCGGTGCACAAATGCTGCGCAGCTAGCGCCATTCGACGGCCAACACCGCGGTTCCTGGTGTGTCCGCTGTGCCGTGCGTGTGATCATTGCTTGTACAGCCCTCTCGCAGTGTCCGGAGCGAGTATGGTGGGTCTGACACACCGGTGTCAATGTGTTCTTTTTTCCATTTCCAGGAGTGTATATCTCTGTCATGATTTGGATTCCAAACTATTAGCTCTATTTAGTATTGATAGACGTCATTTAATAATGTTTCCCAGGATTTCCTGTCACGACCATCACTAACAAAACTGCAATTTCCCCAACTGATTCTTGGATGATTATCGTCTCCATAGATGATTACGGCACGATTGGAGAACTTAAGTACCAGCGGACTGAGCTTTTCTCTGAAGTTTTCGATTTATCAGGAGGTGAGTTTGATCCTATAAGAGTTTTACGCTCAACCCTGATAGTAAGTCTTGCAAAAACAGTCTTGCGCGCAGCTTCAGTTTCTATCTTAGTGGATTAAGGCGTTTCTTCTACTGCGGCAAATACATCTCCTCCATGCGCTTTATCTTCCCCCTACGGCATTCACTTAAATTGTCCCCCAAAACCTCACCATTCTCAGTTTCTGTTTCTAACCATCTTTGTGTACCAAATATTATGTGAATTTCATTGCTTTTCAGGAGCGCTCCAGGCTCTGGCACTTATCTGCGAGTGCTTCGTCTGTCTCATTCTTAGGTTTTAATACTTGCGCCTCTGGAGCGCATTCCTTTCGACACATCTGGGTATCCTACAGATGTCTTTATCAGGAATGAATGGAGAGTCGCCTAATTTTATAATTCCTTGCGCGCACCCCGAATGTAGTTAGCTTCGTGGGCAGGGGCCTCTGAAGTGTGATACACACCAAACCCATTTAACTCTACATTTCACAATCCTAACACCCAAGTTCAGAAGGTCGCAATCTATCTTGTTAATAAACGTTCAGAGTCTCTCTGGGTCAACCCTTACATTTGTCTCAGAAGCACGGGACCGTGATCAGTTCAGGGGACAATGCAGCAAATTGAAAGATTTGTTGGAAAATATGAGTGCAACGGTGGGCTTCTCAACCCTCTCCGTCACTCACTGGAATTATCAAGTATGATCTCAGAGCTCAGACAACAGGCATCGTTTGTTCCGTGCGTCGTAATTTGCAGTTGGTTGCGCCTGTCCCCTCAATGGCTGCGGGAAAAACGTCTTCAGCATGTAGAATGAATACTCCAGACGTACTCTTTGACTGCAAACTGTGTTCCTTCCTGTCCCTTACTGCCATTTCTCTAAGCGGTACCATTATTCATAGTACGGGTATTACTGAACTGCCGACTACTATAATAGACCATACTCTGTTGAATCTACCTCCTCTTGACACAGGACAGAGCAGGTGAATTGACTACAACTGGCTTAATGTCAGTATCATTGAAGTGGCCGCTTTTCGAACTAGGTGGTTATAGGGATCGATATAACGCCCTTAGTTCTCACTGGAGCCTGCCCACCCTGCACAGGGCGCCTGGACCTGCCATTCTAACGCCACACGCAGTCAAGTGGACGAGTGTCAACAGATTCTCTAGTTCCTGAAGACGAGACAGGATCCACAGGAGTGGTCAGCAGTCGGGGCGAATTCCTGTTGCTGATGGTCCTCAACTGAATTACCTAGTGTTCGGTAAAAGCAATCACAGTGGGACTGAATTATGAATGGTGCAGTGTTTTACAGGACAGTGAACAAATAATTTTAAACTAAACCTGTTGATTATCTTTTAATCTACAGAACTAAAATATTACTAATTCACTTCAAGAACTGCGGGAACTAGGGCAGAAAGTCCGCAGATCGTGGTCGTGCGGTAGCGTTCTCGCTTCCCGCGCCCGGGTTCCCGGGTTCAATTCCTGGCGGGGTCAGGGATTTTCTCTGCCTCGTGATGACTGGGTGATGTGTGAAGTCCTTAGATTAGTTAGGTTTAAGTAGTTCTAAGTCCTATGGGACTGATGACCGTAGATGTTAAGTCTCATAGTGCTCAGAGCCATTTGAACCATTTTCAACCAATTAGGACAGAAAAAGATATTTATATTAGGGCAACAAAAAACCTGCGGAGAAAACTACTAGTTTTTTAAAACTTTTTAGTTTTAAACTCATCTTGAAAGGGAAGTAGAAGATGTTAAGCGGTATATTGTATTTAATACACTGCTGACCATTAAAATTGCTACACCAAGAAGAAATGCATATGTTAAACGGGTATTCATGGAACATATATATTATACTAGAACTGACATGTGATTGCATATTCACGCAATTTGGGTGCATAGATCCTGAGAAATCAGTACCCAGAACAACCACTCTCGCCGTAATAACCGCCTTGATACGCCTGGGCATAGAGTCAAACAGAGCTTTGATGGCGTGTACGGTTGCAGATGCCCATGCAGCTTCAACACGATACCACAGTTCATCAAGAGTAGTGACTGGCGTATTGTGACGAGCCAGTTGCTCGGCCGCCATTGACCAGACGTTTCAGTTGGTGAGGGATCTGTAGAATGTGCTGGCCAGGGCAGCAATCGAACATGCACTGTATCCAGAAAGGCCTATACAGGACCTGAAACATGCGGTCGTGCATTATCCTGCTGAAATGAAGGGTTTCGCAGGGATCGAATGAATGGTAGAGCCACCGGTCGTAACACATCTGAAAGGTAACGTCCACTGTTCAAAGTGCCGTCAATGCGAACAAGAGGTGACCGAGACATGTAACCAATGGCACCCCATACTATCACCCGGGCTGATACGCCAGTATGGCGATGACAAATACACGTTTCCAAAGTGCGTTCACCGCGATGTCACCAAACACGGATGCGACCATCATGAAGCTGTAAACAGAGCCTGGATTCATCTGAAAAAATGACGTTTTGCCATTCGTGCACCCAGGTTGGTCGTTGAATACACCATCGCAGGCGCTCCTGTCTGTGCTGCAGCGTCAAAAGTAACCGCAGGAATGGTCTCCGAGCTGATAGTCCATGCTGCTGAAAACGTCGTCGAACTGTTGGTGCAGATGGTTGTTGTCCGGAAAAAGTCCCCATCTGTTGACTCAGGGATCGAAACGTGGCTGCACGATCCGTTACAGTCATGTGGATAAGATGCCAGTCATCTCGACTGCTAGCGATACGAGGCCGTTGGGATCCAGCACGGCGTTCCGTATTACCCTCCTCATCCCACCGATTCCATATTCTGCTAACAGTCAATGGATCTCGACCAACGCGAGCAGCAATTGTCGCTATACGATAAACCGCAATCGCGATAGTCTACAATCCGACCTTTATCAAAGTCGGAAACGGTATGGTACGTATTTCTTCCCCTTACACGAGATATCACAACAACGTTTCACCAGGCAACGCCGGTCAACTGCTGTTTGTGTATGAGAATTCGGTGTGAAACTTCCTTCATGTCAACACGTTGTAGGTGTCGCCACCGGAGCCCAGCTCTTGTGAATGCTCTGAAAAGCTAACCATTTGCTTATGACAGCAACTTCTTCCTGTCGGTTAAATTTATCGTCTGTAGCACGTCATCTTCGTGGTGGAGCTATTTCAATGGTCAGTAGTGTACATACAGTAACTAAAGTGCAATCGTCTATTTACTGCTAAATAGCTTCTGAACATGACTTGGTAACTTCCTAAAATTCTCATATAGTGTGGTTCTTGACGTAGTAATATATTGATAACCTCGGTGAACTAGTTTTTGGTTGACCTAGGTTTCGATATTTCTAAAAATATCTTCTTCAGTGGGAGTGAGTCTTGTTGCATCGCATGATGGCACATTAGGTTACCTGATGCCGAGCTGCTCTTGTCATACACAACATTGACTGAAACAAGAATTATCCCAAGCCATTGCTTTAGTTAGCAGCCAAATTACACTTAGCGTACTTCAGAATTTCTGCCCACTGGTAAATGTTTTGCAGCTGGTTGTCGGACTTTTTCAACCTTCTCATTTATATGTAAACAAACTTGCTAGCTGCACGGATAGCCGGCCGAAGTAGCCGTGCGGTTAAAGGCGCTGCAATCTGGAACCGCAAGACCGCTACGGTCGCAGGTTCGAATCCTGCCCCGGGCATGGATGTTTGTGATTTCCTTAGGTTAGTTAGGTTTAACTAGTTCTAAGTTCTAGGGGACTAATGACCTCAGCAGTTGAGTCCCATAGTGCTCAGAGCCATTTGCACGGATATTTCTGTACTCAGCCGATTCGGTGGCGTCCTTAAGATAAACACTACAGCGTCAGTGTATCTTAGTAGCAATTTAAAAAATTCTGCAAAACCAACGGAGTACATCTTCAACTTTTGTGGTCCTGTCCTCCTCAGTTGCGCGTAATACTACGGTATATGGATAATTTTCACTTATGGACCGTCTGACAGCATCTGAATAAAACACAATTTTAGTGCCATACGCGTTTCGCCTTTATTTTCTGCAAGGCATCATCAGTGGCCTGGAATATGTACATATGTTAGCTATTTTATTTACCTATAGGCACAGTGACAAAAATGTAGATAAAATAGCTAACATATGTACATATTCAAGGCCACTGATGATGCCTTGCAGAAAATAAAGGCGAAACGCGTATGGCACTAAAATTGTGATTTATTCAGATGCTGTCAGACGGTCCATAAGTGAAAATTATCAATATACCAACGGAGTACGTCTGCTGATTAAAGCTTCGTGTGAGTCGCTGTTATCTACTAATCGCTTCGTCATCGTCCTGACGGTGCCCACTGTTCACAGCCAGCGACAGAGCGGCGAGTAAAATAGTGCAAGCCACTCTCGAGCAGCAGAGACTTATTTGGAACGTTTCCTACCAATTTGATTCTCAAGGGAACTGTAAATGTACAGAAAATGTGCGAAATTCTACAGACAGTGTGGCTAACCCTATTGACATTGTGGCTATAGACTTAAAGTTAGGCGCCACGACGGGCGTACAAATGGTTCAAATGGCTCTGAGCAGTATGGGACTTAACATCTGAGGTCATCAGTCCCCTATAACTCAGAACTTCTTATATCTAGCTAACCAAAGGACATCGCACACATCCATGCCCGAGGCAGGATTCGAACCTGCGACCGTGGCAGTCACGCGGTCCCAGACTGTAGCACCTAGAACCGCTCGGCCACGTCGGCCAGCCGGCGTACATGTGTGTGAGGGAACGTAATGTCGAGTAATGGAGTACTGAAGAATTTAATAATGTGAGAGAAGATACAAAGTTCAAATGGGAATAGTAGTGAAAGCATTAAGGAAGTTGCATTTCCTGGGGCAAAGTTACTTTATCAAATACCTATAGTTGTAGTGTGCAGAGATTTTCTTCGAGGATGAGTCAAATGAAAATCTTAAATTTGTAATAAAAAATAGAACTTTCGCTCCGTTATCCTGTAAGTTGGTAAGCGTGCTACAATTAGCATGCAGGATGGCCTGTAGGTGCCAGCATAGTGCAGATGCACACAAACCGTCGCAGTATCAGTATAAAGATGGCCGCCTCATTTGCGACTTGTACCTGGGAAGAACAGCGTTCTGTTATCCGGTTTTTGCGTAGTGCAGCCGTGATACCTATGAAATTAATCGACGAATGAAGGTTCAGTACGGTGATGCGTGTTTGTCACAGCAGCAACTCTACGAATAGAGTGTGAAGTTCGCAAATGGTGTGACTTCAATGGAAGATGCTCCACGTCCATGTTAGGCACAACGTGTTATGACTCCACAGAACATGGCAGCAGTTGAAGCCATAGTGAAGGAAAACCACTGAGTGACACTGAATGACATTGCAACATGTTTACAGATAATTCATGGGTCAGCATACCACATTGTGCATGATGTGCTCCAGTTTCACAAAGTGTCTGCTAGGTGGGTGCCACGGAAGCTGACTCCTGAAATGAGAGAACGACGTGTAGATGCTTGGCTTGTAAAGAACTTCTTCGGCGCTTTGAACGAGATGGTGATGGCTTCCTTGCTATAATCGTTACTGGGGACGAAACCTGTGTTCACTTCCACCAACCGGAAACGAAGAGAACGAGCAAGGAATGGCGCCATTCCTTATCACCAAATCCAAAGAAGTTTCAAACAGAACTAACGGCAGGGAAGGTTATGCTGACACTCTTTTCGGACAAAAAAGGCGTCATTTTTGAGCATTACATGCCTAGACGGACCACTGTCACCAGTGCATCTTACACAGATCTCCTAAAAAATCATCTGCGGCCTGCAACCAAATCAAAAACGAAGTGGACTGCTGTCAGTAGGTGTCCGTTTGCAACATGACAATGCAAGGTCCCACACTGCCCGCACACCAGTTGCAACAATCACAGAGCTGCATTTTGAGTATCTTCCTCATCCACCATACTCACCAGACCTTGCTCCAAATGATTTCCATATGTTTGGACCACTCAAAGACGCAGTGGGAGGGAAGAAGCTCCGTTCTGATGAAGAGGTACGCCATACGGTGCGCGAGTGGTGGCACGGACTACCTAAAGAATTTTTTTCTGAAGGAATTTATGCACTTTGTAAGCGCTGGAGGACTTGAATTGTGCGTGGGGGAGATTATGTTGAAAAGTGATACAGCTTTGTACCGCTTCTGCACAATAAATAACATTTTTAAAATATTTAAAGTTTTCATTTGACTCACCCTCGTACTTCTGTTATAGATCAATAAACCGAGCAAAGCTGTATTCAATTGCACGGCTTCACATTTAAAGAGACTAAGTTAACTCCGTCCTAACAGGCCTCGGCACAACGGTTCAGACCGACCGCCGTGCCATCCTCAGGCGACACCTTCCTGGACAGTGGTGTGGAGGGGCACGTGTTCAGCACACGGCTCTCCCAGCCGTTGACGGTTTTCGTAACCGGAGCCGCTACTTCTCACTCAATTAGCTACTCATTTGACCTCACAATGGCTGAGGACTCTTTGCTTGCGAACTGTGCTTCGCTGACCCTGAAGGTCATGCTTTGAAGTGCTAGCCTAGCCCGACAGTGCTTAATGTTGGTGATCTGACGGGAACGTTCTTTATCAATGTGCTAAGGTCGTTGGCATTTAAGAGGCTAGCATATGACGTAATCAAACGAAGGAGACTTTTAAGTGTTATAGGCACCGGTAGTGAGGAAAATCTGTGGTAGTCAGTAACGCTTTCTTATTAGGTAAAAAACTTTCTATAGGTAAGATAGCATAAATGTTTCTTTATTGTCGACATCTGGTTTCGACAAATTTTGCTGTCAACTTCTGGATTTAACAAATTATTTTACCAGTAAAACATTTCGTTCCTTCTCATTTCTGAACATGAGACTATTCAGCTTACTTATTAATCTTCTTCACTATCATTTCCATTGGATTGGTAGTGTCACGACTAATGGCCTCCACTCAACACAATATCAGTTCCTCTGCAGTTAATGCAAATTACAAAGGTTTGTTGTTCGTTACACCGACTATCCACCCGTTTCTAGATTTTCAATGGTCTTCTGTTACATACAGTTTTCTCGTATAACTCTTTGGTCATTTAATGACTATTTAATAGCGTGTCCAGTCTATTGTAGGATCCCGCTGTTAAGAAACGTTGCCTTGTGGGATCGCCACGGCAGCTTTACAGTTTGAAGAACTCTCCTGCCCCTAGGTCCTCAGCATTTTCTCGGTCTGCAAATTTTTCTAGGGGCATATCTTTCAAAAGTACGGATATGTTTCACGTCTCGCTTGTTTGCGCTCCGAAGCTAACATAACGTACATGACGAAGCAGAGGGAGTATAAGGCTATTGCACTGTCTTGTTGGAGATACCCGTTCCGAAAGCTCAGTATTTTGTCAGAAGCGTAGATACATCTATCACCAGCCTGCAGTCTGGCTTAAGTTTATATTTCACTAAATGTGAGTGCTGGCTTCCGCGCGGCAGTTGTCACAGTCAACTGAATTCTTCTGCGTACGTGACACTATTGTCAGTGTGCCAAATTCTTCGATGTTTCGGACACTATTGCAAATGGCATTTATCTGGCTGTTTTGGAAGATTTTTCTAACTATGTCATACAAGTTGTCAGATAACCACTGAAAGCAGTGAAAAAAGTATTCGGTAATAGAGTAAAAATGTAATCGTCAAAGTAAGATTAAGGTTCACAGATGTCTTAGGCCTAGTGCGTAGGAAAATTTCACATTAAGGATATCATGAATTGAAACAACAGAGCAAGTAGTTGCAGAGAATGAAGTAAAAGTTAAACATCATAATTAATTAATCAAGGCTGTGTAACAGTTACGTTATATAAGAATTAGGATACCCCATGGGAATTCATACCAGCTAAAATAATTTCAGCGGAAGAACTATTCTAGTAAACTGGTGAAGGAGTTAAGGTGAATTTTTGTGAGACTGTACACCAGAAGCTCCATATTGCAGCGAAGAATGTGTACTTGCAAGGGATGGATTTCACTGCTTCCTTAGCCAACTATCGAAATACTACAATTTCAACCTTCTGAACCCGTAAAGTCGAAGAAAGTAACAGTAATCTACCATGAAATACTTCTTACAATGCGTGCGTTTATTACTAAGCAATAATGCTGTTCATCTGAAAACGATATCTCATCTGTAATTACCACTGTAAATTGTTGCCGGCATATTCATTTTGATTACAGTATGTCAGTAGACATTATTTCTCGTGCTTTAGAACAATGACACGCGCTTTATCCTATCTGGACGATGCACTCCTGCATGAACACAGTGTCTATGACAGTCACTAGTTAATGGATCTATTGGGATATAAATCGTGTAGGTGTGTTATTGTCAGTTCATCAGATTATCAGCTGAGTAGAACGATGTTACACTCATCTACATAACAAACAGTTGCTTTATCGTCAACAAGCATACCCCTTTATGTGTCAGTGCAGGATGTTGCTATGACATGCAGAATTTAAACAGTACATGTCAGCGATCACAAACGGAAAACAGTTCTGTGCTACTAGCAATCATATCCCGACGGGAAACACTGATTCTACGTCTGTCGATTTACGGTCAGCAGCTGACGATCGTGTTAAATTTTCACGTGTGGTCTATACGACTTTACCGGATAACTTATCATCGGATGATCCGTTCTGTTGCCAGACTGACTGCATGAATTATAGATACTGTGGTTGTTAGAAACCTAAGACTACTGTCCGTCACATGAGAAAAATTGAAAGGGAACTGTGGCTAAAGAGATCATACAAACACTTATTCTCTTAAGAAGCAGGTGTATAACACTGTGTGATAGGTCTGGATAAAAGAGGAGAAGAGGGTATTTGTCATGTTGAATATTCACCTTTCTCGACCGTAATTCCTCTTTACAATCACTAAGGAATTGTTGTTAATTGATGAAATGTAAAGATGTTTACAGCGTAAGGGACCAAACAGTTCTCAGAGCGAATGTCGTACAATCATCTAATAAACGCGTGGTACATTTCGTAACATTAAAGCTTCGGTAGCACGTTGGAAGTAAATGCTTACGGCCAATTATAACAGCTTTCGTTTGCCGGCCGCGGTGGTCTCGCGGTTCTAGGCGCGCAGTCCGGAGCCGTGCGGCTGCTGCGGTCGCAGGTTCGAATCCTGCCTCGGGCATGGATGTGTGTACTGTCCTTAGGTTAGTTAGGTTTAAGTAGTTCTAAGTTCTAGGGGACTGATGACCACAGCAGTTGAGTCCCATAGTGCTCAGAGCCATTTGAACCAACCAGCTTTCGTTTAATAATATAAAGTGGAATTGCCTCAACTGACGTACATTAAGTAGTACCTAGATCTCTATTAGATGTTGTAACCGACCTACTATTAATGTTTCAGGTATCCTGGATTCGTCGTAAGGACTACCGGCTCCTCACTGTGGGTCTGGCCACATACAGCAGCGACGACCGATTCTTCACAGCGCATGTCAGAAGTCAGCAGGTAATTCCTATCTCTGCATTCAAATTATAGCTGTATCTGGTTTAATTTAAACGTCTATTCGATCACCAATTTGTTGATGCAGTGTTCCTTATTTGGTTCTCATCAAGTTGTAGGATTATTTGAAGTCGTGCTATTTTGTAATGATTGCTATCTCTAGCTGTCTCTCCTAAAGATGTCGTCGTCGTTAGTAATACAGGAAGCTACATTTGACTTTTTTTACAATTTATGTCACTCTCTACAATTTGTACCAATACGACAGCTTCTTGTGATCTGCTAACACGCTGCTCCGAATGAAAATATTTTGCATTAAGCGTTTCTGATAATCTGTCTCTTCTCGCACTTCCACTCATCTTAGTTATCTTTCACACACAGTTCGTCTTCCTCAGTGAATTGTAATTATGCAACACTTTTTTTGTAAAAGTACTTTGGTTTTATTCAAAATTCCAATACACCATATTATTCCCTTCCCTTTTGACTAGAAAACACTGTTTTTCAACACAATTTGCATTCAGTTGGACGGCCTAGTAGGAGGACCTATACGCCGCAGGGGTACCACTCCATTGATCGACGTTGGATCCAACGTCTTGTTGCATCATTACCCTCCCCATCATCCACACACTGCTCCGAAGAAGTGTATCCTTCATTAGACCAAACCGATGGAAGTCGAGAGGTGCGACATAAGGGCTGTAGGGTGGTTAAGGAAGAAAAGTCCAATGAAATTTAGCAAGCTCCTCTCGGGAGCGCAGAGTTGTGGGAGGCCGTGCGTGGTCACGGAGAATAAAAAGTTCTAAATAGTCTTCACGGGTGTGCCGCCGGATGACGTTGTGCAAATCCCACAATATTTCCTCGGAGCAACTGTCCGACATCATCAGGTGGTTGAACCTCGCTGGTGGCTAGGTACGACTGACAAGATCCGCATGTCGACGCCGCTGTATATAGAGCAAGCGCGTGAAGGTTGCGCAGGCGCGAGAACCACGCATGCGCAAAAATTTGCAGATAGATGGCGCCAGACTCAAACGCCCTCTGCCGGGAAACGCAGAGCTGCTGTTCTACGCGTGCGCTGACGCTGTTTACTGACATGCTGCCAGAGTTATGACGGGTCTATTATCGAAAGCTCTTTGCTTTCTCGTCGTGATTTAACAGTAGCCAATGCAGGGTTCCAGGCTGTACTCAATTGAAATCCCCCATCCCTGTTGATAGGGTTATCAGCTCTACGGGTATGTAATGCTTCATTAATGACGCAATCCAAGAAAGAGGATACTGGGGATAAAACTTCCGTCTTTTCATAAATCATGTGATGTCCTGTGTTCAGACAGTGTTCTGCAATTGCCGACTTCTCCGGTTGGCGGAGGCGTGTATGACGCTGATGTTCATCGCAACATTCTTGTACTCAGCGACATGTCTGACATGTATATGCCGCCCCCCACTGACAAGGAATCTCGCACATGCCACGTTTCCTCAGACCGAGACCATCCTTAACCGAACCTAACAGGTTCCACAGTTTTGCAGATGGTCGGACAACACACTTGATGTCATATCTTTCGAGGACACTTCCGATTCTTGACGACATGGCACCAAAGTACGGCAAGAAGGCCAAGGTGGTGTCTTCGTATCTTCATTCTGCAGAATTCTATTTACAACATATCCTCCGGGAAAGCCTGAAGAGTCACAAGAAAAAGTTCGTTTGCATTTTTATGGCGACGAACATGCCTAAAACGTTCCTCCAATTTTCTTACGAAAGCACATAACACTTTAGAGTTGGCAAACGCACCCTAAGAGAGGACACTGAACGGAGTAAACCATTTAGAGTCCCATGAGGCCGTCGCCACTACTTCACCGTCTGACGGTGCGGCTCTGAAGTGGTTCTTTGGTGGAGAGGTGGTGTGGCGCCACTCCACGACATGGCACTTTGTTTCCAGCTGAAGTACGAACCCATGTCTCACCGCCTGCAAGGATGTTTGACATCAATTGTCACCATCAGCGTCATAATGGGCAAGCACTTCCGCACAGATGGTCCTTCGTTGTTCGAGGTGGCGAGGATCCCAGTGGGCATATACAGGGTGAGTCATTAACTAGTGTCACCAACAATAACTCCGATAGTATGACAGGATCTGAAACGTTTGTTGGACAAAACTTGCATGAGACATCGGGGGCCATAATATGACGTTGGTTTCCTGTTGCTAGATTCAAAAATTGCGTCTAAGCACTATCGGACTTAACATATGAGGTCATCAGTCAAATGGCTCTGAGCACTATGGGACTCAACATCTTAGGTCATAAGTCCCCTAGAACTTAGAACTACTTAAACCTAACTAACCTAAGGACATCACACACACCCATGCCCGAGGCAGAATTCGATCCTGCGACTGTAGCAGCAGCGTGGTTCCGGACTGAAGAGCCTAGAACCGCTCGGCCACGTCTGCCGGATCTTTTGCTAGGTGGGGTCCCTTTAGAGGTATGAAGGTCAACTTTTCTTTTAACGGGATGCTATAGTTTGGTACTTATTTTCTTATAGCGGCTATCGAGACGAGTCCAGTGATTTGAAGCAGTAAGGCCTTTGAACGTCAACGAAGGTCACAAAGGTGGCATGAACGTCCTTTTACAGAAGGTGTTCGAAGTGATGACCATTTGTATCAATGCAGTGCTGCAATCATCTCAAGAAGATTGCAGCACTGCGTTGATACCAATTGTAATCACTTCGAAAGCTTCTCTAAATGGACATTCATGCCACCTTTCTGACCTTCGTTGATCTGTAAACACCTTATTGTTACACATCATGGCATTTGTCTCGATAGCCTCTATCAGAAAATAATTACCAAACTGTAGGAAACCATTTAAAATAACATATTTGACCTTTATATTGCTGACGCGACCCCACATAGTAACAGAAAACCAACCTCATATTATGGCCCCTGTTGTCCCATGCAACATTTGTCCCACAAACTTTTCAACTACTATCATACTTTCGCAGTTATTCTAGGTGGCAATAATTAGTGCCTCACCCTGTATATTCGAGTACCCCGACTGGTGGACGAGTGAGTCAGCACTACTAACAGAGACGTCCAGATGACCAAAGTGGTATTACGTTTTGATCCGTCGATCACACCGGACGGAGTGTCCGCGCCTTCCAGCACTGCTGGAGTTACAGTCACGTGTGTCCGGCCAGCACGCGGGAGATATGGCACGTTTGCGCGACTTTGTTGAGAGTATGAGAGACACCTCTCACTACGACTTGCCGTGCTTTTGTTCACTGCCAGGTGTCTGTAGACGCTCTACAAGCACTTATGAGTATCAGCAATTGTTTTCCGCCAAAGGAACTCGATAACAGCTCTTTGCATGGAACGCACCTCTATTACAAACACCATTTTGAAGACTACGTACAGAGCCGCGGCCAGTCGGAACCGCCAGAAAATATAGTGACTGAAAATCTGCTTGTGGAGTCCGCCCACTTCGCCATATTTTTCAGTTTTTCTGACTGAATAACAGAAATCAGTTCCACATTCATAGCGTCGATCTATAGCACATCAGTTTTTCCGATGTATTTCTATTCACAAACTTTTTTTTTTCCCCCCTTCCATGTCCTTGTAACTCATCCTGTATTGAAACTTCCTGGCAGATTAAAACTGCGGGCCGGACCTACACTTGAACTCACCTTTGCCTTCCTCGGCAAGTGCTCTACCGACTAAGCTACCCAAGCACGACTCACGGCTTCAATTCCTCCAATACCTCTTCAGTAACTGAGGTCTGGAATGTAAGGGACGAGGTACTGGCAGAATTCAGGCGCTGAAGACGGGTCGTGAGTCGTACATTGGTAGCTCAGTCGATAGACCACTTGCCCGCGAAAGACAAAGTCCCAAGTTTGAGTCTCTGTCCGGCACATAGTTGTAATCTGCAGGGAGTTTCATATCAGCGCATATTCAGGCGCAGAGTGAAAATTTCGTTCTGTTTATGCTGAACTGTTGAAACAGCAGCCCCTCCTTTTCATGTAACTAAATCATTTCGTGGATGAGTATCTCTTGCACTCGCAGAGTGGTTCTAGTTACTGACCATTTTAGTACGTTAGTCAATCAGTCATCACGGCATTCCTCATCAATATTATGAAAATGCAGGCCCACTGCTGTAATCGGAAGTTCATTGCCTCTAGTAGAAACACCAAGTGTATAATGATGTCCGTTCAATGTATTTAACATTCCAATGGTTCAGTCGTTAGGCAGTCCAAACCTACATTGACGGAATCGTATTAGCGGTAATTGTGACTGACATGTAAGGGACACCGGTAAGCTGAACTTTGATAAGTTTTGTACATTATTACTTCAGCTTCAATAAAATTTGGTCTTTATGAATCTTGAACGATCTTCAACAAAATAATTAAAAGCTGAGCTGTTGTTGACAGTATTGTTGTATATACCATAGTGTTCTGCTGAATGCCCACTTATGGGAGAAGGCACCCACCATGTCATCCTCTTATGCTCAAGACGTATAACTCGATGTTCTATTGGCGTACATGCATGTCTATGCAGTTTCAACCCCAACACCGCACAAACCGCAGATATCAAGCTTGATAACGCCAAACTGCCAAGAGTTAAACATTTTTGTTTTCTAGGAACGACAACATCAGGATGTCGATCACCTGACACTGAATAAGTCTTAGCATAATACATGGTACGATGACGCAGTGTTTGCTTTTGGGGGTTCTGTTTGGGGGGGGGGGGCGGGGGGGGAGAGTATAAGTCGTCCGTGCGCCCCCACGACGTAGGTTCTTCAGCATACGTGCGATCGCGACATCCCCCATCGCCGAAATATTGTGTACGTTGGACCATAAACTGGCAGAACACCCGTGGACTGCTCGATTATAACGCCGTCCCAATAAATGTAAATCTCTCGGAATCTAGGCTGAAATGGTACGGACACATATGACGCAGACATGAAGGACTTGTCATGAAAAAGACACTTTACGTGGCTGCTAAGAGGAGAGGTGGACCTCAAACCTGCTGGTTGAGAAATATCAAACGTAATATGAAGAAGCTAAGCCTCAGTGAAGACGACGCTTACTAACGGTACAGACTGAAAACCGCCCACTATTTATAAAATGTCGATAAATGGTTCAAATGGCTCTGAGCACTATGGGACTTAACATCTGAGGTCACCAGTCCCCTAGAACTTAGAACTACTTAAACCTAACTAACCTAAGGTCATCGCACACATCCATGCGCGAGGCAGGATTCGAACCTGCGACCGCAGCGGTCGCGCGGTTGCAGACTGCAGCGCCTAGAACCGGTCGGCCACTCCGGCCGGCAAAATGTCGAGAAGATCCAAATATTGATAATTGATTTTTCCGTGGGATGTAATTTTTCTTGTGGATTTTCCGTAGGTCCTTTTCACTGATAAATTCCCTTGTGCCGCAGACGGAGCTGAGCGTTCGTGATGTATATCGGGCAAGGTAACTAGTATGAAGTCAAAAATTCGTTCCTCACATCTCGTGGGTCCCGCATCAGACAACAACACAGTGACTACCCACCGATTCCCAGCTCCGCACGAAGTCCAACCTGCCTCGCCTCCGTGAACAGAGACGGCAAATGTTGGAGTGGGTGAACCAACCAATCGACAACACTAATTTTTCAGTAGAACAGAAGACTGGTTTTATCATAAGCAGAATAAACAGTACCAGGTTCCATTTACTCAAAATTTTTATGCAGTTCGTTTTCTAAAATTTGAATACGCAAATGAGTTCCGCGTGGGTCTGAGGGAGCCAATCGTGTGAGTCCACACATTGAAGAATCGAGAAAAATTAATGACTCACCAGAGTGGCGCCTCAAGCCGTCTTTGAAATTGGAACTCACGTCTATTCGCAGGACCTGCTACAAGGCTGATCCGATCAAGTACAGCGATAGTCGTTAACGTGCATGTGTTTGTAATTACATGGCGGTTCATACACTCTATCATTCATCCACGTTTAGGAAAGTAGGAAAGGTAGTTGGGATGCCAAACATCAACCGTAACCAAAGTGACAGTAAAGCTCACGCAACTCGGTTCTCAGCGTGGTCTTTCCCACTGGCATAGTAAAAGTATGAGAAAACACAGGCAGAGAAAAGACGCTCTGCAGAGCTTGGTAATAATAGAAGATCTCATGGAAGGTGGGATTACTGGCGCCTTTCAGCACGACCCCACTTGATTGGCAAGACCGATCTCGAGTAACGGGGAAAAGCGAGTACAAAGACGACTGAAGCAGCGTACGGAAAGAGAAGTACTTACAAAAATCGGTAAACCTACATTGTCTTTCATATTTTCAGGTACATATGTTTCTTAATCAGATGGTTCAAATGGCTCTGAGCACTGTGGGACTTAACATCTGAGGTCTTCAGTCCCCTAGAACTTAGAACTACTTAAACCTAACTAACCTCAGGATATCACACACATCCATGCCCGAGGCAGGACTCAAACCTCCCACCGTAGCGGTCGCGCAGTGCCAGACTGAAGCATCTAGAACCGCTCGGCCAAACCGACCGGCGTTTCTTAATGTTATAAGTTGCATCTGAGTATTTCGAGAGCCAAAACGTAGACAGTTAACATGTTTAACTCCAATAAGCAACAATTTCACCTCTTCAAAAATGTCGTTACTTAAATGCTATCGAATTTGGCAGATTAATCTTTCACTATCTGGCATTTTAATGTGGACAGTCACGTGGAAAATTTCTGCATATCGGCGATTAACCCTAAGAAATAGATGGTAGGCATTCATCACACGCCGTTCGGAACACCTCTTCTGGATATCACTAGCATAAAATCATAGATATGTAGCGGGTAAATTTTGCATCTGTCTCATTTTTCTTACAGGAAAGGGTTAATGTTTATCTCTTCTAAACACATTAGAGTTCTTTATTCATAGTTCTTTTACACCCTTTATATAAAGGTGAAGTTGTCTTTCCTTCTCTTTTTCATATCCCTCGTCACAGTTTATTGTTTCTCCTAATTTAGTTTAGTGCATTTTTTTCCAAAGCCAGGATTTAATGATTCCGTAATTTCTCATCTTTTTCTTCGCAATTAAATTTTTGAACTATGTATGACTGTAGTTCATCGTCTGAATTTTGCTATTACCTTACTGGTACCAATTCCTGTTCAAATCCTTGTATTCTTTTAAGGCCTTCCATTCCTTATGCCCTAGTTACGTTTCTTTATTTCTTTGTGTGCAAATTCCATCTGCTGTAGGCATTCATCCTAAATAACTGTAGTTAAAACCGTTTTCCCTAACACTAGTACTGGACTGTATTGTTATTTCCGTTACTTTTGTGAGTACTGAAATGGTTGCTCTGTTTTTCGTACTGCCATTTTCTGATAATCTTCTTCAGACAGTAAGACTTGTTTAGTAGTAACACTTGATTAGCTGCAGACTTAGTAACTCCCACTCTCCATCCATCTATAATCATCCCACATTTTGTTTACAAGTCGTCACCTACACGTTTGTCACCATCTATATGAAAGTAGGCAAGAAAATGACACAATGTTGTTGCACATTTCCTTTAAACACTTCTCTTATCCGTTTCTTTATCCTGAACTCTCTGTTTCTGAAGCACTTCCCGTATCAATCACCTGTCCTTCCAGTCTACTGTTGCTTAATGTAACGTTTTGAATCTTTTCATCCACTTCACTTCATTGGAAGTATTTCCCCTGTCGGCGAAGCAAACCTGTTACTTCCTTCAGCGAAGGATTTAAAAGTTTTGGTATGGAAGATGTCATCTACTAGTCGCTCATTATACATGTTAAGCAGGGCTGGACATACGCAACAATAATGTAGCGAACGTCTTAATTGCGTTTCTATTCGATTTCTTATGCTGAACTCTCCGTTTTAAATATCCTCCCCTCTGGCTGTCCATTTTCTTAATTAAATATTTCAAACTTTACTATCCGTTCCAATTAATCCAAAGCATTCTTCTGATCAGCGAAACAATAATGCATCTCCCTTTGCTGTGAACTTCTCAGATTTGGTGTATAAGACCTAATCTACCAGTCTGCCCTCATACACTTTGCTTATTCCTTTCTTTCCCCTAGAACTCTCACACATAATTGTCTTCCGAGCTATTGTATCTTAATTTAGTATTTTAGACTATCATCCAGCTTCCCTTGATCAAAAGCACTATCCCTATTGTGCAGTCATGCATCTCCATTTGCTACAGAATTTCACAAATTGCTCATATTACAATGTCATTTAAACAAATTCCCGCAGGTATTCGCTAGAGCCGACGAAGTCCCTTCTTCGCACAGTCCTCCAAGTATACTTTACTGTGTTACCGACAGAAAGCCCGTTTCTGGAATCGCATAGCAATTACGCACTGCGGCAAGTGGCGAGTCGTTACGGCCTGATACTGCGACACACGCCGGTCGTTTCTATTACTGTTATTTCTTGTGCAATATCTCGCAAGCTTTATAGTCTCGGACGCATGGCTGTTTTCCGCCTAACGTCCCCCACGGGGGCAGTTGTCCGTCCGTTCGAAGCACCCGCAGCCCTGCTCCACGAGAGACACGAGTCCTGATAAGATCTCACCGGCTGTATGCCGTTCAGGCGAGATTCCATTCTGCGTCTGCCGCCCCCTTCGTCATGTTACACACGGCTCGCGCCTCGCTTGTCTCACCACAGGTATAATGGCGCGCACTCCTGTTACTGCTCATATCCATCCCTCTGTGCCCATTCCACAAGTAGCTCTGAATGTTGTGGCGTTACCTATGCTGGTAGTCTGACTCCATTCAGTATACCTCAAGTACCCCACAAATCCAAGTTATGTACTTTAGCTGTGTAGTATGACCAATTTGATTGAAGTTGTGAGTTCCAGGTTACGGACGTGAAGCTCACTTGTGCTGTCAGATCTCGTTACTACGTGCAATGTGAACATTGGTAAATCAAAATGTATCTTAGCGGCTCGGTATTTATTGTGTAATCAACCCTCAATCGTGGCTCCTGAGTGACATCACATATATTTTTACACCCTTCCCAATTTACGTTTCGTTGACATAAAAAATTGTAAGTAATTCCAGTCTAAGTGGAGTACGAAAACATCAAGTCACTCGCAAGTGACTCGTTACATGTATGTAAACAAGTCCCTCACCCCTCCATTTTAAAGGACGTCATGTCACAAAACAGAGTAAAAAATGTATTTAACAACAAAATAAACCGCATGACGGCGAACTTTAAGTTTTCTGTAGCATATTAAATTTGTCTGTATGTGTAACAACATTGTATGAACCATACCTTCGCCCACTACTACATCCAAAAACCTCTCTGCCATGTTAGAGAGATAAAGTAAAGGCTTTTTTTACTCTATTTAAAAGGACTGAATTCTTATGAGTCTGTCATCTTAAACTTATTATTCTTCCAAAAGTGGTGAAACCTTCCCGTCTCCTCTATACCTCTTGTGTTATTGATAACCTTCCCTTTTACAACTAACTATGTAACATTTTCTTAGGATTTCTGTACCTTGCTTAATAATAACAAATGAAATCTTCCCTTTGAAATTTATTCTCTTTCTCTATCTTCGCATACAAATCTAATTGCTGCTTATTAAAAGTGATTTTCTGATTATTTCGACGAAACATAGAATGTGTCGTCGTCGTGGCCCTCGGTCGTTATCTGCAATAACCCAAAACTGTTTATTACCTTTATTACTGTTACTGGATCGCCATCCGACTGCTACATCGAACTGCGACATGAATATACTTACTCTGTTTTACTATAATCTATTAGCTGTTGGTGGGATTTCATAATAACTGGCTATATTTATTACCAAAGCTGACGTTATTCTTTAATAGCAAAGCTGACGTTATCCTATAATTAATTTGACTGAAATTACGCAATTCATAGTTAAACATTTTCTTGACAACAATAAAATTTTGCAAAGCATTACTTTTATGGTTTTTGGGATGGATTATAATTAGAAACGCAATATTGCTGGCAAAAGTTAATTATATTCTGAATGAAATGATTTTACAAACGTTCAAATGGGAATTACTTTTTACAATAATCTTACAACTAGCAATGCGCAAACATACCTTCGGTAGTCTTGAGTTTCTCAACAAATTAATTCATTAATATGAGTTTCTCTTATTATAATAGTTAGCTGATGTCTATGTACATCCGTTTATAATCTGTTGTAAATCATAGCTAATAGCTGGCAGGCACACCGCTCCTCTCAACCTCTCGCTTCAGACCTGCTACCGACTCGCTTCTCTTCTCGCTTACTACTGACTTCCTACGAACGCTAAAGTGCCATCTCTCCTGCCAACAATGCTTTCTGCTGCAGACAATCCCCGCTATCATTACAAAATGTATCAATGCGCGGTCCTTCGCGGTCTTTTCTTAAAATGTATCCATACGCGGTCTCTCCCGCCCTCTTTAAAATTATATCAATTTGCGGTCTCTCTTGTCAACAATACTTTGGTGGAGACATTCCCTGCTACCACAATTATTTCCAACACGACAAATATTAATTATTCCTACTTAATCCTATTAATAAAATATAAACATTTTTCATAAATTGTGATTTGACAGTAAACAATAGAAATATACACGTCTTACAATGGAGCGTCTGTATTATTTCAGAAGTTATGGAGGATTTAATATCGGTATTATTGTTTTGAAAATATTAATTCAGCTGATGAATTTAGATTAGAGTTGTAGGTGTAGAACATAACACTTCGTCCTCCACCATGTGCTGAAAAATATGTTACTGCTCACAACAGTCTTTCAAGTGAATGTGAATCTTACACAACAGCTCCCTTTGTTTACGTGACAAATAGTTTTGGAATTAAATAGAAATAGTACAACTATAACGTTTTTACAAGAATATTACTTTATTTTCATGTCCCGATTGAACAAGAGTATCTAATCACACCTCCATCTTTCTCTCTCTGACTACCCTGTTGAGAGTAGTTGTGTCTTTTAATAACAAGGGTCTTTCGCTATCTTTAGACCCCCCCCCCCCCCTATTATGTTGTAGGTTTCATGGGTATCACTTGCTGTCGTGGTTGTCAGTCTGATGACTGGTTTGATGCAGCTCTTTATGCCAGTCCATTCCTGTTCCAGCCCATTCAACTCTGCGTGCTGCTGCAGGATACATGCACTTTTACCAGCTTAATATAGTGTCAAACCATTGCCTCTCTCTACACTGCTTAGCCTCCAGACATGAATCCATATCCAGTTTCTGGATTCATTATTGCTTAGCGATGAAATCCACCAGATTGTTTTTAGTGAAGTTGTGGCAGCGGCAGTTCGATTAAGTGCCTCTTCATTAATTATTCGATGAAGCCATTTGATCTTCAGAATATTCTTCTGATGCAGCACATTTCAGCAGCTTTTCTTCTTGTTTTTGTTACTTATCGTCCATATTTCACTTCTTTATAGGGCACCCAAGTTGCTGACGGGAATAATATACTGAAAAATGGAAAAGGAAATTCAGAATCTGTTACATAGCTGTAAGTTTTGCTTTAGGAAACGTGAAGGCACGAGTAAAGCAATGGTCTCACGGCGCTTGATAATGGAGGCAAGATAAGAATAAATCAAGACAATGAGAAGGGTACAAAATGATAGAAGTTCTGACAGAAACAGCACTAAGCTAAAGGAACAGTTCGTCGGCTCAGCTGTTCAATTTACGTATCTAATACCAATTATAGTAATAAAAAAATATTTAAGACTGGGGTTAAAGTTAATGGGGAAGTGATATCAGTCATAAGATTCGCTGACAAAACAGTTATTCTCACTGAAAATGAGGCAGAATCACAGGATCTGTTGTACGGAATGAACAGACAAATGAACACACACTGTGGATTCGTAGTAAACCGGAGAATGAGGGAAAGCTATGAGTAAGTCAATTGAGATTACTGATGAATTTAACATCACAATAGGTAACCAAAACTGAAGCAAAATTACGGAAGGGTGCTACTTTGGAAGTATAACACCCACATTGGAGGAAGCAAGGAGGACATAAAAAGCGGATAGCCCTATAAAAGAGGGCATTCATAAACCAAAGAGATCTGTTAGTATCTAAAGTTGGACCAAGTTTGAGCAATAAACTTCTGAAAATTTAATTCTGCAGCACAGTATTCTATGTTCGTAAAACATGGACCGTGGGGGAAGTGATACAACAAGACAATTGAAGCACTTGAGATGTTAATAATTTCTAATGTAATTGACGAATCACAGTGACCTTTCTTCACATTTCAGCAATAAAAATCCGTGTAGACCGCTATAAAGTATTGATTTTTAACTCTGTCAACTAGTTTCAGTCTATACGGCCATCTACACACCAAAGGCACTGAAATTATCTCGCACGACATTCATAATGAGTCATGTATGACAAAACTTACCCATCTAAAATCTGACATAAATGAAATGATAAGAGAAAATGGTCTGTTATACAAATGAGGTGTGGAGCCCGTTTACAGAGCCGGTATGAAGCATCTTCTGGAGCCTGTCACACATAAAGTTCAGCATGAAATACGTGGACAATATTCCGGAAATCATAGGAATGTTTTTTCGAAGTAAAAGGTATCAATATAAGTTACGTCACCAGAAATGCTTTAGAGATGAAGCAGAAACATAGTTAACCACTGATATAAGTTTTATCATTCCGGTATTTACAATATTCAGTGTAACACCTGTGATAAACAATAATGGGACACATAGACCGCAGTTTCCTTATCCGGCTCAGGAACGTACCACTGGAGTAGCAAGCAGCAAAGCTATACGAAGTTAGCACCTTTTCAAAGTAAATATTCTGTAGGCGCTATAAATGATATTTAGAATCATTAGATAACTCTCAGCAGAGTTTATGCATGGATGCATTAGAAGACATAGAGATTTATAGCCATCGCCAGCTTTCGCCTCAAAATTTGTTAAACGAGCAGGTAGGCTTCATTTACATTTTGTTGTAGTTTTGACGTACTGTCCTTTTTTTACATTTTACAACATCGCTTTGAATGTAAATAGTAGGACATAGTGAAAAAAAGTGGTTAACTTAGTTCCACTACACCATAGTTTTATAACTAGGTACTATTCTGCTAAATTTATATATTGGTTCGATGATTTGGGAGGGAGGGGCCCAAACAACGAAGTATGGGGAAGGAAGTTGGCCATGCCCTTTCACAGGAACCATACTGGCATTTACCTGAAGTGATTTAGAGAAATCACCGGAAACCTAAGTCATGATGGCGGGACGCGGGTTTGAACCGTCGCCCTCCCCATTGCGAGTCCAGTTGGCTAAACACTGCGCCACCTCTCTCAGTGCTAAATTTGTTGGGAATGGTTAAGAGCGGATAGTATAACACTTAGAACTGTCATCAAACCACTGTATTTGTTTATTATGTTTCGTTGGAGCCGTAATTACTTTAGTATGGTAGCGTTTAATGAAAGAGGGTGCAATGGTAGCGAGTATAAAAGTTGTAACTAGACACAGCAATGGCACGGCTTTCGCAACGCGAAGCACTGGGTTTTGAGCATTGTTACACTCGCCCAGTAGCGACGGGAGCTGCCACTCTGTTACGTGACAGATAGCAATATTTCAGTGGGGCAGTGATTATCTTTCATTGTAATATGATTCTTACTTTGTTTATGGCACTTATAATTACTTGACTAGATGTCTCTGCAAGTACTCATGTTGTGTCTAGTCACTATGTAGCATGGGCCAGAGGGCAGAGTTTAATATTTTGGCTCTTCTTATCTGCCCATTAAATGTTTTTACTTGTATTAGTTGGTTTTAAGGAAAGTTATACTACATTTTCATGTGCAGCATAATGATTTTCTGTTTACAAACACGATATTTATGAAATTTATCGTTTTTGGTAAGGATCTCGTAAGAAATAGCGGGTAGACCTTTCCCTCTATAACGCCTAACCTTCGATAGCTACATTTTGCAGCCTTTTATAACGCTATCATCTCAGCGGGTTGCTATCCTAAATTGCAGCAAATCTTCGAAATCCCACATTTCATCAAACCTCTCAAACTATCTCCTATACCTCCCTTTACTGCACCATCACACTCAACTCTCTGCTTAGCAAGTCATCTGAGTCCGTATTTACCGACCCACACACCAACACAATCTTCTAGTTAACCACTGTGGATTCCCTCCAAATTTCTCTTCTGTTAACCAACTCCTGCACCTCTTTCCCATTCCACCAGCTCCACACCCTAAAATACGCAATTTCTGTCTCCCTCAACCTGCAGAAATCCATGACACGTATGGCATTGCGGTCTCCTTCTCGAACGGTACTGATATGGAATGCCCATCTCTTAGCCATTCAACAGAGAGCCCACGGTAAACTACTAACAGACCGAACGTGGGGATTGCACCCCTCCACTATCATCCTCACCCACAAAGCTCTTATCTGAGCCATTCTCCAGAATGCAAACGTTGTATGGACAACCGACCCTCCTAAGTCTTATCAGTGCCATTAAATCCTTGAACGTCATGCACTCCGCCTTCCTTTCCTCATTCGTTACCCTATCCCAAGCCGATAATAACACATCTCATCAAATTTCCACCCCTCCGCATTCATATCGAAAGCCTTTACATATCCTAAGCTGTCATTCTAACGTACTTACACATGTACAAACTTCTTATCTTATCCCACTTCAAACATATCTTTCTCCCAGATAGAGAATTCTGTTTGGTTATTTAACCTTCCTGAGTACTATAACCCTTCCGCATCAATTCCACTCCACTTCAGGGGTCATCCTCCCTCTCCTCTCGCCATCTCTCTCCATCCCTTCCTCTCTTGATACCTCGTTCCTGTCCATCCCCCAAAATCAGTCCTTCAGCTCCTTCTTACTACTGTCCGCTCTATCACTTACATTCATTTCCAAATACTGCCCAACGAGGTTATATGTTTACACCCACACTCTTCTTCCCTACACAACACCAAAAGTTTAATGCCCCCCCTCCGCGCAACTTCTTAACTAGCGTCTTAGTCAATGTGCATTGCTCCTTTTAATCTTTACCTATTACCTATTATTTGTTCTCCAAATTAAAACGAAGGACACAACGTCTTACATCGTAAATAGGACGTGCAATCAATTTTTATACATTTTTTAGAATAATTTTTAAATTTCGTTTCCGTAACTCTTATTGTAATGTCTTTATTTAGATTTTGTAAAATATATAAGGCGAAGGGGATGAAATAACAACAAAGGAAAGAAACACTATGTAGTTTGCAGTGTGACAGGCACCAGCAGGTGCTACATAGCAGCTCACTAAACCATCTCCCCAACTCATCTGTCTCTCACGTCATTGTATTTTATGTTTTCTAAGTTACTTTATAGATGGATGAGTTTGCTTGTACATGACTGATTAAACAAGTAAGATATCTAAAGAGCCTTTGGTCTGAAGATGGTCTTACAATCAAACAGTTTATGTAATTAAAAATAAATGATTTATATCGATCTGGACTGCTCTTTGTTATTAAAACACGTGACATTTGGTGCTATAGAAGGATGTCAAAAGTTAGACACTGTGGTAAGATGAGTAATTTAGAGATCCTCCGTAGAGCTGGTAATGAAAGGATCGTGTAGAAGGCACTGACAAGACAAAGAGGCAGGATGATGGTATATGCCTACAGTCATCAGACCAGTAGCGGTTAAAAACTGAAGGGGAGAGTAATGACCGGAATATAGACAATAAATAATTACGTACGTAGGTTGCAAGTGATACTCCGAGTTGAAAAGGGTTTCGCCAAATAGGAATTCGTGGCGAACCATATTGGCACCTCCTTAAAAATATAAAGAAAATAAAGATTGGCTACCCACTGGTATGTGTTCGAGAGCTGCTGGATGGCCGTTCGATAGAGAGACCTGAAACTAAAGATTCGTGAAGAAATTGAATTGAGCCCTTCGATAATTTATGGGTTGGCAACATTCTTCTTTCGTTTTATTCATAATTGAATTTGACATAGTTTTAAGTGGTTTGGAAACAAAATTATGTACGTTTCTCATAAGGCAAGTTTTCTTTTTATTTACATATAAAAATATTTTCCGTCTTAGAAACGGGTACTCCAGTTTAAAAGAACTTTTCACCAGACGCGTTTCATATACAAAACATCTTCTGTGGCCATTTGTGTTTCTTGCTACACTTTTGCAGTTCATTGTCTCTTCCTTCGTTGTCAGATGAGGTTGAGCTGTAAGAAATCGTGGCTCCACGAGGGCTGAGTGTGGGACGGTTAAACTACTCTTCGACATCTGTGAAACCCATTATTTGAAATATATAAAGTCCAAGAGTAAAACATCTCTAATGCCAAACTGAGTTTGTAAAATCTGAGAAATCTGGAGAAGCAAATGTACTACCATGGTTTGTTTCATCTCCAACCTCCCCTAACAATGCAGAGAAAGAGGAGAGGACTTCAAAACCTGTAAACAGGAGGAGGAGAACCCATCACCACAGAAGATTGTTAAAAACACAAACAAAAAGCGTCCGCGAAAAATCCAAAAAATAGCAGCTTAGATGCTTAACAAAGAAAGAAATAATAACTTCAAATGATGAATTATTGTTCTTCAGGTACTTATAGCCCAACTTTTCTAACCGTCATAGGTGAAGACACTTAATGCACTTTCCATCATAAAAACAGAAACTGCAAGCTAACTTCAGAAAACGATTATGAGACATTGACAGCCGAAGGAAACGCGTCAGTCTTCCTCCGCAAGCGAAGGTAAGCTGCTGTTAATTACAATAACACCATCCAAAGCTTGTAAAAATAAGCTACTGGTGTTTTTAAGTATAAATTATAACCAGTCTCATGACAGAGTTAAGATATATATCGATACGGGTATGTAAAACCCCGGCAAGGTAAGGAATAGTTAAGGAAATGGTGAAGAAACGAGTGCTTACCCACGTGTCACCTCTTTAGGATCCCAGTGACCAAAATTTCAACCAGGATGTAAACATATTCAATACCTTAAGAGAAGTTTACAGGTCTTGTCGTACTTTGTGTTTTATAAAGTAATGCAGTCTGCGATTGTTGGCGGTGTTATTTAATCCCTTCAGTCACTGTCGAAATATGATAATGGACGGACTATAGCGGTTTTCCATAGAAATGTGTGGGCACAATGGTATGAAAATTTTAATGCACATTTACTGAGGCGAATGTACCAATTAAATTACAGTGCAGCCTATGGAAAAATTTTATTTATTTCAAGGCAGTTTGTAAACGATACCAGAGGCTGCCTTCTACATTATTCGAAATATGGGTGTATTGTAATTCCATGTGAGTGTGGTGAAAGGAATATACGACAACAATACACACTGTAAAAGAACATTACATTAAACACCAGTGCTGCATACGCCAACTACAATGTAATCGCTTCTAACAGTATTATCTCTGATGCATGTGTGCCTGTAAGTGAGTCACTTTGAGGACGGCTGAAAGGATATCGCCCAAAATATCAGAACAAGAATTTAAAAATTTGGTGGACGCATGCCCGCAAAATGATGGAATATTGCAGATCCTACTTTCAGAGGTCTCCGAAATGAGATTTTGACTCTGCAGCGGAGTGTGCGCTGATATGAATCTTCCTGGCAGATTAAAACTGTGTGCCGGACCGAGACTCGAAATCGGGAACATTGCCTTTCGCTGCGAAAGGCAAAGTTCCCGACTTCGAGTCTCGGTCCGGCATACAGTTTTAATCTGCCAGGAAGTTTCATATCAGAGCACACTCCACTGCAGAGTGAAAATCTCATTCTGGAAACATCCCCCAGGCTGTGGCTAAGCCATGTCTCTGCAATATCCTTTCCTTCAGGAGAGCTAGTTCTGCAAGGTTCGCAGGAGAGCTCCTGTAAAGTTAGGAAAGGAGGAGACGAGGTAAAGCTGTGAAGACGGGGAGTGAGTCGGGCTTGGTAGAACACTTCCCCGCGAAACGCAAAGGTCCCGAGTTCGAGTCTCGGTCCGGCACACAGTTTTAATCTGCCAGGAAGTTTCAGAGGTCTGCCCGACAAAGAACTTTTACAGAGGTGGCAGGTCTAGTGACCCTAAGAACTAAAAATAATGTGAACAATAATATTGCTTATGCGTCTGAGGATGAGAATACAGATCAGATAATAAATAATGATTCAAAATATAAAGATTAAAGAATATTCTTTCCTCATACATTGTGTGGAATGTGAACAATGGCGTTTGTGGCTGAAGTCGTGCGTTTGTTATATATTTTTGCATTACTTTGTGACATATCGGACTTCTTGCAGTAAAATTGCCGTGAAGATTGACGTATAAGTTCTTTTATGCTAGGACTTTATAATTTCCACCAGATTGCACGCAAACCTCCGCCGTGTCGTAGCCGCTTACATCACTGTTAAAACTACTAAAATGAAAAAAAGACATAGAGATTAATAAAATATGTATTCAAGAAATCATATAAATTACGAGTAGACACGTATAAATAATAATTGTTACTTGGCAGTATGTTAATATAAATGAGTACGTCGACGCGCCTCTTTAAATCTGCCTCTGCTCAGTGTATAACAAAATGTCTGGTGTTATGTAGTAATGATAAAATGCGTTCGCACAGAAACAGATTATCTCACGATTTGGATAAGCGCAAGAGGAGTCAGAGCTGAAGTACAATATTAAAACATTTGCTTTTGTTTATCGACAGCGCGTCATATCATGTCTTTGACAGCGAGAAAAACTGTATTATCGCTTTCACATGCAGATGAGCCCTTAAAATACCCACCTCACTGAACAGTGCAACATTGAAGACGTAGCAGTAAATAGGAGGCTGAAGTTCATTTTGACGCCTCAGCTTTTCCTACTCGGGCCCTTAACGTCAGCTCTCTTCTTTCGAGAAGTTTAAAGTACAGTTTGGAAACAGCAATGGAAGTGTACCTGGTTTCAGATGTGGTTTTCTGGAGTGGGTCATTTAATAATTGGCCTGTCATATCAGCCCAAATTTGTGTCTCTTAAAGAACATCATCCTTTTGAAAGTGAATGTGCCTTACCTCATCATAGAATGCATAAATAATGAGAACTGCACAACCAGGTGTTTTCATCACGGTTTATATACTTTTTAACAGATTTAACAGAATACTGCAATATTTATCCATGAATGATCACTAGAAACTTTATGACTGTGTAGTTGCTCTACACACAGAACGTTAGTGTGAAACTCAAGAAAAAAAAAACGATAAAAAAACAGGACTCTCAGTTCAAAGCCAGAGAGATACTGAAATATACTGAAATGTGAATCATGGTTAAGGGACACAGCTACTCCATAAACTATAGAAGTTCAAATACTTGGTCTGGGGAATAATCTCTACTAAAAAACTGAAAACAACTGGAAGACGAAACAATGTTACTTGAGTTTCAAGAAATTACTGGTATTCAGTATATTAAAGAGCCAAAATATTGTAAGTTAATGATGCTGATAAAACAAATGTAATATGAAGATCATAAACATATTGGGGGGCTAACTCACTATGAATTCACCAGAGAGAGAGTGAGAGAGAGAGAGCGAGAGAGAGAGAGAGAGAGAGAGAGGGAGAGAGAGAGAATCTCTCTCAGAAACACACTCACTCACCTGCACACCCACCAATTCATCCTCACACACGCACACACACACACACACACACACACACACACACACACACACACACACACACACACTCCTACTCTCTCTCACACGCACACACACACACACAAACAAACACAGACATTAGACAGATACAGAAATATGCCATAGGAGCTGTGGTGAAATAAACTAATGTAATTACTAAAAGTTGCGGAGTTGTGTGGCAGTCAAAAACGTTGGTGTACCCTGTTTGACTATGAACTGTTTTAAATGATAGTGCTTTTCAACAAATATCAGCAAAGCCCTTTTAAATCATATTTCAACTATAACTTCGTAGCCAACATTTTAATTCATACACAAAAATCGAACAACGTTAACAGAGCTCTAACACTGCCCTTTACATGCTGCATATTAGCAGAAACGTATGTTTACTGTTATTTTAAAACAGTTTAATTGCGTATTTACGAAGGAAATATAAGGCACTTGCATGTATTTCAAATTCCCACCCAAGAATTAAGGGAATTTGAGGAAACAACTGACAAGACACATTTTTAACTTTTTTCACATGAGTTCCCTGATTTGTTATTTCTTTGTATCTGTTGACTGACTATAAATACGTAAAAAAATTTCCTGCTTTCTCCTTAGCTATATTCACATACTCATGCCTAATGCATTTACTCCTTTTTGAAACATATATTTAAAGAAATACAGTTATTTGTGCATTGTAAGTTCAGAAGTGTTTTTCGCTTAGTGTCTTATGCCACGAACTACTAACAGGGATTTTGAACATCATGTTTCTACACACACATTTATGAAACAAGTACTGACAAAGTAGCTACTTTTAATTTACTTTTGATGTAGTGGGATGGATCCACACAGAATTTCTTGCATTTTTCAGCAGATGGCTAACTGAAAGTTTCTGCAGCAGAAACCAGAACTGGATACTTCAGCTAGTCCATATTATAGTGATATATATATATATATATATATATATATATATATTATATGGTCAATCTATTTTCGTTCATCCTATGTATATGTCTGTTGAGCTTTGTCCTTCTTTTCCTGATATTGTTTCAAATTGTCTCTGTCTGTTTTTACAGTTCTTTAGTCGATCTTTTTAGTCAGATTCCCTCTTTCTGAACTGGCCACAGATCTTTCTCAGTATTTCATCTCTTGTTTCTCTATCTCCTTAATTTTGGTTCGTATCGTGATTACAAGGCCTCTGGTGAGACTACTCTACTGTAGTGTCGTAATTTGGCATTGACAGATATCCTTACTTTGTTGTAATGGTCCCATATAGGTTTGTATGCTCTTATGGTTTTGTAGTCCTTTCTTCATTGGATTTGCGTTCAGTCCAGTTTTCTGTATAATCTCCCCTAGGTATCTGAAACTGTCTGCTTGTGTTATCTGTCCATACTTAGTTAACAGTGGGTGTCTGTCTGTGGATTTTGTGTGCATGTATTACGTTTTTCCGTTCGAGATTTGTAGTCCTGTTTTGGCTGAGATGTCGTGTATTGTCTCTAGAACTTCGTTGCCTTCCTTTCTGTTATTTGTTATGATGGCTATATTATCACCAAAGGCCACGTATTTTATGTTGACAGTTTTACCCCTTTGTCTCCCCAAGTTTACCCATTGACTCCTTTGTCCCATGCCCAGATTATTTTCTCCAAACCCGAAATAAATAGAATGGGTGATAGCTCATCTCCCTGCCTTACCCCTGTCTTGATATCGAATGGTTCCATCTTCGTATCATCCAGGCTGTTGAAGAGTGTTTCCATGTCTATGCAGTTGTAGGTTTTCCTGTAGTCGATGAATAGTTTTTTGGTGTTCCTGGCGTCAATATTTTTCTCAGGTACCATACTTGTTCACTACATGATGTTCCCTTTGGACCCTCCTTCTTATTTTTCTTTTTGCACGCCTACTAGTATTTGAGGCTCTAACCGATTTAATAGTGCTCTTGATAGAATTTTGTATGTCAGAGGCAGTAGTGGAGTCTGTCTGTAGTTGTTAGGGTGTGTTCTGTCTCCTTTCTTATGGATGGGGTGTATGATGGCTGACGTCCGCTCTTCTGGTACCCTTTCTGTTTCCTAGATGTTTTTCATGATTCTGTGTATTTCGGGTGTAATGTATTCGTGGCCTTATTTGCACACTTCCGAAATCAGTCCATCTCCTCCAGTTGCTGTGTTATTTTTGAGTGATTTTATTATTTTCACTATCTACTCGTGTGTTGGTGGTTTGGAATCGACGTTGGGTTCTGGCTTCACGAACTGTAGGTTCTACATCGGTTCATCAGAGTTCAGTAGTGTGTTAAAGCACTGCACTAATATTTCACAGTTCTTTTTTGGGTTTGTCCCAGTTTTCCGTCTTGTCTTTTGAAGCATAAGCTCAGTGGTTGGTATCCCGTCTTATTTTCTCTGAATATTCTGTAAAAATTTCGTGTGTTTCTGTTAAAGTCGTATCTCTTTCAATATATTGTTTTCATAACCTCTTTCCTCTACATAGTATTTACGAAGTGGTTCTCTGCATCATATTTCATTTTTCCCATTTCTCGGGTGTTCTTTGACTTGTATTATTTCTTCTGCGGCTGCGTCACGTGTGATGTTCCACCATCTGTGTTTCCTTTTTCTCGGTGTTTGTTCCAGTTTTATCAGTTTTTTTTTTCCTTTAACATTTTCTAACATTTCTATCCAGTCGTTACTGTCGGTTTTCTTACTTTTTCTATTGTTCCTGGTGTTTCATTATAGGCACTCAGGGTATTTTGGAAATTTCTGTTGATTCTCTTGACCTGTCTACTGGGTATCAATTTTGCTTTAATTTGGAGTAGGTGGTGATCCGTTTCGAAAAATCCTTTCCTTGTTCTTACAGTCATAATTTCTCTGGTATTTTTCATGGATATCGCCATGTGGTCCGCCTGAAATTCCCCTGGGGTGTTGTTAGGGCATTTCCAAGTTCTGAGTTTCTTGTGTAATTTCTGGAATTCCGTAGACATGACTTTGAGGTCGCAATTACTGCACGTTTATCAGGTTCTCTCCATTCTTGTTTGTACGCTTGTAGGTCGAATGTTTTCCTTCCTAATTAGGCATTGTAATCTAGTAGTAAAACTGTCACGTGCTTCCTGAGGATTTTGTTGGTGGTTTCTTCCAGATCTTCCCAGAAATATGTTCCATCTTTTGGTTCTTCTTGTTGTAATTCTTTGTGGGAGCATGTGTGTTAACTAGTGGGTAGACTTTGTTTCCAGATCGTATAATGATTATTGACATTTTCTGATTTGGAATTGCAATCTTTTCCATACTCCAGAATTCTAGAATCGATCTGTGTACTATTAATCCCCTCTCGAAGAACTTGATATTTCTTTCTGTAATAGTTATGGTTGGTTTCCCCTATATATTCTGTAGTTCTCCTAGTCAAAGTGAATCTGACCTGATAATCCTATTTTCTGTATTAACAGAATTTTGATATTGAACTTATCCCTAGTGTTTGCCATTTGGTTCAGTTTAACTGGTTTCAGTAGAGTGTTCGTGGTGAGTGTTCACATGTAAAATATTCTCTTAGTTTTGAGGGATTTGAGAAGGTCCGATTTTTCTCTTCATGACAGGGCTGATTCGCTGTCTTCCGATGATCAGGTCTGTTAGCCAGTCCTATTGTCTCGGGCCAAGAGTAGTGCTTCTTTTTCCATAATTGTTCTGTCATGATTGTTGGTTTGTCTTGCGGGTATTGTGGTGAAATCCCAAAGGATATCACATAATTTCGACTAGAGTTTTGAGCTACAGAAGATTTAATCACAGCCGAGCTGACAGAGCCAGCAGACGCTGACCAGAGTATCAGTGGCTACCACAGAGACGTGTCTGGATGTTGGAGTTCCAGTTGTACCCCTAGGCAGAGGCCCTCGCAGTGTGCTACCTTCCGGAGCCAGATGGTTACAGGACTTTTTAATCAGGTTGTTCCTCCTACCCCTCCTCATTCCTCATCACTTGAAGGCCTCGCGCTCGGTACCGGCAATGGCGAAGTTCATCACTATTATTGTTAGTATTACTACTATTGTAGAAAAATACTGAAGAGGACATGTGGTGCCACGTGAACGTAAGAAAGCTTATGTTCTTGATTACGCATCTTAATGAGATTCAGTTATCACATTTATACAAACTTCTGTTGCTTCCGACCTCGGTATAATGAATTTACACAGTGTAAACAAGCCAATGCCGAGGGGTCGTCAGGTTAAAAAAAATCACGGTAAACGGTGCTCTTCGTCATTAAAATGAAACTCTTTTAAGAATGTAAACAAAACGGAAATCTCACCCTTGATCTTGAAGAAGTACAGTTGTTCCTGTGTGTTCCTATGTACACTTAACAAAAATTTCTGCTCCATGTTTCATCCTCCGGGAATATAAATACAACAACCTTTATTCCTGCATCGTAATGTCCTCTGCAATTTGGCACATAACACCGAAACGGTACTTAATCAGTAAAGAGAAGCCTACAGGTTGAACGAAGAACACAAATCGTCCAACCTAGAGCACAATAAGTAAACAAAAGTACAAAATTTATTTTAGATAACTGTCTATAGCATCTATGTATTTGAATGAATGGAAGATTCACACTGTGGTGTCTTGCAATACATTTATTAACTCCCTGTTTCGTTCATGGATCATCTTCACAGTGGAAAAACATCTACTGCAATAACTTCACATGGCATGCATCCTATTTATCCAGGAAAGTACACGCCATTGCTGACCGGAAAACGTAAGAAAATTGATATTTAATACCATAATATAGGCTTATCCAGGCAGAAACCAACGTTGAAATCATGAAAACCCGCAAGAGCAGTATTTGCACAGCACATAGCACGTATGGAATTGACACAATAAATACTTCACACTGCGAAGAAGGTCCATGACGAAAACCGTTAGCGAATAAATGTAGAGTAAAAGCGCGTATAATGCAATGCATTTTTCCAAGCAAAAAAATAAAAAAAATGAAAATAAAAGTAAAAAAAAAATAAATAAATAAAATGAAATAAATAAAATTCACGTTCAGTCATTTAGTAACTATACTTGCGAACTAGCTCAGTTACGATAAATATCATGCTATGGGAATGTTTACAGTTTCTGTTGACTTCGTATGACGCGCAGATGTGACGTCACGCACTACGTTCACAGGCTTTCTTTTCCTTAGTAGGCGATTGCCACACCGTACCAGAACAGAACATCAATATCTAAAGAAACGTTCAATACCGAAAAATAGTTTCAGAAATGTCTCCCTAAAACATGATTTTAAATCTGATACTATCAAGTTTTTATACCTGGGAAACGATTAACTTGCTTTTGCCAATCTGCACTTTATATCCTCTCTACTTTGTCAATAGTTATGTACTTTTTGCCCAAATGCGAAAACGGTGTAGAACCTTTACTATGCTATTTCATAGTACTTTTTCTCACTATCATTTGACCTATTTTACTACCTCATTAACCTTGTTTTACTTTTCTTAACATTCATCTCAGACATTTTTTAAGAGACAACTCAGTTCAACTGATTATCCAAATCCTTTCACGTCGTCACTCGTATTTTTTGCCTAGCTAATATTCGTTGGCTGCTACATTAGATCTCACATTGTTATTGTAAGCTAATACTAACGTAGATCTGCGTCATGAGAACAGAAATACGAAATAGTGTGTAACAGAAATACGCAGTGGCGTGTGAACAACGGGACACATTTAATATATTTAGGAAAGTACTGAAAATCGTTGAGAGTGAAGAACAATGAGGAAATAAAAGTGGTAGACGATAAGAGAATTTTACAACATTATCCACTGCATTGGTGTAGAAGTAAGACAGATTTTTTTCCTTGCGGAACACTGACTGAAAAGCTGGTCATGGAACTGCAAATATTGGTTTATTTCATGTTAGTCTACAGACTTCCGTGCACGTTTTCAATGAAGTTCAAATCTTCAGGTTTTTAGGCCGCGTCATGTTTACTTTGCTTCTCATGGCATTAGGCAGCGCCTTGCTACAGTAAAGTTAGTTTACGAGTAGATGACATGTAACATCTTCATGTAACATCCCGATACGGTGCCTCTGATCCGTTAAGCAGTGGTATAATGAAAGGGACGATGCGCGAGAGATGTACAGCCTATTGGTTATCGAGCGAGGTAAATGCATCAGTTATCGGGAAACCGCACCAATAATTGTCTGTCCAGAAACGCTCACTGGCATAAATGTTCTCTAAAGCATTAAATAAGTGTTAATCTCGTAGATTTAGTGTGGGCATGAATAACTTACCTTTCCTCCTCACCGACATACAGCAACGCCAGTGTGGCTGTTGCGGCTATCTTCGAGTTGATTTCCTCTACGAGGAGCTGAATTTTAAAATTCAAGTCCTCGTCGCATGGGGAAAAGGAAATTAGGACGTGGCTCGGTATTAGGATGAAAAACTTGCGACTCCCACATGTCAGAACTTTTACTTAACACAATACTGAGACAATTCGATTACATACATCTTTCTCGCACCAGCTCAGAAGGCTGAATGACAGCGAGCTCGCTGAAAAAATACGAATGAGGCACATAAAGTAATTGCTAATTTTGTTCTTCCACTTTTTGTCAGTGGAGACATAATCACACATCCAATCGATATCTCTGCCGTTCGGAGACGGCGCGAATATTTATTTATATGTGTAGGCGATTTAAAGAACCTAGACACTGACTGTTGGGAAATGTGTTCATCTAGCAATGGAAACTATTATATCTTTTTCCTTCAGTCAGTCTGTGCCGAGTCCACTTAGAAGTTTGCCATGGAGGATCTAGGCTTGTATAACTTGCGACGAAGTACTTGTACAATTACCTATGATTCCATGCACAATACAAATTTTCATTCCCTGATTTTGGCATCAGACTCCACTTGGACGCTGTGGAAGTCAGCGTAGACCGAAAAATTAACATGTACAAGCGCTATATAGGGACACAAGAGGTCGATTCCATCGATAAAACGGCGATAACTGCATACTACCTCAGTCCGTCCACAGCTGAAAAATATCTATGAAGGGGAAGAGAATTTCTACTAGGCTGTAATAACCAAGCATTAAGGCAGGTACGAAACTGGAGTTATAAGAACACAGAGTTATTAAAGACCGTTAGATGATACTACTCCTCGATGTAAAAAAGGTTTCTAGGAAAGTATCTGCTTACTCAGTTACAAACAGGTCAACGGCTACACCACAATGGATGTAGAATACGTATCAACTGGCACCACACTGTAACCCAGCTGCAAATGAACAACAACACAGACTAATGAGGTACACTCTTGACGAGGATAACGATATTGTCGATTATCATTACATGCAACAGCGTCCACATCGAAGTTTTGGAGGAATTAGCCCCGTGAAGCGCACCTTAATTAATTAACATACATTGCTGGAAAAAAATAATACACCCTTTTAGAGGTTCCCAAATCAACCGAGATTTATCGTTACAACAGTGCATAGGGCTACATGGAATGGTTGCATTTACAGATCAATAGAACAAGCGGTTCTCAGGTAGCAGGTGCCGGCCAATCCTAAATCACACATATTAGTACGTGCTGTAGACTCCACGTGCGGCAATGCAGTCACTGAGTTTGGAATCCCTTCGGCTGTACCGAGGGTCCCCTCATGAACCATGCACCTAGCCGTTAGTGGTGATACAGACAGCCGTACCGTAGGTGCAACCACAACGAAGGGGTATCTGATGAGAGGCCAGACAAACGTGTGGTTCCTGAAGAGGGGCCGCAGCCTTTTCAGTAGTTGCAGGGGCAAGGTTCTGGATGATTGACTGATCTAGGCTTGTAACACTAACCAAAACGGCCTTATTGTGCAGGTACTGCGAATGCCTGAAAGCAGTGGGAAACTGCAGCCGTAATTTTTCCCGAGGACATGCAGCGTCATTGTACGGTTAAATGACACTTAAAATGGTAAAGGAGTTTTGTTATTTGGGGAGAAAAATAATTGATGATGGTCGAAGGAGAGAGGAAATAAAAGGCAAGGAAAGGGTTTCTGAAGAAGAGAAATTTGTTAACATCGAGTATAGATTTAAGTGTGAGGAAGTAGTTTCTGAAAGTATTTGTATGGAGTGTAGCCGTGTATGGAAGTGAAACATGGACGATAAATAGTTTGGACAAGAAGAGAATAGAAGCTTTCGAAATGTGGTGCTACAGAAGATTGCTGAAGGTTAAATGGGTAGATCACATAACTAATGAGGAGGTACTGAATAGAATTTGGGAGAAGAGGAGTTTGTGGCACAACTTGAATAGACGATGGGATCGGTTGGTTGGACATGTTCTGTGGCATCAAGGGATAACCAATTTAGTATTGGAGGGAACCGTAAAGGGTAAAAATCGTGGAGGGTGACCAAGATATGAATACACTAAGCAGATTCAGAAGGATGTAGGTTGCAGTAGGCCTGGGAGATGAAGAAGCTTACACTGGACAGAGAAGCATGGAGAGCTGCATCAAACCAGTCTCAGGACTGAAATCACAACAACAACATACAGAGGGTGAATGCGTCTTGGTCTACGTTACGTCACGCCCACTAGCCCTGTTCACGTAGTTCTTCAAGAGTTATTGATTGATGAGTCCCACGCGTCACTTCTCATCCCATCGTACGTCACATGTGCTCTGTTGGAGACAAGTCCGAAGATCGGGCTGGCTGGGGATCTTGGTGTCAGTCTTGCAAAGCCCGTTGATATTTACGGCCAATTTGTGCGCGAGCATTATCCTATTGGAACAACACACCACCTTCCTTTTGCAAGAACGGCAAAAGAACGTACCTAACAACATTCTGCGTACACCGAGCGCTGGTTAGCGTCCCCTCCAGAAACAAAGGTGAACAAGGGTTGTAGCTTATTGCACCTCAGACCATAGCGCCTGGGACAAAAAAGTGTGTTTTGGATGAATGCACACTGCGAGACAGCGGTCACCAGGTCCACATGCGTAAGTGCAAACGACCATCACTTGCATGCCGGCAGAATTTGCTTTCATCACTGAAGACAACAGTGCTCCATTCCGTCTTCCAAGTGATCCTCTTACGACATCAATCGAGCCGTGCACGTCGATGCTGTGGCGCAAGTAGAAGACGGGCTAGATGAGTGCATGCTCGCAGTCCCACTTCTAGTTTCAGGATTGCAACAGTTCGTGTTGACACGTGTGGGCTGACGAGCCCTCTAACTACGCTTTGGTAGCTGATGATCTGCTCTTACAATATGACGATCCTGACGGGCATCTGTGCTACGCAGACGTCCAGAAATTCGTCCACGGCTGTGAGAATGTTAACGTAGGAATGTTCTTAATAAAGTTAAATACCTAGCCGAGGCTTGAACAGGGAATGCACACGAAACAGGAGTTATCTTGTACCGTGTTGTAACTGCATGTGGTGTGTTACTCTGTGTTATTGTTAGCAAAACATTATACGAACTGATTGGACAACGCAACGCCCACTACCAATAAAGAAATACAGTCAATGAAAAATGCACTCAGCCCCTTAGGTACTGAATCCTCTGGCCCTGCTCAAAACTGACAACTTTGGTCTCTGAGCATGTAACAAATACGACGGCTATTCGGAAAGAATGATTTTATCGGTCACGAAATGGAAACCACTGTGAAAATCCGATGCAGCTTTGCACATATGTGCATGGCAGTGTCTCTAGTATGCCCGTCGATCGCGTCACGTAGCTCCTTTCAATTCTTAGCGCACGCTGAGCACGTAAACATGCCTCGAAAACAGTATCGCCCACCCTTTATGAGCGCCTCATGTCATGCAACTCACACAATATATCTGTCATGCGGTTCCTTCGTCGTGACAGTTCTCCGCCACACTCTGCAGCGCTTTCGAAGGGAAGTTTGTGGTCAGCCACAATACAGCCCGTAATGAGCTCCCGTTGAGTTTCATCCTTGCTCATATGTACCGCTGATTATTAAGTCGACGTTTTGGCAAAGGCAACGAGCTGTAGATCAGCGTAGAAAATTAGTGGAAAGTACTGGTGGCTGCCTCCTATGGCGAGCGTATTGGAAAGTTGATACAACGCTGTAACAAATATCTAAGTGGGAGCGATGTCTATGTAGAGACGTTGCTGGAAGGTGTAGTTAACTGTTGCAAACACATCATTTTTGGTATTAACAGTGGTTTCCATTTCGCGACCGACTGGAGGTTATTTCAGAATAGCCCCCGTAAATAATGTTTTCTTACTCTAAAGCAGCAACGGTGGATCGTGATATGCAGTATTCTGCTCCCTCATTAACAAGAATAAAATATACTAGCTGTAGGCTCAGTGGTGTGCAATGTTGACTGTAAGACTTCGAAATATACAGAAAATTCTTTTGGCTGATAAATGAAAACATTTAAGAAAAATTGAATGTCTTTGAAAAACATATGACCTGGACAGGGAGATGGCAGTGCTGTGGGTGAATTACTAACACTGACTTTTTGAATAGTGAAGGTTTATTAGTAGTTTAGTTCGGCTTTCCAGAACATCCGACAACTGAAATTACACTCCTGGAAATGGAAAAAAGAACACATTGACACCGGTGTGTCAGACCCACCATCCTTGCTCCGGACACTGCGAGAGGGCTGTACAAGCAATGATCACACGCACGGCACAGCGGACACACCAGGAACCGCGGTGTTGGCCGTCGAATGGCGCTAGCTGCGCAGCATTTGTGCACCGCCGCCGTCAGTGTCAGCCAGTTTGCCGTGGAATACGGAGCTCCATCGCAGTCTTTAACACTGGTAGCATGCCGCGACAGCGTGGACGTGAACCCTATGTGCAGTTGACGGACTTTGAGCGAGGGCGTATAGTGGGCATGCGGGAGGCCGGGTGGACGTACCGCCGAATTGCTCAACACGTGGGGCGTGAGGTCTCCACAGTACATCGATGTTGTCGCCAGTGGTCGGCGAAAGGTGCACGTGCCCGTCGACCTGGGACCGGACCGCAGCGACGCACGGATGCACGCCAAGACCGTAGGATCCTACGCAGTGCCGTAGGGGACCGCACCGCCACTTCCCAGCAAATTAGGAACACTGTTGCTCCTGGGGTATCGGCGAGGACCATTCGCAACCGTCTCCATGAAGCTGGGCTACGGTCCCGCACACCGTTAGGCCGTCTTCCGCTCACGCCCCAACATCGTGCAGCCCGCCTCCAGAGGTGACGCGACAGGCGTGAATGGAGGGACGAATGGAGACGTGTCGTCTTCAGCGATGAGAGTCGCTTCTGCCTTGGTGCCAATGATGGTCGTATGCGTGTTTGGCGCCGTGCAGGTGAGCGCCACAATCAGGACTGCATACGACCGAGGCACACAGGGCCAACACCCGGCATCATGGTGTGGGGAGCGATCTCCTACACTGGCCGTACACCACTGGTGATCGTCGAGGGGACACTGAATAGTGCACGGTACATCCAAACCGTCATCGAACCCATCGTTCTACCATTCCTAGACCGGCAAGGGAACTTGCTGTTCCAACAGGACAATGCACGTCCGCATGTATCCCGTGCCACCCAACGTGCTCTAGAAGGTGTACGTCAACTACCCTGGCCAGCAAGATCTCCGGATCTGTCCCCCATTGAGCATGTTTGGGACTGGATGACGTGTCGCCTCACGCGGTCTGCACGTCCAGCACGAACGCTGGTCCAACTGAGGCGCCAGGTTGAAATGACACGGCAAGCCGTTCCACAGGACTACATCCAGCATCTCTACGATCGTCTCCATGGGAGAATAGCAGCCTGCATTGCTGCGAAAGGTGGATAAACGCTGTACTAGTGCCGACATTGTGCATGCTCTGTTGCCTGTGTCAATGCGCCTGTGGTTCTGTCAGTGTGACCATGTGATGTATCTGACCCCAGGAATGTGTCAATAAAGTTTCCCCTTCCTGGGACAATGAATTCACGGTGTTCTTATTTCAATTTCCAGGAGTGTACATCATTAAAAAAAGTTACACCCTTTTTACTAAATAATAACCTTCCTTTGCTGACGTAGCCATATACAATGCGATCGGTACGGCAAGTTTTATCTAACATCACTAAAAAGCATAAAGAAAAATCATGAAATTACTTATACCTGTGTTAACAACTCCTAGAGACATTACGGAAGGGGAATATCCCACTAGCCTATTCATCAAATCTGTTTACATACTTTCTGGGGTTACTCAATATATAACCCTCGGTTACTAGTTATCAGCCAACTTATTAGCTCCAACGCGTTGGCAAAAGGAAAGTAATAAAATTAGCTTCTTTACCTTAACTGCGAGCAGACTTCTGCGTGGACATTTATATTTCCAATATTACATGTACTCGTAAAACTAATTTGTAATATCAATCCAGTAGTCGTTTCTAGTAAGAATTAAATTAAAATTTCATTGTGAAATCTCTCATCATTTTTAACTACCTATTTTACTTGCGGTGTAGCACAGAATATTGGAATGAGAAAACTCCTACATAATAATCCAACACTTGGAGGCTTTACAGAGCACACCACAAAAACTGTGTACTGCATTCTCTTTTGCTATTACACCGACACACACACGGTGTGCCAAACGCTCGTTTCTCCAACGCTACAATCTCAGACCAAAAGCTGTATCTTTGGCTCTGCGATCGTGCAAAGTTCGCGATCCTATTTATAGAGTCCGCCAGAGACACACATCGTTTACAGTATAATAGTTTCATTTTGACCTACATTAGTATCATTACAAATTCGGGTGCCACACATAAACATACCCCAGTAGAGTCCTTTCAACGTGACCACTGATAAGAGTATCGTTGCCCAACTAAGGCAGCGTGTCCAAGTTACGTGACAATTCTCTTGAAAGTACCACCTCGCCACACGGAACGCCACAATTTGAGTCCTTTGAAACTTTCATTCCACTTGGGTCTGATATCAATAATGAATTTCAGCATATGATGAGACCTTTACGGGCACGATCTGTAAGCAAATAGTCTCTGGCTTTGAGCTTGTGGAGTATTTTATCACGCCAAAAACTCATGCTGTGTTACTCCATATACTTTCCTATCTGGAGGCTGGTATGAAAGTGCATGTTGTCTAATAGCATCATGTACCTATGCTTGACATATTCTGGAAATGGGCAGGCCTCAAGGATCCACATATTCCACAGACTACTACTTATGTGAAATGTAGTGTGGAGGACCTTGTTGGTCATTGCGTTTTTTACCCCTGTAGCGACGGGCACGGCAACACTCAACAATGTACCAAATCAGTCCAGTGGTGAAATCCGTAACGTCCAACAGCACAATGTGTACAGTTCGAGAATTGCTCATTTTCAATCCACGAATCATGTCGTCTACAATCACATTGGCTTCGATCAGACAGTCACAAACAAAAGCCAGACAAATTGCTGAACGCCACAAAATGCCTCTGAATGTGCCAGATGACTACACCATACAAGGCCCTGTTGCCTGTGGCATACATTCAGTACTAACGGCGCATGACAACTCTAAATCTTAAACCAGCTTCCAATAATGTGAACGCGACAGTTCGTCCTGACGTTCCGCCTGTAACGCCTACCCGGATTTCAGCTGTAGCGATCCATCTATTCGTCACATCAGGTCGAATAACACTACTGTTTTCTCGTGGTGTATCCATTCTGGAAGGACCGGTACATAAATTTATTTTCACACTTCGTGATTCCACCTCGTGAACACCCGTTCTGTAGCCTCTGTACCACAGCCAGCTGTCTGCTCTCTATCTGTGATGTTCCCATGTTCCCGATTAGAATGATTCGACCTTTCTCAAAGACTGAACAGTAGTAGGAAGCTGGGTGTGCTGCGTTGCGATCTGTATCTGAAAAGTTCCAGTAACACAGGGACAACATTAGAAACGCCTAATAAGATACGCACTCCTTTATTCGTCTGCAGGAAAGCTTTCTTCTATAACGGAAATCACACAAAGGTGAAATTATACTCAATATATCCCACAGACTTGAGAAAGCTAGTGTTGGACAGCGTTCGGCAAGGTTTTCAAGACAGAGCCATTTCCGTTTCATCAGTACAAAATGAAGTCTGTACTTTGCAAGTGCTTGCCGGTATGGCAGAGTGGTTCTAGGCACTTCAGTCCGGAACCACGCTGCTGCTATGGTCTCAGGTTCGAATCCTGCCTCGAGCATGAATGTGTGTGATGTCCTTAGGTTGGTTAGGTTTAAGTAGTTCTAAATCTAGGGGACTGATAGCCTCAGATGTTGCTTAGAGCCATTTGAACCATTTGAACTTTGCAAGTAATACACGATCAAGCCACAAATGCCGCTATATGGCGTATTATACTTACATTTAACAAAAGTGGTGGCGAAGGAGTTTCTGGCAATTCTCTCCGGATCTTTGCCTGCGTCAGTCGACCAGTCCCCCTCTCTATCCCGTCCGCAAGCAAACGGGCGCGGCACTACCCATCCCCCACCCCCGCCCCCCCCACACACACACAAACACACACACACACATACACACATAAACTTGAACTCTTTTTATTCTTTTTATGTCGGCTTCTGCATTCACATACCCGATTCTAGAAGCTACCACGTTTCTTACACAGGTGAGTTTTCCGCTTCCCTCTGTATATGGCACGTTTCGTACTTACTGATCGGTAAAAATACTGTGCCTTGGGGGATTCAGGCCTTACTTTACTGGGAAAGCATGTCGAAGTTGTGGCAAGGGCGCTGTGGTTCGCGATACTGCTCCGATTTCCGCCAAAGCTCTGTCGATGAACACTGACTCCTACAGCATCTTTCAAAATACTGACCTCCCCTTGCGAGAAAGGCTTGTTGGTATTACTCTCAAGAACATGTTTTTAGCGATGGTTTCCGATTCAGTAACGCTACATCCATTCGCATTTTCATCGCTCATGTTCATTCATCAAAGTATATACTTTTTATGCAGTCTCAGTTAGTTCCCCACACTATTCCTTGTACTGATGTGTTGTAAATGACTAAGATAGGACCAGTTCGCGTTTTTTTAACCGATTGCACAAGTCACGGAGATTTCACGAAATCCTCAATTTCCAAGGAAATTAATTTATATCAGCTCTAGTTATTTATATCTATGTGCTCAGCACACTGTGCAGATTCAACTGTCAGCTTATTATACTGAGTAAAACCGGTAAAAAGTTCTATGCAGCACAAGCAGTAAACTAGTTAATTCAGTGAAAACCGTAGGCAAAGTAGAGCTGTCAGAATTTCCAGCTTCCTCTCCTCTCCCAATTTATCTAGCTCCCACTATCGGGTCAAGGGCCCAAGATAATTCTAAGGCTGCGAGGTAGTCAATCATACAAGAATTTTCGTCAAAAAAAATTAAACTTTGGCAAGGGACCATACAGGATGCGGTGGAACCACATTCTCCTCGCCGATGAGTGAGCCTAATCCCGTACAGATTCGTCCACTCGACCATATATCTGATATCAAACACAGTCAGTGTGTCATGAAAGCCTACCCTGACCTAGACACTGTTGGCTTTCTGCACTGGCCGTACAAACAGCTGCGACATAGGCGTCCGCCACGTTGAGTGGCACGGGATGGGATCCCGTTGTCTCGTCTGGAGCCCAAGCACTAATTCGCCGTATGTTTATAGCGTTACGGAAGTTCTTTGCCACTCTGTTTTTCTCTGCAGGAAAATGACAACCAAAGAATAAGTTTCAGACGCTCCTCACAGATCTTGTTTACGTCGCTAGTTGGCGTCGGTTTGCCTCATTCGTCCTGCGTGGTTCGGTAGAGTGCTCCACGCATTGTCTTTTAACAATATAGTTATAGTTGTCTCTTGTAACTTCCTGTGGCGGTTGTCAAGTATTGTAGTTCCGACAGATCAAGAGCTTTTTGCAGTGCTGCTTGGTGCCACTACAAATTCACAGTCGATCATTATTCTACCTCTTGTGACCTCTAGTTAAAATGAACCTTTTTTCGTTAATTGTTCTGCTGCAACATGTAAGCAAAGAGAACTATAAATATCGTAATACATTGGCCTCTAACGGAGTAGAATGTCATGGTTTGCATGTGATAATCTTTTTTAGATTGCCCAAGTGTGAAGAAGTCCTGCGTTACTGTTCCTTGAAGAATAACTGTTTCCGGACTTATTAAATAATTCATTACTATCGTAAAGCTAGCAACACGGCAGAATGGTGTCGTAGTTATCAAATGAAATATGCTGCTCTTAACCAATTTACCTAATTGTGTTACAATTCAGTTCAGAAAGTCGTCCCTTTTATTCACTCCTCTTTTTTTTTAATCATCAGTCTTCATACTGATTTGATGACGTTCCTGTGCCAATCCTTTAATCTCAAAGTTACTGTGACCAATATTTTACAAGGCTAGGAACGACTCAAGAACCACCAGAAAATGGCCTACCAACGAAAAACCGTCTACAACGATTCGCTGATCGTGGACAGGAAGGCAGTGATAAGAGGAAAGCGGGCGGTGCAGATGCTACTGCAATTAATAAGTCGGAACGAGTATCCAACAACGAAAATACGGATTTTAGAGACCAAAAGTACTATGTATAGAGACAGTGGTAGAAGGCCGCAAAAAAATCACAACTGCAGACAGAGCTGCCGCTAGCTTTATAGTGCGGATGTGGGCATTAAGTATCTGGCAAGATAGGCATAACTGTACAGCCAGTGCTTCATTGGCATGGCTTTCGCTTGCATTTGTAACTTGCCACGTAACGGCCGTCCGCCGGGCTTTCAAAATAAACAGGCCGGGAAACCAGAAGAGTAGTACTTGAACCTCATATCCTCATTTGTTGGATATATTCCAGGCTCCCCTGTTTATCTATACAGTTTTTACCCTCTACATCTCCATCAGGTATTATGGAAGCTACTCCTTTGCGGTTTATCTCCTATAACCCTGTCCCTTCTTTTCGTAAGTATTTTCCTTATATTTCTCGCCTCGCCGATTCTACACAGAACCTTGTCATTTCTTATCTTATAGCTCAACCTAATTTTCAGTCTACTTTCATAGAACTACATTCCAAACGCTTCGATTCCATCTTTTTTTCCCACAGTCCGTGACAGACATCCATTATGCTGTGGTCAAAACGTACATTATCAGTACCTTCTTCCTCAAATTAGAGCCGCTGATTTGATACTGGCCGAGTCATTTCGGACATATATGCCCTCTTTGCCTGGGCTACTTTGCTTTTTATATCCATATTTCGCTCACTATCTATTGTATTTCTTCTGCTGAAGAAGGATTCGTTCACCTCATCTGCTTTGTGGTCGACAGTTTCCAAGTTAAGTTTATCGCTGATTTTCTCTCCGTTACTCCTCATTCCTGTAAACTTTCTTTGGCTCACTCTCAATCGATATTCGACGCTCACTAGAACTTTGTATTTAACATGTCCTACAATGTGTCCTCACATTCACTGATGACAGGAACATCATCAGGCGAATTTTATCGTTAATGTACATTCAGCATAAATTTTAATGTCACTCCTAAGCTACGCCTTAACTTCTGACATTGATTCTCGATGAATAACTTCAACAGTAGGGGTGACTGACTAAATAGCTACATTCCTGTCTTACGTTCTTCCTAATCCGGGCACTTGCTCATCCACTCTTACTTTTCCCTCTTGGTTCCTGTACGTGTTGCCTATCACCCGTCTTTCACTACAGCTTAAACCTATTATCCCCAAACTTCTCAAGTCCTGTACTATTTTACGTTGTCGAACGTACTTTTTATCGTTCGACAAATTCGATGAACATGCCTCCAGGTTTTTAAGCGTTGCTTCCACCATCAAGCATTAACTCAATTATACCTATCCTAAATTCGGGTAGTCATGTAACAGATCCTCGTTTCCATTTTCCATTCAATCGCATGTTAATATTGTCAGCAGTTTCGATCATTGAGCTGATTATGCGATATTTATAGCACTTATCTACCATTGCTATCTTCATGACAGTACTGATATTGTTCTAAAATTCTAGTAGTATTTTCACTGACTAACAGACTCCACAAACCAAGTTAAGGACATGTTAACATATTTTGTTCTCGGTGGTATGATTTACCCCCACAGAGGTTCCTCGTCGTGGAAGGTACAATGAATGTAAAGGAAATACGCATTTTCCTGTCAAGTAACTGTAAATAATTTTTTTTTATAAGATTGTGTCATTCGTGTATCACGTAATTTTGATTTTTTTTTTCTATGAGTTAGGTCATGTTTTGATCTTGTGCTGAGAAGGTGGAAGCATTTTATTCAGAACACGAAATTAGTACTTACACAATGTGCGTGTGTCCTAAATCAACATTTCCCTACTTCATCAGAGAAGTTAATGTTCATTTGTCCATACTATGCAATCTCTGAAGTTCGCATTAAGCTGTGCTGAAGGACGGAAATCAACTGTTCCAAATCGGTAATTCTGTAAAATGCTATGAATTTTGCTGCTGCATATATATATTGCAATTTTCGTAATGTACTGGCGAAACAAACAGCATAAAAGCCTCTTACTACCTGTTTGACTTTTACCTCAGAACGTAACTGGTATGCGTTTCGTATTAATGCCCTAAAAATATTCCATTAGAGATGCAAAATTTTGACCTATAAATGAATGAAACGCTCCTAACTGCTGTTAATGTAATGTTCGGTAGAGGACAAAACTTTCCTAACACAATTGAAAATGACAGTGTTGTGTAATTTTTTTAAGTGTTTAAGTTATGCTAAATTACGACAAAGATGTTCACTTATTCCAAGGCAATCTGAAATGATTAAAATCATTTTATCGTTTAAAGAAAACACATTTTTTCAGATAAAGACTACACTTTGTGGCATGAATCACAAAAGCCATCATCAACATATTCAGGGTCGCACCACGTACCTCCAAGTTCTCCACAAGTCAAAATTACGTTTTGTTGATAGCAAAATGAACGTGCACAAAGAAAAGTTTTGTCTGAAAATGGTATTTTATAATGATAGCAGTCCACTGAAGGCAGAACATATTCAGTGAAGTGTACTTCTTTCAACTACGGAGGTTGAATGTTCTTAACAGGTAGAACCATGTTACATTTAGTAGCTTTGGGTAGCGCCCACCCAAAGAAGCAGAGAACAGCCAGGCCCAAGGGAAAACGGAGTACAGCCATTGTGTGCTAATCCACATGGTCAACCGAACCCAGACTTTAACCACCATGTTATCTGATTAGTTTTTTCTTATGTCGTCAAAACTGTAGCTGACTTCATGGGACCCATTATCTGTTCCTCTTCTGTGCCATCTTCCATCTCATAGAAGCACATGCACAAAATATCACCAATTATTTGTTGGACATACCGGATTTTGGGAAATACTTTTACAGACTTTGACAACAGTTTCCTTACATAAAAAGAAAGAAAGGCATATTAATATATGTCCGATAATGAAAGTTGACGTTCAACAGGTTTCGAGCTAAAACCCAAAAACTTTAATGCCTATGCATCCTTTTGAGTCAGTGTACCCTAGATGGTGTTTCATTGGCATGTAGACGTGTCTAAGTTCGGCATTCTTCTGTCTTCAGCGTTCACACTGTGCACATAGGCTACAGATAGTGAGTTAACTGAAACTGCTCCGTTAAAACATGAAACAATATTTTTTTCGTGAGCAGGTAGACATAGTTGACTGTTCATCCACGCGAATGGTAATAGGCACTTACTACACGGCTGTATCAGGCAGCATTTCGGCATTTTCATACCGAAGACAGACGACTAATCCAAGGTTTGATGATGCGTATCGCTACGTTGTCGGCGAAAGATGCGATCATCCGATCACAATAGTTGAAAAACTAGGCAACGTATGGAAGAGATGGAATAGCAGATTTCGATAATCAACACATATGGCCGATCGCAATCCACGTTCTACAGCACGGTCTATACTTCAGCGCCAGTTTAATGAGTACAGTGAAATTGTAGGTGAATGTTTGTTAGGGCCATATGTTCTCCCAAGACATATTACAGGCGCTGTCTACAAGGACTTTGTTCAGTACATTCCGTAAGACTTACTAGAAGATGCGCCTTTGGCAATAAGAATTATGCATGATGGAGATCCAGCACGCTTCAGTCTCAGTGTTCGAGGCGCACTGGGTGGTATCTACCATGACAGTTCGTTGAGGAGCACCAGTTCGATATCCTGCACAGTACCCTGTCCTTAGTCTTTTTGATTTTTATCTCTGAGGCACGCTAAACAATTTGTTTACGCAACAGACAACCTCGACGCAGACACGTTTTTTCAATGTTTCATTGTAGGCTGAAAAACCATTCGCAACCGTCTGAGGTTATGTGAATGGATGCTACAGTCCATGATGCGACGAGTACATGGGTGTTTAGCAACAAGAGGAGAACATTTCGAGGATTTATTTTGAATTTATTTGCTGATGGTATTCATTCACGGAAACTAAATTAACTCGAAAACGGTAAAAGTTTCGGACATGGATCTATACGAACTTTTTTCTTGTTTTGTTGTCAGGAGACTGCCCCAAAAGTTTGCAAAAATACTTTTGAAACACCGTGTATTCCAGTCTCACTCTTCGTCTACAGTTTTAGCCTTCTTAACCTTCCTTTAATACCACGGACGTTAACACCACGGATGTTAATCCTAGATAACTTAACTCACGAGATGAAAAGTTTAGCAAAGGCAAGGAAATCGTGGCAGGCAGCATCAAACCAGTCAGAAGACTCGTGAAATTTTTTCTGTTGTTACATGTGGAATTTATTCCAGAAGTTATGCCATCGAGTTTTGAAACACCCTGTGTAGAACTAGATGGGCGACGGTCATGCCGCAGTGGTCACACTGGTTCCGGACAGATCACCGAAGTTAAGCGGTGTGGGGTTTGGCTAGCACTCGGTTGGGCACCGTCTCGGTCTGCCTACTGCTGTTGACATGCAGGACGCACACATCCCTTGTGATGCCAATTAAAGAGCTACTTCACTGAGAAATGGTGGCTCCCATCACCAAAAGTGATATCAAGAGAGCGGTGTGCTGACCACATGCCCCTCTGTATCCACATCTGGTGACGCCTAAGGGCTGAGGATGACATGGCAGCGGGTCGGTACCATTGGGACTTCAAGGCCTGTTTCTGATGGTGCTTTTGGTACAGAACTAGATGACCCTCCCCTCCTGCCCCCCCCCCCCCCCTGTGGCGCAGCCTGGGGGTTTTCTTAATCTAGTCCTCTAGTACACCATCTCCTCCAGTCCCCCTCTATCAGTCTCTACCTGCCCCTTATCACAGTCTATGCTCCTCTCCCATCTCTCATTCCATGTGGTTCTCCTACTCGTCTCTCACCTTATCCATCTCTCTGTATGCCTCCTCACCCCCTCCTGTTGTTCACCCCCTCCTACTCATCATTCTGCTTCCTGTCCTACCTCATTTCGCTGGATGTGTAATCCTTCCCCTCTCTCATTAGATCTCTTCCTTCCCATGACCATCCCTCTTCCTCCTACATTACTCCAGCTTCACCTCCCCCACCCATTTGTCAATACCTTCCGTCCACGTCTCTACCCATCTCTTCCCCCCCCCCCGCCCCCTACAGTTCGTGTCTTCCCGCCGCCCCCCCCCCCATACTCCCTTTCTAACCCCTATCACCACTCTCTGTTCATCTTCTCCTCCTTCCTCACCTTCTACCTTCTCCTCTTCCTTTATCCAATCCAACTACACTCTCTACTTTTCGACACCTTCAACGCCCTTTTACTATTCACCTCGTCTTCCCCTCTCTCTATACATGTCCTCCTCCCCTTCTCCATCTCTTGCTCCTCTTCCCCGTTTCACTGTCCAACCTCCCATCACTCAGCAACTTTCTTTCCCTCCTTCTGTCTGTCAAATTCCATAGCCCCTGGAGTGTTTTTACTTAACACCTGCTTTGTTTAACCTTTAAAGCTAAAGGGAATGGAAGGGCTGACTCAATAAAGTGAACATCTCAATTCCACTGTGTTTATTAACTACCAAAAACAACCTGACATAAAAAATTGACAGATGCCACTCAGGCGAGATTATTTATGAAACACTCGTTACATAAAATCACAAGCAAGTTCATAAATCATTAGCCAACGATCTCTCATGAACATTGAGAAACGCAACTACGGCTGAATTTGACCATAACTTTATCTAAACAAGTCTAGTTAACATACGTTATTTAAGACCCTTTCAATTCCATTACTTTAACATTGTATGTAAAATAACAGTGGACACACGCCTCAATTTTAATACGAGTACGTAGAACATATTTATTAAAACGTAACTTGGGCAATCTTGCAAATTACTAGAGAACCTTGCAGACGAAGCATGAAAGTATTCAAATGCCCATTGGCTTGTAACATGTGCTTGTAGGGCATAGAAAGTTACAACTTTGTATGGTTATGAATGTGTAACAACGGAAGTAAGGTCCAAGCTTTTAAGGCCGAAGTTTAACCACGAACGGTGTAACCCACTGAGGGAAGTAATATTTAACTTCGAACCAGGAATTGGCTCCGTTTGCAACCCCACATCGTGTAGGCCACCGAAATGTAGACCCAACAAACGCCACGGAAGAGGAACAGACGAGCTCAGGCGAAGTCCACCGCCCGTAAGCCATACTTGTAATCTAAAGAAAAGCTCTGCTCTTCGGTTGTCCGCTGCCTTAGCTCACTGAAACAAGGACCGCACCCGACAACAGGAGGCCTATATAAACTTTTGATAACTTTAACACTCAAGGTTGACCAGTAAATTAACACTATAAAATCAACGATAAACAACAACTAATTTCACTCGCCAGTTTTTCCTTTAAGTGAACCAGTACTTGAGAAACAAACGCTAAGAGTGGGAAATGAACTGGCTTACGAGAACCGACACTGACTTGAACTTAATGACACACATATTGGCCATCTTAAGTGGGCCTGCAAAACTCAACAAGTTAACCTTTAGAAACAATAACTCAGATTGCCCGCAGAGGACATATTGACATGGATTAACCGATATCGTAAGTAAATTGAACACTTGCTAATAATAGCTAATGAACTACCATTCTGCAAATACATCAATATTATACGAAAGCAGAGCACACGCTTAGTAAGAGGCATCAAATGAAATTGAACATAAATAACATCACGCGTCCGACAACGTCTTACTATAACAAGAGCGATCTCAATCAGAGTTAACTAAGCGCTCTTAGTAATTAGAGTACTTAACTGGATGTATTGATGCTCGGGCGATTTTGCGAAGATGTCAGACCATCACTTCGTAAGACAGCGTGTCCCTCCAAGGAAGCAGGCCAATTCACAGCTCACGAGGTTGCCGGAGAATGCACAGCGCAGGCCAACTCCCGCCGCCTCCACTATAACCACGTGATAACCGCCGCCCGGCCTCAGGCACGCCGTATTCGCTTCTGCCCGCCAGCCAATCGCGGACTCGCGCAACGCCGCCTTCCGTTCTCAAAGCATTGTTCCCATTCCTCGCGGTCGGCACTCGCTTATAACCCGAGCCGGCCCAAGACACAAGACAAACGTCTGTACTAGGGAATCGATCGTACTCATGTCAGAGACACTACTGGCGCCGGTCCCGCCACGGCTCAACCCCACTTTGTCCATCTCCTCCTTCCCCTCTATGTCTCATCACATCCTCCTCTCTCAGCCCACAACTTCCTCCTTTTTGTTGTCCTTCTCCACGCTCTCTCTCTGTCCAGCTCATCCTCCCACCTATATCTGTCCATCACCTCTACCTCATTTTTCCATGTCCTCCACTCCCCTGTCTCAATCAATCTTCTTTTCACCTCTCAGTATCTATCTTCCTTTTCTCGCTGCTCAGCTGTGTCCATCCGAATGAGTACTCCCTAAAACACATTGTAATGCTACATGCTTGTCATCCAGGACAGCCTAGATGTCAGGGATTATCAACGATTACCACCCCCACCACACTACTACGGGAGTTAAGTGGATCTTACATCTGTAGTATATCTTGCCAGTCGATAAGTACTATGTGTTCTTCCAAATTATGTTCTAATGGATCCTGTAGTTTTGAGGGTATGTGGATTATACACACAGGTACAACTACCTAAATAAATGATGAATGGTGAACTGAAAGTATCACAGCTCTGTTAATCTCTATATCTTATCTTCTTAAAATCATTAATAGAAAGACTATGTGTAATTTTTATCATAATTGTTTCAATATTTATGATTAATTGTTGTAATTATTTTAAAATATACTACTATTGATGATGGTAAAGTAGTGCACGCAGTACCAAATGTATTTTGCTCACTGCAAAGCGCAGTTAAGTGTAAATTCGTTTTACTAGCAAAATGATGGCAAGGAATTTAATTAATTTATAAACTGCGTAGAAAACTTATCATTACATCCAAAACGTGAAAATGTGGTTGGGGCCCAATAGCACACATAACATTATTGATCACAGACCTGTGGTATTATCTCTCTCTTTTTACACTCCCTCCTTCTCTCCCTCTCTCTCTCTCTGTCTCTCTCCCTCACGCACACACCCACATCTATATGTCTCCACAGAGAATGTGAAGAATTTATATATTGTACCATTCAGGTGAGTTAATAGTGAACATGTTATTACTGCCCATCCAAGCCTACTCTCTTCACAAGTGCACAAAGAACACAACTCCACATGTGAGAGACGCTTTAAAGACATGAATGAATCCGTGTAAATCTCTGCTTAAAATCTAACTATATGAAACTAAGAAACACGTAAACTACCCAATTGCTGTGAATGGTTAATAGACTCGTATTGCATATTTGCCGATCGTCTGCATCTTACGATACCGTTGGCTTCCACTGAATAGTGGAGGCGGACAGCCCAGACAAGACTCAAACTAGAGCGATTATTGTGTGCTTTAAGGACGCTGTCCATATATCACAAAGGAGTCAGCTGGGACAGGAAGTCAAAGAATCCTTCTGGAACGCGTTACAGACTCTGTCGTGTTTGCTCAAATCGATAATCAGGTAGAGAAACACGTCATTTAAGTAAAGCTGTGAGTTATTAACACGCAAATATATTTATATCTGAATGTTACAACGGTGCCAGAAAAACGTGTAACGTGTTTCTGTTCTATTCTTCTACTTATTTAATTAGGAAAAGAAAGAATGCCACAGTAAAGCAGTGGATAATTACTTTCTAGAGTAGGTTCCCTCCCTGTATAAGCAGTGTTTGTTTACCTTTGTAACCTTACAGCGACTTTAAGCTCTGGCCCTAGTGTGCGCCTGTTACAGAGGGCTGGTCCATGCGGGGATGCCGGCAGCTAGTCAGCGGCGACCACTGTCGTGTTATTTACTCGCCAGCCTAGCAGCTCCCACGGACCACCATGGCTACTGCGGTCGTAAGCGGATTCCCCAACCACCGCGTTTGCTGCAGACGGCAGTTGTGCCCGACTATTGTCTCAGGCGGACCATAGTCCCAGCTTCTGTGTGTATGTGTGCGTGCGTGTGTGTGTGTGTGTGTGTGTGTGTGTGTGTGTGTGTCTGTGCGTGTGAGTGTACATTCCCAGCGCAGGCGCTACACGCAACGTAAGTTGCCAGGGAAACCAGTGACTCGTTTTGTACTAAATACGCTGTTGTCCTGCTGCCAGGTTTGACATTCCAAAGGTAATCAAACTCTCTCATAAATCTATGAGACAAGAAATTTGTTATGATGCTTCTTCGAAAGATTATGACGTTTATTTATCATTACAGCTTCAGTCTACCATACGGTAATTTGTAATTAGTTGATATCTTTTTAGGATGGATCCCATCACACTACTACAGTTCCTATAATAACGTCACACTTACCTTTCGCCGAGTATTCATTCACCATAACTGGCGTGTTTGAGGGCTACACTAAGGTGTGTTTTATATCATTGTTAGCGTATATACAATGATATTGTAACTAATGATAGGAGCATATATAGAAATCGGCTGTACATTAATTTAAGGTTCAAATAAATTCTGCTATGGACCTGAGTATCGCCGTTAGAAGTAAAGTTTAGGAAAAGATTAATACAAGCGATTTCTTGCTTGTTCTTTTTCTTTCGTTACGTGTCAGCTAAGAACTAAACTTATACCACTAAGAAAGCTTTACATTTTTCCCAATACATATTCATCTCTTCCCTATGCTCTTTCCTACATTCTAATATCCAGTTTCATCTCTGGCTTTCTGAAAGTATTTGGTCTTGTAACATTCCTACCTCTTAATTAAATTCGTATATATTGCCCTGCGTTGAAAATGCTGCTTGTTTATACCAAACTCTTGCAGGTCTTTATGCCCATTCCTCAGTCTGTTTTGGTTTGACTAAGTTTTTCAAAATGCTGCAGAATTTTTCTGGTCGGTCGGAGGCAGGGAATGAAATGGTGGGACATGTTGATAACCTCACTCCAGAAAAATAAAACCTGAATATGTTTACTTTTTTAATCTCCAGTGTTCTGACTGGTTTGATGCTGCCTGCCGTGACTTCCCCTCCAGTGTCAACTTCATCTCTAAGAAGCACTTGCATCCATTGTCCTCAGTTATGGGGGTTCTGAATTTTTGGGTGTATCGCAGCCTCTGTCTTCCCCTGCAATTTTGACCACCTACAGCTCCGTAAAAGTGAGGAGGTGACAGGAGACTCGGATTGGATTTAGGAGTGGTTTCTGGGCTCGGGTGGCGCTGGTCAATTCTCAGGTACTGAATCAAGGATGTCGTGATGCTTATGTCGTTTTTCATGCTGCGTGTTTCATCGCTTATGAAAACAGTTTTGACAGCACGATAAATTGATGCATATCTTAGATGAACTGGAGTTTGGTGGTTGTGACGACCTATTGATCGTAAAGTGCTGATGCGTGAGTCGTTAGTCAGCTGTCACAAAAAATATCGCTGCGATAAGAGTTCGAGAGAGTTCCATACTCTCCTCATTCTGCCCATTACTTTTCAATACCTGTTCTGAAAAGAATTGCCGAGATCCACTTGATGGAAAGTATCAAGCAGTGGTGATATCAAGCAATAGTGTTTAATGAGTTACGAATATAACGTCAGGTATACTGATGACGCAGTCTCACTTGAAACCATGTTGGGAGATCTACAGAAGAACAGCTGGACCCCGTTACTGTAGAGAGCAACAACATACGGTTACGTTGGAACGTTAGGAACACAAAATAGATGACTTTCAGCAGAAACCAAGACGAATTTCAGGCTACTCTTACCCTCTTAAATGATAAGATCGAAAAGGTATCGCCATATATTGGGTGTGTCAAAAATTGGCTCTGAGCACTATGGGAATTAACATCTGAGGTCATCAGTCCCCTATAACTTAGATCTACTTAAACCTACCTAACCTAAGGACATCACACACATCCATGCCCGAGGCAGGATTCAAACCTGCGACCGTAGCGATCGCACGGTTCCAGACTGAAGCGCCTAGAACCGCTCGGTCACACCGGCTGGCTTGGTGTGTCAAATCAACAGTAACTCCTCTCAGGAAATTCGTTGCAGGATTGAAAAGGGCGCAAGTTATTATAGTTTTCGGGCTTTCTTAGTCGTTCCCATGGAATGTCAACTACGTTAGAGTGCATTTCTTCTCTACCATCGAGGTTTCGTCTCCTCTGCCGGATGAGCTTATGGTGTTCACGGTTAGATGAACTCCGCCAAGGAACAGCACAGCTTTTACTTACAAGCTGAAGTATCCCCTCGGTTACGCTCAAAAAGTGGCGTTATAGGATAAAGTTTCTTTCGTGATCTGGATAGAAAGCGAAACAGACAGAGCACAGACTACAGTATTAAAATACTGTAGTCATTCCACAGAGGAGGCTTCCCGGTTGATGTCTGCGTACCTCATGCACTGTGTCTGCATATTTTACTTTCCCGATAGCGCGAGCCACGATGCTAGAATCCTGTATTCATCTTCCTTGTTCATGCTACATTGGTATAGTCTCTCCGACTTTCCTCCAATGCAAGGTGATTTACAAAGATATGCAAATATTTTAATATCTTATTTTATAAGTAAGATCAAAGAAAAAAGTTTATGTAAACATAGGTCCGCCAATGTTTACTTACGGAGTTACAGCTAATAAAAGGTTTTACCTGAAATTTAGTAACTTCGCTAATACGAATCCATCGCAAAACTGTACGAGGTTGAAGTATAGCATGATTTCCGTTTACTAGTTTATGATGACAAAGTCAATGCACGTGAGGCATTTTTGAACATTTATCGTGAATGTATTGTGAAATTGTCTGTACACTGTACAACTTCATTAACACCGAGCTTTGTTTTTTCCGGATTAACATGAATTCACATGTGCTATGGTATTAATAAAAGCACACTATCTGACCCATTCGTACAGTTGCAGTTAATGTTATTATCATTATTTTTCCAAAATTAAGTTCTCTACAACTTCTCTTGAAAACTTTGTGCAATAGTCTGGAATTTATTGAAAGCATACTTGAAAGGTGGTAACGTGCTTGCCTGCCATGAAAGCGGGCCCGGATTCGATTCACGCCCAATGTGGCGTCGTCTGAAATAGGACTTGCTCTTGGCGGATGAACAACCCGGATGGGGCCTCCCGGCCAACGATGCCTTACGCTCATTTTCATTTTTTTGGGACAAGTGGTTAATAAATTAAAAATTTTACGAAATTACGTCTTTCCTTCTCTGGATGTCCTGGAAAACTATTGCAGTAAAACGTTTGGGATTTGTTTTATTAGATTCACCAGATCAGTAACAACAAAATAAATCGAAATCGTGCTTAACTTTAACCTCGTACAGTTTTGCGATAGCTTCGAATTAGCGAAGCTGCTAAATTTCAGGCTAAACCTCTTAGTATCCGTAACTCCCTAACTAAAACTTTTCTGAACTGTGTTTATACGAGCAAATTAAAGTACTTGCATATCTACGTAAATCTCTGTGTATATGCTGATTTTCTTGAGGTGATGGCTTAGTTCAAATGGCTCTGAGCACTATGGGACTTAACTTCTGAGGTCATCAGTTCCCTAGAACTTACAACTACTTAAACCTAACTAACTTAAGGACATCACACACACCCATACCCGACACAGGATTCGAACCTGCGACCGTAGCAAACGCGCGGTTCCAGACTGTAGCACCCAGAACCGCTCGGCCACCCAGGCCGGCCCTTGAGGTGAACATGTACGTTGTTGAAATAAATTCCTTGGCTGCAAGACTCCTGATGTTGAATTACCCCTGATTTCAAACATTGTTTTAGGAGTGTGTGGCGTTTGAGTTTGTTAATAAGTTCTTCTACCCGAGCTCTAGAGGTAACGTCTCGGATCAGAAATCAAAACATCCTCGAGACAGAGTTAAGAAATCGCAACTCCTTAAATTTTGAAGAAAATTTTCCACGTCGATAATGTGTCTTGATTTTTCTTTAGTCTTGCTTCCATGATCAACCCCAACGTCAGAATTGCCTCTCTCTTGCTAATACCTTATCTAAAGCCAAACTGATCGTCATTTAGCACATCCCCAATTTTCTTATGTACATTATTCTTGTTAGTAACTTGGATGGATGAGCCGTTGAGCTGATTGTGCGATAGTTCTCGCACTTGTCAGGTCTTGCAGTCTTCGGAACTGATTGGACGATATTATTCCGAAAGTCATACGGTATGTCGCAAGACTGATACATTCCATTGCCATTTTTCCTAGTGATTATAGAAATTCTGATGGAATATCATCTATCCATTATTTGATCTGAAGTCCTCCAAAGCTCTTTTAAATTCTGATTCTAATACTGGATTCCCTGTCCCTTCTAAATCGACTCCTGTTTCCTCTTCTATCACATCATGCAAATCTTCCGCCTCATACAGGCTTTCAATGTACCCTTTCCACCTATCCGCTCTCTCCTCTGCATTTAGCAGTGGAATTCCAGTTGGACTTTAATGTTACCACCATTGCTTTTAGTGGCACCGAAGGTTGTTTTGACTTTCCGGTAGGCTGAGTCTGTCCTTCAGACAATCATTTATTTTTCGATTTCTTCACGTTTTTCATGCAGCCATTTCACTTTAGTTTCCCTGCACTGCCTATTTATTTCATTCCACAGCGAGTTGTATTTCTGTATTCCTGAATTTCACGGAAAATATTTGTACTCCTTCCTTCCACCAATCAAATGAATTCTATCTTCTGTTACCCATTGTTTCTTCGCAGTTACCTTCTTTGTACATATCTTTTAGTTCCCAACTTCTGTGATGGCCTGTTTTAGAGATGTTAATTCCACTTCAACTGTACTGCCTACTGACCCATTCCTTACGGGTGTATCTATAGCCTAAGAGAACTTCAACCGTATCTCGTCTTTCATTAGTACTTCCGTATCCCACTTCTTTGGTTATAGATTCTCCCTCATGAATATCTTAAACTTAACCAAACTCTTCATCACTACTATATTGCGATCCGAGTCTACATCTGCTCCTGGGTACGCCTTACAATGCAGTATCTGATTTCGTAATCTCTGTCTGACCATGATACAATCTAACTGAAATCTTCCGGCATAACGCGGCCTTTTCCAAGTATATCTCCTCCTCTTTCGATTCTTGAACAGAGTATTCGCAATTATTATGGGAAACTTGTTACCAAACTAACTTAGTCTTTCCCCTCTCTCATCTTGTCCCAAGCCCATAGTCTCCTGTAACGTTTTCTTCTACTCCTCCTACAACTGCATTCCAGTGGCCGGCCGCGGTGGCCGAGCGTTTCTAGGTGCTTCAGTCCGGAACTGTGCGACTGCTACGGTCGCAGGCTCGAATCGTGCCTAGGGCCTGGATGTGTGTAATGTCCTTAGGTAAGTTAGGTTTAAGTAGTTCTACGTTATTGGGGACTGTTGACCTCAGCTGTTAATTCCCATAGTGCTCAGAGCTATTTGAACCTTATTTTTTTACATTACAGTCTCCAATGGCTAGTAGATTCTTGTCTCCCTATAGATACTGTATTCCCCTCTCAGTATCCTCATCTACTTTGTCTATCTCTTGATCTTCAGATTGCGGCGGCGGCATTTATACCTAAGCTATCGTTGTTGGTGTTAGTTTGCTGTCGATTCTGAAAAGAACAACGCTATCACTGAACTCTTCACAGTAACACACTCTCTTCCCTACCTTCCTATTCATAACCAATCCTACTTCTGTTGTATTATTTTCTGTAGCTGTTGATATTTCCCTATACTCATCTGACCTGAAATCATTGTCTTCATTCCATTTCACGTCTTGACCTCTGCTACATTTACATTCAGCCTTTGCATTTCCCTTTTCATATTTTCTACTCTCATTCTCATAAATTAAGGATAACTGCAGACTGTGGTGCCACATGACGTGGCACTAAACAGAACTGGCGCTGATAGCTTAGGCACATAGGGAACACACACGACACATATCTAGAAGTCCACGGTATTGGTGGTAAGTTGAGAAAACGTCACCGAAACACATGTGCTACAAAACGCCACTGTTTTCTGCGCATGTACCCCGACATCAGTATGGGATATGATCACCATGCACACGTACACATGCCGCACAACGGGTTGGCATACTCTGGATCAGGTGAGCGAACAGCTGCTGGGGTATTGCCTCCCTTTCTGGCACCAGAGCCTGTCGGAGCTCCTGAAGTGTCGTAGTGGTTTGAAGACGTGCAGCGACCGAGAGCATCCCAGACGTGCTTAACGGGGTTTAGGTCTGGAGAACAGGCAGGTCACTCCATTCGCCTGATATCTTCTGTTTCGAGGTACTCCTCCACAATGGCAGATCAGTTGGGCCGTGCGTTATCATCAATCAGGAGGAACGTGGGACCCACGGCACCCCTGAAAAGGCGGACATACTGGTGCAAAATGACGTCCCGATACACCTAACCTGTTACAGTTCCTCTGTCAAAGACATGGAGGAGTGTACGTGCACCAATAATAATCCCACCCCACACCATCGAACCACGACCTCCATGCAGGTCCGTTTCAAGGACATTAGGGGGTTGTTATCTGGTTCCTGGTTTACGCCAGATGAAAACCCGGCGAGAATCACTGTTCAGACTATACCTGGACTCGTCCGAGAACATAACCTGGGACCACTGTTCCAATGACCATGTACTGTGTTCTTGACACGAGGCTTTACGGGCTCTCCTGTGACCAGGGTTCAGTGGAATGCACCTTTCAGGTCTCTGGGCGAATAAACCATGTCTGTTCAGTCGTCTGTAGACTGTGTGTCTGGAGACAACCGTTCCAGTGGCTGCGGTAAGGTCCCGAGCAAGGCTACCTGTTGTACTCCGTGGCCGTCTGCGGGCACTGATGGCGAGATATCGGTCTTCTTGTGGTCTTATACACTGTGGACGTCCCGTACTGTAGCGCCTGGACACGTTTCCTGTCTGCTGAAATCGTTGCCATAATATTGAGATCACACTTTGAGGCAAACGAAGGGCCCGTGCTATACGACCTGCTGTGTTTGACCGGCCTCCAGCCGCCCTAGTATTCTACCCCTCAAACGTCATCAATATGTGTTCTTTGAGCCATTTTCAACACACAGTCACCATTAGCACGTCTAAAACGACTGCACACTTACTCACTGCACCGTACTCTGACATGCCCCAACACACCTCTGCGTATGTGGACTGCTGCCAGTGCCACCGTGCGAGACTGCAGGTCAGATGCAATGCATGGTCATACGCCGAGGTGATTTAAACCCGAAAACCGCCCTCCAGAGCGTTGTTACACCTTGTATTAGCATTATCGTTAATTTATGAGCATGAGTGTAGTTCACCTACCAAGTTCAAGCTTCTGACATTCCACGCCCCGATTCGTGGAACGTTATCATTCCGTTGATTTTTCAATCTTTTTCTCATGGTCACCTCCACTTTGGCAGTCCCCTCGCGGAGAGCCGAAGGGGGAACAATTCTGGAATCTTTTGCCAGTGGAGAGATCGTCATGCCGCTTCTTCAATTACAGTCCACATGTCCTGTGGATACACGTTACGTGTCTTTAATGCAGTTGCTTCCATTGCCTTCTACATCCTCACGCCGTTGATCATTGCTGATTCTTCCGCCTTTAGGGGCCGTTTCCCACCCCTAGGACAAGAGAATGTCCTGAACCACTGTCCGCTCCTCCGCCCTCTTTGACAAAGGCTTTGTCAGAACGAGAATGACTCCTTATGCCGGAAGTTTTCGGCTGCTACAGTATTACAGTCACATAATGTGACCTATAATTAGAAAAGTGTCATTATCGTCTCTCCATTGGTAAAGAATTGCACACTCGTCCGCCATTGGGATCTCTGGCAGCGAACGGCCGGGGCGGAGTTGACCATGTAAAAATGATTGAAAAACAAGGGAAAGGGTAACGTTCTACTTGTCGGCGCGTTAAATGCCAGAAGTTTTAAAGTGATAGAGGAGATATAAAATTAGAAAATGGAAATGCTGTCGATCAACATAGATTTTGTGGTGCTCAGCGACGTGAAATGGAAGGAAGTCGGGGATTTCTTGTTGGAAGTGTATATGTTAATATCAACAGCTTCAGAAAATGATATAACGGGAGTAGGACTTGATATAAATAGAACGATAATGCAGAGAGTGAGTTACTGTGAACAGTACAGTAATAGGATCGTTCTCATCAGGATAAGCACTAAACCAACGCGGATACCGATACTTCAGTTATACTTGCCGTTGCCGCTAGTGTATGGTGACGAGATTGAGAATATACATGAGGACACAGAACGCGTAACTCACTAGGTAAACGGAGATGACAGTCAGTAGCGGTTGTATTGGGAGGATTCTTAATGATGAAGACTTGGCTGAAATACAAGAAACTAGATAAGAAGAAACAATGCACAAGCAAGTTAGATAAGTAAGTATTAAATAACGAAGAGATACGCTTTAAGTTCGCTGGGGCTATAAATAATGCGTTAATGATTAACTCAGTAGACAGTTCATTTGAAGAGAAATGGACATCTCTAAAAAGGGCAATGACAAAAATAGGAAAGTAAAATAGGACTGCGAAATAACTTCAAAGAAACCATGGATAACAGAAGAAATACTTCAATTGATCGACAAAAGGAGGAACTAAACTAACTTCCAGGAAATTTAAGCAGTACAAAAATGTAAGGCGGTGAAGAATGAAATACACAGGAAGTGGAGGAAAGGTAAGGGGGAATGGTTACATGAAACATGTGAAACATGTGAATCGAGAATCAAACGAGTGTTTGAAGGCTTAAAGTAAAGTCGAAACAGCCTCCGAAGAAACTAAATGCAAGGATGATGACATTAAGAGTGTAATGGATATTCCACTATTTAAAGCAGAGGAAAGAGCGGGTGGATGGAAAATAAGTTTACGACCTCTATGAGGGTGGCGGTTGGGGGGGGGGGGGGGGTGGCTTGTGTGATAACGTGATGGACGGAACAGGAGACGACAGTGAATAAATAGAGCATCCATTCCTTGATTAATAAAATTAAAAGAGCTTTAGATGACTTGAAAACATCATAAGCGATAGATAACACTCCATCGGAATTTTAAAAATCAGTGCGGGAAGTGGCAACGAAATAACTATTCACAGTGGTGTGTGCAATGTGTGTGATTGGCGATATACCATCAGCGTTTCGGATAACCATAATCCATACAATTTCGAAGTTAACAAGAGCTGACTACTGCGAGGATTATCGCACAATCAGCTTAACAGCTTATTGATGCAAGTTTCTGGCAAGAACAGTATAAAGAATACTGGGAAAGATAATTGAGAATTTGTTACATGACGATTGGTTTGGCTTTGGGAAAGGTATGGGTGCAAGGTTTCCCACCCTTATTACGTAACCTGAACCCACAAAATTTTATTATAATTCAGATAGTCGGCATGACTAGGTTATTTAAATTAAATATTCCACCAGATCAAATTACAAAAAAGGAAAGAAATACCAAAAGAAAACACACAGTGACGGATGATGTTGGTGACTGGGAAAGTTATTAAAGGGAAGGGGTCAAGCTAAAACGGTGCTCCATCAAAATAACAACGCTTTCTAACTATACGCGTGTTTGTAACCGAGATTGTGAACTGTTAGCTGAACGTCAATACGACATATGTTGGTTGAAATACAGAACTGTAGGTTGGATGGACTTGGTACATTGAAGACGAAGTTCTCAAACAAAGTTTGCTAAGAGAACCGCGTTGTCGATATGCTCAGCACTGAACTTCCGAACGGGTAATATGGGCTGCGTAAGCTCTCACTGAGATGTGCTGAGAAACACAAAAACGCGAATGGCGCTCCAAAATAGCCAAGACTGTCTTTTGAGGTGGTTCTCCGCCAGTTTTACGAGCCTGCAGCTTACCTCCATCGAACCGCCCAGACCATCCTCCACAATGAACATCCGTATCCAACAAAAATCTGTCGTCTCTTCCTTCCTGTGGCGCCTCCTATTGCTGCCTACTGGCACTTCCGCGATAAGCGAAGGTGTAATGTCACTTTTCTATGTGCAATCAGTATTCTTCACCTCATCGAGATACGTGAAAGCGAGGAGACACAACACTATCTGCCAGTGCAGTCAATATCTGTTAATAAATAACTTTAAATTCAAATTATTACCATCAACTAGCTGCGTTGTTTAGCGGTTGCTGCCAAACATAGACATTAACAGATACCAGGCGGCCGATTCGTGTTTGAAAATGATAAATTCGATTCTGCGTAGCATATGTGCACCGTATTATTTCCTTCAGAAGTCACAGGGTTCATTTAACACAGTTTATTTGATATGATTCACTACGATGGATAGTCACACTTAAGCCCCATAATAAATGTCCAAACAGGGTCAGAAATCGAAAGTCAAAGAAATTTACTTTTAAGTAGCTCGGCTTCCAACGAGGTTAACTATTTCACCCAGTGGCCCATGAACTTAAAAGAGTCACGAATATTCAGAAGAACAACGCTAAAAGCTCGGACACTAAGAACTCGAATATAAAAACACACAGATGCCAAAGACGTTAACAATGCGTGCGTTGAGTTCACATAATAGTTCGTTAGAAACTGTTTGAATACAGCCCCTTGCTATTTTGCATGTACGAGGGTTGTCCAGAAAGTTAGTCCCGATCGGTCGCGAAATGGAAACCACTGGGAAAATCCGTTAAAGCTTTGCACAGATGTATTAGACAGTGTCTCTACTATGCCCGTCGATAGTGACGCGTCGCTCTTTTCACTTCTGAGTGAACAGTGAGCACGTAAAGATGCGTATCGAATAGCGTCTCCCATCAATTATAAGGGCCTGGTTAGAGATTTCGCCTGTATCATGCAGCCCACATACCACAGCAGTTCCTTCTTCATTCCAACTCTCGGCCGCACACTGCAGGGGCAATAACGACCCTACTGCAGATTTTCCGACGAGAAGTGTTTCATCATCCACAACACAGTCCATTATTGGCTCCCCCTGATTCTCATCTTTGCTCACAAGGACCACTGGCTATGAAGACAAAATTTTTCCACGGACAACGAGCTGCAGACCAGTGCAGATAACTGGCCGAAAGCACATGTGGCTGCTTTCTATGACGAGGATAATGGAAAGTTGACAGAACACTACGACAAAACTCGAGGTTGGAGCGGCCTATACGTAGAGAAGTAGGCGGAAGGTGTACCTAACTGTTGCAAATAAAACGTTTCTAATTTTCACTCTGGTTTCCATTTCGCGAACGATCGGGACTGGCTTTCTGGATAACCCTCGTAATACCTTATATCATTGGCACTTAATATTCTGTTATTTAATTTTTCTGCTTTAAAACGAGACTTCGTGATTTTGTATGAAATATGAGAAACTTTCAAGGCCAGGTCGAATATAGTTTCAAAAAAGACCCGACATGTAACAAGAGGTTACGCTCCTCGACACCAATATCAACGCGGAGTCGCCAAAATCTGTCCCCTCCCATGGCCAAGTTTCCCGCGGAAATTGCGCGAATGGCGTGCTTGTAACACCGCGCCAGAACTACCGCTATAAAAGCCGTAGTCGTATTCCATCAATGAGAAAGTTTTCCGCCATAATCTAAACTTGGCGCCAGAGAAAACCTCGTGCATTCCACGCCTGCGGTGGACAATGCACTCCCTTCCAGAGCAAATCATAAAGCTCGGCTCCCGTCGTTCGGTCGCACACCCGAGATGCACAGTACTCCTCCTTAATGCACGCCTCTGGTCATTATCCTGCGGAAACCGGGCCGCCCTTGTGGTCCGACTTAATGAAGAGGTGGCACCACCTGCCTTCAAAAGCAATGCGGGTACGCTTTTGTAGAAACCGGAATGCTTTCCTAGAGGAGCATGCGGCTCCTTCTTTGACTTCTGCAGCCCTCACCACGACTCCCTGCTGTCCTCGCCTACACAGAACAAAACCTAGTGACACTACTATTATCGAAGTGGCAATCAAACTGGGTCATTCGCACTCGTACCGACAATTACTCGGCCTGATGGCTCGCTACGGAACTGAGATGGGTACAATGCCTCTGCAGGGATTACATAATTATCAATGCTTGAAAGATGGCTTTCCCAAAGAGACACCACGTTTCACTATCTACCACAGGCAGGACGTTTTTCTCTTAGGAAGTGTCACACTTGTATCACAATAGTGCGATTTTTAAAAAGGAAAAAAAGAGAATAATTCTTGTTCGGTTTAAGTAAAAGCGGAAAATATGGGGAATGCTTTGCTAGTCATCTGATTCTGCATTTTTAATATTATCCAACATAGTTACACACGCAAGGAGATCAATCCACTCATCTCTTTCACACTTATCGTCTGAATACATGGGCTGAAGGCCATGTAGGAATCTGCAATGCATCAATTCATGCACTTTTTGGTCACAGTAAGTACTTCTAACAATTTTTTTGTTGACAACCAAAATTAACATGGAAACACAAAGGCGTCCAGGGAGGCAACACTCACTAACTTATTGAAGCCAGTGCTTTAATTATTCCAATGCGATCAGACATATTACGTCTACGAAAATACTGAACCGCTTTGATAATGATTTCCCTCGAAAATCCAAAGCAGTACAGAATTTATCCATTTCATACCAAATACCTTTCACAAAAGCACTGCTGCAATTCAATTTACCTTGCCATAAAATAACGAAGAATAGCTTGCCTAACGGTGCAACAACTACTGAATATTTCATGTAAACTTCACCTGTCACTGTGTTGCATGTGAGAAGGAAAGCATGGACATGATAGCCACAGAACAGAATTTACATGAGAGACAACTTGGTTACATCATAATTAATGCAGACTATTCCAAAAACTGACACGTTATCGCTGTCACATCGATGCTGTAGGCATGGAGAGAAACGTTACCGACCCAAGAGGTTTCCGTCACTAATTCACACATCACACAACACTTCTTTGAATCTCACTTACTTACAGCTGTCGAAGAAATTTGCCCCTGGATGCGATGTCGAAGGAAGAGTGCAGATCTCACAGGCAGAGGCAGTACTGTCTGCGTTTCCACCACAGAGTGTGATGCATTCATAACGGTGCGGGACCACCTTTCTCCAGTCGTAGGAGTAGGCTCAAATTGACCGTGTGGCTCTCGGTGGAGGCGGGACCGCAGATGACGTCAGCAAACAGCGAGGCCAACACTTTCCGATGCAGTACATAGGTCTCTGACAATGATACGACTGACAACTTTTCATTTCATGTAGGCGTCATTGGTCTTCTCTGGGATATTGGTACTACTTTTAGCTGTCACATGGCAGTGAGAAGGAATATCTTTCGTGTGAGCACCAAGGCTGTGGGTGACTGGAAAATTTCTTGAGGTGTCAGAATACTGCCATGGAGTTTGAAAGTTGTGTTGATAGTGGTGATCAAAAAGGACATCAGTAAGGTTGATAGTAAGGCTTTGTTGTCCAAAGGAGAAAATTGGATTGTATAAGAATTCTATTCATAGCACAGATATGTGTAACACAGTCTGGCCAGATAATCACTTGCATATCGCTATGAGTCAGAGCGCAGCTGACGTTACTAGCCGTGAGAACGGTCTCAAGTAAAATCTATTAGGAATATAAATCCATACCCCTTACGGATCTAAATAAACTATAATAATTATCATCCGATTTGGCTCTAACTTGGTATACCATCTATTGTTATTAAGTAAGGGATCCTGTAAAATTTTCAGACTTTTATCTCTTATAGTTCCAGAGATTGGGAAAATTACTTAAATATCCAAAAAACCAACACTTATGTTTCAAAACTCAGGAAGGAACAATAGCAGTTTGTCTTTTATTATCATCTAACAGTCATAAACAGAGTTCCCAGTGTGTAAAATCACTTAATTGGAATTTTTATTTTCCAAGCTTTAATTACACTGCAATTTCGAATAAAAATCGTTCACATACATTAGCACTTAGTATTGTTATACGTAAAACCTGATAAAATTTAATCGTGGGAAAATTGTGGTGCGTCCACGAAGTTGATGACGTGTGTTGATGTGTGCTTGCTTTGGTAAGAGAGCAGCCAGAATAGAAGTCGGAAGTGCAATAAGTTTCAAAATTAATTTAAAGATTATTATACATTTTGGTCTATTTTATTAAATAATTGTATTAGAAATTGGGCATTGGAATGACGTAAATGATTTTATGAATAGTGACTGGCTGAGCCAAAAACTGTTGAGTTCATTTATGATAGGAAGTGTCGTGACTCAGGCAGTTTACGTTAAGAACATTTTGAGAGCGATTTGATTAATTAATTGTTGTGTGATGAGCCTGTCATATTTTGGTATTAGTGAAATTCTGCTTGGCATATTCCGTATACTTTATGGAATACATGGGCGAGCACTTCTAACTTTGAAGACCACTGATACGACCGAAGTTTCAATTCGCTATAGTAGTAAGTCAGTACAGTCAGACAGAATGTTAATCGGGTCCGACTGGTAGATATGCTGGCTGTTTATTTTCGTTTGAGATCATTTTGTATAGACTATGAGATGGGAATAGTAGAGCAGTTAAAAATAGTAAATTCAGACTTAATAGCAAATTTATGAGCTTCCTTAAGAATAAAAACCAGTTTACTAAAATTTCCGAAGGCATACTGCAGTTAACTGCATTTACCCACCACCCGAGATTTGTTAAAATTAACTTACAGGAACTGTTCTCAACTTGAGTTAGGCGGCCTCTGTGTGGTAGATATTAGGTCGTGGTTTCATCAAAGCTGCTTTACACGGCCTACTGAGTAGCTAGTACTGCACAGTGAAGGGACGTCGTAAGGTAGCCGTACTCAGGTAGGTGGAAATGAATGTAAGAGAGTGTACGAACAAACAACGACGACCAAACCCGGCCGCCGCAACCTGCGTTGTCACTGCTCCACACTCGCCCTCGTGGCGATGGGTGTCCCATTATTCTCGCATGTGTCAGTCCACCTCCCGACGTCTTAGCTGCAGAGCCGGTTCGGCACGTGGCTGTGAACGTCTCTCATGATGTCGGCCAGGGATAACTGCGACCGTCTGCTCTGCAGGAGAACTGCCTGTCTCGGAGGCCTCCGCATGTCACTGCGCCCGCAACCTGTAGCACACCTACCTTGCTCCCCTCTCTAATAAACTGGTCGTGTGTTGGCTTCTCGTGTCGCGAATCGCATGGACGCCTCCTGGACAAATCTTCGGCATGCCACGTAAGCGATCGGTCTCTTACAGCTAATATACACTCCTGGAAATTGAAATAAGAACACCGTGAATTCATTGTCCCAGGAAGGGGAAACTTTATTGACACATTCCTGGGGTCAGATACATCACATGACCACACTGACAGAACCACAGGCACATAGACACAGGCAACAGAGCATGCACAATGTCGGCACTAGTACAGTGTATATCCACCTTTCGCAGCAATGCAGGCTGCTATTCTCCCATGGAGACGATCGTAGAGATGCTGGATGTAGTCCTGTGGAACGGCTTGCCATGCCATTTCCACCTGGCGCCTCAGTTGGACCAGCGTTCGTGCTGGACGTGCAGACCGCGTGAGACGACGCTTCATCCAGTCCCAAACATGCTCAATGGGGGACAGATCCGGAGATCTTGCTGGCCAGGGTAGTTGACTTACACCATCTAGAGCACGTTGGGTGGCACGGGATACATGCGGACGTGCATTGTCCTGTTGGAACAGCAAGTTCCCTTGCCGGTCTAGGAATGGTAGAACGATGGGTTCGATGACGGTTTGGATGTACCGTGCACTATTCAGTGTCCCCTCGACGATCACCAGTGGTGTACGGCCAGTGTAGGACATCGCTCCCCACACCATGATGCCGGGTGTTGGCCCTGTGTGCCTCGGTCGTATGCAGTCCTGATTGTGGCGCTCACCTGCACGGCGCCAAACACGCATACGACCATCATTGGTACCAAGGCAGAAGCAACTCTCATCCCTGAAGACGACACGTCTCCATTCGTCCCTCCATTCACGCCTGTCGCGACACCACTGGAGGCGGGCTGCACGATGTTGGGGCGTGAGCGGAAGACGGCCTAACGGTGTGCGGGACCGTAGCCCAGCTTCATGGAGACGGTTGCGAATGGTCCTCGCCGATACCCCAGGAGCAACAGTGTCCCTAATTTGCTGGGAAGTGGCGGTGCGGTCCCCTACGGCACTGCGTAGGATCCTACGGTCTTGGCGTGCATCCGTGCGTCGCTGCGGTCCGGTCCCAGGTCGACGGGCACGTGCACCTTCCGCCGACCACTGGCGACAACATCGATGTACTGTGGAGACCTCACGCCCCACTTGTTGAGCAATTCGGCGGTACGTCCACCCGGCCTCCTGCATGCCCACTATACGCCCTCGCTCAAAGTCCGTCAACTGCACATACGGTTCACGTCCACGCTGTCGCGGTATGCTATCAGTGTTAAAGACTGCGATGGAGCTCCGTATGCCACGGCAAACTGGCTGACACTGACGGCGGCGGTGCACAAATGCTGCGCAGCTAGCGCCATTCGACGGCCAACACCGCGGTTCCTGGTGTGTCCGCTGTGCCGTGCGTGTGATCATTGCTTGTACAGCCCTCTCGCAGTGTCCGGAGAAAGTATGGTGGGTCTGACACACCGGTGTCAATGTGTTCTTTTTTCCATTTCCAGGAGTGTACATAAGACAGATGAGTGCATGTCGTATGCTGACTTATAAATTCATTAAGGGAGATTCAAATACAAACCTCCACGATTTAACTCATTCCTAGTTATATACTAGGGCAACGGCCTTGCCGCAGTGGATACACCGGTTCCCGTCAGACCACTGACGTTAAGCACTGTTGGACGTGGCTGGCACGTGGATGGGGACCATCCGGGCCGCCATTCTCTGTTGCCATTTTTCGGGGTGTACTCAGCCTCGTGATGCCAACTGAGGAGCTACTCGACCGAATAGTAGCGGCTCCGGTCAAAGAAAACCATCTTAACGACCGGGAGTGTGGTTTGCTGACCACACGCCTCTCCTATCCGCATCCTCAGATCTGAGGATGACACCGATGGACCACTTGTGGTCTGAAGACGGAGTGCTAGTTATACATTATAGGATTCAGCTGGTGCACATGTGAAGGCTTTATGCCATACAAATACGAATACGTCGTGGGAGTTGTGTACGAGTTCAGTAATTGGTTTAATTCTAAATATGCTATCTACTAACCAAAAATTGGTCGAAATGACCCCAAACTCACATTCCAGTAACCTACTCACCACCGTTGAAGCTTTAGTGCCTGCACAATAGATAAAAGAAATGTAGTTCCTCTGAACATTAAGTATAGCAACTTAACATAGCGTGTACAACACCAAAAAAACTAGCTGGGATCCAGCCTGCTCTTCAAATATGAGGTGCCTAGGAAACCTACTTTCTCGGATCTCTAGACAACAATCCAGGCACAACGTATTAGCAAATTTTATTATAAAATGGAAATTATTACAATATTTAACTTTGTGTTAAACAGATGGGTCGCAATACTACATAGGAGAAGCTAAACGGCTAGTATTGATGCTAATTTCGAACTTTCTGCTGTGGAACTTGCGGAATTCGTAGAACTTGCTGGACTTCAACTGACCCGCGGCCAGGAGGCGCGGTGCTTATGTTCTCTTCGTATCGAAGGCGTTGCCGATGGGTTGTCGTCCTAGAGAGGGGTTGATCCGCGTGCAATAGGCTGACGTCTCTTTCACAGTCCTCTCTTCTCTAAAGTTTCCGACCGGCGTGCCGGCGCTTGACTTAACGCCGGAAAACCAATAGCACAGGTTGCACCTCTGTTACCAACTAATCGTTGTCTTCCGTGGGCAATCCCAGATGATTCCGTCCCTCTGTGAACTAAATAGGGAAAAAAATTGTAAACCCGAATATCGTACTTGCCCTCGTAGGTTCTGGTCGACATTCTACTCCTACCTCTTATCCTTCAGTACATAGTTACCGACTAAGAGCTATCATGTGCCTTGGCTGGCTATGTAATTAAAGTGACTATTTGTATACAAGTTGATGGCTTCCTCATCATGCCTTGTTTCTGAAGCTCACAAAGCTAAGTTAGCCAAATGCTTCACATTTTAATTCAATAATATAAAATACAGTGATCAGACATTACATGCATGACGGTATTCATTTGTGCAATGTAGTAAAAACTGCTACTCCCCTGGGAACCAAACCTTCGTATTCCTCCTTTTAATCGACCTATTTTTCCGTCGTTCGGTTCATGGACTCAGAACAAAAGGCGCCCTGCCCTCAGTGGGCGATAAACGACGTCTCTAGAGAGAGAGGGAGAGACCAACCGTTTGATATGAATGCACACGTACTGAGACTTGGGGTGTACGCAGATCTCTCGCACATCAGCAAAAACGCGGTCGGACCGCTATTGTTGCGGCAATGAAGCCCTTCTGGCTCACCTCGAGTAATACGTGCTCCCACGGCGCTGACACATCAACGCAGCCACGAGGGAAAAAATCAGCGGCCCAGTGCCTCAGCGGCGTGATCAAACACATTATCACAAACCGGAGTACCAACTACTCTATCGGCCAAAAATGAAGAAGCGAAGCCCTTTGTGCTCATCTCGAATAATACGCTCATCCTTGTCGTAGACACAACCGAAACACGCATAAAAATATAAAACACAACGTTTCAGGGGCGTAGCCAAACGCGACGACACAAACGAACTCAACGCTGTTTCTCATCGGAATGCCGACGAAGTCATGGAACCTAAACAGTCGAAAACACGGAATGTGGGTCACGGCAACAAATTCCCTCATGGAACACGCAATATGAGTAAAATGTAATTGTACAGCTCACTTTCCTGAATCATCTCTCCAGAAAAGTATCACCAATGACGTCTGACTCTGATTTCTGCACGATTATTATTTGTTTCTCAATTGATGTAGTTAGCCACAATTTACAACTAAAGTTGTAAATTTAGTGCACTGGACAAATATCCAATCTTTCAATCACAGAATTTCACACTGTGATCAATAATGCACTAAGGAGCGAACTCAAATTTTATTTCATCCCATACAATAATCTACAACATACCTTAAAACTATAAAATCTAATACGATAGCAAAAAATAACACCTTCCATCTTCCCCTTTATTCGATGAGATGTTTTATTTGGCTGACATGGTGGAAGTCTATAGTCTTCCTAGATTTTAATGTTTCAAGTTCAGCAGTATCCTGGTGGGCAATTCTTTCGATGCTTTCTGGTATATTGTAGACAGTAAAGGATTTATGGTATAGCTGCTTCTGTTTGTTGGACAGGGGAAACGCTCTAGGCAAACTTTTTGTCCAATGAGAATTTCTTGTTCTCCAGCATCCCTTTCAGAGCGTTCCTTCCTTCCCGTATCTGCTGTCTTTTTCTTGTGCAGTGCATCACTACCTTCTTGTGCTATTCTCGGGTTCTTCGGGAGAGAAGGCAATGATATCTCATATCAGTTCCTTAGAGTCAAATTCTTAAGTACAGTAACCAGAGACAAACTTGTTATTCTTTGTGGTCCTTCGTCCGTAATATTTTGAAACACTTTCACGAAGATATACGAATATATCCCCCATGTTTTTTTTTATTTTATTTTATTTTATTTTTATTATTATTATTTTTTTTTTTTTTTTTTTTTTTTGCTAAATGTATCTGCCGTAGATTGCTCAATTCCTTCATTATGCGTTCTACCAGGTTTGAGCATGGATGATGCGATGATATTTAGGTCGACTCGTTCCGATGTCTTGGATCGACATTGCGGCCTGTTCTCGGGACTTAGGCTGTCGAAAAACCTCAGCTCAAGAAGAAAATCTTTTTGTGAAAGTCCTTGCCAGCATTGGTCCCGTTACCCTTATTAGAGGAGTAAATGTTACTTACTTTGATGTCAGCTCGACGACTACAATAACTTTGCAGAATCCTCGTCGGGCCCAAGGAAGGGGTCCCATCACACACGTCGCGGCTAACTGTTTCAATTATTTGGCATTATATATATGGTGTGCTTTGCCTTCTGGAAAGACTTACATTATGACAATACATTTCTTGTCGTTCTTTCCATGCTGTTAAAATAGCGACAGGTCCGCAGCTTTAGGTAACATTTTTTCAGTCCGTAACGGACGGCGAATTTCTTATAAAAGTTTATGATTCCCTGAATTCCTCTTGACTGCTTCTTGGTAGAAGAAGATCGATAGCATCATTTCTTTCCGTATTTGGTGCTATACCTTCAGCGGAAATGACGTGCCCGAGGAATTGTACCTTTCCGGACCAAAAACGTGCATTCTCTATATTAGCCGTCTCAGCATACTCCCGGAATGTCCGCATAACACCGCTTAAGGCTCTCTACGGTTTCTCCCAATTCCTTTCGGCTATTAGCAGACCGCCCACATAACAGTTGACTCCTTGTTTGAAATGTTTGTTGTCGAAATCCAAGTCTTCAGTTGCGTCTTTCTGTTCACCAGTTGCCTCCATACCTCATTTGCTTCGTCTGCTTGCCTCTTGCAAGTAGATACCTCTCCTAATGAATCCTTGATACTTTGTGTTAACCTACCTCCACATTCTACCATCGCTCATCTTGTTTCCTCTGTTTCTCTGCGCCATTCATCTGCTTCTCTTCTCAAAAAGTCAATGATTCTGTTCGTCGCACTGCTACTTGCGGTGCTTGTTCTCAGAGATGGGACAGTCTTCCTACCATCAGCCACTGACGTGTTTCGCCTCGTCATGACATGTACCTTCCATACCTTAGTTATTCACTGTCGGCTTCAGAGTCTTCTAAACGTGACACTTAACCGTGCCTATTAGCTACATCTAAATTTGGTTGTTCCATAAAAAAACGAATCGCCCCTTCTCCTGATTCGTCCCAGTCTATACTCAGATGGTTCTCGATGTTAAGAGAGCCCGCTACTTCAGACGTCAAGCAAGCATCTGAAAACACGAACCTACAGTGAACACCATTCTTCTATGTATCTTCACTATTCAAAGCACGTCAGGAAAGTAGCCCTCCCAACAATTCACGACGCCGTTCTAAAATACATTAATAAAAGAACACAGGTGGAGCAGAAACCGCAAAACACTAACATACAATAAATTAAACGCCTGAAAAGAGAGTAGATGTATTAAAACAAATCGTTCCAGCAACTTAAGATTATTGCGAATATAATTTGTTCCCAATCTCTTTCTGACAGAAAACATTGAAAATCGACCGCTAGCTATCTGACTGCACATCATTCGATTCTAGCGGTAACATCCTGGCAGGCGTCGCCAATTTGTAAGGTTTCGTGTTTCGTGTCCTTAATACGTACCGTCAGATCACAAAAATTTATTATGATTCAAATTTTCAGGATGGTTAGGTTACAAAATTAAATATGCTCTTTTCAGACAGTCTATTACAAATCCAATATGTTCATTCAAAGAATTAGCAAACAGATCCAATTACAGAAAAGTGCATGGAAACAGGTAATGCTGATGTCCAGCAAAGTTATTGAAGGGGAAGAACGTCAAGTTAAAACGAGGCCTCCTTCAAGATAACGGCAACAACGCTTTATGACTGTAGGTGAGGTACTAACTGAGATTGTGAACCGCCAGTTGAAATTGAATACCATATACGTTGGCTGAAACACAGAGCGGCAGAGCAGATGATCTCGCTGCAGTGAAGACTAAGTCTTCAAACAAAGAATGCTAATCGGCCTCGGCTGCTTATGTGCTCACCTCTGAACTGCCAAATGAGGAGTATGGAGACTGGACCTAGGTAACGAAACTGCAACCGAACTGTGGAGACCGTCTTCTACGATGGACAACCATGGAACACCACGAAAATCCCTCCTCTCCTTCTTCCTGGACACCAAACCCTTGCGCAGTCACCTAAAATTGTCCCCTCCAGTGGAAAATCTGCCCACGCAAATTGGGCCAGTAGTGTACTTATAACACGGCACGGTAACTCCCGCCTAGACACGCCATAGCGGTTTTCCCCGCAATGAGAAAGCTTGCTGCCAAAATCGATGTTCTCCTCTACTAAATTTGGCGCCAGAGAAACGCACACGCATTCCACGTTTGCGGTGGACAAGATGCTACGTTCCAGAGCAAATCATAAACCTCGACGCCTGTCACTCACACACCCGGGTTGGACAATACGCCTCAGGAATGCAGGCCGCTGGCCGCTGCCATTCTGAGGACTGGGTTGCCCTCGTGGTCAGACTTTATGGCGAGATGCCACAATATGCGTTCACAGGCAAAGCAGACACGCTTTTGTAGAAGCCCAGATGTTTTCGTGGAGAGGCCTGAGGCTGTTGCTTTGACTTCTGCCACCCTGGCCACGTCTCCCTGACGTCATCGCTGACATAGAAAAAAATCTGGTGTGAGAACTAGTATTGCTGGCACCAAACAACTCTGTCACTCCCTGTCATACCTGGAATTAGTCGCCCTGATGGCTCGATATAAAACTAAGATGGGTGAAATGCCTCTGCAGGGACTTAGTAATTAACAAGGGGTGAACGATGGTGTGCAGTTTGAGTCACCACCTGTCAGAACCACCAGAGAGGCAGTTCTGTTGTTTCCACTGAAAGTGGAAGCAAGACCGAAGAAAAATCAAAACGCATTCATAGGATTAGTCGACCTGCAATAAGCATTCGACAATCTACAATGGTGCAAGATGTTCGAAATTCTGGAAAAGTATGGAATCTGTTTAGGGAATACGGAAACCTACAATACATACAACAATGGAGGGGGACTAAAAATAGTAGACGACCAAGAACGAAGTGCTTGGATTAAAAACAGTGTATGACAGTGAGGCAGTCTTTTGGCTTACTGTTCAATCTATACATCTTACCTTCTACACCCTGAAACAATCGTACGAAAACGCTACCACTAAGCTTGTGCTGGAACGATAAGTGCCGACTGTGCAAGCAACTCTCAGTGCTGGAGGCACAATCTCACAGTAGAATGTAGAATCTTTAAATTAATACCGTCAACTTAATAATGGCAAATTATGTAAGGTTCAGAGTGGTCGGGGTATATTATTATTTCAAGTCGTAACACTTGGGAGAACATTGTTCTTTTTTTTTTTTTACATGAATCAAAAAAAGTTTGTGAATTCTTAAGGGACCAAACTGCTGAGGTCATCGGCCCCTACACTTACACACTACTTAAACGTACCTAAACTAGCTTATGCTAAGAACAAGACACACACCCATGCCCTGGGAAGGACTCGAACTTCCGGTGGGAGAGCCGGCCGCTGTTGCCGAGCGGTTCTAGGTAATTCAGTCTGGAACTCCGCTGCTTCTACGGTCGCAGCTTCGAATCTTCCCTCGGGCTTGGATGTGAGTGATGTATTTAAGTTAGTTAGGTTTATGTAGTTGTAAGTCTAGGGGACTGATGACCTCTGATGTTTAGTCCCATAGCGCTTAGAGCCATTTTGAACCGGCGGGAGAGGCCGCGCAGTCCGTGACATGGTGCCTGAAACCGAGCGGCCACTCTCCTCGGTTTACATGAATCATGCGGCACTCTGTAGATCACAGAAAGGAATTTACTCACAAAATACGCAATAAAGCGACGAAAATACCAAAAACATTTAGCTGAATGAAGAATGGATTCATGTAATTCGCCAATGCTTCAGATGCATAAGACCCAGAAAACGAATTCTGGTTCGTGTAAATCGAGACTTCGTACCCCACAGTACGCAACGTGTTGAATTGTACCACTTGTAATAGCTCAGTACAGTTGTGAATTCTTTGCACTGATATAACACGGCAATTTGCACTATGCGAAGAGTTTCGTCAGTTCCTTTATCTTTAACCAGAGAAAGCAGGAAGAAAACGTCATTGCCGGTTTTCACACACAGACCCACTCTGTGATGGCTTATCTCCGACTACATTCATCAGACCAGCCATGAACCAAGAACAAGACGAGATGAGATGTTCCATTCGAAAGCTTTCTTCACTACAGGCACACATTACTATAGCAAAATTGCTAACGAGTTCACAGACGGAAAACTGACTACTTGAAAGTGTCGAATGTCATTGGGAATTCTCAAGTTGAGTTATCTAAACTTACTGCAGTATTAGGTAAGAAACTGGTGGCCCTGGAAACGTATGCTTATCGAAAGATATAACGCATACCGTGGATAAAATAATGTCGTGAATGTGGCTGTAATGCGGCGTATGAAAAAAAAATTAAAAATTCCCGGTACCAACAATGGAAGAAATCTCGAACACTTTGTCCATATAACGCACAAAAGTCAAATAAAATCTGTTGCAACTAATACACCAAAGAAAGATTTGGTTGTTATCATGCTTATCATGCAGCCCACTGCGCATATTTTCAGTCATAACACGACGTCCTGTGGCTGCATGAAAGGCATCTTTCAACATGATGGTGTTGCTCTCAGGGTTCCTCCGGCCATAATCCGTAGGTAGCGGTCATCCACTGTATTGCTAACCCTTGGGTGGCCTAAGCGAGCCATGTAATGGACAGTTCTTTTCTCTCTCTGTATCTTCTCCATGCCAAAGCAACATCGCTTTGGTTCACTCCGAGACGCCAGGACACTTCCCTTGTTGACAGCCCTTCCTGGCACAAAGTAGCAATGTGGACGCGATCGAACCGCGGTATTGACCGTCTAGGCGTGGTTGAACTACAGGCAACACGACCCGTGTACCTCCTTTCTGGTGGAATTACTGGAACTGATCGGTTGTCGGACCCCACCGTCTAATAGGCGCTGCTCATGCGTGGTTGTTTACATCTTTGGGCGGATTTAGTGACATCAAAATTGTTCAAATGTGTGTTAAATCTTATGGGACTCAACTGCTAAGGTCATCACTCCCTAGGCTTACGTACTACTTAATCTACATTATCCTAAGGACAAACACACACCCATGCCCGAGGGAGAACTCGAACCTCCGCCGGGGTCAGCCTCACAGTCCATGACTGGAGCCCCTAGACCGCTCGGCTAGTCCCGCGTGGCTTAGTGACATCACTGAACAGTCAATGCGACTGTGTCTGTGATACAATAGTCACAGTCAACGTCTATCTTCAGGAGTTCTGGGAACCGGGGTGATGCAAAACTTATTTTGATTTATGTGTAATATGTACAAGAACCAAGGGGGAACAATCAGACCGGCAGACCAACAAGGAGGCGCTTTAATTAAGAAGACTGTACGACAAGAATGTAGTCTTCCGCCCCTGCTGTTCAATCTGTGTTTTGAAGAAGTCATATGGAAAATAAAATTTTCGAGAATAGGATTAAAATTCAAAGTGTAAGGGTATCAGTGGTAAGATTCGCTGATGACATTGCTATCCACGGTAAAAATGAAGAGCAATTACAGGATTTGTTGAATGTAATATAAAGTTTAGTGAATACAAAATATGAATTGATAGTAAATTGAAGAAAGACGACGGGTAGCAGGTATTAAACTTAACATCAGGACTTGTGATCACAAAGTCGATGAAGATACGTAATTCTATTACGTAGCAAAATACCTTACGTCTGACGGAACAAAGAGGACGTAAAAAGTAAACAATCAGTGGTGAAAAGCTCGATCCAGACGAACGGAAGTCTGCTAGTATCTAACACAGGCCTTAATTTGTGTAATAAGTTTCTAAGAATGTATGTTTGGAGCAGAGTATTGTGTTGTAGTGAAACAATGAGTGTCTGGAAATTGGAACAGAGGAGAACTGAAGTGCTTGAGATGGGACGCTACAGAAGAATGTTGAAAATCAGGCTCACGTATTATAAAAGAATGAGGCGGCTCTGTGCAGAATCGGAGATGAAAGGAATATATTGAAAACACTGAGAAGAAGAAGGGGCAGGCTGACAGGACATCTGTTAAGACATCAGGTACTAACTTCCATGGTACTAGACGGAGCTGTACAGGGTAAAAACTGTAAAAGAAGACAGAGACTGGAATACATCCAGAGAATAATTGAGGAAGTAGATTGCAGGTGCTACTCTGAGACGAAGAGATTGACACAGGAGAGAAATTCGTGGCGGGTTGGATGAAATCTTTTAGAAAACTGATAAATCATTCGACTTTTGTAGGCTACTTTTAACAAATATTCATAATAATTGTAATTACCGCGATCTCAAGATGGCTTTTTCTAAAGTTGTGATCGATTTTACGTGCATTCAAAAGGACGTCTGTGTCTAATTTGAGAGATGTCCAGGCTGTAGTCGTAAGCAACTTACTCTCTGAAACAGGTAAGATTTATTGCTGTTGATGATGGCGGTAATATACCTCCTCAGTCTTACAAAATCTCTATTACTGCGAAGATACCAACTTTATGCTGTGGCACTCAGTTATCCGGAGATAAGCGTGGACTGAGATGTAATCATGCCTAAAGCTTTTTGTCGATTCCAAGAAACAGATAAGATTTCTGCACTTTTATATCAGTGTGCTGCTATCACATCTTGTTGGTATAGGAAACTTATTTTATCTACATGAACCACAAGTAATGGATTCTACTTTTACCCCATCAGGAACACGTTTCCTGTAGTTGCTTTCAAAGCAGTAAACGGCACATTTTATTTCGGTTGTAGTATTGTACCTTAATGTCAACTCATCACTTCCTTTGGTCGTATATCCTCACTTGGAACTAATGGCAACGTACGGATAGTACGCTTCTAATGCGTGATTACTGAAATTTGTGTATCTGGACAACGGTTGTGAATAACAGTGCCTAAACATTTTGCGGTAGTGGGTCTCAATGACGCTGATGGATTTACCAGGCGTCTACATCAGGACAGCTAGGTCACCCTGATGATGTGCCACATTTATATCAGACAACTGGCTCTCATCGACCACTGCGTCCACATATAAACACCTCAATCCATTCTAATGTATGTAACTGAGGGTTTTTCATAACAGAATTTATGAATTTCTGTTCCGTACCACTACGTACTGGAAAAGGTAAAAATATATGTGCATGTGTTTTATCCTCCCTCTTCTTATTCTCACTTCCCTAAGCGGCGATGTACTATGATGGTTACATAAATGCTGACCTGTCTTTCTCAATACTTCACCTCTCTCGGTTTCTGTCTCCGAGTATGTCTGTTACGCTTTCGTACCGACTATACTGATCTCTTACGATCCCAGCAAAGCGGTTGTGAATACAATTTCTGCTCTTACAAGTTTTCCAAACACTTGAACAGTATTCTGGAAATGGTCATTCTAGTGAATCCAATGTATCGAGCTCATCACAGAGAATTTAATGTTCACCACATTTGCTTTCTCATGACATGTAACTACGTACTGTGGCTGTTGCCTTCCTCAGAAAAATGACATCTGGCTGTATCATTCATAATCATTCATTCCGATGTATTGTTATCTTCTATTTGATAGTGGATGACTATGTTACAAAATACAGTGTTACCTTACGGGATATCTGAACTTCAGTTTTTACCATTTCTGGATTTTCAGTGCTCACAGAAATATTTTGCCTTGTATCGCTAGCAGACCTGATGTGAGTTACTTGAGCTGCTATTTAAAAAAAACGCAGTTGATATCCGTTTGACCTATGGCAGCGCCATCTAGCGGCCCAACCATAGCGCCATTTGGTTTCCCCCTTCAAGCTAGACAAGTTTCGTTGTTTGTAGTTTTTTCGTTTGACGCCTATTTCGTGAGATATTTGTCCAGGTCACGATCAATGGACCACCATATATATATATATATAAGTGATTTTTGAGACCGCTCCTATCATGAAGTACAAACGCCATTGGCTGGCCGCTCCTCTGAAGTACAGACGCCACTCAAGTCGCTAGTTTTGATCCACCCGGTTTAGTTTCCCGGTGTCGCTCACATCTGGGAGACTTTCCCGTTCCGCCGCCTGGAGAGGCGCCCAATGGGGGGACCTAACAACCCTGCACGGGTTAAAAATGAGAGCTGGTTTGAACTGGCGTGTGGAACCTCAAGATCGGCAGAGATGGAAAAGCCTGCACGGATCTACACCGCACGCCCACTCAAAGGGGCCACGTTATCAGGTGATCGAACTGGTCCATTATTTTTTATATTGACTTGGAGATCAAACAGCGATCTGTTGCAATTTATCACTTAATGAAACATGAAGGATTGCACATAATTGTTAGTTTCATGACCGGCCTCGGCCGTTATGCAAGCGATGTTCAGATCACGGTGCCATATGTCTGAAGTCGATGGCGCACAGAATAGCTGCGTGATGCCACGGTCGCTTACTGCTCGCAATAATGGCCAGCATGAAGTGCGAAACCGGTTGTCGTTTTTAAATAAACAATTATATGCCATCTTCACTGTTTCGTTAAGGTTCCATAAATAGTATTTTTCGGGTGTTGGTTTCCCGTTGGTGTTTTTATGTGGGGGAAGTCAAGGATAGTGTTATGAGGAGGAGGACATATGTGGCTAACAGGTTACTAATAGGAGCGCGGAACGTCAAAAGCTGTATGATCTAAAACGGGTGATGAGCTGGCTAAAATTACGCTAGATAAAGATTACTTTACTAAAATCTAAAGAGGACAGCGGTATCTGATCAATGGGCATATAAAAATAGCATCACTGGACAATGCAATTGCCTTATCTTCGTCCTCTGACTACAAGCTCTGTAACTTAAGATCGTCGCTCTCGAAGAATACATCAGCATTCAGCAGGAGGCACTCAAAGACAGTTACGTAGCAGAGCTGCTGACGTCATGGAGAGCATAAAATTGATCGCTCTTCAGGACACTGACACACTGAATACTACAGTACTCCATTAAAATTCCCTCGCTGACACAGTGCTTAAGCTTCAGGCTATTTACGTGGACTTTTCTGAGGAAAAATATCAGTATAGGTAACTACACTGCAGCAAAAAATTTGTACTGGTTACCACTTGCATAACTCTCTCGCACAGCAAGACCACGACGACCTACGAAATGGTTTTTGTAAAGTGTCTGTTACATGTACAGCAATCCAAACTCTAGAATGAAATATATTTCTTAGATTGTAGCTGTAATGTAACAGGAGTTCGCAACACCAGGAGTTGTAATATAGGTTATACGGGAAGTTACTACGAGCATCGCAGTGAGTGATCAGTTCATCTGAAGACTGGGACTAACAAGGGGACTGTACCTACTAGTCATCATCGATTTCGTCGATATTTGAGGCGTATGCAAGGCTTCACCAGAAATGAATGTGACAGAAGAAAGAGACCAAGAAGGTTAAGCGTTAAGAAATATAGAATTTTTGGTAACGATCGGGCGAGGCATGGGTTACTTATTTTAGCTTAGTTTCCAGTCTGGCGCCTCGGAAAGAGTATAGAACGGTAATCAGAATGTCGTGGGATCGAGACCTTATGCAGAAACTCATTTATTCTCAGTTCGTAAGTTACGTACACAGCAAATAAACTGAAATTATACTCAGTGCATAATATTTATTAATCCATTCATGAAAGGCCTCAAAAGGAAATCCAAAGGTAAATTTTTTCATCGAGGATTCAAATGATGGTAGATGAGTATGCTGGAAAATGTACAAACGTCGTCATAAAAGTCTGGGAAACCTACAACAGCCTTAAAAAAAAAAAAGTTTTTGTGATGGCCCTACGTGGAGGAGAATAAATTAATTTTGTTAATTACACGACCAGATGTTTCAATATGAGTACTGAATCCCATCGTGCAGTATTAAAGCAGTAAACGCATACAACTGGAAGTAGGCGATACTAGAAGCAAAAAAGTCCCTGTGCGCATGATCTCTACAGCGCATATCTTAATAGATATGGGGACTTCTTCATCTTCGTACTGTAAAAGAAATCTCCTATGCAGCAGAGTCTTCGCTTACCGTATCCTAAGAGTCAGGTATGGACAAAAATAACGATTCCAGTGAGCATGGGCTCTAATGTGCATAGCTTAAAAGCTAGGAACACCGCTTATCTTCACCACTATGAAATCGTGTCTTCCACTGGAGAGGTGCCCTTTACTCATAAGGTATACGTTCTAAGCCAATGTTTTCTAGACAACTTTTTCTACATATCGTCTGTACGATCTGCCTCCAAAATATGGAATGTAAAGACTTTCTTGTCAAGATGTTTATTTCACAGTATCGAATATGAAGAAGGCATTTTAGAATCCATGTTCACTTATACCCTTTCTGCTTCTACTATCGTGTACTTACCTCCTCCCCCTCCCACAAGAACCACGGAACTTCCGTTGGTTTGGAGGCTCGCGAGCCTCAGCTTTACAGATAGCCGTACCGAGGTCCAACCACAACTGAGAGGTATCTATTCAGACAAACGTATGGTTCCCGAAGTCGGGCAGTTTCAGAGGAATCAGTCTGCATGATCCACTGAAATGGCGTGGTAACATCAACGAAAACGGCTTTGCTCTGCTGGTATTGTGGACGGCCGAAAGCAAGGGGACAACAGCCGTAATTTTTCCCGATGGCATCCAGCTTTACTGTATGGTTAAATGACGGTGGCATGCTCTTGGGTAAAATATTCCGGGTGCAAAATAGTGTCCCCCCCCCCCCCCCCCCCCCGCGCACCGACCGGATCTACGGGCGTGGACTGCTCAGCAGGACGTCATTATCAGGAGAAAGAAAATTGGGTTTCTACCGATTCGAGCTTGGAATGTCGGATCCCATACTCGGCAGGTAGGTTAGAAAATTTAAAAAGCGAACTGGATAGGTTTAAGTGAGATATAGTGGGAGTTTGTGAAGTCAGGTGGTTGACTTCGTGTAGGGTGCATACAGGGTTATGAATAGAAAATCGAATAGGTGTAATGCAAGAGTAGGTTTAATAATGAGTAAAAAAATGGGACCACGGATAAGCTACTACGAACAGCATAATGAACGTATTATTGCAGCCGACGTGGACACGAGGCCCACACACATCACAGTAGTACAATTTATATGCCAACTACCTCTGCAGCTGACGAAGAGATTGAAGAAATGTATAACGAGGTAAATGAAATTATTCAGTCAGTTAAAGGAGACAAAAATTTAATAGTCGTTGGGGACTGAAATTCTATAGTAGGAATAGGAAGAGAAGGAAAAGTCGTAGGTGAATGGGGACTAGGGGAAAGAAATGAAAGGGGAGGTCGCCTAGTGGAATTTTGCACAGAGGACAATTTAATCATCATTAACACTTGCTTTAAGACTCGCAAATGAAGGCTGTATACGTGCAAGAGACCTGGAGACACCGGAAAGTCAGATCTGGGCTCTGACCACAGTTTAGTGGTACTAAACTGTAGATTTAAACTGAATAAACTGCAAAAAGGTAGGAATTTACGGAGAAGGGACCTAGATGAACCGAAAGACTCAGAGGCTATCGAGACATTCAGAGCGAGCCTTAGGGAACTAATGACAAGGACAGGGGGGAAAGGAATACAGTTGAAAAATAATGGATAAATTTGAGACATGAAATTCTGAAGGCAGCAGAGGATCAAGTGAGTAAAAGAGTCGAGGACTAGTAGAAATCCTTGGGTGACATAAGGGAATAAGGAAATATAGAAACGCAGTAGATGGATCAGACGAAAGGAATAAAAACGTCTCAAAAATGCGATCGACAGGAAGTGCAAAATGGCTAAGCGGGAATGGAGAGAGGACAAATCTAAGGATGTAGAGACATATAACATTAGGGGTAACATAGATGCTTCCTACAGGAAAATGAAAGAGACATTTGGAGAAAGAGAAAACCAGTCCTAAACAAAGATGAGAAAGCCGAAAGGTGGAAGGAGTATATGGAAGGTCTATACAACGTAGATGTACTTGACGGCAGTATTATGGATATGGAGGACTGCGCAGATGAAGATAATATGGGTGATATGACACTGTGTGCAGAATTTAACAGAACGCTGGAAGACCTAAGTCGAAAGAAGGCCGCAGGAATTGATAAGATTTCGTTGGAACCACTGATAACCTTGGCAGAGCCAGCCCTGACAGAACTCTTGCATCTGGTGAGAAGGATGTACGAGAGAGATGAAATACCCTCAGACTTCAAGAAGAATATAATAATTCCATTTCGAAAAAAAGCAGGTGCTTACAGATGTGACAATTATCAAACTATCAGTTTTATAAGTCACGGATCCAAAATACTAACACAAATTCCTTACAGGCGAATGGAAAATTCGGTAGAAGCCTACCTCGGGGAAAATGAGTTTGGATTCCGGAGAAATGTAGGAGCACGCGAGGCAATGCTAACCCTACGACTTCTCATAGGACATAGGTTAAGGAAAGGCAAATCTACCACTATAGCATTTGCCCACTTAGAGAAAGCTTTTGACAACGCTGACTTTAATACTCTATTTCAAATTCTAAAGGTGGCAGGGGTAAAATACAGGGAGCGAAAGGCTGTTTACAATTAGCACGGATATGAGTTCGCAGTTATAAGAGTCGAGGGGAAGGAGAGGAAAGCAATGGTTAAGAACAGAGGGACACAGGGTTGTAGCCTATCCCCAGTGTTATTCAATCAGTACACTGAGCAAGCAGTGAAGGAACCAATAGAAAAATCTGGAGTAGGAGTTGAAGTACAGGGAGAGGAGAATAAGATTGAGGTTTGCCGATGACGTAATTCTGTCACAGACAGTAAAGGACTTGGAAGAGCAGCTAAACGGAGGACAGCCTCTCAAAAGGAGGACATAAAATGAACATCAAATAAAGAAATACGAGGATAATTTAATGTAGTCATATTAAATCAGATGGTGCTGAGGGAGTCAGCCGCAGTGGCCGTGCGGTTCTAGGCGCTACAGTCTGGAACCGGGTGACAGCTACGGTAGCAGGTTCGAATCCTGCCTCGGGCATGGATGTGTGTGACGCCCTTAGGTTAGTGAGTTTAATTAGTTCTAAGTTCTAGGCGACTGATGACCTCAGAAGTTAAGTCGCATAGTGCTCAGAGCCATTTGAACCATTTGATGGTGAGGGAATTAGATTAGTAAATGAGACGCTGAAGTAGTAGATGAGTTGTTATTGGGGCAGCAAAATAACTGATGATGGTCGAAGTAGAAAAGATATAAAATGTAGTTTGACAATGGTAACAAAAGCGTTTCTGAAGAAGAGAAATTTGTTAATACCGAGTATAGATTTAAGTTGCCAAGAAGTCTTTTGTGGAGAATGTATACGGAGTGTAGCCATGTACGGAAGTGAAACATGGACAATAAACAGTTTAAGGAAGAAGAGATTAGAAGCTTTTGAAATGTAGCGCCGCCGAAGAGTGATGAAGATTAGATGGGTAAATCACACAACTAATGAGGAGGTTCTGAACAGAATTGAGGAGAAGAGGAATTGGCGGCACAACCTGACTAGTAGAAGGGATTGGCTGCAGGACACATTCTGAGGCATCAAGGGATCACGAATTTAGTACCGGAGGGAAGCGTCTAGTGTAAAAATCATTGGGGGAGATCAAGAGATGAATACAATAAGCAGATTCAGAAAGATGTAAGTTGCGGTAGTTTCTCGGAGATGAAAAGGTTTGCACAAGATAGAGTAGCATGTACAGCTGCATCAAAAGAGCCTTTAGGCTGAAGACCACAACACCAACATCGAGTACTTTTTACTGTATATGTTTACTCCATGTATTATGATACACCTTGCACTTTCCATTGTACGTCACCAACAGATGGGTTACCCGTGATGTGATGCCAAACTGTGCGATGAGAAAGAATCTTTTATATCTGTAAACCAACTTCGGTTTTCACTAGAATATGTAAAACAATCTGGTAACTGTAAACGAAAGACGTCTATAACATTTGAAAGATAACGTGAAAATTACTCGCTTCCGATGTTTTACGATGAATATCATCCCAGCATGTGCAAATTATCAACTGGAAAATATTGAAAGTATCTCATTTTATATGCGACTCTCTCGTGTAGTATTACAATCTCTTCCCATAAATATCGTTGAAGTCCCCCCCAATTTTCCTCTTACTTTCCTTTTCAGGACCTTTATACAATATACTGATCATTGTTTCTGTTTGTCTTCAGTGTAAGTTGCATAAAAACTGAAAATAAATGAAAAAAGTTTCTGCTTCGGGACTCGACCCTACTACAATCTGAATACCATTCTCCACTTATCCCGCTGTGCTAATCGCTGCCTGGAAGCTTCGCTAACGTATGTGGCTTATGCCTTTCCTCACCCGCCAACAATGCTGTTTTTGCTAAGCTTTTGGTTATCTGGATCTCCCATAACTGTCACTATCAACGCTGCATATAATATACGAGTCAGTGATGACTTACGTATGAAAGAAGTTTACACAAGAATAATGCAAATTATGCAGGTCTCGACAAGGCTTCTTGCGAATAAAATTTATAGATATTGCTAAATTTTAATTAATGAGACAGATGTATAAACATACTTAGAATGACATGATAGTAGCAGAAGTCGGTTGGGTATACAGCAACATTAAACTCGAATTTGGAGATCAAATGTCTTTATTAAATAGAGAAGGAAGGGGGAAATACGGCAGCAGGACATCGAAGACGTTATAATGGAGAGGAACTGACCCAAGTGTGATGAGACGAGGAAATTGATGTGGAAGACCAGACAGTCCAAAAATGCGGTCCGTTCGGTCAGTTTATTTAAATAACATTCCCTATAAAGTATTAATGAGGAAAAAGGAGCTTCTGTTTGCACCTGAAACACTACGCAACTCGTAAAAGTTTGTCGGCACGCTCTTTTTTCTTATTCCAAATAAAATTTACTTTATCTAATGTAACATAAATTTTACAATAGCCGCGGTTATGAGCTAAACAATAAAAGCATACCAATCATTGCGAATCGAGCTTACGAACGTGTAAGTTGATTGCCACCACTTCTGCAAGGAGTTGAAAACACAAATTTTTCGGTTTTTAGAACAAATCAGCCTACATATTCTGTGGTATGAACATAATTACACTGTTTTTCGATGTTCCTACGATTCAACATGGTCTGAAACGGAGACTGCGTCTTGTATTTTGACGTAAGTATATATATTTTTCATAAGGGGAGTCAAGGAGCAAAGTGACGGAAACCAATTTATAAAAGTTAATTTATTTTACACTTCACACAAACGCTTACACTTCACTATTACCGGTTCCGGCTACTGCCATCTTCAGATTATAAAATTTCGTGACGTAGTAACAAAGTCAAACTAAGCATGTAGGTAGATATTAAGTGAGCACTTACTAGGTACCAACATGTTTAGTTTGACGTTGAGACTACAACAGAATATTTTATAATCTGAAGGTGGCAGTAGCCGAAACCGGCAATAGTGAAAGTTTGCGGGATCAAGACGGACCGTTAATATAAAGTTCGAAAAAATATGATCACGGAATCATATTAGACTTTATGTTCTCAGCTGATTACAGCAGTTACATTCGCGTGACCACGCTCAGTTAGTCAAAATCTTTGAAGCTCAAGATCAGGTCTTTGGCTGTAAGCTCGAATAAGTCAACAGGAGCCGATGATAAACATTCAGAGTAATTGAAATGTGTGATGAGAAGTTAATTTGATGGAGTGGGGAAAAATTAGTCAAAATTGTGAGTTACCTCAGAATTTCTATAAAAGCATTATCATCAAATTACCAAAGAAGAGTCGCGCATGTGAATTTTGAAGCTATCAAACGTTACGTCTGAAAGCTTATGCTAGTAAACTGCAAATCAGAATAAAATACCAGTCGAATAAGAAAAATGGAAAATGTATTTGGGAAATTAGTTTCGTTTGAGGAAGTACGATAGTAACGTCAAAGCAATTCCGATAATGTGCAAGCCAATGGAAGGCAGACTGAAGAGAAATTACAAATTACAACTCTTTTCTAGCATTTGAGAATCTAGAGAGAACCTTCGGCGATGTAAGGTAGAGTCTGATGTTCACAATCCATATAAGAGTTGAGTCGAAGTACAATTACGGATAAATAACATCTACAAAAGGTGTGTGGGAGTAATAAAATTGGATGGTCTAGAAATACAATATTGTGTGAAGAAAGAATGGAGGCAGGCTTGCAGCTTCAGTTGCTAAGCTTACCCATCGCAAAAGCCAAAAGGTAGTGAAAAAGTAAAATATGCAACTAGAGTAAATTTCCGAGATAAGTAAATGGCAATGTCAAAGTTTACAGGCGTTATTTTGACATAGCTACACTTTAGCAACGCTAACAGACCAGCAGGTGAATAAGATGGCTAACAAATTGCAATAAATGAAGGTTTTGAATTGACATTTAGCATGGTTTCAACGAATATAAACTCGTCATCTTCCGAAGGATAAGATACAAACTTCACATTAGTAAACAGTCAGTAAAGCGATCTAATATCTGCACACAAAATGTATAGGCAACGTCCTGTACACCCATTTGCACAAGTTTAGGCCCCTAAAATCAGTGACTTGTTACTTCTGTAAAATCATTCACATAAAATACCAGACCATGTTAGGAGCTACATACCGTCTTCAAACGTTTCTGCAAAAGTTTCTTGTGTTCCACCTTGGAGGTTAAACTTGTGCTTTGTTCGTGCTTGGATCACGGCTGTAATTTAGAACACTTTTCTGTCAAGTACATATCTACATAGATTTTTCGTAGAATATTACATGGAGCGCAGTACCGGTCCGAAGATACAGATGGAAAATTACCTTCAGTAACCTGGAAGACATCCTGTAAAAACGTTACAAGCAACTAACTTTACGTAAATGTCTAAACCACCTGAAAATCAATTCAAATTGAAGAGATAGCCATGTTGAAGGTAGGTCACAGAGAGACCCATTCTTGGTAAGACGTATGCCTGTCGCTGTATGGTATGTTGACGGTAACCAATATACAGATACATTTGCATGTAATGAGCGTCGGTATGTGAATAATTGCAGAAGATACCGCAACACACGGTAATTACTGAGGCCCAGAAAATATTGTTAATTTAGATGAAACAACTAATTACTATTACCGGAACCACATGGTAACTACGCCACGATAAGACAAAGACTGCCTTTACAAAGTATTCGTGAAACCAACAAAATCTCAATAAATAAATGTTGGGTAAATGAAGATCGTTTTTACTCAGTTTGGTTACGAAACAGATACACTGCATGTAGAGAAGAGTACTGGCTGAGTACTAATCCAAAGTGCAAATCTCATTTAGATCCTCTCAACTGATCGTTACAGGCAGGATGCCTTCGAGTCAATGTAGCTCTAAAGGTACACTATAGCAGCAAATATTACCTTGTTTTCCAGCGTCGGTCCACAGAAAAGTTTTCCTTGTATTTCTCATTAAAGCATCACACATACAAATTCATATGTTATGAATAATTCTCCTTCTTTCTCAACATAATTCAGAGCAGCCATCGCAGTACACACAAAAACGAACAGAGGGGAAACTGGAACAGAAGAGGAACCTTTGTTAGTGTTCTAAACGACTGCCGCCTCCACTTTACACTAACGGAGCCACTGTTTCGTCCAAAGGCGCTAATTAAGCCAAACACTCGTTGCTGATTCATGAGTAACTACATTCATATCGACTAGCAGTTACAGATACGAGAGCGAAGACTGTTTGCGAGCTGATATGCCCACGTAGAAGGTGACAATTACAGAAGGCTACTTTCAGTTTGCATGAAATTTTGATTTGGAGCTGTAGACGAGTGTCAGGTATCCCTCAGAGGGGAAACTGTGAGCGCTGGAAATGAGAAGCTTTACAATAACGTTAAACACTCAGAATACAGATAAAGTACGAAATGAGGGGGTGTTAAAATGAGCTGATGAGGATAGAAGTTTGTAGAAGTGGGCAAAGTTTCTTTTTTTTCTTTTCTTTTTGTCGTTAGTCTCTTGACGGTTTGAAGCGGCTCACCACGAATTCCCCTCTTGTGCTAACCTCATCTCAGAGTCCTCAATTATTTTCTGGATATATTCAAATTTCTGTCTTCCTCTACAGTTTTTGCCCTCTACAGCTCCCTCTAGCACTATGGAAGTCATTCCCTTATGTCTTCACAGATGTACTATCATCCTGCCCCTTTTACTTATCAGTATTTTCCACTTATCTCTCTCCGATACTGCGTTGAGTCTCCTGATTCCTTACATTATCAGTCCCACAAAATTTCAACATTTGGCTGTAAAACCACGTCTCTAATGCTACGATTCTTTTCTGTTCCGGTTTTCCCACAGTCCACACAGTCCATGTTTCACTACCATACAATGCTGCACTCCAGACGCACATTCTCAGAAATTTTTTCCTTAAATTAAGTCCGACATTTGATATTAGTAAACTTCTCTTGGCCAGGAATGTCCTTTTTGCCATTACTAGTCTGCTTTTGATATCTTCCTTGCTCCGTCCGTCACTGGTTATTTTACTGCTTAGGTAGCAGAATTCTTTAGCTGCATCTACTTCGTGACCATCAATCACGATGTTAAGTTTCTCGCTATTCTCATTTCTACTACATCTCATTACCTTCTTCTTCCTTCGATTTACTCTCAATCAATATTCTTAGAACATTAGACTGTTCATTCGATCCAGCAGATCATATTAATCTTGAATACGAGCACTTCGTTCTTGGTCGTCCACTCTTATTATTCTCTCTTGCCTTTCGTACATACTGTGTAAGACCCGTCTCACCCTATACTCACCCCTACACTTTTCAGAATTTCGAACATCTTACACCATTTTACACTGTCGAAAGCTTTTTCCAGGTCAACAAATCCTATGAAGGTGTCTTGATTTTTTTTAGTTTTGCTCACATCATTAATCCCAACGTCAGAATTGCCTCTCTCGTGCCTTTGCCTTCCCTAAAGCCAAATTGCTTGTCATCTTTCGCATCCTCAATTTTGTTTTCCTTTCATCTGTATATTATTCTATTAAGCAACTTGGATGCATGCGTTGTTAATCTGATTGTGCGATAATTCTCGCACTTGCCACCTCTTGCCATCTTTGAAATTTTGTGGAAGATGTTTTCCCGAAAGTCAGACGGAGTTAGACGGTATGTGGCCAGACATATATATTCTAGACACCAAAGCGAATAGTCGTTTTGTTGCCAATTCCCCAAATTATTTTAGAAATTCCGATGGATTGTTATCTTTTCCTTCTGCTTTATTTGATACTAAGTCCTCCAAAGCTCTTTCAAATCCTGTTTCTAATATAGGATCCCCTCTTCTAAATGGACTCCTGTTTCTTCTTCTATCACATCAGACAAGTGTTCCTCTGCGCAGAGGCTTTCAATGTATTCTTTATACCTATCCACTCTCTCCTCTGCATTTAACAGTGGAATTCCTGTTGCACTCTTAATGTTATCACCCTTGATTTTAATGTCACCGAAGGTTGTTTTGACTTTCCATCATGCTGAAACTGTCCTTCCGACAATCATTTCCTATTCAGTGTCCTAAAATTTTTCCTGCAGCCATTTCGTCGTATCTACCCTGCACTTCCTATTCGTTTCATTCCTCAGCGACTTGTATTTCTGTATTCCAGAGTTTCTGGGAACATTTTTGTAGTTGCTCCTTTCATCGATCAATTGAAATATTTCTTCTGTTACCCATGGTTTCTTCGCATTTACCTTCCTTGTACCTATGTTTTCGTTCCCAACTTCTGTGGTGGCCCTTTTTAGAGATATCCATAGCTCTTCAACTGTACTGCCCACTGAGCGATTCCTTATTGCTTAATCTTTAGTGTTAGAGAACTTCAACCGTATCTCGTCATTCCTTAATACTTCCGTATCCCACATCTTTGCGTATTGATTCTTCCTGACTCATGTCTTAAACTACAGCCTACTCTTCACCACTACTGTATATTGATCTGAGTCTATATCTGCTCCAGTGTACGCCTTACAAACCAGTATCTGATTTCGGAATCTCTGACCATGACGTAATCTAACTGAAAACTTCCCGTATTACCCGGCCTGTTCCAAGTATACGTCCCCCTCTTGTGATTCTTGAACAGATTATTCGATATTACTAGCTGAAACCTGTTCAGAACTCAATAAGTCCTTCTACTCTGTCATTCCTTGTACCAACCCATATTCTCCTGTTACCTTTTCATCTACTCCTTCCCTTACAAGCGCATTCCGGCCTCTCATGACAATTAGATTTTCATATATCTTTACATACTGTATTAACCTTTCAATATCCTCATATGCTTTCTCTATGTCTACATCTTCAGCTAGCGACGTCGGCATGTACACCTGAACGATCGTTGTCGGTGTAGTTTTGCTGTCGATTCTGATAAGAGCAACCCTGTCACTAAACTGTTCATAGTAACACACTCTCTTCCCTACCATCCTACTCATAACAAATTCTGTTCCCGTTATTTTATTTTCTGCTGCTGTTGATATTACCCTATACTCATCTGACCGGAATCTTCTTTCCACTTCACTTCACTAACCAATACCACATCTGTATTGAGCATTTGCATTTCCCTTTTCAGATTTTCTAGTTTTCCTACTACTTTAAAGGTTACGACATTCCACGCCCCGACCCCTAGAACGTAATCCTTCTTTTGATTATTCAGTCCTTTTTCAATAGTACCCTCCCCCTTGGTAATCCCCTCCCAGAAATCCGAATGGGGGACTTTCCCAATGGAGAGATTATCATGATACTTCTTCAATTACAGGCCACGTGTGCTGTCGATACACGTTACCTGTCTTTAATGCAGTGGTTTCCATTGCCTTCTGCATCCTCATGCCGTTGATCATTGCTGATTCTTCCGCCTTTAGAGGCATTTTCCCAAACCAAGTGCAAGAGAGTGCATTGAACATCTGTCCGCTCCTCCTCCCTGTTTGACAAGGCCGTTGGCAGAATGAGGGTGGCTTCTTATGCCGGAAGTGTTCGGCCTTCGTGCTGATTATAAATCAAAATTTAAGCAGTGGTGGAACTCGAACCTGGGACCGAAGACGTTTTGACTATGAATCAAAGACGTTACCCCTAGACTACGGTAGTTGGAAAAGTTAGTTGGACTTTACTGACGTTATCCAAAAAACGGTTAACCTTGGGCTGCAAAAGGCAGCAGAGCGGTGATAGTATTAGTTCTTCGCCAAAACTGGAATATGGATGTCACATAATACATGATTTTGATAATTGAAATTATGACCACAAGAAAATAAATACAAGAAGACAGACACAGACAAAATAAGGCATCAATGTAGTGGAAAGGCTTATGTTTTATAGAGAAGTAAATTTCTTTAAAAATTAATTTAAGTCTAAGTCGTAATTACATATACACTATTTTAGTTCCCCGTCCAGATTAGTATATCTACATCTACATCCATAATCCGCAAGCAACCTTACGGTTCTTACCCTTGCCCTGTTCCTCTCCCTTACGTTTCGCAGGAAGAATGGTTGCTGGAAAGCCTCCGTGTGGGCTCTTAAAAGCTCTAGTTTTGTCCTCAACGTCTATTCGCAAGGTTTTGAATAGGAGTAATCAATATATTGGTTAACTCTGTTACGTGTGTGAGCTGTCGAAACTTTAATAATAGACCATATAGTGATGCAGAAAGCATCTGTAGCTGGCTCAGCATCACCGTAGTGCTTTCTCTTATACTACATGAACCTGTTAACGAAACGTGACGCTCTTCTTTGGAGATTCTCTATGTCCTCCGTCAGTCCAATCTTGTACGGATCACTTAGTCAAACCCGTTATTCAGGCATAGGTGGAATGAGTGTTTTGTAAGCTACTTCTTTGGTTAATGGACTGAGTTTTCTGAGGATTCTTACGATGATACTCAGTCTGACAGTTGCCTTGCTCGAGATTTATTTTATTCGGTCGGTGCATTTCGAATCGGTCCGTACGCATATCCTAGATATTTTGCGGAAGTAACTGCTTCCAGAGATTATTGTGCAGTTTAGTAACCATGCAATAAACTGTATTTCTTTCTGTGTATTAACAATACATTACGAATTGTGTCTGCCGGGGACCAATTGACGCTCTGTGCACAAAGGATTGATCCCCTGCATGGCTTCCTCTGTTTCACTACAAGTTTGCTGCGACTTCTCTCTATACAAAGACTCGTGTTCCTTCTGAATGACAAGCTTTGCTCTCTTTGTTCCGGTCACACAGTTAATATTCCATACGCTTTTATTTTGTTCATGATGTGGTAGTGCGGAATTGTATCAAATGCCTTCAGGAAGTAAAGGAACGCGGTATCTACCGGGGCGCCCGTATATACTGATTTCTGTGTGTCGTGGTACAAACACAGCTCGCTTTCGGAACCCATGTTGATTCCTACTGAGGAGGTTTTCGGTCTTCACAAATGTCATAATACGCGAACATGTACCATCATGCTACAGCTGACAGATGTCACAGATAAAGACATACAGTTTTGTGCGTCTGTTCGATGACCATTGAAAAATCGGTAATGATCTGTGCCTTTTTGCAAGCATTAAAAAGGCTTCGCTCCCCAAGAGATTTACGGTATACTGCTGTTGGAAGAGAGGAAAGTTCTTCGCATACTCTGTATAGAATCGGATTGGCATCCTGTCGGCTCCAGTGGCTTTTCATCTGTTGTTTTTCTTCCTCTTGGTAATTTATTTGGATATCTGTCACTTTGCCGTTCGAGCGGCTGTTTAAAGGAGGAATTATAGCGTGATCTTCCTTTAAGAAACAGTTTTGGAACAGACTTTTCTGCGGCAATCTCTGTTTCACACCCCTTATGGTCACCGAATTTCTGGGAAAGATGGCTTCGATTCGTATTCTTACTATAAGACCAGAATGTTTTCGGATTTTCTGTCTAGTTAGTAGCAAGAATTTCGCTTTGGTATTCCTTTAACACTTCACACTTTATACTAGTTTTTGCTTAGTATAATTTTTGTTTATCTGTGAAGCTTTAACTCCGTTTCAAGTTAAGCTCTTTCCTTCGTGCCAGCTTCCAGAGACGGTTGTCGAACAGGGTTTCAAATGTCTTTGTGAACAAGATGTTGAACAAGGAACTTAAAGATGGATTAGTATTTCGGAAGTAGGCTATACCTCACCCTACCGCAAGAAAGGTTAGATTTATAAGTACCATCAACAGTCATTCCAGTAATTTCACAAAAATTGTGGACCCGGCACTATAATTCAGTTTCCCGAATACCTACCTTCCACATAATTAATAACTGTACCTCAGCTCCTTTGGTACCAGAAATTTCTTAACCAGAAAGTGCATATTTCTTGGAGTAAAGCGTTTCGCGACCTCTTTTAACAGAAACCGTTTTCGGAACTATGGTGAAACACACGCGCATGTACGCACGCTCACATACACACGACACACACACACACACACACACATACACACACACAGACACACACACACACACACACACACACACACACACACAAACGCGCTCACCCGCAGATGCACTCACATATCAAAGGATATCACTTACGTTGTTGCTGCATTCATGTACGCGTAGTTTCTAATAATTCCCTACTCGACATATTAAAGTCGAATGGGAACTACCATGATCACTTAACTATGTACAGCTACATGCCATTTCAAACCAGAGTGTGTCTGTAGATCTCAGTTCTAAGTATGGGGAGCAGTAGCGAAAATTTCCTTCGCTGGCATCCACGTCGACTTGCTGTCACTGTCATACTTATTAGCGGTGAGAAAGAAGTAAAAAGGTGACGGAACATGCAGCTTAAGCATTATACATAAGTAAGTCGATAGTGTACAAACTGTGACAGGAGGAACTTGATGCTAAACAAGAGGGAATGAAATGTGCATAGTAATTACCCTATTAGTTAGCAATTCCTTAAATGTTATGTACAACACACTGGAATAACCTATTTCAATATTATCTAGCCGTATACTGTAAAAGATAGCATCCAAGGAATATTGAGAAACAAATAGCTGATCAACGTCTCATTTTTGTGCTTTGCAGCGCACTGCCGAATAGACTTGTAGCAAGTGCCAGCGGTCTACGTATAACATTATTGGAGTATCCTCTATTTAATCCCCTACTTGTTTCTTGGTTTTATTAATAACAAAGGTTGTTGTTGCTTTATTCATCCGTTTACCATTTTCCGTGGGAAATTGAACATTTTGTGGTGTTACTACTTATATGCAACATGAAACGTACGACACGTAAAATAAATATACATGCATTTAAATATCTGAAATTGACGAAAAAAGTAGTCATGCCGTGACCTTCTAACTGGGGAAACCTCGGTGTGTGTCTGACATAATCTAGGAAACTTAAATTAGTCCGCAATGCATGACACACCCATCAAAATATCTTCTCCTGACTTTACATGCACTGAAAGTTAATAATCGATATACGGATAACATCTAAGAATCTGATGACAGTAGAATGCTGCCAAAACGCGACGTACCAATAAATATTGTATAAAACAGAGGGTGCAGCCAGTATGTTATGTCACATACATAAGAAATTTCGGGAAACTAAATTTAACTTAAATCAGGATGATCTCATGGGAAGTTAATCTACATCTCTTAGAACACTACTCCAACATCATGAAAACAGCGCAGTCTTTAAATATGAAGAGACCACGACCTTGGCGAGATATCACCCGCTCGCTTTGGCAGGAATACAAGTCGTACGGGTAAATGACATTTCGATGTGTCTAGTACACCTCTAATGAAAACAGTTCTTAGTTGGTTTATGTGTCTTGTCTCTCCAGCGGCGCACCGTTTTCCCCATTTGTATTTCACAAAGTGCTCCTCGATCCCCTTGTGGACACCCGCGACGCCACAATTTTGTAGGACTGTTTACCGCCATAAACTGACCATCCGAACTCGCATTTCTGGGAGAACAGGAGGCCAGCTTTGGTACGCTGGCGCGAGGCCGGCCGGCGGGCTGGCAAGCACGCCTTACCTGGTCGAGGCGACCGCCCTTTGCAGGAGATTTAATTAAAAACGCCCCACGGTGCGGCGCTGGTGCCGGGGCCGTAAATAGTCGGAAAATGAGCGGATGCGGGCGTAATCCGGCCGCCGCGCCGTACCGGGTAGCAGGCGGGATTTTCAGGAGCCGCCTGCGTGCGCTGCCCGGCGCCCGTGTCTGGCTCTGCCTGGGCTTTAGGACGCGCGCTCCTGCAGCGGCCAACGCGCCGGCGAAAGCCGAATGCGCCAGTGCGTGTGTGACAGGTGGCTCCCTATTATATGACATTCCACATGGAGAATCTTACACACGCTGTAGCATCACTAAGTCTCTCTCCCTCCCTCTCTCTCTCTCTCTCTCTCTCTCTCTCTCTCTCTCTCTGTCACACACACACGCACACACACACACACACACACACACACACAGACAGATTGGAATTAGACAAATACAGTGTCTCAAACTGACGCACAGTTGATGAGCTATTCTCCATGATCAGAAATACATACAATGCCTCACAAAGGTGGCTTACATAATGATTCTAAACGCGCGTCTTCGCCTGTTCACTTTGCGTCTAGTTGCCATGCGGCTGTGTTTGCGCCACACACACAAAGTGTTTGCCTTGTTCAACAACATGTGATTCCATTCGCACCTGCGCTTACACTGGGCACCTCTACTTGCGTGTTGAGCAAGCACAGCCGCACGGCGCTAATCGCAAGTGGCAGAGGTGTAAACGTACCATAAAAGTGGTGGAAGAGATGCACCACTTGTACATCTAAAAGAGAAGAGCTCAGTTAAGTAATGCAGTGTATTTATCTTCTGAAAGCAGGTTGCTTTTACTCAGGATTCCGATACGCCGTGATATTCCCTACGTTTATGGCTACAAACCCCCAATTTTCAATGCTGCGACTTACGCCACCTAGCTGGGAGGTCCTCTATGCCCACGTGCTACCACTGTACTGGTCGCCGTCTGAGTCAACGTATTGCTGCCTCAATAACCTTCCTATAATCGCCATACTGCTTCCCGTGGAGTGCATTGGGCCACACAGATGGAAGACGACAGGTGCGAATCTGGGCTGTAAGGTAGATGAGAAAGACCACTCCAATTAATTTCTGTGAGCTGCTCCAGAGTGCGCAGACTTGTGTCAGGCCTTGCGTTGTTCTACAGAAGGAGAGAGTCTGCTGTTTTGTGGTGACGAACACGCTGAAGTCGTTTCTTCAATTTCCTGCGGACACATTTTTTTTTCACTAGCTGCTTATATTTTATGACCCACCGTCTAATTTCTTATGGTGGGTCGTATGTTCCTACTTAGCCACTGTGACTGGGTCCGGGGTCCGGAATGACTGAAAGTAACACCACCCCGACTCCCGTCCCCACTCACATCGTAGCCCGTGTCCCGCCAAGTGGAGGCGGGCTGTATTTGTTTAGATCCATTTGATATCTTTGTGCAGCATTAGAAAAACTTATAGCTAATACAAAATCAAGTAAGGTATTAATAAACAAAACGAAATTAAATATTTAGAAAGAAGGAAGGGAGAGAACTGAAAAGAGAAGGGATAGGTATAATATTGCCCGTCACCTGGTTGTGGGCGGCGGCCCCGGTCTTGGAATGACCCTCAAGACGCTGGCCGTCGCTCACCATGCCTTTAACATCTACCATCCTAAAAACTAACTTAACGAGAAGAGATTAGAGTACGTTAAAGCTAGAAACTAAGACTAAGACCTCAATGTCCAGCCTGCTAAACTATTTACGATATACAATAGAGAGGTAACTGATTTTGTGTTTGGCTCAAAGTTGTTAATGAAAGGGTACTTGTGGTAAAAGTAATAAGGAAAGGACGCTAACGGTTTGTGTTGAGCCTACAAGGCTTCTAGTAGAGTACATCAGGTGCAAGCAACTCCCGGCCCCGCCGACAACACGATCTCAACGGTAGTTTTCCCCGATCTACCATAGGTATCCGTCGGGTTGGGCTCAAAAGAGACGAACCACAATTAAGATCCTTCCAACCAGGATGTGAGCCGCCTCTTACTAGGGGGCGTAGATCCCTTGAAGAGGTGCCTAGCTTTAAGTTTCGGATCAGAAGTTATTAGTGTAGTGGAGGTTGAGGTATAGGCTGTGTAGGCTGGTTGTACAAACAGTTCACGCTGAGCCAATGAGACTTACAATGATACGTGGTGTGGCAGTTAGCACCTTCCGGCCCCACCAGCAACACAGCCTGAACGGTGGTTTTCCCCGATCTACTATAGGTATCCGTCGGGTTGGGTTCAGACGAGAGGGACCACAATTTAGATCCTTCCATCCAGTCTGTGCGCTGCCTCTGAACGGAAGGCGTATGTCCCTTGAGGAGGTACCCAGCTTTAAGCGCTTATTAGACATGGAGATGCTGTTAACTATTTACATATAAGGTTCAATCTGTTTTTAGGATTGTGTGTGACTTGTGCACCTCTTGTCGGTTGTTCCACTCTGTTCTTTGAATTTCACTTGGTTGACACTATGGATCACCCACGCTGGACGATTCAATATCTGTGTTGGTGCCCTGGTCTGTATCTGTTTCTTTTTCATCACTCGTGGTGCTAATCATATCTGTGTCCCCCTGGTCATCGTGACGTCTGTTTGGACCGACTTGCCTTCGCTAGAGTCTGTTGCGCAAGTTTTCTATTTGTTGGATCTTCGAGATTTCGTCCGTTAGTTTGTTGAGTTCAGTCCACCTTTCCGGGTTCAGCGGACAACACAATACGTTCCATAGTTGATCGTTGCACTATGATCGAAGGCATCAGACACCGTAAGCCCTTCAGAACCGTAAAAGACTCTCGCCATGACTTTATGGACTGGTGGTGTGCCTTTGAACTTCCTATTCGATGGTGAGGTGGTGTGGCGCCACTTTATGGACTGTTATTCTTTGACTGGAGAGATACGTGATCTGTTAATATAAAACATTTGTCGATTAAAACCCTACGTCACGTTTTAGATTGCTCTGAGAATGGCTCGTCAATAAGAGGAAGCCGGCAATCAATAAAGAGAATTTGTGATCTATACGTACGCTTTCTATCCGCACATGTTTTACTCCATAGATTGCCGTTTTGTTTTCCATTCGAAGTGTTGAATCTCCATTTCACCGCCTGTGACAGTTTCCGACAAGAAATTGTCACGATAAGCCTCGCAAAGCGCAAGAGTTCCCGCACAGATGGTCCATTGTTGGTCTTTATAATCTCCTGTTAGGCGGCGAGGAACCCAGTGACACACACCTCTTAATACTTCAAGTGATGGGTGTCTCAGCACAACCAACATAGACGTAGACGTGCATGTAAGCTTAAACTGCAACGCGCTCAGCAGAGTTCCCAACTCAGTGGCCGATTTTTTATGATGCTCTCCCAAATCTAACGTACTCAAGCCAGCCAGCCGATTAGTTAAATGCGCCAACTGTGCCCGCACCCGACCCAACTGGCTCTCACTAGGCTGGGTTCCTTCTAGAAGACCAATAGTATCCTCAAGACCTTTAAGGGCCTCACCAAAAAATTGGATGGCCGCACCTGTCTCACCCATCACTGCCGAGGTGAAGTCAACTGGTTGAAGCACGGCAACACGCAAACAGGCTACAAATTCTGGAACACTGCCCTTCATCAGTAGACGCCTTACTGCCGACTCGTAAACGAGATGGTCTCTTCTCAGCAGGCCGATCCCTGGACACTGTCTGACTGCATTATTTAACACCTGAAACAATACAAGCCAAACAATATGATGCCACAGACACAGACGAAACAAGAGTGGAACTGACCGCCACTAAGTTGGTAAGCATAAGCGTAACCACGCTGTGCTATCAGTAAAACACCCGCTAAACTCGCTGGTCAGAAAAGGTGATTAGGATTGTGAAATGGGCCAAATATGGTGTCTGTCAGTTTCAATTTAAAATTGTAATTTATTGTAATTTAATAACACCTTTAAACCAAAGCAGCACATAACCCATCTTTAGAACTACGAGTTTCAAGAGACAATTATTTCACTGCTGAAGGCCACCAAACAAGAAATCTTAAACCAACAAGATAATACTGAAGTGGTAAAAACATGTAGTTAAAATTGTAAATAAAAAAATTAGCATATATATATATATATATATATATATATATATATATATATATATATATATATATATATATATATATACAGCGAGGCTGAAAGCCTCAAGGCAATGGTGAATAGACAAACCTAAATAACATGCAATACGAACGGCTGATGGCCCACAATAAAATTTTCAAGATCTTTAAATAGATTACCATAATGTTTCACTGGCAGAAGGACGCAATGTTTTGTTGTTGTTGTTTTCTTTCATAAACAGGATTTAAGTGGCTGAATGCCCACACTTGTTTTTCCAGAATTCAAAAGTACATACAAACCAGTACAAGTAAGAATTTTTTAAATCACTAGCAATGATAAATTATAAACAGACTATTGCACCCCGATGAGAAGGACAACAAATAAGACGGCACTCAGTAACCTCCAGGGAGGTCGTTCTGCCCTCGTTCACTTAGGTGAGACAGATGGTGACCTCAACTATACATGATCTGTCGGAACCCAACCAGGGGACAGCCAGAGACCGACCGACAAAACGACTTGCTTGCCACCAATCGGTGCATGGGAACTCAAACCCAAAATGTTACAAACGTGATTATGCAGAATGAAATATGTATTAGCTGTCAAAACTACACACCATGTTGACAGCGACAACAGGTGCGGAAAGAATGCTTCTTGAAGTTCCGTTAGTGACCAGGGCAGGTAACCAGAACATGTATTGTGCTCTGTACGGGATATTTTGGCGGGCACTTCTTTCAAAGAAAACAACAGCAACGACCGAATGTATATCTCCCCTATGGTTGTGGGTCGGTACCTGGCAGAACGTGAAAATTAGTCGGTTTGGACTTGCAAAAATTCTGGCTGCTTTTCGAGTGAAACTATGTTGTACATACAGTGAACTTTGAATGATAGAGCATTACCATATTAAATAGGGACTTGATAGCCATTTCATGTGTTTCCATATGAATACAAAATCTAATTTTAAATGCTTTCTGCATGCTTGGAACGCCCGATTTTTTTAAAAAAATTAACTTTCAGGAAATGACTTTCAACTCGAGTTACGCGGTCCCTATGTCGTAGGTATTAGGTAGTGGTTTCGTCAATGCTGCTTTGCCTATCACGTATATGCCAGTACAGAGTGAAGGGACGTCGGAAAGAAGCATATTGAGGTAGGTGGAATTTCGATAAGTGAAAGAGATAAAGCAAACGACCAACCCCGTCCCGCCACACCATGCTGCGTGGTGTGACGCATCCTGTGTGGACGAGACGCAAAGGCACTAGACCAACGATAGGTTTAGCACATGGTGACAGAATAATACTGGGGTGGATACCTTATACTTTTATTTATAGTTATTAACGAGAGTTTAAAATGGATAACGCATATTTGACAACTCCTCATACAACTTACTTCACCCACAGGTTCACTCTGACTCATTGCAAATCTTGTGGAGAGACCAACCAGTAAGTTAACATATTTTGTGTAATTTTACTAATAAATATGGCGTTGAATAGTCTTCTGGGTAACTAATGTTTCTAAAAGATATTATTCTTTACTCAAACACATGCTGCAAGTATAATATGTGATGTTCACAACACGATCATCTCGTATACATCTTTCTCGAGAGTCAGGCACTTTAATTACCGGTTTAAACTTAATTTTTTTCTCTCATGAACTTTGTTAAAATAACCTACTTGGGTTCCAACGAAACATTGATGTATGTCGTTATAATACCAGAAAAAATGGCATATATTATTCCACGTTAAAATTGTCTTTCGCATGAAAAGAGGTGCACAGAGCTGCCATAAAATGTTTTCATCACATATCCAAATACATTCCTCTAAAATGTTAGAGGGTCAGAAATTTATATTTGAACATATACTGAAAGATTTCCTCCTCAGCAACTCATTTCTGTTGAAGAATTTATTAATCTTCCTGTAATGTGTAAAAGGTGGTAATTCGGATTTGAATATGAAAAAGTTAAAAAAATGCTCTTGTAAGTGCTCACCACAAAGCGACATTTACATATGATTGTGTAATGTGGATTTATAACGACTTGTTTCTTATTTCTACGATTTACCGTACAAATGATCTAAAGAACACGAAACTGAGTAATTAACTCTTTTGTCGTTGTCTATTACTGAAACAAGAAAAAACAGCGAGTAATGTGGGTAATTTTTAGGTCAAAATAATTTTACCCACGATAGGCTCACATATTCTCAATTATTTATTTATATTTTTGAGGCAAAGTACTCATATCGGAACTGACAGTGAATACACTCCCAAATTACCCTTTTCTTCACTCCTGCCTTACAGGGATATTCTAACCAATCCACATTACTCTAACGGAGAAATAAGGAAAGATAAGACCACATACTGCTCTAAGCTACAGACCTTGTGCCACAAGAAAACCTTGTAACGTAGATTTAGAATTTTAGTCCTTGTTGCTAAAATCAATCCGTTTTGCTCCTGCAAGATGGCTCACTACTTTGTATTGTGTATAATGACTACAGACATGGTAACTTACTAAAAGTCGTTCTCCAGTTTCGTATTCGCGGATTGGACGCCGCAATTCATTTAAATAAATCTATATTGTTTAATCACAAATACCCTACGTGAGTATATATTTAAGATAAAACCTCGAAATGCTGTAACAAGGGTGGGTATAAATTTCTCGTGTTGATATTGTACATCGTTTTGTCTGCCTTTAGTTGGGCTATTATTTAGCAACGGGCTGAGCTGATACTACAGAATATGAAACAACCTAAGAACTGAGATTGAACGTAATATGGAGTTTCCGTTTCAATAAAGTTGCATTTACTTTCTGTAAATATTCCTGATTGCCGTTATTCCTAGAAAGTTTTGTAACTGTGTTCCGTCTCTAGAATTAGATATATCCGACTTCCCTTATTATTTAAACACAGAGTGACAAATATAATAAAATCCCAGAAAACTTCCATGCGGTAATATTTATACAATGTGTTTTATTGCAAGAAACTGTCAATCTGTTTTGTGTTACACACAAGCTGACATTATCCACGTTATTTTCTAAGTAAATTGTACCACATTCCACGTCTTCTTAGTATAAAATTTGGGAAAATAACATACCAGGGTAAGACTATCAGGTTGCCGCCTTCCGTTATAAGAGAACAAGTGTGTAACTCATGCAAAGGAATGCAGGTAATCTCGACTACATTACGTTCCAAAGCAAGCGTAGCAACCTAACAAAATTTTATCACAATACAAACTGACTTAGGGAAGTACGACGATAGCTAAGTGTGTCTAATATAAAGGGGATGCCATCATTTTAGTTGTTTGATGCCCAACCGTAAGGGCGCTGATGACCTCGATGTTGAGCGCCCATAAACCCCAACACACACACACACCCAACCGTAACATTGTGACTGTCTTTTCGTATACATGTTCCATAATTCCAAAAGCACGGCATTTATTCGTCTATCACAAGTGTTTCACTTCAGATGTTTCTGAAGCATCATCACCCGAGATGACAAACAAGTTTCAATTCTTTTTCATAAATAGTCTCTAGCACACTCGTGAAAGCCTTATATTGTGTCACTGAGGTGACCATGATAAGCAAAAACGATAGTCGTAGAGCGCCCGGGTTCCCGGGTACGATTCCCGGCGGGGTCAGGGAATTTCTCTGCCTCGTGATGACTGGGTGTTGTGTGATGTCCTTAGGTTAGTTAGGTTTAAGTAGTTCTATGTTTTGGGGGACTGATGACCATAGATGTTAAGTCCCATAGTGCTCAGAGCCATTTGAACCATTTGAACCATAGTCGTAGAGAATAGCTTAGTTACGTCTGCTGAAGACGGTACCCAGAATGGTAAAATAAAAGATTAAAATCTGTGAGAAGAATCGGATTGCATGGACAGTGTGTTGGTCAACTTTTCTAAAATGAATATCACAAGAGTACAAGACGAGTGCATAGAGGACCAATGGGGACACATTGTCAACGTCCAGTACCTGACTAGTGACAACCGTATTAGATGTAGTAAAATGTTCTACATGACACTATATTGAGATTGGATCTGTCTCTTGCGTTCAGCATGCCATCTTCTACAATATGCGAGGAATACTTTTTCAACAATCAACAAAAACATTTTGATTCAGTGACAAGGCTGCTGAAAGAGAATGGCAAGTCCTATGTGTGGTGTAAAGCACTACTTGTGCCTGTGCTAGAAAAGGGTACATCAATAAACTTCTGAGACGGAGGTTGTGTAGCGCAGCCAGCAGGGTGTAAGTGCAAGACCCTGAGTGCAGTGCAGTTTAGTTTTGCGTTATCTTCGGTCTTCTGTCTGATTTCAGACTACTCGTCACATCGTACTACAACATTCCTCCATCACTTACCGCCAATATAGTGAATTATTTCTTGCATATATTCTGTTCTCTGAACTGTCCTACGATTTTCGCCTTTTTAACGTGGTCGCTACTTCTGGATGCAGTTTTGCGTGTCAGCGCGGAGTTGGGAATCCAAGAGCCATTTGTACTTCCCTTATTGTCTGACGACTCGGTACATCAACAGTGGTCGGTGCCACGGCACAGCTGTAGTGCTCGACTTCCTTACGGTGAAGTGCTGCAGGTGTGCAACAGCTGCTGGCATTGCAGCGGCTTGATGATCCATTAGCTTGGCAATGAAATGAAATGATCGTGTGGCTCTGTAGGCCGAGAGGCCCTCGGTCGCTGAGTGCGAGTCATATTTCAGTCGACGCCACATTGGGCGACTTGCGTGCCGGTGATGAGGATGAAATGATGTTGAGGGTAACACAACACCCAGTCCACAAGCGGAGAAAATCTTCAACCCGGCCGGGAATCGAATCCGGGCCCACTGCATGGGAGATAAGTACGTTACCTCTCAGATAAGCAGGCGGACAGCGTCGCAATTCCACAGTGCAACAAAGGAGCTGGGGTACTGCGCGTTAACTGCAGCTTCTTGCGTAGCGTAGTGCGCCCCTTCAGTGCCGTATGTTTAATGACCTGTCCTTACACCGGACGTTAGTCATTATTTTGAAGTGAGTTGCTTCGGAGGGGATATCCACTTATGAAAATATGAAATATTTCTTAGCTTATTATTCTGATGATTGCTTCGTTGTCTTCTTTGTAGGCGTGATACGTCGTATTTTCTTTTCTATGCCGGAAAATTAAGTGTTGGAATAATTGTGAAAAATGGATAATCCTTGAAATTATTAATGACGTAAAGTATCAGAATTATTAATGACGTAAAGTATCAGAATTCTTAAATGCCTGTGATCTGCAGCATTTCACATATTGTGACGCAACAATTAGCTTTTGAAACCTCACTATGTGATTCGAATGCCGTTCACAACCCATTCCCGCAAAGCCTATACACAATAGGTATCGATCTTCCTCACAGAGAATCACTGTACATATTTAGTAGAATTAATATGCTAGAAAATACAACATTTTAAGTTCAAATTTGAATATTATTTTAAATACACACATCAAAACAAGTTTTGCATCATCCCAGTTTCCAGAACTTCTGAAGATAGGCGCTCACTGTGGATGTTGTATCACAGACACAGTCCCTTTAACTTTCCATAAATGTCACTAAACACGCCCAAAGATGTAAACAACCATGCATGAGCAGCGCCTATTAGACGGAGGAGTTCGACAGCGGATGAGTTCCAGTCATTCCACCAGGAAGGAGGTACACGGCTCGTGTTGTTTGTAGTTCAACCATGGCTAGACTGTCCATACTGCAATTCGATCGCGTCCGCAGTGTTACTTTGTGCCAGGAAGGGCTCCCAACAACAGAAGTGTCCAGGTATCTCGGAGTGAACCAAAGCGATATTGCTCGGACATGGAGGAGATACAGAGAGACAGGAACTGTCGATGACATGCATCGCTCAGGCAGCCCAAGTGCTACTGCTGCAGTGGATGATCGCTACCTACTGATTATGGCTCGGAGGAACCCTGAAAGCAACGCCACTATGTTGAATAATGTATTTCGTGCTGACATAAGGCGTCGTCTTACGCCTCAAACCGTGCACAATGGCCGCATGATGTGCAACTTCCCTCCCGACGTCCATGGTGAGGTCCATCTTTGCAACCACGACACCATGCAGCGTGGTAGAGATGGACCCAACAACATGCCGAATGGAACGCTGAGGATTGACATTACGTTGTCTTCACTAATGTGTGTCGCATATGGCTTCAACCAGACAATCGTTGGAGACGTGTTTGGAGGCAACTCGGTCAGGCTTAACGCCTTAGATACATTGTCCAACGAGTGCAGCAAGGTGGAGTTTCTCTGCTGTTCTGGGGTGGCATTATGTGGGGCCGACGTACGCCACTCGTGGTCATAGAAGGCGCCGTAACGGCTGCACGGTACGTGAATGCCATCCTCCGATCGATAGTGCAACTATATCGGCAGCATATTGGCGAGATATTCGTCTTCATGGACGACAATTCGCACCCGCTTCGTGCAAAACTTGTGAATGACTTCCTTCAGGGTACCGACATCGCTCGACTATAGTGGCCAGCATGTTCTCCACACATGAACCCTATCGGACATGCCTGGGAAAGATTTATGGACGACGTAACCCACCAACCACTCTGAGGAATCCACGCCGAATCACCGTTGACGAGTGGTACAATATGGACCAACAGTGGCTTGATGAACTAGTGGATAGTAAGCCACGACGAATAGAAGCATGCATCAACGGAAGAGGACGTGCTGGTTGGTATTATAGGTACCGGTGTGCCGGTACTGGATCACCACCTCTGAATGTCTCGCTGTGTGGTTGTACAACATGCAGTGTATGGATTTCATGAGCAATAAAAATGGCAGAAATGATGTTTATGTTATCTCTGTTTCAATTTTCTGTACAGGTTCCGGAAGTGTCGGAACTGAGGCATTGCAAAAATTTTTTTGCTGTGCATATGTGGCATATAGAATGACGGAAAAATCGCTAATTCAAGAAGGAGCTGTGGGACGCAAACGATAGTTTATAGGCCTCTTACCACTTCTGAAAGATGATGTCTATTCCAGTATCATGCTAACCACACAAGAGTGGTGCTAATAACACCACTATGTGGATGCAAATCAGATTCGAGCGAGGTTGTGTAATAGGGCTACGTGAAGTCGGATGTGCCTTCTGCGATACTGCAGGCAGGTGTATAATAACTGTACATGATTGCTGGCAGTGGTGGTGGCGAGAATGTACGGTCGCAAGAACACAGGGCTCCGATTGGTCACGTGGCACTACCGAGAGGGAAGACCATCATGGTTGGCCTATGGCTCTGGTGTGTCGTGCTGCACCTGCAGAAGCAATTTGAGCAGCATTTTCCATCACAAAAGACACAACGGACTATTACAAATCGATTTTGATTCCATCACGAACCGCTTTGCACAAGACCTTCTGCCTATACGTCTGTAAGAACATATGGTGAGGTGAACTGCCTGAGTCCATTGAATTGTAGCGGTAATGCACTTCATATGGCTATTTATAGATTTATAGCCAAAATCTAGATTTGTAAGCATAATAAAAACTAAGGGGATTGCGACTGACTGCTGTGTGCCTCTACTCCGAGCCGGAAGCCCTATAGCGTGCATTCCCCAACGCCAAACCACCACCAATGGTACTCCGATGGGGTCATGAGAGAGCTCATAGGCGGGCACGAGGTCTGTTGTGTTATCTGGTGACCTGTGATTCTACCTCGCTGTCTGTGATGGCCGTGTGTTTGTTAGAAAGAGGCTATTTGATGGCTGCAGCGAACCTGTCTGCGTGTTAGACACATTGGCCCTGCACCTGTAGCTACTGTCTAGGGAGTGATTTCTTATGTCCCACCAAGTGTAAAATAAATTGAACTCCATGCCACAAGGTGACATCCGGCACCTGCACAACACAATGAACGCACGTTTGCGTGTTTGCATTCACATTCGGGCGGCTACACCTGTTATTAACGTAGCAGCATTTCACGTTTGTAATTGTTTATCTCTCGTTTATATTAACGTGTGCTCTTGCAGAGTTAATCGCGTACATATGTTTCCTAGACTTAGGTAATATCAAATTTGTATTACTCTATATTAATGATTTTTATGGACATTGTTTCTTATCCGGCTACGGTTGTAGGACTCCTGATATATCACTGAATACATTAAAGTAGGTGCTCCAAGTTGAACTGAAGACTATCGGGGACTGAGTTACGCACCAGGTGATGCCGGCCTCTTAGCGGCCTAATCCAAGTCGATCCTGTTCGATGGCCATACCATTTAGGAGTGGCTATCGGAGTGCAGACCAGCGGCTCTGACGATCAGACATTATGGCTTAGCTAGAGCCCCTGTGGACTAGTCGTACGTTCGATTGATGTTTCGCCAGGAGACTACACCAGGAGTGATAGGATGCGACAAAAATTTGCGAGCTAAGCCAGAAATATGTATACTCCCTCGAGACATATGGAAATAGGCTCTCCTCACGTGTTCAGCTGTGGAATCACCGTTTCATGTCACACCAAGGAGCAATATACTACGCCAGCGAAGGCAGAACGCAGCTTTGCTGATTTTCTGGTGGCGTGAGAAGCGCATGAGCCATTATTATGACAGAGTTCAGCTATACTAGAGACTTGAGACTCTAGTGAACCAGGCTTTATCCGTTAAAAATCAAACGCAGGAAAGTGAGGATCGGCAGGAAGCACTGCAAAAAATTTAGGCTGAACACGACAGAGGATCGAAGTCACCAAGAGGCAAAGCACGAACTTTCTGATAATGGCAGGCGTAGCTGCAGTTCCCGTAATTACTCGCCACACTTTAATCTGCAAAACATTTATCTCACGAGCACCTCGTCGAATACTGATTGCTGGTGCTTCATCCACTCGAGTATGCACTGCATCTACTAGATCGGGAGTCACTCAGTTCGTAGTCCTCCTCGGTCGTCGCACTGTGGTTCCAAGTAACTCGGCTGGCCGTCAAGACCTTGCATCTTGAGTCGCAAAATTCTTTCCTCTTTTTACGCTTTACACCTTCAAATAAAATGGCTCTAACACTATGGGACTTATCATCTGAGGTCGTCAGTCCCCTAGACTTAGAACTACTTAAACCCAACTAACCTAAGGAAATCACCCACATCCATGCCCGAGGCAGGATTCCAACCTGCGACCGTAGCAGCAGCGCGGTTCCGGACTGAAGCGCCTAGAACGGTTGCAACTCACTTTGTATATATATATATATCCGCTATTTTATACGTTACTGGGCTTATGGTTTATGGCACAAACATGCTTGCACTCTCGTTTCGGTCCATTGGGTTGGTAGACAATTGACTAGAAGACTGCAGGGGCGAACGCCTCTCCGCCGACAGCATGGATAGACCAAGATTATGATTCCGGGTTCTAAATCCACACTATTATAACATACCCACTGTGTTATTGCTGAATAATCTGGAATAAATGTTTTGAGCGAGTCCGTCCAATCTACACTGCTAATAATCTGTCAGTGGGACTAAGCAAAACTAAACAAGGAGAACTGAAGGGTCGTTTTATGTAGGTTAGGTCCTTGGCTAGCGTGTTTGAGAAGAGGTTATTGGGTAGATACATTAAAATCAAAGGATCCGTTAGCTCCAGAGCAGTGTGTAACCAAAAAGTCGGACGTGAGATATCACACTGTGCTCCATTCAACTGAATCGCAGTATTCCATAGTTTTAATCTTTCCGTACCCTCTGAGCTTCCCGGCTTGTGGCAGATGATGATAGCTACGAATGAGTGGTGCACTGAGTATGTCCGCTGTTGTCCAACTTTCTGAAAATATGGGTGGGTGGAGGGGTGCGCCTTGCTATACTGTGGGCATCAGCCTGTGTGTGTTCTCACGAGGCGGCGAGGAGTGGCTGCTCGGTTGCAGGCGCCATGTCATGGGTTGCATGGCCCCTCCCGCCGGAGGTTCGAGTCCTCGTTAGACATGAGTATGTGTGCTGACCTTAGCATAAGTTAGATTAAGTTTGTTTAAGTAGTGTACAAGTCTAGGGACGGATGACCTCAGCAGTTTGGTCCCTTAGCAATTCACACGCACTTCAACATTAATTCTCACGAGGAACAGTTTCCGATGTCCTTATAACAGTTTCGATCATTACAGAGAGGAACATAGCAACTTTCACCCTCTGGCATCCCCGCTTTTTTCCTGTTGCCATTAGGACACTGAGTCTTCCCAATTGATGCATCTAACAGGATCTCCTTCGTATTAATTGTGAGGCTCTCCTCCTTTTTAAGGTATTCAGACTCCCATAGAGTCCCTCATTTTACCGAATGTGGGTCTATCACATGATACTGTTATCTGCCTTCAGCGCCTGATGAAGGTGACCGTTTTAGTACTTTGGGTTGGGCCTGATCAGCGCTCACATCCACTATGGCGAGAGGTTAGTACAGCCGCATGGATGAGGTTAGGAAACGTCGCCTCAGCAGCATTCTGCTGAAGACACTGTAGCACAATCAAATATAGTCTGCCTAGGTTGGTGCAAGTGCAAGACAGCGACGATCAATGCGATGAACCTTTTTCTTATATTCAGTCTTCTACCTGATCTGAATCAGTGGGACACCATTTCCACTCCCGTGCCTACCCTTTCACCTGGGCGTAGATGTTACACGCTGTCTCTTCTGTTATGTTGAATACACTTATTATTTACCTTCTCCTACAATTTTTATCTCCAATGGTTGTTTGTAGTATCACATATATAAATTGTTGAATTTTTAAAAGTGGAATCATCCTGTCCTTTCTACTAGTTCTTGGTCTCAATTGCTGAACCGTTGTTCTTAGTGAAATCATCCTGTGCTTTCCTCTAGCTATTGTTCTCCACATATTTCGTTCCATGTTAATTCTCCAGAGTATCTTTTCATTTCTTGATAGTCAAACTTCAGCATCTCACATCAAAACGGCTTCGCCGCTATCCTTTACATCATTTATAGTTCCTTAATCTGTTCTACATGCCTTGCAATTCTTTCTGCCTTTGACTGATGATTGCTAAGTTACGAGTGAATGTTATCATTGAATCTCTCTGACCTTGAATTTTAGGAAAAATTATTCTCAGCTTTTGTTTTACTTCATTCATTTACTGTTCACATGTAACAGGCATATGGCATTCAGTAGCAGTGAATTGTCAGTCATTAATGATTATAACACTATATATATATATATATATATATATATATATATATATATATATATATATATATATATATATACAGTGTGAGTCACCTAACCTTACCGCTGAATATTTTTCGTAAACCACATCAAATACTTACAAATCGATTCCACAGACCGAACGAGAGGCGAGGAGCTAGTGTAATTGGTTAATACAAACCATAAAAAAATGCACTAAGTATGCTTTTTAACACAAACCTACGTTTTTTTTAAAATGGAACCCCTTTAGTTTTGTTAGCACATCCGAACATATAAACAAATACGTAATCAGTGCGTTTGTTGCATTGTAAAATGTTAATTACATCCGGAGATATTGTAACCTAAAGTTCACGCTTGAGTACCATTCCTCCGCTGTTCGATCGTGTGTATCGGAGAGCACCGTATTACGTAGGGATCCAAAGGGAACGGTGATGGACCTTAGGTACAGAAGAGACTGGAACAGCACATAACGTCCACATGTTAACACCTTTTTATTGGTCTTTTTCACTGACGCACGTGTACATTTCCATGAGGGGTGAGGTACACGTTCGACGGGCGTTTCGTAGGACCTGGAGGACGAATAAATTGGCCAGCCCGTTCTCCTGATCTTATACCTCTGGACTTCTTTCTGTGGGGTACGTTAAAGGAAAATGTGTACCGTGATGTGCCTACAACCCCAGAGGATATGAAACAACGAATTGTGGCAGCCTGCGGCGACTTTACACCAGGTGTACTGCGGCGTGTACGACATTCATTACGCCAGAGATTGCAATTGTGTGCAGCAAATGATGGCCACCACATTGTACTTCTATTGGCCTGACATGTCTGGACACACTCTATTCCACTCCGTAATTGAAAACGGAAACCAAGTGTGTTCCTCACCCCTCATGGTAATGTACACGTGCGTCAGTGAAAAATACCAATAAAAAGGTGTTAGCATGTGGACGTAATGTGCTGTTCCAGTCTCTTCTGTACCTAAGGTCCATCACCGTTGCCTACAGATCCATACGTAATTCGGTTCTCTCCCATACACACGATCGAACAACGGAGGAGTGGTACTCAAGTGTCAACTTTAGGTTACAATATCTCCGGATGTAATTAACATTTTATAATGCAACAAACGGCACTGATTACGTATTTGTTTATATGTTCAGATGTGCTAACAAAACTAACGGGGTTACATTAAAAAAACGTAGGTTTGTGTTAAAAACATACTTCCGTGCATTTTTTTATGGTTTGTATTAACCAATTACAGTAGCCCCTCTCCTCACGTTCGGTCTGTGGAATCGATTCGTCAGTACTTGATGTGGTTTACGAAATATATCCAGGGGTAAGGTTAGGTGACTCACCCTATATATATATATATATATATATATATATATATACAGACTATACCGATGGATGGATATTTGTACCACGGCCAGGATTCAAACCCAGATCTTCTGCTCACGAGACAGGTCGGCTGACGACAAACCACCCTCGCACAGTGACTTGGCAAGTCTGCACCTACTAGCCTAGCACGCCTCCCTCCCCTATCCCAATTCTCGATCACAATGGAACACTATTGTTTCGTTTGATTAAAGCACTTTTTCCTGACTTTGAGACATTACGTCCAGTTTCTTTCGAAGCTGCAATGCAGTTTGAGTTCAGAGCTCTGAGGGGTAAAAATGAACTGGGACTGAGGAAGGAGGCGTGCTAGGTTGTCTGGGGAAAGGCACTGTGCCAGGATGGCGTATTGTTTGTTTGATCCACCTAGTAAGAAGCAGACCCAGACTAGAATCCCAGCCTCTGTACAAATATTCATTCGACGCTTCAGTTTGTATATGACTGCTACTGTGTGCCGTATAAGTACTACTCATGAGCAACGACATTTACTCTGTTAAGCTGTTAACTGGCCCAGTTGACCGAAAACAAATAAATTTGGTTTCTTCTGGTCCTCAGACCGCTGCATGCCAACCGCACACTCCATGCTCAGCTTTTAAAGCAGAGTTTACATCCGCAGATTATCCTGTTAAGCGGATCATTCTTCCAAAAGAAGGAGACAGTCGTGCTCTTTTCAGGGATGGAGCTCGGTGGCGCTGTTTGCTCACTGCCTCGTTAAGATGGCCATCTGTGTCATGCACACAGTTTACCCAGCGGCCGCCGTTTTAATTAAAAGAGCGGGTGCCCCTATGTTTCTGCTAAAGCATAGAGTGCGTAATTACGTGGCGCATACTGCTGAACCACACGCTAGATGAAATCTTTTGAGATTGTTTATTGACACGCAGCGTTTCGCACGCCAGAGATAATGCTCCACACAGAAAAATATCAATCTTTGCAGTAGCAACCATTGTTTAGTTATGCTAATATGATTTTTAGAAATGAGATACTGTTATTGCTGCGTAGGCACCTATTCAGTTTCCGACGCAGGGAGTCATAGTCATGACTGGTTCCCTGCCAGTCCTATGCCGCAATGCTGAGACACTCAGCAGCAATGAGCACAAGACACAGCGCCGACCGTTACATTTTGCAGTATTTTAGAAAAACGAGCTGGTTGTTTCCTTTCATTTATGAGCTGATATACACTGAAGAGTCAAATAAACTGATACGTCTGCCTAATATCGTGTAGGGCCACCACGAGCACGCGGAAGTGCCTCAGCACGACATGGTATGCACTCGACTAATGTCTGAGGTAGAGCTGCAGGAAACTGACACCATGAACCCTGCGGACTGTCCCTAAATCCCTAAGAGTACCACATGGTGGAGCTCTGAACAGCACATTGCAAGGTATCCCGGATATCGACAATAATATTCACGTCTTGGGAGTTTGGTGGCTAGCGGAAGTGTTTAAACTCAGAAGAGTATTCCTGGAACCACTCTGTTGCAACTGGACGTGTAGGGTGTCACATTGTTCTGCTGGATTTGCTCAAGTCTGTCGGAATGCACAAAGGACATGAATGGATGGAGGTAATCAGACAGGAGGCATACTTACGTGTTCCTGTCAAAATCGTAGCTAGTCGTAACAGGTTTCGCATATCACACCAACTACACACGCCCCACACCGCTGCAGAGCCTCCACCAGCTTGAACATTCCCCTGCTGACATGCAGGGTCCATGGATTCCTGAGGTTGTCTCCGTACCCGTACACATCCATCCGCTCGATACTACTTCAAATGAGGGTCGTCCGACCAGGCAACGTGTTTCCGGTCATCAACAGTCCAATGTCGGTGCTGACGGGCCCAGGCGAGGCCTACAGCTTCGTGTCGTGCTGTCATCAAGGGTATACGAGTGGGCCCTCGGCTCCGATGGCCCATATCGATCATGTTTAGTTGAATAGTTCGCACACTGTCACATGTTTATGGCCCAGCACTGAAATCTGCAGCAGTTTGGGCTGCCCTTCTGTCACGCTACACGATTCTCTTCAGTCATCGTTGCTCCCGTTATTGCAGTATTTTTCTGCAACCGCAGCGATGTGGGAGATTGGATGTTTTACCGGATTCCTGACATTCACGGTACGCCCGTGAAATGGTCATACGGGAAAATCACCACTTCATCGCTACCTCGGAGATGCTCTGTCCCATCGCTCGTGCGCCTACTATAACACCACGTTCAAATTCACTTAAAGCTTGACAACCTGCTATTTAAGCAGCAGTGACTGATCTAACAACTGCGCCAGACACTTGCTGCCTTATATAGGCGTTGCCGACCGCAGCGCCGTGTTCTGCTTGTTTACATATCTCTGTGTTTGAATTCGCATGCCTAAACGAATTTCTTTGGCGCCTCAGTGTATGTTCCAATGCAAAGTGTAAGAAATATGTCACAACTATAATAAGTTACTCTAGAAGGCAGGCATCATGTAGTCAGCAGGAATAACTCCATATCCGTATGCCATCGGTATCAAATTCATAAATAGATATTACCTTCTTAGGTATACTGATGATCGGAGACTTCGCCGAAAATAGTTCGGTGGTTGTTCCTTAGTGCCATTTATCTCTGTATCAATTCTACTGAAAATACCTCCTAAACAGTGAAAACATCAACGCCATCAACTGTCTTGCCAGGAAACGAAGTGGTTACATACATTTTCTTTTCACGACGGGAATACCCTTTCTACTAATCGAGCGATAGCGGATTGTGTGGGAGGTCTTCTTCCACGCTAGTTTGGTTATTAGACATGACACCTAAGCACTTTTCTTCTAGGGTCACGTAGTGATCCAATTTTCCGAGACTCCGGCTTATACTGATGTGGACCTGGTTGCTAGGATTGTCTCAGAGGCGGAAATATTACGCGTATCCTCTGAGTCTCTTGATTGTGTAAGACACTTGACGGTACGTCGCTGAACACACTGCCGCAGTCATGGTGGTTGGTATTTTCAACAATATCTGCAAGAGAGAAATTCGGCGTTTGTTTCGTATTGTACTGTACACTGGCAGGACTGTAACCTGTTGTAGTTTTGTGCTTGTCTCGTGTGAAATCTGTTGTATTACTCTGTGTTTTGTGTGGTACCTTTAAGCTTTTTCGCTGCAGAGAAGATATTTTCACTGGAACAACATTATTTAGGTCACAAAAATCCATTTAATCATTATTTTATTATTGTCCAGTAACTATCCACAAAGATCACTTGTCTCTTGTACCAAAACACTCAGAAAATATCTCCAAGCAGACTACAAAATTTGGCCGTTGGAGTTTTGTTTTACTCTGCGTTATGCTCACGTCTCATTCCCCAGCTTCAAATGCACAAAGCGGAACGCTACGGTAAAGATATATCGTTAATTGCTACTGAAAATAATACTGTTTGAAGGATTTAGTTTGTACTGATAATTTGTGCTATTATGTGCGTTAAACTGCTGTGGTCCGGACTTAAGTGAACTTGTCTTGCCATCGAGTTAAAGCGCCATTGGTTGTCAGCGCATGGCTCATTATCGACATGTTTTCCTAGTATTATGTACGATGTTAGTCATTGAGATCACTAGAGGAATTTTTCTTTCATACTAGTTTGTGTGTTAGACCGGTTCTACATTCTAATGATCTAGGCTGATTTGGCGACATGGTATGAAGACATGTGTTTCATGACGTAAATGACAAAACCGGTATTCATACACAACGATGTGTTTTTAAGCGTCACTTTATATCCAATGTGTACTCACTTGGATCTCTGGGTGTACCGATTTTCTCATTAAAACGCACTCTTATACCACTCTCAATCCCTCTTTAAAATAATGCCAGCTGAGCAAAATCTTTCCAGAAATGTGTCAGGTTACTATGAGAGATATGTTCACTGTTTAAATGACTATTCTACCGCTATCGTAATCGTTTTGTCTTACTTAAAACATTTATTGTTTTCAGTACGGGCTTGTTTGGGCCTTCAAGCCATTGTCGGATGTTACATCCCTTCACATGTCAATGCAAAAATCTGGTTATAGCTCATGGTTTTCATCTTCACAAAATCCATACCGACTGTAGTACAGAAAGAAAGGAAAATGTAAAGGTAAATTATCCGGTCCGCAACAGAGATAATGCTGTTAACACTTCAGTTTTGTTTTCTTGATATTTGTAGATATAGTATATACTAGGTATAAGAAGCGCAAGCGATATGTTGTGTATACTGTGATTCTGACAGAGATACTGGACGCTATGACTTCGTATGATTGATAATTTGATCTAATGGCTAGTGTTGCTACCTCTGAATCACGGGGTTCGATTCACCGCTGGGTTGGGGATTTTCTCTGTCCGGGGACTGGGTGTTTGTGTTTTCCTCATCATTTCATCATCATTCGTGAAACTGGCTAGACTGGCCTGTGTACAGATTAGGAATTTGTACGGGCGCTGATGAGCGCGCAGTTGAGCGCCCCACAAACCAGACATCTTCATTCATTATTTGCATGGTATGTGAACATTTTTAAGGGATCGACTTCCTTCAGTAGATAAAAAGTAGCTTGCCGTACGGAAAAACGACTATTGTCTCTCTAATGAAGTACAAAAAAAACACAAAAGCAGCAATGACCCAAGGAAACATGGACTAAATGCACCATTCATTACTGATTGCTCGAATATTAACAACGTATGAAATAGCTGACATCACACGAGTACCAGATGAGAGAGTATGGTAATATTTTACTAGATGAAGTATTCTACGCCAACTTCGCGTAAGGTAGACAATTTTCCCTTAATTTCAGGTGTATGGAAATGCTAACTGAGCATCTCAGCCATGCCTAAACTAACTACAAACTATTACTTGGTGCGCTAGTTTGTTGTTTCGTTTGAGTTGTCGTCCTATTATTTTCACACGCAACGTGAAGTGGTTGACAACGAAATGAACGGAAGCAACACCGAGGAAGACGGAGATATTTATATCTAACGGAAAGGTAATAGTCACTGTTCTCCGAAATGTAGGTACGATTCTCTTTACCGAATATGTCCCAATAAGTTTGCATAGGAAGGCCACAAGATAAACTGTTCATCATTGATTAGAATAATGGACTATACATTAGCAATTAGAGAACTGAAGAGTTTAAAATATAATTGTCTTTATTTCCACCCCACCTATTCAAGCATCTAAATACGTTTTGAGTAAGTGAGGAAACTGAGGAAAATTTCAGACGCTGTTTCTTCATAAGAATATGAATGGCCATTCTGGGAAGATAGCTGTTCACTGGAAGAGTATTAGACAATATATACTAACGCTGAGTTTGAAGCGAATATTCGCCAAAAATGCAAACTTTGTTTTATCCTAGTAATATCTGAGTGGATCAGTCAACAGTTTCAGGTTCTATACATGTGTTGTTTGTTCTTTTGAACATGTCTGAAACAGTGGATACCTTTTTGATCCTCCAGCCACTATGAATCAAAACACAGAGGAATTAAAGACACTGTCTGTCATTGAACATAGATTTATATCAATGGGGCAAGATGAAAATTTGTGCCATAGTTTTATTCGAACCCAGGTTTCCTGCTTACTAGGCAGTAGTGTTGTGTATTGCATATTACGCCATCGAATCTTAGTGGTCCCCACATTGCACTATCCCGGCATGCCTCCTGTCACACGCTGGGGTGGTCCATTGATAGTGACCGGTCCAAATATCTCACGAATTAAGCATCAAACGAAGAAAACTGCAAAGATCGAAACTCGTCTAGCTTGAATGGGGAAGCCAGATGGCGCTATGGATGGCCCGCTAGATGGCGCAGCCACAGGTGAAACGGATATCAACTGCGTTTTTTTAAATAGGAACCCCTATTTTTTATTACATACCCATGTAGCACGTAAAGAAATATGAAGGTTTATTTTGACACTTTTTCCGATTTTTTGTAGATGGCGCTGTAATAGTCACAATCGTATGAGTACGTGGTATCATGTAACATTCCACCAGTGCGGACGGTATTTGCTTCGTCATACATTACCTGTGTGAAAATGGACCGTTAACCAACTGCGCAAATGGTCGATATCGTGTTGATGCATGGCTAAATGGTTCAAATGGCTCTGAGTACTATGGGACTTAACTTCTAAGGTCATCAGTCCTCTAGATCTTAGAACTACTTAAACCTAACCAACCTAAGGACATCACACACATCCATGACCGAGGCAGGATTCAAACCGGCGACCGTAGTAATCGCGCGATTCCAGACTGAAGCGCCTAGAACCGCTCGGCCACTCCGGCCAGAGATGTATGGCTATTGTGACCAAAGTGCCCAACGGCCGTGTGCTATGTATGCTGCTTGGTATCCTAGACGACATCATCGAAGTGTCCAAACCGTTCGCCGGATAGTTACGTTATTTAAGGAATCGGGAAGTGTTCAGCCACATGTGGAACGTCAACCACAACCTGCAACAAATGATCAAGCCCTGGTAGGTGTTTTAGCTGCTGTCGCGGCTAATCCGCACATCATCAGCAGACAAACTGCGTGAGAATCGGGAATCTCAAAAACGTCGGTGTCGAGAATGCTATATCACCATCGATTGCACCCGTACCATATTTCTATGCACCAGGAATTGCATGGTGACGACTCTGAACGTCCTGTACATTTCTGCTACTGGGCACAAGAGAAATTACGAGACAAAGACAGATTTTTTTGCAAGCGTTCTATTTAGCGACGAAGAGTCATTCACGAACAGCGGTAACGTAAACCGGCATAATATGCACAACTGGGCAACGGAAAATCCGTGATGGCTGTGACAAGTGGAACATCAGCGACCTTGGGTTAATGTATGGTTCGGCATTATGGGAGGAAGGATAATTGGCCCCCATTATATGGATGGCAATGTAAATGGTGCGATGTATGCTGATTTCCTACGTATTGTTCTACCCATGTTACTACAAGATATTTCTCTGCTTGGCAGAATGGCGATCTACTTCCAACATGATGGATGTCCGGCAGATAGGTCGCGTGCGGTTGAAGCGGTATTGAACAGCATATTTCATGATAGGTGGATTGGTCGTCGAAGCATCACACCATGACCAGCACGTTCACCGGATCTGACGTCCCCGGATTACTTTCTGTGGGGAAAGTTGAAGGATACCTGCTATCGTGATCCGCCGACATCGCCTGAAAACATGCGTCAGCGCATTGTCAGTGCATGTGTGAACATTACGAAAGGCAAACTACTCGCTGTTGAGATTCCTTAGACGTATTGCCAAATGCATTGAGGTTGTCGGACATCATTTTCAGCATTTATTGCATTAACGTGGTATTCAGAGGTAATCACGCTGTAACAGCAGGCGTTCGCAGAAATGATGAGTTCACAAAGGTACATGTATCACACTGGAACAACCGAAATAAATTGTTCAAACGTAGCTACGTTTTGTATTTTAATTTAAAAAACATACCTGTTACCAACTGTTCGTCTAAAACTGTCAGCCATATGTTTGTGACTATTACATCGCAATCTATCACAAAGCTAAAAAAGTGGTCCAGCTAAAACATTCTTATTTCTTTGCGTACTACACGAATAGCTAATAAAAATGGGGGTTCCTATTTTAAAAACTGCAGTTGATATCCGTTTGACTTATGGCAGCGCCATCTAGCGGACCAACCATAGCGCCGTCAAGCTAGACAAGTTTCGTCTTGTTGGGTTTTTTCGTTTAACGCTTATTTCGTACTTTCGTGAGATATTTGGCTCGGTCACGATCGATGGACCACCCTATTACCTTAAAGGAATCGTTAAAATCTTGCGGATTATGAGCCTAATGGGTTGGGACATTACATAAGTAGTGTGTGATATAAGCTGAGGAGTTTGGTATGCCTGGAAGGGTGCTATGCAGTTGCGGTAATCATTGTGTCCGGATGACGTATTGGCCGGCATATTCTGCCTAGTTAGCAGGAGGCCCAGGTTCGAATACCAGTCGGGCAGAAGTTTTCTACTTGCCCCACTGGTATAAATCAGTGATCACTGGCATCTAATATCTTTATTTCATTTGTGTAATCTCAGGTCCGGTATTCGAATTTTGATGACTTGGATTACAGCGATAAAGAATGCAAAATAACTTTTATTAGCCTAGAACTGCTTTTCTCACAGCGTTCCTCATGAGGCTGACGTGTTTTACAGGACTGGGCGCTGCACGTGCGCTTCTCGGAGCCTAGCGACGCTGGCCTGTATGAGTGCCAGGTGTCAACACACCCGCCCAGCAGTCTCTTCGTGGAGCTGCAGCTCGTCGGTAAGTGCCTGCAGATTAACACCAAGTACGTGAGGCTGCTAACTAGTGCTCAACAAAGTATCAAAATAACAAACTTCCAATGTACGTCTCAGGTCCGATTCACACCCACCATTCTATCGGTGGTGTGAACTGTGGCTCATTCTTCGGGCGATTTAAAGGGATCGTACAATGAATGAAAATATTTGATTTGCACTCGCCCAGTGGGTAACCGAGCCATTGCTGTATCAACAATGCTGTAGACGTCAAGTTGGTGTGATTGTCGCATTCCTTGCGAATGATTTTGCCGCCGTGACCGCAGCGTGATTGTTAGATAACTTGTTGAGGATATTTACCTTCCACGACATTTGCAACTCGTAATGTTTGAAATTTCTTACAGTCATTCTGAAAACACTGTCCGACAAATAAAGTGAAGTACCCAGAAGACATGGTACTACCTCAGTGTACCTTCGTACACGTACACACCATCAGTGGCTATGTAATTGATTAAAGAGTTGCAGTCCTCAGCGACACGTAGAATGGTCACCAGAGTGCACTAGCTTTATCCATATTTAGTGTGATTACCAAGCTTGATTGGCTACATAAGGGCCGTGAACCGCGTCACAATTTGAGTGATCACTGTGAGGAACACAAACATGAAGCAAACTTGTGTGAGACTGCTCATCAGCACCTGATACGGTTTCAAGGGAGCATCATATTGGGTCTCTATTTTTCTGCTAGCGGATCGTGTAATATTTAGATTTGTGAGGCAACCTGATGAGACAGTGGCCCGATCTTCGAATGTATGGTAGCGTCAGAGCAGGCATCATCGCTGTCATGGTACTTGACGGCCACATGAGATCCTCACAAAGACAGGATTTCTGTACTGCGCACCAAGCACATTGTAACCCCATCACCTCTGAATATGCCATCTGAGAACAAGTAAGAGACTAACTGCAGCTCTCTGTGTCGTCACATACCACTGGTCGGAGACCTGCAGAACAGGTGCATTTGGAATGATGCTGTGTCTGGGAAGCATCAACTACCGATGAACTGAGGCGTATTGGGTGAAGTAGTCGTTTGGTTCTGCATCACTCCAGATGAACATGGTCAGCGACCATGGCGACGACCAGGGGAGAGGTCCCGTTCTACCAATTTTTGGCAGAGGCACAGTGTTACATATAAGAAACTATGAGCCTCGATTACAGAAATGAAATCAACCTTTAGCTAGGTTTCAGCCGAAATAATTGAGCCTTCTTCAGAAGATTATCTGAATCTATAATTTGTCTAAGTGGGCATGGTCTAGAAATAAAACTAAAACAGCCCACATAAACAAATTATTATATCTTCTGAAGAAGGCTCAACTATTTGGGCTGAAACCTAGGTAAAGGTTCGATTTACTACCGCAATCGAGGCCGATAGTTTCTTATATATTAGATTATCACGACTGCTGATTGTGCTGCAATGCACAGGGTTATGCCCGGCGCCATGGAGTGGGCAGCCGTCAGGTACGACTTCAGGTCCAGGTTAGAAGTGATCGAAGAAACTTTGGCACAATGGTACGTCGCGGACATACTGCGTTCTTAAGTGTAACCTCTTATACGGCAGTATGGTAGACAACAAGACAATGCTCGTGCACTGTTGGTATTTGTTTCTGTAAAGTGTCTGGGTAGTGTTGAGGTACTTCCGTGGCCACCTAGACCCTCAGATCTGTCTCCAGTGTGTGGGAGCAGCATGGACCTTATCTCTGCCACAGTGCCAGTAACCGGGATGTCAAGGACCAGGTACCACAGTAATGTAAATGGAACACCACAGTCATATTTTAGAGGTACGAATTATCCAGACGACGGGTTTCAACGCTGCATTTGCGACATATTCATGACCTGTTTATCAAAAAAGCAACTTATATACTTGTAACGTTTGTACTTCATAACTTAACTTATGTAAAATATAGTATACCACACTTGTTGTACCTTCATGAAAGGAACAAAATACAACCAAGGTACCCTATGAGTGTACACAGGAATACATGGGAACACATAAAATTCCTTTTTTTATTGAAACCTGATTCATAAAATGGATTAAAGTAATTTAACATAAAAACATGCTAATGCGAAAAAATGTGGAACCTTATAAGGTAACTGTTAGCTTATTATAAAACTATGGCGGTATACAACAATGTAATTTGCAACAACTGATAATAGTGAAAATACAAAATATCTAACTTGATCATACAGTGATAGACAAGAAACATGAAACGTAAAGGTTGGTGGAAGTGGCTTACGGTACGGAAAATGGTAGCAAGGAACCCACGTGCTGCAGCTCAACTGCAATCGTATATAAACGCGTAACATTATATGTAAATATGAGGTCTGCGATAGATGACCTGCAAGAAAAAACGTTCATGTATAAGATTTGTAAATAATTGTGAATGTTGCAATCTCAGGTGCCATGTGCACTACGTTTTCGATACTTAGTGAAGGAACTAAAAATGGAAAACTAATATTACTTGAAATTCTGTCCTTAACAGACACCAATCAAAGAATCCTAAACTGTTCCTTAAGGACCGAACACAGTTTCATTGTTCACCTTTATTACAGTAGCAGGCAGTTATTCCTCTTACCATTACCTAATAAGCTTGTTATAACTGTTCCACACTCACATTCCATATATGTCTTTCTCCCTTTATTCTGTCTGTTCATCACATTCACTAGTTTGTCTATATGACATGGTAAGCGGTACAATTACTCACTAATAGAACATTGCTGTTTTATACACTCCCACCACTTTAATATCTGAATATACTGCAACGTTAGATTTATTTGTTCAGTGTCTCTTTAGATATTACGCCACGCTTGTGTTTTGAATCGATATAGCCAAAAAATGGCACATATTTTTGTACATCATTCTTTGTACAGCTATGAATTCTTGACGTTAAGCATTAAGTTTTCTGACGATGGCTTAAGAAGCCGAAAACAGGTTCATAACGAACTAATAAATATTATTGTTGGACATTAATAAGTTGTATTCAAGTTATCAATATGTTTATATTCCTCCAAGACCTGATAGAATATTCTATAAATACTGAAGCAAAGACTCCTAATTTGTAAGGGAAGTAAAACAGAAATATATCCAAAAACCATGTATTTGTATCTAATCCACATTTAATAAAAATTATTATTCGTAAAATTGGATGAATAATCACACAACCAATGTACCTCCTGTGGTACTAGGACGTCGTATACCTCTGTATCTGTCTGCCCATAACCAATGATTGATCAAAAGTGGGAGCCAAGTATGGAACACTATCTGGTAACGCGTTAAACTCTTACCTCATATGGCAGAGACAAAACTGATCAATCTTATGTGTTACAGCAAATTGTGCGAGAAAGATGTACATGATAATAGAACATAAAGTACTTTTGGAAGTTCCACGCTGAGGAACGCCTTATTTATAAATGTGCAAATATGTGCAGCAAGAATATAATTTCAAAAAGTTGGTAGTTGCATTATATGTACTGGTGGTGTGGACATTTACATACAGGGAATCACATGGAAAAAGAAACGCAATTTAGACCTGGACCCTCACGAAACCACTAAGAAAACTATCCTGAGATACGAAGTAGAAAAATGTGTAGGAAGAGTTCCGACTAGCTTGGGTATGAGAATATCGTCTTCAATTTAGAGTCATACTGGCTCTGTACTTTTGATGTTCAAATTACAAGTACTTTTAACACAGATTCGTGCATGTGCTGCCTTTTGGTTTATTTGTTTCATTATAACATGAATCCTAATAGCTACATTAATCCATCCACCTACCCCCATCTTCTTAATTACATTTTCGTGACTGTGTTTTCTGGATTAGGTGAACACTGGCATGTGAGTTCCTATCCTTTACGAATATGGAAGTATGTTCATATGTGATATGGAGGATTGGTTGTACGCGTCTTTCTCTGTTAGAATTTTTCTTTAAGATAGAAGGTTAATTTATTCTTTATCCGTTCAAGTAGTTATGTGTAGCATAAACAATGGCGGACTTAATGTTTCTTTATATGGTATTTTTCGCTGCTACTTAAATGTTGTCGCCGGTGCAGAGGTTTATGTGCTACGTATTTGCTTAGAGTTTATCAGTTTTTTGCGATTTTGCGTGAAACGTGGTACAATAATTTTCCCATGTTTTGCTTAAGTAGTATTAGGCACATTTTGCATCCCGGTTTTTTCTTCATTTGGCTTAGCCATTACGATTTTTATATCATAGATATGGGCTCAATTTGACCTTTATGGTTTCTATATTCGACGTACCCACATTTGATCTTGACAAATGCATTAAGTAGCATAATTTATTCTTAGCTCTTTATGTATCTTTTGCATAAATATTTTCTGCTTGCAGGTCGTATACCCCAAACCTCATATTTACGTATAATGTTATGGGTTTATACTTTGCTTGCTGTTGACCCGCACCACCTGAGTTCCTTGCTAATTTTTTTTTCGTACCGTACGCCACTTCCACAAACTTTTACGATTTATGTTTGTTGTCTATCACTGCATACGTTTCAGTTTGACAAGTTTAATATCTTGCCTTTTCAATAGCCACAGTTGTTGGAGACTACATTGTTGTAGACCGCCACAGTTTTAAAATAAGCCAATAGAAGTTTCCAGTTTTTTCACACAAGCCAATAACCACACGTATGATTACTCAAAGACGTTTCTCTGCTGTGTATTTTTATGTTCGTTTATTTTTATTCATTTTAAGTATCAGGTTTCTACAAAAAAAAAAAGAATTATATATATAAAGTGGATCCACATATTGATGCGTTCACTTATGGGGTACTTTAGTTATATTTTGTTCCTTTTATGACGTTACAACAGTTGTGGCATATTATATTTTTTTTATCAACTAAGCTACGAGATACAGGCGACGAAACTATATAGTACTTGAAGATTACGCAAATTTAGCGTTGAAACTAGTCATATGAATAAAAATCACTTTGAAATTACTTCTGTGGTGTTCCATTTACATTAATTATACTGTCAACCGCTCTCTAAAGTCCGCAGGGGGATGGAATTTCACGATTTACAACAGTGGTGGTCTCACTGGCGTAAGGACACGGTACAATGGCTGGGTGACACTCTTTCCTGGCGAATAAGTGCACGCATCTAGGCTACAGTGTGTGAAACATCTTGCTGATAAGTGATCGAATATCCCCTATATTCTATGTAAATTTTACTCAGTGTGGTAATGACTGAAATAATGTGGCATGCCCTGCAGCCTTGTCAAATTTTCATTTCGTTTCCCTCTCCCTTCTAGCGATTCACATTTTTGTAGGCTGTATACGAGTGCGTTTTTCATCCAGCATCAGAAACGTGAATGGTGGAAGGCTTTTTGAGTGAATGCGCAAGTGTTTCCAGCCACCCTATCTGTGAAATTCTAAATGCATGCCGGCCGCTGTGGCCGAGCAGTTCTTGGCGCTTCAGTCTGGAACCGCGTGACTGCTACGGTCGCTGGTTCGAATCCTGCCTCGGGCATGAATGAGTGCGATGAACTTCGGTTGGTTACTTTTGAGTGGTTCTGGGGGACTGATTACCTCAGATGTTAAGTTTCATAGTGCTCAGAGCCATTTGAACCATTCTAAATTCATGGTCACAGACAGCAACATCATTGGAATATATTCTTTTTATTTCCATGTATAATTACAAAGCTTTTTGGTCTCAGACTACCAGTTTCTTTCAACGACGACCGTCGTAAGTTTTGTTTTTAAACGTATTAATGTAACTTTGGCTTCATTACATTAGGACATATTTTGAAACCTAGCTTAATGTTGTCTTCGCTGACCTAAACGGTTAGTCTAAGGACCAGATGTTCGTGATCATAGAGGGATGTAAACGAACTTTATTGTACACTTTCTGGACGAAAGTTTTATTCCCGAATGTGAAGCAACTTGAGAAAGAAATAATACTTTTTCTGATGGTGATGTGTGCAAATGTAAGCTTATGGTATCAGATTAATGTTTTTTTAGGTTTACATTTATTACATTTTTAAAAGACAACTAAAAATCCATGATCATAGCCTTTTTTCAAAAATTGCTCACTTAATTCTTACAATGTATTTAAAATCGACGTTTATTTATACTTGATATAAGTATTTATTAGCACAGTAAATTTAACCCGACTTAGATGACATCCAAATAAGATAAGATCTATCATATATCACTGCTATCAATACTAAAATATATCAACACAATTACATACTGCAGCCAGCTTCTAACTATTAGCGCGAATTACATGCTTGGGCAACCATATAATTAAAGGCACTGGTAAAAAGTTAGACCACATCGAAGCTGACTAGTAAATCCGAATGGCTAAGCCTAGCTGTCTTCAAGCGATTGACAAAATCCAGCACTTATCCATATACAACTTGAATAGACAGGCCAAATTTTTGCAGTAGAATAGGTCAAGGCACCAATATTACGCACATAGTAGTGGGACACCATCCTTGTCAATCTTGGGAAAACTAAATAGTCTTGGTAGTACTGTATTGTGTGGTCTTGGCCTCTTGGTAGGTACTTACAGCAAAGTCTAAAAGGACTCAACAAGTCGTATCTCAAGAAAAACAACTACTCTTCCGAACAACAGTTCTCTAACTAAACAAGTTGGCATGAAGTTGGGACGATACAGTGCAGTACCACCGAGACTATACGGTCTTCCCAAGAGTCACAACGGAGGTTTACCACTACAATTAATAGTGAGTAATATTTCTGTCTCTACCTATTTTACTGCTAAAAATCAGGCCTCTCTACTGTAGCCGTGTATGAGAAAGTGTTGTCACAATATATGTAATTCTGTGGATTTTGTAAGTCGCTTGAAGTCAGCGAATCTTTTCGGCTCCAATTTACTAGATAGCTTTCATGTGATCTCACTTTGGTCAAAATACTTTTAATGAACATGTTACATCTTATTGGTAACTTACTCAGCGCCGACCTGGCGGCCTAATTTGAACATGCTCTCTCCTCAACCTACTTATCTAATAACTAATTCTATGAACAAACAGACGGCGTCGCCATGGGGAGATCTTTGTCACCTGTGGTGGCTAATCATTTTATGGATAACTTTGGGGAGAAAGCCCTTGAGTCCGCTGTTTTAAAGGCCACGGTTTTCTGAGCTTACGTAATTTTATTGTTTAGCTTAATGGCAGACAAGAACTGAAGAAATCCCTTTGTCAGTTAAACTCATTGTGCGATAACATTAAGTTTACGATGGAGATAGAGAAAGATGGGATTTTTTCCTTTCTAGAGACGCTAGGACGCCGTGAGAAAGATTGGTCATTGGGACATTCAACGTACAGAAAACGAACGCACACAGAAATCTCCAGACGTCTATCTGCCATCAGCCCTTAGAAACCGCCAATGTTCTCAGTAGCTTCATACACCTAGGGCACGTAATATCCGACAGTGAAAACCTCCGCGCAGAATTAGAAATCTTGGGAAACGTTTTAAACAGAATGGCTACACTTCATGGCAAATACGGAAGACCACGCATAGCTATAATAACAAGAAGCAACGCACAGAGGACAATGATGACGACTATAAACCTACTGTGCTCCTTCCAAATGCCGGTAATGTGTTTTCCAAAATAGGCATATTACTTAGGGAAAAAATCAAGGTTACCTTCCCTCCACGAGCGAAGAAGTTGGCCCTGGTTGAATTCGTTGAAGACAAGAAACCGGTTGTTTACAAAATTCCCTGTGAGTGTTGCATATATCGGCCAATGCGACCTGCCCAGGAGCGTTGTACAGAACAGGAAAGACACAACCGTCTTCAGCAACGGTTGAAATAAACAGTAGCAAAACCCTGCATTCTCACGGGACAAAAATTTAGCTTCAGATTTCAAAATTTTTGGATTCAGTAGTCAAAGAATTGGTGGAAATACAGCTTGCCGATAATTTTACAAATCGTGACAACGCCTCTACTCTGGATAAAAATTGAAATTCTGTATCAGAAATTATCCAGTCACTGCAGAACAGAAGGGGTCATTGGACACTTCATGATTAGATCACCTCTCACTTCCAACACCGAGGGCAGCACTCAGAACTTGATCTCACACGCCGAAAGACGCTAGCACATTTCACATGCTCGACATGCGGCATAAATATCGTAAATGTACCTGGGCTCTACAGTAGTTTTCTAATAATCTGAAGATGGCGAGACGTTTATGGGCTGAAATATCGAGACAGAATGTCTCTGGGTTCCTCCTGTACACGCGAAAATTATTAGAAAAACATTAGGTTTAATGAAATACTGACTGTGAATAAACAACATTAGGTTCAATCAAATATTTTCACGTAATAATACAATTTCAATTATGAAACCGCTCGTGCCTTAAATGAGGTATTTCCAGCACCCACAGCAGGTTTCAATAATTATGGGGAACTTTGGACGCCCGTCCAATAAATGTTTGTTAAAGGCTGCCAGGCTCGGCGAAAAGTGCATTTTATAAGTATCTGAATTTCAAGAAGGCTCTTGCAAGAGTAGCAACAAAAATTAAGTTTAACAATGAAGTAATTTAAGTTACGAAACCGGTCTTGCTTCAATAAAGGATTGACCACAGTTGCAGCGGGTTTGATTCGACTGGAGTAACCAATTATTCAATTGCTGCTCAAGATGGTAGAAATATGGTGTTTCCCAAATAATTACGAGATATTTATTTCACACAATGATTTAAATTTATCCATTTGCGCATTTGACACACACATCATGTAAGGAGTGTGTCATAACTCTGCATTACATCGAAAACAAGGTCCAACGTAACGCTATTCCTTGTATTGTTCAAGCACTCAGATATCGATAGTAACAATCTGAGGGCGAAACATGGGAGCGTGATTCTAAGCATTGTTGTGAGACGAGGTCTGTCTGCGAGAGTGGGAGAGTAGAGTCGGTCGAGAGCTTGGAGACAGAAGACGTGCCACGCTGCCCTCACTTCGGTGATGGCAGATCTTACCACACTCAAGGCCTTATTTCATTTATGTAGCAAGAAGGGATTTATATGGCTTAACTACGATTGAAGATGGAATTCAAAGGTAAAATCCACTAGCATAGCACCAAAGCAATTACAGTGTTAGGATGGAGATTGTTAATCCGAGTTTGCAATAATCCCATGTTTTGCTTGTCAGTTAAAGAAGCCTCCTTATTCTCGAAATAATAATAACTTTTCTCCACATCTAACTAATAAGCTGTTTTAACTAAATGTTAATGTAACTTTGAAATTGAAATATTTTATTAATCTGGCATTCAGCCATTATTGAAACGTATGTTATTTGTCATTGTCATTATCAATGCTTGTTCATAATGATTCTGACGTTTTAAATAGACTTAATTAATAAAATACCTTCTCAAAGGTTACTTAGTAGTTAACAGGACCCAAGCAAACTCACTTTTATTAAATTCATTCTTAGTAACAATAAGCTTTAGCCGTTGCTACTGCATGCTGCTGCACATTGCTGTAAACCACCTGGAAAAAGGTAGTTATCTAATAAGGTGAGTGTAAAACCTAGGCCCAAAACAGAGACACTGATACACAACAACATGTCGTGTACTCTATTCCATTAAAGTCCTTTTCACATGTCAGATTCTGCATCACTTGTATATTATTGTTCAAAGACGCAGTCAGATAGCTTATCCAAATGTTAGTTTTAAGTTTTTCAACTGGAGATCTGTTGGCGGCTTAAATGACAGTGAAACTGACACTCATACAACACGCACAGAGTGTTATGCAGGTTAGATTCCTTTTACTGATAACTCGGGCTGCTTATGGATTCCAGTTTGACAGATGAGCATAGGCAGTATTGGCTGTAGCTACGTTACATATTTGTTGCTTATACGTTACAATTATTTCGGATATTCTTTCGACTGTTTCATTCCCTGAGCAACTGGCATCATCAGTAGTTACAGTTCAGTCGGGAGATTTCTCTGGTTTCAAAAATAATTGCACAGGGAACGCTAAGAAATATAATTGTCCAGTAAATACAAATGTCAGGTTCTTCCTTATGCAAGGGTTTTCACTGGGGGTACATAATCAGACAATATTTAACACAAAAACTAGATAAAAACTCTGTAGTTAATATATATGTAATAAAGAACATCGACAATTCATATTCTTCTTCGGGGAATCAACGAGCAGTGACGTGATCTAGCATGATATTTACTGAATATCACTATGCATTGTGATTTTATTTGCTGTAGATGATTTTCGAGGCAATAAATGGTCTCAATCGATACAAATAATTTCAGAGAAATCAAAAGTCACTTTGAGATTTAGAGACCAGGTGAATTCCCGTTACCCGATTTTTTGTTGAATCACTGTCAACCGGAGCAACAGATTTATTGTTTGCTAGAAGAAGGAATCTGGAGCAAACGAGCTTTCAACCGCTGCGAATGAGTCATGGACTTGGCATCCCTGCTTAGGATTCAGGCCACCTCTCGGCCTTAGCAGAGAGGGTGGAGTCTGCAGGGGGGGCGGCTGCGCGCCTCATAAAAACAGCCGGCCAGCCCCGAGCCGAGCAACAGTCCCCCGCAAAAAGCACTGCCTGCTCAAGCAGGAGCCGTAATGGCGCGGCCAGTCTCAGCGTCGGCTAACGACTGATTACTTTATTTACAATTTCGTTTCTTAGCTATAGGCAAAGGGTGAAACTAAACACAGTGAGAGTTTGTGAGGTGAAATGAAAACAAGTTTAGGCTTTCGAGTCAGACGAATGTAGGGCATTATCAACAGCAATGTAAAATATCATAATGGCAGTATAGTGGGCATTGAATTACGTTGAAAAATCTAGAGACAGCTTTGTTTTTAACAGAAGCGATAACAAACTTCCGCCAACGTAAATAATTCAGGTACGCATGCCAACATCATAAGCAGAAGATGAAGAGGCGGGTATATAAGGATTTTGACTAACAACACAGTATGAGGAAGGACATGATAGTCTAGCAATCACGAGGGACGGGAACGTTTTGGTCGGGAAGGAAATCGGGACTCCATTAATGGTCGAATATGGGTTTAACAGTTGGCTGAGAAGGGACCCCTTTAGTGTGTGGTCGCACAAGCCCGGTGAAGTTTGGGGCCCCACATACTGTCTACCACGCAAAAAAAGTGGCTCTGAAGAATATGGGACTTAACACCTGAGGTCATCAGTCCCCTAGAACTTATAACTACTTAAACCTAACTAACCTAAGTATAACAAACACATCCATTCCCGAGGCAGGATTCGAACCTGCCACCGTAGCGGTCGCGCGGTTCCAAACTGTAGCGCCTAGAACCGCTCGGCCGCTGTCTACCGTGCAACCACAATATTGGCTGCTAATGGCATGAGTGGGCGGAAGGGGGGGGGGGGGATGGCATTATCCAATGGTGGGTACTTTACGAGGCATTGGACCATAGATGCCCAGTCGACGAGTAAATCACAACGGTGTTACAGTGAGAGTAGTGTTGATACAAAGCAGAGTAATGGCAACTATAAACACAGAAGGTACTGCAATATATCTACAACAATAGTTGCCGAAGTTGACAGTTCGTCTGGAAGAAACCCAAGGAATCTCACAGAGTGAGCAAGAAGTGGCGGATGAAATATTAGCCTTTCTTCAAGTTGAGTCAGTGCAAAGTGCTCCATTGTGCGGAAAATGTACATGAAGAATACACTGATGACGATACGAGATTAATAAGTGAAAGAGATAATGAAAGAGGTTTCGATCTACGTAGTTCACAATCTTTGTCGGACAGGGAGTCACAATTGCAGTTTCCAGTGAACCGTAGTACAGGAAAATCGTTGGCCAGGGAGTGGGCAATAAACATAATTACGTATATGGAAGAACTTTCGCAGCATATTAAAAATATTATTAACATATAAGTCCGCTGATAGATGTCAATGTAGTGCGTAAGCAAAATTATGGGTGTTCAAGGGAGGACAAGGCGCACTTGATACAAAACTGGTGTTTGCGAGTTTGAAGAATGTTTGATACAATTTACAGGACGTACCTGATGGTGAGCTACTACATTATGCACATCACATTCCGCGAAACAGATCTCAGTGACTTCAAGGCAAGCAGAGGATGGCTGAATAACTTCAAACAGTTTTATAGAATTAGAAGACGTTAGATAACGAAATTTCAAACGAAGCGACAATTTGACAATGCACAGAAACGTGGGGAGTTGACCCGAAAATTTGTGGATTACATAAACAAACTTATCCTATAGTTCAGTAACTCCAATCAATCTTTACTTCAACAGGGAATGCGAAACGAAACCCGGAAATTAGATTCTCCAAGAGCATTGCATCAAGATCTACTAACATCAGTGCCTGAACGCATTTGTATACAATTATAAAACTAAACCAAACTCCTTCCGAACAGGTCAAGAAGGCCCAACGGTACCTACCGGCCGCCGTGTAATCATCAGTCCATATGGGTCACTGGATGCTAGTGTGGAGGGGCGTGTGCTCAGCACATCGCCCTGCTGGCAGTAGGTCAGTTTCCGAGACCACAGCCGCTACTTCTCAATCAAGTAGCTCATCAGTTTTCCTCGCAAGGATTATAACACGAAGGATAAAGAGAAAAACAATGTGTGCAACGTCGCGATTCTAGTACAAAATGAGGCACTGATAAAATATACTCTTTCTCTACGTGTCATTCACTTACTTCAAATGCTGGTTAGGTTGAAGAAATAAATTTCTCCCACAAAATAAGAGGAGCTATATACGCTACTATTTTTTACTTAACAAAGAAGGAATAATCCGAGTTTAGCTGAATTTGATTTACCCTCAGACATCTTGGCACCCTATAACCATCGTTTGCAGTCTTAAATTGGATCAATAAAATACTGTCTTTGGTAATGTTGAATTTCTGATACTGAAGAGGTGAAATAGGATGTAGAGATGAAAGAAGTGCTCGTTAGTAGTGACTTCACATTCTTCAAGACGATTGAAGAGTTGTGATAAAAGTTGAGGAAATTGCATCACATGTACTGGAGACCAATTTGCAAAGCAATATCGTGTGATGTAAGAAACACTATTGTTACAGATGTATGATAATCACCAGCTAATAAAGTGGATTCACGCCAAATTCACACTTCGGCTCTAATGAAGTCGCAGTCGCTGTGACGTTTAACCCTAATCTTCTCACCTTCCTTCTTTTCAATTCATATTTCGGTTTCATTGTAATCAGGTTTCCCCATAATCTGAGCTGTCCTCTGTCAATATCGCCGTTCTTGCAATTGTGGCTTTCTAGAGTACCCAGAATTAACCTTCCATTATTGATGGAAACTTAACGCTTGTTCCCTTGGTTAAATTCTGCTACTGATATTCTTTCTCCGCTATTCTAATATCTCTGAACTTGAAAATACGACTAATCTACAGATGAGTATCCAAGCGATCTGAGATAAAACGGTGACAAGGAAATATAATAAAGCTTAATTAATTTCGTTAGAATTCCAATTTACAACAAGGTGAGAAAACGTTTCCAAATAACTTCACAATATAGTTGTAGGCCTTGTTCTTGAAACCAGCGATTTGGCAGTAACATTGACAGAAATGAGTAAGTTTCATCACTCTTCCATTACAAAAGGAATCGTCGTGGTAACTGCAAAAACGCTAGATCAATGGCATGAAATTCTGATGAGTTCGATTTATTGAGACGTGCTTATGTCTTCTGGTAAAACGTACAGCAACATAACCAAGTGGTTTGATTTCATTTCATTTGATTTAATATTTTACTAGTATCAGAATTCTCGTTGTGTTGCTACACATAGATATAAGTCACACTTTAAATTACGTACATACATAAATCAATACCTCTTTGAGATCTTCATTTACATACATGCGTAAGTATAAACATTTTTTAGATCTGCAGCTACATAAATTATATGTTGTTATTAGATATATGCACATGCAGTCGTGAGGCAAAGATTACAGAACATATACACGTATACACTATTTACATTATGGTGTCATGTGTGCAAATAAGTCATAACAAGAAACCAAAAGTTACATTTGTGAAGTGAGGCAAGTCAGTCAAGTGAAAGTGAAATAGTAATATACACTTTAATGTATATGACACAAATTGGTTTAGATTAATATTCATTTCTCTCCAGAACAGAAGCAGTGTTTCTGAAGCATTGAGTCTATTTTGCATCCGAATCCTCTCTGGAAAGACTTTACACTTTCAGGTATCTTCTCGTACAGACGTACTCCCTTATACATTACACTTCTATGTCCTCTACAAAGCCTTGATCAACTACAAATATGCCGTTGGAAGGTCGACTATTATGGTGGTGAACAACTTTTTTTGTACAAATGTGGAAATTTTCATGAATGAAAGACTCTGTTTCGTGATTATAGATACAAAGCACTGGCAAATTAATGAGCTCCTTAAAGAAATGTCTAGTGGTTGACGATGCCAAAGGCCTTTCCGCAGTGGTAACAGCAGCTACTGAAGTTACGTGCTCTTGGACAGGGCTAACACGTGGATGGGTGACCTTCCAGTATGTCGAGCGTTGTTTGCAAGTGGAATGCACGCAGTTCTTGTATGGCCCATTTGAGGAGATAGTTGACGGGGAAGTAGCAGCTCCGGTCACAAAAACTAGCAACAGCTGACCACACACCCTCCACATCCGCATCCAGTGACACCTGTGGGCTGGAGATGACACGGCCGTTGGTCGCTACCGTTGAGTCTTCAAGGCCGGTACAGACAGTGTTTAGCGTTGAGGATAGGGCCACTTGTTTCTTTTCCGTAATTATTCATTTCTACACAATGGTTCACTATTACCGCGTAAATAGCCGAAATGATTACAACAGAATTACTCTGAATGGGGTATAATATATTTAACAATAATTTTTGAAAATATTGTTGGGAAAAGTCAGTGATCACAATAGCATGTCTTAATTTACTGATAGGCTAGTCCAGATTGCAAAGGCACGTTTATTATGATGTGACAGGTATCGATTACCACATGATCATATTCAGCCCTTCAAAACCATATTGATGAGCAATAGCTGTACACGGACCAGGAACCGCTGAATGAAGATAATCAACTCTTGCTTACCAGCCACCCAATAATAGATACTCACCTAAGCGCAGACTAAGGACTGATATCACTATCTTCTCTCTGCTTTAAGCATAACACCGGTCGTATAGATGGTTCAAAACGACTTGCATAGGAAATGATACAACTGCTGTGCGTCAACATATTCGCACACCTCAAGATTCTGCCCCGGTTCGAAATTTCCAACAACCAGCGGATACATAGTCGTCTACACCAAAATGCGTTGGGCGTGCCACACTTCCTCTCTTCAGACACACATTCTTCTTATCGGTCACCGACTGGACTACGGCGCCTCCTGTGACCGACCGTGTCCTACCTATTTGCCACTTTGGTTGTGCTCTCGGGTCCCTCTCATATTATTCGCTCGGTCGCACTCCCAGTTCTTTCCGATGTGTCCAGTAGGTCTTGCACAGTTACTGGTGTCAGTGCTGGCGTCACAACGCACTCACTGACAGCGCTGTAACGGAATCATGCTGCCATAGCCCCAACTCCCCGTGCGTTGGAGCTTATCAAACTACCACGACTGAGTGTCACTTTTTGAATTTAAAACACCTGGAGATGGGCAGAAGTCTGAAACCGGTCATGTGTTAAATAAAAGCACCTTTTGTGGTCATTGATAGCAGTCACTGGTAGCAGTTATTATTCTGCATCCTAAGCAGTTACATTATGACTATGTAACCGTCTACCCGAGGCCACTGGACCCTCGTACTAAAATACTTTCTATATCTCCTGAATATCCATAGAATTTTTCGGGTTTACCCTAAATTGCTTTGAGATATCGTTTAATTTTACCCGCTGTGTCACGGAACCCATCACGTAGAGACAAAATTGAAACTTAAAAGTATAAACGAGTGCTGACGTATTAAAATGGTCCCTCAGCTGTACAGTAAACACGAATGTATCTCCGGAAAGCGCGGTTCCTACTCTGCGGTTTTTATAATTGGCCACCAAAATGCACGTGTCTGCCCACGGCGCTAACGAGTAATAGTATCCGTACAGGAAACGAGATTGTGTGCAGCCGCCGAATGTTTGTTAGCTGATGTGAAGTCAGGAACCGGTGTGTAGCAGTGCACAACGAGTTATCATTACGAATTACGCAACCTATCAGTAAAAACAAATTCACCGACATTTCAGCAACACGCCACTGCCTACGGCAACATGGAGGTACATACATCCGTCCATGTATCGTTTAGTAAGCGAAAAATCTCTTTGTTCGTTTCCTGCTGATTGAACAAAACCAGCACTGGATTCGTGCGCATCGTTTAAGAGATTTTGCTCACAGTTAACAAAATTATCAAGTGTAGCGCATTAGTTTACTGAAACCAACAAGTAACTGTGACACTGTGTTCTGCCCACACATATGTATACCACGTGAGACAATAAAATACATTAAATAATAACGAAAGCAATGGAGCTATAAGACAGAACGTTAGACGTTAAATCTTATTAAATATAGGGGTTGGACAAAAACAAGGTAGCACTAAGAGTGGAATGGGAGTTCCATTGTTAAATCCAGAAGAGAGGGTCAATACTTAGAATACTGAAGGCCTCTATGAGAGAGAGAACCAGTCAGAAGACTCGACAGAAGAAGAAACAGGAGTTGATATGAAAGAGGTAGGGGACCCAGTCTTGGGATTAGAATTTATATGAGCTTTCGATTTCTTAAGATAAAATAAATCAGATGGGGTAGACAGTATTCCTTGGGAATTTTTAAAATCAGTGCGGAAAATGGCATCAAAACGACTATTCACGTTGTTGTGCAGAATGTCAGACTGACGATATATCATCAGATTTCAAAAAAAAAAAAAAAAAAAAAAAAAACGTCATCCACACGATCCCCAGGATAGCAAGTGCCAACAAGTGGGAGAATTACCGCACGATCAGCTTTACAGACAGGCATTTATGTTTTTCGTAAGTATAATTTCCACAGAAATGGAAAAGTAAACTGAAAATCTGTTAGATGACAATCAGAGTGGCTTTAGGAAAGGCAAAGGCACCTGAGAACTGTACTGACATTGTGGTCGACAATGAAACCAAGACTGAAGAAAAATCATCTCACCGTCAAAGCTCTCAACAACGTAAAATGGAACAAAATGTTAAACATTGAGAGGGAAATAGTCTTAAGCTTGAAGGAAAGGCGGGTAGTATATATATACAAAAATCGAAAGGGAATAATAAAACTGGAAGTCATACAACGAAGTGCTCTTATTATAACCGGTGCAAAACAGGGATGTAGCCCTTTGCCCTTAGTGTTATTCTGTAATTCAAAGACGCTATCACGGCAGTAAAAGAGAAGTTCAAGAGTGGGATTAAAATTATCGGTGATAGAATGTCAACGGTAAGGTTCGTTGATGACATTGCTAGCCTCAGTATAAGCGAAGAATTACAGGATCCGCTGCATGGAATGAACAACCTAGCAAGTACAAAATATGGATTGAGCATAAATCGAGGAAAGACATAAGTAATGAGAAGTGGCAGCAATGAGGACAGTGAGAAATTTACCATCACGGTTGATTATCACAATATAGAAGATCTTAAGGAATTACGCTATCTAGGCTGCAAAAGAACTTAGACGGACGGAGCGACGCGGATATAATAAGCAAACTAGCTCTGGCAAAAAAGGCCACACCTGGCCAAGATCAAAGATTGGCTAAAAACTGAGGAAGAAATATCAGATAACTTACGTATGGATCATGGCATTGTATGGTGTAAACGTGGACTATGGGACAAGTGGAACAGAAGAGAATTGAAGCATCTGTGATGTGATCCTACTAAAGAATGTTTAAAAATTAGGTAGTCTGATAAGGTAAGGAATGAAGAAGTTCTCCGTAGAATCGACAAGGAAAGGAATATACAGAAAACACCTACAACAAGAAGGGATAGGAAGACTTTACATCTGTTACGACAATATGGAATAATAACTACAGTACCAGAGCAGGGTTTCCCAAGTGGAGTTCTGTGTTTCTTTACGAACTGTTTTGCTTTTCCATTTATGAAAACGACTTTTAAGGAAATGAACTACTGACAATTTTGGATGAATTATAAAAAAATGCTACGAATTACTATAGCCGAGACAACGTTAAATAGTTTACTAGAAGAAACTGACATTTTACAGCGATGCGTTTGTTGGAGATTAATACTGAATGTTTACATTTGAAGAAAAAATACTAGAATATATTTTATTGAATTTTAGTATTTGCAATTAAGTAATAAAGTAGAACATGCAGCTGCGGCGTGGGCCAGCTGGCTGGGTGGCAGCTTGGAAAGGGGGCGGAGGGGGTGAGTTGGGGTGGCGTTCGCTCTGCAAATTGATCCTAAACCAATACGAAATTGCAGTGTCCATGTCATTAAGAATTACGACGCAGTGTTCCTTCGCAAATGCTAAATTTTCATAACAAAGGATGGGGCCCCTCCACGCCCACACCAACGTGGTGACCATACCACAAGTTCTACTGTCACCTCCGTATAATATATTAGTTTCTGAATCAGGAGTCACAGGATGCGGGCTGTGATGTCATACATGCATCTGTGTAAGATTACTCATTAACATGGTCCATCAGGAGATAGAAAGTGTATGAAAGCGATCGAAGGGTAGCGGTTGTAAGGGCAGAGAAAAAAAGTGCCAAGGCAAGCGCCAAGGGAAGAAAAACCTCTGCGACAGTAGGACGGGTAGTAAGGGCAGTAGCGGCTTGCTATCTGCGACAGTGCATGCTAGGTGTGGTTATGTTAGTGAGAGGTATCGTGCATCGTCACCTTTGTCGTTGCTGGAGCTCGTTGCGGGGCTTGCTGCAGTTGCTGCGTCCCTGAAAAAGTTCAAGGTCGTTGTACATAAGTGGGCGATCGGTCATAGATCGGCTCACAGACAGTGTAGGGGGGGGTGGGGGTGGTTTGCGTGCTGCGTACAGTACAGTTTCCCTGCTGTTGCCTGTTTTTCGGCTGGTCGAACATCTGGGGTTACCAGTAGTAGCAGTGTTGCTGGGGCTCGACAGTACTGTCGTGTCAGCGTGCTGTGGACGATAGATGTTTAGTTCCTAGCCAATAGTGTCTTTGGTCTGCTATGCTTCCATCTATGGTTGTGGTCGTACTTATCCAAAGAAAGGATAAACGGGTTGCGCGAGTGTCTCGTGTTATTGTACAGTCATGTGAAGAGTTTTTGGAATACCTGCAAGATGGTATCTAGTAGGTATTCACGCCAAATTTTCATAGTCGCCATTCTAATACACAGTCGGTTCATATTCGCAACTGCGAATACGAGGTACATTTCCTGTGATTGTGAACAGCCCACTGCTGCATAATCTTTACATCTCGGTGTCCCGAATGCGTACAAAAATCCTTTTTTATTTACTCTGCACTAGCTTAACGAGATAAACACGAATATTATATTTACTACAGCGAAGAGTCTTGGAAAGATACTTCATACTTTCAGCAAGTGTTTAATAAAACATACGATACCCTAAATTACCTGGAAGACATCATGGCAATGGAGACAGTTGCGGCTCAACAGGAGACAAGTTATTAAAAACTATGAACTTTGTTGACCACTCTTTCGCCCGTAAAAACAATAAACCACTCAGAGTTTGTAGGGCTGTTGTGACTGTCGTTTGACCATCCCCATTACTGCGAAATATCTCCAAAACGAGTGACCATATTTTGGTATACGAAGGAAGGAAGAATCGTACCAGGGGAAACAGTAGTATGTGTCTCGAGTAACACGTAAATGATGTGAATGTACGTGTTAATATTTGACTAACCATCCCAGTTTTTAATGTGCTATTCTGTTGTCAGAGAATTGGTCTCATTAGTGGTAAATTAAATTCTTCATATCGATAGTCATGGTGATCAAGTCGCTTGATAATTAATTTATTTAAAATTAGTTTACGCAAGCAATTGTACTGAAATATTTTAAATGCCTTCAGTAGCTACGTATAAAGTTGAAGTCAAATGCGAAAGCCAAACTACAATCAGGTTCTTTAAGTACATTCAAAGTCGAAGTAGGTCTGATAATCCGTTGTCGAGCAAAACTCTCACGTATATTACAGAGGAACGAATAATTCAGTTTCTTCTAGTAACTCGGAACTGCCTAATAGCGAAACAGAACGAGCATTCAAAACCTGGCACTGTTCTATCTTTACAATCTATTCCGTATCGGAGATGAAAAAATGAGAAGTGATGTTACGTATAACGGTGCCAGCGTTTCCAATTACAAGTGAATACATTTGAGATCACTCACAGTAGCTTCTAAAAGGATGGTGATAGTAAAAACGGCACAGCGAGTAACTGTTATAGCAGTGTACCAATGTAACACAAAACACCCCCCGCACGCTTAAAAGCCTTGTAAAAGTAAAATGAACTACGTGAGCTAGAAAAAGTAAAAAGAGGTAGCCACTTTAAGGACGTCTAATCACACAGCTATCTCGTTATCCAGAAATGAAATTAGCTCTATGAAAGTCGATAGTACCATGCATTAGGGATCAGCGATATTAAACGCATGTAATACAATTACTCTATACCTGTGTCTTAGCTATTAAGGAAATAATAGCTTGTACGCTGCATTCTATCAAAATTTTAATAGGATAGGATAAACCGCCAGCCATGGTGGCAGAGAGGTTCTAGGCGCTATAGTCTGAAACCGAGCGACCGCTACGGTCACAGGTTCGAATCCTGCCTCGCGCATGGATATATGTGATGTCCTTAGGTTAGTTAGGTTTAAGTAGTTCTAAGTTCTAGGGGACAGATGACCTGAGAAGTGAAGTCCCTTAGTGCTCAGAGTGATTTGAACCATTTTTTTAGGATAAACCAGCAACATAAGTTATCTCCATACAAGTCGGTCCGGGAGTAAATGTTAAAACTATTGTTTGTATTACAATGTCTTTCATCTTTCTGTTAAAATTTCAATAATTTTAACAAAGTAATATCATTCGTGATTTAACAGCTAGACTCTTCCTAGCCATAACTTTTAACTTTCCCACTACCAGGAATCTAAGCCATGGTATTTGCCAAGTTATCTCTGATGAGCTCTGCCACCATAGGTCCTGAGACCACTGATATATTCGTGTGATCGCCAAGTTTGTCTTATCTTTGATGCTTTCCGTTACCGAGGTAATTTCCCATTCACAATTTCGAATAATTGCAATGGTATTACCAAGTTCCACGTGGCCGTATGGCAATAAATACACTTTTACCATCGGTGTTCAACCATTACTTCTGGTATGCATTCCTATCTTGATTTCGGATTTCATTGACTAAGGAAAGTTACAGAAATATAAATGGTAGGAAATACCACTAAAATACGACAGTGTAACATTCTGAAATAAGCAGTTTACAATATTTCTTGTACATATTCGACATCTAATGGAATAAATACAAAATTGGGCATTTAATGAATGAAAGTGCTTATCGAAACCGCCAAATATGTTACAACAAGTTAAAAAAAATATAAATGGAGAAAGGTCTATGAAATAGATGGCGGAAGCTTTAGGCAAAAAATTTTAGGAGTAGGAGTGAAGTTTAGGGCAACAGAATTTCAGTGACAAGATTCGTTGATGACATTGCTATCCTCGAAGAAAGTTAGGTAGAACTGCAGGAGCTGCTGAACGCAGTTATCAAGCTAGTGTTCACACACTATGATTAAACGTAAACCGAAGAAGGGTAAAAGCAGTGAGTAGTAGCAGAAATGACAGTTACGATTACCTTCGCTTCATACTGGGGACCATAAAGTGGACAAATCGATAGAATTGTACTACTACTAATCATCGGCCTTAATTCAAGGAAGAGATTCCTGAGAATATATACGTTTGAATTGCAGGATTGTATGGAAGTGAATCACGGACTGTGAGGAAGCCGAAAAAGAGATAACTGAATCTTTTTTGAATATGGTGATATAGAAGCATGTTAAAATCAGGTGGACTGATAACATAAGAAATGCGGAGGCTCAACGCAGAATAGTCTAAAAGAGGAACGTGTGAAAATTATTGACAAGGAGAAGAGACAGACCATATAACATTTCACTTGACAGAGGTTTTGAGGGTAAAACCTGTGGAGGAAGGCAGGGATTGGAGTATATCCAATAAATGTTTATGACGTTGGATGCAACTGCTGCTCTGAGACGGGGAGTCTGTGTCAAAGGGAAGGAATTCGTGCTTGGCCAAATAAAACCAGAGGACTCATGATATATTTCCCACCACTGCACCCCAAAAGATGGGGATATTATAAAAAACGCCATATGAGGCTCAAGGTCAAGAAATAGTGAACGGTTGGTTAGAAAATTTTGAAACAGAAACAAGTAAAACGGTTTAAAACAAAATAACTATATATAGGCTTGTCCGTTGGTGAGGAACCGCCATTTGAAAATAAAGGTTTAGTCAAATAGTGGAAGATGGGAGTGGCGGCAAAATGTAAAGCTAAGTAACCAAAGTGTTCGGCATTTTAGCAGACGCAATCTTGGATGCAACCGAAATTTTCACATGGAAACGTGTTACGTGATATACACCCTAAGACAAACGAATGAAGCTCCACGAAGGAATTATCCGAATGGGACGGAAATCGGTAGATGCGACTTATGTGAGCAGACAATCAAATGACTACATTTTCAGAAAAGTTGGTGACATATTCAAGTGAAAATGCTTCACAGACTGAACAAACCGAGTGAGGTGGCGCAGTGGTTAGCACGCTGGACTCGCATTCGGTAGGACGACGGTTCTATCCCGCATCCGGCCATCCTGATTTAGATTTTCCGTGATATCCTTAAATCGCTCCAGGCAAATGCCGGGATGGTTCCTTTGAAAAGGCACGGCTGACTTCCTTCCCTAATCCGATGCTACCGATGACCTCGCTGTCTGGTCTCCTGCCCCCAAAGAATCCATAGACTGAACAAATCAATAACGTGTCGGTCCACCTCTGGGCCATACGCAGGAAGCTTTTAGGCTTGGCATCGACTGACAGAATTGTTTCATATTCCTCTGAAACATATCGTGCAAAATGGTGTCCAAATTGAGTTAGCTCGTCTAAAGTGTGATCTGATTGAAGGTCTCTGCCCGTAAAGAGTCCGACGTTCTCAGTTTGTGAGAGATTCGGCGACCTTACTTGACAAGCACAAAGAGAAGCAGTAGAAACTCTAGTGGTGGGCGGGAGGGAATTATCTTGCTGAAATGTAGGCCTAGGATCGCGGTGTGTAGAATATCGTCGATGTATCGCTGTGCTGTAAGGGTGCTGTGGATGACAACGAACGGGGACCTGGTATGAAAAGAAATGGCATCACAAACCATCACTTCCAGCAGTAGTACCACATGGCTGGCGACAATAAGGCTTTGATCTCACTGCTTCCCGTGGCTTCTCCAGACACATCTTCGGCCGGGAATCTTATTGACTGGAGTAGAACTGTCTACAGTGACGAGTCCCGCTCCGAACTGAGACCCGATGACCAGCGAATAATGGGGTCTTCCATTCAAGGATAGTTTCATTCATTTAGGAACTGACTGAGGTTTCATTCTTGCAATTAACGTGAAATCCGATTGCGTTAACACAATCGAAACAAATGTTGTCCCGATTTTAGAAGCGAGAAACCACCATGAATGTCCACCAACTCCACCCAAAGAACCCAACACCCACAGCGCGGAAGTGGAAAATCTCAAGAAATTCGACTCTTTATCTGATAAAGTGAAAACCGGACGATCAAAAACATCTGCGGATATAACACCATAAACCTGTGTTCTAGCATCATTCAGTAACAGTCCAGCGCAGTATTGGCCACATTTCACGAAAAACTGGCGCTATCCTTACACCAATAAGGATAATTTTGACCATACAAAAATGGCAAGGTTACAAAGTACCTGTGATACATCACCTCACCAAAGACGATCCAGATCGCATGGTTCAGTCAACATAAACGGTGAGTCGCAGGCAGACGCAGACCGGCGCTTCGCCGATGACGTATTAAGCTAATTTCTATGTGAACGTAGGGGTAACGAAACAGGGAGGTGAACAAATCCACAGAAGGTGATGGCGGATCGGAAGTGAATGAGTGGGGTGGAATAACACCAGTCTGTCATCTTCAGCTATCCCATAAGTTCGTGATGCCATCACTGGGTCTGAAGGTGACAGGTTTCCAACATTTTTTCAATACGACGGTGCTGCACATTATTAATGGCTAGCTTCTCGGTAATACCTGGATAACCAGTTTCCCCAGAGATGGACGGTCGCACGCGTTCTTGTGGACTGTTGACATGTTGCCCGGACTTAACTGAATTAGGTTTTTATCTGTGGGTGCATGTGAAGACAATTATTTACGTGTTGAAGATTAGAAACCTTGCAAGGGACTGATTGTTGATTATTGGGCTCAAATTCCGCTCGGTGTGTTGCTTAAAGCCCATGAGGAACAGATGAAGCCAGTAACAACCACCTTAAAAGGTGCCAGACAAGACGTCAAGTATATGATGTAGCATCTACGTGTTAACACTAACCACTGCCTTTTTCTGCACACAAAGCGACTAGCTCGACAGTGTATAAAACAATGACAAATTGAAAGACACCATAATTTGTCTCGCTCAATTCTCTGTCCCTCTGGTATGTCACATAAACGCCCTGTTATTTGAGGCTTACGAGTTGAATACAGACTGGGAGCTTCTACTATGACCGCCATGTTAATATATCGTCACAGGGTTTCCCCCTGTTCCATTATAGATTTATTTGACCTTCAGTCTTTGCTTTAGATGGGTGGTCCCACACACGTAAGCAACTCGGTGCATTGGGTAATCACCAAATTACATAATTTAAACTAACTGACTGCACTGCAACTGACAGCAGACGAATAAATTTTGTCTGTGTCATGCTGAATACGATCAGATGATAGAAGCCAATATCAAACGAGCAACTGTTGACGGTTTTCTGAAATGCTTGTTGAGGAGTTCAGTAAATCTGCCCCATGAGGAATCGTACGAATTGGATATTTGAAGCCTGTGACGAAAATGACTACATCCGACTACTGCTATTTTCTTTTGTTTCCCGTAAGTAACAAACAATAACAAAGAGGCAGACACCATGTGAAATGTGGAAAGCGTCATTGTGGACAAATAAAACATGCCACACTTCTTTTACTTTCAGCAAACAAAAAATAAGAGGATTAACCCACAACTATTGCAGATTTGTTTTTATCTGGATGATTATTAGAATCTGTAAGTCACTGTATCACAAAACTGATTCGCTTTCTAAATGTAGTAGCTTTAAGTATACACACCAAAAAAAGTTTTGCATCACCTCGGTTCCGAGAATTCCGGAACCTGTACAGAAAATTGGATTTGACATGAACATAAACATCATTTACGCCCGTTTTATTGCTGATGAAGACCACACATTGTTTGTTGTACCATCATACAGCGAGACCTTCAGATGTGGTCCAGACTGCTGTACACTCCGGTGCACCTGATACCCAGTAGCACGTCCTCTTGCATTGATGCATGTCTGTATTCTCTGTGGCATACCATCCACAAGTTCTTCAAGGCACTGCTGGACCAGATTGTCCCCCTCATCAACGGCGATTCGGCGTAGATTCCTCGGTGTGGATGCTAGTTCACGTCGTCTATAAACAGCCCTTTTCAATCCATCCCAGGCACGTTCGAATGGGCTCATGTATGGAGAACATGCTGGTCACTCTACTCGAGCGATGTCGTTATCCTGATGGAAGACATTCACAAGATGTGTACGATGGAGGCGCGACTCGTCGTCCATGAAATCCTCGTCAATGTGGTGCCGATATCGTAGCACTATCGGTCGGAGGATACTTTCTCGTATCGTACAGCCGTTACGGCGTCTTCCATGACCACCAGCAGCGTACGTCGGCCCCACATAATGCCATCCCAAAACAGCAGGGCTCCTCCACCTTGCTGCATTCGCTGGACGGTGCGTCTAAGGCGTTCAGCCTCACCAGGTTGCCTGCAAACACGTCTCGGACGATAGCCTTGTTGCAGGCATACGCGACACTCATCAGTTAACGTGATAATATTTGTACCACGCTGCATGGAGTCGTGGTTGAAAGATGAACCTCGCCATGGACGTCGGGAGTGAAGTTGCGCAACATGCAGCCTACTGCACACAGATTGAGTCAAAACACGACGTCCTGTGGCTGCACGAAAGCATTATTCAACATGGTGGCGTTGCTGTCAGGGTTCCTCCGATCGATAATCCATAGGTAGCGGTCATCCACTGCAGTAGTAGCCCTTGGGCGGCCTGAGCGAAACATGTCGTCGACAGTTCCTGTCTCTCTGTATCTACTCCATGTCCGAACAACATTGCTTTGGTTCACTCCGAGACGCCTGGACAGTTGCCTTGTCGAGAGCCCTTCCTGGCACAAAGTAACAATGCGTACGCGACTGAATGGCGGTATGGACCGTCTAGGCATGGCTGAAGTGCAGACAACACGGGCCGTATACCTCCTTCCTGGTGGAACGACTGGAAATGATCGGCTGTCGGATCCCCTCCGTCAAAAAGCCGCTGTTCAAAAATGGCTCTGAGCACTATGCGACTTAACTTCTGAGGTCATCAGTCCCCTAGAACTTAGAACTACTTAAACCTAACCAACCTAAGAACATCACACACACCCATGCCCGAGGCAGGATTCGAACCTGCGACCGTAGCAGTCCCGCGGTTCCGGACTGCAGCGCCATAACCGCACGGCCACCGCGGCCGGCCCTCCTCCCCCCTCGCACCATCACTTTATACAGGGTGTTACAAAAAGGTACGGCCAATCTTTCAGGAACCATTCCTCACACACAAAGAAAGAAAATATGTTATGTGGACATGTGTCCGGAAACGCTTACATTCCATGTTAGAGCTCATTTTATTACTTCTTTTGAAATCATATTAATCATGGAATGGAAACACACAGCAAAATAACGTACCAGCGTGACTTCAAACATTTTGTTACAGGAAATGTTCAAAATGTCCTCCGTTAGCGAGGATACATGCATCCACCCTCCGTCGCATGGGATCCCTGATGCGCTGATGCAGCCCTGGAGAATGGCGTATTGTATCACAGCCGTCCACAATACGAGCACAAAGAGTCTCTACATTTGGTACCGGGGTTGCGTAGACAAGAGCTTTCAAATGCCCCCGTAAATGAAAGTCAAGAGGGTTGAGGTCAGGAGAGCGTGGAAGCCATGGAATTTGTCCGCTTCTACCAATCCATCGGTCACCGAATCTATTGTTGAGAAGCGTACGAACACTTCGACTGGAATGTGCAGGAGCTCCATCGTGCATGAACCACATGTTGTGTCGTACTTGTAAAGGCACATGTTATAGCAGCACAGGTAGAGTATCCTGTATGAAATCATGATAACATGCTCCATTGAGCGTAGGTGGAAGAAACTAAAATGAGCTCTAACATGGAAATTAACCGTTTCCGAACACGTGTCCACATAACATCTTTTCTTTATTTGTGTTTGAGGAATGTTTTCTGAAAGTTTGGCCGTACCTTTTTGTAACATCCTGTATATAACATTTGTGACAAACACAATCAGATCACATTAATGTGTAACAACGGGCCGGGGTAATAGTGCACAGAAAGAGAATGGGTACATTTATCCACGAACAAGAAGCCAGAAAAAGATGTATTGAAAACCGAAATAAAATAAGCAACATCCTGAATAGAAGAACAAGAGAGAGGAAGCTGTGGGTGCTATACATAGCAGCCAGGAACGAAGGAAAATTATTCCAGAAGTAAGAATGAAACAACAGGTGAATCTGAGATAACCGAAACTTGTACTATTTGTGATGATGATTTTGATGAGGATTATTTCAGTAAATAGTTTAATGGTGCATTGATTTCAATATATACACATAGAAAGAAATATAATGAGTTATGATGTATCTATGGAGATATATGTAAAGACATATAATTGTGATACACATGTGTGTACTGCAAAGGATATCCTAATAATCTGCGATGATAGTGTAGCCGAGAAATAGACATTCCAACAGTTGATCGAACAGTCTTCAGGTGTAGTGCAGGTTCATAGCGTCTAACGGGAAAAATGTTTTAGGGGATTAGACACGTTATGTAACAGACAATAAACTAACCCACTGAATATGGCGATGACGAAGTTCGGTTTTGGCGTCACGCCCCTGACTTGTGCTCCCCACCAGCCGCGAACCTTTTGTTACGTAGTGCGCTTCCGAGGGCGCGTTTCGGCGGCCGTACGATCAACGGCGGTGGCGTCTGCGGTAGCGTAGACGTAGTTATTCTGTCCGCCAGATCGTTGTGTTTGCTGAGTGTCTCGTTAATTAGGCACAGTGTGAGTCGGTCGCGCGACTGTAGCAGCTCTGTCCCTCAGCGCACCTGCGATATTGACATGTCTGTTCGGCGATTTACCGAAACGGTAAGTACAGCCTTGGACAGTTTGATGAACAAATACGCTGGAAAATATTGAAGAATCACATCGTATATGTAGTTCAAAAGTTGATGAAAGTCAATACATGTTTTATGTCACAATGTTGTTTTGAGGAAATGTGTTTCTGCTTTGAACATACTCAATTTTTCTTAAAAAGCAGGAGAGCTTCTGTAAAGTTTGGAAGGTAGGAGGCGAGATACTGGCAGAAATAAAGCTGTGAGTAGCGGGCGTTAGTCGTGCTTCGGTAGCTCAGTTGGCAGTCTGCCTTCGGCAGTGACACAGTGCGGACCGTGTTGCCTGCCGGCCGCGCTGTGGTGCGCGCGCCTGTTTGTTTACGCCGGAGCAGCTTCGCGTGTGCGGTGTTGTGAGTCTAGAACGAGATGGCACACTCGTACAGAAAAACGACTTTGAAGTTCAGTTTTGCGAACGACTATACACGACCAAAGGCACACGAGATTGAACGTTTCTTCAGAGATGAGGTAAAAATCGATCCACAGGAAATCGTGGGAATCAATTTATCGCTCGTTTCAAGCGTCGTCTATGTCAAGCTTGTTGACGAGGCTGCTTGCGAAAGACTTCTACAACGATCACCGAACGGGTATCGTTTCTGTCATGCCGACGGGAATGTTGGTGCGGTTACAGTCGATCACGCGGGAATGGGGATCCGCACTATACGAGTCTTCGAACTTCCGTTTGAGGTCCCGTCTGAACTTGTTACCGACGCCTTTCGACCATACGGTACAGTTCTATCCCAAGTGGCCGAAAAATGGACGAGTTTTACCACGTACCCCGTTTTAAATGGTGTGAGACAAATACGGATATAACTGCGCAAGCACGTCCCCTCTTATTTGTACATAGGAGGTTGCCGAGCGATTATAATCTATGATGAACAACCTCGCACTTGCTCGGGGTGCGGGAAAGAAGGTCACGTCCGCTCGGAATGCCTCCAGCGACGTTTAGTGCAAACTCCACGGGATGACGTTCAGGCGCCACAACCGACGACTGTCTTACCGTTGACCTTTGTGGAAGCCCTGAGAGGCGACGTGAGGGAGACTTCCGATGGGCACCAGCAGCTGCCCCCTATAGAGAACATGGACACCAACGGACTGGAACTCCGACCACCGGTCCCACCACAGCAGACACAGGACACCACAGAAGAGATGCAGCTGACGGCCGCTACAGGCTCATCCGTGGTGGCTGCCAGTGCTTCCACCAAGAGCGTGATAGGCCAGGCCCGAGACGGAGGATACGCAACCCCAACAACCGATGCGGATGCCAGGCAACGGAAACAGCGTTCGCCGAAGAGAAGAAAGAAGCGTCGACTGACTTCTGCTGACGATAGCCATAGTCCCGAGGGGACAGTGGACGACAACGACAGTATCGACCTGAGACCAGTGGATTCAACAGATACCGAGATGACGATGCAGGAACTACACAGCGACGATAACTTGAACTCTCCTTCTGGTGACCGGAAGGCGGAAGTGTATATGACAACTGTCCAACATCAGAGCGATGACAACGTTACCTCCCATCCTTCGACCAGTTCCGGAAATATGCTGGGGGACTGGGCGCAAGAAATGGACCAACAGGAACAGGATGAAAATACGAACGCGACGATTGAGGACAGTCCTGGCCAGAGGCCGGGAGGGGTCGGGAAATGTTGACCAACTTAGTGTGTTGACGAGCGCCGGGGGTGCAGATGGACGCTTATTGACACCGCCCTACAACTGATTAACACCAGCCAGGCGTACCGCATTGCCACGATAAACATTAATGGCATACGGACACCGCTTCAAATTCAAATGCTGAAAGATATGTTACGCTCTGCGGACGTGGATATTGTACTCCTACAAGAAGTGCGTTTGACATCGCCGCCAGAGTTCTACGGTTACGAGGCACATTATTCAGTGCACGATGAAAGTGGATGCGGTGAGGCGATTCTCACCAGGGAAGGAATAGGAGTGGAGGACGTCAAGTCTCTCCCTTCGGCACGCGGCATAGCGATCACTGTCGACGGCGTTCGTTTCATCAATTGATACGCACCATCTGGCTCCACAAAACGAAGAGAATGGGCGACTTTTTACACCGAAGAGATAGCACCGTTGTTCGCTGGACGCTTTGATAACTATATAGTGGGCGGCGACTTTAATTGTGTCGTCGACAAAAAGGACCAAGTACCTCATTATGTGCCATGAATGGAACTGCGTGCGTTGATTACCGAAATGGCGCTTCTGGATACCTGGGAACTGCAGCATGGTGACAGACCGGGTTATACGTTTGTCACGGGACACTCGGCGAGTAGACTTGATAGAGTGTATGTGACACGAGCTCTACGGACGGCGATACTGGATGCCGAAATCTGGCCAGCGGCTTTTACGGATCACATGGCGTACGTCTGTACGATTTCACTAACGCGTCAGAAGATATGGCGGAGTAAAGGTCACTGGAAAATGAATTGTGCACTTTTACGTGAGACTGAATGTCACCGGTCGATAGAGGCGGCCTGGGAGACCTGCGTTCGCCGCCAACGAGCATACACCTCGGTTCTTCAGTGGTGGATTAAATGCGCAAAACCAACGTTACGGAGAACGTTGATACGATACGGGCAGGACAAATCGCAGTGGAACCGCACAACGGCTGATTTTTATTTTACAGCCCTGAGGGAGCTGATGACCCAACAACCATCGCCGGAAAGGCACACGGCCATGCGCAGGATAAAAGCCAAGTTATTACAGCTGACGAGACTAAGAATGGAAGGTATAATGGTCCGGGCGAGATTGGCGGACACAGTTGCTGCCGAAACCCCCTCCATGCACCACGTGGTACGTGAACGCCAACGACGACACAGGACATTGATCAGGGAACTAATCTCTGAAACTGGCCAGCAAGTTGAGCACCAGCGTGATATTGCGCATGTGTTTACCGACTATTTCCGCCAGTTATATGGACCTGTACATGTGAACCACGATACGCTACATGATGTCATCTCGGAAATGCCAGATACAGGACCACCACTGGATGCAGAGACTTTCCTCACAGCGATAACAGAGGACGAGCTGACAGACGCAATTGCCAGGGGGGCTCCGAACAAGTCCCCAGGACAAGACGGCTTCCCAATTGAATTTTACCGCGCCTTTGCATACCTCATGGGACGGACCTGGATTCAGATGTACAACGAACTCCTGTTACCGCAGACTGAGATACCTGCCGAATTCACGGTGGGTATCATCATCCCAATACCCAAACCACGCGGTGGCAGAAATCCAGGAGATTATAGACCACTCACTCTCTTGAACTGCGACTATAAGATTTTCGCGCGCATCCTTGGGGCTCGCCTGCGGTCTTCGCTTTCTGATAGACTCCTCATAGATCAAACTTGCCTCGGCGGTAAGAGAAACGTACATACGGCGCTCAGTGACTACCGAGATATCATCGCATTAGCAGCGGCATGCCGAGTGCGTGGGGCACTCGTCGCTATTGACTTCGATCATGCATTCGACAGAGTGGATCATACCTTTTTGCATGCGGTGATGGGCAGATTGGGAATCCCACAGGCCTTCATCCTAGTGATCATGCGACTGTTACACGGCGTACGATCAAAGGTCTCGGTGAATGGGCGGGGCACTGACTACATTGTTATTTCAAGGTCAGTTCGTCAAGGTTGCCCCCTTTCGATATTTTTGTATGCAATGGCTTTGGAACCCTGTCTATATGGTCTCCGAAGACGGTTGGAGGGAGTGCCGTTGCCACAACTGACCTTTCATTGCCGCGCTTATGCTGACGATGTGATGCTGGTGGCACGGACAGGCGAAGAAGTACGTACGGCGTTGGCATGGATACAGCGATACGGGATGGCGGCAGGAAGCGTGCTTAATCTACAAAAATCACGCTGCATGAATGTCGGTCGAGGATTACAACCGGGGGAGGAAGGCCCGCTCATCTTAGTTAAGACCATCAAATGCCTAGGTATTACGTTCCACACGGATGTGCAGCGGACAGCAGCGGATAACTACCGACGCATATTGAAGCTGATGCGGACAATGGTGCTGTTACAGAAATTAAGAGCGTTGGATATGATTCAGAGGGTGACCTATGTTAACGTATACCTAGCACCGAGACTCACTCACGTAGCGCATGTCCTGCCTTTAACGCGCACAATGGCATCACGGATACAAGCAACTTTCGGAACCTACGTGAGTGTGGGACGCCTGTTTAAGATCCGATACACAACGCTTACGCTACCACCTGGAGAGGGTGGACTTGGTCTAGTGAACGTATATGAAAAGGCACGGGCGTTATTCGTCAGTACGATTTTCCGGCAGTGGTGCGGTCAATTTCGCAATATCTCGGGTGCGTTGGCCGATGTACTAGCGCCCACTTCAATGCTGCCCCCAGTCGATGTGGGCCATATTTCACCGAAGCTGTCACATTTCAAGTCTTTTTTTTTTTTGGAGCTTAGCTATGTCAGAGATTCCTTCCCAACAACACGACTACCGACGACGCGAGACGTATACCAACTCTTACTGCGCCGGTGCCCCAGGAATACCCTGGAAAAGAAGTACCCAGACAAGAACTGGCGACAGATATGGCGCGTTATACGGAACGTTTCCCTCCCAACGTCGGTACGCTCAACATGGTATGTGGTGATAAATAGGAAGTTCGCAACGAATCAACGGCGGCACGCGATTCATTTGGCAGACACTCCACTATGTTTAGGCTGCGCAACAGTGGACACTGATGAACATCGTTTAGCATGTAGTGGGACGGCTGCAGTGTGGCACTTGGCACAACAGATATTGGCGTTCCTGTTACGCTCCACCCCTCACACAATTTCATCAGACACGCTTTTTTTCCCCCAAGAATCTTATTTCCCGGTCCAAAAAACCAATGTAGTGACATGGGTGCGGGGAATGGTGGTGGGCTACGTGTATAACGAATCGGAAAAGGACAAAATTGATTTTTGGCATTTTCTCCTGGATGGACACACGAAGCTGCAACAGCATAAGAAATATAGGCAAGACTTCGCTAATTACTTGCGACTTACATTTACCGACCCGCCGGCCAGATGGGGTGTGACGGGTGAGAGATGAGATAGACGAAGAAGCCGAGATAGACATCGATCACACTTACGGACCCTTAGTTAATTTCGAGAAGACGACCCAGTCTTACACCAACGTCTGGAGAACGAGTCGATAGATGGCTCTCTCGCTCTATCGAACGTCGGGTCGTGAGCAGGTGTCGCCCCCGACACGAATTTCATTTCATTGCTACAGGAGCATGTTTCTTTTGTGGTAGTACTATCCGCAATGTCTTCATGTCTTTCATTTGAGCATTTTCAGTTTTATTCATTTCCTCAATTAATTAATTTTCTAACTAGCCACTATTTGTCAACAATGGACTTTGTAGGCACTATTTATGCGATAGTACAACAACATGTATGTCAGCAAAGGTGGTAAGCCTGACATTGGATACACACAAAAAAAAAAAAAAAAAAAGGGAATGTGTCTTTCTTTCAATATCCACAGTCAACATGTATTTTTAGTTCTGGGAGCCGGGCAAAAAAAAAAAAAAAAGTTGGTAGAGCACTTGCCCGCGAAAGGCACAGGTCCCGAGTTCGTGTCTCGGTCGGGCACACAGTTTTAATCTGCCAGGAAGTTTCATATCAGCGCACACTCCGCTGCAGAGTGAAGATCTCATTCTCAATTTTTCTTGTTTTAGTACCCAAAAATGTTTCAGAAACACTTCACTGGGCTTATTTACTGTTCGATAAATAACATATAAAGAAATTATACATTGTAATACGTAACAGTTTTTGAGGCTGTAGTATTGACATTAGTGAAAAAACTGACAAAAAAATTTACAGGTAAAATAATTAGTGCAACTCAATGGTGTTCCCATGGTTGTCTGATATACGCTGCACAGCTAAGATTATTGCCTGACATTTTATCATCTGCAAGTTATTCAGCGTTTATCACATTTTTGCCAAATTTTAGGCCGGCTCTGATGAAAATATTACAGAATGATACAAACACCAGTATGTAATACCAATGTATATATGTACGTTATTAATATTTCTGTCAGTAGCTTCGTCAATGTAAATATCATAACCTCAAGAAATGTTACATATTACAATGCACTATTTCTGTATACTTTATTTAGCAGAGAACAAACGAAGCAAGTGAAGATGGAGAAACTTCTCTGCAACATGTTTTGGCACTAAAAAAAAAGAAAAATTGTGTTTGCTCAAGGTAGAATTAGATTTCCTTATTAATCACGGACAAGAACAGATCACGAGGTGGTACAGTGGTTAGCACACTGGACTGGCATTCGGGAGGACGACGGTTGAATCACGGGGCCGGCCGCGGTGGTCTCGCGGTTATGGCGCTCAGTCCGGAACCGCGCGACTGCTACGGTCGCAGGTTCGAATCCTGCCTCGGGCATGGATGTGTGTGCTGTCCTTAGGTTAGTTAGGTTTAAGTAGTTCTAAGTTCTAGGGGACTGATGACCACAGATGTTAAGCCCCATAGTGCTCAGAGCCATTTGAACCATTTTTTGAATCACGGGTCCGGCAACCCTGATTTAGGTTTTCCGAGATTTCCCTAAGTCACTCCAGGCAAATGCCAGGACGGTTCCTTTGAAAGGGCACGGCCGACTTCCTTCTCCGTCCTATCCTAATCCGATGAGACCGGTCACCTCGCTGTCTGGTCTCCTCCACCAAAACAACCCAACCCAACCCCAAGAAAGAAGCTTCAACAACACTAGGATTATTCCATGTTACTGTTTAAATGAATTTGAATATTTTTCAGGAAACTGCATAAATTTCTATGAGGTATTGCGACCAACTTTAATGCAGTCAGAGACTCAACGTAGTATGAACCACAGTACTAATTAATTTTTCAGCAGAAGCCATTTTCAAAGGTTACGATATATATATATATATATATATATATATATATATATATATATATATATATGTGTGTGTGTGTGTGTGTGTGTGTACAATCCAAACTCAATTTGTCAGCCATGGATACAAATTGTCTGGTCTACCTTACAGTATCATCACTTTTTTTTTCCCTTACATTTTCACACAATTCCCCAGTCGTTGCGGTAAGCTGACAAGTTGTGTAGGGAATATTCCGCAATCGCGTCTTTGTGATATCCGTATCTAAATTTCCTTATACATTTTTAAATTTAAATTGGTTAAGCACAGTAAAAGTAGGGAAACTACGAGAATCTTGCACGAAGATCCTTTTCAACTGCTTGACGACTGCTAACGAAAAGCTGTCGATCGCTGCGGAATGTCCAGCAACTTTTACGGAACACTCGACCATAGAAAGTAGAAAACGATTTAGAGGATGAGACATGTTGACTGTAGCAATCCTGTGCACGAACACACTGTATGTGTTCTACATTTCACGCAGTACAGTGTTTGACGAAACTTGTTGTGGAGGCGGTTAGTGCTGCATTCCGTGTGGTACGGCAACTGGTCTTCAATACATCATTTGAGTGCTTGCAATCGTGGAAGAGCTGCTGGACGGCTCGAAACCGGACAGATTGTTATTACTGTGACCACAGTAATGCGTGGACCGAAAAATGTCGTGCCGGTGTGGCCCAGCGGTTCAAGGCGCTTCAGTCTGGAACCGCGCGACCACTCCGGTCGTAGGTTCGAATTCTGCCTCGGGCATGGATGTGTGTGATGTCCTTAGGTTAGTTAGGTTTAAGTAGTTCTAAGTTCCAGGGGACTGATAACCTCAGATGTTAAGTCCCATAGTGCTCTGAGCCATTTGAACCATTTGAACCTACCATTAAAAAAAGGCGCAATGCGAAAGTTGGCCGTAGGTCGCAGAGGATCGATACGTAGCCCTAGTGCCGAAAAGGGCAACTACAGTCCTATTCTAATTGCTGCAGACATTGCAGCCGCTACCGGTGCACGGATCTCCACAAAAACCGAATCGCGGCGGTTTAATCAGGCTGGTCTGAACGCCTGGAAGCTTCTTAAATGCATCGCCGAATAAGGTGCATGTACGGTAGTGTGGAGAGAGAGAGGAATGTTCTTGAATGTCATCGGTATGGCCGAGACGTTGTGATACGGGCGAACACTACGGCCATTCCTCAACGTCGTTGCATATTCTTGCGCGATGTACCGTTACGGCACAGCGGTATTGAAGGAAGATTATTCATAACAATGTATACAGGTGAGTTAGGTCCAGACCGCCTGGTTACGGACGACAATGCCCTCCCACACAGGACTCAAGAGGTTTCGGACATCTTGAAAAGTGAAGGTAATGAACAGATTAAATGGCCTGCGAAGCCCCTCGGACATAAACGCTATCAATAATTGGCGGGATAATCTTGGCAGACATATTGCTGAACGAAAATCCCCTCCCTAAGCCGTGCAGAAACTGATAACCGCCTTGACAATGGTATGGGTCGATAACCCTAAGGATTATTTAACACTTTTTTCATCGTGAATTAAAGGCGCAAAATGTGTTTTAGTGACCAAGGAGGGCATATTCCTTAATGAGAATCCAATATCAGGATTTATGTTGGGAGTCTGACGTACGTCAAGCGTGAAAGTTCTTTATGTATGGTATCCTGTTTTCCCACGTGGTGGGAAAGGCTGTCCTTATCAGATACCACATGTGCCCGGTGCACCAATCGTAAAACCGATGGATCTTTGGGGCACTCCACCTACCGGAAGCCCACACACACAGATCTGTATTTGCAGGCGACAAGCTGCCACCATCCCTGCACAAACCATGGGTTTGCTGCGTACTCTGGTGCACCGGGCACATGTGGTACCTGATAGGGACAGCCTTCCTAAAGAATTAGAACATTTGCAATCCGTCTTCAGGGAGAATGGATATTCTACACGCCAAATTCGCACAGCTGTAACAAAGAAGAAATGTAAAGAGAAACAAGAAGAAGAAGACAAAGAGGTGGTCAGGTCCAGGGCGTTTCTTCCGTATGTGGGTAACCTCTCCTCTAAAATAGGAAGGATTTTAAAGAATCATTGTGTTAAAGTGATCTTCCGACCACCTACGAAAATATCTGCTTTGCTTGGCTCTGTGAAGGACGATCTGGGTCTGAGGAAGGCGGGTATATATAAGATCCCTTGTCAATGTGGTAAATCCTACATTGGCCAAACTACTCGCACAGTACGGGAAAGATGCGTGGAGCATGAGCGCCACACACGTCTACTACAGCCCAACAAATCAGTCATAGCAGAACACTGTATTTCGACGGGTCACCCCATGGATTATTGTGGAACAAAAATTTTAGCGACAACTAGATCTTTTTGGGAATCCATTATCAAGGAGTCCGTGGAGATACGATTGGCAAAAGATCTTATTAATCGAGACGGCGGCTTTCAGATCGATAAAGCATGGAATCCTGCAATTTCTTTAATCGCTTCACAGAGACATGGGTCTGCATCTAGTGCGACGGCTGACGAAAATTGATTTTATACTTTCGACTACCGCGCCTCAGCTGCGCGAAGGCGCCTTACGACAGATAGCGCAAATGTAGGTACACCACTACGCATGCGCGGCCCGCTTCTGCTGCAGAGCGCGCCAAATTAGATAGGGGGCGCGGTATTAGCCTTCTCCACTGCGCAGGCGCTGCCGCGCCAATTTCGGTATATATAGAACGACGCGCACCAGTAATCTTCAGTCTCGTACTCACCTGAAGATGGCTGCATGTTTGTTAGCCGAAATATCGTGCCAAGATGTCAGCGTGATCCGGATGCAAGCCCGAAATATGATGGACCAATCAATACGCCGGGAAAACTTCAAGATACACAACACTCTTGTTAACAGTCGAACATATTTTTTTCCTTTCATAAGGAGACTAGGATTCTGATCCACTGCAAGCAAGGTTCGGTGTGACGAACACCTCGTTAGGTGCACACGTTCCAACAACGAATGATGTTGTGGTAGAAACAATCTTATCATATATGGTGTCTCCGCAATCTGTCCTTCAGTGACCACCACTCGTGGCAGTAAATCTTGTTCTGTCTCTGTAGCCTCTTACAAACCAAACTCCTCATCTGACCCCAGAGGATAAAGTCCAACGAAGTCAACTCCGATGATCGTGGAGGGCATGCGACTGGATCACCTCGGGCTATCCATCTGTGTCCCAATGGGTATTCCATACGTTCCCGAACACGAAGTGAAAAGTGAGTGGTGTGCAGTCATTCCGAAACCGCGTGGCTTAACGGACGTTCAATGGCACAGCATCCAACAACACTCCTAAAACTTGTTGTTGGATGGTCGAGCTGCTCCCTTACCGTGAGCTTTGCCGTACTGAAGGATCATGTCAGTGTATTCTCCAAACGTGTACTGAATCATGTTGCACTAACACACATAAAAACGAGAATGAGCTTTAGTCAGGCCAGAGAAAAAGGCAAATGACATCATCCGATCACATGTAAGCGACAGCCCCCCCCCCCCCCCCGCCCATGCGTTCTGTCTCAGTACCCACAGCAGCTTGTATCCTAGCCTTCAGTTCGTCGACGTCAGCAACTGGTGTGACAAAGAGTCAGTCCTTGATACAGCAACAGAAAAAAAGTCAGGGGGCGTAATGTCTGGAGAGGGGAGTAATGTCCAGATAGGTGGATTGGAAGGAACGGTCCATCATCCTAGCCACCCAGCTCTGCAGACATTAAGCCCCTTGACTTTCTTTTCTGGGGTTACATCAAGGACAGAGTCTTCGTCACACCAGTTGCTGACGTCGACGAACTTGAAGGCTAGGGTACAAGCTGCTCTGGTTACTGTGACAGAACGCATTTTACGAAATACCTGGAGGGAACTGGAATGCTAACTTAAAAGAAACTAACAACACTAAGGTATCTAATGGCATCAAATGTAACTTATTATGTCAAACCGTTATTCTGTTACAAATTTTTATAATCAGGGGCAGACTTTGTGCTCACACTGTACTTTTCCTAGCTCATTCCTGGGTTGATAAAGCAACCAGTATGTGTGATATGAAGAAACAGGCAATCCTGGTTGCCGAGTCAAATTTTTTTGTTTCCCAATGACGGGTTTCACCTTTATTAACGCATCTTCGGATTGGCCGTCTGAAGAAATACAAAATTTCGTAATAGTGGAGTGACTCCATTTATTCAGACTGGATTACAAAGCGAACATAAAAGAACTTATATTTTGGTAGTGGTCTGTACATTAGATACTGCGCATTAAATATCCCAGCAGGTAAAGGCCCATGTCAAAGCCTCGGAAACACTGAAATGTTTCAAATGGCTCTGAGCAAGTTTGGACTTAACTTCTGAGGTCATCAGTCCCCTAGAACGTAGAACTACTTAAACATAACTAACCTAAGGACATCATACATATCCATGCCCGAGGCAGGATACGAACCTGAGACCGTAGCGATTGCGCGGTTCCAGACTGAAGCGCCTAGAACCGCTCGTGCACCCCAGCCTGCCTTGAAAATATTGCGCGGTGTCCCATAAAATAGATTAAAACGTAGGATGATCATCAGATATTTTTAGAAGATGACAACTTGACAACCCTCATTAGAAATTAGAAGGAAACTGCAGATTATCTCATTGCAGCCTGTGGCGTAGTCAAGTGCAAACCTAACGGGATCAGGGCTACAGTAAATATTGTCCACAAACGTGCCGAAGTTCTACATATTCAGGCTGCACACATCGTACTGCATATGTAAACAACAAGAGTTTATTAAGCTTTAACAAGGGGCATTTAACTGCTGGGAATATTAGTAATTTCTTTTATATTTTCTTGGTAAGACAGTCTCACGAAATGAGCTCACGCCTAAATTATTAAATTTTGAATTTGTTCCGTAGGCCAATCCAAAGATCTCTAAATAGTTATGTCTATATCTACATTTATACTCCGCAAGCCACCCAACGGTGTGTGGCGGAGGGCACTTTACGTGCCACTGTCATTAACTCCCTTTCCTGTTCCAGTCGCATATGTATCGCGGGAATAACGACTGCCGGAAAGCCTCCGTGCGCGCTCGAATCTGTCTAATTTTGCATTCGTGATCTCCTCGGGAGGTAAAAGTAGGGGGAAGTAATATATTCGATACCTCATCCAGAAATGCACCCTCTCGAAACCGGGACAGCAAGCTACACCGCGATGCAGAGCGCCTCTCTTGCAGAGTCTACCGCTTGAGTTTGCTAAACATCTCCATAACGCTATCACGCATACCAAATAACTCTGTGACGAAATGTGTCGCTCTTCTTTGGACCCTCTCTACCTCCTGTGTCTACCCGACCTGTTACGGAACCCACACTGATGAGCAATACTCAAGTATAGGTAGAACGAGCGTTTTTTAAGCCACCTCCTTTGTTGATGGACTACATTTTCTAAGAACTCTCCCAATGAATCTCAACCGGGTGCCCGCCTTACCAACAATTAATTTTATATGATCATTCTACTTCAAATCATTCCGCACGCATACTCCCAGATATTTTACAGAAGTAACTGCTACCAGTGTTTGTTCCGCTATCGTATAATCATACAGTAAGGGATCCTTCTTTCTATGTAATCGCAATACATTACATTTGTCTATGTTAAGGGTCAGTTGCCGCTCCCTGCACCAAGTCTCTATCCGCTGCAGATCTTCCTGCATTTCGCTGTAGTTTTCTAATCAGGTCTTTAGGAAATAACATGAAAGGAAAAGAAATTAACGCTGCAGTGGAGACATTCTTTCTTCAAGTCCTACAAGTGTTTAAGGGGAATTTTAGAGCACTCTGTATACAAGTCCACCTGTATTCCGCAGGTACAGCGTCTCATGTCGTCCATCACGGCCCTATGAAACATATCTTTGGGAAACAAAATGAAAGGAAAATAAATTAACGCTGCAATCAAAAGTGTTTGTTTCTTGAAGTCCTACAGGTGTGTAAGGGGAATTTTGGAGCACTCCATACACAAGTCGACCTGTATTCCGTATGTACAGTGTTCCATGTCGTCCATCACTACCTGTAATTATTCCTGTCAAGCAATGCCTCTGTTCCTTAGCAGTTGTCAAGCAGTGCAAGACACTTGATAGAAACGTGTCTCAAAATGATAATTGCTCTTTAAGTGCGCTCTATCAACCCTCCAATCCTGCCCACCCATCCCCCATCCCCTCTCCCTTACCGCGTCCCCACCGCTTACAATTGTCGATTGTTGGACACCACCTACACAAGCTCTTTCAGTTACCAAACAGTGGATGAAATTAGCAGAAGGGCACCCCTACCCACCCCTCATTATGCTTTAGCTGCCTTAGGTCTCTACTGCACGCATTCTGTTCATGTGCGAGGTGCTCGGCCCCGTGGTCACATCTGCCTGGTTTACACGAAATAGACTTGATTCTCTGATCTTACTGAATAGATCGTTGATTGGAAATGTTTACGTTCTGCCACTTTGTGGCAGTATGCAGTCATTATCTGACTTCACGTCTTGTCACTGGGCCAACGTTGTTAGCCACTGTTTTGAAGAACATTCTGGACAGTTCGAGAGAATGATTTAGCCACCCGGATCGCCCAACATGAGTACAGTCAAACATTTATGGGACATAATAGAGCGGTAAGTTCATTCTGCCAACGGCCTTATCAAAGAGGGCGGAGGAGCGGATAGAGGTTCAGGGCACTCTCTTGTCCTATGGGTGGGAAATTGCCCCTGAAGGCGGAAGAATCAGCAATGATCAACGACATGAGGATGCAGAAGGCAATGGAAACCACTGCATTAAAGACACGTAACGCGTATCCACAGGACATGTGGCCTGTATTTGAAGAAGTGTCATGATGATCTGTCCATTGGCAAAATATTCCGGAATAGTCCCCCATTCGGATCTCCGGGAGGGGACTGCCAAGGGGGAAGTTAACATGAGAAAAAGATTGAATAATCAACGAATGGATAACGTTCTACGAGTCGGGGCATGGAATGTCAGAAGCTTGAACGTGGTAGGGAAACAAGAAAATCTGAAAAGGGAAAGGCAAAGGCTCAATCTAGATATAGTAGGGGACAGTGAAGTGAAGTGGAAGGAGGAGAAGGATTTCTGGTCAGATAAGTATCGGGTAATACCAACAGCAGCAGAAAATGGTATAACAGGTGTAGGATTCGTTATGAATGGGAAGGCAGGGCAGAGGGTATGTTACTGTGAACGGTTCAGTGACCGGGTTGTTCTAATCAGAATCGACAGCAGACCAACACCGACAACGATAGTTCAGGAGTACATGCCGACGTCGCAAGCTGAAGATGATCAGATAGAGAAAGCGTATGAGGATATTGAAAGGGTAAGGCAGTATGTAAAAGGGGACGAAAATCCAATAGTCATGGGCGACTGGAATGCAGTTGTAGGGGAAGGAGTAGAAGAAAAGGTTACACGAGAATATGGGCTTGGGGCAAGGAATGAAAGAGGAGAAAGACTAATTGAGTTCTGTAACAAGATTGAGGTAGTAATAGCGAATACCCTGTTCAAGAATCTCAAGAGCAGGAGGTATACTTGGAAAAGGCCGGGAGATCCGGGAAGATTTCAATTAGATTACATCATGGTCAGACAGAGATTCCGAAATCAGATACTGGATTGTAAGGCGTACCCAGGAGCAGATATAGACTCAGAGCGCAATATAGTAGTGATGAAGAGTAGGCTGAAGTTAATGACATTAGTCAGGAAGAATCAATACGCAAAGAAGTGGGATACGTAAGTAATAAGGAAAGACGCGATACTTTTGAAGTTCTCTAACGCTATAGATAAAGCAATAAGGAATCGCGCAGTGCGCAGTGCGCAGTACGCAGTACAGTTGAAGAGGAATGGACATCTCTAAAAAGGGCCATCACAGAAGTTGGGAAGGAAAACATAGGTACAAAGAAGGTAGCTGCGAAGAAACCATGGGTAACAGAAGAAATACTTCAGTTGATTGATGAAAGGAGGAAGTACAAACATGTTTCGGGAAAATCAGGAATACAGATATACAAGTCGATGAGGAATGAAATAAATAGGAAGTGCAGGGAAGCTAAGACGAAATGGCTGCAGGAAAAATGTGAAGACATCGAAAAGGATATGATTGTCGGAAGGACAGACTCAGCATACAGGAAAGTCAAAACAAGCTTTGGTGACATTAAAAGCAACGGTGGTAATATTAAGAGTGCAACGGGAATTCCACTGTTAAACACAGAGGAGAGGGCAGATAGGTGGAAAGAATATATTGAAAGCCTCTATGAGGGGGAAGATTTGTCTGATGTGATAGAATAAGAAACAGGAGTCGATTTAGAAGAGATAGGGGATCCAGTATTAGAATCGGAATTTAAAAGAGCTTTGGAGGACTTACGGTCAAATAAGGCAGAAGGGGTAGATAACATTCTATCAGAATTTCCAAAATCATTGGGGGAAGTGGCAACAAAGCGACTATTCACGTTGGTGTGTAGAATATATGAGTCTGGCGATATACCATCTGACTTTCGGAAAAGCATCATCCACACAATTCCGAAGACGGCATGATCTGACAAGTGCTAGAATTACCGCACAATCAGCATAACAGCTCATGCATCGAAGCTGCTTACAAGAACAATATACAGAGGAATGGAAAAGAAAATTGAGAATGCGCTAGGTGACGATCAGTTAGGCTTTAGGAAAGGAAAAGGGACGAGAGAGGCAATTTTGACGTTACGGATAATAATGGAAGCAAGGCTAAAGAAAAATCAAGACATTTTCATAGGATTTGTTGACCTGACGATATAAAATGGTGCAAGCTGTTCGAGATTCTGAAAAAAGTAGGGGTAAGCTATAGGGAGAGACAAGTCATATACAATATATACAACAACCAAGAGGGAATAATAAGAGTGGACGATCAAGAACGAAGTGCTCGTATTAAGAAGGGTGTAAGACAAGGCTGTAGCCTTTCGCCCCTACTCTTCAATCTGTACATCGAGGAAGCAATGATGGAAATAAAAGAAAGGTTCAGGAGTGGAATTAAAATACAAGGTGAAAGGATATCAGTGATACAAATCGCTGATGACATTGCTATTCTGAGTGAAAGTGAAGAAGAATTAAATGATATGCTGAACGGAATGAACAGTCTAATGAGTACATAGTATGGTTTGAGAGTAAATCGGAGAAACACGAAGATAATGAGAAGTAGTAGAAATGTGAACAGCGAGAAACTTAACATCAGGATTGATAGTCACGAAGTCAATGAAGTTAAGGAATTCTGCTACCTAGGCAGTAAAATAACCAATGACGGACGGAGCAAGGAGGACATCAAAAGCAGACTCGCTATGGCAAAAAAGGCATTTCTGGCCAAGAGAAGTCTACTAATACCAAATACCGGCCTTAATTTCAGGAAGAAATTTCTGAGGATGTACGTCTGGAGTACAGCATTGTGTGGTAGTGAAACATGGACTGTGGGAAAACCGGAACAGAAGAGAATCGAAGCAGGAAAGGAATATGTGGAAAACACTGATAAGGAGAAGGGACAGGATGTTAGGTCATCTGCTTAGACATGAGGGACTGACTTCCATGGTACTAGAGGGAGCTGTAGAGGGCAAAAACTGTAGAGGAAGACAGAGATTGGAATACGTCAAGCAAATAATTGAGGACGTAGGTTGCAAGTGCTACTCTGAGATGAAGAGGTTAGCACAGGAAGGGAATTCGTGGCAGGCCGCATCAAACCAGTCAGTAGACTGATGACCAAAAACAAAAAGTTCGTACACAGCATCCTGGAACGGCTTCAGTTTCGTAACAGTGAATGGATATTGAGGCAGCATGAATTAATATTTCTGCAGGAGATTTCCAATGGCTTGTTGAGTCAATGCCATATCAAGTCGCTAAACAATACCGGGAAAAATGAGCTCCGACACGATATTCGGAGGTATCCCACGACCTTTTTCACCTCAGTGTACAATTCGTAATAACATTTAGTTATAACACACTGCAACAAGAACAGTAAATGTCTGGTTGCTCCCGAGCTGGAACGGCCATGTTTAAATACTAATTTTACAGAACCTATGACGCTAGTGCCCCTTTTGGGACTGACCACCTGCTGTTGCAGAGGCGCACGCCGAGCTGCTGGGCGGCCCGGACAAGCTGGTGAAGCGCGGCAGCGCGCTCAGGCTGGTGTGCGCCCTCCGCGGCGCCACCGAGCCGCCCGTCTACGTGTTCTGGTACCACGGCGGCCGCATGGTCAACTACGACGCGGCGCGCGGCCTCCACGTGCGCCACGCCGCCTTCTCCAGCGAGCTGCTCGTCCAGGACGCGCAGCGACACCACTCGGGCAACTACTCGTGCGTGCCGTCCAACGCGCGGCCCGCCAGCATCAGCGTCCACGTCATCAACGGTGCGCTCTAGCCTTTTCTGGGTTTCAGAAACCTGCAAAGTCTTATTATGCTATGTTAACCGGAGACCTAGAAACGACGGAGAGGCTCTGACCCCGCCGCAGCCACCGTGGTCAGCAACCCCTTCGACGACCTCCGCAGGTCCACTTCACCCCTCCGGCGCCCCACACCGAACCAAGGGTTGTTGTGAGGTTCGCCCCCGGTGGACCCCCCAGGGAACGTCTCACACCAGACGAGTGTAACACCCCTATGTTTGCGTGGTAGAGTAATGGTGGTGTACGCGTACGTGGAGAATTTGTTTGCGCAGCAATCGCCGACATAGTGTAGCTGAGGCGGAATAAGGGGAACCAGCTCGCATTTGCCGAGGCAGATGGGCAACCGCCTAAAAGCCATACACAGACTGGCCGGCTCACCGGACCTCGATACAAATCCACCGGGCGGATTCGTGTAGAAGAATGGCGCTCCTTCCCGCCCGGAAAGCCATGCGTTAGACCGCACGGCCAAGTCTTACTTGCACTTAGGGGAGGGCGTTCCTGAATTAGACCGAAACTGTCAATTTTCAGTCTATTTTTTATTTATTGGTAGAACTCATAGATAATATGTGCCCAAACTTTCAATGATAAAATTGCATCCAAAGTGGCTTAAAAATTATTAAATCCTCCTGTCGCACCTAGTTTTTGAGGCAACACTTCAAGTCTACACTGAAGATACAAAGAAACTGGTATACTTGCCTAATATCGCGTCGCGCCCACGCGAACACCAGAAGTACCGCAACATGACGTGTCGTGGGCTCGACTAATGTGTGAAGTAGTGCTGAGACCATGAATACTTCAGGGCTATCCATAAATCCGTAAGAGTGCACAGGGGCAGGAAGGGGGGGGGGGGGGGAACCTCTTGTGAAGAAGACGTTGCAAGGCATCCCAGATATGCTGAACAGTGTGCTTGTCTAGGAAGTTTGGTGGCTGGGTAAGGTTTTAGGCTGAGGAGACTGTTCCTAGAGCCGCTCTGTGGCAATTATGGACACGTGGGGGTGTCGCACTGCCCTGCTGGTATTGCCAAGTCTGTCCGAATCCACAATGGACATGAATGGACGCAGGTGATCAGACAAAATGCTTACGTACATGTCACCTGTCAGAGTCGTATTTAGACTCACCATTACAGAGCCTCCAGCAGCTGACATGCAAGGTCCATAGATTCATGAGATTATCTTCATACCCGTAAACGTACATCTTCTCGATACAATTTTCAGTGAGACTCTTCCGACCACGCAACATGTTTCCAGTCATCAACAGACCAATGTTGGTATATGGGCCCTGGAGAAGTGTAAAGCCTTGTGTCGTGCATTCATGACGGGTACAGGAGTGGGCCTTCAGATCAGAAAGTCCATATCGATGATGTCGTCGCAGCTCTGAAATCTGCAGCAATTTGCGGATGCCTGAACTGTCACGTTGAACGAGTCTCTTCAGTCATCAATCCCATTATTGCAGGACATTTCTCCGGAGGTGGCGTTATCGGAGGTTCAAATGGATCAAATGGTTCAAATGGCTCTGAGCACTATGCGACTTAACTTCTGAGGTCATCAGTCGCCCAGAACTTAGAACTAATTAAACTTAACTAACCCAAGGACATCACACACATCCATGCCCGAGGCAGGATTCGAACCTGCGACCGTAGCGGTCACGCGGTTCCAGACTGAAGCGCCTAGAACCGCACGGCCACAACGGCCGGCCGGAGGTCTGATGTTTTACCGCGTTCCTGATATTCACTGTACCCTCGTGCAATGGTCGAACGGAAAAATTTCCACTTCATCGCTATCTCTGGGTGATGTGTCCCATCGCCCGTGCGCCAACTGTAACACCACGTTCAAACTCACATAAATCTTGATAACCTGCAATTGTAGCAGCAGTAACCCGTCTAACAACTGCGCCAGGCAGTTCTTATCTTACATGGGCGTATTTGAATACGGTTGCGTCCGCAGCTCATGGTCGTGCGGTAGCGTTCTCGCTTCCCACGCCCGGGATCCCGGGTTCGATTTCCGGCGGGGTCAGTTATTTTCTCTGCCTCGTGATGACTAGGTGTTGTGTAATGTCCTTAGGTTACTTAGGTTTAAGTAGTTCTCAGTTCTAGGGAACTGATGACCATAGATGTTAAGTCCCGTAGTGCTCAGAGCCATTTGAAACAATTTTTGAAAACGGTTGCTTATACCAGTTTCTTTGGTGCCTCAATGTTGCTCAGTGAACAACAACTACCTTTTGCTTTGGTAGCGGCTGCTGTGTCGGGCGCTCTTGTTCCGTTCACGTCAGCCAGAGATACAGATGTGGTGCGAAATGAGTAAATGTCCAGTGACAAATAACTGGCATCAACAGCCAGTTTTGTGTACGCTGCTTGGAGTGCTCTATTATTTTTGATTACTTACTTCTTGGAGTCGTGTTTATTTTGTTCTCTGCTATAGCAATTGATTCTTTCCCTTCTGTTATTTCGATTTCATAACGCTGTTGAAGCCCATTGTCAGCGTGTGACTGTCCACTTATTAAATACGGGTAGCACTATACGCTCTATCATTCCCGTCACTTTCAACCAAAATTGCAGTGGTTCCATTTAGGGGCTCAACACATCTTGTGAAAAATAGATTTACAGCATCTCTCTGCGGTTGAAAGGTGAGTTGAAGACTGGGTAAAGGAAAACAGGCAGAAAACAAGAATTCAGAAGAGAAGCCTTTTAGGAAATTAAGAGCCTTAGTACAAAACTGGGGCCTTCTGAACATAAGGGCTGACATAAGAGAAAACGTTAGAATGGACCTTAAATTGAAACTTCCTGGCAGATGAAAACTTTGTGCTGGACCGAGACTCGAACTGGGGACCTTTTCCTTTCGCGGGCAAGTCCTCTACCAAATGAGCTACCCAAGCACGACTGACGCCCCGTCCTTACAGCTTTAATTCTGCCAGTAGCAGGAGGGCTTCGGTAAAGTTTGGAAGGTAGGAGACGAGGTACTGGCAGAAGTACAGCTGTGAGAACGGAGCGTGAGTCGTGCTTGGATAGCTCTGTTGGTAAAGCACTCGCTCGCCAGAGGCAAAGGTCTCGAGTTCGAGTTTCGGTCGGGCACAAAGTTTTAATCTGCCAGGAAGTTTCATATCAGCGCACACTCCGCTGCAGAGTGAAAATCTCATTCTGGAAACCTTAAATTACATTTTCTAAAAATTATCTTTTTTTTAAATTTTACGTACCCTTTTCTCAGAATTTATAAAGGCTATAATCATGAAATATTCTACAGTTATTTCTATTAACATCATAAATGTTGTCTCAAGAAACAATTTTGAAATTTTGAGTGTAAACTCAGATGTAGTGGAAAGTGCTTCGAATTTCGCATAAATTTTATATTATACTCTCGGAATTCTACAAATAAAATTATTATACTCTCCTATTCTTTATATTCAGATAACCACATGAGAGGAGCTTACTACATGCGAAGAGAAAAGTTGGTAAAAATTTTTTGAACAGTTTCTGAGTAGTATTTTTTTATAATAAATCCAGTACATTCCATAAAAACTTTAATAGAAAAACCCAAGGAACTTAACACTAAAAGCGCAAATTTTTTGTAAAGTTTGGTGTATTGCAGTACTTTCTATAATGTGGATTTGGTGCATCTTTAAAATGCGTGTGTTTTTCATGGACAGCCGCTCTTAAAGCTGTCACTTATCGGACCGTACCTTGGAACGTTGAACGTTGAGCCTGACGAGCGGCAATCATAGAAATCCGGCGCTCACAAACAACATCTTACGTCACACTAGTCGTGTTGTCCGCAAACCATTGCGAATTCTCCGCTCCGTGCAGGGCCCACAGGAAATCCGTATGACAATAAAAGAGTACCCACTAAAAGTCTTGCCCGCATCTCGTGGTCGTGCGTTAGCGTTCTCACTTACCACGCCCGGGTTCCCGGGTTCGATTCCCGGCGGGGTCAGGGATTTTCCCTTCCTCCTGATGGCTGGGTGTTGTGTGATGTCCTTAGGTTAGTTAGGTTTAAGTAGTTCTAAGTTCTAGGGGACTGATGACCATAGATGTTAAGTCCCATAGTGCTCAGAGCCATTTCAACTAAAAGTCTTTACTTTGTCGTGTGTTATCGAAAGTTAGCCTATGTTTAAACGCTCTGTTAAGGAATGTGAAATGTTTCACCAACACTAACTCTCTCCCGACCGTAGGCTGTCGCTCGCAATCGAAGATCTGTAGTGTCACTCTGTGACGCTCCACACAGGGCCCGTATAATTCGCTGGCCCCGATGCCAAGTGGTGATGTCTTAGCGTTTTGAATGCACGTTGTGGAGCCATTTCGAAGGTGCAGAGCTATACCTAGCGTGTCAGATATTCTAAACGTGCTTGTAAACGTACGCCAACGGCATCGAAGAACGCCACCTACGTCACATGAAGCCATTTCTCTTGAATCAGAGCCGCGAGTCGCAACGCTGGCTTTCAGTTGAAGCCGGTATGTACCGGGTAGTTTTATTTAAGCTTTCCCTGTTAAACATGGGAACTAATTACCATACGAGGACCACATTTGGTAGCATCAATGTCAAGGATATGTGGAAGAGAAATAATAAAGATTCGACTGAAACACTTTAAAAGTGCTGCTACGGTACGTCATACCTTTACATATCGACATCATTACTGCTACAAAAGATGCTCAACATCGCTCCCATCAGTGTCCAGAAGAGCCTGAGAGGGCAGGATTGCATGTTCAAATGGTTCAAATGGCTCTGAGCACTATGGGACTTAACATCTCAGGTCATCAGTCCCCTAGAACTTAGAACTACTTAAACCTAAGTAACCTAAGGACATCATATACATCCATTCCTGAGGCAGGATTCGAACCTGCGACCGTAGCGGTCGCGCAGTTCCAGACTGAAGCGCCTAGAACCGCACGGCCACCAGCGGTCGGCTGATTGCATGTCCGTAGGAATGCTGGCTACCTGTGTTGATACGGTGCGCTTCAAATCAGCACATGTGTGAGTGTGTTCCCCTGTGAAACAAAGTCTTTCAGGTAGCCCCACAGTGAGATCACGTGATCATGCCGGCCAAGCATTTGGAAACGATTGGCTTATAATTCGATCGTTTCTGAATGAAAGCAGGTGAACAGACGGGCTATGCGCCAAGGGGCCCCATCTTTGTTGAGTTCAATGCGTCTCTCAAAAAAAACAAAAAAAAAAAAAAAAAAAAAAAATTCAAATATGTGTGAATTCATAAGTAACCAAACTGCTAAGATCATCGGTCCTTAGACCTACACACTACTTAAACTAATTTATTCTAGTAACAACATACATACACACCCATGCCTGAGGGAGAAGTCGAACCTCCTGCGGGCAGGGGGGGGGGGGTGACACGCAGTCCATACTTGGCGCCTCAAACCACGCGGCCACTCGGTGCGGCGTCTCTCTCCTTTAAGACGGGTATGACATGCTGGCGGAGCATATCGCAGTACCGCTGGCCAGTCACACTGCACGTCTATGGTCCTTTAGCGGAAACATGTTCAAAAAAGAGTGGGTCAGTGATGAACGTAGCTGTGAAGCCACACCATACGGTGACACGTTCGTCATACAAAGGAACTTCATGCGCAGAGATTGGATGTGAAGATCCCCACACACGGATATTCTTCACACCACCCGTCAGAGAAAAATGAGCTTCGTCCGTCCATACAGTGGTCGAGGGCCAGCTCTTGTCAACTTCAATCCTTGCAAGAAAGTGGAAACCGAAATCAACACATCATTGCGCGCCCTGTGGTGCAAGATGCTGTACCATTTGAGAATGGTTCGGTATTCTCCATACAGTGGACCATGGGCTGTTCAACTGTCATGGCACAGCACGCGCACTCACTGACGATCGGGCATTGCGTGTAATGGTGTCTGCCATAGCAACATCAATTTCATCAACCACCTGTGGTGCAGCCAGTTGTCAGCCACTTCCTGGAACGACGCCCAGTCCTGCAATTGATTCGAACTTCTACGTCACGCTCTGCACAGCGGTTGGCCAAAGAAGGCCCTTCCGTAATCCTTTCAGCAGGCGATATTCTCAGAGGTGGTGCTGCAGCATTACTCGTATTTGTGATAATATAACTTCAGCAATAATGCCCTGCTCCTTTTGTCCAAACTCATGTTGTCACACAACAATTGCACTGAGACTATAATCACCACGACTCGTCACGTCACCTCGTGGCCACAGTTGGAACTGGACGGTGACATTGTGACGCATGGAAATCATGCACCCCACACTCTGGACTTCAATGCTACGAAGTATGGTATTCGTACGGTATTAGTTTCCGTGTTACAACTTGTTATAGGGAAAGTTTAATTATAACCCTTCCTAAACAATAGAAAATTGAGGATCTCGAGAAAACCCGTCGTTAATTGTACGAGTACTTGTAGTAAAATGAGGGAACATCATTTGATGGTTAAATAATTATCGTAATTCGCATATTATGAAAGTATGCCGTTTCAAAGCAACGTCACGTATAGGATACACCAACAACGCATTGTTCTTGGTAGAATTTGTAACAATTATGTGTCACTTAATAACATACGTACGGTTAAGGAGTTGAGTAAATAGTAAAAGGCAATGTAAGGCGTTACATGTTTCGTGTGTTCGTTAGCGTCGTGAACAGGGAGAAAAATGTAAGCTAATATATGTTGCTGGTTCGAATGTTGCTGGATCCCAATACCTGTTATTAATCTACCCGTTCTATAATTGGTTATGATACTTTCTTATTTTTTGAGACAAGCATATCGGTAATATTCGATGATAGGTAAATGAAACTAAGCTCTTTCCCAGGAGTGACTTCCTTCGATTGTCTTTACCTTTAAGACAGCTTCAATACTTGCAGTAATGTATGATCCACTGTCTTATTTCAAGTTTGTTTTTCACGTGTTGTTAAGATGTTGTTAATGAATAGGAACGGTGATGAAGTAAGAGCGACCTTAGGATTTTTCGAAAATGTGGGAACGATGATGCAAATTTTATCTTATGTGGAGAGCTATGGTAAATTTGTATCGCGCTGTTTGTTTTAAACATTGTTTCTTTTCTATTGTAATATGCTTTGTGCACTGCCATTCATTTTGTTTTCCCGTAACTACTTCGAGGTCTGTGTTATGTTCTAAAATGACATTAACACGTTCAGATCCATGGCCTCCCACAGAAAACTTGACATGAAAATTATATATTGCAACTATCAGCCGTCCTATTTTAAATTATCCAGTGAAGTGAGGGTGTTGCCCAATCAAAAGGGACATACATACATTGCGCGAAAATAATAGTGCATTGAGAATGTCGAGCTTGAAGCCGTAATCTCGATCTGCATAATAAAATTTAAAATAGGACGACTGGTTGCTGCAATTTATAATCTACAAGTCAATGTAACAGTCACTGAGTACTACAGCATTCTGAATGGAAGGTAAGCTGATGGAGAAAATTAGACGTCGCACGGTGTAAATCATTTTGTTACTGCTGCTGCCATAACACACCACACACACACACACTGGATGATTTTAAATAAAAGCCAGTTACAACATAATGGAAATGGAAGAGTTATGCAGCATTGTGGATAGTTTCCAACCTACAGTCTGAAGGTGATTGATGACCACTACATTTAAACATATCTGTGACAGTAATAGCTGATTGCTTTGCATACCATTTGGACTGATTCCTCATATTGGAGTCATGTACACGACCACTGTTTCGGCGCTAGCCAACTCCAGAATGTGTTGACCCTCCACAAAACTCTTTCTCCAACTCAAACAAACGCTGTCAGTCAATCATTATGTGGTAACCAACAGCGTGCCTGTGGACAGATGGGATGGAAAAGACACCATATATGCACTGAAATAACAAGCATCACAGTTGATAGTGCAAACAAATTTAGCAATTTTAGAGTAATTTCAACAACGACCAATGATGCGACAGCACGTTTCCCAATTTCAGTATCAAAGCTAGTACACCCCTTCTCCAATTTGCGAATATTGTTGCGAATGTAGGTACATGACTGAGCAGTCATTGTCAGTTCTCGAACGTATACATCATCAAAGTATACCAGACAGTACTCTACATATTTCTAACACCTTGACCAAAGGGCTTTATCTACGACCTATCTCTACAGATGGGAGTCACAGAGCATTCTCGCAGTTTTAGGATAACATTAGAGACTGAAAAACCATCTCACACTGTCAATGACCTACCTCCCCTGCAGCACCATAATTGATTTAATCTGCAACCTGCGTCTTGTGAATGAATGGAGCTTGCCGAGTCCTCGCCATTCCAAGTGCACAAGATTTATCGAGACGCTTCCATGTCGAAGAGGTTAGCACTCATTATCGATGTACAGTAACAGCTTTGAAAGTGTTGTGATGTAATAGCAGACGATTAAGGAGAACAAGAAACATGTGATTTTTATGCGTGATGGAGCAGCAGACGGATGGAGGACGAAGCATTTTTATGTAAATCAACAATGCTATCAATTCTATTGTTCTAGAGTCTAGGATCAGTACCTGGAAGGTATTGGTAAGAGAGATTATGAACATACACACTCCTAAGGCTACAACTGTCCACTCTTAAAACATGCTATAATGTTAGACCACTTGAATTTCCGAACCATCAGTCATATGGAATGCAGTGCTGCCAATATTCCAGTGTAAGAAATATATTTGAAGTGCATGACATATATCCTTCTTCCCGGTTTCTATACGATAAATTATGATACCGAAACGAAAAACAAAAAAAAACAAAACAAAAAAAAACTGCTTACTGAAAGCATTGTCTCCGTGTTGGTTTAAATGGCTCTGAGCACTATGGGACTTAACATCTCAGGGCATCAGTTCCCTAGAGCTTAAAACCGCACTACTGGCTATTAAAATTGCTACACCAGGAAGATGACGTTTCACAGACGCGAAATTTAACCGACAGGAAGAAGATGCTGTGATATGCAAATGATTAGCTTTTCATAGCATTCACACAAGGTCGGCGCTGGTGGCGACACCTACAACGTGCTGACATGAGGAAAGTTTCCAACCGATTTCTCATACACAAACAGCAGTTGACCGTCGTTGCCTGGTGAAACGTTGTTGGGATGCCTCGTATAAGGAGGAGGAATGCGTACCATCACGTTTCCGACTTTGATAAAGGCCGCATTGTGGCCTATCGCGAGTGCGGTTTATCGTATCGCGACATTGCTGCTCGCGTTGGTCGAGATCCAATGACTGTTAGCAGAATATGCAATCGGTGGGTTCAGGATGATAATACGGAACGCCGTGCTGGATCCTAACGGCCTCGTATCACTAGCAGTCGAAACAGCAGGCATCTTAGCCGCATGGCTGTAACGGATCGTGCAGCCACGTCGCGATCCCTGACGTGAGTCAACAGATGGGGACGTTTGCAAGACAACAACCATATGCACGAACTGTTCGATGACGTTTGCAGTAGCAGTGACTATCAGCTCGGAGACCATGGCTGCGGTTACCCTTTACGCTGCCTCTTAGACAAGTGCGCCTGTGATGGTGTAATCAACGACGAACCTGGGTGCACGAATGGAAAAACGTCATTTTTTTTCGGATGAATACAGGTTCTGTTTACAGAATAATGATTGTCGCATTCGTGTTTGGCAACATCGCGGGTAACGCACATTGGAAGCGAATATTCGTCATCGCCATACTGGCGTATCACCCGGCGTGATGGAATGGGTGCCATTGGTTACACTTCTCGGTCACCTCTTGTTCGCTTTGACGGCACTTTGAATAGAGGCAGCACATGCTCCAGATCTCTCACCAACTGAAAACGTCTGGTCAATGATGACCGAGCAACTGGCTCGTCACAATACACCAGTCACTGCTCATGATGAACTGTGGTATCGTGTTGAAGCTGCATAGGCAGCTGTACCTGTGCACGCCGTCCAAGCTCTGTTTGACTCCACGCACAGGCGTATTAAGGCCGTTATTATGGCCAGAGGTGGTTGTTCTGGGTACTTATTTCTTATGATCTATTCACCCAAATTGCGTGAAAATGTAATCACATCTCAGTCCTAGTATAATATATCTGTTCAATGAATACCCTTTTATTATCTGCATTTGTTCTTGGTGTAGCAATTTTAATGGTCAGTAGTGTACTTAAACCTAACTAACCTAAGAACATCACACACATCTATGCCCGAGGCAGGATTCGAACCTGCGACTTTAGCGGTAGCGCGTTTCCAGACTGAAGCGTCTCTTTCTTATATGAGCACAATATAAATTCCCACAGATGTATGGCATCCACTGTTCAGATCCAATCATGGTTCAGAAACTATACGATGCCTGGATGGGTCCTACATAAAATGGTCGTTAGTAACAGGGAATACCTCTTGCATGGAAACAGATAGACGCATAGCAGCAGCCTCCGACATGTGAAAGTACATGTCATCACGCCACTAACTCTAAACAGCGCATCTGTCAGGCAAATGCATACACGAGGATTGCAGTGCCTCTCAAATACCTATCGCCACCTTAGTTATGAAGCTGAAGTCTCGATTTTACACCCAAGATGCTACAGAGGGATATAGTACATCGCATAAATCATAGTTCATTTAGAGGATTGTGTCACGTTTCATCACACACGAGATGGAAGTCCTCTCTTGACCGACAGGTTTGCCGTTAACGATCGCAAGTAGAGAGTGCTCTAAATCACATAGAGAACACGTGCTTGTATACGAGTCGAACGCAGGCCATGTCACGTGACTGATGCATATTGACAGAACAGCGACAAAATTGACCTGCAGCAACCTCTCTGTCGCTAGAATGCATCATCAGTCTACCATTAAATGCTTCCTCGTTATACCTCCATCTCTCTCGATCACGCCGTTCATTCTCGGTTATCCGTTAATGCAGATGTACGAGTATGTAAGTTAAGATGCTGATGGTTCTCTGTCTTGCTCAAAAGCGTCAAATACAGTAGTCAACTCGAGTGAATCACTGTGACCTCAGAAATTGTACAGTAAAACACTTCCTCGATGAGATAAAAAGTGACAGCTAGCCTGATACACTTCGCTTCCATGTAGACGTTTTCTCGTATTCCTCTTGCTGTTGTGCGCCCAAAAACCCTCTACTACTACTACTACTACTACTCTTGCTGTTGTATACTTGTTTCCATGTACAAAGCGTTCTGCCCCAACGAGATGATACGCACATATTGCCTCAATTTCCCCTCATTTCACTGTATATTCGTTCATTTATACTTATTCTCCCATCGCTTTTCTCTATTCTATCGATATGATGTCATTTCTATCCAAAAAATCATGAAATAACCACTCGACCTGTGTTCTAAAATTGTGTCTATATGTAGTACAGATGCCAACAACTAGCCCAAATGCACTGATCAGGAGGCAGTATAGCACTCTACTTGTCTGCATACAGTCGCCTTCACCCCACATATTCCACATTTGGAGAGCGTTTGCTCTCTTTTCTGTATGCGTGTGTATGTGCATGTGTTGCAGACAGCTCCCAGGACCCATTCCCCCCACTGGTGAACCAAACTTCAAACATAGAAAACGTGTTCGGACGTAATGCATGATTAGTCCACCTGTGAGCCCTATCCCAGATGTGACGTTTGGTGGATCTTCCTCCAAACATTGGTCCAGACATATATAGTGCACAGGAGATCAACAGTCGAATGCTAACTCGGATCTGGTATATTGTTGACTTGAATTTCAACACTGCTCCATACATTATACATGGCGGATCCACCATCAAACCCTGTCCCGTTCTCGGCATATTCCGGATTCGCATCCCAACATCTCTCCGGATATGGTGCACATTGGATCTACACTCAAGGGCTAACATGGGTCTACTGTGAGTCGTGGGAGCCATTCATGACACACGTATGTACGCAGACATAAGGAAAATAGAGCAAACGCTCTACAAATATGGAATGTGTAGGTTGGAAGCGTCTGGATACAATCTTGTACACAGCTATACTACACCTCCCGTTCAGTGCATTTGGGCTAGGTGTTGGCAGCTGTACTACACACTTCAAAAAAGTTTTGCATCATCCCGGTTCCCAGACCTCCTGTACATAGTGTTGACTGTGGATACAGTCCCTTTGACTATTGTGAGTGGTCACTAAACCTGCCCAAAGATGTAAACAACCCTGAATCGGCAGCGCCTATTAGACAGAGGGAGTCTGACAGCCAATCAGTCCCAGGAAGTACATGGCTCGTGTTGTCTGTTGTTCCTTGGCGCCAGGAAGGGCTCTCAAAAAAGGGAAGTGTCCAGGTGTCTCAGAGTGAACCAAAGGGATGTTGTTTGGACGTGGAGGAGAGACGGAGAGATAGGAACTGTCGATGACATGTCTCGCTCAGGCCACCCAAGGGCTACTACTGCTGTGGATGACCGCTACCTACGGATTATGGCTCAGAGGAACACTGACAGCAACACCGCCATGTTGAATAATAATTTTAGTACAGCCACAGGACGTTGTGTTACAACTCTCATTGTGCACAATAGGCTGCATGATGCACATCTTCACTTTTCAGGTCCATGGCGAGGGCCATCTTTGTAACCACACCACCATGCAGCGCTGTACAGATGGACCCAACAACATGCCAAATGGACCGCTCAGAACTGGCATCACGTTCTCTTCACCGATGGTGGCGCATATGACTTCAAACAGACAATCAACGCAGATGTGTTTGGAGGCAACCCAGTCAGGCTGAACACCTTAGACACATTGACCAGTGAGTGCAGCAAGATGGAGGTTCCCTACTGTTTTGGGGTGGCTGTACGATACGTGAACGCCATCCTCCGACTGATAATGCAACCATATCGGCAGGATATATGCGTGGCAATTCGTCTTCTTGGACGACAGTTCACTCCCCCACTATGCACATCTTGTCGATGGCTTACTTTAGGATAACGACATCGCTCTACTGGACTGGCCACCTTGATCTCCAGATATGTACTCTATTGAACATGCCTGGGATGGATTGAATATGGCTGTTTATGGAGGATTTGACCCACCAACAACTCTGAGGGATCTACACTGAATAACCATTGAGGAGTTTGATAATCAGGATCAATAATGCCTTGATGTACTTGTGGATAGTATGTCACGACTAATACAGTCATGCATCAATGCAAGAGGACGTGCCACTAGCTATTAGAGGCACTGGTGTGTACAGCAATCTCGACCATAGCCTCTGATGGCTCGCTGCATGGTGGTACAACATGCAGTGTGTTTCTCACGAGCAATAAAAATGGCAGAAATGATGTTTAATTCATCTCTACACCAATTTTCTGTACAGGTTCCAGTACTACAGGAACCGAGGTAATGCAAAACCTTTTTCGATGTGTGTACATTTACAAGGAATCTTAGAACACAGAACGGGAGTTTATGCCATGATTGCATGGATAGAACTGATATAAAATCGATAGAATTGCGAAAACTGATTGGAGAATACGTATAAATTGAACAAATGTACACCGGAATGCGGGAAAACTGAAGAAACAAGTGCGTATCTTCTGGCTGGTGAAGAACGACTTGTATGTGGGAACAAATATGCCACAGCAAGAGGAATCCGAGAGAACTTCTATACGGAAGCGAACGGGACTAGGTTAGCAGTCACTTTTTATTCCATCGAGGCAGCATTATACTGTATGTCTATTGAGGTAACAGTGATACACACGAGTTGACTACTGTACTTGACGATTTGAGCAAGACAGAGAACCGTCCACCTCTAAACTTATATGCATCTGTGTTAATGGCTTATGGCTCTGAGCATTATGGGACTTAACATCTATGGTCAGTAGTCCCCTAGAACTTAGAACTACTTAAACCTAACTAAGCTAAAGACATCACACAAGACCCAGTCATCACGAAGCAGAGAAAATACCTGACCCCGCCGGGAATCGAACCCGGGAACCCGCTGCGTTAATGGATAACAGAGGATCGATGGGGTGATCAAGTGAGATGGACCTGTAACGAGGTACGATTTAATGCTAGACTGATGCATTATAGAGACAGAGAAGTTGCTGCAGGTCAATGTCGTCTTTGTTCAGTCAGGATGTCGTGTGATGACATAGCCTGTGTTCGACTCGTATGCCACTATGTGTTCTGTATTTGATTTAGAGTGTTGCATCTTGGATGTAGAATCAAGACTTCAGCTTCATAACTGAGATGATTCTAAGTTAGTGAGGCACTGCAATCCTTGTGTATACATGTGCTGTTTACAGAGTTAGTGGCAGAATGACTCGTAATTGCCGGCCGAAGTGGCCGTGCGGTTAAAGGCGCTGCAGTCTGGAACCGCAAGACCGCTACGGTCGCAGGTTCGAATCCTGCCTCGGGCATGGATGTTTGTGATGTCCTTAGGTTAGTTAGGTTTAACTAGTTCTAAGTTCTAGGGGACTGATGACCTCAGCAGTTGAGTCCCATAGTGCTCAGAGCCATTTGAACCATTTGACTCGTAATTTTACATATCGGACGCTGCTCCTATGCATATATCTGTTTCCTTGTTACTAATGATCATTTTATATAGGACTGATTTGGGCATAGCATAATTTCTGAACCGTGATCGGATATGAATAGTGGAAGCTATACCTCTGAGGTGCTATATTGCGCTTGTATGACACAGAGCCAATGTTTGAATGAAATAGTTTTTTTTCTTTTTATGGTTAGAGACCATAGTTTATCGTACAGACACAGGGAGGAAGGATTTATGTCATGTGCTTGAAGTAGATTTCTTACATTGGAGTATTAAGAGCACTGCATCAGTGTGCCATCATCAGTGCGTTTTTGTTTTTAATTACACTGCATTGTGAACATTTTTGTTAAATGACTTAGTTCAAACAAAAATGCACATAATTTACAATCATTTAAAAAAATTGTTCGTTTGCAGAATAAATAAAAACGAAAACCCACTGATGATGGCATAGTGGTGCCGAAACATAGTTGGGTACTGAGAAAAACGGTGATTTGCATAACTGGCGGGCCTCAGATCCAACAATTTTAACTGCAAACACGACCAATACAAGGAGCTGCAAATCAAAATGATGGATACAGGAGTCGAGTTGATTTTAAATAATCGAGTGCAGAACGCCAGGCCAGCTTCCTAATAGAGCACAGTTCTGCCCCTGCACCTGCTAGAGTGTCCTTCATGATGTTAGACAAAAGTGTTTTCCATCCCAGAACGACAGGCAATGGGGGCCCCTCTAGTCTGTGACAGTGGCGCCGGGTAGACATTAGGGGCAGCTGGCCCACTATACCTTAGACGGCCAACATGCGTCTGGGAATCCACTCTTTTATGTCCTAGTTAACTATACCTGCTTTGTGTTGGCGAAGGCCAGCACATATCACGAGGCTGCTGTTGTAGTAGCTCCTTCGGTCCTTCCACCCCGCAGCTTGATTGTGGGCAGTTTGTGATAGTACACTGAAGAGAAAGCAAGTTCGACTGCAGTCGTTTAGGGCGACGATGTTCTCCAGCTCTTGTAACTGTTCGTTACAAATGCTGGTTTTTTAATAAGAATTTCGAAGTGTAATTATAACTGTGACCAATTTTTTTTCCCATCAGCTGTGATAGCGTATAATGGCTTTGGTTAGCTGGGCCATAGGGTGAATTTTAGTGTGTGTCTGCAGTGAGCTCTGACGTCAATCAGCGATAGATGCTGTATGCTTGCAGGTAATACAGTTTTGTTAAACTCCTCTCTGTCCAACATCAGCATCTAGTGCAAAAAGAATAAAGATTGTACCTTACACCCCAGCCATTTTCCCCCTAGCTCGTGGGTGTAGGGTAGATTTTGAGTGTTTCTGTCGCAGGTTTCGAGTGGTATTGCGAGACTTTTTTTTCCCAGTGGGATGACACCAGTTGTAAGGTACAGTCAGTTTTTGTGGAGTATTGTCGTCCTTGTGTAGCGCTATGCATATAATTGTGTGATTGATCCGATGTTTGTGGTTAATTTCATATTTGGGGTAGATATTTGCCTATGTTTCGAGTGATATTGCAAGATCTTTTTCTAGCACGCTAACAGCAGTTGTATGGTATCGTCAGTTTTTGCGGTATCTTGCGATTTTAGGCTGTCCTTGTACAGCGCTATGCATATAGTTGTGTAATTATGTCCAACATTTGTGATTCCTTGCATAATTAAGACCGATATTTCCGTCAGTTTTGAGTGGTATTGCGAGACTTTTTTTCCAGCAGGGTAATACCAGTTGGATGATATTGTCAGATTTTGTGCTATAGTGTGATTTTCGGCTGTCCTTGGGCAGCACTATGCATATAGTTGTGTAAATGCGACCTATCTTTGTGATTAATTACGTAATTAGGTTCGATATTGGTTTCAGTTTCGAGTGGTTTTGCGAAATTTTTTCCCAGCAGGGTATGACCAGTTGTCTGGTATCGTTAGTTTTAGCTGCTTCAAACCATTCTTGTGCAGTGCTGTGCATACAGTTCATTAATTAATACAGATCTTTGCGATTAATTTCGTAATTTTGGTAGATACTTGATTCAGTTTCCTAACCAAAATAAATAAAGTACACTAACTTATCGTTCCTCCCCCGCATCTGGACGGTATCCATGTGTTAGTGGGTGCACTTAGGCTTGCCATCCTGTTGAACCAAGGTTCGAGTAACTGATAAGCTGCGTTTTTTCGTGTACTGAGAGTTTGTGCACTGCATTATTTTCGGGTGTTTAAGCGTTGTGAGCATGTCTGCATGCATTATTTCGGTGATCTATGAGTAATTGTCACATTTATATGCTGTGTACTGTACTATTGCGGTAATTTACGAGATGTTTGCTCCTCTGCACATCAGTGTGCTGTATTATTTACAAGTAGTTTCCACGCCTGTAAACTGTATATTGTGACCCCTTGGACATCAGGTTGAGTGTTTTGTAGCATAAATAAACTACATGAAATCCAACCCTAAATATTGTTCAAAAATAAATAAAGTACACCTCTTTCTCTCTTCGGCAGCTTAGAAAAGGCTGATTCCTTTTCCAGCCAATTTTCCCATTCGGGACGCTGGAGGGGGGGGGGGGGGGCAGGGGGATGAGGTGGCTGGGGAACACGTGCAGCTGGGGAAACATGTGGTTTCATCATGATGCTGTGCTCCTATGGACTGAACTGCACGGTCGCGTGACTTATTACTGCACCCTCTAGTGTTGAACTCGACAACTATGTCACTTCTTTGGTCTAGTGGATCGGAGGCAGCCGTCTCATGTGTGGTGTGAGCTGACACAGGTGTTCCCAATCATTGTCGTTATGTAAATCATTTATTTGCAGGGCTGTGTTCTTCCTCTTCAAATGTTCAAGCATTAATGCTCGCTTACAATCTTCATACAGTGAGCTATGGGTGCACTCCTTGGCTGAATGAGTGCATTTAAAACAGCTATTAAAACTCCCCCTGTTTGGCACTAACATTTCCTCACGCTCCTTCCACACCCACAACTGATATCTCAGGCTCCTGTGGTGGTAACACCATACTAATCCAATAATGCTGCATGTAGATAATAAATTTAAACAAATTTATACAAATGTAAACTAACTATATTCGAACTGAATAACATCATGAGCAGCCCATGGTGGGGCAACACAATACTAATTCCCCTCAGCTGGAGGTGGAAATTCTTAGAGGAAAATTCCGTCCAAAATTCTAAATCCCCCCCCCCCCCCCCACACACACACACACATTTTCCAAGAGGATGACACACTGGATTGCAAAAAAATCGGAAAAAGGAGGAAGGGGACCCATAGATGCACATAATTCAACTTCCCTCCAAAATTCAGACTTTCCTCAAGGGGTTGTGGGGCAGGGGGCCATTGCACTTGCCCACCAAACGCCGCCATCTGGGGTAACGGTACTCCCATCATCAGCTGACGTCACAACCGCTATCTAGGAACGCGTCAGGCGCTGTTTTCCAAGGTACAGGCCACCATCTTGGATAACTGAACTGGCGTCTTCAGCTGACGTCCGTCCGCCATCTTGGATAATGGTACTCGCGTCATCACCTGACGTAACGGCCACCATCTTGGATAACGGTACTCGCGTCATCAGCTGAGGTCACAACCGCCATCTTTGATTACGTCAATGGTTGGCATCGGCCTAGTCCCCCTACCACCGATAGTGTCGTGAGTCCAGGACAGGCACTGCGGGTGATGTCGGGCTGATGGCAAAGACAGCCACAGTGGTCGTTTGCCGACATATCCCATTAACTCAAAATTATGATCCTCTGCCCTGCTGGATACGTCCATCAAGTTCCACATCGATATCTGTATTTATCTCATTCAGTGCTGCTAGTCTGTTAGCACTGTGAACTCTATGCAAACGGCTCTGCCCTCGGTTGTGTTAGGTCTGTTAGTCATTGTGCTTTATTGTGCTGTCCGTGGTGGGAAGTAATGCCTGAAATTTGGTATTCTTGGCACACTGGGTTGCCTGGATCCCGGAATATTGAACTCTCTAACGATTTCCGAAATAGAATGGTTCTCATGCAGCCATCACTTGTTCAAAGTCAGTCAATTCCTATTATGCTGCCATGATCACGCTCGAAACCTTTTCACATGAATCACCTGAGTACAAATAACAGCTCTTCCAGAGCACTGCCGTTGTATCCCTTATGTACACGAAACTACCATCATCTATGTATGTGCGTATTGCTGTCTCATGACCTTTCATTAACCTCATTGTATATACGATTAAGGCTTTCAGGAGATTGTAACGCGAAAAGGGTGGTCGCATAAAAAAAAATCATGATAAGGGTAGTGGAGTGATTGCAGCTGCAGAACTGAATGATAACAACTGCTGTTTTGCTAGTTCTCGTCTCACTGGATTCAAATATTTCTTTTACAACCTCGCCGTTATGTAATACTTTCTGATACTCTTTTAATACTTTGATAGAAGTATATTTTAAAAGACTTGATGTTATGCAAATATAAGAGCGCTCTTTTTGAGGAGTGATTCTGATCGATTGTGTTCATCTTGAGGATAGGTATATAACATTTGCACTTTCCTTTTTGCCGGCCGAAGTGGCCGTGCGGTTAAAGGCGCTGCAGTCTGGAACCGCAAGACCGCTACGGTCGCAGATTCGAATCCTGCCTCGGGCATGGATGTTTGTGATGTCCTTAGGTTAGTTAGGTTTAACTAGTTGTAAGTTCTAGGGGACTAATGACCTCAGCAGTTGAGTCCCATAGTGCTCAGAGCCATTTGAACCATTTGAACTTTCCTTTTTCCTATTTTGTATTTCACCTGTTGTAAAGATTCTGCTTCCGAATACTAGCAGTGATCAAGTGACACTGACCTAAGGTTTTTAGCAAAATTTGGGAACGATGAAATAGATTTTATCTTATGCGGTGAACTGTCGTAAATTTGTATCACACTGTTTGTAATGGAACTTCTATAAGCCAATGTCCTTACTGAGTGGGCATAGTACTTCCGTCTTTGCCATATAAATTGTCCATTGACATTATTTCTATGTGGGGAGACTATAGACTGAACAACATGACTAGCATCTGGAAAAAGGAGGAAAGAAACGTTTTAATATTGCTATCATGGGAATTTTACTCACACCCACCTAACAACTTGAGCTGGAGTGTGCTGCAATTGCGTATACCACGTTGAGGCACATGTATGCAGATGCCGCACTGTTTTGGAGCATTCAGCAGCACATCGAACTCAGCACACTCGAAGTTGGCATTCGAAAGCCATCCTCACATGGGATTTATTTCGCATCGCGAGGTATGCAAGACGTTTGTTCTGAAAGGATCTGCTACATCCCACGGAATGTGCTCCACGTTCTTCGAGACCACAGCATGCTCCAGCGACAGTTGCCTGCTTTTGACGCACAAATCACGCGGCTTATTTACGAAAATTGGTGCGCATAAAATAGTTACATTATCTTTGGTATCCAAGGGGACAGCGCAGCAGATAAATTCGGGAAGTAGATTCGTAACTCCAGAATTAACTATAAATAAGCTTGCTGTTAGAATACGGAACAGTTTTTCGATCCGACATACGTCTATGGAGTTTGGAAGAAGGCTGTCTTTGAGTACTTAAATGTTAGTAATACTGCAGGTCACTGTACCTACCGCCATCTCAAACACTGCCCTCTCTCCTTGCCTGCAGTCCTTGCCGCCCTCTACACCGTAATCCTAGACACTGGCTTCCATTCCGACCTGTGGAAAACCTTCCACATCCTGATGTTCTTCAAACCCAACAAGCCTCAATCTGATGCCTCTTCCTGTCACCCTATATGTCTCACCTCTTCGTTCAGCAAGCTCTTGGAATCCATCCTTACCCAGTCTATCCATATCCACCTCCACTGACACCACCTTCTCCCCAACGTGGCTTTCGACCTTCCTTCTCTGCTGATGACCAACTCCTACTCCTCATTCATCTTTTCTCCCGTCACTCCGCCCTTTTTGTCTCCTTAGACCTCGAAAGGCCCAGAACCATGTATGACATCCCTTCCCAACAGCTATGTCCATCTGATTGCCTCCTTCCTCTCCCATCGCCCCTCCCACGTTACCTTCCATAACGCCGATTCCCGCACGTTCTACCCCTCTGCTGGTGTGTCCCAGGGCTCTGTCCTCTCCCCTCTCGTCTACCTACTCTACAGCAGATATGCCACAACCACCACCTCCAGCTCATCTCCTGCAGTATGCCGATGGTATCACCATCCTTTGCCCTCGCCTTTGCCCTCGTTCCTACCCTTCATTGGTGGCAACTGGAGAATCACCTTGACCTTTTTGTCACATGGTGTAAAAAGTGGTTTATCAAAATCAATCCTTCCAAGACCCAGGCTTTCATTGTAGGTAGTACCACTCACTCCTTCTGGCTCCTTGATTTTCTCCTTACCACCTGCACTCGACCTGTCCTTCTCTCCCCCACCCTCATCTACCTTGGACTCACCATTGACTGTCACCTCACCTGGATCCCATGTCTCTGCTCTATCCAATACAAAGACCACAACTGTGCCCATCTTCATAAACTCCTATCTGGCTGGAAATGGGGACTGCACCCCTCTACCATCCTCCACACCTACAAATCCATAATCTGTCCCATCCTCTGTAACGTGAGGCCTGCCTGGACTTCCGCCCCCACCTCCCCGCCCCCCCCCCCCCCCCCCACAAAATTCTATGTCCCTCCAGATCCTCCACTGCCATGCTCTCTGCCTTGCCTTCCATATATGCTTCCCATCCCAAACGCGGATCCTCTATGACCTGAATCCTTTCTCTCATATGATCCTTTTCCTTGAACATGTCCACATCCTTTAGACCTTCCACCAACTTTATCCCCCTCATCCGCTGGTTGCTCCTCTCCTCTCTAATCCCCACCCACTGCTACACCTTCACCATTGTGTCCCCCTACCCTCCACCCCCTATACACCCTTTATCTCCTTCCCTGAGGTGGCTTCCATCAACTACCCCTCCTGGATGATGACCTCTCTTCCTCCATTGATCCCTCCTCTCAGTTATGATCCTCAGCTCCCGCTTCCTAACTGGCTCCCCTTCCATCCTGCTTTCTCTCCACCTACCCACTCCTTGACTCCATTCTCTTCCACAGAGTCCTTTTTATTTCCCCTTCACTGTCTTCCCTGCTCCTTTCTCGTGTTCGCCCTGCTCTCCCACTTTTTCTGTGCCCTGACCCTCCATCAGCTCCCTCCCTTTCCCAATCCCATCGTCTGTCAGGATCTTCCCCCCACCCATACCCATATGCCTTTTTTCCCTATAGTGCAGTGTTTTCCGTGAATGTTTAGTGTTGTGTGGCCCCTTCTCAAAGTGCTGCAAACAAAACCAGACTGTCGCCATGTTTTTCAATTGTGACTATTTCCTATGTGTTTTCGATCAGCACCACTGACCTTTTTGTTTTTTGTGTTTTCTTCACAACTTGTTCTGTATGTACCTGTTATAAACAGTCACCGTTTTATCACCTCTTTTTATTGTTGTGTCTCCTCATTATGTTTTTTAACTTTATCTGTAGGCTGCAGAGCGGCGTATTACGCTGCTGCTAGCCCGCCCCCCTCCCCCCTCTTCGGAGTATCGAAATTCAATAAGGAAAAAAAAAACAGGACACTGTCAACTTTGAGTACATGCACGTTAATAATACTGCAGGACGCTGTCAAATTTTGTATTGCGAAGGTATCAGGAGATATATGGAAGCAGTTGGTCACCTTTCTACATCATCTACAATTATTGGAGCAGTGTTTTACCCACGATTTAAAGGCAACTGGGCCACGTGTATTGCTGTCTATGGCCAACGAATAGCAGACATATAACAGTCAAAGAAATTATAAGAAATCAGCTAACGAGTTTCGAATGATAATATGATTTTAAAAGAAGATCTAATTTGGAATGTGATTTGAGAGGTGGAGCTAATGCGGATTCACCAATTTCCCACTACTACAGCGAAAATGATGGTTTCTTAGCTTTTCCTGAAGAAGATTCTGAGTTGAAAGTCACACATCGTTATCAAGAAACAGCGACGAATTCAGGAGGTAGGTCTTATAACGGAATGTTTCTGATGGGATGTTTGAAAAGAAGAGTTGTTTTGAAAACTAATTTTAAATATGCAGAAGGTACATTCGTTTTTTAAGTGACTGAACTGGAACAATAAATGTTATTGAATTACATATTTGTCAATTATTCATAGCATCTTTTATTGACATATTACGAAGAAGTGTTTCATTTGTGAGTAATGTTTCTAACTATACCTATTATCCACGAATTATGAAACGTAATTTATATTTGTATTGTTATCAGCATAAATTTCGCCCACCTGTGGTCTTAAGCGATCTGCTTTATGCATGCGTGCGCAGTAAATTCGCACCGTATGTGCAAGTAAATGCAGGCATGTGAAATCTGCGTGACTGCGAGAAAGCTCGCATGCGGCAGTGCCAGCCAGCAGAATTAGTCATCCTCCTTTTCCCTCTCTGCCCCTCTCGCACATCGTAGACACGCACGGGTCAAGCGGGTAGGACACGCGCTTGCAAGGTTCCAGTACATGGCAGAGGTTATTTCCCACTCAGCAGTTAGCTGTCTTCCCATCCCATTCTCGTACAGACGACGGGCAGAATTATTGTTTAAACTACTCCGTTACTTGTATCTTACCCGCCTGGAGGGCTCGTGAGCCGGTCATCCTGCAATTAGTTCTAAGCCAGTTTTCCACATCCGTGGTCTAAAGAGTTTTTTCGTTAATCCAGTGGGTTCGTCCCCAACTGTGGAGGACTTATTCAAGAAGTGGATGGAAATAATGTTAGATTTCTAGTGGCCCCGCACAGGGAAGTCATTTTTACCTGCCTTCGCGAAATCTGCGGGAGCAATACGTGAGTGTCTGCAGTATATTCCTAGATTCAACACTTAAAGTAGGTTCTTGGACTTTCGCGGGGTAGTTCATGTCTGTCTTCGTGCGCCCTCCCAGATCATTTTCTTCAGCATCTCTGTGTCACTTTCCCATGCGTCAAATAAACCTGTGACCATCTGTAATCTACTTTTTTGTATACCTTCAGTTTTCCTTGTTATACCTACCGATAAGTGTCTTACGCATTTGAAAAATATTATAGGATGGATCGCATGATTGTTTTGTTCGAAATCTGCTTCTTACACCGTTTCCTATTTTGTGGTACTTCACCCATGATCTACGTGTAGCGTCCTTTATTAGTAATCGAAACGTATTGGGTTCCGGGTTCGAAAGGCAACCCCTTCCCCCCCTAAAATTTCGAGTAACGATCATCAACATTGGCGGCCGCAGATTTCCTGCATATGCAGTCACTTTAATTCTACAAACGGCCTTTTCTAAGAAAGCGAAAGAAGTGACAGAGGTTCACGGTAATTTGTTGCTACTGGATTGGGAAACTGTCCCCAAAAACAGAAGAATCAACAATGATCAACGGCATGAGGAAGCAGAAAGCAACGGGAACCACTGCATTAAGGGCCCCTAATGTGTACTCACATGTTGCCTGTGATTATAAAACTGTCACCATGATCTTC